>NC_142204.1:32684893-33982393 GCF_049639895.1 Pseudopodoces humilis | reverse complement strand
GATCATTTATTCAATGTCTTTTTTTTGACATATGGAATAATCTTTTTGGTCACAGAAACCAAAGAAAATTATTGCTTATTTTTTTATAATACACATCAACACATAAACCAAGTAATATTCTATTATAAGGAATAACAGCAGATTTTTTGAAGTCATATATCTTTTGTTTCTATTTTTAGATGTAGTGTTTAGCAAAACAGTAAGCCTGTTAAGTAGACTATTGTAAGTATGTACAAGCTCAAATAACACCACAATTCATTGACAAATATACAGTGGTGCACACTGGTAAGTTATACTGCACATTTATTCTGAATTATGCCCCAGTGTATATACCTACTGATACGAAAAGAAACCTTGTATTAATAAAAGGTATAAAATAATCTTTTAACATGTTTTGGAGGCTAAATATATCATCATTAGTACCAGGAATTACAAATGTACATCTCTATATATACTTCTGAGTTTGCATCCTGCCTGTGATTTATATCATCACTCCTTCCTAATTTTGCAGTCACACATGCATAGGGTAAGTATGCACACATATGTGTGTGATACACATGTAAATGAAATTGTAGACCATGAGCTCTTAATACATACAGATAGCAAATACGTGCAATATCTTTTAAAGGAAATCTCAAATGAATCACAGCAGGATCTAAATGTTCATCATTTTGTAAACTTGTAAATGTCACCAATAGCATAAAGTTACCGAGGACTACAAAGCACCAACAGTGAAGCTGGTAGGAGGCTACCCTAAACTGTACATTGTGACAGCCAAGGGGCCTGCAGATAGGACAGGAAAGTTGTCTTTTGATACAATTAACTTAGACTGAAGACCAGAGAGCTCTTTGTCACACTATCTTTATCATCATCTGCTCTCCCTGATGAGAACCTCCTAATGGATTTTATGTCCCGTGAAAAGCCTGAGTCCACTGTTTTTCCCAGAATATGTATTTGCTCCATACACTAATAATTTCTGTAATTCTGGTACATAAGATGAATAGGAAAATATAGGTAATATTATAGTGAGAAACTATTTTCAGAGTCTATAAAAGACAGTTAGCTTAGTATTTTATAACTACAGTTTTGTTTTCGGTCAATTTCTATACAGGAAAAAGGCTTTTTCTTTTGAAAATCGCTTCCTAAATCTTTCTACATCTTAAGCTTTACAACATTTATGCAGAGAGATATACATTCAGCTAAAAATATGCCAAAGAGAAGCCTTTAGCTATATCTGAACTCAGTACAATTGCATATGAATTTTATTGATAGCACAGCAATGCTGGGTGAGCAGTAAAGCTGCTAAGGAAACAGTACATTTATTTACTATTTTCTGAGCTTCTGATGGGGTGTGAAGGATGAATATTTCCAGTTTGTTGACAAAACCACTATGTCTGATGCTGGAAAGTAAATAGAATGTAGGAGTTTCAGTTACAAATATGAAGTCAGGTAGACCAAGACTTACTGTCTATTATGGGGAGGAGGTAGCATCATCTATTTGCTAACAATTGTGTTTATATTATTCTACATCTCTTCCAATCCTTACCGTGCTGCCTACTCATCATATTTCAGTATGATCATATACACAGTGCATCTTGGATTAACTATAGCAACACACACAGGAAATACAGTCCTCCTTGCTTTCATCACAGCTACACACAAGCTTTTATAAATTGATGCAACCTAAATCTAAAGATTTAGTGAAGATTCACATTATGTTATTTTGACTATCCTGCTTGGGGGAAAATTATGTGCTTAGAATTATGCAGTGTAACTTTTTTTACAGTCTGAGCTGGGGACTGCACTGTTTTAAACTAATTCTATTTAAAAAACTAGCTCAATGATCTTGTGCATGGGTCACCTTAAAAAGCCAAATTCCTGTATAAGGTATCAATCTATTTCTTCATTCCAAGCACACACCAGTTTCCTGGCACATCAAAAGAAGAAAGATTGATTTGAATCTAACATGCTGTTGCTACACTTGCTTTCAAAAATGTGGTACAGGCTGTAGCTGAAAAAATATTCCCCTGTCCTCTCCATTGTAGACTAAGGACAAACCAGACTCATCACATGCCCACAAATTTTTCTTTTAATTTTCTTTACAGGATGGAGTTCATCTGAAATCATATCTGAGAGTCCCTCAGGGTTATTTTTCATTCTCTGTAGTGTGACATTTTACCTCTGTGTGATGCACTGCACCCAGTTATGTCCTTGCATGAACTGACCAATGTGACCCAGCAGAACTATCAGGGCAATGACTAGTGAGCCTGGGAAGTCTAAACACGAAACTAGTGCAGACATCACCCCAATTTCCTGAGGATGTAAACAGAACTGGTTGCAAGAAGCACTATAATTGTTTTAATAATTTAATCTATTGCTTTAATCAAAATTTCTCCTTCTAATAGCAAGAAAATAATTTCTGTTTAATTACCTACTTAATATCAGTGATAATAGGTTAAAAAATCATTGATTATCTCGCCTTAATGATGAGTTATTGCACGCATTCTAGATTTTGCAATGGGTTTTGGCAAATCTCATTCAGTCCTAATGTTATTAAAGTATATCTTTCCAAGCATAAATGAGAATTGTACTCACATTATTATGATTTACTGAATGACACAATGATTCACTGAAAAAAAGTGCCTTGTGTTATATTTGACATGCATCTCTCCATGTACACTGAATATCCATACTTCTCTGTATATCAGAAAATGTAGACAGCCATGCTGCCATGAAGCATTGCACTAAGAAAACCCAGCATGTAGTAAAAAAAAAAACAACAAAGAATTACCTCTACCCTGAATTAAACAACTCTGAAAGTTTCCTTACTCACTTCTAAATTTTTCTTTCCACATACACATAGAGAAATCCCCACGTCACAAGATGAATAGAGAGCTTTTACACAACAACCAGAAGAGCTTAGAGAGACATTTCTGAAAACACAAAAGTGAATAAGGCTTAAAGACAAAGGTTCATATTCTGCACCAGTTCTAAGGTATTGTTGACCCTTCCTTCCTGTCCTGTCAGTTTTAGGATGCTGCTCTCTCAAAGCTTCCAGCACAAGTGTTTCAAGAGAGAGCCCAGCCAGGCTCAACTTTAAATGCCAACCAGACGATTTATAAACTATATAGCTTGTGAAAAGAAAAATCCTGATTTCCCTTGGTTATATTTTGCCTTGGAAATGAGTTATTGGAAAGCAGGGTAAGTACTGAAATTATTTTAGACAGCATTGTCACTGAAAAATTGCTTGTAGAACTACATTACTCAGAAGTTGACACACACAGCTAAGGGCCTACCCTTAGGGACATCTGGGCAGCTAGAAGCAAAATTTTGCAAAGTGCCACTAGGTATGTAGTGACATTTTCAGGTTATTAAGTACCTTTACAAAAATCTGCCTTCTTGTAGTAATGGAAGTATGAGACACTTTAGCTCCCCACTTGAGAATTTTAGTCTTGGCGTAACCAAGAAGTAGTCAGACATCTGCCTGTTTCAGATGGTTTTAGATAAGGGTTGCATTACCTGGCAAAGCTTGACTTTGATGGCTAGCTTGAAGTTCTACCCTCATATTATGGAGTCAACCTTTTATGCATAGAAGCTGGCATATATTAGACTTATACTGAAAATTTGTATCACAGTTAAAAGTACAGCATACGTATTGAATATCCCCTATATTCATGTTCAGTTCACTGTTCCGTTACAGTGAAAATAAAAATTGTCAATATAAAAATATATATAAAAATAGAGATTTCTGCAACAAAGCCCTTCTTTCAAAATTGTATTTGCAATAAGCTCGAAATACACAGTTTCACTGTGTAGTCCTTCAAACGTGGATATATGTACTGATGTACAAAATTGATGAAATATTGCCATTTCCACTGAATATATTAAACATAATATCTGGAATTTAAAGAAAAGACACATCAGGTGGTCTCATAGTATCTTGATCAGTTTGAAATTAACTTAGGAAGTGTAGTATTTTTTAGTTTAGCAAGATCAACAGAAGAAAGAAAAATACAAGTTCTGCTGGGCTTTTCATATTAGACATAATGCTGTGAAACTGTTCTTGAACCTGATGAGGTGAGATTTTGGTTGTCATGCCCACTTTGCTGGATGCACTGGGGAAGAGTCTGATCATCTTGTACCTATAGTGCTCATTTTGGCCATTTCCTATGCAATGCAAAGGTTTCTGGGAAAGCAATTTTTAACCGCTCCACAGTTCTGTGTTACGTGTCCCCCATGCCCCACTGGCATTTACATGGTGTCCAGCTTGTCAAGACACTGCATCCTCCTCCATCAGCGGCTCTGTCATTACAGAGGATGTCAGCCCCTGGGTCACCAATTACAGAAGTGCACAACATCCTCATATCCCTGTGATGAGCAGGGACTGTCTCCAGATTCCGTGCCACCTCTCTGAGTCTTTGGTGCAGCACAGCGAGCATTGCTTGATGCGTGCCATGGGATGGGAGCGGAACAGGAGTGATCCATAGCCTCAAGAGCACACTGGAAGCAGTGAAGCCTCAATCTTCTGGTCTGCTCCTCATGCATAGGCATGGCTCCTGGAGCACTGGAGACCCCACCAGTCTTCCAGAAGGCATGGGACAGACAAGGCTTCCTGGGCCACAATGAGTTGCAAGGTGCTACAGGATTGAGAGAAAGGAGTCTGCCATCATCACAGCTATAAGACTTTGCCTGTCTTCTGTGGAGGAATATAAATCTGTGTGAAATAAAGCATGTTTTCAGATGACTGATGTAAGTAATTGAACTGTATTGAAAAGGCATTGTAGTGTTAGCTGGAAAAATTATTCTGGCTCCTATGTTTAGACAAGAATGTTTAATCATGAAATGTATTTCTGTGTGGTCGTCCATTACTGATGTCAAAAATGAATGCCTGAAGTTAAACAATTCCTTCTATTTGACAGTTTTGAACTACTTCGTTTCTCTGGTTAAGAAAACTAACATCAAATTCATCAACATCCATATGTAATACAAACTATGTTAATTATCTGCTAGTACTATATTGGAAATTATTTCTGTTCATAGTGTGACACTAAACAGAGTCAATCTTGTGTTATACTCTATCCTGTTCTATTAAAAATTATCTTCCTAATCCTCTAGTAGCCAAGTGATTTCTGCACTGGTGAAGTTTGAGTATGGATTTTTTTCAGAATTCTTAATCCACATATATATCTACATATTAATTTCAAATGTTGTGAGATACCAGATACAGGTCTAGAAGTCTTGAATTCTGGGCTATGAGATATTTAAGGAAAAATGGTTGATTCGACTGGCTAGAGAAATTCTGACTCAGCAGAATTTGAGAATATAATAGAATAAATGGAATAAAAAGATTATTTTTTAAATTAATATTTTTGAATACTTGAATGTACTTTGTGCTTCGAATATATGCTCTTTCCTCCAGTCCCACTGTTTGGTTTAGCATCTGATACAACTACTATACACATATATATAGTAGTTATATATGTCAATGTATAATATATGTACAAACTACTTTATATGTCCAGTTTAAAACATTCAGTCATGCATGGATACAGAAAATTTCCACGATTGCCCCAAATTCTATTACATCTTTTTTTGGCAAAAAATACAGAAAAGCTTTTCAATGACATTTTTCTGTGTCTCTCTACTTTTGTATTAAGATTGTTTATGCAACATTATTTTATATTTATCCTCGTTCCTATCTCATATAATTTTCAAACAAATTCCTTTGTGGTTAGGAATAGCATTGTAGTCATTATTTAAGAGACAGCATTGTAAGGTTCCATGTGATAACATTCTTGCTTAATGGGTTGCAGAAGCAATACAATACAATAAATTAATTATGAGAAGTTACTTTTGGGAGTAGAACCCAAAGTTTCCTAAATAACTCCATTAGCTGGAGCCAGCACTGTGTCTTTGTAGTATTCAATCAATGTAGACTTCCTCTCACCGTTTCCTCTTTTCAATCAGTATAATTGATAACACTAGCCTTTTAACTTGATAAGCTCTTCTTTATCTGTTGTGTATTTTGTAATCATGCAGTTCTTCTGAGGCCCAAAAGCAATTAAACCAGACATAACTTAAAGTATAGGTAGCAATTTGAATATCCAGAGTTTTATCAGCATTTCAGACAGGTTAGTCTGAAAATCTTTCTTATCTGTGGTGCTTTTCAGACTAACCTGTGATTTTTCTTTGTGGAGAAGAAAATTTGTATCCTTGGTCTCACCTGCACCTGCTCACCCAAGAGGGCTAATCTGGTTCAGGGTGTTTGTCACTGTATTTCTTTAGCTTTCATCTCTAGTTGGAATAGCATAGCATAGCATAGCAATAGACTAGACTAGACTAGACTAGACTAGACTAGACTAGACTAGAATAAAATAGTCCTGAGTTGGAAGGGACCCATCAGGAGCATTGAGTCCACTCCTGGCCCTGCACAGGACATCCTCAAGAGTCACACCATGTGCCCAAGAGCATTGTCCAAATGCTTTTTGAACTCTGTCAGGTTGGTGCTGTGAACACTTTCCTGAGAAGCCTGTGCCAGTGCTCAGCCACCCTTTTGGTGAAGAACCTTCCTCCACAGAGATGGATTTTTCCATGTTTCTTTATACCTAGGAAGACCTGAATTTTAAGTTATCAATCACTAAATATTACCTTACTCTTTTGTACTTTCAGCTTAATATATTTCAGCTACCTTTTTCCTTCTCATAGAAGAGAGAATTTTGCCTTTTCTGGTTTAGCCATAGCAATGTCTCTTACACTGGTAGAGGTTACTGTGGTTGTTTACAACATGTCTACAGGCAAGAGCATCTATCACATTTAAAGAAAAACCTCCGCCCACAAAAAAAAATAATCTTAGGCAAACCAAATTTATTCTTAAGATTCACCAAATCCTAAGACATATTCCTTAAAATATGATTTTGATAATTGATAATTGATGGTTATGAGGTGACGGTGCATGTTACTTGCAATAGAGAAAACATAGATATGCAACTTGGGTGGAAAACCCAACTTTTTAGAGGGCTGAAATTACATGTGGTCCTCTTTCCTTTCTGTTCAGAGATATAAATCCAAAGTGTACTGAAGCTAATGCACTTGCAGCTGTGAAAAGTACCTACACAGCAGGGGATTCGAAGGAAAAAAATCCCAGACACATTCACTTCATAAAGTTCAGCACAGGCTCAAGAATCCATTGCAATAGGAATTACTTCATCCAATGTAATTTAAGCCTGCAATACTTCAGAATTAAATGGCATTGGATCAAGTAAAATATTATATTTATAGGTTCAGTGGACTTGATTCAGACTTTTGATCTGTCAAAATACCTGAAACCAGAAAACGAGGGTTTGGATGCCTGTCTTGGACTTCAGTGTTGGTTTACTAGTACTGAAAACCATCTTAATTGTTAACCAGTTGCCATTTTAGGTAATCTCTTCCCTTTTGGAGATGGACCTTTAGAAATTAATAATAATTTTCTGCTAACTAACACACCAGCTTCATTAACTCAGCTGGAATTAATGCAATCACTCAGTTACTTAACCTGGACCTTCTCTTGCTAGCTCAAAAGTAAAAATTGTTTCACTAACTGGATTTGTTACATATGAAAACCAGAAGACAATGTTTCCTGCAGCCTGAAATTATGCAAGCAGAATAGAAGGGTTTTTTTAAGAGATTAATATTGAATATCTATCACACAAAAGTGCAATTCCACAAGTAGCAGAAAAGTGGAAAAGATTAGTTAATTTTCATGTGCCAGCAAGGCCTGCAAGAGAAAATTCATGAGGGCTGAAGGATAGATAAAAAATACCCATTGCAAATAATACAGTGATTAAATTAAGAAATTAGAGTTAGAAAATACAAATGTTTCAAATAAGAGTTATTAGTTTAGTTTACTTGGAAACCAGTACATAAGGAGATATAATGAGCATGGTTAAGACAAGTATTAGAGCAAATTATTTGATGACTGTGTGAAAGGAAGTTGACTCCCATGTCTTAGTCACTGTTCTGAGTGTTGGAGCCTTCATGGTACAGACCTATTCGCTGCTTGTCACATTTGCTGTTTGGTTGCTATGATATTAACCCAGAATCGACTTTTGCCTTTAAATTCCATTTTGGTTCAACTACTGTGTTTCTCATTGTATGTCTTGATATTTTTCAAAGGATTCTAATTATATCCACACATCTCTACATACTTTTTTTCCGGAGGTTGTTACATCTCATGCCAAAGTATTGTTTACATTGTACTCTATTTTGGTAGCTATTTCATGCAGGCAGTTCTGATTCTTTCAAATTGTTCTGAAGCTGAATCTTCTGATCCTGCTGTCAGCTAGTGTATAAGTCCATGTTTCCAGTGACTTTGATGTGTAATAGCAATTTTCAGCAGCTGACAGCAGTAACTTTTCTATACCAAAAAATACTGTTGATTTGTAAGAGAATCACAAATCCCCAGTGCTTACAGAGCTGCATTATCCCTCTGAAACTAATACACTGCTCACTAAAATAATATTTTTATCTATTCATGAACAAGTAAAGACAGAATTACTAACTATAAGGTGCAGATTTCTTCTCTTTTTAATAATGCAAAAAGCATTTTTACAGTAAGCATAAACAACCTTTTGAGTGAATTGTTCTGTTTAGCTTTTAACAACAGTATGGGGCTAGAATTATTATCCAGCCTACTTAACTGCCTGATTTTTTCCTAACCTGTTGCAATTTTAAATGATCAGCTGCACTGGTAACAGCATGTGTATGTAAAATGAAAATTAGTCATAAAAATATCAGTCCATGAATTTCTTACTCTGATGTCTTCTGTAACCCAGCATATTAAACATTACATGTCAATTCATGCTTTGAATTGGGTTGATTTACTTAAGTATAGGTGGTATTTTTTTTTTTTAAGGACAACTTCAGTACCTGTTACAAAAATAAAAATAAAATGTTTAGAAAAACATGACTGAAAAATAGCATCTAGTTTTAAAAAATGCAGAATTTAATTTGTATACCATGTCATATTTTTAAGCGTGTACTGGATTTGTGTGGCAAGGCTTTGCTAGTACAAGGGAAACAGGGGTGGCTTCTGTGAGAAGCTGCCAGAAGCCTCCCCCATGTCCCACAGAGCCAATTCCAGACAGCTCCCGGATGGACTCACTGCTGACCAAGGCTGAGCCATCAGCAATGGTGGCAGCACCTCTGGGATTACAAGGGATAAGAAGGGAAAATACTGCTGGACAACAGCTAGTAGGGAAGAGGAGTGAGAATACGTGAGAGGAACAGCCGGGCTGACACGGAGGTCAGGGCAGAAGGAGGGGCAGGAGGTGCCTGAGAAGAGATCCCCCTGCAGCCTGTGGTGCGGAGCAAGGTAAGGCAGGAATGCTCCTCCATGTGCAGTCATGGAGGCTCATGATGGAGCAGAGATCCGACTGCAGCCAATAGAGGACTGCATGCCAGATCAGGTGGATGCTCAAAGGAGGCTGTGACCCCATAGCAAGCCTGTGCTGGAGCAGGCTCCTTGCAGGACCTGTGGCCCCATAGGGAACTAAGGCCACGCTGCAGTAGGTTTGCTGTCAGGACTGGTGTGGCCCCATAGAGGACCCACACCAGAGCAGTGTGTCCCTGAAGGACTGTGCCCTGAGGGAGGGTGCTACACTGGAGCAGTTCAGTAAGAACTGCAGCCTGTGGGAAGGACTCACACTGGAGAAGTTTGTGGAGGACAGTCTCCCATGGCAGGGACCCCACACTGGAGCAGCAGGGAGAGAATGAGGAGTCCTGCCCCCAAGGAGAAAGGCATGGAAAAGACAACAGGTGATGAATTAAACACAGTCTACAGTGACAGAGGGAAAGTAAGGAAAACCAGGAGTGAAGTTGAGTCTGAGAAGAAGAGAGGGGTGGGTGGAAGGTGTTTTTAAAAATTTATTTAATTTCTCATTATCCTACTATGAATTGATCAGCAATAAATTACACAAATTTCCCCAAGCCAAGTTGGTTTTGCCTATAATAGTGGTGGGTGAGTGTTCTCACCCTGTCCTTATCTTGAACCATGCAACCCTACTCATGCTTTTTCCCACTATCCAGCTGAGGTGTAAAGTGAGTGTAAAGAGAGTAGCTTGGTGGGCACCTGGTGTCCAGCCAGGATAAATTCACCACAATTTCTGTATTTAAAGTATGCAGGTTTTTATTTCCAGTTTGGCTTTCAAAAGTTAAAATTATTTAACTGAAATATTTTTAAATTTCAAAATCTCGAATAAAAGTATATGTAAGAAATTTTAATATTTTTTGTCTTTTTGTTTCACAGAAAATTTTGTCTTTTTTTTTTTAGGCTGTAAATCCTTATTCTCACCCATCTCTATATCCAAATACTGATTACCTATCTGAACTATACTTATCTGTATAAATTGTGCTGTGTATGTGCAAATACTTGGAAGAATTGTTCTCTGAGCTACCGCCAGTAAAATAAGTTTTTATGAACAACTGAGTTGACAATTCTTGCAAGAGCATTTTGACAATAGCTGGCGTCCTCTCTTGAGTAGATCAGTACTGAACACTTTTTATAATGTTACTGCTTTACCTTTCCAGGTCTGTGAGTCAGTCAACAATAAGTAATTCTGAAGCAGATAAATCCCATTTTCCAACCAGCATTTGCTCCCTCTAATAGTACCAGTGACTTCCCAAAAGCTTCCTTGGGCGTTAGAGGTCTGTCCCCTGTAAAAGTTCATTAAATAACTTTGGCCAAAGCACTCAGTAGCAAAGAAGCCAAATTAAGGAGCTAAAATACTACAGCTGAGAAATGCTTAAGGAAGCTGCAGGTGTCTGCTTACCATTTTCCTGATTATCTTCCACTTCTTCATTATCCAGACCCATTTTTGCTCACAGGCAACTTGATGGCAAAACTCCATGGCAGAACAGAGTCCACAGGGTTTTTTGCTAAAATTAGACATAATCTATTTTTAGACGGTCCCAT
This sequence comes from Pseudopodoces humilis, assembly GCF_049639895.1. Lineage (NCBI taxonomy): Eukaryota > Metazoa > Chordata > Aves > Passeriformes > Paridae > Pseudopodoces > Pseudopodoces humilis. The sequence continues at coordinate 33,971,442 of NC_142204.1, read as the reverse complement.
GAATAAGAGTCAGCATGAAGTACTTTTAGCATATATGTGAAGTTCTAGGGTATAAAATCTGAGCTGTAGTTTGCAGGCAGAGCTTCAGTGTGAAATCACAGTGATCACAGTGAAATCTTATTTAAGAACATGGCTATTTTTTGTGACTGCCTACCACCCAGAAAGACTTTTATTGAGGTTCTGATCGATTGGAAGCTAAAGATGAGCCAGCAGTGCCCTGGCAGCCAGGAGGGCCAACCCTGTCCTGGGGGGCATCAGGTACAGCATGGCCAGCTGGGCAAGGGAGGGGATTGTCCTGCTCTGCTCTGCACTGCACTGGAGCAGCCTCACCTCGAGTGCTGGGGCAGTTTTGGGCACCACAATGTAAGAAAGACATTAAACCCTTAGGAAGCACCCAAAGAAATGCCACAAGGGTGGTGAAGGGTCTGGAGGGGAAGCTGTATGAGGAGCAGCTGAGGTCACCTGGTCTTTTCAGCCTGAAGGAAATTGAGGGGAGACCTCTCTGCAGTCTTCAAGATCCTCATGAGGTGAACCAGAGGGGCAAACACTGATCTCTCTCAGTGACAAGGCTTGAGGAAATGGCATGAAGCTGAGTCAGGGGAGGTTTAGGTTGGATATCAGGAAGAGGTTTTTCAACCAAAGGGTAATGGATCACCGGAACAGGCTCCCCAGGCAGGTGTTAATAGCATCAAGCCTGACAGAGTTCAAGAAACATTTGGACAAGGCTCTCAGGCACATGGTGTGATTGTGCACCTGGTGCACAGGGTATCCTGTGCACAGCCAGGAGTTGAACTCAGTTATTCTGATGGATCCCTTCCAACCTGGCATCTTCTATGATTTTATGATTGTACTACATAGAATAACCTAAGTATGTTCATCTTTTTATTGCAGGGATAGCACTCTTAAAAGTAGATAAGCAGAGTTATAACTCCTGAAAGACAGCTATGTAAAAACTTATGCTCTTCTTCCCCTGGGAAAGCAACAGCTGCTGGTTTCTCTAGTTAAATAATCATTAAGTATTGCAGGGAGGCATGGCCTGGTTGGAATCAAAGGGATAAAGTGAGGGGAGATAAGGTGCAGGGTTCTGCAGAGTTCCTTGTTTGGCTGGCTGCCTTTGCACAGCTATCTCTTCTAGTACTGGGCTTCACACCTTCTTGTGCTCTCTCTGCCTGCTGTGGTGCCTAACCACCATTCTTGGCTGCCTTTTGCATTGCTCCTCTTACTCTCTTTTTTAATCACTGGTAGGGGTAGACTCTCAGGCCATTCTGGGCTTCCGAGTTGTTCCAAAGATGTGGGTACCTTCTCCACTGTCTGCTGGCACAAGCCCTGTTTGTGTCTGCTTATGATCTTGCTGAATATCTCAGGATTATTGGTATGCTTGTGCTTTGCCAGCTATGGATTACACCCTCCCTTGTCCTGCCAACCATTCCTCCCTTCCCTCCCTGCCATTACTTGCTGAAACAGAAATTATTTCAATCTCAGAAGATGTAGAAAAATTCTTTTTAACCTTTAAGAAGCATCCTGGTTTGAAAAACCAGGTGCAACTTTTCCTGGCAAAAGCAGTCAAGTAATCATGAGTTTGCTGGGTTTTAACCTTTTTAATTTTTCTGTGCAAGTTCATTACCAGTGAATGTAACCCAGACAGAGCAGTAGCTTCTGCTTAGCTTTCATTAATTTTCTGTTGGTTAAGCAGCTTAGTTGTTGAGCAGTAAGCTGTACAACTACACTAGTGCCTTCAGGCTGAAAAGCATGCTCATTCTTTGCCAAGTTTCCATCTTGTATATATGATGCCATGCCTTGGTGGCACAAGCGTGGCTACCATCAGGTTTGTGGTAGAATCAAACTCTCACTGAGCATGATCTAATTACTCAATTCCTAGAAGCAGTGCATGTTGAGTGGTGTCTCTACCATGTACAAGACCTGTGTAAGTTCAGCCTCCCAACAAACCATTCAGTTCTCAAGATATGGTGCTGATGCTTTCCTGTGTCTCAAACAGCAATAATATGACAGTGCCTCAAAGACAGACAGCAATCAGCTCATTCATAATTCCACTTGCTCTGCTCAGATATGGGTAAGTATGTGTTTAGAGCTCTATGGGTCCCAAATCTTCTCCACCTTTCAGTCTTCTTTCCCTGAGCACGTCCTTAATCAGCAGAATGTAAGCCAAGTTATGGCATTAATTTAAACAGAAAAAATTCAAAAGGAAGTTGAGAAACTGTTAATGTTTACAAGCAATAGTTAAAATAGCACCTATAATATATATAGCTCATATATCATCCAGAGGCAAAGGGTTATTTTAAGCAAAATCCCTAGTTAAATTAGTATTGAGCTTTATTACGACAGGTATTATATTAAGGAATTTAACAAACCTATCATGAAAGATTTGTTTAAGCCTGGGCAACTAGGATTTAATGATGAGATAAACAGGCTATGCTCTGTCTAGCTATGAAAGATTTGACAAAGTGGAAAAGTAATCTAAATGTTCCTCCTTTTATTCTGATTGGAGCACTGTAAAGCAAACTACATAAGAAAAATCCAACTTGCTGCATATTAAGAGAAAAATGTTTGTGGTTAATGAACTAAACCAAAATAAATTAAAAATATTTCACTGAATTTTTAGTATAAAAACATCTCACTATAGACATTTGGTTTTCACAGCCTATTTTAACTATGTAATTTGTTATTATTAACAAGATACAAAAGTTATATATGGCCATCAGACAAATGTTTTCCCTTTCAGCTATTAAATAAATAGGTCTGTCTTTCCTTTGTGTCTCATTAAAATGGTAGAAGGCATTTATCTGGCTTTAACGTGCATGGTTATATGCATTATTGCTAATTAATAGCATTAAGTGTCTGGGCAGCAGAGAGTGAAAAGTAAACAGAACTCTAAAAACATTAAATCAGGGAATTGAACATCCAAGCAGAATGAAAATAACAAATTGAAGCTGTTGTTCCTGAGCTGTAATTTTATTTTTTTTTTTTTTTTGGGTCCTGGGGGTATAAATTTGTAGGACTGTGTTCCAATGCAATGGTTTTAGTGGCTTACTTAGCATGCTACATTAGAAAGAAGAGAGCAATGTGACCTCTGGCTAGAAACTGGCTAGAATGAATGATCCCAGGTGGATCTGGTGATAAGGAGCTACCAAAATCAGGTTCCAAAGGCTAAATTGGATGTCAAGACATAAGGCATCAGTTGAGATCTGTGCTCTGAACTCAAAACCAGAAGGAGCCACACCTATTAGCTTACTTACTTACTTACTCAGTACTTAATGTTCATAGCAAAAGACATTTTAGAGCAATAATAAAGAGAAAAAAATAATATTAAGTGCTGTAGAAAAACAACCCCTTCAATAGAATATATACAATTATTGAGAAGCCAATTTTCATTTCAGTTTTTGCTTGAGATTAAGAATTATAAAAAACATTAATCTTCAACCTCAAACTTATGATTTTGAATATTTAATTTATACAAATGTATCTTTGCAATTTCTTCAGCTTACATATATCTAAGTGCAGAGTTAATTTTGTGTCTTCTGAGTTTAGAAAAATAAAAACCAAGGCTCTCAAGACAATTAGGTCTCTTCTTCCTTCAAGACACTTCCACATGAAGTTCTATATTAAATGTAGCTACTGTCTACAAGAGAGTGCTCAACAAAAGGCCCCAGGAATTTCTGGTTCTTTCACTATTAAACTAAAGATATTACCTCAAATAAATTGATTGTGACTGCTGTGGCAAATTATGGATATCAAGGAACCAGTGATAAAAAATCACAATGCAGCAAATATTAAAACATGTTTAATGCACTTGCTTTGTGAAGTTTCAATGAGAGCATTACTTTCAAAATTAATTGTGAATTCTGAGATGTTGCAGCTTGGAGGCAAAGACAAAAATTGCCTATTTGGAAACAACTAAAATCATCTAAGCCCTTTCTTTCCCTTTTACAACTTTCACTAAATTATTTTAGTATCTCTACTTCAAGTTCTCCAGGATGTTTTAGCAAATATTATCAGAGATGAGTACTTCAAGAGGTTCATTAGTTTCTATCTTTGTAAGTATAAGTTTTAAGAGCCATTGTGTGTACCTTAAGAACCAGATAATTCAAAAAGCATGAAAGGCTTTAAACCAAATGCCAGATGCAATCATTAGAACAGCCAGCTCCTTCTAGAGAACGTATGCTTAGCAGCAATGTAACTAAGGCTTTGTGTCTTTGACAGCATGTTGATTTTTGATTTCTGAAGTAATATATTCTCAAGTTAAGTCATCAGTACAACCTTTTATTTCTTGTTAATGATATATTTATCTGTGAGAACCAGGTTTCCACATAAACGATATAATTTGGATTGTAACTACTGCTCAGCAGGAACATTTCTGTCTCTCATAAAGCATTGTTTAGGTGCACAAATTTCTGTGGATTTCCCTGTGGACCAATGTCTATCACATAACAACATCTGCCGAGGAATATGCTGCAAAGCTGTCTTCATACTGTTCCTCTCTTCCTCAAGATATATTTGTTCACTTCTGGAAAATGAATCAAACATCTTCACAATCAGTGTTACACTCAAAATAAACAGTTGAAAATCTTATGCTGCAAACAGGCAACTGACAGGCATTTTGTACCATGCTCTGACTCATATAATAGAAATGAAGGCAGTGCTGAATATAAATTCTCTATTATTTGCAAGTACATATTTTAGCAGATTTTTTCAGCTACAGGTAAGCATGTTTCTTAGAAGTTCTAGTACTGTTAAACACTACAACATCGAATGTCCAAGTATTAACAACTTTGTGGTATGTCTTTAGTGGCTAGAAAATGTCTTTAACTTGTAAAATATGGAAAATCAGATTTAAAACCAAACCACCAAAAATATATCCCCCAACAGTGGAATCAATTTATCTACTTTATGGACTTGTTTGTTTTTTTTCATATTGAGCAGCCCTCAACACAGTTACGATAGCGGAAGTTATCCTTTTAACTTCCTTAAATATAGCTGGTGTCTCATTTCTTGAACATTCAGTATAGATTTACTCCTCAGAACTCAGTCCCTGTCTCCTGTGCATCAGTTGCTTAAATCCAGTTTCCTCAAGGGAGTTTTTTGTGGTATACACATATTTATTGGAGCAAAAGGAGTTCTGATTTCAGAGTGCTTGCTATTAAAAGACAGATTTGTTTGTAATTGTTTTTGAAATCCAATAAACACTCCTGTCCATGTGCTGAAAACTCATTGTAAACAGGAAAATCATTAGTTTGGGTTTGGCATTTACAACAACCATTTTAGAATTTTAAACCTTTCAGTTATCTACAGATATTAAAGTGGTTACATAAGCTTGCATGTGACACTGGGAGCTAATTGTTTTTCTGTGATATCTGCTGCTTGAATTATTACAGTAATGAATGTATATATAGGCTTTTAACTATCAAAACAGAATTAAGCTTAAAGTGAAGTCTTTCTACCAATGAGTCCATTTTGTCTGTGGCCACATTCAAGAGTCAGCTTAGTGCACAAGAATATGACTTTGTATTCTTGCATAAAGAAACACTTAACCCACTATTAAACAGGTTGAAATTCAGGTAGCCCATGGAAAGTATTCTGCCTCTGGCTGTTACCTGTTCAAGAATGACTGTAATCTACCCCTGCCTGTACGGCATGTACATTACATGCTCAGCATGTCCCATTATCCTGTTTGAGGAAGTTATAGAGCTAACACATATACACATGATAAAATGTGTACTAAAAGTGTACAGAGCTGTGAGCAAGTTTTAAAGCAAGAGAAACACAACAGCCCCCCTCACCCTCCCTCCCTCAAAAAAAAAAAAAAAAAAAAAAAGGTTTTCCTATTTCATCAGTCATTTATTTATTATTTTCCTGGAGTTTCATTAATTAAAAAAAAAAAAAAAAAGTTTGTGTAAAAGCTAATAATCAAGAATCAGTCACTAAAATCATAAAAATTCTTCACTGGAGAACATTAAACACTGAATTATTTTAGTAAATTGCTAACCTTTTTATTGTGAAGAACAAATATACAAATATTAAACATTTCTAATAACTGTAACACAGCCACCAGCAGCAACAGCCAAGAAAGAAAATCAAAGAAGAAGAATCCTTTTGAGAGCTAAATATTTTCAAGGAAACACTCAAAATATAAATGGAAAGAAAACAGCATGTTTTCTACCAAGGTAAATGGAATTAAAATCATATGAGATGATCATCCAGAAACTGAAAGGACTACTTCCAATGAAAAGACTGCAATGTGATCCTTCAGCTGTTAAAGAATGCTTTGATTACAACTTTATGTAGAAGCTATTACATTTCATTATACCATATGGCAGTAAGATGGAGTACAGCATATGGAAATCCAGTCAGGCAAAGAGAAACACTAAAGAAGAAGTAGTAAGTGAATTGTGAATATCTGTATGTAAGGAATCATTTTGGATCCCTTGCTGTCCATGCCAATTAGTACACAGGTATTTCAGCACTGCTCTTATATTTAATGGAATTTTTTTTGGTACATCTGTCAAGTCCCAGTTTCTTGTGGCACTCACTTCAGGCCATCAATATCACTGCTCTGGAAACACTGATGGAATGTTGTTTGATGGGGATATTTTGTCTTCCTTTTCTCCTATCCTATTTTTTCCCTTTACTCTCTCCCTTTCCACTGGTAGCAGCTACCTTTCCTGCAATACTCTTTATCTAGTCCCTACCCCCACAATCACTAAAGCACTAAATGCACTAAAGATTTTGAGCAAACACATTGAAATGAATGTATTGCATGAGGAGACTCGAGGAGACTCGAGGAGACTCGAGAGGAGAGGAGACTCGAGGAGACTCGAGGAGACTCGAGGAGACTCGAGGAGACTCGAGGAGAGGAGAGGAGACTCGAGGAGACTCGAGGAGAGGAGAGGAGACTCGAGGAGACTCGAGGAGAGGAGAGGAGAGGAGAGGAGACTCGAGGAGAGGAGACTCGAGGAGACTCGAGGAGACTCGAGGAGAGGAGAGGAGAGGAGAGGAGAGGAGAGGAGAGGAGAGGAGAGGAGAGGAGAGGAGAGGAGAGGAGAGGAGAGGAGAGGAGAGGAGAGGAGAGGAGAGGAGAGGAGAGGAGAGGAGAGGAGAGGAGAGGAGAGGAGAGGAGAGGAGAGGAGAGGAGAGGAGAGGAGAGGAGAGGAGAGGAGAGGAGAGGAGAGGAGAGGAGAGGAGAGGAGAGGAGAGGAGAGGAGAGGAGAGGAGAGGAGAGGAGAGGAGAGGAGAGGAGAGGAGAGGAGAGGAGAGGAGAGGAGAGGAGAGGAGAGGAGAGGAGATGGGCAGGAACTGACAGCAGGGGAGGATGGAAACAGCCAATTATGGATCATTTGTGTTGATAAATATTGCTTTTTGGTTTGTCTTCTTTAAAAGCAAATAATGTAGATGGGGAAATTCCTGCCCAGATTTTTAATCTTAAAACTATCCATAGGTGGCATAGTTCATATTTTTCCTGTATTAGATTTACAGGAACAAGATTTCAAAGCCTATTTCAGCAGCCCAACCTAGTCATTTTTACAGTTTGGAGATTAGCCAGTTCTTAAGATTGAGCACTATATGTAGGGATTACCTCACCCATGTTGACATGCAGCCAGCACTGTTGGTAAGAAGCCACTTCATGACTGCAAAATATTTTGAACATGGAGAAGAAGAATAAATCTAAAAGAAGCAATTTCTCTCCTGTATTGGCAGAACATAGGTACCTTAGTTTGAATTTTATCCACAACATTTGTGGCTTGAAAGAAGAAACGTAACTGCTTTTGCCAGCTCCATATTGAAGCAATGAGAGGGGGAAATACCCAGGATTTATCAATAATTTTAACACTTAAGGTTTTCCACAAGCATTCGGAGAGCTCTTTTTCAGGATGAGGGGAAAATGTGTACACACAGCAACCATCAGTATGACTGCCACACAGGTATATATAGGAAAATTTCTTTTGAATAGAGGAAGCAAGAACACTGATTGCAAGGACTTTACCATATCTCAAATCCATGATGGCTTTTTATTGTTCTGTCTTCAGACTCGTCATCTTTCATTTCTTTTACTGTACAAATTAATGAGATCAAAAGCAGTCCAGTTATGTCAACTCAGGCTACAATTAAAATTCCCATGTCTATAAAAAGATTTGAGCTTCTTACTGAAAATTATTTTTAAAAGGCAATTAGTTCATGGAGTATTAGTAATTGGGGAATGGAAAGAAGTGACACAGCTACAGCCTAAGAGAATGTTTATCTGCTCTCAGATCTCTGATGTGCAGCATTAGAGTCTGGAGGTAACCTCTAAAGAGTGATTGCTCCTGGCTTTCCAAAGCTGGTGTGTTAGCTTCGCCTGGCTGGGTTCTGGCCAACCATCTGTCAACAGAGCTTGCCTTGTTTAGCCTAGCAAAACAAAAGCTGAGAGAGATATAGTCACTCTCTATAAACACTTTGGGGATAAACAAGGGAGAGGAATAAGAACTATTTAATGTAAGGGATAATGTTGGCATAAAAACAAGTAGAAACAAACTGGCAATGAATAAATTTTGGGGTTGGAATTTAGATAGCCTTTCAGCAGAAGTACAGTTGCAAAATAGACTTCCTACAGCTGTAATTGGAGTTATACAGCTTCAGGATTTTCAAACTTGGAGTCTTCTCTGTTTATGAAGAGATTTTTATTATGTTGTCTCCAAAACCTAAGTAAAATTATGCCTGCTCTGTACCAAAATATTCAGCACTGATCATTACTCTCATTTATACTGCCACAAAACAGTTGGCTTTGCAAAGACATCTGAATATTTGTTTCATAAGACCATTAAATGGATGCCTTTCTAAATATAGAGCTTAAAACATCTCATACTCTATTTTTTTTAACACAAATTCTGGGGAACAGCTGAGGCAAACTAAAATGACTTTGGTTCCAAGTGTGGACTGTGTCAGGTAAGTGGCACTGCAGCCCTCCTTGAATAATTGGTGATGCCCTCACGAGTTAAAATACCACCTTTAATGCAGATCCTGTGGTGCTTTAGAGGAAATTCTAGGCCATATGAACAGGACATATATGCAATTTAATAAAAAAAAAATGACTATGAGGGACTGGAGGAAAGATGTACATCCCATTAATTTTTTTTGGTAAATCCAAATTCAACTCTTTGAAACCCTTATCTAACACAATAGGTAAATTCATGATTGAATACATCATCAAATAAGATAAAAAACAAAGCTTAATTTCCTGATCTGTTTTACAACATTCTTAGAATCTCAACCTTCAATTACCATGCTTATTGAGAAGATACTCTGGTTGTGCTTTCTTCGTCTCAGAGAAAATGATGAGATGCAGAGATAAATCTTGGCTAATCTTGGCTCTGGGCTAGAAGAGGGGAAAGGAAGTTTTACAATAACCATGAAAGTCTGAAATAGTTCAAATATTTGGGGTGCTCTGATATATCCAAATAAAATATATTTGTGTCGAGAGAGGCTGAACAATTCAGATGCATAAAATGAATAATTATTTGTTTTAAGTTTCTGTGACCTTTTATATAGAAATAATTTTCAGGCATATGAAAAACTCCTTCATATCTTTTTTCATTTACTCAGTGAGGCAGTATGGAAGAACAGAAGACTTGCAGGTTTCCTGAAATTAAAAAGCAAGTATTCTTCAGTTGTTTAAACATGGGTTTTCACATATCCTTTGCAATTTCTTGTTCTGATCCTGAAAAGGCATTTTCATAGAAAACTTTGCAGCTCGCTAAACTTTTCTTACTTAACTTATTGTGACGGTCATCCTGTAACATTACATCTCCTGTACACATTACACTGTTCTTGAAGGAGACAGCAAACTCCAGTTTGGTACTGATATAGACAGCCCTGAATGTAGAGAGAAAGTGATGGCCAGCACTTACCTCTGAGTGGAAATCTGTAATAGCTCTTCAGAACTTCAGTTTGAGCCAATGTTTCCCTCTAGTTATCAAATCAGATAACCTCTAGAAAAATCTCCACCTACTCTACTACTGGTTACTTTTCCAGCTGGCAGGCAAAAGTTGCATTGCTGACAGGAGTTAAAGCTCCAGTTAGAACTGCTAGAAAAAAGGTAAGAGTTAGAGTTGGACCAAGGCACCTTCAGATATGAGTAACTCAATCTTGTGTTACTGTTTCTTACCACACTTAACATTTGCTATCAGTCTTTATCATTGGGTCCAAAAAAGGGTCTAATTGAGTACCATTGACCTCATAGGAGCTTACACATTTGGAAATTGAGTTCAGTGATGACTTCATACTTTAAAAGAAATTAATTTGAACTTACCTATACATTTTGTATTTGGAAATGCAATGGAAGTCACTTTTATTTGTGCTAATTAACATGCAGCTATTTGAACTCATTATTAAAATTTAAAATATCAGATAGAAAACAGGTGTTTAATGGAGCTAAAGGTGTTCTGTGGAGTCAGTTGAAAATATCTGACATTTCAAAGTGACTGATGAAAAGGTCAAAATAATCTTTAGCACTGTTATGTGAATCCCACTTTTACCTATCTTTGGATCTCACAAAGATGCTCTCATTTTCCATGATGGTGAGATGCTGCTGACAGTCCAAGCTTTGGAGAAAATTCTCTTTGCTAATGTATACTCTTTTATTTTTTTGTTTGCACAATTATAATGAAATTTTTTAAAAAATAGACATTGCATAAAATGTAGTGAAAGGTCTTTAGTTTTTTTCCAGAAATTATGTATGATAAAATAATCTAGACACAGCACTGGGAATGTGTGACACTGACTAGAGATATTAGCCAACCCTGGGAGGCCCAGGGCTTCCCTAAGCTGCCCATGGTGAAGGGCCTCATGTCAGGCCCCAGGGCCTCATGACTCCTGGGGCTCCAGGAGTCTGACATGTCCATGGCCTGAGACCCCATATTAGCTTCCCCATGCTGCCATAGTCCCAGGACCCCACGCCAGCCTCCACAGGGCCATCATTCCATCCCGCAGTGATTCCATACCCCCTCCAGCCCGGCCCAGCCCCGTGGGCCCAGCTCCAGCCTGGCTCAGCCTGCTGTCACCCCCGTGGCCTTGCCTGTGTGGGCCTGATGCTGTGGCTGACCCTTGGACCCTTCTGCCAGGGCTCAGCCCCATGCCCATCACCACAGCTCGTGCCCACAGCCGTGCCTGGCGGAGCCCCTTGGCCTGTCCCGCTCCTTCCCGGGCGTGGGGCTGAGCCCTGGCCCTGAACCTGGCCATCCGCCACAGGGTCCCCCGGCTCCCACTCCCTGGAGCTGCTCTGGCTGCTCCCTGGGGCCTCTCTCTAACCCAAACTGCGCAGGAAAACCACGACAATTTACTGCTTGGCAGGTCTTTTTAAACGGGGGACATATTTTATAAAGTCACTAAATAGTTAAGATAGTTTTTGTTCCACATTCCATTTAATCCATATGTACAAGCTGTATACAGGCAAGAAACTGGAAGGGACAAATGCTGTTGCCCAGCAACAAGAAACTGGCAGAAACTCAAATACTCCATGTTTCCAGGAGACAATGGCTCTCTGAGCTCACAATCAATAGCGTTTGATGCAAAGGAAATGCCCAGTTTATCACACTTGCCATCTAATAACACCTCAAGTGTTTTTGTGGCTGGCATACATAAAAACATATCTGAACTCCAGCTGTTTGAATAATGTATTGAAAAATTCACACTTTTTTTGCTTGAAAGCCAGCTACAACAAATGAGTTTGTTATTTGTAGGTATTCAGTGAATAATTTATGGAAACAAATGTCACTCTATAGGTTATTCAAGATATTAAATTTAACTATTCATGAGCCACGATGTTCAAAGATGACTCAAGTCTATCATCAAATCTGAATTATACTTCTTCATTTGCTCAACAGTCTCTTCCTTTGTGGTTCTTTATATATCACCTTGGTTTTATGCATACACAAATAAGTCTCACATTTTGTTTCTTCTGCTACACCTGTCCTTTTCCTGTTTCTTTACTCCCCTTCAGCCTTTTTGTCCTTCAGGATTTCTCTTGGCCTTTCCACAATTTCTCCTCTCCTCTTCAGGGTTACAATTATCTGCTTAGAAGATGAATTTTTGCTATCCCACTGCCTCTAGTGAGTTTCTGTCTTGCCACCAGGCAGAGGCAGGTGTGGCCCCACACACCACCACAGAGGTGGAGCTGGGAGCAGCACCAGTGGACAGGGGCTATGGAGCTCAGTAAAGTACTGATTCTAATGCTGGGGTACAGAACAGAAAGAGACTGTCAAGAATCTGAATTTCATGGTGTTGAAAAACTATGGTGATGAGCACTTCATCACAAAATTAGTTTTATTGTCCTTCATTTTACTAATAGAAAATTAGGCATCATCTGCTTATTTTTTCTTATCGAGCTATGACCACACTGTCTCTCCTGCCTTAGACACCTGTCTTAAAGCAGGATGACTCCATCTCTAGCACTGCTGATTTTCTTTACAGGATATAGATGATTCCTAAACAATTAACTTAAACAAGGTGCCTAAAATTAAGAAATTCAAAGTTGAATGAGATTAATGCCCTCCAATTTTCAGAATGGCACCAAGAGTCCACAGGATCTAATTATTTATTCCTTCAGATCTCATACTACTACCAGGGGGAGAGCATATATTTTAGAAAAAACTCAACCTTGATTTCAAAATGTTAATTAGCAATTAATCAGAATCACAAGTATTGAAAAATAGATATATATAAGATGGATATACAAAAAGAGCTAAGAATTCTGTGAGAATTCCTCCTGGAAACTTACAGTGTTGGAGAAAAAGCTTTTGTAAAATGTTCCAGTGGTTAAATGTAGCTTCCTTATCATATCTGAGATGTGCTGAGATTGACAAAATATTTTTATGCATATATGTTTAATTTAATTTCATTCTAGAATAGTGGAAACAGTTATGTCAATGAAAGAAGACACACAGGAGAGTAGAGGCAGCCTAGATTTTTGGGAATTATATTTTAATGTTGTGCATAAAATTGTCCTAACAAACATGTTAGTGTTTAAAAAAACCCTTGCTCCTGTTATCTCTAAAAAATATATGATTTCCATGCCATCCAACTTTTGATCAGTATTGGCGGTATTACTATCCTGTAAAAAAGAGCTATAACTGGTCATATATCAAACACATTTTGGTTTGTGGATAAACAGATTGACCAGTATGAAAGAATATCTTTTAAAATTTGCTGCCTTCATAAATAGTCTGAGAAATGCAAGTTGCATAAAGATTATAAACTAAGTCTTAAACTTCTCAGTCTTCATTCTTCATAAGGTTAAAACGAAACCTTGTTTCTTTGCCTTCCTAATGAAAAAACCCACATTAATATGCAAGACTAGAGGATTTTTTTGTTTCCTTTCAATGAAACAAAATGATATGTCTTGGAAAATGTCATTGTTTGCTACATGTGTCTTGGAATTTTGATGCTATATAATTGAAGATATAACCTCAAGGTTATATCTAGATTACAAAAACAGCTAGAAAAAGAACCTGTGAGGTTATTTTTATTTGTTTTCTGGAATGCCCTTATGGGCTTTTGAAATCTGATCTCCTGGGTTTTATCTATTTCAATAAAGACAGAATGCTTAATAGAGAAGACAAACAGAAACCTTGCATCTGAAGCTCTTACCCATAAAAATCCAGGAGATGGTTCTGGAAAAGCAATGTGATTAAATGAGGAGACTTTAAAAGGTAAGATTTAGGGGAAGCAGATCTGGGATGCTCAGTATTTGTTTATGAAGTTTCCTGTAGCCAACAAAACACAATAATTGCTTGAAAAATCAATAAGAAAAGATAAACCAGAGTTAGGATTTAAGCTGATGCTCAGCATTTCAGGTGCAAAGTAGCTCTGATCTGGCTGCTTCCCTGATGATGTAAGATATTAACTTAATAGAAGTTGATCTAGTTGATTACTGAAGTAACATGCCCATATTAATGAACTTTGAGGGCTCAGGATTTTTCTCAGAAGCCAATAATAAATATAATGAAGACCATAAATATAAACTGGCTAGATCAATTGACCCAGAGGCTTTTACAGGACTGATCCCACAAGATAGTTCTTTTAAACAAAGTACTTGCTTGATTTTGTTCAGGTAATTGTTGTTGTAGGAGACAGTGCCTTTTTTTGTTTTGTTTTGTTTTGGGGTTTTGGTTTTTTTTTAATTTTTGTTTTTGTGGTTTATTTTAAGATTCTTGTATACACTAACCTTGTAGAAATAACAGTTGAAGAGTATCATAGTCCTAGAATACCCATCATTAACTTTTAGAAAGACATTAATTTCCAAAGGTGGAAATTCCCAAGAATGTAGAACAGTAATTCCTGATCACTTGGATCAAATTATGTTCCTACTGCTTTTACTGGTAAAGTTGGCCTAACTTTACTGGGCTTATGACTTTTTAATATTCATCCATAGGCTATTAACAAGCATTAGAATGCTGCAGCTATGCCCATAAATATTCAGATATTCTTCAGTAAAACTCCATATTGTTCCATCATTTGTTTCAAGGTATTTACAAATAATTACCTCTGTTAAGGAATGTTAACAACTCCAGGAGTTACAGAAAAATTACAGGAGGCATCATCAGCTTCTTCCATTCAATTTTTTTATAACTTTGGTTTCCATGACAACAAAGGAGACAATTCTACAAATCCAGCAGCTCATTATTTGAGACAGTTTGCTTTTTTCTCTGGAGAGGAGAGACACTTTTTTTTAAAGTCTCTTGTATGAAATTCATAATTCGGTGGATGAAATCTGAAAGAAAAAGTAATTGAAGTGAAGCCTCTCTTTGGGTACATGGTATATCTTGTGAAGAACACTTACTGAGACTTAGATTGGTTCCTTCTCCACTCCCAACTCACTGACTTGTGTTACCAGTATTTCTTCTCTTGGTTTTCTGTGAGAAACTCTGACATAATTTGAACCCTTACTAAGAAAAAAATACCTGTACGGTGAAGGAGTGATTGTTTTCCTTTTTATTTTCACCCTAAAGCACAGCATCTAGAACTCTGCAGTTCCCCAGTAAGTGGATGAAAGTACTGTTGATCTCAACCATGTACAAACTCTCATCATTAGGAAATACCTCTTGAAAATACATCTAAGCAAGATCCCAAGTTCTGCTAATAATTAAAGACTTGGTTATTTTTATGTGTTACATTTGAGAAATCCACATATAGAAAAGTAATTTTCTGAAGAAGGTACAAACCAGGCTTCTTATAAATTACAGACAGTATGAAAAGTTTTTTTACCAATGACCAGCCTCTATAACTAGAAAAATATCCTTTTAGAAAGGGTATTGGTGTAGGGAAGAATATGGTGTGCATATTTTTCACTAGTTCTCTTATGTTCCACATGCAGGCAAGGCAAGAGGAAATATAAACCAACATGAACATTAGAATCATGAAATGTAAGCAGAAAATCCTTTAAGAAGAAGCATTTCTTGCTACTTTCCCCATTTAAAATACAATACTATAATAGATGAATATCCAGTTTCAGGATTTGATTCCAAATTATTCCATGAGTTTTAAAAGGTCACATGAGCAGTGGTCCTGATGGAATCAGATCTTTTCTTCACAGTCTTATTATATCATTACTGAGCAGTTTTTTATGGCATGAAGTTAGGTTTATTATAACAACTTCTGAAATGCTGAAAGCCAGACACTGTTGTTAACAGTAAACGTGTTTCTTGCAATGTTGTCTGCATTTTCTAGTTTAGCATAAAACCAGATTAGCTGTTCAGGTCAGTTGAATCTGTATTCATCCACAACTTGTGTTTCCTGACACTATATGAGGTTCTTGGAAGCCAGAAGTTTTAACTAGACAAGAGAAAAAAGAAATCAAGAGCTTCACCACAGAGAAAGTGTCTCAAATATGATATAGTGACACAGCAAAGTCTTTCAACAACGACCAAATCACCAGAACCAAACCAAACCAACAAAACAAACAAAAAACCTCCAAAAATTTAGTAAAGAGAAGTGGTGCATGCAAATGGCAGAAGAGTGATAAGTAAAGAAGCAGAAAATGAATGCATGAGGGAACTGACCCTTACCCTTCACCAAAAAAAAAAACCAAAACCCAAAACTATGTTTACTTGCAAGCAATCCCTAATTTCCTGACTTATTTTCTGATGTGGTAAAGGACTCCAGTTCTGCTTTTATGGAATCACTACATTAAGAAAAGGCTGATTTAAAAGGGATCCATCTGGCAGAAAGGCTTCTGGTCAACTGATGTAAAAAAAATCTGATACACTTCTCTAACTTTATTTTCCCTTGTTTCTGAATGTGATTTGTAGCTGCTGTTTTTCAATGCTCAGCTGTTTCTGGCTTGACTTCAGCATCCATGCCTCAGTCATAAATAGGATTTTCCAACATTTAAGAAGGCTTTATAGCTTGTGACTCACACATTCATAAGGTTCTATGAACTACATGTAGTGAGCTAACAAAACACTTCTCAAGAAACCCGAAGGCCATATATTGTCATGCAGCAATTTGTTTGCCAGTTTGGGGGACTTTGCCATCCCTGGAAAATTTCTTGCGGTCCACAGCTAGGCACAGTGACATACACCTCATACTCCAGTACAATTCAACTGTATGCTGTAGTAAGATTATGGGCAGTAAAAACAGATTAATTACATAGTATAAATAGCCTAGACATATTATTATTTTTGACTGAACTTACACTTCATTCTACACTAGCATGAAATCCACTGGTTTTAAATCCATGAAGTAGTAAAATTAGTAACTACATGAGGTCTGAGCTTCCTTTGTAGAAGTGTGCAGTTTGTTTTTAGAACTGACTTTTGTAAATGTTTTATTGACCTAGTGGTTGTATGGAGAAACAGATATTTATTCAGACTTCACATTTGTTAACAGTGCTTTGAAATGACAGTTTGGCTTTCTCTCAAGAAAATGTTGATTGGGATACACAAAGGAAATCTGGAATTATATGATTTCTATTAAGATTGTTAATTTTCTTTTGTAAAGGATACAAGAAAGTTTCATTCATCTGCCTTTAAAGTGAAGTGAGGGCATCAAAGCTAGGAGTTATTGGAATATACATTCTTTCTGAAATGCCCTGAAATGCCCTCTCTGTGCTTCATGAAAGCTGCAGGTTCTACAGAATGTTTTCCTGAGCCACTGTCACATAACCAAACAGTTTTGCCTTTCAAAGACATGACCCTGGGTGCACATCTGAGGTGATGCATTTGTTTCTTGACACCAGAGGGAAGTTGACTTATGCTTGTTACAGGATGAAATACTCACTGTGCATTGTTACATGGCATTTTCAAGGAGAAGAAGTCTCTAGATGTAGCTATTTTAAAAGCAGGCGTGTCATGAAAAATCAGCAGTTCAACATGAAGTAACTGCATTTTACCTTGAGTTTGTAAAAATCTGTGTGCTTCCTATTACAGAGACCGACAGGTCTTGAGGCACTGTTTGTGTTACCATCTTCATACACTGGCAAAAATAAATAAAAAATGTTCATTGGAGGTCTAGCAAGCTTGCTTTTACAGCTTAAAAATTACTGACACATCAAATATAGGGCTTTGGTCCACAAGATTTGTCAAGTGTTACAATCAGATCTTTGAACTCCATCATTTCAAGAAATGAAAGACTAGAATGGAAGCAGAAAAGGTTAACAAAAGAAAGAGAGGTTGAAAATGCAAGGTGAAAATCTGATTGCCTTCAAAAGATCAAAATTGTACTTCAAGAGTCAAATAAAATGAACTTAATACAAGTTGCTTTATTTATGACTAGTCATCACACTTAAATACATGCCTCCTTTTTAAATATTAGAGTATCTGGATAATTTTACTAATACTGTTACTACTACTATGGTTTTATGGCAGAAATTTAATTTTCTTTCAGTGAAACAAACTTGAAAAATATCTGATGTTTTCTCATTAGAATAGCTCTAGTGAGTTTAAAAACAATGGAATTATTTCTTATTACTTTATTTTCTGGGAAATATACTTGCTATGGTATGTTAACATACAATGTGATAAACAAAATGCTAACTCCACAGGGCATTGCTACCCAGTATGACTTTTACTTTTTTGAGATTTACCTGTTATGAGTAATGGCCTCATCCTACATCGAAATTTGCCTTACAGGCTCTTCCTTTGATTCATGTAACAGCAAGGAGGAACTCTGGCAGAAGATGCAGCAGTGGAGATTGGATCCAGGGAGCTGGGGTATTTCTGTGTTTTGTTTTTTGATTTGTTTTTGGTTGGTGAGTTTTGGGTTTTTTTAGGGCTCAGGCTGCACAGCAGTGAATTGCGAAGCTAAAATTGTAATAGAGATCAGCTTCAAATGTGTCTGCTTCATTAATTTTTTCCACATTGAAAAAAGACAAAGGCCAAAAAAGCAAGCTTTGCTGACTTGAAGAGTAACCAGAAAGATAGCTGTTCAGTCTGGAAGAGATGCTTTGTTTTAAGGCTCTCTGGAGGAAATACTGTTGTGAAGCTCTGTGACAAAGAGCTATTAATAAGAAAAGTGGCAGAAAAATGTTCACGTTCATTCTTTTTTATTTTGGAAGTCAGTAAAACCCCAAAACAAGAAGCATAATCAAGGTATGGACTTGGAATATACACTCTATTCTCTCCAGAGAGCTACCAGAAATGTCCCATAAGATTATTAATTTTCTGTTCCCTGGGGATAGACTTCATTTGACAGTTACTTTTGCTCTGAGACAGGCTAAGTTCCTCATATGATGGTGAGTGTAAAAAAGTAGCATCTTCAGACTTGAACATCAGTTTTCCTGACTTCCAGCAGAATGGTTGCAGGCTCTGACAAATCCAAATGAAGAAATCTTACTCCAATTTTCAGGTACTGAAATAATACAACCATTGTAGAGGAAAAGTATCTAGATATTACTAGCATCTAGTACTGTAAGAAAAAATAACAACAGCCTTCAAAATAGATGGCAAGGAAGGATATAATTTACTTCAGTGGTATGGCTCCAGCTGTACCATGGTTTCTTAATATCTGTTTTAAATCTGTATTTTATGCCCTTGTGTAAAGAATGTGATTACTTCCCTGGAACTGATCACTCTTAAAACAAACTGTTTTACAGATCCAGGGTGAAAACCAGACAGTGGAAAGTATGCAGCAATGCTGAGTATGTTAAATCTTGACATTTTAATCACATACACACATCTGTATGTACGTACACATACATGAGTGTGGGGATGGACACATAAAACCAGTATTTTTATTAGTCTCACTCTGCAGGTCAAACCTGGAGAGGTGTTGAAGACTGGAACAGATAATGTTACATATAATACTAAAATATTCATATTCTTTTTATGAAGGTACAGAATGAAGAATAAAAGAATCATTACTACCTACTACTTATCAATCATTCTACTATTTAAAATGTTTTGATAGAACGATCAGAATGTAAACATATTGTATCAGATCGTATTGCGCCATAGTTGCAAGAAGATGTGAAAATGTGCAGGCTAAATTGTGTTTCCATGAAGCACTGTGTAAACAGTGGTGAATAAATTATATGAAACAGCAGAGTCACTTATCTGCCCCACTATCTCCTGATGCCCACTAGTGCACTGGTTCTGCTGGATACTGTTCAAAGAGAAAAGGATTCTCTGCACCACGTAGGAGAGAGTGGTGCCAAGCCAGCATCATTCCTGTTACATTCACACCTTAATATTAGCAGATGTTTAGCAGGGAGCTATTTACAGAAAGGAGCTGAGATGTCAACTACCTGTCCCCTGTTCTAACTGACATGACTCTTGAAGCTTCACATGACAGACACTACACTGACTGGCTGGGTGTGCCCTTCTCACCCTGGTTTGCTCCAGCTCAGCATGAATTGCTGCTTTACTTCCTCAGGTGTGGCTCTAGCCTACAGATTCCAACCACAACTATTACCCAGCACAATTATCCTGAGCAGGTATCAAAAAAATCTCCATCTGCAGAATTCAAATTCAATGGTCTATCAGGACAGTGTTTCCAAAAGCCGTCTAGAACAAAACCTAACATTTAACAAACACTTATCATTACATAAAACATTCCTTGTTGTACATACACTGTTGTTGTTAGAATACTGCTAGAGCTCCAGCAAAGTAATCCCTTCAGTTATGCTTTTCCCCAGGAATTTTTTCACTGTATGTGAATTGTACTGAGGTATTTGTCAATCATATTATGTAAACAAGCTCTTGGTGATTATTCCACTTTGAAAACATCCATTTACCCATAAAACTCCTGAGAAAAATCAAATTTGTAAGTTGCCACAACTTGTATATACTACACGTTTAGTCTCAAGAGAATAACTGAGGATAAAAGGATAAAATCTGCATAAATGCACAAGTGTACTTTCTCTTGTAGATTTTTGGATTGGCTTACTTCATCATAAATCTACAAGACAGAAGTATCCAAAGTCATAAAGAAGTTGTCTAGATATTTTTACCACCTTATATAGTAATAACATTTTATTATTTGCTAGAATGAAGAGATGCCTGCATTGAAGTGTAGGCTAGGGTCAGTAGTTTTTCCAAGTATTATTGCCCTGTATGTAATTTCCACATAACAAGGATAATTGAAATATAATCTAGACATGGTCAGTGGAACTGAGCTACAGAAGTTTAGAATTCTGTGAGATAACTCATCATCTGTCAGGGTGAACGATAAGTCCAAATATTACTGAGCTGAATGAAGTTATTTTCAAAACAATTATATAAGGCTTTTGTAATACTCTTGGTACAGCTGATAACATTGGGTTTAAAATCTTCAGTGGAAAGGCTTCTCTTTTTCCCTTTAGAAGCTATACATGCAATAGAGATTTTAGAAAACAGGATAAAATACTTGTGAAAATATTCTTGTACTACAGGATTGTTAAGCATTACAAATGTAACACCTATTGCTATTTTTATGTGGAGTATCACTGCCTCTTTTATGATGCCCATTTTTTGAATAATACTAAATGAGCTGAATTTATGCTCATAAATTAGTACTTCTACATTTTCATTTTTATTACATATATACATCACAGACTTGCACAGATTAATATAAAAAATCTGTTATTAAAATTTTTATTTTCAAGACAGCAGAAACAAAAGACAGCAAAATGAATATCAATAAATTGTAGAAAATCGATAGAGAAAATTAAAGGATAACAAGGGAACTCTATAGCTGACAGTAAGGAAAATAAAACTAATTTAAACTCTATTTAGGACAAAAGGAATCCTATCAATTCTTTTTCAATAAAAAACTGATTAAAAAATCATAAATTGCCTAAATTTTCAATCAATATTTCTACTTGCTACTTGGGGAAAAAGGACACTTAGATACACATTGTGTATTTACTGTTTTAAAAAAATACTATTTAACCGGTTACAAGATGGGTAAGAACTTACTCAATGACTGCTCTCGGAGGGTCACAGGTTGCTACTTGGAGCCAGTGACAAGTGGAATAACACAAGGGTCTGTCCTGTCTTGTCTCACATATTTATTAGTGACCTGGGCACAAAACCAGGGATACCAATGGCCATGCTCAAAGGCAGAGGCAGGACTTAGATTCAGACCTAGGCAGGCCAGAGGAACAGGAAAATAGGGGCAAGGACAAATGGAAGTCCTGGATCTGGGGTAGAAGAACCTGGCACCATGTCATATGATCCACCCCTGAACTGGATCAAGTTTTTTTTGTAATTTACAGTGCATTGTGAAAAGCAACAGAACCAGTAATACTGGAATGCGTTCAATTCTCCAGAGAAAGAAACTCCTGCTCACCTATCCTTGGGCCACGGCATAGGCTGAAACATTCCTTCTGTAACCCCACCTGAAGGCTGCCCTCACTCTGCCCAGCGGACTGGTCATCCAAGACTCGGGTCTCATGTCACACTAGTAAGACTAACCTGGGCTCCAGCTGCCATTAAAGGGCTGTGAGACAGTCTGTAAAGTGACAGAAGAAACAAAAGTCTGGGAGGGAGAGAAAATACCAGCATGCAAATGTGAGAAGGCCTGATGGGAAGACAGCAGAGAG
Organism: Pseudopodoces humilis; assembly: GCF_049639895.1. Taxonomy (NCBI): domain Eukaryota; kingdom Metazoa; phylum Chordata; class Aves; order Passeriformes; family Paridae; genus Pseudopodoces; species Pseudopodoces humilis. The sequence goes on along the minus strand of NC_142204.1, from coordinate 33,949,439 downwards.
GTTAGTTGGGATGGTCTGTTTGGTTTGGAAGGAGTTGTGAAGCACTGGGTCAAACTGGCAGTATTGTCAGTGTTGACGCTGCTGGGGACACACTGAAGCAGTGAGGATACTTGGTGGTGCCCAACCCTTCCTCCTCTTAATGATTCCAGACTGTCTGCCAAGGTTTTTCACACCAGAGGTGGGGGGGCACACTGTTGTTTAGACTAACAGCTTATTGTAGTTATCTCTTTTATGTTAAATAATAAATTTTTTGTTTTTTTTTCTTTAAAGGTGCATCTATCCTGACTTCAGGATGTCTTTATGCCTGGCTGAAGATGCCTCAGTGAACCAGCCCAACAGGGAGTATAACAGCATTGGAGCAGCACATCAGTTACATGGCTTGACCTTGGGGCACTGACTTGCCTCACAGATGGGTCAATATTTGCCAAGACTCCACTTAGTAATTGCAATTCCTCTGGGAACTCTCTACAAGCATTTCCTAGGAACAAGGAGCACAGAATAGGCATCTATAGACAAAATTACAAATCCTGACCTTGTGGTACTTGTGCCTCCACTAACTAGAACTGACTATGTGGATATCTGTCAAAACTCTAACTAGGTCTCATTTCACTTTGTTTTTACTTCCTACACAGTTCTGCAGAAAAGACTTCATACAAAGTTGCTTTGATACATCAACAGAAGAACAGTCCATGACAGATGTCACCACCATTACAGAGAGCTGACAGATAGAGGTCCTGGGCTGAAACTGTGTCCAAGGCCTGGAAAAACAGATTAGGATAAGATTATCAAATCCCAGCACCTCACATAGTTCCATTAATAATCCCTATGTAAGTATGTAATGGATGTCAATAATCTGCTTTTGGCCCTTTACTTTCAGTTGCGCCTGCAAGGTCACTGACCCTCCTGAAGCAACTCCTCCAGCAGAATCACTGCAGGAGGATGCAGGCACATCCCCTGTGGCATTTTGGATTGGCCCCCTAAAGCAGGGGTTCACATGGCTGAAAGTATTTCAGCTGACTGTGGTACTGGGGCCACCACAATGCTCAGCCACAGCTGTCAGCACCTGCAGGAGAAAGCTGAGCCCAGGGAAGCTGTGGAAATGTGATTGCTTGCTGTTATAAGTAGGGTTGTTCACTGATACTATTACCAGGCAGCAAGTGAGAAATGAGGAATTGTGGCCAAGACTCTTACTTAGCATTGGATGAGAGTATAATGTGTAGAAAACAAGGTGTTGTGTAATGCACAATTGCTTGTAGAACAGTTAGCCCTGCTCAGCTTTCGTGCCCCTATTAAGAGAAAAGTGTTGATAAACTGGCAATTAGCTCTCAGAAGAGTCAAAAAATTACTGAAGCAGATTCTATACTGCAAGACTTCAGGGTTCCTTCTAAGCAGCTCAGGAAGGATAAATACATACGCAACTGTTACAATATTGTTTATGTAACTGGCAGGGTACAGCCAAAATTTTAAGAGAACTTCATAAAATTAAAAGTAAGGGGTACATCTGAGCAATTCAGAAAAGGTTTCCATTGATTCTTTAATGCAGACATAATTCTAAATTATAATCAGGAGGTTTTAAGGAAGATGTGCACAACTTCAAATAGCTAGCAAGCCTTCATTAAACAGGGCTGTTGGGCTTTGTTCCTAATGACCCTTCCTTTTTTTACATTTATTAATCTACAGTTGCTGCCTCCTGACGAAATTTAGCTCCATGCCTCCACCCAGTGGGCTTTTCTTAACCAAGAACAAAAAGTGACCCTAAAAAGTGCATTCATGCACACAGGACCAGCAGAAGCATTGGAATTTCTTTCCATCTTTTTTGTAGAGTTGCTCAGCTGAAATGTAGACAGGTATTTGATATTACCTTCTGCAGCTAGACAACCACAAATGTGATATCTTCAAAAATGTTTTAATATTATTTCCATAATATGTTTGCCATTGCTATAAAAAATGGTAATTGGGAAGCATCCAAATCCAGCTGGCACCAGACAAAAGCTTAAATTTCAGAGTAGTTTTTTTTTAAATCTAAAAATCTGAAATTAGTTTTAATTTTTAAAATAAATGCAAAACAGATTACAACACTGGCTTGTGATTATAAATAACCCTTACTTCATAGTACTTATTTTTCATATTTAAACTAAGGAAAAGTATTTTTTACCTTTTTTTCTTTCCAATTGAGATTATTTATTGACTTGCAATGGCACTCCTGCATTAAACTGGAAGAATTATTCTGGACATATATCCTAAAGAGCTTATAACAAAATGAGTTCTGTAGATGTCAACTTCTCTCTTAAACTACATAGGGTATTTCAGATATATGCTCTGGTTTTGTAGAACAGTGGTTCATATATGCTGAATATTGTTTACATTAAGAAACACATGGTTGTTACCAGTTCTCCAACTGTCTTTGTTTTCCATTCCTTTCCTTTCTGTCAGGCCTCCATATCCACTAAACTGTGGTGTGTCACTATACATTAAAAAATATAATACATGGATGTGCACATTTAATCTATCAAAGAAGAAAACACAGTTTAGGTAAACACTTTTATGCCAAGCCAGGAAGAAGAACAAGACCCCTTCCTCTATTCCAGTCTGAGAAATAAAAAATACACTTTTCTGATCCCCCACCACTTTAGTGACATCTTTGTTACATCTAATACCAAAACCACACCAGAAGAAACCTGTATCCCATACAATAGCTCTCCTACTCTCTGCAAAGATCTGCTTACAATTTATTAATACTACCATAGAACTGAAGCTAAAAGACAATGAAATTAAAGAATAATGAAAAGCTTTTCAGCTTTCATGCAGCAACTTTCAGTTGCAGTAATTAATCTGCAACTATTTACAGATGAGAAAATCTGAAATCTTCAGTACAAATTAGATTTTGGTAGAGTAGGAATAACAGCCCAAATATATTAGATAATAATTCAAACTGCAAAGAAGTCATACACTCATCTTCTGTTCTTAACATTTCTTATACTACAGGTCAAAAAACCATTTCTGTATCAAGTTCATAATTTTCTAGGGGACTGCACTGTTTGGAGAGATACCTAATATAAACTGACAGATAGAGATGCTTGTAGCTATTCCTGCTTTTTGGAGGGGGGTGCGTTGCTTTTCTTTTTTTCATAATGTTGTGTATGTTTTTCAGTTGCTAAAGGTCTGAGATAGCTTAATTTCACATTTGCCAAATGACATTCTAGGGAAATGGAAAGAGTCTTACCTACACATTACAGTTTCAGGTTAAGCTCACTTCTGATCTGGTCTTTTCCCTTGTTTTGGTTTTCAGTTAGAAGCTTTTCCTCAAAGAGCAAATATCCAACCAAACTTCACCATAGCAGTGTTTTTGGTTTGTGAATCCAAGGAAGGTAATTACCTATTTTAAAAGAGCTTACAATACAACCCAAGAATCCTCAGAAAGTTAAAATATTTTAAAATTGTCTTAGTGTCAAAGTTATGACTATATAGTATTTCTGTAGAATACCTGTAAGGAATTTAGCAAACAATATTAATTTGCATTATATACAGAGTATTAAATGTAGGTCCATCTTCTAATCAAAATCCTTAGGTTTATTTCAGTTGTGAATGCTGAAGGTATGAACAATATTCAGAATTTACTTGGAATTTAAAACTTTTGTGAAAAATTTCTTCCGATGTAGAAATGTTTCCTAATATCCAGTCTAAACCTTACCTGGTGCAACTTGAGACATGATTTCCTCTTGTCCTGTCACTTGTTACCTGGGAGAAGAGGCAGACTCCCATCTGATTTCAGCCTCCTTTCAGGCACTCTTAGAGAGGGGTAAGGTCTCCCCTGAAAGAAGCATCACAGGCTTTGCTTTTGAAGGCTTTGCTAAAGCTGAGGTAGTTAACATCCACACTTTTTCCCTTATCCACTAAGCATATCAACTTAACACAGAGTGAGATTAGATTGTTCAAGCAGCCCCTGCTTCTCGTACTCCCATGCTGGCTGGGCCTTATCTCCCGGTTGTCCCGCACTTGATGTGTGATGGCAGGCAGGATGATCTGCTCCATGGCCTTCCCCGGCATCAAGGTCAAACTGTGAGACCTGTAGTCCCCCAGATCCTCTTCTGGCTCTTCTTGCGAAAAAACAAAAAACCAAAACACAGAAAACAAAAAACCACAACTACTCTGCCAGATATTATTAAGACTTAAGATGTAACTTAAGGGAAAAAAGCCAAATGAACAAGATAATAGGTCAGAGGAACAACAAGGTAGCTTTTTATTTTTCCTTTTTTGCTTTCTTTTCTCTTACTTTATATGATCAACATCAAGAATGTGCTTAAGCCCTTTTGATTGAAGGTGCAGCCCATTCCTAGGTGTGCTTTTTCTGACCAGATACAGGAAGTGAGGACATGGGCTGGAAGAGCTGCCTTGTCCCCACTCACGGAGCTGAAAATTGGATAACTTGCTGTAATACAAAGTATGATGCAGAAGTGGAAAGTGTTCCTGTGTATGTTGTAACTGCGTTTTGTACCCTTTCTGCGCTCCCAAAGAAAATATTTGTAAAATACAAAACATCTGTAAGTTTTGGCATGATTTATTGCTCCTAGTGCAAAGGCAATTTATCATCATACCTCCACTGCCTTCGGAGCAGAGTACTGTAAAGATCGAGGAGCAGCAGCTCCTACACTTTAATGGTCAGCAACTGAAATTACCACAAAATTATATATATGGATATATACATATATATGTAAGATTTGTTTTAAAATAACATTGACAACAGTAATCACTACCACCTGGACAAGACATTGTTTTAAAATAAAAAGTGATTATCTTAAGATATTGCCTGAAAATCAGACCAGCATTTACAGGTAAGTATGTGAAGGTATGGATGTGTAAATTATATCCTCTTTGCTTTAATCTTGAGCACAGTGCATATGAACTAGTTCTGTGTTTTCAGACCCACAGTGCAATTCAACATATTGACAGCTAGACAACAATTGCAAAAAATATACCTCAAATACATTGATATTTTAATGTCTTTTGGTTTATCGACCACTAAAAGCATTTTAATGCATATCAGATTACTTTCAAAGGAACACTGTCTACCTCATTAAGCTCAAACAGCATTTTCCACTGAAGATAACAGCTTCATTTAGATTATCTAGAAGGAACAAAATATAAAACCCCATCAAAATTAAATAAGTAGGAGAAAAAAACCCATGAATATCAGTAAAAATGTTGACACAGAAGGAATTAATGCTTTTTATATCTGTAATTTCTAAAGAATGGACCAATTTGAAAAATCAAAAAGCATTAAAAAAGCTTTACCAGCAATGTCTTTGGAGAATTAAACACATGTGATGCCATTTTTTTTCCTGAACGCTTTCACGCGGCAAAGTGGCGTGCTTTTTTATGAACTACATTCATAAAAAATAAGGTTGGCTTTGATTTATTAACAAATAGGGTTATTAAATATTTGGTGTTAGTGGATTTTTTTGTGTCCAAGAACATTGCCTGATGAAGTTTGATGTCCAAATGTTTTCACGTAACTGTTGAATATGCATTAGTGTGGATGCAGGCTGGAATGTTGTGTTGCAAACACTCAGGGATGCTGAGAAAGCTAATTCTGTGCCATGTATATAAACATGTTGTAAAATTTCTAGGAGATTCAAATGCTCAGTATCTGTGCAGATCAGCTGCAAAGCTTCCTGCCATAAAGCTGATAACTCTTGGCTGGATCAGATATACTGTGTGCACACTGAAAGAAGAGTTCATATGTGCACAGCAAATCCTACATGCTGAGACCAGATGAATTTCCTGCCAATGAGATGGCCATCTGTGAAGGGCAGCTTCTTCCATTTCTCCCTGGAAAATTCTCAACTGAAATACATCAGTCCTGTCACCAGTGAGCAACCCAAAACTGGTGTAGGTAGGAAGCATGAAATAGATCTGCCTGAAGACTGATTAATATAAACACTCATTTAGCACATGTAAGTCTTGGGGAAACAAGCGCTTACCAGCAGCAGCCTGACTATGCTGGTGGATACTTTTATAAACAATCTACAAGTGGTCCTTGAAACTGAGAACAAATTAAAAAATTGTTAAGTATGTAATTTAGGATTCTACTTTAAAAATAAGTGTATTTATTTATTCCTACATTGTATCTGATCTAACTTAACTGGACAATAAAATAAATTGAATGTAAATATTAACAACTGAATGATAAAGAACGAAGTTTTTTCCATAATCTAGCATTATCTTTCTCCCATAAGTTTCACCACCTGAGTCTTCTTAAAGCAATCTAAGCAATGCCTAACTGGTTTGTGTTCAACACTGACTGAAAACATACAGTTGTATTACAATAGTTTTACTTTTTAAAGCACTGGATAGAATTATTTCTAGTTTTACGCCAGCATTTGACTTTTAGATTCAAGTGACACGTAAGCAACTGTAGATCATGTACTTTCCATCTGCCATTGGCAGTTCAAGTCCTTGTACTGCATTCCATCACAGAAGGAAAAAAAAATAAAGAGAAAAAAGGAAAAAGCAAGAGAGAAAAAGAGCAAAAAAAGGAAAAAATGGGGAAAAAAATCTACCTTGTAGTAAATCATCACTGTTCAGTTAAAAAAAAAAACCAACATTCTGGTGAAAGAGAGAAATCATTGCCATATTTACTCACTGCTTTGTGGTCTCAGAATAGCTTTCCCTGCATGGCAATACCCCTTTGGTCAGCTTGGGTCACCTGTCCTGGCTGTCTCCTCCCAGCCTCCCTGGCACCCCCAATCTCTGTGCCAGTGTGGCAGCATGGAATAAAGGCCTTGGCTCTGTGCAAGCCCTACTCAGCAATAATGAAAACTTCCACTATCAACCCTGTGTTCAGCACAAATCAAAACACAGCCCTGTACCAGCCACTGTGAAGACAATTCTACCCCAGCCAAAACCAGCACACACAGTTTCTAGTGAGCAAATGTGGATTGAAGAAATTTCTAAAACATTGTTAGCTTAGTTGATAATTTCTTTTTTCCTTTAATCCACAAAGTGGGATCCTCAACTATAACTTCTCAACTGACAAATGTTGTGTTTCCTTAACTGGGTTGTTAGAAAGATATTAAAAAAAACCACAAATGTTAGGAAAACCTCTCTTTTTGGGAAAATACATAAATCCAGACTTGAAAATATTGGTCCAAACTGCTATTATGTAAAAGCTACATAGAAGAAAACAAATTTCATGACAAAGCTATACACAAAAGGTAGAGCAATTCACATGTTACAAGTTACAAAACAGCTTTATGAATGGGCCAACATTTATTTTACCAAGATCCTTTCCAAACACTTCTGGGCCTTTGGCAAGTTTTCTTCTTTGTGGAAAACGACAAATAGTAGCCATCCAAGTATAGTATATGTACTTTGTTTTCACGTGCCAAACCTATCCAAGAGCACACAAAACACGCTCCTAGAACTGGCAGTTGTTGAGATATCAAATACATCACATGCATCATTTTAGTCCTCCCAAGTGTGTGCAACTGTAGTAATCACAATTGCAGGAAGTATTAGATTCATGGTCAGATGGTGCTACAGCCTATTACTTTTAATTCAAGATGACATACAGCTTATAGAATTTAAGTTTAGAAATACAGACCATTTATTTTCAAGGTACCACATCCCTTTCACTCTCAGCATAGAGATATTTTTAGGATGAATATATCATTCGACTAATGAGATAAATCAAGGCAATAACAAAAGTAATGCAGAAACAAAAAGACAGTATTTATTATTAGAAATTTAATAAAATGTCCACAGCTAACTTAAATATATGCAGAGGTTATGTATTTTGCTGTATTTTCTGAAGAAGAAATTCTACTTGTAAATTTAGATTTGGCTGTCCTTTCTTTGTCTTCTTACTCAGTATTTTATAAGCTTCCATTTTCTTTTTCTTGTACAAACGTTGAGCTTCTTCTCTTTGTTGTTTTCTTTTTTCTGCTTCCTGAAATTAAGTAAAAATATAAGATTATGAAACAATTACAAACCTGTGACTGCAAAGCTATCCATAAGCAATAAAGTTCATTTTTATATAGGTACTGGCAATTAGGTATTGTACTGCCAATAGAAACATCATTTCTCTAAAGCTGAATCACGATGTTCTTTCAGCACATGCTGACAATCAAAACAAATTATACAACCCCAAGCTTCAAGAGAAGAGCCAAGTTTTCTTCAGCAGAACATCCTACAATAAGGTTTGCTGCTGCAATGCATACTACTTCCTTTCTGTGAAATGTGCTCCTTGACTACTCTCCTTAAATGACAAACTGGCAAAATTTTCCCCACTTTCTCGAGTGCAAGAAAGGAAAAAGGTGATGCAGCAGCTCCCATGTGAATGAATATCTTGCCAATCCAGATGTGCTAGGATATTGGACACCTCTGCATGGGATAGGCTGATAGGATATGAGATATATCTGCACCATAAATTGGGCAGGTTTCTGTTATTAGGACAGCATTATCTAGGGAAAATTAATCCAGACCAAACTACTAGTGACCTGTCCTCTTTGAGCAACACAGGTTGCAGTCTGTTCCTTTAAGAGAGATGGAACAAAACCATAAACCTTAATCAAATTTTCACCTGTAAAACCTTCCATGAAGCAGACACGCAACCAAACTATTAATGGAGTGTCAACTGTATATGGATGGATGATCAACACTGTAGATATCTCCACAGTGTTATGTTCAGATTCTACCCAACATCTCACACCCCCTTTTCCAGTGCTGTAATTTTTGTTTTCCACAGCCTAGATGGCTTCAGTGAGGTACCAAGACATAAGGAAAGATTTCTAAACAGAAATCTAAGAGGAAAAAATCCCAACAATCACATAAACATGCATAAGCAAAATATGCACAGATAACCTCTTTCCACTCAGAACCCTTGACTTATTTTACCATAATGACTAATACAATTTATTCCCCCCTTTTAAAAAAAACAGAGCAGCATCAACTCTAACTTACCAGTAATTCACATCCTATCTAATAATTTTTCTGCTGTTCAGCATATTCTTGTATACAATACCTAGTTAAGCTACCAACCTAATGCCTACTTCCAAGCAAGAACATTCACCGTACTTACACAGTTGCTAGTTGTATTAATTTTTTCTGATCTTTACTAAGCCTTAGCTTTCTTCAGGCCAAAAAAGGCCTTTGAGGAGGCTAAAATTGTGTCTTTAGGCTTGTTTCTCTTCCCAAGATAAACACAGCAAATCCAGTGTTTGCGAATATACACGATGGTGAAGTACGTACTTTACTTTTTCATCACGCGCCACTTAAGAACTCCACGTAAATGATTACTGTTATTGGGCACTTAGCTCCTGTTTTGCCCAATTATCTTTAGCAAAACTAAAAATGCCAACACCTGCACTCAGGCAACTCCTATGTGCTGCCCAGAGAATACTCCCTGCTGTCTTGCTGGGGTTTGGCTTGTTCTCACCTTCTCTAAATAAGCTGGTCATAACATTAATTTCTTTTGATACAATCTATAGCTAATATGCAAAAAAGCAGCCATTAGCTGCATAACCATGTAACTCACCCAGAATCACAGATCAGCTTGCATAAAACTAAACATAGCTGAACTGAAGAAATAGTATACAGTTATAGTTACACAGCTATACATTTAATACTTAATATATATATTTACATTTATTAAAGTATTTTTAATACTTTATATATATATATTTAATTTATATTTAATAGAGATATTTAATATTTATTCAGTAGCTACTGAAATTTAGTATGTGACCAGGAAGCTACACGACTTCTACAATGTTACACTGTGTGCCCTTTTACAGTGCAACAAACAATGTCCTGGGAAAGAACAGTAGTTAAATAAAGACCTCTCAAATTAATAATTCAAGTGCGCTATTTCACAATGATGATATTACAGTATGTCCCATAAAAATAATTCAAAATAAATACGAATGAAGAGAATTACTAAAATTTCTGACTGCAGATACTATTACATTTAATTGTTTCACTGTTGGTCGAAGTACATAAAAAGGTAAAATGAAGACCGCATGATGATAATGCCATGAAAGACAGGATGGGTATTTAATTTTCCATCACATGATGATGGTATTGTTATTACTTCCCCTTCTACAAAATTTAAGAGGTCTAATATAATCCACTGGGGTATGCAGATCAAGCTCTAAGCTTTTCTTGATGTACCAACTGACGTGATAAAATTCTGCTATCGGCAACTGCAGGACAAAAATAGTAAGAACAAAGAGAAGGATCCTTTGAACGCCTGTGTGCTTTGAATACCACTGTCAAGTTGAAAAAGACTGAAGGAGTTCCAATACCTCCTACAATCTTCTCTGGGTTCAGATGGAAGACTGAGAGGCAGAAATGGCATTAATCTAGACTTTGTTTAAAATCAAGAAAGAATTCTGTTTAAATGTACCTCTTTCTTTCTAGCATGCTCAGCCTTTATTTTCTCATACTCTTCTTTTGCCTTCTGATTGGACGTCTTATTTTTAAACTTCTCTTGAGTCACAACTGACCTGGAAGAAAAAGTACATGTTCTTCAGACACTGATTATCACCAAGCAGACATAACCATAGACACCACAGCCACTGCACAATCACAGCACAGTCTTCCACTGCTTTTTACAAATTCAGGGAAGTTAACTACAAATACAGGTTTCAGAAGACTCATCCTCCTACACTGAATGGATTGTTTGCACCATTCTTACCTGATACCCGACACCATTCCAGGCCATGCATAAGCAGCCAGCAAGAAAGCACAACAAACTAAACTTCTTCAATGCCAAATGCACCAAAGACCAGAGCGCACACAACTTTTAGTCATACACCTTATCTGCTGTATCTCCACATGGATGATGTTTCCTGAAGCTTAAAGACTACCTAAAAGAGTTTCCCCCATAATTTAAGCTCCTCAGAGCTAAAAACCTGGACATACTAGCTTAGAGCTGCATTCTCTCTTTCTAGTTCAAACATATGGAAGCAATTGCAGAGAGATGAGAACATTCATTTAGAAATACTGCTCTCTTATGGAAAAAACAACAAAAAAAAAAATTTGCTTTATTCTCATCTCCATCTGGTGGTAATACTGTGCAACGACGCCTCGTCGTCTCAAGTACACAAAACTAGTTACGCTGTCATTTATTTTTCTAACCACCAGGGAAAAATATTTAAGACACAATGGCATTTTTAGTAAAGCAAATCACCACACTGAAGTCCATGTGAACTGTTAAGACCTAAAATATTTATTTAGCGATGGAAAAAATTACTTTTTTAAAAGACTTTGGAATCTTACTCTGCTGCTTTATTAAGCTTTTCTTCTGATGACACTGAATTGTCTGGAGTCTTGCGCCGCTGCTTCTTAAGCTTTTCTTCCTCTGCAAGGTAAAGATGTTTCAAGTGCTCTGGATAAGTATCAGTAAACTGATCACCCTGTTGTGCAGGCACTTGTCTTCTCTTTTTCAGCAATTTCCTGTACTGTCGTTCAATCTTTTGTTTCCTCCGAAATGCAAATCCTCGTCCTGAAAGAATAAGAAAAGGGGAGTTAAATACACCTGCACTAAAATAGTACCAAACCATTCAATTGTTGCCTGAACTCTTTCATTTTGTTTTCTTTCCAAATTGAAAAAGCCACTATGTGTGGCAATTTTAATAAGGCCCAGTCGTAAGTTCAAGGTAAGAAACATTATTATTAGGTTGTTCCCCACTGCAGCATCGCTGATTTACCCAAAATTACTCCCTAAATCCCCGGGAGAGCACTGCAAACATCACTACTTATTGCCCACTCACCACTATGCACCTTTGCCAATGCTTTTTGAAGCCAAGGAAAAGATGTATTAACATTTCACTTCAGTCCTGCTTTTGACAGCTTCTAAAGCAATATCAAAATAGATTCCGGAATCAGCTCCTAAAGGCAGTCTCAAGAAAAGACAGATAATAACACTGCTGCAGCAGCAGAAGTGTGCTGTGACACAGGGAAAAATGTCACTAAAGCCTCATATCTCTCTACATTAATAATCCACTACATCTTTTCATTTAAACAGTGTTTTATTGCTACTACCTTCTTTCTACACATGTCCAGGAAGAACTTTTCTACAGCTACATCATAGAATCATTCCTGCTTAAAGGAAAGCTCAGACTTTGGCTGTTTCAGTCTCGACCATTAAAGAAAAATGAAACTTTAAGTTAAACTTGTTTTTTTTTTTCCTAATACCCTATTTTTTATTACATTACTCTTAAGATCTACTGACTTTCGTAGTATTTACTAACAAAGCAGATTCTAAAGGGAAGCCAAATCAGTTCCAACTTTTCCTTTTATTCTTTCTCCAAAGTTGCCACTTCAGCACAGTGCTGCTGAAGCCCGTGCTCTTCTTCCTATTCATCTTTACATCTGCATAACTACCTATCAACTATCTGAACCTTTTCTCAAACACGCTTCCTTTTTAAACGTTCACCTTTCTACGGAGAAAATTCAAAGCGAGTCCTGAACCCGAAACCCATCGCCACGCGGCCCAAGGGCTGCAATCCCGGACCCGGGGAGCTCCGGCTCACACAGGCCGCGCACAGCCAGCCCTGCAACCCCCAGCCCCGAGCCCACGGCCACGAACACCCGGGGGCGAGAGGGGCTGCGGGCTCCGCCAGCCCAACCCTCCGCTAGGCCTGGCAGGGCCGGCCCCAGCCGGGACTCCCGGGTCGAGCCGGCTCGCAGCTGAGCCAAGGAGTGGGGCCTCCCGCGGCGCCCCCTCAGGCTCACCGGCGGCCCCGACTCACCCTCCTGGACGCTGCCGACAACGCTGCGCAGTAGGGCGGGCCTCCACCGCCTCTTTCGGCCGGGCCCGCGGGCCGCCGCGCCCCCCTTGGCCGCCGCCGGCCCCGGCCCCCCGCGCCGCGCCGCCGCCATCGCGCTCCGTGCGCCGCGCACCGAGACGACGTCACCGAGCTGCGCCGCGCCGCCGGCGGGCCGCGCGCGGGGCCATGTCGCGGCCGCCGAGCGCGCTCCCGGCCCAGCCGCCCCCGGCGGCGGCGGCGCGGGCGCTGCGGCGCGCGGCGCGGTTCGTGCGGCGCGCGCTGCCGCTGTGCCGCGCGCACGCCGTGGAGTTCTTCACGCGCGGGCTCTGGGAGCGGCTCGTGGCGCCGCGCCCCGACGCCGTGCTCGAGGCGCTGCGCGCGGCCGGGCCGCTGGCGCGCCCCCTGGCGGCGGGCGCGGGAGCCGCGGCGGCTCCGTGCGGTGAGTGGGGCCGGGGGCGCGGGGGGCGCGGGGCGGCCCCGCTCGGCCGTGCCGCGGGAACCGGAGCCGCTCGGAGCCGTCCCGCTGCAGAGGGAGCGCAGCCGGCCTGTCGCACTGTCGGGTCTCGCGGAAGTGGCGCTTGTGGCCGTGTTCCTTTGGAAACGAAATGGAACTCCAAGCTGTCAGATTCCTTCACTCTGACCGACTCCTGAAGAGCGCAATTAAAATGGAAAAAAACCCCAAACTAAATCAAACAAAACACACACAAAACAAACAAACAAAAACAAACAAACCCCCCGCCTCCACGGGTGGAAAGATATAACAGTTGAAAGTCCTCCGGTGTTGAAACTGGAGATGCGGAGGACAGCTGGGAAAGGCCTAACACCGCTTTCCTGTGTATCTGTAATAGTCAGTGCGTCTGGCACAGGCAAGCAGCTGCTTTATTTCTGACGAGATCTATTTAAGAAGCATTTAATGTTTTTAGTAATTTTCACATAACTGGAGAGGAAGCCAGCTAGGCTGCTGTGTTGCTGAATGCAACACACTCCAAGTAGGAGAGAAACGTAGCAGTAATGAATGCTCCTTGAGGCAGGGCACAGAAATGAAGATACAGTGTCTGAAAGCTGTGGTATTTGGGGGGACTGATCCCGAGCAAAGAGATAATTTTCAAATCCAAGGTGAAATCTCTGACAAAGCACTTAGCTGAGAAAAGCCAAAGCATATGGAGTGTAGATAGCTGTCACATTGCGTTAGCTCTGAAATCTCACGTTAAATGGCACGCGAGGCAGGAAAGCGTGTGCAGTGTAAGAGAAGGCTCTGCAGAATGTAGCATGTGCTTTTTGGCATAGAAGACAAACTAAAATAATGATTTGGACTCAGAAAGAGATTGAAGAACTGTGAATTGCTACGTCACTAGCAACATGTGCTCTGTTGGATCTAAAGACCTCTCAACATATTAACTGTAAGACTCATTTTTAAAGGGTTGAGTTATTTGGGAGAAATCCCACAGAGTTTATTTGTGCATGGAAAAGACACTGGATTATGAATTACCTTCAAGAGCCAGATGGAAACGAGACAGTGGTCTGGTCAGCAAGCAAAAGTGTTGGGAAGCAGCAAGGACAGGCTTAATGTTCTTGACAGGTAATATCAGAGTCAGAACTGGTTCAGAGCAACAGGACATAAAATTGAATGTAAATAGAGGCTGAAACAAAACTAATTATTAAATGAAATCATCATAAAGAAAACAGTAAAGGAAAATTACTCTGCTCTAACCTGTTTCTATGGGAAAGTGCATGGAATGATTCAGACACCAAAGTGGTGGCCTGTAGAGTAGAATGAGAATGAGGAGTATTGTTTTGTAGATTTCAAAACTGGAAAATAATTTAATAATTTGAATTCCAAATGTGTGCTACGGATTCTGATGCAGAAATTACTGGAACAAAAAGAAAATTTATGTCTAAGCACGCCTTTTGAAGAGTATGAAACTTTCATGCTGTAGCTAAAACATGGCATTTCTTCTTTTGTTTCTGCAGGGATTGTTTCTGCTAATTAAAAGAAAAAATGGAAAAATTTCCCCTTTTTTCCTGACTTTATGATATGCTACTTAACACAATGCACTGTAGTGGAGTGGGTATATGCATGCTGATATGCTTGGAGGTTCGTGCCTTCCTCATTTGACTGCATGGTATCTGTCCATCCAGTCGTATGATGAAAATACTTCATAGTAGAGTATAAGTTTTTCAGTGAAGACACCTGCAAACATCTACTTGCATTTGCAAATTAGTGCACTGCTAGCCTGTATTAAAATTAGGAGAGAGAGAGGAATGTAGTATCATAGCTTATTTGAGTGCATTAGTGCAACTCAATAACGTTAGGGAATCAGAAACTGACCATCAGAGATCTTGAAACCCAACA
Organism: Pseudopodoces humilis; assembly: GCF_049639895.1. Classification (NCBI taxonomy): domain Eukaryota; kingdom Metazoa; phylum Chordata; class Aves; order Passeriformes; family Paridae; genus Pseudopodoces; species Pseudopodoces humilis. The sequence goes on along the minus strand of NC_142204.1, from coordinate 33,934,313 downwards.
TAAACAGAAATTACTCTTCCCTGTTCAAAGTTATTTCATTATAATGACCATGTGAAGGATGGAACCTTTGTTTTCACTTGTATGCTGCAGAAAAATGTAAGATCCCTTTTTAGTTTCAGAAACTGGTTTGAATACATCAAAAAGCTGACACTTGCCATATTGCATTTTGTTTATCACATCATTGCAGTAAATTGGACACAGGCACAGACAAATCTGTGTTTAAGTATTTTCATATCTTACTGTAAATTACTGTTTGTACTGTGATTCCAACTTTGGGGCATATGTTTCTTTCCTCTGAAGATTTGTTTGCAAATGTAGAGACTGACTGGTTAAAAGACATGCTAGATTTCCTCTTGTGAGCATCCAGAGTAGAAACGTGTCAAAAAAAACCCTAACATTTTTAATATTCATAAATAATACAAAGTTCACCCCAACTGCCGTTCTGTACCTTGAAGTTAGGCTTCAGAAGCCTTAATGTAGTTGGTTCTTTTTTTTCAGCTGTCAAGCTGGGCCAACAATTTTAAGTTTGGTGGGAGTGTTGTCATGAGTGATGCATTAGCAATCTTGTATGAGATCCTGCTAGGTCTGTCATGTTCTTCCACTAAGTAACCAGGTTAAGGAGCGTTCTGGAACTCGGGTATTGCTGCATTGTATTTCAGTTCAGTGAGATTTGTGAGAACAGTAATTATATTTTATGTCAGCTGCTGAAAAAGTGAAAGCACATCTATTTCCTTATCTTTCTGTAATAAATCTTACAGAAGAGACATTGGAAAGCAAAGTTGCCCCTTTTCCCTAAAAGCTGCAGTCTTTATTTCTTGTCTCTAGTATCCTGTTACAGTCTTACCCTTCATGAAGACTACACTAACTAAAATTTGTTCAGACAAAGGAGTTGTTTATGGAGAAAAGTGCCTTTCTTTTAAGATTTTGTAGCAGAAGTAGAGTAAGAAGTGCTGTGCAGGCAATAAAACCATGTTAATTCTGGTCATAACTTAGACAATATTTATGCTTTCTTCGATACAAAATTTGTTTGCTGCGCTTGTCACTTTGTAGTGTCGTATCATGAAAATTAACGTGGTTTGGGACTGTTTTCAGTGGATTGCAATGTATGCATGACCCTTAATTGTGGTCATGCAGGAAATTAAGAGCATTAGAGCTGAGGTCAATCAAAACAGCTGTATCCATTGTCATGCCAGATTCAGGAAAGCTACTGTGCTAGGTACGTACTTCCTCAAAATCTACCTATGACACAAAAGACAAATTAGAAGACTTTTTCCAAATCTTTGTAACAGTTGGATTGCTGGACTGGTTGCCTTTTAAATATTGAAAAGAATTACAAATGTATAAAAATAATTAGCAAAACTATGTAGAATTCACAAATAGATGAAATAGAGAGGAATTAGACAATACCAAACAATCTTAGAAATAATAAATTATTCGTACTAATACGTTTCACTTAAAAATAAATGTACATTTTTGAAACTCAGTACCAAGTAATACCAAAATGAAGTATTGCATCATGAATCTAATGAGATACACATTGGAATTTAACTTTGGCCCACACCTGATTGTAAATAAAATTTAATTTAATTTTCCCAGTATTCATCAGTGACAAACAGTTTGGAAAGTACATGAATTGAGTGATTGTGAATCTAAACATTTCATATACTGAACAGCTGCATTCCTTAAAAAAAAAAATCCAGCAGCATGTATTGGCAGATAGGGCTGACTAGGACGTGCATAATGAGCAAGTTTGTAAACAGAAGTGATAATGTTGACTGGATTAACTTGTCAATTATACTAAAGTAGGTTTGCTGAAACAACAGATTTTGCCACATTTACACTTGCTTAGCTAAGAGCTGAATTTGACCTCAGTTCTGAAGGGGGAATACAGCTGAAGAAAAATAATGAGTTTTCCCACTTAGGGAAGCAAGATAAATGGCTGGTTGTGTTTGATACTAAGTATTTATTGCCTGTAGTTCTCTGTCAGCAGTACTAGAGAGCTGTTAAGCACTGTTTACAAAATTTTTTTCCTTTTCTTTTATGTGCAGACGATGACATCTTTTCCAGTGCATTTTGTGAAAACTCTGAGAAGCTTATCAATGTACATTTGTTTGCCCTGGCTGCTAAGTATTATTCTTTGCCCAACCTTGGAGTGTGTACCCCACTAGAAGATATGCTTGAAGCACTGAAAGGAGACAGTGAAGGAGCAACAGGTATATTTACATCTGTATTTTAATGTTTGCTTATTCACTATAGGACTGTAAGAGAGTTTTGGTTTTGGAGGGTAGTTTCTTGTTTGAGGGTTTTTTCCTACATGATCCTCACTTCTATTTTCATTTGTTCCTGGATATTTTTTTTATTGTCTTTGTTTACAAAATGGATTCTCTTGCTAAAATTTGAGCATCTGGTATCTATAGACCCGTCATGGGATTCAGTTCCAAAGGGGATGGGACAAAGAAAAATGCACATCACTATTTGAGATACCTTGTTAATTCTCTTTGTTTTGTTCCTGATTGGCAAGAATAATAGTTGCTACTCAAGCTTTTCTTAGAAGTATCACCCTAAAATATGGCAAATGTTTGATGTCTTAGAAAAAAAAGCTTTTATTAATTCTGTATTTTTGGGACTAATACCATTTATATGTGATAAAACAAGAGTAATTTCATTTTCTGTAGTTAAAGAAATTGAATTGGCAGCAAGTTGGACCCTGGCAATCTTATCCTGATTATAATTTTTAGATCAGATTGTAAACTGACATTTATCCTTATTTGGACTGCTGTCATTTTCACTTCAAATGAAATGGCTATTCATGGAGTCCTCAGCCTCTCTAGATTTACCACTGTCCGTGAGATTTCTCATTAGTTTTTAAGAGATAGACTGAGCAGCTCTCTGCCTTAGCCTTCTAGTGCCTTTTATCTCTGTGATGCATTAAAACTCCTGATGTTTCTTATCCTAAGTGATAGCACCGTTATACAGATGTTGTGCATCTCTCCCATTTTCTACAGCAATCTCTTTTCAATTTTGCCATTTTTCATAGTTGGCTCCCCAGGTTTTTTTTAGAGGTACTAGAATGCCATTGCTGAGATACTCCTAATGATTTGTAGTGCATTCCTCTTACTTTCTGGCTTCTTTCCTTATGCTCTTAGTTCATCAGAAACCCTTTTTTCTTCCTTGATAGCTGTATGCTGTTTTTCTTTCCCACTAGCTTTTTAGCTATTTTCATTTTTACTTTATCTCATTCCCCATGTTCCTCTTAATGTTCTGTAATTCTCTAGTTCTACCTTCTTCTACTTGAGTTAACTTTCTTAGCCAAAACTTTGAGGAGTCTTTCACCTTCTTGTCATGCAGAATGGAGCATCAGGAATAATGCAATTGCTGAATATTTTGTTCTGTGTAACAGGAGTGATACTTGGTTGAGTAGCTGGGGCCTGGGTTTGTTTTTTTTTGCAGTACTTCTTGGGAAAAATAAAATGCATTCCAAATGTGTACAATAGAACTATAATTCAAAACCTTTGTGCTGGATTGGCAGTAAATATCAGTTAAATTAACTTAATTGAAGTTCCTGGTAGTCATTTGGCATACTCAAAATACCAGCTTAGGCATTCATAATGTGCAAGTTGCCAAATGAAAGTTGTGATCTTGTAACTTTGAGCTATTTTAGATATTTTGGAATTATTTCTGTATTTCAGAAGATATCTTTGTTCCCTGACATGCTAAAGCGTGCTTGCAGGTTGAGAGAAATGTAAGTCTGAGAAAACTGGCAACTTTTTGATGGTGTTGCCTATATTCTGAAAAATACGCGTCAGGGTAATTCCATATATGTTTCAGATGTTTTAAATACGTTTTCTTCTTCTAAGACAAACAGAGCCTTTTCCCACAGTTTGCATACTTACATAGTTCTCTAGCTTCTTTGCAATCTTAATGTAGATATATTCCCATCCTTCGTGGGAATAATTGGGAAGCATAAACATTTTAAGGATGTTGTGGACATAGATACTCAGAATGGAGTTCTGAGTCTGAAGGGTGTTCTGCTTTGCTTCGTAACCACCCAGAAGTGATGGCTGGATTGAGAGTATTCCACCTTTGCAGTGTGTTTATGGCCAAGGTAATAATCATGCCATGCAGTGGCTCCTAATGAATCCATCTTTAAATTCCATGTGCTGGAATATCACTCTGCCTCAGAAGGGTTATTTTGAGTATATGGTTAGTCCAGCTCCTCACTCTGGATCATGGAGTTAAATCACCGTAGTAAAGTTCTGTATAGATGGTTGTATGGTGTGGACTATGGATTTATACTTTTTTTTCTGGTATATAAGTGAGTTTCCACAGGTAGCTGGGGTATAAAACCCTTGCACCCTGCCATAGGAGATCTTAAAAATGTCTGTGTTAGCCCTGTATAAAAAGTCTCTCCTCAATTTGCTTAGCTTCACAACTAAAGATGTAGCTGTAAATGGCACTTCAGTGTTAAAGCAGTTCTTCAAATGGAATACAGGTACTCATGCTAGGGATTCCCAATGGAAATGAGCAGCATTTCATTACATGGTAATATAAAGCTTTCTGTTACTCTGTCATATCTCTATTTGAAACAACACTTTATCTTTTTTTCATCACAATGGAAGATGGTTCTCTAAGTTTCTGATGTTTTTTGAAATTAGTATTTGTTCTGTCTGCATCAGTTGCACAAATAGTAAGGAAATATACATGTATAATTATCTGTTTCAAGAAAGTAATTTTGTGGTAGCAGAAAGAATTTACACAGTTTCAGTCAAACTGGTATATTTTTTTAATTCAAATTTTCAGCTGTCCAGGCAATATAAAACAGTCCCCAGATACATTTATTTGCATTAGTTTGTAATATCAGCTTTTTTTTCCAGAATAATGTAAAAACCTATCAGAATTTTGCATAAAAAGCAGGAAAAATAAAATTTATTTTAAAAACCATAATTTTCTCCAAAAAGTATCCTTTTCCATGAGCTGAAATATGAGCAGTGTATTATCCTGCAGAAAGAAGGGAAAGAAGTCAAAAAATGCTTAAGAAAGTTTCATAGCTAAGGTGATAAATAAACTATAGATGTAGATATAAACAAATTATGCTTTTTCTATATGGAACCTCAGCTTTTGTAAGTTAGGTAATTGTTCTGGATCTCTACCATGTTTGAAATACTTAATTTGGATTAAGTACTCTCTGACATAGTACTTCACCTAGCATTACTCCATTCAGTGTTTTGAGTTCATAATAAAGAGCAAAGGTGCAGTATGTGGTCATTGTCCAAAGGGACAGTGCTGCTTTGGAGAAAAAAATAACTTTTATTTGTCAAGAAGTTAAATGTCTGTTTCTTCTTGTTCCATTTCTGCTTCTTTTTCTGATGAGCCTATCCAGACACAAAAATGTTCTAACATAAACAAAAAGAGAGACCTTTTTTCTTTTAAATTTTCTTTCCTGTCTGTTTTTCTTTAACCTGATGTGCTTACAAATTAAGAGCTTTTTAGGATGCTGTATAGATCTTTGCAATTTTAAAGTTAAGGAGATTCTTCAATGAGATGACAAACAACTTGTTTCTGCTATTTGTATTGTTTAAGTCTTTCAGTCTATTTTTCCTTTTGTCATTTCATAGAGTCTATATTAGATTTTAAGTATTGTCATAACAGTTTATTATAAAAACCCCAGATGTTTAAGAAATAGACAGATCCCTTGGGGTTTGGGAAAAATAGAGAAAACTCTGGGTTTCTTATGAGCTCAGTTCAATTCCCCACTCTCTTTTAAAGAAGTAACACACTTGGCTCTGCTCCCAGCATGGTTTGATCAAGAAATGAACATGGTTTTTACCTAATGATCAGTTTCTGGACAGATGAAGACATACGGTGCATAAAGCAGAAAATGGGAAAATATATTAATCTGCCTAGTCATGTAGAAAAGTCCTCTTTTCTAGGAGCATGCTCATTAGTAATGATCCATTTTCTTCTACCATCACTCAGACTTACCATCAGTTTAACTAGATCAAGTGTACTGCAGCACTGGACCCCTAAGAGAAGTAAGTAGGTTGCTCCCAAGGGAATGAGAGACTTCTGAGCTCCTGCTTTGGCTGGGTGGCGCAGAGGTTTGCAAGTGAGTGCGCTTGATGTTCTGCACAAGCAGGTAACCCATGATGGAGGTTGACTCCATCTCATTAACACATTCTCCAGCAACACTGAAATGAGGGCTTTTCTGCCATTAAGGTGCAACAGTTTTATAACTAATCCATAGGGTAAATAAAGAAAAGTTCATCTTCCTCTGAATTTTCCCAGTACTGCTCATAACTTTTTAGTAGAAATAGTGCATCTCCCTCTTGATATTGACAGCAAATCCGCAGCATTAACAAGCTGTACAGTGTGATTGTTTATTGTCCCAGCCTTTTAATTTCATTTATGAAAAGGTGAGACTAAATAAATATTTTCCAATGTAAAGGAAGAAATAGTACAGTTTTATAGTTGTATCTATTGTCTAATATATGGTCAGGTATTAAATATGCTACATCTTAAAAAACCTGAGTTTTGTAGAGTGTTGAATGTTGCTAATCCATCCATAATCCAGAAGTTTACTCCTGTAATAATTCAGTGAGTTTTTAATTAAAAATTATTATCCTGGAAATATATGAACAGTGAAGTATATGTTAGCTTTTTTTTTTTCCTGATTGATCACAAATCCTTATTATTTCAAGTTGTGTTAATGTGTATTTATTTTCCTAATCTGATACAGGTATCAAACCAGATGAGTTTATGAATAATAAGAAATCACATGAAGTGAAGGTGATGTCAGATCTGGTAGACAGCATAGCAAATTATTGTGGGATAAAGCAGGTAAGAAAGCATTTCTTGCTGTGTGTTACCAGGTACTTTCTGAGTTATTCTCCTTGATTTGTGCGAATGCATCACTTTGATATTCTGTCACTGCTGTTCTTATTTTTCCTGTCCATAACTGAAGCTAAAGAAGAGCTCTTGGGGCCAAACTGAAGGACAATTTTGTTTACTAATGTATTGTTCCAAAGGAGCTGCCTTTCAGTGACTCATAATCACTCATGAGTAATTTTAAAAAGTTATGATCATCCTCTGTGTGTTGAGCAGCTAAAAACTGTTCTGCTTTTTGGACTGGTACTGCCTTGTTTGTCAGTATTCTATTGCTGGCAGTTTTGCACATGTCAGTAGGAGGGAGAGCTGCCTTGTGTGGACAGCTGCCTTGTGTCATGCACACAGGGGTGTCACATAGAGACCAAGGCAGAATATCATGGGAAGGTTTGAAAGATCCTCTTATTCTGACACAAGATTTAAATTACTTCCTATTGTTTAATACTGTTCACCTTTATTAAACATGGATTGAGATCTGTAAATTAGAAATTTAGTTATGATGTTTTTAGTTTGAAGAGAGAGCAAATTAGGCAGAAATTTATGTAAGAGTGTGTATGAAATACACTTGGTAGAACATGTATGAGGCCTGGACACCCAACACCATTATCACCTAGCAATTACTGCATGAGTTGGGTGTTTCATACATCAGATAACAGGTCTGTCTTTGGGTAGTGAAGAATTGCAGGGTTCCTTTCTCAAATTTGATTGCAACTTAAAACTTTTTTTTAGATACATGTAATTGTGGTTGTGCAGTGCACTACTAGATCACCGTTTCAGTAAAACCTTGTAGAGGTTTATTTATGGATCTGTTGACAAAACACAAGCAATACTTGACTTTTTCGAGTAGTGTGTTTCACATTCTATTAGACAAAATGCACCAATACCATGCCATAGCAATACCATTTCCTCAGTTTACATACATACGCTTTTTTTGTAAGCTTTTTCAGTGATAAACCTTATGTTAGATTCCATACCTTAGGCCTGTGTTGTGGTAAGGCTAAATTTCTCAGTATCTGGGTGAGCTGAGTTCATTTATTCATTTTAATCTCTCTAATGCTGGTAGCTGCTGGCCAATGTAGCTTCATCCTTGGTTTGAACTAGAGGTGACATGGGGCTCTCGATGCGCATTTGATTCCCTTCTACATCTGAGCTGCACTTGCTTTCCATGCAAGGGGCTGTAACTGTGAATGGAGACTTCCTCCAGGCTAATATTTATTCCCACAAAGATTTTGTGGAGAACAAACTATATTTGTTTAAAACCAAACGTTAATAAGGTACCTGTCCAGATTTTATGGTGAGGGTATTTTCTCTGAGTATTCTTTTTTGTAAGTAAATATGTATGAGTATAGTTTAAAATTAATGTACCTGCAGCATCCCAAGTTGCTGTTGCTCCCACCACAGGGAAAGCCCTAAAACTTGGATTCAGCTCCAAACTGCTGAAGCTGAACTTTGGTTGGGAGGTTATTTGGCTCAGACTGAGTTTAATTTAGATAAGTAAATGATGCCATACTCTTGCTAGATTTGGGTCAGGCCTTTGGCACCTTGGACACAAGAGATCAAAATCCTCAGTCCTGACCATCTGTTTTGTGAGGAACAGCTGATGAAGACAAAGTTTTAGGTAGTGTTCTTACAACTGGGATTGTCATGTAAATAGAGAGCTTTCATTAAGGCCAAACATCCCAGGGTGAGACACATTCAGTTTGTGAGCATCTGTGATCACTTACAGCAGTGGAAGGTGTGTCTCCAGCAGCCCTGTAAGAGCCAGCCACAGTGACAGAGACCTCCACAGCCCTAAAGTGGGTGCGCTCTGCAGGGAACAGAAATACACTAGCAGCACATTTGTGAAAGTCTGCTATTCTGTCATGAGCATGACTTTTTGCCTTGTTTAGCTTTTGTTTCAGGCAAATATTAGTTAAGTATTAAAGACTTTCATGTACTGAAAAAGCTGTAGAAGCGTATAGTTTGCTTACATTGCAATAGTAAGTGGTCTCTGCATTTGCTGGAAAGTGGTGTTTCATATAGCATTTTTGTTTAGATATAAATAGTTCCTGTGAGATTCAGGAATGAAAGGAAAGCAAAAACCCTGTTCAGAAAGTAAAAAAGTAATTCTATCTTGATAACTGAAGTTTCAGTGTAGCTGGTTACTAATAAAATCTCAAACCAGTCTTTATTAAGTGTCTGTCAATATGCTGCATATATACAATATATATATTCATCTCATTACAATTTCATCTAGTAATTGCACACTTTTATCAGGTAACTTGGATTATGTTTATACATGGGATTATTATCTGTTTACTTTTTAAAAAAGTTCTAACATTTAATGAAAAATATTAATGCAGTATATTATTATATATTTCAGAATATGAAATGCTGAATGCTCTATATTAACTTTTTTCCATTTTAGTCATACACTATAGCAATATTTATTTGTGCAAAGTTACAAATCCCTAATATATGAAAAGAGCTTTCCTTTTACTTTGGAAAATAAAAAAAGGAAAGCCTCCTTCTTAGTCTTTAAAAAGCAACTCCTTTTATTTTTGTTTTCTTTCAACTGAAAAAAAAAGTAGCAATTATAAATTTTAGGAGTTTTTCCCTAATTGATTTTTTTTCCATTCTTCTTGCAAAACAAAATATATGTATCATTTAATTAAAAAATCTAGAGTTATGAAAATGAAACACATGTTTTACAGCAACACATGTCCTCAGGGTGTTTGTTTCAGATATTACAGATCACTGGCAGCTTGAGAAATGCCCTCCATTTCACCTCCATACCCACGCTGTATATAATGGGTAGTAGAAGATATTGCTCTCTGTTGGTATTTTTTAATGTACAATAGTAAATAGTAAAATAAGAATAAAAAGCAAAAATTTTATTACCACTATAATCACTTTTGGCTTAATGATTTGAATTTAAGCAGTAATTCAAAATAACTAGAGGGCTTTTTTTTTTTCAGTAGTTTGCTGACCCTTTTAAGCACCGTTTCTATCATACAAGTGGAACTTGTATTTTAAAGAAGTTCTTTATTAAACTCTGAAAAGAAGCCAGTGTTGATTCCTCTTTGCTTAAGTGCACATTTGTTTTATTTAATGTATTGGTCAAAGTATTCCTTGAAAATTGCAGCATGTGCAGCAAAACTTGGAGTGTGTAATGTAAAGATGATATAATTCTGCATACAGCATCCATTACGTTTGTGACTTGATGCTGGGAAATGTTGGAATGCTTGATTGTGCCAGAAACTGTGTTTAAACATAGGACCCAACTCTCTATGGACAAGACCTTTGGAGTTTATTATATCATGGAAATTTCATTTTAAAAGTTCATGCTTGACAGATAGGCTATGGATTGCTTATTACCTTTCCCTATGCAATCAATGGAAGGTAAAGCAGGGAATAATTGAATGCAGTTTATTTGTTTCGTGCAAGAGCATTGCTTGCTATTTTTAGTCAATTTTCCTTTTGCTTTTAAACTGTTCTCCCCCTGCTAATTTAACAATGTATCACTGTTTTCTATTTACTTGAGAAACTTTCCACAAACTGCAGCTGGTCTCCATAACCACCAGGGGTCATAGGAATAATTCACTACCCCTCTCTTGTGTCCAAGTGCTGCTTTTTACTGAAAAAATTTAGAACTTGAACAAGTGGAGGAGTGCATATTCTCCATAACTGTAATGTCTGCTAAATAAAAGAATGGGTAAAATTATTCCTTCAGCACTTCTCTTGCCTTTCCAATGACAGAATCACAGAAAAGGTCGGGTTGGAAGGGATCACAGTGGGATCACGGTGGGTCCAACCTCCCTGCTCATCAGGGTCATCCCAAAACACAAGGCACAGGATTGCATCCAGATTATTCCTTAATATCTCCAGTGAGGGAGACTCCATAACCTCTCTGGGCAACCTGTTCCAGTGCACAATAAAGAAGTTCTTCCTCATACTTAGATGGAACTGCCAATGCATCAGTTTCCACCTGTTGCCTCTTGTCCTGCTGCTTGGCAGCACCAAGAGCCTGGAGAAATCCTCTTTTAACACCTTCCCTTCAGCTACTTTTACTCTCAGTTGTCTCCTATTAAGGCTGAACAGACCCAGCTCCCTCAGCCTTTCCTAATAAGAGAGGTGCTCCAGTCCCTTCATGGTCTTTGTTGCCCTGTGCTTGACCCGCTCCAGGAGCTCCATGTCACTCCTGTGCTGAGCTGCCCAGAACTAGACCTAGCATTTCACTTGTGGCCTCACTAGGGCTGAGTAGAGCAGAATATTAGTGATAAATGTGGCAAATAAATGGCATTTTAAAAAGTTTGCTTAGGTTATATAAATTTAATTTCCCTAAATTCATTCCTGTACAGATTTATTTCAAAAAAATTTATGATGGTAGATTGTCTAGATTGCAAATAGTCATCAATATCACATGATGACTACGATGATAAAGCCATATGCTACTTGAGTAAACAGTTTTTACCTAATATTATGTATTCTCCTGTGTTTTTTTTATAGTCCTTACTGACATTGGCTCAAATTTTTATTTCTAATTCCATGGCTGTCCAGATCTTTTTATTAAGATAATGAATAAATCTTTCTCATTGAGTAAGAATATTGCTGCATTGAATATTTTTACCTGGTAAAATACTGTGCAGTTGAGTTGGAGATGCATCAATGTAGTGTATGCTGCAATTTGGGTTTAGCAGTATCAGTGTAAGCTTTCTTATGAACATGTGACAGACCAAGAATAAAACATAGATGTTCTTAAATCAAACACTTCCAGGAGCTTCTGTAAAGAAGTCATTATATCTAATCAATATCATTTTTGGTCAGTACCTGGACAGAAGTGAACATAATTTTCTTTCCTTAGAGAAGTGTCACTCTGCCAATTCTCAAAACTGTTGTGTTATGTATTTATTATATATGTATTTATTACATATTAAAACATGTGTTATATAAAGCTGTGATTATGTACTGAAAGATCTCAGGTTACTCTTGTTTCTGCTAACACTTTGTATGGGGTTTTCTTTCCTGGGGTACATCAGTCACTGAACTAGCACATGGTATCAGCTGTGAGACAAACTGTCACCTATCACTCCTTCCTCCAGAACGGGCAGTGCAAAGCACATGTGGCTTATGAGCCCCTTAATTTTGTTAGAAAAGCATCCTCATGTTAAATAAAGCTGTATGAATTGTTTTCACAGAAGGGGAAAGCATTCTGACATAAAAGAGTATCAATATCAACCTTTTTTAGGTCAAATCTAAAGGGATTAAATTAGGCATTCAACCTAAGGATGCTTTTTGCTCTGCACCCATTGACAGTAGGCTCCTCAGTATGGGAATTATGTGCCTAAAGCTGAATACTGCGTGTGGTTTGTTTGCTAACTCTGACCCAGTTTAGTAAGGGCAGGTGGAATTGCTGTTGGTTTATGGTTATTTTTTTTAGCAGAAGAAAGGTCTGTGTCAAGAAAATATACTGGAAGTCTTTACAAGAAGCAGGACTTGTATTGCATAAACATTGTAGTCTCTGTTTTCTGGAGTACATCAGTTAAGACTTAATTCTGTGTTTTAAAGTCAGAAGATGGACCAACAAAGCTAAAGAGCTAAGTGCATTGAGAAGTATGGTACTAATAAGGTAGCTCTTCAATCCACGCTTAAATATTTAGGGAATAACTTTGCATTTGAAGTGTGCCTTGTTTCTCATTAATGCAGCAAACTTTATTTTCCTTTATTTTTTCTCCATTATCTAGGTGATTGATATAGGTTCTGGAAAAGGCTACCTGAGTTCATTTTTGTCCATGCAATATAACTTAAAAGTTTATGGAATTGACTCCTCAAGCTCCAACACAAATGGTGCTCATGAAAGAAATAAAAAATTGAAGAAACACTGGAGAGCATATCAGAGTCGAGGAAGGGAAAACCTCAAAAGCCAGAGTTTGGAAAAGTCAAACAACAGGCCAATGGAAAGTGGAATTAACTGTAAAACAATCAATGAAGAGCTTTTAAGTAATGCAAACAGTCTTCAAAATCAGGACCGAGTGATTATCCAAGATTTAGTTCCTTCTTTTGGTTGCACAGAAACGGCTACACCTGAAACCAACACAGAAACTGAAGCTGATTTAGTGACTGGGGCACAATTTCATGAGACCAAACTTTCTGAAGAGGTTCTTGCTGTTCTAAATATTCTTCCTGCTGATGCTGTAGAAGATTTTTCTTCATCTCGTTATAGCTTTGGGGAGCTCTGTGAAGAGGAAAAAGTACAAAGGAAAATGACATCTCTCAAGAGTAAAGCAAGAAAGTCAAGTGAATCGAACCTGTATTTTCCATTGACCTCTTGCATCACTGCAGAAACAGAACTCAGTGACATCATAACAGATCTGGAGGTTATTTTACTCTAAATATTTACTTGTTTTAGTTTGTCCATTGTCTTTAGATTGCCATTTTCATGTGTACGTTTGCTGAGTGTACACAGAGTGCTATCTCTGGTGTAAATGAATATCCTGGCCCAATAATGGTTTTTAACCAGGTAGCAGAAGTATGATATTTCAGTTGATGAAAGAGATGACTTTATTGTTGCTTTTTTTTTTCTTTTTCTTCTCAGGACTGTATGATGGTGGGTCTACATACATGTGGAGATCTTGCTGCAAATACACTACGAATTTTTACTGCCAAGCCTGAAATCAAAGCCGTTTGCAGTGTGGGCTGCTGCTACCATCTGTTGTCAGAACAGTTTGAAAACCAAGAAGGTAATTCTTCTGAGCTTAGCTTGTGGCTGCCAGTTTGCATGTTGAGAGTATTATATCTTTTATGTAATAACTTCCTTGTGTTTGTTCCTTTCCAGTGGCTTATTTAGTACTGGTTTTAATTACTTTATGAGGATCATTCACTCCCAGATGCACTGTTGCTTTTCTGTTATGCCAATAATCCTAACATTTTTACTGAGATTAGGGACGTTAGTGCATAATGTTTTATGTGGTTTATAGCTGGTTTTATTCCATTAATTCACTCATAAATGTATAGGCTCTTTTATTCCAGTATGTTTCCATCCTTTTGAAATATTTTGTACCAGATTTTGTCCTCATCTGTCTGCGTGCAACATCCTTTTTTGTTAAGTTGTACGTATACAATGATGAGCGGAATTAAGTTTTTGTAATGTCAGGTAATACTCAAAAAACCACTCATCTGGGTGCTGTGCTGGTCTTTGCCTGTTTGGCCCATCATGAAACAATACATATGTAAGAGATTTTCTTGGAGAGATAACCTGAAAATTATTTGTGGATTCAGAATATAGGCAAATTTTGCTACAAATGGAGGGGCGGTTTCATTTACCAGGTATTGCTCTTTATGAGTTAGCTGCTTAGGCAGTTAAGGCACAGCTCCACACTGACCATGACACATGCTAGCTCTTGCTTGCTTTAAGAATCTTTTCATGTTGTTTTTAATTTGCTCTGCAACTATTTTAAGACTTTTTTCAGTGTATTAGTCTTAGTAATTTCAAAATACTTCAGCTCACTCCAAAAGCAAAGGAAAACAATATATAATTGAAATTTCAGTGCTACAGAAATGCAGTTAGAGAAAAGACACACAATTACTTTTACATCAGAGTTTTAAGAAATTAAGAACTTTTCAGGTACTTGTCATTAAATCTGTGTGTCTGAAATATTTGGTTCTTTCTTGTTATTGCAGAGGACACAGCTTCCTGCCCTAGCTATATAGGATTACTTTTTGCAGACCAGTGCATGAACTCAGACACCACCGAAGGATCAGGTGTGATAACCTTTTCAAAGCTTAAACAAAGAGATATATGTGCATGGTTAGAAGAGACACTGCAGTTTCATAGCAGTATGGAAATGAAGTCAGACTACATGTTGGAATTTCTAGATGTTTGATTTTACTCTGCATGAAGGACAAAATTATTCTCAAAGGAGAGCATCTGGACAGAACAAAAGGAAATTGCAGTATTCTTTTTTTGGGAAAGAATACATATATTGTCCTATGTAATCAAAAAAATATCAAAATGATTTTTTTTTTTTTACTATTACTATGAGAGTGCATATTCTAAAATGTATAATGCTGTTGTATTCTCCTACTAAGTCATCTACCAAATGGCTTGTTCTTAAAGGTGCAGAGGAAGGATAAGGGAACAAGGACTGACTATCTAAGAGCTTAGATCTCTTCAAATGGGAAAGAATTCAGACTGTATCTTGTATTTGCATTTCCTATACATGGACTTCAAACTGACAGAGCATTCTAGAGGATTCTAGGAGACTCTGTAACTAATCAGATAGTATTGATCCAACAATTCACTTCTACAAGCAGTAAACAAACTCCTCTTGCAGCTGTTGGAAGGAAGTGGATTTTGATATTGCTTCCGGAATGGGCCAAATTATAGCATATAAGTAGCAAGTAACTTCTGGAGGTCATCTGGACCAGATCATGGCACAAGGCAGGGCCAACTTAGATAATTTCATTCAGGGCCTTGCCCATTCATGTTTTGAATTTCTCCAAGGGCAGTGATTCAGCCCATTTCAATGTTTGCTGTCACCATGAAGTTCTTTCCCTCATATCTATTCAGAATTTGCAGCTATTGTGCATTATCTATTGTCTTTTTCATTTTGCATTGCCAAGAACAGTCTAGCTTAATCTTTTTTTGTTCTCTTTCCTTTGTTGAAAATAGCAGTTAGATCCCTTCTTGACCTTCTCTGCAGCCCTTTAGTGCTCTTGCCACCAATAAATTAATTTCAGTCATTATGGTGGGCTAAAGAGCCCAAAGAAGCACTTCAGATACTCTCATAAGTGCTAAAAATGGAGAATAATCACATCCCTTAATCTGCAGGGTTCACTGTCTAACTTCAGATTGCTATCAATTTTCTGCCTATTTTAGAGTCCACCCATCTGAGTCATATCTTTCCATTTTGTCTATAAAGATGCTAAGGAAAGCTTGCTGCATTACTTCATATAATTAAGATAAACTATGACTCTGCTGTCCCTTGTTCATGGAACCAGTCACTGCATCACAGAGGGTAATAGTTTGTCAGTGCCTGATGAATTCCTGCCCGCTAGTGTCGACCTTCTTCTCATTCTTCATGGGCCTGGGCATGGTTTCCAGGAAAATGTGCTCCATAAACTTGTTGTGACTGAGCTTATTCAGGTGAAGATGAGTGTGATTTTCACCTGTTTCCTATAATCAGGATGGACATGACCTGTCAAAGATGATAGTGTATGGTCTTCATGGGACACCAGTGAGTTATGTGATCCTGAAATGCATCCCATCTGGCCACGTGCAGTTGTGTATTTCCAGTTGGCTTGTGTGGTATTTCAGCCAATATAATCTCTACTGTAGATAGTCCTTCATTTGCCCAGGCTCTGACACTGAACTCAGGAAAGCTACTGGCTACTCTAGGCATCAATCAGAGATTGCAGAGACATGTGCATGCTTTAGATGGAGAGACCAATTTGAATATTAGGAAGCAAGTTTAGAGCTACATCTCTGCAGTGATGGATAGCTCTTCCTAAGAAGCAAAGAGAATTGGGCAGAATTTGCTCCAACACAGGAAATTACTTACTCATTTGAAATCAGTCTAGTAAGCAAGGACTTGCCTGTGAGGACATGGTGGGAAGTTCTGTTCTAAAGCATTCTACAGTCATTTTATCTTGACTAAATAGCTTCGAAGTTTTTTGAAGTCTGTTTTAAAAATGTTATTTGTCCTCTATAAAAGCTTTTTTATTTTCCTGAGGTATGCATCCTTAAAGTCAAGGTTGTGGCAAGTCCACCTCAAAGCTCTTGCCCCCAAAGTAGCACATTTTCCATCTTTGGTGTTTCTTTAATGTAAACTCAGAGGGTTGTTATAATAAGCTCAGTTGAAGCAGAGGAGCCACCTCAAACAGGAGCTGCGATGGACTTCTGGTTTCAGAACTTGGTATAGCTGGAGAGCATGTTCTTTGGCACTTAAGATTTAATACCAAGTCAAGTGAAAATTACTCTTTCACTTCATATTAACTGGAATTAACTGATATTCATAGGAATAAAATTTACTAGTATCAACAGAATGTTACTATTTGGTGTTTGTTGGGCTACTGAATTACTTTGGTTATCACAAGTTTGGGCTTGGTTTTTTTTTGTTTCTGAGATGACTTCAGAAATGCATTACATTTCTCACATACTCTAAAAATAGTACAGATATTGCAAGATTGGCTGAATGAATTTGCTGTTGGACCTGCTGTGAATTCTTTGGAAGCATTTCTGATGAAAGTAGGTGCCAACAGTCAGAATCTTGAATAATAATGCAATCAGTATACAGTATCCTTCTATGTGTCTATAAATAAACAATTAATTTTGAAATTTTGGTAATGGGACCACATTTCCAATTGTGCTGGGAATAATTTTGAACTGTTAAGATCATGAAAGCCTTTGCTTTGATTTATTAGTAACTAAAACAACCAGGAGGTGCTGTGTAATATTAAATTTCAACTCAATTTTAAAAAGTTGAAGTCAATGTCTTTTAACACCTGTCTTTAAATTTCACTGCTCATAAGCAGTATGAAATTCTAAGTATCAGTTAATAAGGAATAATATGACAGCTCTTGAAAAATTCTAAGTAGTGTTGCTTTGGGTCTCCCTAAGGAGAATTGTCTGTTTATGTAGAGATTCTTGTATGGATAAAATATATGCAGCCATTAATATAATTGATTCCTTTGGGGGTTTTCTTCTCTGTTACTGCATTGGGTAGTCAATTACATCAGAGTAGAAAGGATTTTACTATTTATTAGAGACATTTTACATAAACCTATTTACATAGTGCACCATTATGTCAGTTTTTCTGGGGAAAAAATCAGTTTGCTAATGATTTTTAGGTTAAAACAGACTCTGTGCCTCTGTTCAGGAGATATTCTTAGGATTCTTGGGAGCTGTTTTATCTTACATTCAGCTAACACATTTTTGGGGCAGTGTACCAGCTGGTCTGTGGTTATCCATTAACAGAGAAGAACTGAAAACTTAACATATTTTTAAAAAATATTTTACTTTCCTTGAAAAGGAATTGGAGTTTCTGTGTTCTAATTCTCTGCTTTCCATCTTCTTTACCACCAAATATTTCAGTACCAGTCTAGAAACCAGTGAAATTCTTCAGTATTATATCCTCCATTTTGAGGAAAAAACACACAAATGTTTCTTTTGCTCTGGAGCTGCTGTTAAGACTCACCAGAGACAGGGTTACTGAGGTTCTTTTTTAATATATCCTATGGGGCAGATTAGAGTGAAAAGAATGATAGGTGCATGTGTGTATATATATATATATATATATATATATATATATATATATATATATGTATGTATAAATATGTGTTTGTGTGTGGTGGTATGTATATTTTAGAGCAATTTGGTTGCAATGGAAATGTAGCCATTTTGGTTATTATCTATAATAATATGACATTATAAAAGCATGAAAATATCACTGAAGAAAATTGATAAGGAAAAGAAAGAAATTAGAAGAGTAGCTAGTGGAGAGGAAAGGTATCACTACACATTATTTTTGCACTTCAGGAGCACTTTGCATTTCAGATGTCCCATGGTTAAAGTGATGGTCGCAGTCTTGATCCGTCAGGGGTGGGGGAAGCCGTGAAACAAACGCTTCAAGGGTTAATACATGCTCAGGATCAGGTGGGAAAGCCCAGGTACCTCCCCTGAAGGGGGGAAGTTTTAACCCTTTGGACCATGTGCAGTCCTCAGCACATGTGGTCACAGCACTAAGCCTGACAGAGTTCAAGAAGTGTTTGGGCAGTGCTCTCAGGAACATGGTGTGATCCTTGAGGATGGTGCTCTGAAGGGCTACGAGGTGATCTTGATGATCCATTGGATCCCTTCCAATTCAGCATAATCTTTGATTCTGTAATTTGAAATAAGAGATGGGTGTAGTTTTATAGATACTTTCAGTGATAGCTATCTGATAGAAGCTCTTTTTGAGGTTGGCTTTAGCAATACAAAACATAAACTCCAGGTTGTGTAAGCATTGCCAAAGTCAGGTCACTGGTGGGTAGAGGAGTTCTAGAGCTCTACAGGAAGCTGTGGAAAGTAGCTTCTCAATAAGGCACTCTGGAAGAAGTCAGCAAAGCTTTTGCAAAATGAACTTTGACTATTAAAAGCTGTTGAACATAACAAAGGGAACCAGAAGAGTTGCAAAGGGTAGTCAAAATTCACAGACAGAATTTTATCAGACTTGTGAAACTTGGCAAAGCCTTGAGTAAGGTGAATTCGGAGGACAAATACTCTGAAACTGAATTTTCTGAAGGATTACTTACACAAGCATAATGGCTTTGTATCACTCCATCCCAGTCAAATATGAAAGATTACTCACTGTTTCAGGGTATTAGAGTACAGATGATTTATGTGTAGCCTAGTTATATTTTCAAAAATATTCCACAGCCAATATCTTAAAATAGCTACCACTGATACCATGGCAACACAGGAAAACACTTCCAAGCAACAGATCAAAAAGCTTAATTTCCTTCCCAAGGCATCTTTAGATATTGCTGCATAGGGAAGCTTACTATGTATTTGTGACACAGCTAACTAGTCACTAAAGCCCAGATGTTTTTTATAAAAATTGATTCTGAAGAAAATATGAAACTTGAAAAAATACTAACAAGGTAAGCTTTACAGATGTTAAATGAAAGTATTACCTATTGAAGTTATTATGGTACTTTTCATTAATAAATGTAGCAAGAATATATTGAAACCTGAAACCATCTTACATTTGTATTTTTCTCATGTGTACAAAGTATAAGGTTAGAATTGAGAATGCCAAAGTTTTAATGCACATACTTAAAACATACTCTAGGTTTGGGTTTTGGAAATTATTTTGGTGGCAGCTGATTCTGTTTTCTGGAATTAGAAGGCATTTTTCTTCCCCAGTGCCCCTTGCTTTCCCCAGCAAAATCCTGCTTAGTCAGGGGACTTTTTTTGAAAAATACAAATTCAAGGAACAGTGAATTACATGGCCAAGGAAGATTTAGTCTACCCCATGAAGGAAAAAGGCAGTTTAGTAGTTATCTATTTCATTTTGAATAACAGAAGTAGACTAAAAATCTACAGTGTTGTGGAAGATAGAGGCTATGGAGGACCTGAAAAAACTTATTTGTGTTTTAGTACTACTTTGATGAAGTTCACAATATATACAAAGAGACAAAGTAGGGTGTATGTGAAAAAAAATGACTAGGGTAATAGATTAATTCCCACTGAAAAATCTCAGAAGGAAAAATGCCATTTCAATCCATTGAATTACATAATCAGCCAAAAGCAGCCATTAGGTTTAGGGTTGGGGTTCAGAGATTCCCACAAAGCCTGCAGCTCCAGGGACACCAGGGCTGGAAAAGGCATGCCAAGGGGAATACGACGCGACACCAGCTTTGCCGCCTCCACACCTTTCTGATCTGGCTTATCCCATGGAACTCAAGTCAGTTAATATAATAACTTAAGTCAGTTATTTTCCCAGTAATGTTAAAGGTTGTTGGTCCCATTGTTTTGTAATGACAATATTTTACTGTAAAGCTTTGTGAAGTAAAATTTGAATATTAGCACACTAAAAATTGTAGTATTCTTAAAGATGAGAATCTATGAACAGCCTAATACTAAAGGTATTGGAGAAGTTCATCCCATTCTCTTGAACTTCCTTGTCATCATTTGTGCAGAGTTAGCAACTGTGAAAAGGACTTTACCTTTATCTTACTTTTATTGCCTTATATTTTTTTTTATAAATACTATATCGATTTAAAAAATGCTGATGTTTTGTTGCGATATTTGCAGCATTTCATTTAATGTGTGATTCAGTCTTTCTTAGAAGTTAGCTTAGAGGTAAAGTCCTTGCTATTTAACTAATATCTTCTGATATTAAACACCAGCTTAGCTTCAGTTCTGCTCATTGAATGATTACCTAAAATTCCCTATTTTGTTAACTGCTCATAGAAGGAATTCTGTCTGATTGGCTACTCTACTGAATTATAACGTGATTGCTTCATGTGCTGTTGAACACTTGAGCTGTTTCCTGTGAAATGTTCCATGGAGTACTTAAAATGTACTTAAAATGTTTCTTGAATGTTTTTTGAGATTTATACAGTTTAGAACAGCTGTTGTGTTGTTATAGAGGCACAATAAGGTAGTGAGCTATATAATATTAAGTGTATCTGAAGTAGTTGGAGGCATTAAAATAATTTCTAGTTTTTTAAAATGTAGCTTGTAAATATATGAACTTTGTAGCAATATATTAATCCTAAAATTTTTAAAAGTGTACTTGAGAGCAGACTGAATGTGAAATAATAAATAGAATTTAAAGCAATATTGTAGATGTGTGGTCAACTTTTGATATATACAAAAAATTCTTTCCAACTTAAAGTATTAATTTCCCTTTTTCTCCTACTTTACAGTTTCAATAATTTAAATGAAGATGGTGCTTTGAGTGATAATCTTTTTCAAAGATTGTGAGAATTATGCATGAGTACTGTGCACTGATATTGAGATTGTAGCTGACAGGGTAGTAACTTCAACTTGAATGAATGATTAGTTTGCCTGGAGGACAGGGCATAAATTAGAAGGGATTTGCTTGAAAAGATCAAGTATTTCATCTTTCTAAATCAGTTTGCAAATTTTCATTTTGAAATATTTTAACATACGTATTAGAAAGACATATTAGTGAGAATCATACAATAGGAACCATGTCAGTTGTCGCTGTTGGACACAAAATAAGTCACACAGACACAGCTCAAGGTGTGCTGAAAGGAAAGAGAAACTTTATTTCTTCTCTCAGAATTTATAGGTTTCTGACCACGGCCAGGGATTGGATAGTCAGGATAACAGCTTCCCAAATACACTGGCCCTGAGAGATGTCCATCAGAAGATGTGTATCAGAAAGAATGTATACAAATCTATGTTTACAGTTACTGTCCTGGGAAAGTCTTTAGAAGCTATGTCAACAAGATCAAAAAGCTGAGTTTTCAGGGCGACAGTCAGTCTTTGTTTTCTTTGCAAAATAAACATATTTAATAACTTCTTACTGCCATCCCTGCAGTAGAAATATTCATGTATTCCATGTACTCCATAATTAGACTTGAAGTTAATTAATATTTTAGATCTTGTCATGAGGCACTTACAAATTCTTGGTACATTCCTAGTGCTGAAACCAATTGCAGTCTGTTTGATCAAATTTCATCTTTATTTCTAAATAATTTTCTTCCTCTTTCTGCTTGCAATCCATAATTAAAATCCTATTCTTAAATCACAGTTCTCAAACCAGTATTCAACCCCTAAGAGCCTCTGGTGTTCCTCAGGGCTAAAAGGAGAGCAAAGGGTGAGGTTGCCTGCACAGGATTCTTGCCTGCTTGCTGTAATTTTCTAGTGGTCATCTGAGACTGGGCACTTCTTCCAAAAAGGCAAAGGCTGTCACAAGTTTTGTGGTTGGTTCTTTATAGTTTTTTTCTTTTTCTTTGCTTAACTTTTATAGAATGAATTCAACTTACATGTATGTAACTCCAATTGTTGGTAAATTTTCTGCTGTCCCCTCTTTTTAACCCCATTACATGATTTATTCTGAAATATGCCCCAGTCACCTTCCTGTGCTAAAAAGCCAGGATCTCAGCCAAATTGTGTTTTTTTTTAAAGAAAGCAGTAATTCTTATTCACCATTCTAAAAAATCAGCTGACAATGTGTTAATGAGGACTCTAAACATTTAGTTTGTGTACATTTAGAACTGAGTATTAAGAACATCTATAAAGTACTTTCTGTGCTTCAGTTTTCCCATATTTGCATTAGTGTTAAACATGAATAATTTTCTTGTTATTCAAAATACAAATGATACTGAAACTGAGCACAGATTGTGATGCAAATGCTTCTTGGTGTTTTGAAGAAATAGCAAGAGCCTTTGCAGCTGCTCTTTTCTGGAAAACAGACATTCTGCCTCACAGCAGAATGGTCTTTAAAAACTAGAATAAACAAATACACATTGTTCTGTGTGATGTCTGAAAGACATTTGGGATAGAATAAGGAGACAATGAGAAGTGGTAATGAAGCTCTTCTGCATGGAATGACTGCTTGGCCTACATCTTGTGATTCGTGGAGTAGTGTAGGTTACCATGAGTATTTGCAGACTTTTCTCTTGTCCCTTTGACTGTTTTTTCAGTGGATTTATGCAAAGGACACTCACTTAAAATTGTTTCTGTAAATGTGAAATTATCAGAAATTCAGCATAAACCAAAAACATCTGTTAAAGAGAAAGCATGTTTTTTGTAGGACTACCATGAGTTTTGGTACTGGGTGAGAACAGTTAAGTGTTTCTGCTACATTACCTACTGTTCATCTTGCTCCATCCATTGAGTACTCTGTAAGTGGAAAAGCTGTGCCTTTTTTTTTTTCCCTCCTTGTTGCAGAATGCCAGGACCAAGTCTGGGGATTTCCCATGTGCCAGTACTTGAAGGACAAAGGCTGGTGCTGTGGTCGCAATGCTAGGATGTCAGCATGCTTGGTATGATTCCCCTCCCTTTCTTTTTCCTACAGAGAGCTTTGTCCAGATGTTACAGGATTCATTGTTTTTGGCTTCTGATCCTGAAGCCATGACTTTAATCCAAGAATCTACAGAATAACATCATTAATGTTGTAAGCATGATGAATTATATCTAAAAAAAACAGTATTGACCTTCCAGCTTTATATATTTTATGCTTACCGAAGGCATGAAAAAATGCGTATTGACAGAAATGTACTTTAAGAGTGGACAGAAAGGCCAAAACTTTGCTGAAACCTAAACAAGGTAGCCCCTCAGGATAATAGTTCTTGGCCTAGGACTTTGGTAGAAACAAGGTAATTGTAGAAGGATTGCAATCAGTAACTCCCCCAATGCCTTCATGATTCATAATATTGAATGTTCTAGCTGTTTAAAACCTGAACAACCCTGCCTATTCAAAAAACTAAAGGAGCTCTAAAATCCACGTGGCTTAAGAATCTGGAAGCATCTTTTTAACATTGCACTAAGAGATGAAGTACTTTTAAAGACAGCCTCATCAAGATAGGATGATGAGCTGTTGTCTAATTTGAAAAAACAGGTACTGAAAATTCTGACCACTGTTTCAGTTAGAAGACTACTATTCCTTCCCTCTATTAATTTTAAATTTATGGTATCCAAATAAATCACATCAGGTTCTGGCTATGCTCTGCTGCTAGCTCTGTACCTCCATTACAGAGAAGACAGACTAAAGATTCAGTGTGGACTAATGTATTGAGGTTATGTAAACTTGAACTACCATGATAATTAATTGCTATCAGGAGAAAATGTAAGAGGACAGTTGTTAGGATCCATAAGGCTTAAATGTGTTACCCTCGGCAAAGTAAAAGAAAAGAATTGTTCATTTTAGAGATGTAGCTGTAAACTTAGCAGAAGAAAAGTGCTTTCTAAAGGGATTTGCCTTTTCTCTTGTTCTTGTCAGTGTCATACAATACCCGTCCTTCCTCAGCTGACACATTAGCTGTTTCCTATTCCATTTCTTTTGGACAGAAAAAGGTTGGGCTGTTTTTCAGCAATGGTAGGAAGATAAATTTTGTAAGCAAATGACCCCCAAGAGAATACTGATCATGCTATATATATCTATTTTAGATGTCTCAGAAATCACAGAAATTTGGCAATTAAAAAACCTTTTGTTTGAATATTCACAAAAGGCAGAGTTCTCCTGTGTAACTAGATACTTCTCCTGTTTATAATCATCTATGTGCATTTTTCATGACTAGGATTTTCCTTGCCATGTAGGATGTACAAGGGAGCCAGCACAGAGCCACTAAGCACCCTCATTTCTTGGGCTAATGGCTGGTTAGCAGGAGGTCTGCTGAGCATGGACACTGAGTTCAAATTGGTTGAATTGCCAAGAGCCAGAGGTGTTGGACAGGAGTTACAGTTCCAGAGCCTTACAATATGTCCTGGAACCCATACCATCTCCTCAGCAGCAGCAGATAGCTGCTGTTATGAGAGCTTGTGCAGCAAAAGGCAAACCTGATAGCTGGCCAAAGCCATGAGTGGAGGAACTGCAGCTATGTGGACTGTGTTTGAAGAACAGTGTGAAATACAAGATTAGTTCTATAATAAGGAGAAAGAAGAGTGGGTGATTGTGTAACATGCAGTCTTATTTACTACAGTGAAGTTTGGGACTAAGGGTGATAATAATCTGTAAATGGCAAGGGATTTTTTGTTTGCTACCTGATTTGGTGTAGTATCAGATAATCAGATACTGAGGTTTTGTCTTCATTTCTACTACAATCTTCAAAACTCTTGAAATTTTTGTAGGCACATTATTGTTTTAACTGTGAAAGAATATTGCATGTTTCTAATTATTTGTCATACTTTGTCGCTATGCATCATAAAAATCAAGTAGTCTCATATCTACATCAGCATTTATAGTATGAAGACTCTAGTGAAAAATAACGCACAGTATTTTAAACTGCAATCTCTCTTAAGGTACTTTATTTGCCTGCAGCAGTTCTGTTTATCTGAGTACTAGTGATTAAAACTAATATTGTCCATTGAACTAGTATTTACTTTTAAATGATTAAATATGCAAAGTGAATCATTTGTATTTCAGTAGAAACAGATTCAAGAAAAATTCATTTGTTTTTAGCACTTTCACAAAAAGTAATCCTCTGAAATTCTTGTGCAATAGACAGAAAAACAAGCAAATTTTTCATGGATCTGTTTCCACACAGTTGGATGTCATTGCTTCTCCCATGAAGAAACCAAAATAACAGGAGTAGCTGCTTATGAGTGCCTAAAGGTATTAACACTTTAAAGTGTGCAAGCTCATGTTATTTCACACCATTAATCTTTTAAAATGTCATCTCCTCTGACTTTTATACCATGTGTTTATAAAATGTTATGATAAAGAATAAACATATCAGCAATTTAATTTCTTGACTCTTAAAGGCTTTGGAGCGAGTTGCAGTTGGCCAAATGGTAAGTAATACTGTTTATTTTAGCCATTCTACGATAAAATGCGTTTTCCCCCCCTTGAATGTTCTTAATCCATGGCCTTTTACTGAACTTCTGCATATCTGGAATCTGAAATACTGGTCTACACTATGTCAAATCCGGATAGATAGCATGTGTCATCATGAAATCACATATTTATTGCTGTGGTTGTACTTAGTCAATCTGTTTTCTTTGACAATTAAGAGTCTGAGAAAAAAAAGCACAACTTAAAATCTAAGTCATTAAACTACCCATCCTAACTTCCTTTGCTATCTTTCAGCTAATACATAAATTCAGTGCAAATGTCCTTCTGATATCCCTGGTTTGGATCACTCTATCGCAATGTTTTATCCAACTAGTGTAAAAATAGGCATTGTTATGACAAAAGCTTGAACCTGTTAGAAACATCGTCATTCTCCTTTTTGATCCCTGTAGATTTTTTCCCTGTGAATATTTTGAATTATTGTTATGCAAGTTATCCTTAAGGGATGGTGGGCACCAACTGTGCAAGTATTTAAAGGGCCAGGCTGAGAGACTTTCCATATTCAGTAAGCCCACTGACCCCAGCAGTCTTTTTCTGTGAATTTTTAATTGGCAGTCATTAGCTGGTTTTATGCAAACATATTTTCCATAGACAAATATGTGAAATTTTTAGTACTTTTTTTTTGAGCACAGTACTTTCTGCGTGATTCAGACTACAGTCTGACCATAGATGATTCAGCTAGGTAATTTCTCCTTTTGTCTTCAAAACAACTTAGATAATTGTTATTTATTTTGCATATTAGAATTTGGATCATGAACAGTGCTTTTTTCTCTGTTGTCTTTCTTTCCATCAAGAGAGTCTGGGTTTGTTTTTCTTTTCTTGCATTTATGGTTGTGTTAGAATCTGACTTAAAAACGTAATTTTAACTGGATGCAAGAACATTAGTAAATTGTCTTCTTAAATCTGGTATGACTGATTGTAAAGTATAGAACTCAATAAATAGTTAAGGAAGCCAGTACTGGTTTTGTTGCTCTGATCTTAATTTCAGTGCCAACTTTAAATCCTTGCTGTTGTAAAATTTTTTGCAGCTGCCTACAGAATCACTGTTTTATCGAGCTGTTCTTCAGGTTATTATAGAAGAAATTTATGGTGTCACCAAAAGGTAGGAAGCTCTGCATTCACATAATAACAACCAGAGATTGATCTGATTCTCTTCCACCTCTGTGTTGTAGAGAATGTTTTGGAAAGCAGAAGGATGTAGGAATCGGTCTCATCAGGTTGTATATACACATTGGTATTAAAATGCAAGATAGATTTGCTCATCCTAAATCCATGTCACAAATGTATTGTCCTTCCTTTACCTGTAGCTGAAACAGGCCCTCTTTGGTACTGGGTAAAGCGCATCTTCACCTGAGAATTCTCAGCAAATGCACTGAAAAGTCAGTGGCAGTCCTGGCAGTCCCTGTCATGCAGAGATCCTGGGAGCTTTGATACTGCAGAAGGAAGAAGGCTTTTCTGTTTGTCCTGAGAAAAACTTCTGACAGCTTGATGGCCGTCATGGCTCCAAAGAGCTTACTCACTGCCTGTGCCTACACTAGCAAGTGCTGCTTTCTTGTAGGAATGGGATTTGAAGAGCTGCTGTTGAGGACCTGACATCTACATTATTCTCTTCTGTGGTTGCAGTTGGATTACATTTTATCTTAGTCTGTGGGATGTATGCCTGTTAGAACTTGGAGCACATCCAGAAGCACACCTACCAGTTTAATTTAGTTTGAAAATAACCCATTTTTTGAGCTCTGATACTATTTCATGGTGTGAGCCAAGGCATGAGAGGTAGGGAAAACCAGAAAATTCACTTCAGAAGTCTACTCTGATCTAAAATAAGTACTTAATGCAAATACCCTTAAAACTTACTAGATGTAGAGTCTGACAGATTACCTACCCTTCAGAAGGTCAAATTCCTGAAAGAAGAAACGGTTCTGTATTTTAAAATTGCATAAAATATTACACAAAAAGTCATGGCTGCTAAATTGTAAAGAAAAGAAAAACTGTGAGGTAGATTTTTCATGTTTTGAAGGAAGTATAATTTGGAGGAAATAATTAAGATTATATGTCCGTAATGAGCACAATGGCTCCCTTGGCAAGACCTTTCTCACCCCCATTTTTTTTTCTGAGCATGACATTAAATGCCCATATTCCTAGGAATGACATAACAACATAATCATTAACTGATTTTCAGACTGTATCAGCCTAAATGTTTAGGCGCATCTGAATATTAAATATGAAAACAAAAATGATTCTCAATGAGTGAGGGTCCTTGACACCTAAACAGCATTAGAACTGCATTGAAATCCTTTGAACTCTGTTGACCTCAGATATTAGTTCTGGGTTTTAGATAAGGAGATACATTTTGCTAAGAATAAAGAGGGAGAAAAGTTCGAAACTAATACACTTCTATTCAATTTTTCACTGGGAGGGTAAGGGGAGAGTGTATTTCTTATTATATAATTCAGTACCTGAATATTTAACTCCTACCCTGCACATCTAGAGGAGAAATAATGTTAGACTCAGTCAAGAAAGTGAATTCAGACTAAAAAGAAAATTTGTGTGTTGTTTCTCCAAGATATTTTAAGCACAGACAAGTGGTCTGCTAGGATTCATTCTTCCTTTGTGCATTATTTTAACATATGTTTTGAAACAACAAAACACATTTTTGTCTGGCTTAAAATGCAAGCTATTGAATTTTGAACGGGACAGAATTCTGGCATCATTTAATGAAATAAAAATTGAAAGGATAAGAACACCAGGTGACAAGCAAAAGTGACATTTGCTCAGTCCAGTGGTTGGTGTTAAATAAATTACAGCAGAATTATGTTAGATTATGGAAATAATATAGAAGTATGGAAGGAAATATCTGTCTATGGAAATAATAGTTTCATCATTCATAAAAGGAAAAAAAAAAATTACTTAAGAAATTAAAAAGAAACTTCAACTATCTCTCAAAATTTTAGGTAAAGTAATAACCGTATTATAACCATAATACAGTTACACAGTTGCTGTGTCTAGAAGTTGCTTCAAGTGGTAGCTAGTTTTACGTGGAAGGGGGAAAAAAGAAAGTTCTTGCCAACTTGGCAGTAGTAGCCATCCAACTGATTTATTTCTTTTGTTAAAAACACATGAATTTCTGTTATTGGATATGTAAAAGCTACACCTGAGTACTGTATTTGCAGTGATCGACATGTTGGAAAAACCTTCTCCAAATCATCCTCCTTCGTAGATTATGTCAGACGATCTCTGAAAAAGCTGGAACTGGATGATTCAAAGGTGAGTCACTAATTAGTGACTATATGAAATTGTTATATCCATATAAGTTCTTAAGTCAGCACCACAATGCAATGTTTGAGCCATTGACTTGATTTATGTCATATATTGCTGTATGAATATTATATTTGAAGACTTCATACCTTTAAATTAGTAAATGTTAAGGAAATATATTAAGATATTAAATCACTTTGTTAGACAGAGAAAAAGAAGTAAATATAAAGTAGAGATTTAAAATCTTTTGGAGATTTTATTTATGTTCTTGAGTCTTGTCTTATTCGTAGTCCTACAACTGCTCAATTGGTCAACAGATGGCAACATAGCATTAGGCATGGAATATGACTGTGTGAAGATCACAACCTTGTTGTGAGAACAAGTTGAGCAGAGGAGACACTAGAGAGTACTAGACAGATTGTTAACAAATTAAGTACAATCAAAGGAAAAGTGGGAGTGTAAGCATGTAAAATATTTAAGCTAAATGTTGTTGCAGCCCTTGGTAAAGTAATGTTTAAAACCTGTAGTCAAAATGTCAAATGACTTAAAATTTGCCAGGCGCATCAAAGCATAAACTAGGAGAAACAGGCAAAATCAAATAAGCAAGTAAATTCAAATGACATTGGAATCATCTTGACAGCATTAGGAAAAGGACTTATGCCTGAAGTCTGCTTCATTTTAAAAGGATTGTATTTAATTCCGTAGTTAGCAGATCACATCTAGCAAATGTAGTTACCTGTTTGCTTTTCTGTATGAATAGGCACTAACAAGATGCATTCACCTCAGCTAGAAATAAAATTACATCTTTCTTCATGTGTGTACAATCACCCAAAAGTAATAGTGGATTGTTTGTGTAATAATCAATTCACAAGATGTTTTCTTTAAAACCAGTAAGAATAGAAAGTTTGTTTCAATAGGTCTGATTTTAGATATGTTGTCTTTTGCTAAGAAGGGTCTGGACAAATGCAAGTTGCCCTGAGACAAAGATGTCTGTCAACACTACTTCAAGCTGCACATTTATGTGGCTGCTGAAGACCTGATTCAAGTAAATGCTCACTTTTGCTCATGTTTCTCCTCATTTTATGTGCAGCTGGCTGCATACTGAAGACTGGATTTTATGCTGATGTAAACAATATTATTTTTTATTTCCCAGCTATATTGAAATCTGCAGCAGCACAAAACCAGTGCTATTTTCATACTACTGAGAGGAAAGTTGTTACTGCTCCCTTAACAGTGGTTCTGACCCTGCAGTTTTCATGGTGGAGTCAGCACTGTATCTACACAATATTGAAGAATGTGTTAAATGCCTTACTTCAGGAAAAAAAAAATACTTATGTAGCTAGAAATGTGATAAAGCCTAAACATTTGCTCTGAAAGATAACAAAAATCAAGGAGAAATTTATGTGGAATTTGTTTTTTTAGTTCTATTTAGAAATGAACAAAAGAGCAGCTGTACTGCATAGACCAAATGTCTGCTTTGTCTCTGGCAGTGGACAAAAACTGATGCGATGAATATAAGGTGGGAGTAAGCATATATGAAACATACTTCTAGAATAATCCAAAATGTTCTTGTCATTCACAAAAAAAAAGGGAGGCAATCATTGTCTTAATGCATAAATATATTTAGGTTATATTAAAAAGCAGCTAAAACTTAGTGACACAGTATAATACAACCAGAGAACTATGAGAAACAATTGTTTCCATATGGGTCTCTGTTTTACATGTGCAAAGATATTTTCTAAAATACAGAAGTCAAGAAATTGCGAGTCTCCAGTCTTTTACTAGGCTTATCAGAATATTAAAAAGAATTTCATCTCTGTATGATAATAAAAGTACTGGAAAGGAAAATAGAGGGGTAGAGGCGCTGTTTTTAGGAGTCCCTGCCAGAGTTTGGTAGCTTGTTCATGTATGGTAAAATCTTGAATGGTTTTTATCACTGGAGCTGAATCTGTACTGTGGGATGTAAACACTCCTCCAAACTTAATGGTTTATGATAAGCATCACAGCTGCTTCCTTTATACACACCAATACCTCTGTTTCTGATCAAAAGGTAGCTCTGGGGCAATCTGGTCATTTTCCAGTCTGGACAATTGTGGAGGCAGGATAAAGAGTGCAAGTATATAAAACACCTAACCTGCCTTGATACTCATTTTTGTAAGTGTGTGCCTTTTGCTAACTATTACCCTAATGAAGACTCATCAGGTGTAATTATCCAAATAGTAAGGTTGTTTTGGCTGTTGATTTTAATTAAAGATAAGTTCTTGAATCTTGCCAATAATTCATGTGAAGAAACCCCTCTGCTTCTTTCCTTTGTGAAATAGATGTGAAGTTTTTGCTTATGTGAAGCAAGAATTGACTCTTTATGAAAAGAGTCTCAATCAAAAATGAGTTAGAGTGAAACAGCATAGTAAAATAGTTTTTCTACGAAAAATAAAAGGCATTTATCAATAACCTAGCATCACTCATTGTTAAGAATTGCTGTTCAAGCACTGAAGTTTCCTATTAAGTGAGCCAAAATAATTTCCTCCATTCATGGTGTTTCTTTTTAGTGTGGAAGAGCCTGTCAATTAAACACTTAGATGCAAATGAAATAATTTTTTCTGCCTTTTGGTACAGGACCATTCCCTTCACACATCTTTTCATCTCAGTAGTAAAAATGAGGTATAAACCACAACTGAATTTCTGACAAAACATTCTCATTCTGTGAGGGCAGAGAAAGGTCTTTTAGTGTAAGCATGCTGCTTCACAAGTGGGGTTATATTGCTTCTAGCTTCAGAATTAATGGAATTGTTCTGTGGGCTGTGGATCATAAAATGATAGAAGGGATGTTAATGATCATCTAGTTCAAACCCCCCTGCTGTGGGCAGGGATACCTTTCACCAGGTTGCTGAAAGCCTCATCCAGTCTTGCTTTGAACATTACCAGGGATGGGGCATTCACAGCTTCTCTGAACAACCTGTGCCAGTGTCTCATACCCCCATAGTGAAGAATTTCTTCCTTATGTAATCTGAACCTGTCCTCAGTCATTTTGTCCTGTCACTATATGCCCTTGTGAAAAGTACTTCTCCAGTTCTCTTGCAGGTGCCCTTTAGGTACTGGGAGGTCCTTTAAGGTCTCCTCAGAGTCTTCGTTTCTCCAGGCTGTGCAGCCCCAGCACTCTTAGCCTGCTGGCCACAACTCTTTTAATGTGGCCATTCAGCGAATTCCTTATCCACCGAGTGGTCTCCAGTTTAGAGACGAGGATGTCACGTGGGATAATGTGAAATGTTTTGCACAAGTCCAGGTAACAATGTCAGTTGCTCTTTCCTTATCTACCAATTCTGTAACCCCTTCATAGAAGGCCACCTGATTTGAAGGCACAGTTAGCCATTAATGAAGCTGTGTTGGCTGCCAACAGTCAACTCTTTATTTTCTGTGTGCCTTAGCATAGTTTTCAGGAGGATCTGATGCATGATCTTAGGCATCAAGGAACCTGTAGTTCCCCAGGCCTTCAGTTTTTTTTCCTTTTTGAAAATGAGTTACGGATTGTGTTCCTTTTTTCCATGGGAACTTCGCTAGGCTGACATGACTTCTCAAATATGCTGGATAGTGGCTTAGCAACTTCATCTGCCAGTTCCTTCAGGACCTACAGATGCATCTCATCAGTTCCTATGAACTTGTGCATCTTCAGGCTCCTAAGATGTTCTTGAGCCTGATCTTCTCCTACAAGGAGCAGTTCTTCATTTAGTCAGTCCCTGCCTTTGCCTTCTGCACTGGTGTGGCTGAAACATTTGCTGGTGAAGACTCAGTCAAAAAAGTTGTTGAGTATCTTAGCATTCTCCGTAAGCTGTGTAACCAGTCTCTGGTTCTGGAGAGCACACACATACCTATAGAAGCTTCTTGCTCTTGATGTCAGTCAAGTTTAATTCTCTGAGAGCTTTATCTTTCCTAACCTGATTCCTGGCTGCTCGGACAATATCTCTGTATTCCTCCCAGGCTACCTTGCTTCCACTCTTGGTAGGCTTCCTTTTTATTGTTTAGTTTGGCCAGAAGATCATTGTTCATCCATACTGACCTCATGGTATTTTTTACTTCCTCTTTAAACTTGGAGAAGGTAGCCCTTGAGTATTAACCAGCTTTTACTGGCCTTTTCCCTCCAGGGCTTTATGCCATGGTACTCTGTCAAGCTAATCGCAGAAGTCTGGTCTCCTGAAGTCCAGGATAATGAGTTTGCTGTGTGCTCTCCTTGCTGCCCCAAGGACCATGAATTCCACCACTCCATGGTCACTGCAGCCCAGGATTCCCCTTGAGCTTCACATTCCCCACCAGGCACTCTTTATTGCTGAGAACTGAGAGCATTGGCTTCCCTGTCTCAAGGGAAGAAGTTCTCATTGATGCATTCCAGGAACCTCCTGGGTTGCTTATGCCCTGCTGTGTTGTCCCTCCAGCAGATACTGGTGTGGTTGAAGTGCCCCATGAGGACAAGGGCTTGTGAAAAGCTGCTCCTTTGTGCTTGTAGAAGGCCATATCTAGAGATCCCTGCACAGGGCTGCAGTAATTGCTCTGGATACATACCAAAGCAGTATTTTGTTCCTGATTGTTTTCTTTGTCGTAGTTCACTCTCTTTCTATAGATTCTGCGTTGTACAGACAGAGCGTTAAGGTTCACATAGATTTTGGAGAAATTCTTTTTATCGCAAGATTTCTTTTCCCTTTTATTCATGTTTTACCTAATTGACGTGGACAGGGGACCCTCTTTTGGGAGAATGGAGCATTCATCCCTGCCATCTCTCCTGGAGTAGCTGGCCCCTCTGATACTTGTTAGCCTTTTTTGCTTTCAAGCAGCGAGAGCAATTCCTTCCTCTTCAGCTCAGAACATGTTCCAGCTGTTTGTAGCTGCTTTGCAAATGCATTTAAAATGAAGCCTCTTTATTAACACATCTGATTGCTGCTTAAGGCAGTAAGTGCTACAAATAGCATTGCCATGGTAAAATCTCCTTATATAAGTATTTATGTATTTCTAGAGTTTTTAAGAAAGAAAACTCAAAACTCTTTTTGTTTTCTGGTGTCCTGTTCTTCCTGGGGTAGATTAGCAAAAGATCTTTCACTGGGGCTAGCTTAAGGTGATTAAATGAAGAAAGTGCTTACAAAGCTAAGGCCTGGATGTGTGTCTGACAGCCTTTGGGATCTATTGACTTGGTGCTTTTGAAAAATCCAGACTATTTAATTTTAGTGTTAAAGCTGGTAGACAATACTGAAATCAGAATTTGAGCAAAAATACTTTTTTTTTCCACTAATTGCTTATTTTTTATCAGACAAGTTCAGGGGTTTTTTACATTTGATAAAGGAGATGGGTTACTCTTAGCTTAGTATAGACTGTCCTTGACTTTTAAATCCTCCTCAGCAGTCACTAGTGGAATATCATAAAATGCAGTTTGCAAATGAAGAGAGACAACACGAAGCTTACTGTGTGTCTTAATTTTCTCTTGCTTTAAAAAGTGTTGAAAAGCCACTCACTTAAGACTGGGAAACTGTCAGTAGTGGAATTGTGTAATACATTAAGACATTAACTAACCTGAATATATGCAGCTGTACTGAGAACTAAAATGAATTTTTGCAGAAATTGGAAAAGAGGGACTTCTAGCCTGAGATTTTTCATTATCTTAATGTCTACCCCACAGCCAGCGTCAGGGATATCCTGAAATGACAGTGAATATCTGAAACTGGTTGGTCTTTGCTAAGAATATTTGTAATTTGATATGTTTTATTGTGTTCAGCCACTGGGCAAACATGGAGCCAAAGCCAAAACAATACTCTTCACTTTCCCGTGAATCCTGAAACAGCAATTAACTGAGACTAAGCAGTTAAAAAATGAAGGTAGTACATGGATTTACACACTTAATGCATTTTACGATTGTTGAAGAGTTGACTTCCTTCACTGTTTTCTTGGACAGAAGGAATTTAATCTCACAGACTTCCTGTTTCCTTTGTTAGTTAGGGAAGTACTAAATGATGGCTCGGGTAACACTTGCATAGCACTCTATAAAGTATAAGCACATAATGCTGTCTTTAAGCATAACTGTTTTTCACATAGACAAAATACTATCCCAGTTACAGTACTGTAGCATTTTACTCTGATGAAGAGTCCTAAGAGATGTGACTTGTATATCAATTAAGCATAATTATAAATAATATAGATTGCATTCATTTGAAATGCATTTTAAACAAAGTTCTAAATAAACTTAATCCACTCAGTAGTTTCATTATCTGTTTTACATTATTTTACAATATGTAACATTGCATTATTTTTAACTACCTTAGTCATGGAAAAGTTGTAAAATTTCCTCTTCAGTATGTTCTCCCCAATGTTTTGAACTGATCTAAGACTCTGCTCTGCTAGAAGGATTGCCTCACAGTTTTCTTGTAGTTTCATCAGTGTTCATGATCACGCTGGTACAAGGAGAGAGAGGAAACATGGAATTGTGCAGTCAGTGCAGGAAGAAGCAGTCCCTTTGAGATAGCAAAGAGGAATCGCATCTAACAGACTGTAGAATAGCATCCTTAGACTGTCTCTTCTGTCGAGGGCATGTGTAGCATTGGACAGTAAGAGTGACTTTCGTTCAGTGAAAGTACTCTTAGTCTAGGAAAGGATACAGCTCTGAAAAAATGCTCTCTGAAGAAACATGAAGTGTGGCATCAGGAATT
Organism: Pseudopodoces humilis; assembly: GCF_049639895.1. Classification (NCBI taxonomy): domain Eukaryota; kingdom Metazoa; phylum Chordata; class Aves; order Passeriformes; family Paridae; genus Pseudopodoces; species Pseudopodoces humilis. Next base: position 33,898,486 of record NC_142204.1, on the reverse strand, counting down.
GCCTCACACCTTGTGCCTGAGTGTTTGCTTTTCAGCCTGTGCTGTATCAGTGTGCCTTGGACTACAGTCCAAGCTGGTTGTGCTCAGGTGTGTGGTATCTCACGTGCTCTCAGAGCTCTCACCATGTTCAAAATGGATCAGCCAGTCCTATGGCTCACGTTTAGTGCCATCTCCATCATATTATATTTATGATATATATGGTATATTATATATGGTATTGTAACAACTAAGTCACTGGAGACTTTGCTAGCTCCTCTTGCTTGTTTCAGTTGTTTGAGTGCCCACATCCATCCTCAAAGAAATCAGTTCAAAATAAAGCTTGCACCACCATCACAGTACAAAGAGATAAGGTCCTTTTGTTGGCAACCTGATAAAGACCAGGAGACATTGTAGCTGTATCAGGAAAGAAATACTGGCCAAAATGAAATGAAGGTCACTTGAATGTCAATAACATAAGTTAGATCTTTGAGTGCGGAGTCATTATTAAGACAAATGCATGTATTTGAGTTTTTTCATGTTCATAGTCTCAATGTCAAAATGTAAGCAAAAAGTTCAGTGCATATATATGATGAATTTTTTTGCATACACAAGTGACTGACAACGCAGAGTACAGTTGCTTGGATAACTTCAGTGGCCTGAATGGGGCTTGCTTTGCATGTGGAAGTACAATTCTTCTTCAGAAATGGCAAGAGTAAACTACTCCTACTTCACCCTGGAAGGAGAGCTGAAGGTTGTGTTAGGTACTGAAGGCAGGTGGAAAGCTGTTGCAGTTTCAGACAAAGCCAATGTTATTTGGGTTTTAGATGTCTTCCAGTAAATTGAACACACAGCTAACTACCATTTTTGTGCCCTTCTCTACCAATGCTTTTCAGACAGACACTTTTGCTCTTTTCCAGCTGAGCTGTTTCACTGAATTGGTTCACTCACCAAACCTTTATCTGAGGCACAGTTTGGAACAGTACCTGATCTATCCATGACAGCAGGATGTGTTCTGTCAAAATGTGTAATAAGGCAGGGAAGGAATGGAAAAGCACATACTTGTATATGGTGGAGACATTTTTGACCTACTTTTTATTTACCAAACATTTCACAGCTTGTTTTCTTTTAATTTGAATGTTTTGTCTTGGAAAATGGAGAACATAAAGGGAGCAAAAGCAGAAAGGTTTCAAGATCACATTTTTCCAAATATAGATCTTTGTATTTTAATTCCAAATAGCCTGTAATTTCAAAAATCCATTATACTAAAACCCTATTAATACTGAGTTGAAATGAAAAGCTTACAGGGCAGAGGTTAAATAAACTCTTTTGTTTATTTCATGACTGATATATTTTAATTGGTTTGACTGTTTAGAGGGGAAGAGAAAAACAAAAAGAACTCTGAAATATTTGCACAGCTTTACAGAAAATAAAATAGCAATAAGACCAAAAAAATTCTTGTTAGTCCACTTTAGTACTGCTGGATAAATTACTCAACTTTGCCTTTGCAGTAGGGAAAATGTACTTAATAAATTAAAAAAATATGACTGAAATACCACAAAAGGTTTTTTTCTGATCTCTTGTTTTAAAGCAGAGTTAGAATTATGCATCATTCCTGAAAATAATATTTGTCAGATCTTCTAAAAGCTTCCTGTGATGGAGACTGACAGCCTTGCCAGTCCTTAATTAACCTCTAAGAGAAAATGTTCAAGTTTTGACTGACTTTTTTTTTCTTTTTTTTTTTCTTTTTTTTTTCCTGCAATTCAAGCCCATTAGTTCTTGCCCTATCACACAGTGAACAAACTGTTCCCTACTTCTTAGTGATAGCCTTGTAAAAACTGTTATTATCCCCACTCTCAATTTTGTCTCATTTAGCCTGATCAGTTCCAGTTCTCTGAGTCTTTCCTCACAGGTCATGTTTTCTAGATTTCTGATCTATTTTCCCCTCTCAGGGCTTTTTCAGACAGTTCATTTCTTTCTTTGAAATCTGATGCCCAAAAATTGATACAGTATTCCAGCTAGAGCTTTTCTTCTGCCAGAGTTGAAGGATTACTTCCTGCACTTTGCAGGCTGCTCTCCCATACATGTCACAGAATGGTGATTGCTTTTTTTTGCAGTAGCACAACTGTGGCTCTCACGCAGCTTATGATCTGCTCTGTCTTCCAGACTGTCATTTGGTGCTCCCCGTCCTGAACAGCTGATTATTTCTGCCTGAGCCTAGTCCCTTCTGCTTTCCTGTACAGCATTTCAAACTTCTTCTCTAAGAAATGCTCCAGTTTCTGAAAGTTATTTTAAGTTCTGGCAATGCCTTCCTGTTGCACATTTGCAGACTTGGCTAATGTGGTTTCTGTTCTATTGTCTGAATATTTAATGAAAATACTGCATTCCATAATGGACCTCCAGTCAGCAGGTTGTTCCAGTTGCTCAAAGACTCATTAGGAGCCACTCTCTGGTTATGGTAATTCAAACAGTTCTCACTCACTTTTTAGTACTTTAATCTGAAGCTTGTTTCCTAAATTTGCTTATAAAATTATTATGGGAAATGTTATCAAAAATCTCTTTGAAATCAAAATATGTGTGAATCAGTTGTTTTTCTCTGTCGTGGATCCTTTTATCCTTACAAGTGAAGTAAACTGACTTGTGATTTATTCTTGATGACTTTGTGTTATTACTCATTTGCTTATCTTTCAGTGGTTTTAAATTCTTTATTTGTTCCACTTTTTCAGTGCATTGAACCTGAACTTTCTGGTCTATAATAAAAGACATATCTGCTATCTGTCTGACATACTCTCTTTGAGAACTTCTCAGTGACAACGAGTAATAGTTCTGAGGTCACTTCAGTCCTTTCTTGGCTGTCCCAGGATAAAGTTTATAATACTCACTTGATTGGAAAACTTATATATTTTTTAAATATTTCCTGGTTTGTTTACCTGTTTTAGACAGATTTTACTTCTTTGCAACTGTATTAGCCGCATGCTCTCAGATGATTCTTCTAATAAAATGTGCAAACATTTATTAAGCATCTTAGCTTTCCTAGTCTTTTGTCATAGAGTCATAGAAGCATTTAGGCTGAAAAAGACTTCTAAGGGCAGCAATTCCAACCATTAACTCAGCACTGCAAGTCTACCACCAAACCGTGTCCCTCAGCACGACATCAACACATCTGGCAGAACCGTTACTTTTCTGCTGAGTTTGGACCCTTTCATTCCATAGCCATGACAGAACTGCCATACTGCAAAACTCCCAGTACTGCATAAGTGCATCAGGCTGTTTCAGCTCTGCTCTTCTCAGCAGCAATAATGCTACAAACCTACTTCCCACTTCTTTGGCGTGTTCCTTACGTGACCAGTTCAAGTGTCTTGTTCAGTGTCCAGGACTGTGGTCAGCAGAGCAGACACATCATGACCTTCAAAAGCCAGGAGATGTGGTGGTCTGGCTGCCCTATAGAGAACATGTGAAGAGCAGTCATGGTCACAGCTGCAGCAGCTGCTCTGCTGCACTGTCCAGCAAGGGCTGAAAAGGCTTGGCCAAGTTCCTGAACTGCCTGTGTATCAAATTCAGCCCCAAATTGCAGCATTTGCAGTCATGGTGGCAGTGCTGGCAGACTCACATCAGGTGACTGGGAAGAGAGGGAACATGAAGTAGTTCAAAGTCAGTAGAGAAAGTTCTGTTTTAAAGATGGGTAATTTTATGCACAGGGAGACAAAGCATTATTTCCAGAATCTGATAGTAGGTTGTGAAATACCATCCATGTTAGTCTCGCACCAGAGTTTCATTCTCAACTATTTAAATAAATCTCTTGGGCATGGAAGTGAAGAAGGGATAAGGTACATGGAAAGAAAATGAGAATGTTATCTCCACTTTACTGTCTAATTCTCATTTAAGAGTGGCTGGAGCTTTCTGTATAAGGATATTTTTCAGTATTTCCTGTCAGTGGAAAATGCTGTGTGAAGAACAGTTAGTGTAAGTAAGAACTGAGAAACTACTATTGGAAAACTATTATAAATACTAGCAAAGTGCTAATTTCAAAAACAAAATACAGATTTCATTTTGTAGTGTGACAATATATTTAATTCTGAAGTTCTCTTGAAAAAGTATCTAAAATAACTTTGATATCTTTTTTTTAATCTCTTGCAGCTCCCAGACAGCTGTATAATGGACTACTATGAAAAGTACAAGCACAGAATGAATGAGCTTGAAGCATTTAATATGGTAAAAGTTATGGGAATAATACTACTACCTTGTGTATATGTGCTAGTCTAGAACAAAGCCCTGTTAAGTTTTATGTGGAGGTGGACTGTCTTATACTGTGGTATGCAATCTCAGGAAACAAAGCAGTTCCCCCTTCCACACTTTGGAGCGTATCCTATTCCAGAACTATATTAGGTGTAAGTAAAGTAATAAAGTGAACAACACATGGAAGATTCTTTCTCAAGAGGGACTGTTGCACTGGAAAATGGAATGTCAGTCTCCCTTTAAATCTAGACTGGTCTCCACGCAGTTATTTCATAAAAACTCTTTTTATTAAAATTTATTATTTCCCTCTTTAAAATTGTTCTGCTACATTTAATATTATTTTCTTGTTGGACAATGTCTGAAAACCAACTAAACAACGTAGTTCCATGACTTTATGGCATTCCATGTATTTTGGATTTTAATATAATCTGTTTTGAAGATGTCCATCCCATAGGGAAAATTAGCAAGGTGACATTTGTACAACAGAACCCCTAAAATGTGGTTGACCTTCCTGGAATTGTTCTGAGGAAATGTAGCCATGTGGAAGTGTATTGCTTGTCTTTCCCAAAAGGATTCTAGCATCTAATCTTTATTTCAGTTGAAGGTTGTTCTGGCTCCTTGCATAGAAGTTTTGATACTTCTGGATCGTCTTTGCTACCTAAAGGAGCAGGTATTTTTGCATTCTCTTTCATGATACCTAAAGGCTACATCACTGAAATGAGGCTATTTCAGTCAATTTATTACTGTGCAGATGAAAAGTCTCTGTTGCAGAATTATTATTCTCATCATATTTGCACAAGTATAAGCATTCATTCCATTTAGTATAAACATATGCCCAGCAGATGTTTTTATTTTCAACAAAGCAGCAACAGTAAAGTTTATGCTCTTTTAATTGTATTGTAATTACTAGTCAATAGATAGTAAAATATAAATTAATCAAAGATGCAGCAAATCTCATTTTATACAACATAATGAGATATTTAATAATTAAAAAAATTTAGGAAATGCTAAACAAATATTGTGCTGTTAATACTTGAACTTCCAATTAATGTGCTTTGGAACATATAATTCAAAAATGTTTGAATTCAATCCAAAACGTTTATGACTTTCTTTTACTGTTTCTTAATTAAGATCAGTTAATAATGAGAGAGGATGCACCTTTTCTAACTGTATGGGTCAGCTGAGGTACATTTGACTAACATGCAGCCTGGATATATTTTACAAGTATAGATCTGGGACATAATAAACAAATGCTGCTACATTTACTCCATGATGACTTCTTCCATTATTGCTTTTTCTTCTAACACTGATTTTGAGCTTGGCCTGGTTAGCTTGAAAGCAGTGGCAATACTTTTTCTGTGCCAATAAACATTTTTCACACAAGTAATAATTTCCTAGGAGGAAATGGTAGCATCTTCCAGCTTCTGCTCTGGGCCATGGTCAAAATAAAATTTTAAAATAAAGTTTAAACTCATTCATATGAATAGCTGTGTTTTTCCACTATAAACCTTTCATTTTAACAGCTCCATTTTATCATAAGTGAAAACTCACTTTATTCTCTGTCATGGTGCACTTGGAACAACTGCTTTGTACTAAATGTATGCCTTTGTTCTAACTGGTATTTTTACAGAGAAGCAATTTGAAATAGTTAAACAATGATGTATTTTCCCAAGTGCCAACCAGTTAAAAATTGCATAGAAATCTGTATGATTTCCAAGATGGGAGATCAGACTTGCTGCATATAATACTAATTCACCTTTTCTAAATGTAATACATGTATGGATTTAATCTTGTACTGATTGATTCACAAAATGTATTTAGGAAGAAAAATAAAAATTATAAAAGCCAAATGCAGGGTGATGACCAGATCCAGCTGGCCTGATTAATTTGAAAAGTCAGTTAATTAGCTCAGTAGTAGAATGTGCAACATAAAACAAATATGACATGATCCTTAATTTCTTTGTTCTAGTTCAACCTAAAAACAAAGCTTTATTGATGAAGCAGGTGAGAAGCTATCACTTGATAGCACCAGAAATAATTAAATGACTTTAAAATACATCCTGTTACGGATGCCCATTTTTTCACAACAAACTTTCCCCCGATTTTCTTATTAGATAAGTAGTTTTTCTGCTTTGCATTAGGATAGTTCTATTTATTTTCAATTTTGTATTTCAAAATATCTATTACCATATTTTAGCTTGTAAGTCAAAAACATTTTTATGCACTTCAATCATATATCATTTTCAGGAAAACATTGCCTGGTCTGGACTTGTGAAGTTATTTGATCCTGTGAAGTCCCCCAGATGCTATGCAGTTATTGCTCTGAAGAACCAGTCATGTTCTTAAGTGGAAGCAAATTGCAGAGAGGTTGGAAATTCTGAATTGATAGTGCTTTTTTCTCCATTTTATTCTGTTATTTTTAACTGATTCCTCAAGTACAGTGTTTGTTTTTCGATGCAAAAGAAAAAAGTGCAATGTCTCTTTGAATCTCCAGAAATAAATATCTCTTTTACAAATATGATTGCTTCCTTATGTCTGTTATTAATGTCGAACATTGACTTTATTATAAATGTTACGACCCATACTCTGTGATTATTATTTAAAATAACAATTGTTTCTTCTTTTTAAGGTTTTATGCTTGTGTATCCTTTCTCTTGATACTTCTAATCCCATAATAAGCTAAATTTTTACCAGTGGCTGGTATCAGCAGTCTCAGACTAGGTTCACTTTTTTTCTTTTCTGGATTCAGATGGTGAGGAGTATAAACAGAAAAATAACCTGCACTGTAAACAAGAGGCTCATAGACTAAGTAGAATCTTTTTAATTCCCCTTCTTCAGGTCATCAGGACCAGTTTATTTATACAGCAGCGTAGAAAAGCCTAAGCAGCAACTACCTGCAAAGGACAGTTTTGTATCAACCTCTTCTTCCTTCAGGCATTTTCCTGGCATGCACTTGTTTTCCTGTCACTCTGAAAGAAAAATATGTGTGCTCTAATCCAGTGGGAGATTTCCCAGTGCTTAAGAATCAGCTGCCCTGCTGGGGTTCACTCTGTAATCCTTGGGTTGTATTGGAAAGCTATTATCTGGCCCAAATCTGTTTGGTGTAAATACTTCAGTACTCAAATGAATTGAAACTTCCTAGGCAGTTTCTTGTTAGCTGTGCTGCATTCATGAGTGGGAAATTTATTTGTTGATGCATTTATCTCAATGGGTTGCCTAATTAAACTTGCAGATTTTCCATTAATTAAAAAAAGAGAAAAGTTTATTTTCTAAGTCCTAGTGCTTTTATTAGAATTTTCCAGCATATGTAAAATATAATTAACTACTAGTGCACAGAAAAAAAGGACAACAAATAAATAATAAAATACAGCATTGAAGAAGAAAAAGAAGACAAAGTAAAAGGAGAATGCACATGGAAGATGAGAATAACAAAAATATTTTTTATATTAATTGTATGATGACAGTAATTAGGCTGAGACTGAGATGTGAGTAGGAGTGGGTCTTACTCTGTTGCACTTTGCAAAATATAATGAGAGCTTGTGAACATGGCCACTCAAGAGAAGTAAGGTATTTTTCTAACAAGTCACATCTTTCTTGATGTATTCACTTGAAAGAAATATTTTGGTTTTATGTCTGTCTAAACTCACTGCTGTCTCAGAACTCTGGTCCTTATTAATTCCATGACTCCAGTGTTAGTTTCTGATATTTGTTTGGTCCTTAGAGCTGCTGAAAATCTTCAGTGCCCAAGGAAATTAACAGAAGTTGCAGGTCTGGAGCAATAGAGCTAAGAGAAAAATGAGGCCTTCCATAAATACCACCTTTTGTTATACAGAGAGTACTGAGGAAACTAATAAGCCACTGAATTTTTTTCCCAGGAGAGGAATCAAAAGGAAGAAAATACTTTCCTAACCTTTAAGCATCTGGAAGGAAAAAACCATAATATCCGATATAAAAAGGCAATCTAAAGTAAATGAAGCTAGAAAAAAGGTGAGCAAAATTCCTAGAAAAATGGGTTTTATTATACTATGTTCTATTTCATTATATTATGTTCATGCTAAGACATGATGACTAATTGTCACTGAAGTGTTGAGGTGTTGTCATCCCTATCTTATGTGCTGTTGAAAAAATGTACTTGGGGAAGAAATTGCCTTTTTTTCTGTTATGAATAGGTTCTTCTACTTTTGCAGACCAAATTCTAAAAACTGGGCATATATGATGTTTAAGGAAAGAAAGCAGAGTTTCCCACTGAAAACTTAAGGGCTTAAAAGTACCTTTTTATGGTCCAAAAATACTCATTTGAGCAAGCCCTGTCTGGTTTAATCTGAACACGGTCAAAATTGCAAAGAGTATACAGACTACAGTTAATTTTATGTGATATGTCTGTAATGCTAGATAAATTCAAAGTTAAATTTTTATTACTATCTTAAGAGAACATTGGCAACAGTTTAGGAAAACAAGCACATCTCTAGGATTAGCACAAGTGCTTGTCTACTGTTTTAAAAAGGTCTGAATAAATTTGCATACCCTCCCCCAGCAACATCTCAGGCTCTTTCAGTACTTTTCATGCACTTTGTAGTCTATGCAGGCAAAAACAGAGGCAATGTGCTTCTTAGAATAATAACTATCAAGAGGTTTATATGATGAGTTTGGATTCAAGTGAAGTCAGTTGCTGTCTGCTCTCAAAGCTGTTTCAAAGCTTTGGGTGCCGGAATACCTATGTGTTATTGCTTACACAATGGAAAAATCCCTGACAGTAATCAAGATGAATAAAACCACTTTTCCTCATGGTTATTGCCAGAAGTTCTCCCATAAAGTAAACGGTATCCTAAATATGATGAAGTCTTTTGATAGGAAAGGATCTCCATTTTCTTTCAGTATGACAGACTATTATCTATCTTGCTGGTCTCCCTAAGGAACAGAGGATATACCTTCTTTCCATCAGGTGTTTGCCTGATTCTATTTGTGGCACAACTATGCATTCTCTAACAGATTCAGAGTGCTTATTTATCTTTCTTAGGGTTGAAATCCGTTCTTAGTTGGAGGAATAAGGGTATATGCAGGGTATGTGGGAAAACTTAGTATTAAAGAGATCAGTGTAGCCCTAAAATCTCCAAGCCTGCTTTTGTGACAAACTTAAATTCTGCAGATCGAGTGGGGTTCCTCAGGGGTTGGTATTGGGGCTGGTGCTGTTTAACATCCTTGTTGGAGGCATGGGCAGTGGGATCGAGTGCATCTCAGCAAGTTTGCAGGTGACACCAGGTTGTGTGGTGAGGTCAGTGTGTTGGAGGGAAGGGATCTTGCCAGGCTTGAGAGATGGGCCCGTAAGAATCTCATGAAGTTCAACAAATCCAAGTGGAAGGCCCTGTATCTGATTTGGGGCAATTCCAAGCACAAACACAGGCTGGGCAGAGAATGGATTGAGATGAGCCCTGGGGAGAAGGACAAGGGGGAATGGTCTCAAATTGAAGCAGGGTAAGTTTAGATTAGGTGTTAGGAAAAAATGGTGAAGCACTGGAACAGGTTGCCAGAAAGGTTATGAACTCCTCATGCCAGGGAGGGTTCAAGCCCAAGTTGGATAGGGCTGTAAGACCTGGTCTAGTAGAGGATGTCCCTGCCTATGGCAGGGGAGTTGGAACTAGATAATCTTCAAGATCTCTTTCAAACCATGCCATTCTACGATTCTGATTCCAGGTCTGATTCCTTACTTGTAACATCACACCAAAAAAAAAATTGTGCTGTTTTAGTTTCAAAGGTTTTTTTTCTTATTAAATATTAGGTGTATTGTATGGTAAATTATCTTCTCCATTGACATTATTCATTACTGTTAAAGTGCTTAGTATCTGCTCACAGTTAGCATGCTTTTGCTATGTCTTGATGGACTTAAAATCTTGAGAGTCTGTGTTCTGTGATGGCATAAAATCTGCACAGGGGAAGCATGCTAAATGTATTTGGCTTTGTAGCAGCAATATGTCTTTTGAATTACTGGAGTACTTACTGGCTTATATTTACTTTTTTTCCTAGAGACTATTCTAAGTTGTCATTATACTGGCAGGTATCACTGGTACTAAGGGCAAGTGGTAAAATAGGAGAAGCACCAAGAAAGTCCTCCCTGCTTATGTGTGAATTAGCCAACTTAGTGTGGCACTTCAGATTTCCCTTTCCCAGGGAAGTAACTGGATACCAACCACTGTTAGCATCTTTAAAGCTCTTTATCCCATGCCTCTTAGCATTATCACTGGTATCTGTTCTCCTTCTTCCTGATATATAGTCTAGTGCACTGAAAATAGGGAAATTCATGCTAGGCTGTGGGCCATGAAGAATTGTCAGTATTTGTAAGCAAATAAGAACTGAAGTATAGTTGTCCAGACACTTAAATCAGCCACCTAACCCTTAGAACTGTGACTTTAGCTCCCTAAGTTTCTGAAGTCCATTCAAATTTTGAGTTCCAAAATCCTGCCAGATGGGAGCATGACCTAATTCTCTGGAAATCCAGCTGCAGTTCTCTCCCCATTTGAAATAACCAACTCAGATTGGTGGGTCTATATTCTGTATCTCCAGACAACTGCTGAATAAGTTGGTTTCTTTGAATTTCCTTATCCCTTCTTGTTATCTCTGTCAATGTTGTATTTTGTTGTACTTTGAGATAGAGTAAAATCCTTCTGAGATTTAGGATGCCTCAGAGAAGCTACACCACAGTTATATTTCTTGTTGCTTTCTCCCTTAAATTAATTCCTGATGATCAGAAAGATTAGTAAGCACCAGACATCCTGAGAGGCATAGGCTATTAAAAATTACTGTGCACAATATCTTCACTTCAGAAGTCTTTCTCAGTTCAAGAGCTCTAAAGCATTTTCTTCACATGAATTCCAGAGCACATTATCATTAAACTCAGACATCTAAGGAAACCCACCAGCATAATAAAGATTGGCCACAAACTGTTAAAACATTGCTGTTGTACACCAATCTTCCCAGTATAAACCTAAATTCTCTTCAAGGCTGTCTGCAATGTCTGTATCAAACTGGAAACAAATAGACACTTGTCTTACATTCATGAAATCAGCAAGAGAATGACATTCTACTCTCTGCTTTATGCTAAAATGCAACAGAATCCTTAGAATGGGTATGCCAAACATTCAAAGATTTTTCCTGATACCATTATTGAAATCCTTTGAACAGATTTTTTCAGTCAGTCCAGTCTGTTACTTCAGTCACTACTATCATCAACAGGTCTACAGTGTCCTGTGGTTTATGTTTCACAGGTGAACCTTTCTCACAATACATTTGTCCAAACAGTAAATTACTTCAACTAGTTTCTAGCAGTGCTAGCTACTCCTAAGTTTATGTATGGATTTTATAATAAATTTGTTTTATCTTAGTGGAATCCTGATATATACCATAATTTTCTCAGAAATGTGTGTTTGAAGTACACCAGAAAATAGTTTCTAGATTACCAGTTAAAAGTAAAAGAAACTGAAATTGTACTGTGTAAATGTGTTCTTGGTAGGAAAGCACAGTACATGTCAGGTTGCATCGTGAGGTACACTCTTGGCCAGAATTTGACAAATACAAAACACATAGACAGGATTGCATGGAGAAAATATCTGAGATTTGCAGTTGCCATAAAGTGTATTGCTGTTCTTTATAAGCCATAGGAAGAAATGCAATTATGTAATTTAACTGGAATACAGGAAAACTGGAACTTTCAGTAAGTAAACAAGAGAGTGACACTTTAAACTTGCCTTACAATTTAGGAAATAGCTGCAAAAGTGACAATTTTTTGGGGGCAACCATTTGATATACTATTCCCCCCAGGAAATCAAGCTACACAACATTTATTTTGTACCTGTTCTATAATCCAAGTCCATGGTTGTTTTAATAATTGATTATTAAATTATGTCTTTTCAGTGTTTTGCAATTACAGTCACAGTGGTTATGTGCAATAAGCAAGGACTTTTTATTTCTTCTTGCAGCTAACATGATACAATGGCTACATGATACAACACATGCTAACAGGATACAATTATTCAATATCTTTGTTTAAGATTAAAAAAGACTGTCCAAAAGCAAAATATCACTTCTGAATTTAGCTACAGTTTATCTGTGGATTAAAAAACTCTGCATGTGAAACCTGCTTAAGTTTTCATTACAAAATTCTCAGATTTATACAAGTCTCTTTCTTTTTGCATCTTGACCGGTATGAACTTACTGATGTAGATAAAGATGTTGTCAGGGTAGCTGGTATTGGGTTTCACGTGGAATTTATCAGGAAAATCAAGATGCACTAAATCTACTGAGCCAACAAATCAGATTGTTAGACTGAAGCTGAGATGGCCTTAACACACTGTCAGCTCTTTCATGACTCACTGATGAAAAGAGGAAAGCTGTCTGCTTACTGAATAACTCAGTAGTGTCTGGCACTGAAGGAGAAAATTCCAAAGCAGAAAGGAGCAGTGATCACCTCTCTTGATTATACAAACCTTCAGAAACAATAATTAAAATGTACAGTTGTAAATCTATGCTGTTTATTATACCTCCTATTATTAGAGTAATGAATAAAGACTGACAGCAGAAGCAACCATGCTGTTTCTCAACTATAAATCCTAAGTTCACTTGTTAGTCTTAGAAAGGCTAAAGTCATCAAGAGGACATACAGATGTTAAAAACTGCAAAAAGAGCTCTACATTGCTTGAATAAATGTGCCATTTGCTAAGCTTTTTACACTCTGAGGCGTGGGCATCCATTCAAAGAACACAACTCACAAAATACTCAATGAGCAGCATATAAAACAAGTTCTATGAATTTTAAGCTCTCCAGTGTTTATTGACAGACTGTTATTAGCTAATACAAAAATGCTTTTATTTCACAGAAATGAAAGCATTTAATTTGAGAATAAGAATAATGGTAGCCAGTCACGTAGTAAAAATGCATATCATTAAGATTACACCTAGACAAATTTCTTGATTTAAGTAAAAGTTAAAAATAATGTAGTGAAGGCCTGTATTGTCTTTTCAGTCACTGGCTAATTTCTCTTGATTTCCATGGGAGCAGGCTTGGATACAAAAGCATCTGCTGAAGACAAACAGTGTGTATGATCAAATACCTTTTGTACAAGGACAGTTCCAAATTTACATTTCTGAAGGTGGAGAGATTGTGTGCGCTTCCTTTATTCATACATATTGAATGGTATAGAAACGATTGTGAGTGCTGGTTCATCACTGAAATCTTCCTGACATATAGTAAGAGAAGGTTGAAATAGCTTTTTGTTTTGGTTTGGTTTTTTATTTCAGATAGTATGTTTGAATGCATCAAAACTCTCAGGATTTTCCCTTCTCACTAGCCCTTAACAATGAGGGCACTGACTACAGTAACAGAGTTAAATGGCACTTTTTGTTCCTGAGAACAACTGAAGTGTCTCAGCCTGTACTTTGAATCTAATGGCTTAATTTTCATGAACACCAATGTAACTGATTCTATGAATAAGGAAAGTAAGATTTAGCTTTAATTCTTAAAAAAATCAACACTTGTCACAGTACTTTAACAGAATATTGTCATAGCAAGATTTCACTTTGTATTTACTTTTCATTTTCCCCTGTATTTCCCTTCCTGTCTTTCTTCTATGCAGAAATTTTATTAAATATTGTAAAACAAAAAACTGAATTTATCTGAGTTATCTGTTTTTATGAGTTATCTGTTATGTTTCACCAGTTAGCCACCTCTGCTAGCACTTTGTAGGCAGCGCATCCCTTATTCATGAACCGTGTGTTAAAGGAATAACTCTTTCTGCACAACCCAGGAATTCAACCTATAAATGTTGATTGTCAGACAAAAATTTTGATTTATTTTTCTAATTTCATTTAGGACATATTTTAAGAATGGATTTCTATAGAAAACATTTTTAAATGTGATTTTATAAAAATATTTTACAGCAGGACTTGAAAATTATGTAACTGGAGGTAGAATCTCAGTGGAGAATTAAAATAATATTTCAGGTTGTCTGTGAGGATAATTTAATAAAAATCCTGTTTGTTATGATTTAACAACAACAGAAATTAATTAAGTGTAAAAGGTATCACAGTTATTCATTCACTTCTGGTTTATTGAAATATTACAGTCTCATATGTTGCAAATTTACTTGTCTTTGGCAAACTGCACCTAAGATTTTGGAAGAGAAAATCTGGGAACATTCATGTTTTTAAGCATTAGTTCTGTTGAATGAAATAGAAATGTATGATATAGTAAGCAATGTCATGTTTCTCCATAAAAAAGCTGCCAAAATAAATCTGAATACGTGCAAGAAAATATTACAGTTCGCAGTAAGCATTTAGTTTCTTAATCAATTTGTCATCAGAAGTTAATGTCAGCTTAATTAGCTTCTTTTTAATCAGTTAAGGTTTGAGACCAGCCTCACATTTTGATTCTCCATCTCAGGAAAGGAAAGATGGATTCACTTTACACCAGGTAAAACTGTTGTATTATTACCTCATATATACCCCAGTGGCCACATAAACCTGTTAGTCTGAGATTCCCCCAAATTAATTCTATGACTCTGCAGCATCACCAGACTGGTGCAGTGCTGCCCTGATACAGTTCTGTATAGCCCAGGGGAGGAGCATGTGTATGCTCTGAGCATTATCTGGCTTTTTGAGACAGGATCAACAAGGAAGAAGGCAGAAGTTTTATTACTCCTCCCACCCACTGCTTGTGTAACACCTTTAAGCGCTTTGGGCCAACTTTTCTCTTGCTGTCTAAGGGTAGCAGTGAACAGCTCACACAGTTCTTGAGGGTCAAGCATTGCTCCTGCATATCTCTTTTGTGTAATTGGTGCCTGGAACCTGCTGCCACCAGAGGCTGGATAATTCCCTTTGTGAAAGTCAGCCTGATTTGTACCTGTTAACATCCAGTCCTCAGAGAGTAGCCTTATTAACGCAATGGTGTGGTCAGTTAGGGAACTGTTTTCTACAGGAAACTGGTGCAGGATTTACTTTCTCTTCGAGAAGTGACGCTGTGCTTTGCAGTATGGTGGGGTGCCCTGTTCCAGGTTGTTCTGTGCATTTCTTATTGAACTGGAGTTCGTCCCTTGAACAGTAAAATCACAGGCTTGCCATCGAACATTGCAATACATCTTATCATTCCCAGGTTGCCTAGAGGATGTTATTAAAAAGAAACAAAACAAAAATAGTTTTGTGTTCAGACAGGTGAGTATTTTTATGTGTGCTAAATCATAAATATTGCCCTTTGTTGGCAGAAGAGCACATACACTACATGCATTATCACTACATTTGCATTCCGGCAACCCTCTTAACAACAAAATGCACTTCAAAGTGCTTTTCAAAAACTGACCTCTATTGAAACATTTCCTCAGGGCAACTACCTTTTGTATTATAAATGTAGTTTTTATTTCTAATTTCCATGGACTTTTCATCGTTCTTTTTGGGTTTTTTTCTTCAAGTGAGGGATAATGGAGTGTTAGAGAGAAATACCGTTTTCCAGCTGAAGTAAAAAAAGTAACAACTATTTTGGAATAATTTAAATAAGATTTCATACAGATAAGAAATCCAAACTTTGTTTTGTAGATGCTGAAAAGGTCTATTCCCATTGTAAAGTTTTAAACTTAGAAAGTTCTAATGTCAACATACACATTCAATACATGCAGTTTGTATGGCTTTCAAAAACAGTGATGTGCTGAGCAACGTGAATTCCAGTGCTCTGCTTTCCCAAAAACCTAAGCAAATTATTATAGACAGGCAGTTTTATGTAACAAAAAATCCCTAGTATTTGTTATGAAAGCCAGCTACAGACAGATTAATATTTTAAAGTTCTTTTTAGTTTCTTTTTTTGATTCTTTTTTGTGTCTAATCAATGTATCTTCTGTTGAAAGTGACCTTAGAAGTGTTTACACTCAATTTCTGAAAAATTGTGTATTTGTTTGTTGGCTTAAAATGCCAGGTTTTTTTACCTCTGCAATTTGTTGCTAAGTTGCCCTAAAAAGCAGACAGGTAATAAACTACTCCCCATACAAAACAAGGATTCTTCAGTAAACCCTATCAGAATAATACTACAAAGAATTCTCATTTTTTTTAACTCAATGTCACCTTTCCTTGTAAAAAAGAATATTTTTCATTGAGTGTCTATTTCCTACATAGAAGAACAGGAAAACATTTCAACAGACTCATTATTTAATTTTTCACTTGGTTTATGTAAATTCTGATCCTAGTTATAAAATACATTATGTACTTATATCTAATTTAAACCCTGTTTGAAGAGATAAAAAGCAGCCTGCAAGATTCCTACCTGATTCTGTCTCCTTGTTCACAGTGATTCCTCCCTGATGTGAATTGTACAAACAGATCCTATTTATCTCTCATACTTGTTGTCTTGAAGGATACATTTCTTCAGAGAATAACTTGGCCTGCAGGTGGTTCACAAATGGTATGTGATGATTATTTTCCACTGCTTTGTTTTCTGACTGGATAATTTTTTTCAGTAAAGGAAGATCTATTTGTGCAGACACTGGTTCATCTGCTTATCCTCACTGCTTTAGTCCAGTCCAGGTCATGAGGCGTTGCATTGTAGCCCAAATAAGTGGGAGATATCATCCAGGATCATAAGCTAGCAACAATAGCACATTTAATGTGGATTAATGATGGTATATGAATTATGAACTGTATTTCCTGCTACTATAAGAGCATCTGATCAAAATTAGCAGTTGTAACTACTCACTTAATGAAGAGCATTTACAAAAGTATTTATGGAACATATACACCAAATAGGCACAAACAAAGCCAAAGACATACATTTTAAAAATAAATTAGGTAGTTAAAGAAAGTAAGCATTTCTGAAACATATTTATCCCAGACTTTTTTGCAAGATTAATATGGTATGTGTAATATACACATTTAATATTTATGTTTGTATCATGATCAAATTAAGTATGCTGTGAACCAATAGCAGAGAATCTAGGAAGGAAATTCAGACATTTGGTGCGAGAAAGAACACTGCATGATAGGCAGATTGAACATTGAAAGAAAGTGCACAAAAAACAGCCAAATATGTAGCAAATCAGACATAGCACAGGATGTTTTGGAAACACAGCAACAGCAACAATGGAAACTTTTTAGACTTTGTTTAGTTAAATCAGAAAACAAAAGAAAGACTGATTGAATTAATTAATTTAAAAAAAAATGTTGACCATTTGGAACATAGCAAATGTGAACCAAAATAATTGAACAGAATATAAATTAGAAGTGTTTTCAGTTAGTGTAACTATTTTTATACACTGTATGCTGAACAGACACAAAATTTTATAAATAATTATCTCTAATGGGAATACTCGAAGACAGCTTGGTGACCATTAAAGATGTGAGGCTACATCTTTGACTCAAATATGCTTGACTGTAAGTATTTGATTTAGAAATCATCATGTGTGTACTGTCACGGTGTGTCATACCCCTTGCAGCATCGTGCTTTGAGTTACACAGAGTGATGAATTTCTCTAATTAATTTTACTGTGTCCAGATCTGTGTTTCACAGTTTTTACAAATACGTCAGGACTTCATGAAAGTTGCAAAGCAGACAAAGCCATAATAATGTTTCCATTTAAGTTTTATCTTGTTTCTCTATTTTCATTTTAAATTTAATTTTTGGTCCAATTCAGGACAAGTCACCTTACATTTTCGTATTGTTTTAGTAAATATTCTCACTGCTATCTGTTAAATAAGAAATACGGTAATGCTGCCATGAAAAGAACATCTTTCCAATTTCAATCTGTTATGTCAATCATTAATACAAATCTAAACATTACATAGTAACCCCAGGAGCTTTTGAATTCCCATTTCCCATTCCCTTATGCAAGCCTGTTGCAATGCTGTACTGCTCAGGGAAGAAGCAGTGTTGAAAATCCTTGTTGGTTTTTCTTAGAATGTATTTTCTGCCTGCTTTTATTCCTAATCACTCCTGTGACAAATCCAGTGTCTGAGCATGCTTTTTTGTATTTATTTGTCATGAGTGAGTCTTTTTGCATTGTTCTCCTGCACTAACAGTGTGAAATATGTAAGGAGGAGCACTTTCTGCTCAGTTCTGAACAAAGACTGCTTTATGCTATCGGGCATTCAGAAGCCAGTATTATTAATGGTGAGAGCAAAAAGTGTTATTTATTTATTTGCTGGTTTGTTTACTTTAATGCATTTCCTGCTTTCTTAATGGCATGGTTCACCTCCAACACTGTTTGAGAGGGATAATACTTGTTAAGTTGAAGAGATCCTTTGTAGCCACTTGACTCCAAGCATTTCAAGGAAAGCTGCCAAATGTGATTTCTTAGGGCTGTACCTTAATGCAAGAAATACTGACAAGAGGAAGAAAGGGTTAGAGTTCACAAGCAACTTCCATGTACCAGGAAAGTCAGCTTTACCTTCTGAAGATTCTATAGGAAGTGTTACATGTTAGCAAGTTGTAGACAAAGACATTTTTGGAAATATTTTATAACTACTTTTACCAAGGATACATGAAGGATACAAGATTTAACCAGTTACAAAGATTTCTATTATTTTTGGGGGAAACAGAGATAAGTGGTTTTATTCCTCAGATCATATCCTTCCTCCAGTTATGCAGCTACTGAAAGGAGATTTTTTGAACCTTATGAAATATATTTCTATTATACGTATTCATTATATGTAGTTCTTCTATACTAGTAGTAGTTCTGTGCATGCTCTTCTTCAAGAATTTATTAGTTTTCTTGAAATGTTTTTAGATTTTCTTTTATTAATATGACAGTTAATCACCAGGCAAATAATCAGCATTTCTACCTGTATTCCTACCAGTCCAGGATTTCTTGTATATCCTATGAAAAAGGAAAAAATTAATTGATGAGGACAGTTCTCTGTGTGACATACATAATCAAAACTTCCTCTACTCAGTGAAAAATACAAGGAATTTTCCTGATCTTTGTACCATTTTTATGGCATGTGGCAAGGACACCATTGCATTTTCTATTACAAACAAGTATCAACAATCCAGATAGTTCCCATACATTTTTTCCCTAGAAGTTAAGGATATTTTTTATTAATAGAAATGATCTTCTTATTGTAGCAGTAAGCAGACAAAAAAGGAGAAAATCAACCAATTTGTACAATATAATTTTCACCATATAAACCAAATTTTGAATGCCAGTATCGAGCCTTCAAGGCATGAACTTTCAAAGCCACCACCCCACATTAACTCAGGAATGTTATAGTTATCTTAAAAATAAAATCCTTACATTTGCCAATAAAATAAGCTTAAATTTTGTCTGCTAGGTTTCCCTCCTTTCAGATTTCACTTTTGGGTTATGTACACATAAACATATGTCATATGCTTCTCTATTTCTCAAGTCCTACCTGGACTTTAAAAGTCTTACTGGAAAAGAAAACTGTGAATTCAAAGTGTTGAACTATAGGTTACTCTTGTTTGACTGGAATTGGTTTATGTATGGTTTCAGGTTCCATAAGCCCTTCTGCTAACCTTTGACTTACTTCAGTTCAAAGCATTGTCTACGCTGTAGATTCCTGAAAATGGAAGTGCTTGACAGAGGTTTATTGTACAAACGCAGTATGGATTGTTTTCTCCTCAAGAAAACTTAGGTTATGTTATACCACAGTAATTGCAGAAGGATGACGATGTCACCTTGCCAGGCTTCTGGCAGCTTTCCAGTCTTCTAAGCTTGCTGCAGACCTCAGAAATCCATTTAGCTCCCCACAGAATATAAATTTTAGTATTTGCACATGGATTTAGCTCACAACTGAATGTTTCCTGTTCAAAATTCTTTTTCTTCCAAATACAGGCAGAATACCTGTGAATGTTCAGAGGAAATCTGCAGAGCTGTCTTCTGAGAGTAAGGGAGAGAGATGCTACATTTTTTTACTGATGTGTGCTGTAAATCACTGACTGTCACAGATAATCAGTTTTTCTCTGCTACCACCCCAGGCTTCCTATGTCTGCATATATGACTGGCTCCAAAGGCACAGGTTTCCACATCTCCCATCCCATGTTTTGTAAGGTTATCTTCCAGCCCTATTCACTGCAACTCACAGCATACAACAGCTTTTCAATGCACACAGTGATGAGCGCGAAGCTGGCAGGAAGATGAGCATTAATATGGGATGAATGCTCACTTCAGCCTTTCCAGTGCAGCATTGTGTCTGTATCCTGCTTGCCACTTCACATCCACTCATCTGCATCCTCATCTCTCACTGAGTCCATTGCTTATGCATCCAAGGGCACTCAGGCTTCACTGCATTAGGATGTTTTTCTGTAAAAATGATGACACAGGAGATGTTTAGTTGTCACAGAGCCAAGTCAGCTCTGGCAAAGCTTGATACCCAATCTAATTCATAGGTGACCTCCACTCACTAGAATCAAAAGGGCTACATGATCCCTAGAGAGCCCTTCCCGAGCCATATCTTTATGTCTTTATCCCACTGCATCCTCTTCCACGTTTTACTTCCCTTATCAAAGCTGGAAATAGCAATTTACACAATGTCAGATTTCAAACCTTCCCAGTCCTCTAGTCAACCACTGAAGCCTTTTGTGAATTATGAAATG
The DNA here is from genome assembly GCF_049639895.1 of Pseudopodoces humilis. Classification (NCBI taxonomy): domain Eukaryota; kingdom Metazoa; phylum Chordata; class Aves; order Passeriformes; family Paridae; genus Pseudopodoces; species Pseudopodoces humilis. The sequence goes on along the minus strand of NC_142204.1, from coordinate 33,877,699 downwards.
GAGTTAGTACTGGCACTCATAGCAACATAAAGAATATATTCATAGGTGCTTCTTCCAAGTTTTGACACTAAGAATTTTGAAATATATTTCCATGCCTATTTTACAAATGAGAGAATGAAGACAAATATAATAAACTGTGTTCTGCAGAAGAGACAAAATTGGAATAGATGCTCTCCTTCTGTATGCCAGCTTGCTCACTTTTAGGGACAATTACATTCACCTTTTCATGACAGGGCTTCTGAAATACTCTTTGGTTAACCCGCAACTTTCTCCCTGTCTCCCTGTCTACTTTAGCAACTTCATAGACTAAAACTACAATACAAGTTAAAGGCATATTTCACAGGAACAAAAAAAAAAAAGGTCAGTAGAATTTAAAGAGCACTTTAATACTTGAGTTTGAAAATGAATTTAAATATATACTGACATTCAACAAATGTATATTTAAATTTGCATTCAGACCCAAAGCTATTGTGATGATGCGATTCTGGATTCTGAAATATGTAGGGAGGAAAAATTACAGACTAATGGCAAACTTACTAGAAAATGAATAAAAAATAAAAAGCTCATATTAAATATCAAGAAGTCCTATATCACTGTGTATCAAGAAAAATACATTGTTACACATCTTCAGCTTTGACTGAGGTTCCTTTGTGTAAGTTGCTAAACCAGCAGGGATCTACAGATTTCGCAAACCCTTCAAAAGCTGCAGGGAATGCATTGTGCTCTGCTGAGGCTTGCTTTCTGTGTCTGCTGCCAGCTTGCAGCTCAGGCACTGAGGTCATGCTCTGACTGCACACTGGAGCCAGGTTTAGAGTCTATAGTGCAAGATCAAAAATCACACAGTGTAAAGGAAGCATTAACACCCTGTTGAGTGCTCTTAATTTTACCAAACAGTATTTGTATGACTACACCTGATCTTGATCAAGAATATATTATGGGTGATCTGGAAATGCATCTGACCCAGTGCTAATGACTGGGAGATTACAACCTAAAGCAGACATTTGTTAAGCACTTTGATACTTGCGTTTCTTAATGGATGTAGGATGCCAGAAAGGAAACTAAAAAACACAAACACCAGGAGAGACAGAAAAGGCACACTCTGAAACTCACAGAAGTGGAGGAATGCTTTACTTCATGTTACATGAAATGGGACAGAGGTACCCATTCATGATGTTCTTCATGATGAAGAACACAGAATCACAGAATGAAAAGAGAGGATACAAAATTTTTCGACTTACAGAGGGTTGAAACATCTCAAATTTTGGAGGCTAAGTTTCTATATAGCAAATCACATTGGAAATCTGAAACAGAAGATACTAATTAATAGGGGATCCAGTTTCAAATTTTTATAAATTTACTGTGAAGAAGTGAAAGCAATTTTGACCCAGACAATGCAAAAAGAAGATTAACTACTGAAATAAGGAAGAAATAAAGCATGTGGAGATGAAAATCAGCATACATGGAACAGTTCTGTGTATTGCAATAAACAACACAATTCCTGGCCTTTAGAAGAGAATGCAGACATTGTAAGTAATTACACCATGTCGTAAGAGTTTACTGGTGCCAGGAGAGAATGAAGAAACAGGAATTTTTGGACATCATTGCATCAGAAGATGAATTAGCCACCAGTGCAAAGCAAATGAAACTTTTATCCATTTTAAGTTGGACACAGGTGCACAAGCCTGTGCAGCCAGAAACCATAATATTATCACTGAAGAAAAAGCCAGCATTAGTAGAAGGTAACAGTTAGCGTCAAGGTTAAATAGGCATTTAGGATGGCACAGGCATAGGCTATTTCACCTATTAAGAAAGGAAAAAAATTATGTGGGTAAAAATTATTTGGAAACTTCTCAATTTCTGAAGGCCCCACCTTCCCCAAATAAGTGTTCATTTTTGTAAATTATCTCCTCGAGAAGAATCATTGCTGAAAGAAACAAAATACTGAGGAAGAGTTTAAGGATGCTTTCCAGTAGATAACATATTTCCCAAAGGAGTACTTGCCAGGTCTGACAGAACTGACAGTTCACACTTCCAGCAAAGTTCTGCTTACTGTTAGGGATCAACACAAGATCTCTTAGCTGGCAGAAATAAGCCTGTGAGCAAGACCAGAAGCTTTGTGTTGTGCCAGACATTACCAAAGACACAGATCTAAAACCTCACAATTCAATTTGAGCATAAGGAACAGAAGCAAGGGATGAACATGCTAAATCACACGGGCAGCCAGCCCCTTGCAAGGGAATGTCAGTCTCCTGTAATTCACAGAAGCATGTGTAGATTGGAGGAGTCCATCAGAGGATGAGTGTATGCCTGCTCAGCCACAGCCAGAGGGTTCCCCTTTGCCCCAACACCCAAGAGCTTAAAAACCTGGTGTTTGAGGTGGCTCTGCAGGAGGCTCATCTGAGAAATGAGTTATAAATACACAAAGACCCAGGCCTAAGGTGTCAGGATCCTGAGGGCAAAACCTTTTGGATTGCCCATAGATACTGAAGAGAAGGTCATTCATATGTTTGAGAGCAGAGACTTAGAACAGCTGTTGTCACAGGATGTTTCCAGGGTATCTCAAACTGTGTCTGTTTATTGCCCATTCTTGTGAAAAGGGAGAGCTCAGGCCTGGGGAGAAGGTCTGCAGAGCTTGTAGCCATATATCTGCTTACTTCTCTTCAAAAAAGACGACCTCATCCATCCTTGCCTGTTTGGAATTTTCCATGGCCCTTTCTCAGAGTCCTGACAGCACCACAGTCCTCAGGACCCTGATCCCCTTCCCAGTGCTTCCACCACCCTGCGCATGGCCACCAGCGTGTGCCCCAGCAGCTCTGCAGCAGCATCGCTGCCCACACACTCCTGCCCCATGGCTGGCCTCAGCCCCATCCCCAGGGAGCACAGTGCCCCTGGGATAGGCTGTTCCTGGTGGGATGGTGGGATGGGGCCTGGAGCCAGGCCCTGCCCAGCTGCACCCCAGCACCCTGAACAACACCCAAAACCAGGATAAATGACACAGCCCAGCACATCTCCAGGGATGCTTATTAGGAGTTTATCTTGAACCTCTAATTATCCTCTAATTTCTGTTTATGAATAGAGACATGCTCTCTAGTCTAAATGTGCTCTGCTGGTACCTTACAGATAGATAGAACAATATTTTGAAATTTTTTGCTGCATTAACATAATTTTTAATTATTGATTTTCAGTCTACTTTCAGCTGGGTAAAGGAATTAAAACTTCTGAGTGGTAAGGAATTAAAACTTCAAGAAGCACTTTTATAACCAGAGCCATAATCTGTGGGCATGAGGACTTGGTTCATGGCTTTCTGCTCAGTTCAAAATGTTGCAGGAGTGAAAAGAGCTCTCTGCCAGGCTTCTTTAGTGCAAAACCAGAAAAGGAGTTGCTGAATAAAGGATCTTGTTGAGAAACCAAAATGCATTTTAGCTGGTATCTGTGTGGCTGGAGTTGAAATTCCTTTTCCCCAGAGGCAATCCTGTTGGTTTCACATCTGAATTTTAGGGACTGAAATTTTAGGCACCCAGGAGATCTGGGTACTACTAAGTAGTGCTTGACATCCTATAAAGGATTGCAGAATTAAGCATCCATATGCATGGTAAACCTACCTCACCGGTGTGAAAAACTCCACAGACAGAATTTACTTTCCTTTGTCTTTCTTATTATTTATACCTAACCCCCTTATTCATTGGAGAATTATGAAAAAAATGGTCTACAGTTTTTCTTGCAGAAAATTAGCAAGAACTACTGCTGGCTTTTAAAATACGAGTAACAGATGTTATTATCACATAATAACTTAGGCTGGAAGGGACCTCTGGTGGTCAGCCCCAAAGCAGGGCTAACTCCAAAGTCAGCCAAAAGCTAAGATGAAGAAGATGTAGCAGTCTCCATTAGTCATGTGAGTGGCCAGAACACAGCAGATGGTGAGGATACAGTCTAGCCTTCCTCACATCTCTTGGGCTTCAGAGATCACAACTGTAGCAAAAAGAGAAGGAAAAAGGGAGACAATTAAACACTTGTTTTTCCTGGCCATATTCTGGAGGGATTGCTTGTTTCTCCTGTGTTCTGTGTGGACTGCAGGCATTTCAGATGTGCTCCGAGAACGTCTCCCAGACCAGCGCAACAGCCTTGGGCAGAGGCTCCCAATTCCATCCCTCTAATCCTAAATTAGATGTAGCACCAGGCGCAGACAGCATGACTTAGCCCTGCCAACAAGAAATACATGTGCACATGCCAACAATAGGAGTTACAGATATCAATGGAAAGTCTGTGAGGAAAACAAGAGTGCCTACAGAGTTTAAGCAGATCCATGGTGTGTTAGCATCTGCGCAGAGATTCACAGGATTATATTTTTGTTCATTGGCACTTACGTGTGACCTAAATTTCACCTGAAGCGATGTCCTTTTCTGGTGTCTGCAGTGCCACATTCTTGCTGATTGTAAGAGCACAGCCCTGTGTTTATGCAGGTTTGTCTCTGTAGGTCAGTAGCAACGCTTGATCACTGCACTTTCCTTCCAAATTCTATTTACACATTATAATTTACAGAATAACTTTCTGACCTAATATATGTGGAATCACTTTTCTGAATGATGACAAAAAAAGACTGCTTTTTCTTATAATTGTCAAATTGCTTGGGATGATGTTCTTCGTTTCTCTTAATTATTTTATCATAGGAGAAAAAAAAGTCAGTTTTTATTGGAAAACCACTAGTTAAAGTCTTTTAAATTGCTTCTGCAAAGCAATTGTGTACTTTCTATATCTCTTGCACCTGATTTGTGTGCCCAGAACACATGCTTCATTAGCCCCTTTCACAAGCTAAGTGTCTGCTGCTCCAAATGTAATGCAAATCACTTTTTAATGGTCACATTGACTATATAGGAAATGCTTTTGTTGGAGCTATGACTTGTAGTTAATTAAGCAAATTAGCATGTGATATAAGCACTTCTGAGAAGACAAAGCCCAAGAATAGCTCTCAAAACAAGGTGGAAGACTTTCATGCTGATAGAAATGCTACAGAAGAAAAAGGGAATGAAGCAAGAGGAAGTTTAAAAAAAATTCTAAATGTATTCACTACTTTTTCTATTTTACAGAAGTTTCAGCTGATCTTCTGTGAGAAACATATTTGTGGGGCTGAGAATCTACTTACTATGTCTGTGTAAGGAGATAAAAACAGACTTTTTACTCAGCAGAGATGATGGGCAGTAACATTTCTGCAGAGATCCTGCTTATATCATGAAATTATCTGATTTATCAATTGCTTTTTTGACTTCCTTCCAAAAGAAGACTTTTCTGCTTAACACCAGAAGAGAGTCTCAGAGTCTGGCTGTAGGGTAAGGACTGTCCTTGCTTCAAAGTTACAACCAAGAAGACTCCTGAGCCTTTAAAATGGAAATGTATCCCATTCCTTCTAGCACTGTTTCTCAAAGTAATGGGTAACAGTGAGACATTTTATAATTTAACCACCCTAGAAATATGCAGTTTATACATGAAGTCTTAGGAATAAGTTGCATTGGTCTTTCAGAAATTCTACTAAATTGGGTCCGTGTATGATTTGAAACATGCAGTGACCAAGAGGTGTAAGTTATGATACATTCTTTTCAGTGTGCATGATACCTGGCTTTCATTTGCTGGGAATTTTTAATGCTTTTTAGAAACCTGTTTTTGCTCAATGTAAAAGAACAAATCTTTTGCAGTCTTTCCTAATACAGTTTGAACCTTGTTATTGTTTTGCCAGTTGCTTCTTTTATATCCTGGAATGAAACGTGATTCTCAAACAAAGAAAAATCTGATTCTGTCAGATAAAGTAGAAGTTGATTAGGATGCTAAACTACATAATTGCTATTGGTAGTTAATTTTTATGCCCTTCAAATTAAATGAATAAGAGAAAAAGTGTCAAATGAGCTAGCAGGATTTTGAACAAAGTAAATAAGCTTTTATGCCTACATTGCATTCTTATGCTTGCATTGGGAATTTGGTAAATTCTGTTGCAAAACTTCAGACTTGAAGATTGCTGCCTATCCAGTGTTCATCCCGTGTAATTTTGTTGCATCCTTCCTCTTTTTTTTCCTCTCTTTTTCTCTTTCCACCCTGAATGTACACATTACTGTTTATCATTAATCATAATTAATCATTCATTAATCATAAGCTTGCTATTTGCTTTATGAGACTGGACCTTACACTCCCCAACTGATGCAGAATTTCATACAAATACAAATGACCAATTGTGTGACAGACATCTTTTGCAAGAGGAAAGCTTGGACAATTCTAGTTGTTCAGTCTTCCTCCAAAAATTAAATAGTCTCTGTTCTAGTTCTTTCATATACATAAAGGTACCTTGCAAAGAGATTTTTTGTCTCACTTATCAACTATGTTCCATAGTTGCTCCACAGTTTCTTTTCTCTTTTTCTTATGAAGATGTTAGAACGGCCATAATCACTTGATCTGTAATTTTACATGCTCAGTAGCAATGGCTAAAAGGGTTTCTTTTCCTCACCCTTGATTTGGATTTAGGAATGGGGTGTTTTGATTTCTCTAAAAGTAAATAAAGAGGTGTTTTTTTAAGAACATGTCCCGATCAAAGAGTTTATAGTGAAGATGCAAGTCCTCTTGAAAACTCCTATATGGTTTTTATAGAAGAGTAAAATTTTCTTTCCTCATAGAATAGTCCTTGATCTTATCATTCAGTTCTGCAAAGATCAAAATACTCTTGACTTATATTGACTTGAATAAAATAGAGACTTACTGCACTACAGAATTGTGAACAGTATTGTGAACAGTATTTGGTAAGTCACTGTTAGTCTCTCAAATCTTGCCTATACACACAGATAAATTGTATTTAAATTTAACAGAAGTTAAATTCAGTGGCTGACGAGATTCCGTTTGTCAGTGCAATTTATTGATGTTCTAAGGTGTTTTCTATTACCAAGCCATCTACTAGATAGTCTTTTTATTTTTAGAAAGTCTACAAAATACTAAACTGAACCTCTGTTCTCTGAGGGATCACACAGGTCAAATCAGTTTGGATATTTTTCTCATGGCACAATGCTGCTTGCAAATCAGGATGCTAAATAAATGCTGTACTTGTAGTTGTTATGTTACCAATTGACAATGCTACTGTACAAGAAAAGATGTTTGAGAATTCTAATGCACTACAGGAAATGACATTAGGAAAAATAATTACTTAATTTTAATATCAGTTTCAATTAGAAACAGACTTATGCTATTAAGGAGAAAGTCTGGAAGAAAATGTTTCAACCTGCTGAGCGGGAAATTAAAATCAGCACAATGTAAACATCACCAGCAAAACAGTTCATCATATTCAAAGCTAGTAACTTTTTATAATAACAGTCTTGCATGTCTACACTTGAATTTTTGTGCCAGCTATTCCCACAGTGCAGCAGCTGCACATCCAGGTGAGACATGCCCTGGGATTTGTGTTGGGCAGCAGTAGGGAGTAGATGTGGGCCATCCCTATGAAATCACTGCTGCTCGTTTCCTCCCTGTACCTCTCTGACCCTGCAATACTGCAAGAGGCTGAGCAAGGAGGGGCTCATGGAAGTGCTAAAGGTCATCAGCCAGCCAGAAGGGTTAACATGAGTCATGACATGTATCTACACCTGGGAGCTGGGTGCTCTGACAGTTCAGCATACCCAGCACCTGCTGGTTTTGCAAAAAGTTGGATGACTCTTTTGCACAGCAGACCTTACGTAAACAACTCTGTGCTGTTAAATTGTTGGCTCTCCTTCCATATTGACTGGCTTCAGAGACTAAAGTTTGAATTAAACAAATGTTTTATTCCACCGTGGCTTACACCACTGTGATATCTTTACTTCCAGATGTCCATGTTTTCTAAAGCTTCCTATTTGCCATTAATCTTTTTCTTACAGTCTTTCCAGAAAAGAAGGTTTGAGTCAATCTGAACTGTGAATGCAATAGGAAAACCAAAGCCATTTGACTGTTCATACCATGTAGTTTTAGCAAAGAATCTGTATTTTGCACGTAGCAACACTTAGGGACTGGGACAGGACATAATATTCCACTCAAGCCTACCTATCTTATCTATACAGAGGCTGAGATGGACTGTTTTCATGCTGATTGAGAAGTCTGAATGTGACGATTATTCAGATTTAGATTTAGGAATATGACAAAGGAAATTTTAAATGGCATTCTTCAGCACACTTGCAACAGCTCTCATCCCAGAAAAGAAATGCTTCAGATCCAATTAAAGATTAGTGCTTAATAAAGAATTCTCTTTCCAAAGGAACTGGATAGATCATTGGATGTGCTGACTGCATAATCATATAGTGGACCACAACAGCACACAGCAGTTTGGTTTAAAAAAATTAAAACAATCACAGGAAGCTGCTTTTCATTTCATGGGCATGGATTTGCAGTAAAACTTTAAAATATCTCATAGAAGCCTTTTGGTGTATCACAGACTATATTTCATTCTACAGTGTCAAGTGATAAAAATGGTTTCACTATTCTGCAATCCTGTGCCTTCTGTCAAGGGTATTTTATAACTTTTCATTTCAGTTTCCACAAATCCTAAATTTTGAGTTCACTCTCACTTCTGAGTCAGGAAGGACTGCCAGCTGTGACTGACGTGTAGTTACCAACTCCACGTTAGTGACTGACTGCTAAAAATCAGTAGACAAATTAGAATTTCTTTCTAACTGCACAGTGACCTACATGTAAAGAATTCTATACAGGGTAGGAATCTGAGACTCAGGAAGAGAAAAATTTGGAAGTGGTAAGTTGGAGGAAAATGATTATAAAAATTATTTATGCTTTTATATGCAAACAGTGCAGGGGAACAAAGTGACCAGAAGGTAAGAAAGTATGTTGAATCCACTGAACAAGATGCTGTTCTGTTCAAGGAAGGTAGCTTTAGGTAATTCATCAGCAGATAAGATGTTCAGATATGTATGCATGCTCACCCAGGTTCGGTAATTATATTATCTAGCTGATAAAACTTTTAAGAGGTTTAGCTGTGACCAGATACCCAGAAAGATAGGTGATCAGATGACAGATGGTTGTTTTCTTAGTCTTTATTAGTGTTCATTGCTGAGCACACCTCACACCAGGAAGTGTGATATCACCCTTCCTAGCTATTGTTAACTAATTGGTTTAGATTAGATTTCTACATTAAGGAACTTTCCACTTAGGTATATTCCTAATTTAACTGAAAACATACCTTAAAACCTGTGGGACCAGGCACAAAATGGTATGAATTAGTTTAAAATGGTCATTTAAGTTCACGATTTTGAGTTAATTTAAAAAGGACAAGAACTAAGAGTGGGAATCTGAACTAACAGTCTCACATGGTTGCAAGTGATTGTTAAAGGATGGGCGGTTGAGTAAATTAGTGAGACTTTCCCATGCGATAAGCCATGTCACCTCATCTAATTTAAGTGGGATAGTAAAGAAATGCCATGGAGCAGGGGAATTTTAAGTCAGAAGATGGAATTTTTAGGTACTGACAACCCCAGATGCAGCCTACTTTTGTTTTGGTTTTGTGTTTTGTTTTTTTTTCAGAAGATAGGTTGCAAAAAGGTTTCACAAATTAAACTTATTTTTTGTTTTCTGGCAAGGTAGAAAGGTTTGGCTGTGGGCTGAGAAACTCTCTGCTTCCATTTCTGCTCCTGCAGGGTCATATGATAGATATTAGAATATTTTTAAGGCCAGAATTTGCACTGTGAAATCATCTCTGGAGAAGATCACAAGGGAAACTTTCTCTTTTTGTATAAATGTATATATCCCAAACAAAGGAGTGCAAATGTCTTGTTAACATTCTACCACTGGTATACAGATGTTACAAATCATGTTTATATTCATGAATATTCATTGCCTAAACAGTAGCAGGCATGACAAAATCTGAATGGGAAGCTTAATAGGAACAGTCTTGCTTATTATTATTATTTATTATTTTTAAAGTGATTTCATTTTAAAAATTACTTTAAATTCTCTTTTAAAAAAGTCTTTGATAACTATGAACACTTGTATTATGGGGTATTTTATTATTGGATATTACTGGAATTTTTTCCTGATCTAAGTGCAGACTGTCAATCTAAAGTAACTACAGTGTCTCAGATCAGTGTTTTTGCACTAACTTCTACAATGTGGAAGGACCTTGACTCATATTCTAAAAGAAGGAGGCAATAACAATCTGTTTTGGTTTAAGACAATTTAAAGAGGTGGACGCTCTAAAAATTAATTACCTCCCCTTAGTTCCAACGAAGTCCCTTCCACCAATAAGGAACAAATACCGGTAGCTAGAAGTAGATAAAAGTTTACTAACAAGCAAAAAAAATGTGCTGCAAAAACACTTCTTTTTGCACTAAAGCCTCCTTACAGGTTCTTTAAAGCAAATGTTCCTTACCTCTTCCCTTCTGCAATCATTTTCTTTTTTTAAGGAAACGAAACCAAGCCAGACAAACTCCCAGATCCACAAGGGTACTCTGGGTGCAGTACACACCATGGATCTTTCTGGGTGTCTCAGCTGTGCCAGAGCAGTTTGAGCAGGCCGTGCTCAATGCTCCTGGGCCAGCCTTCTTCAGGGGCCGCGGTGCAGCATGGAATCATCTCGGGGATGCAGTTCTGCCCCAGGTACCATTTACCAGCTCTCTAGAGGTGTTGCACATTTGAAATCTCCTGTGGCATCCTGCAATAATCTTCATGTGCCCCTGTAATCTTTCAGGATTATTTTATACTAGATGGAGTATACAGGGTGGAGTTAATGCACAAATGAAGGACTAGCCTGCAATTAAGTTGTGGAATCATTCATGCACCTTAATCTATTAGCCATGTGAGAGTTTCAGTATTTAGAAACAAACTTGTTTTTTCTCTCTCCTTTCCCTGGCTCCCTTGATTTTTGATTTTATTGTTTAAAAAGGGAATAGGAACAAGTAGAGGAACAAAGCTGGGAAATGGGAATGTAAAGGCAACATAAATTCTTAAAAATATTTTGTCCTGAACAGAATTTTATTAAATTCCTTTTATTCCTGGGGCTCTACCAATGCCAAATGACTTTGTTCAGGCCTTGCATGACATAAAATGTGCCTGGAAGAGATGCCCATGTCAGATGTTTTTAATCTTGAATCTATCAAAGGGACAAATATCACAGTTCCAGCTACTGAATCTCATTCAGCAATGGGTGCTGTCATACCTTCTGGGAAAGGATATAAATAACCTACTGACTGGACAAGGAAAAAGAAAACCTGGAAAGTCTTTTGTTCTAGAACGAGAATGAAATGGTAGCACTGTTTATATTGACTAATGTAGTCCCATCTTCTAAATAATCTGTCATTTCACATTTTGAAGAGTCTGAAAGTTGCAACAAAACATATGTGAGTGTAAGTCATGGATCTTGTCCTTGGTGTCATAATTTTGTGCTGATAGAGTTTTCTTTCTAAGATAATATTGGGAAGTGAGAATGAGAGTTGTATGGAAGTCTGTGGGTTGCTGATAAGCTATTGATAGCATTTTGCACAGAAAAAATACTTTCTAGCATGCTTCTATACCTTATTGTATGCTAAGTCTTGGAATTTATAATTTAGAAATGAATAATGAAGTTTTTTCACGTAATGAAATTACAGATAGTACAGATTATTCAATATGCACAATTTTCATCTGGGTAAACAACAGATGTGGCCAAACACCTGGAGTTACACTGGACAGCATTTCAACTGAAATGTTCCAACACTATTATAAATCTGTGAAAGAGGCACACCCTCTTTGATATACACATTTTTTTTCTAGACTCAAGTGGTTTATTGTGCAGCTGGTTATCTGAAACCTTCCCAAAGTAGTCCAAGCTGACATTGCAGAAAAAGTATTCTATGTTTTCTCCATGAAATACTTATATTTGTTGCAGTGCTGTGCTTTTGTTAAACTTTATATGACTGTAGCAGTGCACAGGAAGCAGAGGTCACCACACATCAAGCTCCACCTGCCTCCAAATTTCATCTGAGAAGTGTGCTGGGCACCAATTCACATAACATTGGCTCAAATTGATCTGAAACTCCGAAAGAGTTCTAGTCAGCAAATGGCCGCATATGGTGGGAGGAACGCTGCAAATGCTGCAGCAATAACTGACTTCTGGGAAAAGAATACACACATTAAAGTGTTTGTAATTAATAACTATTTCAAGATGCTTGCCATGAATTTGAAACCTTTTTGCAAACTGTCCTGCTTAACTAATCATCCTATACTAGTCCCTGTAATTTGTCCAGTGCCTCTGAGAGAAGTTGCAAAATGTCTGATCCATGCCCTTTAAAACACATTAATAATAAAGTGAAATCCAAATGTGTCCTTTTTAGCTCTGAAGTACAGCTCAAGCTCCATGCTGAGCACAATTACAAATAATGTATGAGCTACCATGATGCTAACTACAGATGTCCAGCTGGTGGAGAGTAAGATATGTTTGCTAGCACATATGCTTGCAAAGTTTAAAACATATGACTTATCTTAATGTATTTTGCCTTCCTAACAGTGTACAACTTCTTGTTGATACCACAGTGTACTCAGCTGGAATTGGGTATTTTTATGGATAGTCTGTAGAAGGAATGTTCTCTGACTGAGGACAACAATATCTGTAGGAATTTAATATATCTACAAAATATAGGGTAAACTGATTTTGCTAAAAGGGGGAACTCAATAATTCAAATGCAATCGCCATGAAAATGTTGCTAACACAAAGTTGTCTATGTGATAAATTTTCTGGAAGTACTGGAGTGAAGTATTTTGTATGTAGTCTCTTGTAGTTCTTTGATGGAAGAGGCTTCTCAATTTGTTTTTTAAACTAGCATAAGATGTAAAAAGACTGTTTTAAACCAAAGTCAAGGTGTAGCTTCACCTCAGATAGATGACAAAGTTGCAAATGCAGCTGAAGTTCTGTCCATAGGTTATGTTGTGTTCTGAGGCTGGTGCAGAAGCACAGCAGTCAGGCTGAAGAAGAGAACAAGCATGTGTCAGTGAGGAGCCTTGAGGGAGCAGTTGCAGAGACACAGATTAAATTTGAGGTGTGAAGCCACAGCTAATTTATAAAAGATATTTTAAAAATTGTTTGTGAGTGTTTTATCAAAGACAATGGCTGTTTTGTATCTATTTTGTGGCTGAGAACAGAAGGGTGCAAAACCTAATGACTGATAAAAGTTATGTTCCACTCTCTCTGAACTTCTGTTTTCAGTGGCTTTTTTTTGGCCATTTCAGTAACCCCAGGTTGTACATCAATGAAACGTTCCTTTAAATCAAGGTAAAGCTGGATCAGCACAAAGTCTGTTAACCATCAGTTTAGACTTGTAGAAAGAGCTGGTGGTATGTCTCCTAAAATAAGAAGGGGGACACGTGTGTCTGTTTTTCCACTGAAAGACTCTGAATGGATCCCTACTGTATGCACATGGCAGCTCCACTCAGAGGTTCTTTAAGTGGGAAGTTGTACTACACACTCACTTGCTGACAGGATAGACAGGAGGAGACATAATTCCTAGATGGGGATTAAAGAAAGACTGGACAGGCTAAAGGAGAAGTGAATGGGATGGGGCTTAGGGAAATGGCAAGCATCCATTCTAGCCACAAGTGCTTTAGGGTCCTGGTATTATTATTTCTTCTCTGCCTCTTTGGGGTCTTATCAGGGTCAGGCAGAGCCACAGGAAACCCCATACAGTGCAGGTACAATACAGCAACTTTGCTAATAAGCCAGAAGTCTTGCCTGAGGCCGAAGCAAGCAGGAATAGACATAGTAATCTGCTTAACAATTTGAACAAATTAATAGTTCAGTGCCTTTTTTGACTGAAGAAAACTCTGGCTCTCCAGTGGAAGAGCTTGCATTTCTCTCCAGAGAAGTCCTCACCAAGTTGTCTTCTTCTAAAACTCTTTTGAGGATTGTAGCACTGAAGGGGATGATATGGTCCAGCTGTTGAAAACAATAATACAAAAACATAATGATAATTAATCCAACAGGAGAAATTCAGTAGAATGCCACAGAAATTAAATTACTCAATCTGACAAAATTAGTATTGTAAAATAGTATAGAACTCATTTCTAAAAATACCTAAAATCAGTCTAAATAACTTATTGGAGAAGTATGTCCATTCTGTTAAATGCATATGCTAGTTCTACACTGACTGTAGCAAGATTTCTCTATAAAGAGAGAAAAAGATTAGTTCACGTTTAAAATGATCTTTCATCCTTATGACAGTTCTTGTAACTGCTTAAAATTTCCTGTAGTTTCACCCTTTCTCCCCGAACTAGACAATATTAATGTATTTCACATTCATTTACTATACATTCCCTCTGGTCCATATATACATTATAATATTTGCAGGCAGAACATTCTATTTAACTAGTAATCTAAAGTTTCACAGCTTGCCAAGAAAACTGAGGGGGTTTGAGAGGTGGAGATTAAAATGAAGAAGAAATTCCAGCACTGTAAATTGTAAAACTTTACACCTTACAGCTGCCAGCTGTAACCCACAAGGAGACAGTGTTCTTAAGCTCCCAGGAACTTAGACTGGGCCATTTTTTAGCAAATCCTTTTGTTGTTCCTTCAGAAAGCGAAGAAAAGAGAAGATACAAGTCCCAGACCCCAAAGAATCCTTACATATAGAGTACATAGCCTTCATGAGGAGTTATTTTGTCCTTGAGTGTGGAAGGATTGCAGTGATTTGATAAGATCTGTTAAGATTACGCTTTGCTTGTTATTACAGTTGAAATATAACAGCTGAAATGTTACACAGGCTAAGTCATACTAAGCCTGAGAGGATTTTCACAATGTAAAATTTACATAAGATAAGGACATGGTGGTTTCTAGTTCTTTTTAACTGAAATACCTTCAATAACTATTGAGATATATAGATATAGGTATAGACATAGATAGATAGATAGATAGATAGATAGATAGATAGATAGATAGATAGATAGATAGATAGATAATAAATACCTGAAATAACTATTACTATGTTATTTCTATCTTAAACCAGCTTTTACTGTAAGATAAATGTATTTGTTTTAAATCCATAACAAGGCTTATTTTAATAACCCATCTTCTTAATAATTTTAATAAATTAGCATCAGACAAAATCCACAGTGCAGTTAAGATTCCTGAAGGTACAGCTTACTTGCAGAAATAAAGCAATTCATTCAGCATGGTAATTCATGAGGGGTACTTTGCTGTGCTGAGACCTTCAAAAAGGAAAACCACATCTGAGTAAATGAGAGGCCTAACAGTAGCATCATTTTTCCTCTAACTAAAGAAGGAGCAATGGAAAACTATTTTGGGTAGTCCAAGGAAGCCTGATTTTAAGAAGTGTGTTAAGGCAAGGGAAAGAAGGGAAAGACACAGGACAAGTCTACATATCTGTTCATCATATTTTGTCTGCCTGTGTCTTTGTGGTGAGAGAAAGAGGGAAGGAAGAGGCATAAGAAATAACAATCAGTCAAAGGTCAAATCTCAGGATGAAATAGCCACAACTGCGGAGCTATCTCAAGGGGAATACTGAAAATGAGAGAGAAAAACCTTCTGAGAAAAACTGAGTGATAGCGTGTTCCTTGCTAGTGGCTATAGCTTATAAAGAAATATCTAGATCCAGAATGAGTTTGTTTTCCTGGTGAAAATGTCCCAGAAAAGTCTCTATAAGATCTAGATACCTGAGGCAAGCAAAATAACCTAGTGTTGTAAGCCTTACAATTCATTAATTATTGGGAAAAAAAAATGTAATCTTGACAACACTAAAGTGCATTAGACAAGAAAGGGACTTAATAATGTGTTCACTAGTTTTAAATAGTGGTTATTTTTCTGAATATTTCTTGATTGTGCCTTTAAATTAAACCTTTGTTGCCAGCTAAACTCGATTTTTTCTGAGGTTTGTTCCACATCCATTTCTATGGAACATACTTTGTGGTTGGTACTATAAAACACTTCTGTAAAGTGAAACAGAAAACAAGTACTTTGTGTTATGGAAGAACTCAGTGAAGTCCCTGGTTTGCTTTAATTCAGATTCACATAGGTAGGTTTAGTGCTAGTCAAGTCTGTGAGCAGAATTAGAGACATTTCCTTAAACCATGCTTAAAAGATTACCATATCTTCCCCTGCCATTTTCAATGCAGCCATCACTTTATGTCTTTTCTTCCAGTTAAAAAAGGGAGGCAAGATTCATAGGGAAATCTACTGCTATTCTGTGGTTCTTTTGGTCTGAAGTAATCCACAGGAAAATGGAAGCAGTAAACACAAGAGAAAATGGTGTCTTAAGTTTGTGTTAAGCTGCATTGACTTAGTTTGATGCAGGGATAAACACATGAAATCTAAGATCTAAAGGAAACTTGTCTATATAATTCTGAAGTTTTCTTTTTGGTCCTGAAATCCTATGAATCTAAGTCCCTTCATGGCACTTTGGAGACAGGTCATTAAAAAGAAAAACCCTTTTCACTGGGCATGGAAGGAACCTTTTCCCTCAGCAGTCCTTATGGTGTGGCTATAAAAAAGGTGACTCCAGCACCAGGAAGCCTGGCTGTCCAAAGAGCCAGCATTTATTAAAAAACATTTTCCTTGTAGGAAGTGAATGCTAGAAATGTTCTAGTGCTGGAATACAATCCTTTCCAGAAGTCAGATTTTTACACAAATTTCCCATCAGTATCACTCTAAGAGAAAGCACACTGCATTTAGTGTGAGCCCTGAAAAGCATGAACCAAAGTATAATTTGAATCTCATGTCAAAACCAGCTACTCAGTGAGGAATTTTCTCCTGGAAATAGTAAAGAGAAATATAAGAGAGACACAGATTTCGAAAGACTTTAGGATAGTTATGCTTTTCACATTTTAATCTTTTCTGACACAACAGAGCTACCTTCCCTGCCATCACTTTTCATCATTGAGTTTCTATGGCAGGAAAACTGCATACAGAAGAGCTCTTATCCTCTAGATGAAATCATAGATAAAGGGCCTTAAGTAAGAATCTCTTAGACTATAAGTGTTTTTCTACTTAAATATTGAGAAAAGTAAGAGAAGAGAATGCATCACATCTCCAGAGAATGCATCACTTTGAAGTAATTTTGATTAATAGAGCTATAGATATTTTGTAGAAAGCATTTTTAACATTTTAAACAAATTTCTGAGGGTTTGGGAAAATATGCTCTTTCTTAAAGTTTGCCTGTCTTACTAGCTCAGCAAGACCTGTTGAAAGTGTTACTTTAGTAAATGACCACTTCTACTCAGCTCAGTAAAAAATCATTTTTTCTCCATTTATCTTTTCTCTGTCAAATGCAAAATTGTAACCTTACAAGTTTAAAAGGTTAATTTATTTATAGTTAATATTACTCTTGCTTGTTTTGGCTAATATTTACACTGGCTACATAGAGAACTTCTACACTATGGAGATTTATAGTGTGCAAAACTTATGTCAGTTGAGATGCCTATGGTACTTTGAGTGATGAAGAGCTAGAACAGGTGTGGCCAAGGAAAAGAGACTGGTACACTCTGCTTTATTTACTCAATACAATTTAACTGATAATTTTCTCATGTAACAGGTTCTGTATGTTTTTCAAATACAGCCTTATTAAAAATATTTTTAATTTGTCAGTAATTATGCTTCTGTCTCCTTTGTTTGATCCCCACAAACTGATCTCATATAGCTGCATTTCAGAAGTGTCCCTGTTAATAATTTTTCATCTTTTCATAGATGGATGTAAAAATTGCTATATATACATTCTGAATAAGTTCAGAGTGACATGCTGAAAAGACAGGTGACTGGAAAGAATAGCTTCACAGCTGGCCCACTTTTATTAGCATTTCCTGTATGTGAATATCTCTTATTTTATTCAAATGAAGCATGTTGTCATGCTAATTGCTTTTAATTTTCATTGCTAGTGTTTAATTTACACTGTTAATGTAATTCAATCATTTCTGGGGTCATGGATTTTCTCTTATCCTACAGCTTGTGTCAGTCACCAGATAAACTTGAGGGATACCACAATATCCTGGACCTGAAAGTAACGTTAGTGCATTACTTTTTCCAATGCTGCTAACCTGGCATAGGTAGTTTAAGAGAGTATATATTTGAAAAAACTTGTTCTTTATTTGACTTCTTTTCCTTTTCTCAACACCATAGTGATCTGTCAGGTTTATAACCGTATTGCACATGGATGCCTCTCCCTCCTTGGTGTTTCACCATGTATCATTTCCAAATGCTCTGGAAGTGCTCAGTAAAGCTGAAAATATCCCTTTTTTGAAGACTTATTGCATGCAGGTTCTAAAGCTGCACATGTTTTCTATGAATGCTTGAGTGCTCACATTTCCCTCTCTTTTTCCTCTTTTAGTTCACCTGTGGCCCAAGATACCTTATTCAACACATTTTTGTTGGGACTCATTACACTGACATTTGTATTTTTATGGAAGTATTCCTTTGATGTTGATGGTGAGATGAGTAGGTTTCCTAATGAAATGTACATCAAAGAGTTTGTTCACTCTTTCATGGATGTTCTTTGGAGAGAAATGAGAGAGAGACATCTTGAAAATTAAATTTAAATTGCTCCTGAACATGCATAAGCTGCAAACTGCTCATGTCAGTAAAAGTCCTAGCCAATGGAAAAGGCCATCTGGAAGAGAGAGCCAGGTTCAGCCCATGTGAGTGGGAAGATGGAAGGGGTTAGTCAGGCCCTTCCAGAGCCAAGAGCTTTAAGAGATTTTCACACCCACTGTCATCACTCTTCCCTCTCCTCACTCCCTCCAGCTATCGTTGAGCTTTTTTTCCTTGGGCTCTTTTCAACCACTGACACTTTTTGTTTTCTGTAGCAGCAGAAGGCAGCAAGCCTTAGCCGTATTTGCCTGTTCTGGTCATACTTGCTCTGCCTTGGCCCACCATCATGCACCATCATGGAGTACTGACCCCTCCACAGCTCACCTGTGCTTCCAGCTGCCTTTCCTCAGTCTTCCCTTCCTCCCATTCTGTTTGCCCTGCGCTGCATTTTCACCCAACATCTTATTCTCATTGACACAAACTCTTCTTTACATTTCCCCTGGCAAAATAAAGGATTCACTGAGTGAATAAAAATCATACTTGAATGCAAGTCCATGAGAGACAGTGAGAGGATAAAAAGTAAAGAACAAGGAAAGCTACAACAAGGCCTGATAGAAACAAAGGAACACACTAAATCCTTTTCAGACTTCACTAAGCTAGCGTGCAAGGGAAAAGGAGATATGGAAATAATTCAAACTGGGAAACAATAGGAGAAGAACCTTAATATGAAAGGAAGAATTCAGCATTTCATTGTCACAGACTGGTTTATAATACTACATGGAGGACTGAATCAGGAATTTATGTTGAAGGAACATAAATTTAAAGGAATATTATTAAGGGCCTATGAATATGGGAAAAGGGAACATGGCTTCATTATTCACCTGGAAGAATAATGTCTTTAATATTTTGCTATTAGACTCTGACCTAATACGTAACAGATTACAGAAAAAAATATTCATCTTATAATAATTCTAGATAGAGAGATCCAATAGCATTTTTTTGCAGGGATGTAAATATTAAAGCTGAAATATAACTTTAAAAGGAAAGTGGAGAAATGGGCAGATGATTTAGATCCACTGTTTTTACTTTATAGATAATTGTATTGATTACTCAATTGCAAGTGACATGTCTGATTATTTTGTTATGTTAAACTGTAAGTGTTTCATAAATCTAGGGAGTGAATCATGGTAATGACACACTCCCAAAATCATAGACTGGGAGACTTGCTTGTAAAAGTTACTTTTTTGTGTATCTGCATTAAGTACTAAAAACCAGTTGAATCAAACCTTGCAGCAAATAACTTCAGTGAGGAACTAGAAATACTTTTATTATCCCACATGTAAATTAAAACTCTTCCATTTTAAATCTGCTTAAATTAAAGTGGGAAGTTCCATATAACAAGTTGGACAGTCTGAATGTGGAGAATATCTGTAATAGAGAGGTCCAAATCTTGTGCCATGTTGATAATTGTGTTCAGTTTCATTTGCAGAAAGTTTCCCTAGTAGTGGTAACTCCTCATCTTGGTTAAGCTATTCACCTGCTCCAGTCTGTACAGCTCTCTTTTGGATGATATCTGAGTCTCCACTTAATCATTCTCCTGACTTCCGTGTGGACCCAGAGAGCCATTAGGAGATAGAGCTGTTGCTGAGGAAGAGGACCAAGCTGACACAGGCTGAGCTGTTGTTTTGAGACAGAGAAGTTTTGTTGCTTCGGGGTACTGGTGTATGATAAAAGCACTATTTGTAGTGACAGTAGCATCAAAACAAAGAAAGAAATAATGTTTAATGGAAACCTCAGGTCATATGCTCATCTATCCTAACATCTGTAAAGAAATAGCCTTCTCTGAAATGCAGGTGGTCCACAAAGAGAGGCATATAAAATGCCTAAATCAAAATACAAGCTTCAGATAATGGCTGAAATAGGTCCCCAGAGAGCCTCCTGACCTTGAACCAACTCTGTACATGACAGCCTGTAAAAGGGAGGAAAGAAACACAGATAATTTTGCAATACTATTTGTGAGAGCTGAGCGTCGCCAGTGGATGAGACTGCTTCAGACCTATTGTTGTTTTAGGAGAATCCAACACTAAATGATGCTAGCAATGGCACAGATGAATCTTATAAAACACATTTAACTATTAAAGGTCTTGACACAAAGGTGAAGTAATTCCAGCTGTCCTGCTGGACCACATAAAAGTGATATATGATGTCTAACTAAGATATTCATACCAGGTGCAAGTGACAGATGCAACCAGCATGATGGCAGATCAAGAGTTCTTGTAAATCTCATCAGGAAAGGCCATTTATTAAGGGCTTCAGCATCCCCAGCTGTTTCATGTCAGCAGATCTGATTGAATTTCTCTGTTAACAGACCTTACAAAGTTTCTGTGATTATCCTAGTCCTTATTCTAAACTTTTGGTTGTGGATGATGAGCTACAGGAAAGATAGTTAGAAAGTTCCTTGACATACAAACCTTATTTCCAGCCCCATTTTGGTTTCTATCTGGCTGTATTCAGACGTTTCCTGAGGCAAACCTTTTCCAGCTGAGGAGCAGAACACAGCACAGATATTTAGAACAACAACAGGAAAGTATATGTGGAGCTGCTTTTCATGTAATTTTTCACATGCAATAGTGATCCTGGAGAGCAAGAAGCTGAACTTAAATAAACTGCCTGAATCATGCCTTTCTGAACATGTGGAGAGTAGACTGAGGCATTAATTCACATATTCCCCAGTGAAGTTATAGTACGGTCTGTAAAAGACATGGGCTGCATTAGTTGCCCTGTGTGACTCTGCAGTGACTTTCTCATAGTCCCTAGAGAATGAGTTCCTTCTGAACTGGGCCTGACCTAGATATTCACCCCAGTGTCATTGCAGACATCTTAGGACATTACAAATTAATGATAATCCTAGCCAAATTAAGTAAAACAACGGAGCTAGTATAAATTGCGCAGCTGGGGTGAAAAATTAGTTTCTCAAATGATATTCATGTTATTGTTATACCCATTATCTGATTATTACAGATGACACTATTTATATATAATGAAACAAATGTGCTTTTTCTTAGTGTTCAAGCTTGTTCTATGTTTTCAGTTAAAATCCTTAGTTGTGGGAGTAACCACAAAGTGACAAGGGCTGACCTGGGGTCAGCGCAGGCTGGGGGATGAGCAGATGGGGAACAGCCCTGCTCACAAGGACTTGGGAGTGCTGGTGGGTGAGAGGCTGGACATGACCCAGCAGTGTGCACTGGCAGCTCAGAAACCAAACATATCCTGGGTTGCGTCAAAAATAGTGTGGGCAGCAGGATTGGGAGGGGATTCTGCCCCTCTATTCTGCTCCTGTGAGACCGCACCTGGAACACTGCATCCAGTTCTGGGGTCCCAGCACAGGAAGGACATGGACCTGTGGAAGTGGAAGCGGAAGTGGAAGTGGAAGTGAGCCTACAGGAAATATGGAGAGAGAATTTTTACATGAGCCGGTAGTGATAGGACAAGGGGAAATTGCTCAAACTCAAAGAGAGTAGGTTTAGGTTAGATGTTAGGAAGAAATTCTTGACTGTGAGGGTGGTGAGGCACTGGAACAGGCTGCCCAGAGAAGTTGTGGATGTCCCGTCCCTAGCAGTGTTCAAAGTCATTATGGCATGGAGCCCATGGTAGAAGGATTGGAATGAGATGATCTTTTAAGATCACTTCCAGCCCTAGATGTTCTGTGATTCTATGACTGTCTGATTGAGTGGCACAAATTGATATTACAGTGACTCTGGCATGCTAGTACCAGCCATGCTGGTTTATTGATTATGCCAGCTGCAGACCACAATATTTCACGAGGCACAGGCCTGACATGGTAACTCTGTAGGATTACAGCAAACAATTGGAAGGGTTCAGTGAAAACGACATAGCAAAGAATCAGAAAATGGGGCTTTGGAGGCAGCAAGGACTCATTGGAACCCCTGAAAATCAGTTCTTTAGCTACTATTAAGTAGCTCCACTGACTGCTGGAAAATAAAGTTAGAAAACTAAGTTGCTTCTCTAGGAATACAAATTGGTACACTTATTTATTTGGAGTTTTTGAAGAAAAGTAAAAGTGAGCATGTTTTTTCATATATGTAAGGCTGTGACATAAAAAAATAATAAAGAAAATCAACTGAGGTGCAAAATTGGTCCATTACCTAATGTTATTCTAACCTCCTCTGAGACTTGTGGTTCCTGACTAAAGATTTGTTTATAAGCTGGTGATACTTTGCTCTCAATGCTACTTCAGTATCTGAGCTATTTAAATTAAAGGTAGCTTGCCTATCTCAACTTTATATTGCAGTCCTATACATGATGCCAGTGTAGATATATACACCTCAGATCCCTAACATTCAGGTCAGTTATGGCTTGTCAAGAAACTGTTAGAAGAGAATTCACAGGGAAAGAACTGTCTTAAAAATTTCTTCTTTCATTTCTGTTTTTTCTTGCACAAAGGACAGTCTTGTATTTTCAGTCTGCATAGCCTCAGGTAGTTCACATAGTACAGAATAATACTATTCTGTTGATAAATGAATTTCAGTGAGAGGTATTGGAGAACTCTGTAATCTCAGAGAGCATCAGAAAGTGAGTGTTTCACAGAGGTGTTGCAGAACTCCTCTTCAGACAGGTATTACAGAGTCACAGTAGTACCTCTGTGAGGAACCTATTACTGAAGACCTATCCAGGTTGTTCAGGAGGGACACAGACCCAGAATCATATATGCTGAAACCTTGAGAATGGAGTTAAGCATGTCAAGATCTATTACCTGCATGTTTTCTAGCCATATTAGTAGCTGTCCTTCTTATGCATTAGCTTAAAGTCTCTTTGCTCTTGGGGCACTTTGCCCTCCTTCATTTTTCAATGACTTGAACATCTTTAGCTGGGGCAAATGAGAGGACAAGTGTCCCACTGCACTGCTGTTAAGCAGTGGTTTTGTGCATCTACTGACTTTGCCCAATTAGGAACAGGATCATCAGGAAACCAAATGTGTGCTGAAAACCTAACAGGAATTTGCAGACCTGTTAAGGAAACTACCCAGTCTGAACATTCACAAGACTCTCTGGCATTCTGGGACCGAAGTCCCTCCACATCTCCAGTGAGCCCAGGGGTGCCCCACACACCCTACTCACAGTCAGACCAGGTTTCCTGACTGGTTAACCCCAGGTTTCCCATAGCAAAGTCCGAGATGTCCCATTCCATAAAGCCATTTATTCACAGTGCAGTATCACGAAAACAGCCTGGGCTGGTGCCTCTGAGGAGAAACCCCCAACAAAGGAACCCCATGGCTTTTATATCCCCACAGTCTACCCAGGCAAAAGTCTTGCTTTTCCTCCTGAAGCCTCCCTTCCTGCTGTGTCTGGTTAGCACCCGCTTTGTGCCATTTGTTAACCAAAGGGTTGTCACTTTATGGCCTCTTGTCTTGGGTTCCTATCCAGATCATGTCAAACTGTAGCTTGTAAATAGAGCTACCTGCACCAGATGTATTCCTCAGCAGATCATACCTTCAGGCTGAGAGCTAAGGTACTGCCACCAAAATTGGCTAAAAATCAGCTTGGGCAAAAAATCCTTATGTGATCATCTGTGACTGCTGCAGACCCTATGCAGCTTAGTGGGGAGCTGTTTCAGCCAGTTTCACTCTAGGGAGGTAGATAACCTCTCTTCTAGATGACTTGGAGCATCTCACTGTTTCTGTACCTGCCCAGTACACCTTAGCCTTGATAGATGTCTCTCTCTGATGCTTTTTTATGTCTTATAACCAGTCTCTAGGGCACAGCATAAATTTGAAGAGAATTATTTTATATCTTTTTCATCTGTCTTTTCTTCCTTGTCCCTGCTTCCCAAAGCCCTATGATTAGCATTTTGAATGCATTCCTTTATATACCTTAGTTTGCACATTACTGGCTTTAGCCTTTAGCATTTCTTACTTGCAGACTTCTGAAGTCACATCAGTGACAGCCAACTAATTATATAATGAAATATAATAAATGAAAAACATTCTTGTTTAACTGACAATTGTTTTGGTTGGCATCATATAAAGGCTTTATCTGGTGATAAACTATTTCTGATTAATTCATTGTCCTTACCCCTGATCCCCACCATTAATTTTACAGGGACTTCTACTGTAGAGTCTTCATTGAGAACTTCTTTGGGCAAATGTACAAATTGAGGTGTCTTGCAGTAATGAGGCCTTATTCTCATTTTTGCTCAGTCACATACTCTCCTCCTCTTTCTGTGGGCATCTGAGGTGAATTTATATTCTGAGCAATTATTTTTATGTATTGGATGCAAAATATCTGCCTAGTAATCACCTGCAGATGAACCTGGAAGGTCTCTGACCCCTTAGAATATTGTCTATTATCACCTACAGCTATTCTCTCTAGCAGTTAGGACTGCTAGATTCATTCCCTTTCCCAGCTCTCTGAGAATGCTACTGGAAGAACCAGTGACACTATTCTCTCAACAGCCAGATTTGTCAGTATAGGAATACTTGGTAAAGTTTTGTTTTATTGTAATTTTTTTAAAGTATATTTTTAGTATTATCTCTGATCTAATCACCATAGGGCTTCATGTCTTCAAAGCTCAAGTTTGTCTCTCACTGTCCATGCTAGTGCCAAGTCAGAGTGGCTGCAGTGGATGACAGAAGGGATGTGTTGAAGCAGCAACTCACAAGGTTTTTTTGGTCCATAATGCAACCTCTACCAGTCCTGTGTTCTGTCCTCCACTCTAACACTTCTTGGGCCTGCAGGTGTCCAACCTCAAGCACCAGAACAGCCACTCACAGCTGTCTGCCTGCTCATTTCCTTCACAGACTCATCCTAACTAGCATCTTCTGTGTCTCTTAGTGCGCAGGAATGTTGCTCCCATGTCAGAATGGTGCACAAACTCTAGCACCTCCTGTGAGAAGCTTGCAGCCCAGCTGAGGACAAAGGAGCTCTCTAAAACAGACATGGAGTGCCCTTATTGAATGTACAAATACCCTGACGTGTCAGTTCACGTTGTTGCTCCATGCCAAAGACAGAAGGATCTCTTTTCTCCACCCTCTGTTACAGGGCCCAAGAGTCAAATACCCTCATTGAACAGACTGTCTCTCACTCTCCAGATGTTCGCCCACTCCTGGGCAGTGACATAGGAAAATGTTTCATGTAGCAGGAAGTTTAGTGGTTCCTGCACATTCCTGAAAGCTTTTAATGAGGCTGAGGCTCATTAAAACACACCCAGCTCTCACACCATGGGAGCTGAAGTAAGGGCATAAAATACCAGATTAGTGTTACTGCAAGTGAGAGGATACACCAAGCTCAGTATGGAACACCAGGAAAATCATTCTGGCACTACAACATTTAAGAGGTCTTCTGAAGCCCCGCTTGGCTGCACAGTCTGAAGAGAGAGAAGTGTGAGAGAGGCCATAAGTAGGCAGTAATATGTCAATAAGACCGCCTGGCTGGCTGTCTCCTTCTTATGCACAAAGCCCAATATTTCTTTATTCTCCCTCTTCCATCAAATCACCTCTACCACCTTCAGCAGATGACTACTAAAGTCTGCAAATCATTCACTGTGATGTGAGTTCATGCCCCTTCTTGTCTGAACTGATTGCTCTCCTTTTGCTGTCTAGTCAACACGTGCAGAGAGCAGCATGGAAATGAAAGGGTTCTTTCAGATGCTGCTTCCTGGACGAAAATGTTCAGAATAGGAAAATCAGTTCACAGATCTCGTCCAGAGGATGGACTTCAAGGGAAGTGGATAAGCAGACTAAATTCTATATTGACTAGGAGGTTCAAAGAGCCTACATTTGTATACTTGTGTTATTTATAATCTGTTCCACATGGGATGCCCTCTTAGGCCTGCCCTGGACCTATCTCCATGACTCAGACAGGACCATGAATAAGGACAGAAAATACTGGGTTCTGCAATAAGGGAGAAATGTGAGAACTTTCACAGTGGCACATGATCTCTTTGTGATGAAAGGGCCAGGTTGGTGTACTGTGCATTTCACTGAGAATGATCAGGTGTTCCTGCCACACAACTTTAATGATCAGCTAAAACTATTTGCACTTTACAATCACCTTTTCCTGTCTTTCCTACAGAGCCTGCAGTACCTTCTCCATGTGCTGATGGAGTACACCTCAGTTATCTGCTTGTCTTCCTAGATTCTCACCATGGTGCACGGGATGTGAAAGTATCCATTGCTTGAAAATCTCAAGCTGAAGCCCTAGATTTTATTAGGGTTTAAATTTTGGAGGGTTTGCATCCTTCATTCGTAAATCTTCGTTCCTGCCCTGGAGGACACAGTGGACGAAAGCCACTTACTGAGTCTTGTTTTCTTTCCAAATAAATCCTAGAGCTCTAAGCACACTTTTTATTTGTCATGTTACTCTAAAGAGTAAGATGAAAGGGGCTGTCTTTATGTTCCCTGTATATCTTTCAGCAATTTGCCTAGCCCAAGCAGGAATGCTAGTGCTTATATCCTCTATATTTCACATAGTACTCACTTTGTGCCAGAGGGTCTATGTATTATTATTTTTGGTTCAGCTTTCAGGGCTTGCTTATTGCAAACAGCTTTTTTTTTTTTTTTTTTTCTGTAAGGAGACAGTAAAACACTTTGCATTGGACAGTGTCTGTGTCTCTTGACTCAATGCACTTTTGGAAAGCCATCTCCTCTGGTATTCACACTATATCATCCTCCACCACAAGACAATTTAAAATAAGATATTCCCAGTCTTGCCAGCTTTCTCTAAACAAAGCCTGTGAGTTGAGAATGAGCTCAATATATCCATGACATGTATTGGCATAGACACATCTACAGGAGGGGAGCAGTTAGGGTAATTTGGGATATCCTGGAAGACTCTGGGGAGAACTGTGGACCACTCACTGGTCTTCCTCCAGGGGACTTAACATTTTAATTCATTTAAATAATGCACTTTCACCCTTAGACCATCAGCCTTCACAGACCTCAAATGAAGGACTGAAAGAGAATGCCTGGGCAGCAGGGTTTCCTATTTCTGCAGCTGCCACAGAGAAATGGGATGAGAAGGCAAAAGCAAAGATTTATTCTCCATGAGACAGTGGTTTGAGATGCATCTGCCTCTGGAACAGCCAATGCATGTCCTCTTGCAAAGGTACAGTAAGGGTTCTGATGAGGGAGAGAGCTTCCTTTGTTTTTATACACAAAAGGCCCTGAACCTGGTAAAGAGAAATGTGGTTTTCTTATATCTTTAGCATGGATAAAATCTCTATTTATTGCTGATATGAGCAATATCAGTTGATCAGTTAATATACTAAAATGTACATCAAAATATACACCTTGGAAGAAATGACTAATCAGACATTGTTTTAAAAAGTGCCTAAATGAATAGCAGAGTAACATGAAATTCTTATTTGGAAGTGTCTGTATAATTGAAATGCCATTTAAATATCACTAATGGTTTGAATCTTGTACAATGTTTCAGAAGCATTCATGTGCCCAATTCCCTTTAACATCACAGCCTATAAGGCATACAAATATCTTTGCAATAGTTCTCAAAGGTTTCAAATGCATATTAGCACTGAAAACAACACTGGTTTGTAGTTTCGTTGTTGTGAACTTTTATTTACTGGCTGCCTGTCTTTACCAGAAGTTTGTCCACTGGTTGCTGTCTTTTTTTTTTAATGTTCAAGCACTTTGAATAGTCTAATTTGTCCTCAGTGTAAATAATCTCACAGATGAAGTATTAGGCTCATGGAATTTGTTTACATTTATAAATATTTTCTCTCATGCCTGAAACTTTTTTGAGGCAGAAGTTTCTTTCTTTATAGAAAATGTACTTGTGTTTTGTTTGAAGGGGGCCACATGCCCTGGCTAGGCTGCCATGAACTGGTGTATGGCTGCACATACAGTACACAGTGTACTTTTTTTGGAAATTTTCTTTATCTCTTCCAGTCTGTGCTTCTTTTATTCCCACTAACTTTAATAAACTGAAAGAGAAATTCTATGAAGGGCTGGAGCTTTCAAACCAAAAATGCAGCACTTGAAATTAAATAGTATGATCTCATCCATCCCTAAATTTTAGTGCCTTTTCTATGTCCAGTAGACAGCTTTACTTTTATAAAGCTTGAGTCCTTGTCAGCCTTGAAAATACTATTTATTGACTTTGTCACTTGTATTTACTATAAGCTATTCCCTGTTCTATATGGCCATACACAATGAGTTTCCAAACAAAATATTAAGTATTTTTTATGTTGATCAAGAGATCTAATTCCAAAGTCAAACTCTTCTCCAACTGTGCACAAGTGAAGGAAAAGTTTTTCGATGTAGTGTGGTACAGTTTTGTACTCCTATACATCTGACATAAGAATAATGTGCACTGGGCTTGATCCAACAGAGAGTGGCTTTTGTGTCTCTTGATCCTGGACATTTCCAGAGCCCCCCAGGATCTCTAGTCAAAAAGTCTATTTTTGATTCTAACGGGAGAAAAGTGCTTCCTTCTATGGCTGCAGACTGCCAAATTATGCATCCCATTTTCCTGACTGGCACTGCAATAATAGCTGTAGTAAAGATTTTTGTCTTTACCTCTAAAGCTGGCTTGGCATGAAAGATTGATAAGCTGAAGATTCAAAACCAAATGTAGTATTTCATAAGAGAACATAGGCAGAAAGAGCTGCTGATTGTTTTCCCCTTTTGCACAGTAAATGAACTAACTAGCCAAATCCATTGTTAGGTATCTGTTAAAGGGCTTTTGTTTTCCCATAAATAACCGCTGCAAGTTTTGAAAATGAAATCAGCCATCACAAGCAGGCTTTTGAACATGCCGTCAGGGCTGAATGCAGTCAGCATGCTCAAGAAATCATTTGTCACGATTCAATCAATGGGCAAAAATCTAAAGAAAGGCTGAAGTAGAATAAAATAGTGAGTTCCATGCATACAGTCCCTTCAGAAAATCATTAATCTAGCAACAATTACATACTTATAGGTGCATATTAAAAGGAAAAAAATAGTGAAATGGGAAGTATACTGTATTTATCAAAATACGCTGATAATAATATCATAGCTGCAGCCAGAGATGTAGGCAGCAACAGGAAATTGCGGGACTGCTTCTGTTGATACCTTCCAGTACTGCGGATCCAAAGCTGGAATAGATCCCTGATTCACTGAAGTATTTAAGCATGTGTCTCATTCCCAGTGAGTTCAAAGAGACTTAATCTTGTCCTTAAAGTAAGCATCTGCTTAAATATTTAAACTGAATGAGGACCTATCATGATCCCGTTTTTATTGGAAACATCCACTGACTTCCATAACTGCAGAATTAGACTCCTAAATAGGACTTGCAGAACTGTGGATCTGGGCTTTAGTCATTCACCTATTTTGCTCTAAGCATGTGTCCTGTGTAGAGGATGTATGGTCCATGATTATTCAGTCTTGAGATAGCTAACTGATCTCTTCTCTGCGGTGACTGTTGACAGCCTGAAGTTGTGGTGGGAGGCTTTAGGATGGATATTAGAAAAATTTCCTTCTCTTGTTGGGCACTGGAGAAGGCTCTCCAGGGCACTTGTCACAGCACCAAGCCTGACAGAATTCAAGAACTGTTTGGACAATACCCTCAGGCACACAGTGTGACTTTTGGGGATGTCCTATGCAGGTCCAGGAGTTGGACTCAATGATTCTTGTGGGTGCCTTCCAACTCAGCTTGTTTTGTGACTATCCTTACTAGAAATTTCAGAAATTTGATTAGGGTGGTAGAGCCTGACTCAGCAAAATAGTTGAGCATGACTGCACAGGCTGGATCATAAAATGAAGTTGGTTGGTGTTGGTCTAGGAATGCTCTGAATAAATACCACAGTTCCCACTTACTCTCAGTCCATTTTCCCAGAGGCCAGATACAGCTGGGTGGATATACAGTTGGGTGGAACAAGGTCATAGTGCTCATGGGGTTGCAGGGCTCTGGCATTTTGCAAAGACTCAGACCAGAGGCCCTGCTGCAGGGGCCAACAGGGTGGAAGCAGCGGTGAAAGTGTCATGCTCTGCACACAAGGTTTGATGGGTCTTCATGTAGGCCCATTAAAGTCAATGAGAACGAAACACACACTTTGCTCTGCAGAGATGGGATTACTCATGCGCCTAAAATTAAACATGTGGTTAAGTGCTCTGCTGAATCAGGGCCAGAGAGATGGAAAATGAGCACTGCCAGTACTGATTCTCTCCCATCGTCTTTTCCACACAGCTGCCTCCTGACGCCTGCTGACTCTTTCGTAAATATGGACTGTAGCTATAGTACTATATTAATTACTAAAAGAAACTGGGCTGTATCCAAAGCCCTGGCCTCACTGAGGTCTTAGACAAAACTTCCATTAACACCAAGTTAAGATCATAAAAATGGGGTTCTGTGGCATAAGAATGGAGTAGTTTCTAACACAATGGATGGAGATGAGGTTTCCTATGACAGAAGTAAATTAGTGGGAAAGTACAAATACCAGATAAGTCCAGAGGAAGGGTAAATTTTCTATTGGGAAATGTACATTAGAGAGCTTCTTCTGCACTTTTCTTTTGTGTGCACTTAATCAGTTAACTTGTCAAATCTTTTAGCATAAATAACTCTTACAGTATCAGAGAAAATTACATATGTTTGTTACAGCAGATTTATTATTAACACATTTGCTTATTTAACAGGTGTGTTAATTTGATCCAACATACAAAAGAATTGTGGTTGTATCAAATTGTTTCTTTAGCTTTAAAACCAAAAATGCAAGCTAGAGTGGAGTCTCTGTTTGAATCAGGGAAATATTCATATGTGTGTCTTTAACATAAATGATTATTCATTTGAAAAGCGTCTGGAATTTGTGTTTCATAAATTTGGTAAGTCACCATATTCTTACATTTCCTCACCACTTTCCAAGAGTTCCAAGAGTTACATTCAGCCTTCTTCTAGAATAGGCTATACTTCCTCTGTCCATGTAAGCATCCCATGAGGAAACAGTTGAGGTAAAGCATATCATACAAGTGATACAGATATTATAGATATGATATAGATATTTTACATATTATACAGTAATATACAATATAATGCATAATATACAATACTATACAGATATTATTAATACAGACATTATAGATTAATAAACTATGTGTTTTATTTTTTTAATAAATTTTAAATCTATCGGTTTTCTGGTAAACATTGATGATAAGGCTTTGATGTGCATTTTATTATCTTTGGAAATGTGGGCATTTCTCATTGAAATAGTCACTGAAAAGTAGACAGGATGTAGAATTTTAGAAAATGTTGTCTTCCCTTCTCACAGTGCAACAAACTTTAAAAGATTTTAAAACTACTTACCATGTGGTTTGTTCTGTTAAATCAATATCAGAGTAAAGACCCAGGAATTCCAAGAATTTTTCACAGGTTATTTAACTTATCTGTTTCTCCACTTGTATTTTTCACAGTCTATTAAACTTATCTGTTTCTCCACTTGTCATTGTGTTATCAGTATATTACTGATTATTGCCTTTGACCCAACAAAGTAAAATAGAATTAGAATTGTAAAAACTTTATGATATTAGATAAAAACTGATAAGAATTAATTATGATGTCAAATATATACTAAATATAATACATAGTGGACACTACATAATAATTAATAATAACCAACAATACTAATACTAATACTAATACTAATACTAATACTAATACTAATACTAATACTAATACTAATACTAATAATTATAATGCAATGAACAACAATCCTTGAAAAAACCAGTGTCTTTCACAACTGCCAGTAGATCTGGGTGCATAAAAGAAGATACTCCAGGTACTAGATTTTTTAAGGAAAAAGTGTGTTGCCAGGCTGGACACTTATCAGTGAGGCTTTGTTAGATACAGGCTAACCCCAGGAAATGCAGAGCTAGGCACATACATCTGCCAGGCTCCAGAAGGCCATAGAGCCTGTACAACCATGCTTCTGTATTTAACTCCTTTTTTCTCTCTTGCTTTGACAATCATCACGGAAAACACTACCCAAGACAGTTGGTCTGGGCTGCTTTTTGTCAATCCTCACACATTAAATGCATACATGTTAGGTCTGTGGTGTTTTAGGTGTAAGGGGGCAAATGCAAATGTCATAAAAATAAAAAAAAATAATTAATGTCCCTTCCCAAAATTAAATCAGCCTTCACAATGTCTGTATCTTTCAAGAGACACTTTTCTTTAGTCCTTGTTCCATACTTACACTTTTGCAGTTGAAATCTGAAGATGGAGCGAAGGAGATCCATGTTAAACTTCTTGCCTGTAACAGACAGCTGAAGAACACAGTGGCTAAAACTGAAAAAGGCTGCTCTCTGGCAGACTTCTCTGTTGAACAGTAGACCTGGGAGCTTGTGTTTGCTTTCTTTGGCTGTAAAAAAATCACCTTAAGCTAAACTCAAGTAAAATGCATTTTAAAAAAATACACTTTTTTCTCCCCAGCATTACTGTTTATAAGGGAATGAAGAGTGTTTAGGGAATGCAATCCAGGGAAGATGGCAGAGGCTTTTTTGTGGCTGTGGCAAGATTAATATTAGAGTAGCTATAACTCTTACATGACCAGCTTACTTTAAGACATAGTGATATTTGGATGAATAAGCTAAAAGGCCTGGAAGGATCTAAAAGCGAAAAATGCTGCACTGTAGTGAGCAGCAAGGGATGCCAGGCATTTCCTAGGGGAAGTACTGACCTGTGACAGTTTACTCCTGGCATTGGGGTATGTAATTTTTCTCTGCCTTCATCACAATCATCTTCTCCCCCACTCCCCCCCACCATTTTACCATGCTGGTGTAATGATCTGACGAATTCTTGCAGTCCTGTAAAAGGACATCCCAAACTGGGTAGGATAGGGCCAGTGTGCAGTGGGAAGTGTGGTGTCATAGTATAGAAAATATATGCATTTTCATATGAAAATACATATTTTTATTATTTTAAAAATATATTTTAATATGTGTATTTTTGGTGACACTGAGTGTCATAGAAAAATCTATGGTACAGAACCCAGGATTAAGAAGCCTGCATGATTTACCCATCCCACAAGCAAGGACTAGAAGCTGGAATACCTCTGTCTATCAGCTTTTAGAGTGGTTTCAAGAAGATAAGGACCCTCTGTGTAATGTAGCTGAAGAAGCCATTTAGCCTGCAAGGCAGACAGGACATGTCAATTAAGAATGACCTAGTTTCACTGGACTGGTGGAGATTATGGGTATTCTCTGAACTATGATGGAAAGAAACCACAAATCATATGGCTCTGCTTGGGAAAACTACCCATGAGAAGTGGGATTAATTTTGGCCTGAAAAATGAAGTTTTGTCAGTTTGGACAGCTATCTCACAGAGACAGTCTGGTCTGTGCCTGTGGCAGCCTCAGCTTACCAAGCAGCAGGTGCTTAGCTGAGGGGTCACAAAACTAGATCCAAGTAATAGAATTAAAGAGTGGCTGGTCATTTTATCTTCCTGATAGAGGGAGAGCAATACAAGAGCAGGAAGTATGAGGTAAGAACCACAAACAAAGCCTGCAGGGATTATTTGTTATGGTTTAGGATCATATGAGAAGTCTTGAAAGAGCGTCAACAAAATCTGGGTGTGGTAACAGTGTGTTCTAGCAGAAGGTCTTAGAGCAGGCAACAAAACAATAGCAGGGGTTCATGTGGTCTAGACCAATGGCCAAATACAGGAAACCACAAAGTGTGCTTGCTGGCAGAGAGGAAGAAGTGCCTGAGAGCGGAAAATCGCTGTGACGGCCAAGCAATATCCAGGAGGGACCCAGACATTTCCTCACAGAGCACCAGGAATTATGTGGGCGACCCTGGCTCCATGTTCTCAAGGATGGATCAGGACAGATGCCAGCAGTGAAAGCAGCACCCCTGGGGGAGTATATACAAGGGGGGAAAAGCAGAGCAGCAGGAGGGAAAGCTGAAGCTAGACAGAAATACCCATTCCACAGTTACCCATCACATAAAGTGGTCTGTAAGATCAATTGGGGTCTGAAAGCAGTTTGTCCTGCAAATGACCTTATGAAGGAGAGCTGGCTAAGGGCCCTCTGTCAGTTGAGGAAAACAGAAGTCTTTGGGATTAGCTCAGAAAGGGACTGGTGTCTGTAGATGCTCACCCTTGGATCACCATCAACCAGTGATGAAGAAGAAAATCTAAGGGTCACCCTGGCTGTGAGCCACAGTGGTCCAGGTGCACAAGACTGCAGGTGAGCCTCATTACCCAGGGTCTGGGAAAAAAGTGACACTGAGGTGTCAATGGGAATGAACAGAAAGAATCACTAGGTGGACTAGCACAAGATAAACTTGCAGCACATGTGAATGTCACATGGTTTTTTGGTAAAAACTAACACATTGCAAAATAGAGTGAAACATGAAACACGTAACCTTGATTTACAAGACTTAGGTAACCCTGCTGTTCTTAGTGCATGCAGTTAACCTGATGGTATAGCTTCTAATTGACTTCTCTGATAGGGCTGAATAGCCGGAAAGCTACAGTGTGGGATCTGCCAGAACATCCTGATAGAAAAGCATGGCTTTTTTTGATTGCTGCTAGCAACTTGATGTTGTCTGAAGCCATGCACAGCAGAAGCATTTGGTATTTTGCCAAAGCAAAAAGGAACGGGTGTTTTATCCAAACTGCTTGGAAGAATCCAACTCTCTTTGTGTTTCACACATACCTCTACAATGTACCCAGAGCACCATGGAGGCGAAGCAAATTCTGTATGTGAGTCAGAGAGGAGACTGACACCAAGAAGTGATGGAAGTCGGCTGGATTTGCCTGAAAATACAGGGTGGAAGCAGGGACTAATATCCAGTCCTTTGCCATCCAGCAGTGATAAGGAAGGAGTGACTACCACTGGGCAGCATTTTCTTAATTGTTTTGTCATGTTGTTTCTAAGATCTTCTGCCCTACTATACCTATGGCACCATTCAGCTATCTGAAATAAACAAACAAACTAAATAAATAAAGTAGTGGCTGTGAAAATGGCCTTGAGAGCCTGTAAACGACAGTCAACAGGAGAGTGCCAACACTGGCCTCTTTCTGAAGGTACAGAGCAGAGAGGTCACAAAATCTGGAGATTTGTAAAATGCCCTGACTTATGTGGAAGGTACCATTGATCGATATTTTGCACTTTAATGTCACACAGTGCAGAAGTGTGATTAATGAAACAATTAAAATCCCTTGCTTCCAGCAGAGACCTGAACCTTTGTTTTGGTAGGTTTTTTTTTCAGTACCATAATGTTTAGCTAGTTTAAACGTGTTCTTTAATTTCATTTTGAGCTAATATCCAAATTTTACAGAGTTACAGTGAAAAATTATGTCACATTGTCAGCAAAAACAATTAGATTATGATCCTTTAATCACTCATACTGAGCATGAAGTCCCTGATTCAGCAATGCATTTAAGTGTGCTTTGAATTTTAATTATGTGTGACGATGATTGTTATTCAGAAAGGTGTTTAGGCGTATGCTTATATGTTTTGCTGAACTGAAGCTTGAGAGCAATAAGAAGGCATCTGGCACTTACCTAAGAGCAATCGAGGGTGAGTCATAGCAGTGAAACTGAAGCTGTGGCCACAGAGAGTTACTGCACAGAGCAGTCTCCTAACCCTGTACTACAATAATCAAGAAAGAAAAAGCTCTGTTTATCTCAGTCTTCAGATTCCTTAAGTGCTTTTTTTTCTGATTGAAACTGCATTATTTTACCAGGTTCCTTTCATTTCTTGTCAATCAAGGATGATGAATATGGGAATGTTTGTTTTTTCATCACACTTTCCAGTGGACAAATAATTCCCAGCACACAGGGGTGGCTGTTGAACAAACTCCTGCTGTAAAACCAGTTGAAAGGCTCCCATTGATTCTGAGGAAAGCGGCTTCAGGCCCTGGGTGAGTCACTGCATGGGCAGCCTTGGTCTCAGCACTTCTTGTGTTGTCTCTGTAATACAGCAGCAGATCGAGGTCTTCCAGCCAGTGAGTAACAAATGCTTAGATTGGAGAATCACCTCCCAATCCCAAAGTCTTGTGACAGCAGGCTGCTGCCTCTTTCTAGCTGTTTCTTTCTTTCTAGGTGTCTCAGTGTGAGCTACCCTAGGACAGCAGTCTGTCTCTAACAGCACTTGGCAGGGCTCTGGCAAGTACTCTACTTGGATGCAAGGCACCACTGCTCCACTTGCCTCATCATGACACTAGAGGAAGAATTTAACCCCCTGTCAACTCAGAGTAATAAATGAGAGAAC
This sequence comes from Pseudopodoces humilis, assembly GCF_049639895.1. Taxonomy (NCBI): domain Eukaryota; kingdom Metazoa; phylum Chordata; class Aves; order Passeriformes; family Paridae; genus Pseudopodoces; species Pseudopodoces humilis. The sequence continues at coordinate 33,840,971 of NC_142204.1, read as the reverse complement.
TCCCCAGCTGATTATCAGCTCTTTTACCTGCAACATCCAGGACCATTTAAATCTTACTATGACTGATTAAAATACATAATGGAAAATTGATTTTTTTTCTGCTCTATAGGGGTAAAATCAATGCAGATTAAGAACAAGAGAAACAGTGAAAGGGAAGAAATACAACCGCAAATTCCACTGGACTCAAACCCAAAACCAAGAGTATATATTCTAAACTTCAGGAATATATGCTTTCTAAAGCCTCCTAAGTCTCTGCACTGGTAAAATAATCTCAAACAAACTTGAAAGCAGATTGAAAATAGATGAGGTGTCTCTAAGTGAAAAGAGACAGTTATCCTCTGCACCTGCTAACAAACACAGTTCTTTTTTTTGTTATGAAATGTCTCTAACTTAAAATACTGCCTGAAAGTAAACTCCTTCATCAATTCATGATGAATTCTTCAAAGGCATTTTGGTAGACACTCTAAACCATTGGCGTTATTGTAGCTTTATTTAGGATTTGAGGAGAGAGAGAATACTGCAATCAGAAAGGAAGAAAGACAGACAGAGGAAATGATTACCTTTCAACCCCTGTGATTTAGAAAGAATAACATGCTTCTTTCTTGATCTGTTATATACTTACAGAGTAAAATTTGACACAATGTGGCATTGAACTGTAACTGTCTGCTGAAGTGATATCATCCTCTCCTGTATACCAGGAACTTCTGGACCTGGGAATTCTGTGCCCTTTCTAGAATGCATCCTCCCACTGCTTTTGGATTAATCACTGTATACTCCCCTCTGTACTTTCCAGCAGAAATGATTAATGGAAAGGGTGGGCAGCCATGCCCTCACTGCTGTGTAATCACTTCTCTTCATTTAGAATAAAGGTCAATTTTGACAGCAATACTATTTTTTTAAAAATTATTGTTTTTTTAAGTTCCTCAAACTTTTTTGACAAATCTAGGTAAGTTTTCCTCCTTTCTGAAGTTATGCAGCCACACATTCCTCATGTAAAGGAAAAAAAAGTTGTTGCTGCAGTGCTCTGGGCATTTAAGAACTGCTAAAAGTACAGCACCAAGTAGGTACTTTTCTGGTGGTGATGAGTGCATAGCTGTCTGAGGATGCAGAGCTGAGCTTGCTGTTCAGTTTTGGAGGCCTTCCCAAACACTTCACCATTTCACCTGATAAGGAAACTAGGCTGGGAAAAATGCTAGACATTAATTGTGGAAAAGATTGTCCTGTCTCCATTTTGACAACCGGATTAAGAAAACATGATTTCTAATGGCTACACTGAGAATTCGGGATGTTTGACATCTGTTTCTGTAATTCTGTGCTCCCTAAATGCTCTAAAAAGCAACCAAAGGCATCAGATTCTGTGATAGGAACGCCAGAAGAAACACCTGAAGGAATATAACTGGAAAACTGGGCACCACATATAATGGGTACTGGCCTCCAGAACTGCCTGCAGCAGGACCCTGAGCTCAGTGTTGCAACCCTGTTCTCCCTTTTTTTCCATCACGTTCTCTGCTATGTGAGTGTTTTTGTCTATCCACTGCCAAACTTTAAACATCAGAAATCTTATAAACTCAAACTAAACCATTTGGCTTAAAAAGCTGCAATAAAAGTGAACATCGGAGAATATGAATCAGATAAATGTGTCCCTGTGACAAGAGTTTCTTTTTTCTACTGAAAAATAATTTGTTATTCCATATGTATGACCACTGAAGATTTGCTTTTAGAAGGCACATTATAGAGACTATCAGAAATTTTCTCTGAACCTGAGTTAAAAAATGTGCAAAAATCAGACATTTCTCTTTTTTGGTGTGTATATAAATAACATTATAGCACTCTCCCCACAGAGTGTATGGCAAAGATGGAGATACATTTACAGATAACCTATGTAAGCCACACCAGCTTTGGTGCCTTTGTACCAAAGCAATGAAGATGTAAGTTAGCTAAGGATTTGCTCCTAATTCACAAAATTGGTTCATGGCTCAGTTATTTTTCGCTGGTAAAACTCTTGGGTTACCTGCAGAACTTTTGGAGTCTTGTTTGGTAGTCCTTTTGCCTGGCTGGTGCTGCTTGGTAGCCCTGGGACGACACTTATCTGGCAGTATTTATGACTAACTTTTGTCAGAACCCTTTCAAATTCATATTGAAGGAGGGCTGGAATTACAAATAAAGAACCTTTTTTCTTATCTGATTTCAGCCATGGCCAGGGGAAAAAAGTACTTTGTGGGCTGTTTGTGGGTTATTTGTACACACAGAGGATTGTGTCACAGGAATCTTTCAGCCAACTACCATCTGCTGCTGCTAATGGAAACTGTCTAAACCAGCCCAAATTAGGCAAGTCTCTGAGATCAAGCCATATGAAGAATGAGGAATTTGCAGTCAGTTAAATTTTCAAAATGGCATTCTAAAATGTGTGGGTTTCTTCCAAGCCCCTCACTAAAATATGCTGCGATGTACAACCGTGCAGTTCTGAGGGTGAGCTCGGGGAAAGAGGGGTAACTCTGAGGTAATGGAAAAGACCATTTCTTCGAAACAGTTGGAACATGCCCGGTGATTTGGATGGGTCTATACACTGTGGGTGCTGAGAATAGGCTGGAGAGCCAGGAATCACTTGGGAAAATGCGTTTCAGTGATGGACTTTAATATCACAAGACAACCGAGCTGACCTACCTTGCATGTTCGTGTGATTAATAGCTCTGGTGAAGGGTTAGTGAGTAACAGCCTGATGCCAAATGGATATCAATGGGATCAAACCATGCATTTGGCAGATATAGGAGGGAGCACTCGTTGTACACAGAATAAAGGAGAGTGCTGCAGCAACTCCCTGAACCCCTGGTAGAGCTCTGGCATGGGAACAAGAATCTGGCTGTAACCCTGCACAATAAGGACCACGCATGAACACATGTGCACGCAATTACATGGCATGAATGTAACAAGAGAAAATTGAATATAAAAATATTACAGAAAGCCAATAATTCTGGTTTATATCTTTCTTTCTCCTTGATGCATAAGGGAACCCGGCTATTTTAAAATCTGGGTTCTATTTACATAGCCAAATTTAATGCTCTTTCTTGTGCAAAATATGGTAGGAAGGAATTTAGAATGCTAACATTCTCTAGACCTGTATATCTCTTTTCATGCCTCCCTCTGTATTAAGGTATAGACACTAAATGATTGAAACTGTGACAGTTCTGCTAAAGATATGACAAGTTATACCAGCTGCAAACATGATCCAAAATCTCTGACAATGTACCTGCCCTACAAAACAAGGATTTAATCACATGGTAGCCAGTATATGGGAAAATCCTTTTGTTGATCATGCAGGCAGCATCTTTTACTCATTAGCAGATTGAGAAAACTAAATTAAGGCCTTAACACAGGAAGTCAGTATTTTCCATGAGATGTATTCAGTAGGACATAGTTGCTTTCCAAAAATTCCTAGTGGATATAGAAAGGAATAACATTCTTTTTACCAACTTGCTCTAAAAATTATAACAAAAACAATCTCACAATGCTCAGTTTTCCTGAAGGTCACTAGAGATTGATCAAATCTCTAAAAGTTTTCTCTTACCAGTGTGGAAATACCTTAGTATAAATGGGCCAGTTTAATGATGGTAAATTTCATGAGCTAGAGCTAGGTGTATTTTCCAAGGTATACTTTCCCAAGCAAACAAAGTAAGCAAATATTACTAGAATAAAAAATAAGAAGAGATTAAATAAATTAGAAAGCTTCTACTTTGCAAAACACAGGGAATTCTCTCCTCTCTGCCAATGTACATGGGAGAGAAAAGTACTGGAATAAAGTCTCCAAAGAATTTTATTTTTGGTGTGCACACTGGAGATGATAACTTCATTTCACTGCATCCTATGGCACACATCAATGTAACTGGAATCCAGCACGTACATACAATAGCCAGTAGCCAAGCAATCTCACTGTTCACAGAGAGTATACAATGCTGTGTCTATCTGTTCATGTGACATAGCAGGGGAGAAATCTGGGTCACCTGCATTTCCTGAGTCACTGCAGTCACTTAAAAGCTGCAAATGCTCCACTGAACTGATTAAACTTCTGCTACAAATCTTGTGCACAAAAAACCCCTCTCACATTTCATATTTTGTATTTTACCATATTTGAAAATAAAAGAAGGAATTGCCTTATCTCTAAATTAACATAGAAATGTCCTTAAACCACAAAAAACGAAATAATGTGTTTATTTCATTAAAAATTCAATTTAATATGACTTTATTGCTAGCATGTGCTAATTATATTTTGAAGTATGGAGACAGAGGCCATTTGAGATTTTAATTCAGGATTTCATGTATACAGAAAGAAGGTGTTACCTCAAATTGAGCAAGCAGATGAGAAGAAACATTAATTCCTGCTAATTTTAGTTCTGCTATAAGAACCTAGAACTCCTTGAATTATCCTCTCTGGGCTTGTCTCTATTGCAATAAAAAATGTCATTTAGTTCCAATATTATTATGAAAAAACCAAACTGACTTTGTTTAGAGGGGTTCAAAGGTTTATTCCCTATAATATTTTTCCCTTGTTTATTTAACTCTTGAGAATTGTGCTTGTGCTGGTGTTAGATATGTTTTGGTAATGTTGACATATTCCCTCTGAAATAAGAGTAATCATGGTTTTTCTGGCTTTACTTCATGCTTATACAGCAGGAAGCCAGGATTGTACTAAAGTAAAAAACTAAATTAGGTTATTCCATAGAAAATCTGCAGGGATTGAGGTGGAAATTACACTTGCATCTTTGGCTGCTTTTGCTCTGCTGTGGGATGAAGATCTGATCTTGCTGCCATAGAGATGTATCATTTTTTTTGTCCAATTTTCACAGCCAATATCCCAGGTTGTACATTTGAAGGACAAATAAAGTACAAGTAGACAGATCTAGAGTAAAAACTGTCTTTCAACATCTGCATCACAGGGGAAGTGTCAATAGCCTGAAAAGTAGAGGACTTATGGACAGCACAATGATTTGCTTCTTTTTATGGGAAGGAAGATGACAAGGAACAGATTTTCAGCCGCTGATGAAACTTTTCCATCTACTGGGCAATGCAGCTGCCAAGAAATGATGAGAGGCAGGATATGATACACAACTCATACTCCCTATCCTCCACCTGCACAAAATCCTAGCTGAGCACTGCAGACCTCTTGGTTACATTGCAGGCATTACAGGCATCCATCTGTCAAGTAGGACTTTTCTCAGAATTAGTGCCCTAGGCCAAATTAATCCCTGAGATAATTCTATTGTGTTTTGTCTAAGGAAATATCAATTACTGTGAATGGAAGGGTGATCTCATGATGAAAGCAAATGAATGACTTGGACTCATAGATGGGACCTTGGATAGATTCCTCTTCTGCTGTAGAATTCTCATATGATTTGGATAAACTGACACAAATGCCAGTTGCCTCAATTTCCACCTATGTAAAATGAGGTTAATTCTAATTTACTTCCAGAGCCATGTTTTAAGAATCTGTATTTCTTTGAGCTCTTTTGAAAAAAAAAAACCAAAAAACAAACCTGCAAAAAAGCCCAACCTAACCAAACCAAACAAAAAAACCTCCAAAAACCAAAACCCAAAACTAGCATACTGCTATTTTTATAAAGCATGAGAAAACCAGTAAGAGGATCATGTTCTGGGAGATGACAAATAGACATATCTGCATTTAGTAAGTTTATACTGTCAACTTACTCTGAACAAGAAGGATTAAAAACTCTTTTTGATCTCTCTCTGAGCTATCTCAAGGAACATGGGAGATAAATATGCAAAGCAGATTAGGATTAGTCTAGAATGGAGTAATATTAAGAAAATAATCCTGAAAATTCAGAAGAAACTAAAATTTACCTTTTTCTCTGGTACTGAAATATTTGACTCACCTATGAGTCACACAAATGCTCCTGCATGTGTTGTGCATACAAGAAACTTCCCTTGAATTATCTTTTTTTCTCTGTAGAGAGAATCTGCATAATTAGATTAGGTCAAGTTTAAAACGCATTGGTTTTCTCTCTCCCTCTCTCCTTTTCTCTCCCCCCTCTCTCTCTCTAGCTCTGCAGCAATACTCTAGCTCCACTGACTGATCTAAAGTAGGAACTGGTGCCTCCCAGAAATGTACATCCTTAGGAAATGTGTTCAGTTAAAATCTCTTCCAAGGACTGATGGAAGTCCTGTGTGTGCTTGTTTTTCCTGCATCTTTTTACTTTTTATGGTCATATTTGATAAAGATTTCAATGAAATTTTACAGTTTTGGAGTTGCAACTAATTTTTACTTTGTCATTGCTGATATTATTATTATCATAACACTAAAAAAGAAAAAAAGCAAGCAATTTCTTAGAGAACGCAGAAATACTGGTGTCTTTGAAGATTAACATGATCTTGTTAGCATGAAAGGAAAACAACAGCTTGGATCCTAGTCCACAGAATCCAACAGCTTTACCTCTATGGATCAGTCAGTAATTGTGAAAGCAGCACTTTGCTAGAGCATTCTCCCCTACTCCTCTTTCTCCACTTTTGATCAAGTAAAATCACTTTTTCCTTCCTTAGATAACACCAGTTTATTCTTGACTACATGGGTGTTTCAAAATGCACCAAAGTTTACATTTCTGAGGTCCACCATCTTCGGGTGTCATTTGGATTGTTCAAAATTAGGCACAGTATGTTATGACATTTCTTTGATGGCATCTGAGCATAAGAACTGTCAAAAAAATTAAAAATACCACTTAATTATTCCTATAGTAACATTTAATATCTAGTTACCTTATTCTAATCAAAACCCCAGCAGCTCTCCAGAGATTAGCCTTTCTCTTCTCAGATGCTTTAAGGAAGCTGGCACAAATATTTTTTACAAGCTCCATCAAATGAACCCAGTGTATAGAAATTGAAGTGTCTAATCTAATCTGTTGAGGGATCTGTACCACATGCATTACCCTGACATTTAAGGTCTCATAGTCAGTGACCGGTTAACCAAATCTGTCACTGTGACAGACATGTATTTCTACATGCTGTGCCACAACTTAATCTTTCAGGCACCATTTAGGTGGAATATCTTCTAACACAGTGACTCAGAGTCCATAATGTCTTTAATGAAAAAAATTCACAGCTGGTATTAAAACAGATAATTTTGATTGTTGTATTTATAATAAAGCAAAACAAAGTGAATTTATCTACTAAGCTCTACACAGTAGATGAGCTGTTAGACTATGGAACTCCAGTTCTCTTTACAATTACTGTTGTTGTTATTATTATGTGTTATTACAGCCCTACACCTCCTCTCTCTTCCCTGGCATCACAGCCTGTGACTTTCTGGAGGTGAAGACAGTTTTTGAAATGTCTGCTTAGTGACAGATCTGAACTTCCAAATTAGCTCTTCTGACACCTTGTGGTTCCTGTACATCACATTGTAAATCTGCTATGAGTCAGAATGTTGTCTGATATCTCTCAATGATACTGTAAAATATAGTGTTCATAACTACATGCATCTAATACTTTTAACTAACTTTAAGAAGAAAAGGAATTCTTTTAACATGATTTGATTTCTACCCTCTTGTTTTCTTTTGTGGTGTTGTTTAACAGGGTCAATAATTTTTATGTTCAATTTGTCTCCAGTTTTCTGCACTGGCTCTTTCTGGCTGCTGTCCCTGGCATGGCCCAGCTTGTGGCCCAGAGCTGACAGGTGGGGTGGTGCATGCACATGTTGCCATCTATACCTTTCTACAAAGCAAGTTATCTCCACTGGAGACAGCTCTTGCCATTGGAAGGAAACTTGTCCTTTGTTTATACAGAGAAATGTCTCCACAAGACACAGACTTTGTGGATTCTTGTAGTGCAGCTAAATCTACTTGGACAGGCTGATTCCAGTCACCCTGGAGCACTTGGGATGTCCTGGGGAACAGGTACTCTCTACACAGTCTGCACATTTCATCCCACCCATTCTTGACATTTGCTTTTATTAGACAGTGCCTGGCTTTGTTAAGCTTCTTTTTCCTGAAGGATCTATTTTGTTTCTAAAGCTTTTCTGCCAGACTTCATCTACCCCTATCAGTAGTCCTACCTCTTTGAAGAAAAAATACATATGCTTTTGATGGATAACAAGAGGCTTCTGCCACTATGACTCAGCAGCAATTATACTGCTTTTTATGCAGAGTTTATTAGGATGTTCCAAAGAAGGAGCTGTACAAACCTAGTGCATGAATTCAGCAATTCCACTGCAGCAAGAAAGACTAAGTTGTGATGACTGGGATCTTGGCAGTAGGTCCAGAAGCATATTGAGAATTGGTGTTTGAAAGGAGGGATCATAGGTCTTCTGACAAAGAATACCAACTCTTTAAAACCTAGGTTACTATGTTCAGTGCTTCAGGCTGGAAAGTTTAATGCCAGATCAATGTAATCTGCTAATGGGTTCAATAAGGCCCCTCAAAGCTTTAATATTCTGAAAAAAATGCCACCCTCCCCCCATGTCTGCAATTACTGCCACTGCTGGTGATAACACACTCCCTGAATCTAAATAGAAGCAGCTGAGATGTTTGCAACTCTCAGGGCAGACTTCTCAGGAGCACTTTAAACATTGCTTGAAAAGAGGTCTTAATGCACTTCGTATATTTAGAGGTTGCAAAGAACAGCATTAAAAAAAATCACATAGGAGAGAAAGAAAACTTGTTTAAAGCTCCCCAATTTATTAGACACAGCTTGATGAACAGTCTCCCATTCTTCTGGGACAGCATGATGTGCCACTTGATGGAAATCATGAGGAAAGAGTTACATAAAAGGGCTGGCTAGCAGGGAAAGGAGGCAACGTTTTAAAAAACTCTCTATAAAAAAGAAATAATCAGCTTGATGGACCCAAATCCTTTCCATAACTTCATGCCTCTATATCCCATGAATTCTGGAGGACGGTTTCAGTGCCTTATTTTCCACAGCTGTCTTTCCTTTCCAGTCTATTTACCTGTTCTAGTCAAAGTGCACACCTCTGGCTATACCCACCCCTCCTCTCCTCTGGTGGGCAGCAGTTGTGGGGCTGTCCTGAGGCAGCACCAGCTTGCAGCACTCCTTACCTTGGGGTGTGTTTGTTTCCGACACTCTCTGCCAAGTTTCAGTAATTTTGCTTAACTGTAAGCAAAGCTAAGAGCTCCCTATGGATGTTCACACTGATAGAGGGAAACAGCAGGCTGTGGGCAAAGCGTGGAGCCCCCTGGCATCCCATCTCCAATAGAGGTACGGCCCTTCTCTTTCCTACTGATCGGACCTATTCAGCAGGGCTGAATAAAAATTTAAAAAAAAGGGGGAAAAAGGGGAACAGGAAAACAAGGAAAAGAAAGACGGGAAAAGGAAGAAAAGAGGAACAGAGAAAAAGGGAAAAGAAAGGGAGAAGCCGAAAAGAGAATGAAATAGAAAAATGGGAAAAGGAGAAAATGGGAAGGAAAACAAGCCGTGACTGTGCCCAGCTGGCAGCGGGACACCGCGAACCCACGGCCCAGCCCGTGCCGCCGGTGCCGGAACGGGCGCGGGGCCGCCTCAGCCGCCGGCGCGCGGGGCGGGGCGGGGCGCGGGGCGGGTGCGGAGGGGCGGCGCGGGGCGGGCCCGCGCGCAGGCGCGGTGGGGGCCCGGGGCGCCCCCCGCGGGCGCCCCCAGAGCCTCGGCGGCAGCGCCCGGCTCGGCAGTGAGGGGGGCGCGGGCCGGGAACGGAGCTGCGGTAGCGCCGGGGCGCTGCGGGAGGAAGGCGGGAGTCGGAGGCGCGCCCCGCTCCGCTGAGCCCCGCTCCGCTGAGCCCAGCTGCGCTCTCGCCGCCGATCGCTCCGCTGCCATGGGGTAGGAGCGGCGGAGCGGGGGACGCCGTCAGGCTGTGGCCGCCGGCGGAGCGCGGAGCGGCGCCCCGCGGTGCCGGGGAGCACGAGGGGCAGGCGCGGCGGGGCTGGCGCGGGAGGTCGGGCAGGGCAGGGGGCTGCCCCGGTGCAAGAGCGGCAGCGGCGGTGGCAGGCGGAGAGATGATCGCGGAGTTGTTGAGCAGCGCCCTGGGGCTCGCCCTGTACCTCAACACCCTGAGCGCCGACTTCTGCTACGATGACAGGTAGGGCGGGCAGCGGCGGGGCTGGGCGGGCGGGGGTTGCTCACCTGTCGGGAGCGGAGCTTCGGCCGCCCCACTCCTGGTGCCCGGGGCGGCGCCGGAGGGTCCCGGTGGCTGCGGAGCTCCGGGTGGCCGCGGCGGCATCCTTCGCTCCCGGGGCTCTGACAGATCGGACTCGGTTCTCTCCAGGTCCATGCAGCGGGAGGGGACCCGCCGTTCCAAGTTGGCGTGTCCTGGGCTGGTCCCTCGTGCGCGGTGTCAGCGGGGTGCCCGGCCGCCTCCCGTCCCGTCCCGTCCCCCCGCTCCGCCGGGACCGAGCGCCCACGGGAAGTTGCCGTCGCTGCCGGGCTGCGCTGGGCGGCCCCGGGGAGCGGAGCCCCGCCGGCCGAGAGCGACGCTGGGCTGGTTTGGGCTGCCCACCTGCTCGTCTCCTGGCCGTACCTGCGCGCCGGAGCTGCGGAAAGCTGCTGCTCCTAGTCGGGGGAAATTCCGATTTGTACCTTTTCCGGTGGCTTAATCTGATGGCATATAAAACAGATGCATAATTATAATGTATTATTAGGGAGAACAGCACGCCTGGCTAAACTTATTAACCGTCCTGGGGTGATTCATGCTCCATTGGAATTAAGCCATCCAAAAAGTGAGCCGGGATTGACTTTGACAGCGTTTCATCAGCCTCTCTCCTCTGTGGCCAGAGGCCGTCTGCCCCGGGGGTGTCTGGGTGGGGGGCTCCGGCGGGCCCGTCCCGTCCCGGCGGCGCGGCTGGAATGCTGCGGGAGCCGGCAGCTGGCCACGCGTGCGGGGCTGCCGGTGCGGGAGGGAGCGAGGAGTGCCCCTGGGAGCGTGTGTGAGCGGAGGGTCTTACGGCGCGACTCGGGTTAGCGGTGCCAGCGAACTCCCTGAGCGGCTGTCAGGCAGGGTTGGTGCCTTGGAGGCTTTGGTGCGAGAGGAGGAAACGCGAGGAAGCACGGCGAGGTGGGATGAGGGGTGTGCCTGATCAGAAAGACGTTTGCTGGATGAGTTGAACTTCCCGGGGCGCTGATGGGATGCGAAAGGGTCAGATGTGTGTTTGATGGGATGCGAAAGGGTCAGATGTGTGTTTGATTAGGCATTTGCCTTGGAAAATAACCTGCCTGTCCTGCAGTAATTAGTTACTAAACTTGGAATTTTTCTCCCTTAAGCAGTATTACAGTGCACCTGCCGTGTTTAAGATCTGTCACCGCTTCCAGAATACTCCCCCCTGTTTTCAAGGCTTGCTACTATTAAACCTATTATACTGGAAGCAAATGCCAAGTGTTAGTCCTGGTATGGGTCTCTGGCTAGGAACAGTTGGCTGCAGAATGTGGCAATTCAGGCTTCAGCCCTCCAGGTCATTTGCATGTACTTGAAGCCTTGCGAGCAATTAAGTGGTTTTAGGTTTCTATGAGTCTTCCAGTTTCCTACAGTGATTTTTCTTAAACCTATTTTAGAGTTTTGAAGCTTCATTCATAAACAATAAAAGAGAAAAGTCTGCTGTTGCCCTGAAATGTCAGGTCTGAGTTGGATCAATAGGAAGTAGTGAATATTTTCATACAGTGATGCTATTTTAAACCCGCTTATTATAGTTAAGAACTGCAGAAGTTGTGGAATATTTACATAACCCTACATAGCATATATTGCAATGTTTGGGCAAAACTGTCTTGTTTAAGCACAGGCTTAAAAGCCTGTCCTGCAGGCCAGTTCAAATTTACTAGGCATGGAAAGCAGTATGAAGTACTTTCTGGTGCTGTCGATGTGGAGGTCAAAGTTACTCTTGGTCTTGCCTGAGTGTTTTAATGCAGTCAGAAAAAAAGTAGTATTTGAGTGTCATCTCTGAAAGTGTGGAAAAGATAATCACACACTGATTTTGCTAGCAGTAATCCCACACTGTTTAAAAGGTGTTCTAAAAGACTGCTTTGTTCATGTGTTTACCTCCTAACTAAATAAAGTACTTCTCATCATTGTAGCTAAGATTCAAGCATTGGCTAGAGTGTTCTGAAAGCGAGTTAATGGCATATCTGTATGCGGGGTCATCTAATTAGGATGTTTTTCAATTGCAGCACCGGAAGGGACAAGGCAGAAAGGGCTGTTTAGTGCTAGTAACTGTTGAGCTTGAAAGGGTTATCTATTCAAAGAGGCAGGCTCTCAGACCCCAAGTATTCTTTCAGCTGCAATCACAGAGTCTTGCTGCCCCGCAGGAGCCAGCTTGAAATGTAACAGTAGAAAAGGAGGTCGATGCTGGAGCTGCAGGACACAGCCCTCCATGTATGAGATGGATCATGCTACTAACTTGAACTGAACCAAGATTGTGCATTTAAGCTGGGAACCAGCTTAAATTAAGCAATGTCTTGTTTCAGGAGGGCAGCATATTGCCATTTTTTTTTCTAGTTCCCTTGCTATTATATTGAAATTACATCACACTGTTCTCTTTTTAATATAGTGATCAAACTTAACACATAAAGGGTGTCTGTAATTGCTTTCAGTATTTTTTTTATGTAGGTTGGGCAAGATTAAGTGGTACCATAAAACTTCTTATAGGAAAATCAATTTTCCAATGGTAAGATGTAATATTTTAGCAGCAGCAAGGCACCAAACTAAAGACTGTATGGACAGTGATATAACAAACTTGCTTGTAGTCTGGGCTTTGACTCTGTATCAAAGGATTCAATATTTTGTTCCCCACCCTTCACCCACTTTAGCTGAAATAGCATGAATTTTAAGCCTGAGGAAATGTACGTGTTCTTTTTGTCATTAGTCTGCCTAAACTTGTTTCTTTCAGGCTAAGCAGATAGATTCCACATCATCAGTGCAATCCTGATATTTTGAGCCGTTGATTTATTGATTACTTTGAATGAAAGTGTCACTTGTCAGTTTCTAAACACAAGAGCCAGTGTTGTTGGATTTTTTTTTTGTTCTGTAGATGTAGACCTAGAAAACACATGCTTTTGCCACCCTTGTCCCTTCCACTGTAATTCTTACAGACAGCTGTGATATTTCCTACTTATGTGTGTAGATTATTACTGAGAGTTTGACCTCCCCAGCTCAAAACCTTCTTGTTCAGCTAGGAGCAAATAGATGTATTTTCTGCCTCTTTTTACGTATTTATTTGAAACTGAATGTGGCATGTAGTAACCCAAAACAAGAGATTAATGAAGATAGAGGGGGGAAAAATATTTAATGCCACAGTAGCTCACATTGCTTGTTAATAAAGGTTGATTTATTGTTAAGCAAAATCATCTTGAAACTGGTAACAGGGTAGAAAGAAATGCAATTTCCATTCCTGCAGATGTGTTTAAGATCTTGCTCGTTGCACCGTGTTGTGTCCAGCTTCTTGCCAGATTAAGGGGAGGACTAATCTCTGCACACACAGTTAGTGTTTCATGCTAGTATCTAACAGTATTACAGGAGGGAGACCCATTGCTGCAATTAGGCTTACACATAGGCATGACTATTTTTGCCTGCCCACCTGACAATTTGACCCGCAGGCACCTTACACTGACGCTGTCATCCTTCATGTGACCTGTGCTGACTAAGACAGGTGGCTGTCAGTTTGTAGCTGGGGTGGGGAAGATTTAGTGCCTATCCAAGGTCATGCATTGCTACAGTGAACAGCGCAAAAGCAACTCATCTATTAAGGTGGTCCTTTCTTCTAAATCTCAGATGAAAGGCATAATTTAGGGACAGTATGGTAGGAAGCTTTTACCTTGAGTGATGTATTGTCTCAGTGACACGTTGTCAAAATTGTTGTTCTGGAAAATGTATACAGATTTGTCTGTATTTCTTCCATGAAATTTGGTAGGACAGACCAACTTTCTCTAGGTTATGCTGCATTTTATTTAGCAGGCCTGAATGGGGCAGCCTTGCTGGTGGTAGAAATATCCATCAGCCCTGTTTCAAAGTCCCTGGGCAACATTCCAGACTACGCTGAAAAAATCCTGTTAAATGTTTTCACCCTGTAGTGTCAGACTTGCATCATTTTAAAAGAGGCCGAGCCCATACACATTTGACAGTACTTCTGTTGGGTCTGCCACATGAGATTTAATCCAGCAAGTGACCCAAATACGTGCACTAGAAGAACAAGTGTAAGTGCACTGGGGAAAATTACTTGCCATCTGTCTCCTTGTTGTGTGCGTATATTTGATTATTAATTTATGTTTGTGATTTTATGGCCCCTTTTTGTTGTCTTCTCAATTTTTCAGCTCCAAGTACACCTCTCCAGTAGCTTTTAGTAGCTCCAGTTGATAGGTAAATCTTCTGAATTCCAGGAGTGAGGTTGGTGATGGGGAAACAGGGACTTGTGTGCTTTCTCTTTAGTGTTTTCCCTTTGTCCCCTCTGTTCCACCTTCTGCATGCTAATTTCAAACCACCATAAGGATAATTTTTATATGAAACAGGAGGTTTTACATATTCATAAAGGAGTAAGGGTAACTTGGAGAAGATGCTTAAGTAAGTTAGGCTGTGTAGTAAAGGTTTATAGTTGAGTTTGTGTTGTAGCTGAGTATTAACCAAGTGAACCAGTAACTGATTTTCTAATGGGATGAACCTGGCACAATAATATTCTGTTAATACCAGTTCTTTTTTAAATGCTGAACATAACCTAAATATGTATTTGGCTTTTGATTTAAAAATGGTTTCTGCATAAAAAAATATGTTGAATGAAACACTTTGATCCAAATGTGAATTTGTAGTTTCATCAAGATATTGGTGGGTGGTTTGTTTTGTTTGTTGGTTTTCTTTTTCCATTTGAGATGCTGTAATATAGGGATTTTAGAAAGCAAAAAAGAAATTATGTCCCCACTGGCTTTATTTTAAGATTCTTGTTGCATATGTAGCACTAACATAAAGCATGTCACTTCTGGTAGCTGGTTCAGAGAATAAATTCATGCCTGTTAGTAGACAGAGAGTCTCTCTGAGTCACTGACGGGATGCGCCTCATCTGCAGGAAGTTCTTCCAGCACACAATGGAGTTACAAATTTGAATGATCAACTTTCTCCAACATCTCCCATATGTATTCCAGCTGCACTTCTGAATCCTTTAAGTTTGCCAGAGCGAAAGTTGCTGAAAGGCTCAGAAGTATCTCAACTCAATTTGTTAACCATCTGATAGCTGCAAGAGTGATGAATTAGAGCTCCTTTGCTTCTCTCATCTGGAAGTTTGCCCTTCCCTTGTTGTTTGCTGTGAGTTTTTTGGTTTTTTGTTTTTTTTTTTTTGTTTTTGTGAAGTTGACTGAATCGGACTTTGCTGTTTGTTTATGGAGTTTCTTTATATTTGAATATTTGATGCTGAAACTGATGCAAGACTGCTGGCAACCTGTGGTGAGAATTGCTCCAAGAACAAAGCTGAAGAAACAGACTAAATCTGAAGGCAGAGATGCTTAGTGTTATTGTTTCTAATGTAAAGGTGAATCTGTTCTTTGGGCCAGTGTTTTACGTTAGATTTTAAAAAAAAATTATGTCTAAATATTTTATAGGCTGTACTCAGATTTTGGGATAACTGTTTTTTGGAAAAGAAACCTTTTTAAAATGCCCATTTCCTTTTGTGTTCTTTTAACCCAAATTTTTGTCTGAAATGGTTGTTTGAAAGGAGGAAGCATTTAATCTGGAGATCTGAACCTTCTGCTGAAAGTTTTAAAATAAATTTTGGAATTTTTGTCTCTTGATTGTGTAAGTCTGTTGTTTGCCTTAGGGTTTGGCAACCTTTGACTCCTTCTGCTTTCCCACTTGAGGTGACTGATCATATGAATTCTCCTTTATAATCCTTTAGAGTGGGAGCTTGCTCTGTGGGCAGGTTGTTTAAGTCAGGATGGCAGTAGGATTTCATTTCACGTCTACGAGATCAGGTTCTTATCCTGTCTCAGGATGGTCATCCAGACTTAAGATGTGTGATTTTTTTTTTTGTGCAGACAGTCCCTCCCTAGTAGGAGGGTATAAATTTTGCAATTTGTTTCCCAGTTTCACCCTCTGTGGAGCTCCATATTAAACCGTTTTCCCCCAAAAGCTAGCCTGAAGGTGAATGAAACTCGAAGAGTCAGAGGAAAGTGTTTCTTTGGAATGGCATCCTAAATATTACTTAACATGTCAACACTACTGCTCAGTTTGTTACTTCAGGACAGCTGAAATATTTTGTGGACCTGTGAATGGCTTATGACAGACATCTCCAAAGGCAGTGATATGCACTTGGCTCTGTCTACACATGGTGCTTCAGGCTAGCACAGGGTTGCTGCTGTTTGTGTATGACAGCTGATTGTGAAACAAAGGAACAAGCTGGATCATTGGGGCAGCAGCCAAGGATCAAGTAATCTATCAATCTCTGTTTTACTTCAAGGAAAAAGAAAATTGATAAATCAAACTGTTTGAAGCAGATAAGATTTTGTGACCCTGCCTCTGTAACTGGGGAAGGTTCATCGGTGATGCTTCACTGGCCATTCCTGGCCTCGTTAAGCTTTGAGAGGCAGAAAAAGTAAAAGTGGCTTCCTTGAATACTAATCCTTGTGTTCCCTAGGACACTGTGAATTACTGTTAGCCTTCATTGTCCTAGTGGCTTCATGAGGAAATTTTTCAAGAATAGTGGCAGGTTTCAGTTGGAGGTAAATAGTACTTGTTTACTATCTTCATGTCCCTTATTTCCATTACTTCTTCATCTATTTAATTACTTCTTGTTTTATTGGAAATATTATGGTTTCAGCATAAGATTTTTTTGTCTTTTATATCTTAATTTTTTTTTTTTTTTTTTTTTGTCCCATGGTTTATTCAAGTGGCACATATTGATGCTTCAAAAACTGTTAAGAATCAGTGTAATCTGTAAAAACACTGTGGGTGTATATACTACCATTATATTAAATAGCAGAATTCAGTTGTATGCTAAAATTTGAGACCATGCCTTTTGTGGCATCTTTCTTCCAGCAGAGAGCTGGACAGGTTTGCTATTAGTCTGCTACAAAGGCTCCGTAATATATTCATGGGGGTCACTGTTGACTGCCTCAGATCATTTCCTTCTCTCCAGGATTTAAGCACATTGGCCTCAGCAGCATTCCCAGTCCCAGCTGGCCTGGGAAGCCAGAGACTGACAGATTATTGAATGTGGATTTTCTATATGATGGTACAAACCATTGTTTCTAGATGACTGGACTGGTCTGTGGAATCCCTTATTATTCACCAGCTTGTCACTAGACCCTAAAAGCCCTGCCCTGACCTCTGACCTGGGTTTCAAGGGAGGGCAGGTTTTTCTGAATTTAGCATCCTGTGTGCAGGATGGGTGTTTCTGAATTTAGTGTTACTCTAGGCCATTTTGCTAATGAGAGGATTGTAAGATTTTTAGCTCCTACATGTTTTATTCGGTTAGTCCAATTCGCATTCAGGGGAACAACGCAGTAATTGGTAGCAGAACTATTGCTGTGAAGTCCCTGCCAGTGCCTGGATGCTATTTTCATGCAGCTTGGTAATTTGCGTACTTAAATCCTAAAAAAGGATTTGAACTCTTGAAACAGGGTCACTGTTTAGTGACCAAAATTGTCATGGAAACAAACCCACTCAACGGCAGCCAATGCCCTTCCTAGATCTCTGTCCAGTGTTCTCACCTCTGTGGCTTTTTACATATAGCAATTAATAATTGGAAGCTGCGCCCAGGAACCAGACTCCAGTGTGTGCCTTCCACATCATTGTAGTAGAATGACCTGTCCCCAGTGCTTAGGTGGGAAACCAGTCTCTGGACACTTTCAAATACCTAACTAAAAGATACACAAGTGCTTATCTGCAGCCCCAGCTCGGAGATCACATTTCATTTTTGTACATAGTGTTTCCAGTTGCTTGGCTGCCTGCTCTAAGTGTAACTTCAGTTAACTGCTTGTCTAAGGTTTTTCTGTCCCTCAGATACAAGGGAATGTAGTTCAAAGTTGTATGGCTCTCTGTGAATCAGGTACTTTTATTTAGGAGGTGGTGCCTGGCTAAGTGTATGGGCTTCCAGTGTCATGATGCATCAGGAGTGCCTTTGCAGCATCCAGCCTCCATTCTTGCAATTTCTGTGCAGGAATATTTCTCAGTTGATGCTTTTTAAAATAGCTTTTATGTTTTCTCAGCAACTATTGAAGTTGGTAATGTTTATTTACTTTGGTACTAAAAGAGCCAGCATGGAGTTCCAGTGTATGAATAAAGCATTAAGAAATACAATTCCACTGAAAATAGTTTCCTAAAGTTGATGTTTGGAGCAGTTTTAAGGTGACATAATTACTTAGCAGGGAGGAGGAAAAACTCCTGAGTCACTGGATGTTGTTAATTATAAGGATATTTAAGAATTAAGGAAAATAAAAATCTGTCTGTAGATAGGGGTCTGCTAAGGCCTTTATTGTGGAATATCATGGTTAAAACCAAGCCTTGAAATCCAGCCAACCAGCATGAAACTGTTTGCTTTTATCAAAGAGCCCCTTGGTATGTCTTCTTCCAGATTCCAACAGGAGATGAATGACTTCAGGAGGAAATCAGCTTGTGTGTAGAAAAAATTTGGTGTGTTGAGGTTGCTTCTAGAAGGTAGGCAGTGGAGGTCTGTCCCATTGTCATTTAAATTGTAAATATTCAGTGTGTGGCTGGTTTTGGAACCATGAATGTTGTGGTAATTCCTGTGCCTGCATTTTACCTCAGGGTGTTTCCCAGAGGTGTTTTGTATCATGCTTAGGGTTCAACCTGCTCTGAGTGAGGTTGTGAGTCATCGAGTTGAAGTTCTTTACTATATTAATGCCTATACACCAGACAGGCTCTTAGTAGGCACTTTGCATTGAAACATGCAATTCATTGGATTATAAAGTAGTAACCAACATCTTGGAGGCAAACTGGGGAGAACTGGAATTCTTAATTGAGGATAATTTCATTTTTTTTTGTAACTAACTGATTTGTCTCAGGTCTCTCATGTGAAATCTTGAAGTGGGAATTAGTTTTAAAAGTCTGCCACTTCTGTGACTTTAACTTTGGTTTCTCAAAGTACTTTGTGTATGTGTATAGTTTGATATTGTTTTCAGAGTGTGTTTTCAGTGGTGGACATTTGAAAAGACATGGGAGGCTCTTGCTGCCCAGTGTGCAAAGCAGCACATTAAATAATACACTTGAAAATCTTCCTTTTGAAGCACCCAATGCCTGTGCCTTTATGAGCTGTTTAGTAATTTCTCCTCTGCAGACTGATCCTGTTGGTGTTTTTAGTCTTTGTGATATTGTAGCACTTTGGAAACATTGGAAACCAAAATATTCTTGGTTTCATTTCACAGCCTGTCAACTTTCCTGGGTCAGAATCAGTTATGTTTGGCTGGCTCCTTTGTTTGAGGGGACTTGTATTGGACGACTTTGAGAAGAGGATTAGGTCCAGTTGGAAATTTAGATGAGATGCCTGCAGTTCTGGCCATTAGGGTAACTTTCCTTAGTTCCCCATTTCCAAGTAACACTGCGGATTTCCCTTACTGGAGTAGAAGGAGCCCGTATTGTGTCGAGTGTGACTCTGTGGGTGGAACTTGCAGCTGTTGTTCTGTAGGTTATGAACCTTCTGCTCTATACTCTTTTTTTCCTACTTCATATGCTTTTTAAAAATAGTTTTTTTTCTTTAAAAAAAAAAATAGAAGCAACGCTCTGTGTGTGCCTTGTTTTATCCTCTCATTTCCAACAGTTATGTGACAGTGAAGGTGCTGTCATACTTCTTTTGTATTTGATACTGTATTTATTTGATATAACTCCCTAGTGTGGCAACAGTATTGATTGTTTTAATATTTTAATAAGAAGATGAAGAAATTAGACTCACATTTGAGGCAAGGTCTTAACAAGCCTAATTTTGTGTGTTTTATATTGGCACTCTAGATACCACTAAAATGATATTTATATCCTGGATTAAGCCTCTCTGTATTGGCCCATCTGACCTTTTTGGTGTCAGTATTTAGTTGGTGAATCATCTTGGAGAACCATCTCTCTGAAATAAATGAGTTGGTGAATCATTTAATTGGGGAATCGTCTCTCTGAAATAATTTCTGATTTGGAAGTTTGGTTCATGAGTCTCTAGCAACGTTGCTCCCATTCTGCTATCCTTTCTTTGGCTTTCCAGGCCTTCTTCCAGCTCCCTTGCCAAAAGAAACACTGTTTGTGGGAAGATACTTCTAGGTATGGTATGCTCCTATCTATTTCCCTACTGCAAAATCTTGAATTTTAACAAGAATTTCCTTGTAATAAATTCCAAGAATTTTCAGTATATGTGTTTCATTTTCTTTGAACAGTTTCAGTAGTACTTGAGGAAACTTTTAAAGGTCATTTTTTCTGTGAGGGTTGTTTTGTTGTTTTGTTTTTTGGTTTTTTTTAAGAAAAGACGGTTGCTCTGGAAAATTCAATATTAGTTGGAGAAAAAGGGTTTCCTGTTTCTAACCAATTATTTGTAATTAAACTTCTGATGTCTTACATTTTTATAATTAAAGGAGAAGAAAACTTAGGCTTTTTAAATCACTTTGATCTGAATTAAGGTTCCAGTGCCAAAAAAATAATTTAAATGCTGCATGGCTGTATAAATAAAGCCTGCTGAAAGAATAAGTACTAAGAGCATAATGAAAAAATTTAATCGAATGGCATTTTTGTGTCTAGCAGCTCTTATTTTGTAGAACAGTTCTTTATAGCTTCTTTGTAACACCAGTGTACTTTAATAAATTTTCTATTTTTGTGAAAAGATGTAGTTATATGTTCTATTCCATTTCACAGTACATTACTCATCTCTTGCATGTAAATCACTTGGCTTGTTAAAAATGTTAGTGTTTCTCTTTAATAAACATCACGCTTCTAGAGAGTTCTCAAAATATACTTTTATCCAGAGGATGAAATATTCCCTTAAGGACAGGGAAAGGTCACAGAGTAAATGGTTCCTTGGTTGTTGTGCTCATGGTAAAAAAACCAAGCCCAAGCTGGATCTTCTGGAGTTCTGTCTGCGCTGCTGTTTGCTGCCAGGCACGTTCCTGCTCTGCCTGGCTGTTGAAAGCAGCTCCTGCTGTGGAGATTGTTGTGGTGATGTGCCTTATGGAGTATGGCTGGCAGGTTGAGCCTCAGATGGGTGCCTGCTCCACCTGAATGAGTCTGGGGCTGTGTGTCAGGATGGGCCCTGAGTGATGCTCCATGTCACTACATCTCTTACTGCTTTACTTCTTCCACCCTGTTCTGCTAGTTATGACAGCAAACTAGCGGTGACTGAAGCCACATCTTTGATGGTCTGTTGTGCTGGGTGGTTCCATGTGGCTCAAGCCTTCATAAGGGTATCTGGCTATTTTGAAATGACGGTTTGGACTTAAAGAAAGGAACTTGTTTTATATACTTCCCCTTTCCCCAAGAGCTGTGAGGTCTCTAGATGCTGCTTAGCCAGAGCAGTTTCGGTTTCTCTGGAGTGTCTTTTGCTGTAGCACTGTACTTGCTTTAATTAAAAGACAAGAGGAGTTGTGGAGAGTCTCCTTCTCTGGACATAGTTAAAACCCACCTGGACACAATCCTGTGCAACCTGCTCCAGGTAAACCTGCTTTATTTGGATGGACTGGGGTGTGTCTTAGATTAGATGACCTCCAGAGGTCCCTCCTGAAAGTTGCAATTCTGTGAAAGTCTCACTAAGTCAGTTTTGTTTAATGTTGAATGAGTAGGTTTGTATGTGTTCTTAGCAGAACCTGGGATTACTCTGATGGAGTTGAGTAACTGTAGTTTCATGCCTGACTGATAAAGGGTTAAGAGCAAAAGGAAGGACTGGACGTCCAGTGAGCAAGGAAGCCTGTTGGTCTTCTGGAATTTAGAGCCTGCTTGTAGCGCATGACAAAATAAACAGGATTTTAATGAAAAAGGTGATGTTTATATGTTAACATCAGTAAACGTGTAAGATTTTTCAGGAAACTACAGTAAACCTGTCAGAATTTTCAGGAAACTCTTCACCTCTAGGGGACAGTCAGCTCTTCCATTTTTTTCCTAAGTGTTTTGTTTTCAATCAAAATGATCAATCCTGTCTGAGGACAACTGAGGGTCACCTCATTTAGGGGGCTGGGCAAGTGTGTAGTGAGGGGACGAAAGAATCTCACAAAGAAGGGCCTTTCACCTATTTGTGTGCCATATACCTAGTCTGCTAGCTTACCATGCTAATAATTATTAATATTTGGTATTTTACTCTTGAAAAATGATGAAAATTCTGACTGTATAGGAACACCTGTAGCGTTTTTTTCCATGTATCACTAAGATAAGTGTTAACCCTATTGTAATTCTGAGCTGTTGGCTTGATGTGTACCGAAATAAACTAGTTTTGCAGGAAAAAAGGTTTGCTGCTCTTTGCAGCTCTAGATCTTGATGCTGCTTGATGATAGTGTTGGAGAAGAAGGCTTCTCAAAACAGGAAATTTGGATAGTACAGATTTGCAGGTACCATGGTGATGAGTTCTGTAAGTGTCTTGAAAGGCTCTGATGCAGTAGCTTGGAGCAAGGTACCACCCTGTTAGGCACAGTTTCCAGAAACACATCCTGTGTGTGATATTTACATCTACCAATTTGGCTCAGTGCTTGGCTTGTTCTGAACATCTTGCAGACTGAAATTTGTAGATTTTGTTGAGGTTCTCTGTGTTGTACCTTACTACAGGCAGAGGGTTTCTGTTTGTGTTCACACTATGCTCACTAATTTTTAATGATGTGAAAAAGCACAGTT
This sequence comes from Pseudopodoces humilis, assembly GCF_049639895.1. Classification (NCBI taxonomy): domain Eukaryota; kingdom Metazoa; phylum Chordata; class Aves; order Passeriformes; family Paridae; genus Pseudopodoces; species Pseudopodoces humilis. The sequence continues at coordinate 33,818,215 of NC_142204.1, read as the reverse complement.
TATTTTACAGCAAAAAGATTTAAATCTCAGTTTCTTACTACTGAATCTGAATGTTAGGGTACTGTTTTCTGAATAAGTAAAATGACTCTAAAGCATAAAAATAAAGAACTAAGACGCAGGTAAATGTAAGTATGGGAAAGATTCCAGAAATAAAGAGCTGTTTTATTAATGCCTGTGTGCTGCACTATATTAGGAACAGTGAGAAGCACAACACTGACTCTCTTAGCTGTATTGTGCAAGAGAGCAAGAGTGCAAGAGTTTTATTATTCCAGTTCTTCTTTTATAGACAGGTTCAAGAAGATCTGAGAGGTAAAACTCTCACTGGTCATTAAAACAACACATCGACCATCATTGGTTAAGTGGAACACCACCCCTTGACTGTTTCTTACAAATAAACAACAAGAATCCTAAACAACACCTGCAAAGATTGTTTGGATTTTACCTTATGCTTTCTCAGGCCAGAGTGAGAAGCTTGTGTGACTTAGTTTCACACAGGCTCTGTATTCCTGCTTGCTTTTTACATTTAGCATCCATACCTGTGCCTCAGTCTTTCTGTAAATATTTAAGGAAAAATCTAAGTGATGTGGATGTGAATTTTCAGATTTTCAGTGATGAGTGTGACTGAAATAATATATCAATTTTTTTTTTCTTGCTTGTCTAGTGTAACTGAAACAATTCTGCTTCAAAATACAAATTGCACTGGATCTTACTGTGGTCAAGGATCTAAGGACATCCCTTCTTTGTGTGACATAGTAGTGGGTGTGATGGCTGAAGGTTTTGAACAAGGGCACTGAGAGCATTTTATTTTGCGTACTTCTTTCAAGATAAGAAATTGTGGGGAAACATTTGTGTGTAGAGTATGGAAATACACAATGTTGTACTTTATATGCTGCTGTATTAGTGGAGAGTATTTGTTTTCCATCCTCATTTTTCTTGGACTGAAATCCTATATAAAATGTGTGAAGTTGCAAACAACGCTCCTGTTAAAGAAGAGCAGATACTGTGATAATTCTAAGAATGAATCTGAAATTTTACCAGTTAGTCCTTTGCCAAGAGAAAGTGAGCACACTTTTAGAATAAGTGGTCAAGGAAGACTTCTTGTTATGATGTATTTTGTGTTGTAAAATGCAAAAGAACCGTTTTCATAACAGGATGGTTGCATTTAATATGCATACTTAATTGCACATCTAACTGTATATATATATACATACAGAATGAAATACAATTTTTCATCCCATCTGTACTTGCATGCTATCTTACATCTGCACCAGCAGCACAGATCATGGATAAGGTAAAGGGATGGGCCCTGCAATCAGTGACTTTTCCAACAGAGTGATTAAATTATCCAGTTAAGCCCTTGGGAGTTTCTGAGCTTATCAATATAGTGAGTAGTATGGTAATCAGAAAAAGCAAGTTGTTTGTTTTGTGTTTAGAGGGTCCTTATTTCTTTAGTCATTGTTCTGAATTGCATCAGGAACTGCATAATTTTTACTTTCTGAAGTGAAGGATCTCTTCTGACTTTGCAATTATTTGGGTTTCCTTCTTTTTTTCTGCTGAAGGTTTGAAGTTAGCTCCTTAGGTCAGCTTACACTATCCATGTTTTAAAATAAAACTAAATGAGGAAGCAAATGCAAAGGTTGTTTCACGTATTGCTTCAGAAACTGAGTAAGCTCTGATGTAATTGAATTCAATTTAGATTGGTTGAATATTGCTGCTGTTCTAATTAAAGAAAGAAGACTACACTTACTAATGTGTTATTCTTGTAGCTGCCTAAAATTTATTCTTTTTTGAAGTACAAATGAACAAGTGAACTCTTCTACTAAGCAAGGTCAGTGTTTGTGCATAGACTATTATGCATTAACTGTTTCCTGCTGATTGGAGAGGATAACCTGCTTAGTAATATTCAAAAAGAGGGATAAATATGCTTTAGTGATATGTTTATTTTGTCCTAACTTAGTTAAAATCAAAGAAAATGAAATAATTTTGTAGGTCTGATGTACTAGTAAGAGAGAGAATGGCAGAGTATGCCTTGGCTTTGCTGTTGAGACTTGAGTTTTACAAACACTTGGACATGTGTTCAGCTTTTCAGATGTAAATAGTCCCATTAGATGAAATCTGGGTCTAAATGGAGTCAATGGTAAAACCTGTGGCAATTTAAATAAGGCTAGAATTTCATGAATGAGATCAGTGAGACTGCTTGTATACATAAAGTTAAACACATGGCTGAGTGTTTGCAGGATGGAGGGCCTGCAAGGATATGAGAATAAGACCCTTGCGACATAGTTGGAAGTCTGACCGTCAGTCTTGCTGCTGAATGATGAAGAGCCACAGTGAGGAAGTAGGGGACCATTTTGTGCATAAACGAAAGCAGTATATAAAACATCATAAATAACTACAATTCATAAAATGCTTGGTTGGTCCTAAATAATGAAGCGGTGAAAATGTTTATGGGATGTGCTTGTAATGTATTTTTATTTTATATTTTTTGGCACAAATACATGTAAGTATCATTATTATGTTTCATTATTCAGAAAAACTTAGTAGCAGGAGACTTTCTTTTGGGAGAGGGAAGGTAAATTAGAAATTACAGGGAAGCTCCCCGCACTTTGTCCTTTCCGTAGTAGGAGTCATGCAACATTTGGTAATTGTGTCAACTCTTTTAATCATCATGTATATTAACTGCTTAATTTTATATCACACATGGTAAAGAAACATTGTATTATCATAATTGTGATGGTTCTCACCATCTGAGGCTCTCCCCTCCAGATGTTTCACCAGTTTGCAAATTTGATTTGGAGCTGCATGTGCAGCTAAACAACTGTTATGTACACTAACAGATCTGTCTCTCTTTGTGCAAAGCATCTTTGCAGAGCCTAGTTTCACATTTCTTGGTGAGAAATATTATTGAATGACTGCCCTCTTATAATCCTGTGAGATTTAGATAAGTGCAATTTTCCAGGTTTTTGAGGTAGTCCTAATTTACATTTCATAACACACACAAAGCAATTAGCATGAAGTCTTATGGCAGTTTGACAGTCCTTTGTGCCTATGGAAACAGCTACACAATAGTGCATGTGCAGATAATGTTATCAGGTGGCCTTTGTGCGCTCTCACTTGTTTTACCTGGGGCATACTAAAGAGCTGCAGTCTAATTCTCATTTAAACTCAACCTGCTCTGTTGTACAATGAACTTGCATAAAGAGAGAAATGTTGAGGTCTTAAGAAAATAATAGTTACCGTTCATTGTTCTGAGTGACCTCATTTTGGCATGCTCAGGCTGTTTTTCTCCATGTGCTTTGAATTCCAGTGACTGGAGGAATATGACCTCCTAGGTGAGGAGCTGTAGATTCAGGCTGTAGAGTTTCCTTCTGTCTTTGCTCTCCCTCTCTCCTCAGGTAGGTGTAGAACCTTGCCTTCTTCCCTAGGTTGGAGACTAATAGTGCCTATGTGTTTGGAGAATGGAGAAGGACATCCCAGCTGCATTGTCCTGTTGATTGTGCAATCCAGATGTTGTTGGGGAATAGAGAGGAGAGACTTGGTGTAGTGGGCCAGAAGGCAAAGAAGTAAAGCAGCAAGGCGGTAGAAGGTTTGGTGCTTGTACCAAACTCTTTGGCTGTTTTGTGCACAGATGACTGGGGCAAGTACTTCAGTACTTCCTACTCAGTCTGTTGATTTTTTATTTTTCCCTCCCAAGGTTTAAAGCATTTTTGTTTTGGTCTGATGAGATTCTGATGCAATTTCATTCATTTTGGTTACGTTATCCCACTGTGTAGGGAGCAATACCTTAGGGTGCTTTCAGGAGCTCTTGAGAAGGGATTTTCTGCCCCAAGGAGTTTTGGACTGAAAGGTTTGAGAAGAGCAATGCATGGAAAAGAGGCAGTGTATGTGTAGTGGTCCTGTGTCTTAGAGACTCAGTAGTGTTTGCAGGTACAAGATCCATCTAAACATTATGGTGCCAAATAGGGGAGGTCTGGCTAAAGGAAAGGTCAAGGCAGGCGACATAACAAGAGAAAGGTGAAATGATATACAGAGCTTGTTGGCTCTTAGGTGTGTGAGGTGCAAAAGATCCAAGCTCAGTACACAAGCTGTGAGAAGAATTGCTCTCAGAGTCTGAATGCTGCTGCCTTTGCTGAGGGACATTATCCCTAGGCTTTGACAATCTCAGCTGTTCCTGTTGCAGGAAGCCAGGCTGGGTCAAACTGCTTAAGCCTGTTTGCTTGATGGGAGCAAACCTAAGATCGATCACACCATCAGCATGGTCAGCAGGTCTGAAGGGATGCCTGTTAGTAGGGTAAGTGAGGGTAAGCAATCAGTGCAGATAATCTGGTCAGAGGGTACCAGGGAAGCCTGTTCATAGATGTCTCTGGGGATTCCACTCCTGCCTTTCATGGCTTTTCATCTTGCTCTTCTAACCTGTTCTCTCTGTCTCCCTGGGTGGTTTTCTCCTCTCTTTCCTACAACAGAAAGTAATTACGGCATATACGGAAAACAGATGCTGGAACCAAAGAAGGAGAAATGAGCAATGACTTAGTTAATAAATTTAGGCCCATTCAAGAAGAAAGACATAATAGGGCCTAAAAATGAGATAAACTGTTTGGGAAAGGAAAATGGATAAAACAGTGTGACTGAAGACAAAGACTTAGCTGATGCTGTGCAAAAGCTAGATTGCTACAGAAGCTACATTTTTGTGACTGCCTTGTTTGGCTTTCCCTGCACTAATTCCTAGTTTGGGACAGACGGTGATGGTGCAGAGCACTGCTGCTTTGAGCTGGCCCTTGCCAAGGCTGCTGTGTGGCTAATGAAGCACGAAGCTTTAACCTAGTCTTGGCAATAGTGGTTTGGATGGAAGTCCAAGCTGAACTATCATCAGAGACAAGGCTATTTTTAGGGCTATGTGTATGAAGAAATAGCCGATATAAAGCTATGGAAAACACTTGAAAAGTGGCCGTATGCCTTTTGCTTTGAATACGTTATACTGAAGAAGTTTTCAAGTCCCTCTCAACATGAGAACTGACTGTGTGTGTCAAATGTGGCACTGCACAGCATGTGGCATTCGTTTATTACCCCATTATAAGTTTAAATGTTATGAATTAAACAAATATTATTTCCCCTTTTTGCTTAGGTTATTGTTATAGTAGACACACATCTTTAATTCCAGGTAGATAGGCTGTTTTCTCTCTTTTTGGACTTACCTTCTTTCCTACCATGTCTTAGCTTCAAGGACAAAGGACAACTTAATTTTTACATTAAAGAAGAAATTATTTTTGAAGACACATTATACTCCCAGGCTTCCAAGATTTGTGGTCTGAAACTGGAAGTGTAGCCACAACTGATGTATTTAGAGAAAAGCTCAATGTGCAGTTTTACTGAAATGTTTAGTAGATGCTCTCAAGAGCAATGAGTGAAGCTGTATAAATTTTCTTTACAATCATCAGGCAATACAGCCTGATATTTAATGCTGGCATAATCTTTCTAGAATGCATTATATAATTAGACCTATCAATTTACCATGAAAAATAGAATAGTGATTGTTTGTATGTCTCCCTCTCTCATCTTAAACCAGGAAGAAAATACTGAGATTTTCATGTTGTTGCCATTTTTTTTAATATGCCATTTTCTTAGGTAAAAGGAATGCTTTAGAAGAGCTAATGTCTGTGGCCTCTGTTCACCTTTAGCTGATACAGCATATTTTATGTGTCTGTATTCCGTGTATGGTGAGATTGGCTTTGTACTTAGTGGCAGAACTGGTCTGCACGTGGTGTGGGAGCAGCATGCTTGCATAGGCGAGCCAGTAGCAACTGCAGAGAAACTTTTCTTGTACCTTGGAAGTGCTGCTCCCACCAAAGCTGTTGGTCAATGCTATGAAAACAATTCAAGTGGTAGGTAGATAATGGCAAAATTCAGAAGGCAATAACAAGACCTATTATATGTAGAAGTTTAAAAAATTATTTATAGTGGGCATTCAGGAATGCTAGTGCTTTTCATAATGATTTTATCACTTGATTTGATTAACTGTCTTAAGTTCATGTGGCAATAATATTCTATATTCAAGGTGATTAAGTTGGAGTTTTGGAGACTCTGTAAATATGAGGAACAGCTGCAATCTCTGTCCAACCTAAGAAAGGGCTAAAAGCAGGAAACCATACAGGGTGACATATGGGCAGTGCGTACTCTTATGAGTTCCTCCAAGATCTAAATATACTCAGAGTTTGAGCTGAAACAGCATTGTTTGTGTGCTTCAGTGTTAATCTGAGTTGTATTTCTGGGATGTGCTAGAGTTGTAGCTCTATCTTCAGGGCAGATGTAGCCAGATAACTGAGACAGAGACCAGGATTAGTCAATAAATGGCTTATCTGCAGTATGGATGGTTCAAAAGTATAAACTACATGATTTCTAATTTATTATCATAACATGATTTCTGAAGCAGTCTGATCCTTCTAGAGTTGTGCCCTTGCTATTTGAGAGACTATAGAAATTGGAAGTTGTCCCAGCCCTAAAACCTTGTTGTTCAGGCCCCTATTCTGGAGTAAAAGCCCCTACCCAAAACCAACATACTTTATATCTACCCCTGCCCATTTTTGATTTTACTTAGTAGGATTGCTTGTATAAACCGAAACATTGATATGACTGTCTTATTTTTTCAAGAACATAAAAAAATCTCAGAGATTTTGCTCATGTTTTATTTCTGATTACTTCATGCTGTGGGTATTGATGAGGTAATGAAAATCTGTATCTGGAGCATTGTTGTGGGGGAAGCAAATTGTGTGCAGTGTTTCTCATCAACCATAATTATAGGAGTGACTATTACAATTAAAATTAATTGTGTTTAATAAAGGATTGCAACTGTTTTTTTTGTAATGTATTTAAATCATACACTCATAATTTTCCCTTCATGTTTCAGAAAGCTTTTGGGAAATTCTGTTTTCCTTTTTCAGTGTAACTATGTCTAGGATAAAAGGGATTTGGTATTTCCTGAAGGTAGGTATATTTCTTAAATCATAGAATCCAAATGCAGTGGTTAATGCTAATAAATATTTACTTCGGTTATAAGCTTGGAATCATCAGCAGTGCCACCAGCTAATCTGTGAATTTGCCTGAGGTGGTGATGTGAGCCTTCAGAGTGTTATATTTGAAGTTGCACTCATCCGTTGATTAACTGAATAAAATTTGCATCTCTAACAAAGACCAGCCTATAGCTTTCTCTAGGTAAATAATTCTATGCATATTTTTCAGTAGTATTTTACAAATTTTTCCTTTTTAATTGTTTTAACATTACTTTCTTCTGTGTGTTGTTTTTTTTTTCTCATTTTTTTATCTTAAGGGAAAGCTTGTTTTCAATATCAAACAAGACCCTATCAGAAAAAAATGTTGGGAATAAAAGCAATTTCATATCATCATAGACCATGAACTGTGAAAGTGATACAAGCTCAACTAATCTTCTCACAAGTCAATATTAATTTTTTTCTGTCTCCTGGTTTTGTGATGTTGTGTTTGTTTTTTTTAATGTATTTTTTTTTTATTTTTGTCACTTGCTTTGTCTGTGTTCACTTATTCTTTCCTACCTCACTCTTAAATCATACCTTCTGTGGGCAAAGGAGAAACCTGCTTGGAGCTTGTACTTGTCTTGATGAAAAGCATCGTCATTGAAGGGTTGGATTCTTTAAATGTCATTATTTTCTCCTCAAAACCTGATATTTTTATTGATTCTCATAATTCATGTAACCTGCTGCCTCTCACTTTTATAACTGTTTTGTCAAGAATGAGTGTCAGGGTTGATGTTGGTGAATATAGGTAATTATGTCTCTTCTATATTATGTGAAGTTCTTGAACACTATGAGATCATAAAATATAAAAATAATGGGAAACCATTGTGTTTATGTAAAGTGTGTTCTACTCACCAGTTTTGCTCATGAGCTGCAGTACACTCCCTAGGACACCTTTGCCAGCAGGGCAGATCTCTGAGTCTTCCCCTTGTTGGGGTCAGGACCCCATTTATATCTGGAGTATTAGTAGTCCCAAGGATGTGCTGGTTTCCAAGAGGGTTTGCTGTAGAACTGGTGTGTCTGTCTCATGGAAAGCCTTTGGCTTGTCCTCCCCTGCCTCCTTTGCTCAGATAATCCTGCAGCAGCTGTTGGAGCTTCCCTTTGATTCCTCTGGCTTCAGCAAAGCTGCAGGGACACTGGAAACCTGCCCCTGACCCCTGGTGAGCTGATGGAGTTAAGGGCAGCATCATCCTCATTGAACCTGTGTCCCATTGCCCTATTTCAGCTAAGTGAACGGTCAAAATCAAGTCCCTGATTTGATTTCCAAGGACTCTCCCCATTGCTGGTCCCCCAGTAATGCCAGCTGCATGTCCCCTGTCCCCAGTGCCCCTGTGGGTGGGTTGTGGAGTAGTGATGTGGTGTCAGATGTAGTTCCCTGTGATAGAATCCCTGCTTATGACAGCTAGAGGGAAAAAGTGGGTGTTGGTAGATGAGGTTTTGCTCAAATTTGATTGGGACCTTCTGTCTGTTGTTGTTAACCAGTGCAGAAAGTGTTGTCAGTGGATATCTGGTGAGGACTGGGTGCTAGGCAGCAAGAAATCAAAAATACAGAGCTGTCGAGTTGGTCTTGTTGTAGTTGGTATTGTCTGAGGCTCAGTGGAATGCACATCCCTTATTTTAGATGTCTCACTGTCCCTGAAAACATGTCTCTTAAAAGTTTTGTTGTTCTTATTTTTAGCTTCAGCATGCATTTGTGAACTAGCTATACTCAGGAAGGGTGCTCTGCCATTGATTCAGTTCTTGTCCTAGAAAGCATCCCCACTGAACTGTTTTGGAAATGGCTTAATGTATAATCTGCAGTGTGAGGAGGCTGGCAGTGAGAAGGGTAGGTGATTATATCATTCCATAAATACTGATAGACAATCTGAACATACACTGCTTGGATTAACTGCTTCTACTTTATGTACATAATTTTCTGTTAAAATAATTTGTTTTCTTACAGGTAAAAAGTTAATATTCTAATTTTAAATTAATCTGGGTTTAACTTCTATTAGCGCAATCTGCTTTCTCTTTTCATTCTGACATAATGTTCCACTCTGCTAGGCAAATTCAATAGTTTAAACATTGGAATTTGGTACATGAGACTTTTTCAAGTGTGAAGGTATCGCAGATTGCCTTCTCTACAGCTTCCACATCACTTTGTTTAATAGTAACTTTTTCAGTGTCTAGAAATATACAGGGACGACACAAAGATTATGCCTTATTATTTCAATCTACAGACACTCTTCTTTGAGGAACTGGACTTTCCAATAACTCTTGTAGCCTCAGCTCCTCTGTGCTGTATTAATCCCAGTGTAACTGCTGAACGGTACATGTACAAGATTGAAACGTAATTTTGCAAAGTCTTGCAGTGTCATGAGATTAAACATGTATCTTCCTCCCTTGGTTTTTGTTCTCAAAATGTTTAGGTTGTGGCTGTGATACTAGGTGGCTGGTGTAAGCTTGGCATTGACCCTTCTGTGAGGTATCAGAAGGTTCATGACCCTTCTGTGAAGGTATCAGAAACTCCTGTCTGAAGGTGTTTTCATCTCCAAAGTCGGCTGTCTACTCTTGAAGCAATTCTCTTTGTCCTGCTGCTGGCAGTACTGATGAGTATCTGATGAGCTGTGGGTGAAAGCAGCAGCAGCAGCAGCACGAGGTCCCCACTCACAGTGCATCTGGGGACCTCAGGGGCCACACTTGCTGCTGGCTGCTGAGTGCTAAAACCCAGGCAGGGGGGCATGGGAACCTACTTACGGGTGCTTGAACTGCTGGTGCATCCTGGAACAATTAGTACCTAAGTGCTTTTTGTACAAACTGTCATGAATACCATCCTATCACCATTTAAAAACCCAGAGTGAAACGGAGCCCTTTGTGATTGTTTGTTCCTTTGTGTGCCTCCTGGCTTTCTAATTAAAAAAACACCTAATGTGTCTGTTGTGTTCGTTCTTTCTTTCAAAGCGAGAAATATGCATTTATGTGTAGGAAAGGGTAGTCTGTCTTTTATCCCTTTCCTTTTTCATCCAGAAAAAGTGGCAGGAAAGAAAGAAAGACAAATGTAGTGTTTGAATTAATTTTCCCCTTGATTTTGAAGAGGGCTTTTCTCACATATTTACTGTAGTTTGTGCTTTGAAAGGTGATGTTTTGTGTGTAACTCCTAGTGTGCCACATAGTCACTCTGTGAATGCTGGGTGGGGACTTAAGTAAAATCCTCCTTTAGCCATTCTTTACTGAGCCTAGTCAAGCTTTACTTTGCTGTCCGGTGGATATCTCTGGGTCTTGCAGATTTACAGTCTCTTATGCAGGGCAATTTTCAGGAATTCCAGTTTGTGGCATTCTTGCTACTAGAAGAATTGCACAACTGTTGAAACTTCTAAATTCACGTATGTTCCTCCTGTTTGGGGAGATAATGTACAATGGGGAAGACTGTTTTTAGCCTCTGTAAAATGCAGTTTCTCTACAGCTTTACTTTCTGGTTCCAGCCTGATATTTCATAGCTTTTGAGGTTTCTTTTTGTTCTTGTCGTTGTTTTGTTTTGTTTTGGTCTTTGTTGTTTTTGGTTTTTGTTTTATATTTTTTGTTCTGATGTGCGTATTGAGTTTGTCTAGGTTTTTCAATTGTGTTGCATTTCCACCTTCCTCAGATTTTCTTCTTTACTGTGGAAAAACTAGCTGTTAATTCCTTCTTTTTTTTTCTTTTTTTTTTAATGACAGTTTTGAAAATGACCCTGGAACAAATGACACAAAATTGCTTTTGGTTAGGCAGTTTTACCTGTGTTTTTGCATTGATGTAGCTGGGTGCTGTTGGCTGTAATCCAGGCAGACCTACTGTCAGGTGCTTTAAGGCCAGTACAGATATTTTTTCCCAGGTATTTCCTGGTTTTGATGTTTACTCAGTTCTTCTTTTTAGTGATTTTAATTTTGGATTGCTGAGCAATATTACTGACAGTGCAAAGCCTGAAGAGGTCTGCTTAATTATTGCAGTACTTCTGTCAATAGTTGACAATATATTTGCAAGTGCAGACTTCTGTAGAATGCATCTGTTTATTCATTTATTTATTTTACCTATCAAGACAACAGGCTAAGCACACTGTCAGCTTTAAACCAGCATCAGTCCAATGCACAGATGGAGAACACCTATTTTGTGCCTGTGCTGCAGGGTGGGATTTTCCCCATCACAGATGTTTGTAAGCAGAAGTCATAGATGCGTTTGCTTAGTTTGTGCTTTTCACCAAATTCTGCTTCTGTTTAAGGACTTTTTCTCAGTCTCTTTGGAGTTTCTTCCCTGAACATGTATGAAGAAGAATCAGGAGGTGAACTCCTGTTTTCAGAGTAATGTACTTTTAATCGAGTGGGGTTGTAAGCTCTTAAATGGTGTATAACCTATTTGGCCTTACAGTTCCCTTCTAGAAGGGATAGTCAGCGGATGTATTGTTACAAGAGTCTATTGGAAAAGGCTGCAGTCTGGAGAGGAATGTGCATGCTGTACTTTAAATCTCTTTCCATTAGAAGTTTCCTTTGTTACCAAGGAAGTAAAGCAATGATTATGCTATGGGGCTGGCAGTTTTGCTAATGTTTCATATTTTAGAACAGGGCTGATCAGTTGTTGAGGATGATGTAAAATTCAAGGATTCTTACTAATCTTTTTGATGGGATTAAAATATATTTTTACAGCTCCTCTCTCCGTAAAAAGCCCTCCAAATGTCTTTTCTCAAGGTGACAGAGGAATGGACTCCCTATTTCATGGATTTTGGTAATTATAGCAAGTAATTAGGTACTCTCTGTCCCTCTGGTGGTGTAAAAAGCTCCACAGACTCTCTAAACTGGGCTCCCTTTACCGAGGATTAAGTGTGTTAGAGTTTTCCCTGCTGCTGCTGTTGCTTTTTACAACTCCTTTGGTGTTGTAAGTCATTGCTGGGAGGAGGAGCTGTTACCCATGTCCCATTCATAACTGCCTTGTTCCTACTTTACCACTTCATAGTGAGAAGTGTTATTTTCATCCCTTTCTTTTTCCCTTTCATGCATACACTTAGGAAATAAGATAGAGACTGTGGTTGCTCTCTCCATTGCAGTTACCTTTGTGTGTTTAAGGGCATTGGACTTAAGAGTTTTACTGTGTGCACTGGGTATCTCTGCTCATGGTAAAGTGGTGTTATCTCAGGTACTGATGACTTGTCCTTCCTCTTCAAATTCAGGGTGTCAGTGAAAGACTCAGGAGTGACCAATCTGCAGTTGAGACAATGATGCTGCATCCTCATCCTCTTCCCTTAGCTGTTTCTGAGAAAGAGACAGGGAGTGATAGTCTTCCTTACTTTTGATGTTGGCAAACATGGTGATGCCTTTTTTATTGAATAAACAGGAAATGTAACTGGATGCAGTTTGAATTCTACTTTTTTCTGCTATGCATGTTCTTGTGTGTGTGGGTAGGTGGTCCACAGTGGTGCCTGATACTGAGAGGATAGCTCTTGCTGTGTAACTAATTTCTGATTTAAAAACTTGAGCCTGATGTCATAATAGCAGTATGAGTAGGATTTATTTTGCCTAACTTCATATTCTTAAACTATTTAGGTCTAGGTGACAGTTGTTATGGGGGTAAGAATATTGGTCAGAGGGAAAAAAGATGTGCAGGTTATGCAGGCTTAATGAATTTTGAGAGACTTCTCCCCTTCTGTCTCCATTCATAATGGTTTAGTATTTCAAGTCAAATGTTTTAAAATATTTACTTCTCCTACATGCATGAGAGGATTCTCTCATTTAACTTGAGTATCCTTGTTTATTAATAACCTTTAGAAATTATCATCTTAGTTGATAAGGAGGGGATACTAGTTTCTTGCTTTAGAGGACAAAGATATTGAAGATGATCAAATAGTGTTGCTAAAATATGCATAATATATCATGTTAACCATATTTTAAAAATTTTTCTTTGCCTGTAATACTACATGAGAAAACTGTCACATAAAAAGATTATAAGGTAGAGAGAGTAGCATTATTGTTGATCTGCTGTGCACACTAATACCTACTTTTTAAAGCAGGATTACCAGAAAAATATCATCACAAAATCAGTGACATCATTTTATCCTCCTTCCCTTCCCCTGTTCTTCGTTTAAAAAGAATAAAAATCCAAGAAAATACCCTGCTATTATATCTGATAAAGCTAAAATTTTAGCTTCTGTAAGTTAATATATAGCTAGTAAAGAGAATTATGCTGACTCACAACAAAAAAAGAGATGTTTCTTATTTCAGCTTTCAGATGCAGGAAGAAGGCAGTCTGATTTTTAAAAATAGCTACAATTATGACAAAGGAAAGAAATCAAAATACTCTGTAGAAACAAGGAGAGTTCATGGAGTTGTCTTTTCCTAGGCATGCAGGAAGACAGAGACGTGATGCAAGTGAAGTGGTTAAATTAGGTTGTGGCATGAGCTTTAGTGGGGATTGCTAGGAAATAATTTGCAGAGTGGAGGAGAGCTTCCTTCCTTAATTGTTTCCACCTGGTAGCAGGCTATTGTCAGAGCAGGGACCTCTCTGCCCCTTAGAGCAGCACTCTGAATGAGAAGTACACCGTGCTCTGAGAGTGAGTAGTGTTTGGATAATAGCTAATTCTGCCTGGCTTCGTTTTGCAGAGCTGTTTGGAAATGTGATAGAAAAGCATTCTCCTTTAGGAATACATGCTTTCCCACTATGTTCTTACTTGGGAGACCACTTTTCTGTGTTTTTATTTTTTTGTGTTGCTGTAGCAGATGTGTTGCTGTTTCTGCTACTGCAAGCACCATGGTATGTTTTCAAAATTCCGTATAAAAATGGGAAGTGTTATGTTACCTGTTAAAGCATTTGTGACTTCTTTGTTCTGAAAAAATATACCCAGAAGTTGTTTAGGAATGCAGTGCCTTACTAGAAGACAAATTGAGTCCTTTACATAATGCTCTAGATTTAGCTACTAGGAAGGATAAAAAGCCTTGCCTAACACACAGAAAAAAGTGGATGGAGTAGGCATGCATGTGAAGTAATATCACTACCTGATCTTGAAAAAAAACCATAATGACTTCTAATGCAAGCCCTCACTCTCTGGAAATCTACTTATCACATGTAATGCAGCTCAGAAATTCAGTCCAGTTTTAGTAGCTGAAGGCTAGAATGTGAAAGTCCCTCCTTTTGTAATCTATGCCTCTATGAAAGTGTCCTTGATTTCTGCTTTCAAAATCAGGAGGACATAGACGTGAAATGGGATAAGCTTTCATCAGGAATCAACTGAAACGTGGTAAGTGTATAGGATTACTGCAGGCTGCCTGTGTACACCTGTTGTAGTTTTACTCTCATTTAATTTCTCTCAAATGATGGTACTGTAGCCTAATTAATAGTTTGCTATGTTTGTTGATGGACTTGGGAATCAAAAATTCAAATTGCAGCGATTAAAAACCTCTCAGCAATGAGACTCGGGGCTCTCTGGATACATTAGTGAGTGCAATCCCATTGGTTGCAGACAGCCCACTGCTGGTGTTGCACACACGGGTGGCTTTGTCACGATGGAACACACACATTCCTCACACACCTGACGTCCCTGACATGGAGCAGGAGGCAGACAAATGCCTACCCACTGCTGGGAATGCTTCCTCTGCCAGAGCTACCCTGGATTCCAGAAGCTGCTTGGTACTGGCTGTGGAATATTAAGCAGGGTTGAATCTGCTTCAGTATGTTGGAATGAGATTGCATATTTCATTAAAGCCTGATTTGTTTTTCATGGGGAAATACCAGAGGCTTCAGCAATTATCATACTTCTAAGACTGGGAGAAAGATGCTTGGATGAAATTTAGCAAACAAGGCTGTCAGCACTCATTTAGTAACTCCTTTGTGAATAATTTTGAACCGAATTTGCATGATTGTAACAGACCCAGAAAACCTTTTGCTGCAATTATTCAGTGATACCACTATATAATCAGCTGGAGGTAGTGGGTGTGCTTCTTACAAAGCTTTTTTTTCAGCATTTCTGGCTTATTCAATCCCTTTCTCAGCCTCCCTAGGGGCTTTCTGAGGCAACCTGGCAGTGACCCAGAGAAGATAGATACACGAAGGATAGTGGGTTGGATGGAGAAGGGATGTTGGCCTTTTGACAGAAGGATAAGATGCTGTCTTTTCAGATTTGACACTGAATTTTTTTAAATCTTCAAGATTTAGGGACAGAAAGCCTTGTGAGTTGCTCAAATTCCTCATACTGAAGTCTGGATTGAAAGTGCTTCATACATCTAGGGCTAGCAGTCTAATCTAGGAATTGAATTGAGCCTGTGTAACTTGCATGCTAAATTTTGAAATGCTTGCCAGATGAGAAATAAAAGGGGGGTAGGGAAATTACAGAGTAAGTAGTGCTAAATAAGATCTTAAGTTGTCTTGCTTTGTATTTCAAATAGTGGAGTAGGAAGCTGAGTCCTGAGTGAAAATGAAAAAGAAGTTTGTGCCTCACAGTATTGTTGTGAAAGTTAAGTATTTGTAAATGATAGAGTTCAAGACTGACAGGAAAAAAAGACATTAAATCTGGAATAGCAGCACAGATATTTTTGATGGTGATGGGGTAGGGTGGAAAGTGCATGTGGAGCTCTGTGAGACAATGTAATTTTTGTTCCTAGCCTATGAAAGTGGTTAGCAGCTGCTTATTGCCTGTAACAGTTTGTTCTTAATTGACAAGGTTCCCATCTTGAGAGTTTTCAGTTACATGCTTATATCTCCTCCGTCTTGGTATTCTCTAAACAATTTAAGAAGCTTGGCATATCTCTTCCACCATGGCAGCAGAAATCGAATTGCATCAGAACAATCGGACATTGTGGAGTGAGTTGTTAGGAAGTCTCTCTGCCTGAGATACAGCTGTTTCTTGAGCATATGTTATCACAACAGCTACAAGTCTCAGTAATGCTATGTGGAAAAGAAAGAATTGTCACTGAATTACTATTTAAAAAAGTAATAAAATCCAGGTGAACACCCATTTTCAGAGGAGCTGAAATACAGTGTGGCTTGCGTTTTTTACTGCCTTTTGGGTGTGCTTGGTTTTTATTTATTCCGCAATATAGATAGATGACCTGAGGAAAAAAACCAATTTCAAATGCACAGACCATTTTCAAGGATGATGTTACTGAACTGGCTGGTCTGTTTTGTGCAGTTCCAGTATATTGTTGTTGCACATGTGTTCGTGCATATAGAAAATTGACTTCAGAAGTTTACTGCTGTTCTTAGTCCACACTTGCTTTTGTGATCACTTGGTTTAATACTTGGTATCAGAGCTGGGAATAACTTTGTCAGCGTGCTTGTAATGTTAACTAATGTGCTCCTGGTGGCATTTTTTTAACAATTCAGAAATAATTTAACAATTTTTAAAGATACCATCATTGCTACTTAAGAGATGTGTTTGCTAAGCTGAAAGAAATAGGAAACACAGATGCTTTGAATACATACATCTGAGTACTCTTTCATTTTAAGTGGTCATAACACTTTACCTGCAGTATATCCGTTTCCTGAATTTCAGTAGCCTTTGGTCTGATCCCTCCATGAACAACTGAATCCTCCTGGCAACACAGGGATCTTCTCAAGTGCTGCCATGCCATGTGCATGCATTTCTGCATTGTGATACTGTTCCCTCCAGTAATGTTTTTAAGACCATGCCTCCATGTCTAATACTCTTGGTTAGTAATTTAACCAATCTCCTCTATAAATGTGATCTTTTTGTTTCCACTTCATTGCTGTGCAGTTGCATGGCCTACTTAATTTCATGGTTAATGGACAGTCTCTCTTCAAAGGATTTGGGAATCCTTCTACCAGTTAGATAACATCTATTTTACCATTGTGCTTATATAATGGTGTATGATAATGTAAAACTGAGGCTCCTAAAGCAATTTGATTATTCGTTCAGATAAGAAGTCTTACCATAAGTCATTGTTGACAGTGAAATGAAAACAGGATGGTTTTAGTGGCTTAGGTGGAATGTACAATCTCTGCAGCATTCTCTGAGTGTGCTATGAAATGGTTCCTTACAAGACAATTATTACAATTCTTTCCTATGGCTATATGTTCTTTTTTTTCTTTTTTTATGGAAACAGTTTCTTGTGAAGACAATGGCCTTGTATCCCTTACTAGGCAAAAGCATCGTTCTTTCCTGCAGAGCAAAGATATAGTGAGGGAATTGGTTTTGTGGTGGGGCCTTTGCTTTATCTCTGTGGAAAGGCTGGGCAAGGATATGCAGTGCAGAAGAAATGGAGATGGGCAAAGTCGTTTAAGTGCTCGTGTTCTGTAGTGAAGGAAGCATGTAGCATGAAGAGTGCACTTGAACTTAATGGTGTTCATGTTGTTGCAGAATAAGACACAAAATGACCTTTTTGATGTAAGCGTCTTTCTCTTGAACCTTTAAGTTTCACAGTTGGTGGGAAGGGAAGGACGCTGCATGTGGCTGCTTCATTAAGTAGCAGAGAATGTAATTATGACTTGCATTCTTGATTTATTGTTGGGAACTGATAGTGAGTGACAGCATGAAGAATGCTCTTAGAAATACAGTTAGTCTCAAACTTTGCAGCTGGGCTTCAGCTTGTCTTTAGCATCTGTGTTACGTGTGTTGGGTGGGTGCCCAGGTTGTCAGAAATGCTGGTGACTCTGCTCTCTGCATCTTCATCAGAGCATCAGGAGTCTGAACAAATTAGTAGGAGGCCAGCCTGGCTTTCTGGCTTCTCCTTCTGCCTTACCTTTTTTTTAATTTTTTTTATTTTTTCTGACTAAAGGCATCCTTAATTACAGCTGCACTCTGCTGTCAAAGCGGAACATATCAGGGAAGATATCAGCAGGGAAGATATCAGCCCAGTTCCTACTTGCTGCCTCCTGGAGGTGAGGCACACAACAGAAGAAAATCAATTAAGAGATGAAAAAGCACATTTTAAAATAAACTGGGTAGATAAAACTCCCAAAAGGATGGAAGTATTTGCAGGACATGATGAAAGTTTTTACATTTGCATAATTACATTAACATTTGTAAATCAAATGTGATTCCTGTGTCACAGTGAGAGAGGCTGGTTTTAAATATTCTATGAAATTTTGTTTAATATTTGATAGTGAAAGATTTTTTTTTAGAGTGTGTAATTGAGTTGGATTCATGGATAAACAAGTTAAAAGTGATTTCAATATATGTTTCTTGTTCCACATAAATCCCCAATTTTCTATGCTCTCTTGAGTACTCTTAGCACTTTAGCAGTAAAACCTTTATTTTAGCTGACATTAGAACTGATTTCTCAGTGAAAGCAGTTTCTGCTATTAAAGCATCATTCCTTTGTCAGTAAGAATATTGCTTAATTGAAAATTCTGTCTGTAAATACTAATTTGTGCTTCCAGGTGACCTCCAGATATGCTTCTAATCTTGTCGGCATAGAAGAGTGCTTAAAGACCAAAGACAGAAGGAACATTTTTGGAGGGATTATATTCCCTGCTTAGTTGCCTGAAGATAATTTCTTCTGTATCACTTAGACCTTGGTGTCCTTGATATGTGATACTAGCATTTTCTTCCAATTTTGTTTTGTTTTGCAAGATTGTTAAATTATATATTCATGATTTGTGAAATGTTAGGCATCTATATGTTGCATATTATGTTTTTGTAGAGTTCTGTTATTTTGACAGTATTGTCACCACCAGTAATGCAAGATTGATTTGAAGTTGAATCTCTACTGTGCGAGTGAGTAGTGCATCCAATTTGCACATGAACTAATCTATTTGTCTTCTGAACTCAGGGAAAAAACCTTTTCCAAGAGGCCTTATATTCTAGAATATTGATTACCTTTGAAATATCTTACAGAGCTGTATGAACACCACTTAATAATTATGAGATTCATTTAGAAACAAATGTGTTAACCTTTTTGATACAGGAAGCCTTGCATAGTTCTTGAGCAGAGATTTATATCACATTCTGCATCAAGCTAGGCTTCCGTGGATTGTTCTGAGCTGCAAGCACGAGAATCAACTTTGTAATCGGACAGTTTCACATTTGCTTCAAAGGTAGCTTGTAAAAGAAGTGGCAAGTTTTAGTTAAGGAAGATACACCAAATATTTATGTGCTTAATCTTCACATTGCTGAACTCAGATATTTGAAGGTAACTCCTTGCAGCAATTTGCTTTGATAGCCAAGCCAAATCCTTGTTGCATTGCCATTGTTCATTGTGGAAGGATTGGAAAGTGCCTTGCTAGGAATTGTTTGGTACGGTGTAGTGTCTCAGTTCTCTGCTGGGAATTATGCTTACTAAGTACAATAATGTTCTTGGTGAGAAGAAATACCATGCTATCAGGAAATAACTAAAGAAAACTGTATGGCATATACTAATTGTTGCGAAGGCAAATTCTTGGCAAGAAATTTAGGAATGTTTCCATTTAATACTGTAAAGATCAAAATATTTATTTTTCTTTTCTTCCAAGAAGGAAAATAAACATTGGCTTTTCAAAAATTGTTAAATACTTTGTCCCATTTTGTAAAGTGACAGTGTTGCTGTTGACTATCAACTGGTGAATGTAAGCTCTCACCTCTCACGGATACAGTACTTAAGATACTGTGTACTCTACATGTTAGTCATAGTTAGAAGTTCCTATCAAAGAAGCCAGCAAATGAGGAGATAAGGCTATACTTAAAATGAACAGAAAAGATTGTAGACTCATTTATCTGACTGCTCTGGTACACACTGCATTAAAGTACATAATGAATAACTACATCATGGTTCATGTAGGGTTTAACATTCTTAGGTTAGGCTTTTATCAAAGGCATTAAAAGAATGAATAGCTATTGTATGTATAAATCATATGGATAAGCAGAATGTAAAGCAGAAGTGAAGTATGCTGCACTCCTTGGTGGCTAATCTGCAAAGGATAACAGCATACTTTCCCTGTATGGTTATACAGCTACCCCTTCAGTTTGCATACATTCCATCATGAGCCTTCAAGCTTCAAATCATATTTGTTTATTTAAAACATTTTAATTTTTGTCCAAATTTGAAGTTATTATATGAGGATAATGTGAAGTTTTCTCTGTTAATGATGAGTGCATACAAGTAGTTAGGAACAATGTACTGTGTCTTTTGTTTCCTGTTTTTCCCTGCTCTCCCCCCAGGTTTTTAATTTATTTTTTTTTCCTTCTGATTTTGTACTGGATTAGAAGGGATCTTACCAGCTTGTTTGGTGTGGATGCTAAATGTAAAAAGCAAGCAGAAACAGAGACTGTGTGAAACTAAATCACACAAGCTTTTCACTCTGGCCTGAGAAAGCATAAGGAAAAATCCAAACAGTCCTTGGTAAAGGACAACAATCTTTGCAGGTGTTGTTTAGGATCCTTGTTGTTTACTTGCAAGAAACAGTCAAGGGGTGGTGTTCCACTTAACCAGTGATAGTTATGTGTAAGTTTAATGACCAGTGAGAGTTTTACCTCTCAGACCTTCTTGAACCTGTCTATAAAAGAAGAACTGGAATAATAAACTTTGCTGTCTTGGACAATGCAGCTAGGAGAGTCAGTGTCATGCTTATTGCTGTTCCTAATATAGTGTGACGGTTTGGTGTATGCTCGGAACAAAGGACACTTCTCTGGTAGAGTTTGGGAATAAAAGAAAGTGCATTATCAGTACTGATGGATGGTTAACTAGTTTTCCAATATAGATAAAATGAGGAGAAGTAGCTACATTTAGTCATGTATTTTCATCTCCTTTGCTTCACACTAGGGAGATATGATCTTTAGTTCTGACTTGTGACCTTTCACCTGTGTATAATGTTTTGGTCATCAAGTTTAATCCAGATCTAGATCTTGGTCTTGATTTCTGTGTTACTGTACTACTGTTCTAAACCATTCCTTAAATATCTTGAAAGAATGAAATTACTGCAAGAAGAGAGTGTGCTATTTGTTAATGGTGCTCTTCACCATTGATAGGTGGTACCTACCACTGTGTGTGAGTGCAAAAATGTAGCTTGTATTTGTCTGCACAGTCTGCAAGAGAATCTGCAAATAGCTCTCAGAAGCAGGTGTCTTCTGCTGCCTATTACATTGAATATGTCTTTTTGAATCCAAAAACTCAGGCTGCTTGGAAAGGGACTGGGCTGTTTGGTTCTTGGAATTTACTCAGTTTCTTTCTCCCTTTGACTGATGTGAAAAAGTCCAAACTAGGATTAGCTCTGAAGCAGGCTGTGAAGTCATTCTGTTTTCCCAGACTTTAGGAAGAGAAGGTTATGTTGATTTTGCTCTCCTTAAACTCTGTTCTCATCCATAATCAGTGTATTCTCTGGGTTTCTGGCAAGGAGCACATCTTATGGAAGAGAATTTTAGCTGTTAGCTTTTTTCAGGAAAACCTGAAAAAGAGACCTTTTGGCTATTTATAAATATATATCCATCTGGGGCAATGTCTGAAAATTACTGGGGGGGAAAATTTTTATACTCACTGAATCTGGTTTTGTTGATAATAGAAAGAGAATTATATTGAAGCAGAAAGAATTTAGACCTTTAAACCTTCAATTGATATTAATCAAGAGGAGGGTATTCTTCCTGTGCTCTCCTTCTGCCTCAGATTTTAAGATCTAAGCATTAGAGGCTGTGGGTTGTATAAATACACAATTGTTGGCTTTTGTACCTTCATTTTATTCGGTTTCAGTGAAGCAAACAAAACGAGAACTATCAAGTCTAATACTCCCTCCAAATTATTGCAAACTTAGTTAAGAGACATCTCTGATGTCACTGATACTGTGATAATAGGGAGGTGCTTACAATCTGATTAACACATGCTACATTTTTCTCCTGCTGGGAATAAAAGTCTGGGGCTAATAAAATGTTTCCTGACCTTGAATAGGAGGGTGTAGTATTTTTTTCTTGATAAACATGAGTGCTAATATTTCCTGATTTTGTTTGTGAGAGGTGTAGTAAACAATACAACTTAGGAGAAAATATGCATAGTAAATTTTACTCATCTCCTCTCTTTTTTTCCATGAAGGAGTAAGTTAAAAAGAGTAGCTATGTAACTACCATGTAGCTAATAAATCAAAATGCTTGTTTTGGTTTAAAGAGACTTCTGTTCAAAATTTATACTCAAAACTTTGAGTTAAACTTTTGAATTAAAAATAGGATAATTGTTACTGTTTTTTGTGTATACATCTGGGAATTCTTCTTTGCATCTTTTTAACACAGTAAATAAAAAAAACAAGGAACTAGAACATATCTGACTTTAAAAGTCTTATAAAAATGTATCTAAAAAATTTAAGAAGACTTTATCTTTCCCCCTCTTTATAATTTCCCAAATACTTTTTAATTAAGTGGTGCTTCCAGGTTTTTTTCGCTGAATTAAAGTGGTTTCCTTTGTAGCGTGTAGACACATAATAAGGGTCTGCCTACAATCATGGTTGAATTAGGAAGTGTTGAGAGTCAGAAGACTAGAGAGGAGAAATGCCCAGCTGAAAGCATTTGAATTAGAAGATTTTTAGCTTTTCATAACAATCAACCAAAAAAAAAAGTGATGACATGTTGTTCTCTCCTGGTTATGCAGCTCAGATTCTTTAACAACAAAAGTTATACTAGTGTAGCTAAGGTCTGCTCCTAAAGCAGCAGCTTTCTCAGCTGCAGGTGGTAACAGATGGAGATGCAGATGCAACTCAAGCTGGGGAGATGTTTGCCAGTCACTCTGTTATCCCTCTTTTCACTGGTATCCACCTCTTCGAAGTGCTGGCTCCACATTTTGCCAGGACTCCCATTTGGCTTCCATTCAAATCTGATCAAATAAAGATGAGAGAGAAATTTACATCTTTGCTATACCAGACATTATTTTTGGGGTATTTGTTTTTGGTGGCTGGCACACCCTATTTGTCAGGAAACTATCTTTAAAATGCTATTTGCACTCAGCACTTGACATTTTTAGTACAGTATAACCCAAGACTTCTCTAGCAGCCCTCAAGCTTCTTTACGTAAGGTGGCTGCATACTGCATGTCCTGAGAAACAGGAGGTCCTTCCCAGTCCTAAAAATGGAATTGATGTCATAGTTCCTGTTTAAAACCATCAATAGCTATAAACCAGATAATAGCTAGGACAGCCTTATGACAGTCCTAGAAGTGGGAGGTTGGTCATCACTGAAAGATGAGTCTGGTTTTGTTCTGATACGTAGGAGATGGCAGCTTGTGGCAACCTCCAATTATGCTGACTTTCTCTGGGTCAAGGAAGGCAGGATGAGAGGAAGAGGTCTGGAAGAGGAGCCTTTTGTTCCCAGAGTCTTCTGGCATTTAAGGTTATGGAGAGCACATCTCCAGCGGAGATGGTAGCTGAGCAGGAACTGTGACATTTTTGTTGCTATATTGTTTTTATAGTTGGAGGAGGAAGAGAGGAGGGATGCTTGTAAAAGGTGCTTTCCTTCTAGGGGGGATGTTTTTCCTGCTTGAACCTGTGACTACAGCAGGAAGGAAATAGAGGCTATAGAACTTGCCAGGAGACAATGATTCTCCAGTAGAAAGTTGCTAATATGCAACTGTCAGCCGGGCAATCTCCTAAAATGCTATGCTTCCACCCTGATTACTCCTTGTTCCCAGTGATCAGCAGTTGGGCTGTCAGCTTCTGTTTGTAAGTCACTGTAACTTAGCTTGGTTCCTGTTTCTGGGGTCGGTGCAAGATGCAGATGTGGCTACAGCAGTGTCCTATGGTATTTATTTGAACGGTTGGGTTTTTGACAAGGGAGGGCAACATTTATTGAGAAGTTCAGAGGGATTATGTGAAATGTCATCCACAGCCTGTGCCTGGAAGGTGGAGGGAGGGATTATAGGATTTGCTGTGGGTGATGTGAACCTGCACATCTGCCTGGTTTTGCTGTGGTCAGGATCAAATGCTATTTCTGGACACATTTTGGCGGCTTTGAAGTGGTGGCCTTGCTTGAGTCAGTAAGCATTGCCCATGTAAAGGTTATAAAGGCCAATCATGTGACACAAGACTACATAAATGAAATATATTTTTTTTATATAATCACACTGTGCCTGGTCCACTAGTGCTCTACTCATCTAGAAGCTTTTGGTGATGGCCTGGTAGCCTTTTCAGATAAGAAAAAAAAACCCTTTCCCTGCTTTTTCATGATCTCAGCATTTTCAGCTTGCTATTATCATAACAAAAAAAAGGATTAATTCATGTACTTAATAATACGTCTTTGAAAACAATTTTCTAAGCATTGTTCTGTCATCATTTATGGCTCTGAACTTCTAGTGTGGTGTTTATTAGAAAATATTTTAATAGTCTTCCAGTTGCTCAATACAGAGATGTTTGGTTTTTCCTTTTTGAAGACAGCTTTTAGCAGTTCAGTGGTTTTTGAAAATCATCCCCCTGTTTTGTGACTGAAATTACTCCATGTCCACCTTTTTGCTGTGTGTGAAATCAATGACGTTGGGATGGAAGTCACTCTCTGCAAATGTACTATTTCTTGTAAAGTCCTCTGAAGTGATAAAGTGGTCTAAAACATTTTGTTGAGAAGAGGATTGTTTTCCTCATAAATACAGGAAGTAGAAGCAACATTCTTTTTTCTTTTCAGTGTTCACAGAACAGTATCAAAGAATTTGATGTGTGCTTAAAAAGCAAACATGCAGAACAAAAAATATGAACCAAGGCTTTGATGTTGTTTTTTTCCCCCTGAATTCTAATACTAACAGGCAGAATAGGGTTCTGAGCATTATCTTGTAGGGATTTACACCTGATAGGAAACCAGAGTGCGATTTGAAGGACAGAATTACTTTGTTGTCTTTGGAATGGTTACTAAGCCTCTAACAGCATGACTGTTTACAGGGAATAATGCCTCCAGGCTTTAGGCAAAGGAGTGTGAAGGATGTGAGAGTAACTGGCCCTGGGAGACACCAGAGAAAGCCAGACTGTCGATAGGCTTCAGCCTCCCCAAGCATCTGATCCAGTGTGAAATTGAGCAAAAATAATGGTACTTTGTAACTCAGGTAGCAAGAATTTAGGTTGCAGTGTTGCTGCTTATTTCTTTTCTGAAGTGGTCTGTTGACATTTATGTTGTTTCTTTTGTGTGCAGATGTGACTCTCCAGGTCTGTGGGGAAGGCTGGTAGTAAAATATGTATGTATGCTGTTTATTGTGTCTTTAGCTCTGACACCTTACATGTTTTTTATTTAACCCTTTGAAGTTTTTACATGAAAGTCTTTACTATGGATAATTTTTAGAAATCGAGCTGTGATTGCATTAGCTTTATTAATGTTTGTGCAGTTGTAGTGTGCCATGATTTTGGTAATGAGATTTGCAGCTCTGGGCTGAAGATTGTAGTCCTACAGTTCTGCTTGGAAATAAAAGTGCCTAAAATGGTTAGCAAAATTATTTATATGCTCAGTAAGCATCAGGCTGGAGTCAAGATTACTATTCTTATTCTGTAAGTGAGCATCCTGCTTCTTCCAGTCTGCCCTTCCAGCTCTCCCCACCTTTTTTCTCTCTCCTCTGACTGCATGTTTAGTATGTTTTGATAATAGTTCCAATAGGAAAGAGTCTGTCCCCTGCTGAGCTGGAAAGCCTTTGAAGCTGGAAGTTACAGCATTTTGCTAAAAGGCAAGAGATGATATTTCAAAATTAAAAAAAAATTAAAAAATAAAAGAGGGGTTTGAGTCCAAGTCTGGGTCAGAGTCTGGCTGGGATCTGGAAAGGGAGTGTTGGTAGCTGTGCAGTGTAGTGTCCTTCCTCATGTTTCTCACCCTCCTTTTGCAAGGCAGCCACTGGAAGGGTGCTGGCTCTCTGAAAGTACTTCTTGCATGAACCAAAGGAGTGAGACAGAGCATTTTATTTAGCCCCTAATTTACATATATTAAAAGTGTGAAGGAGGAATAGCTTATACTGACCTAGGGGAAATAATCTATTCTTCATTTTCAGTATGGCTCTGCTATGTGATAGGGCCTCTGTCCCATCCTTATAGCAAACTTGAGCTGTTTTGAAGTCCGTTGCACAGAATGAAAATGTGAAAGAGCTCAGGTAAATATGTTGTAATAAAATTACTAACAAAGACCTCTTACTGAGAAAGTGTTCAATGTTTAGGAGTGTGCATGAGGTGATTCTACCATCACCCCATATTTGATATAATCTTGTTTGCTAGCGTGTGTGAGCTCTTCTGTTCTGTGCCAGCTCCGAATAAGTGACATCTCACTGATTTACGTGTACAGGGAATCCTGCACAGGTAACACAATAGTTCCAGTAGGCATGGCACTTAATAGACAAGTGACACTTATATGAGAACTATATTAATAATTAAAGTCTTTATTGAAACACTGATTTGAAATTGGTTTGAACACTTAATTAAGATAACTATGCTGAGAAACTATGTTTAGTTACATGACTTTGAACTAGCAGCTATACACACACTGTACAAAAATACCTATGCTATTGCTTCCTTAAAGGTAAGCAAAATCTCCTCAACCTCCTAACCTTTTTTTATAGAAAGTGAGTGGCAGATGCTTCTGTAGCAGTGTAAGTCAAATAAAGGAGAGTATAAGGCTGGTTATGCTTTCACCATGTTGTTATCAGTTCAGAACCACATGGAAATAGGAATGTGTGGGAGTGGCCGCAAATTTGTATTTTTGAGATAGGAAAGGTCACCTTTCTGCATTTGAGTGTGTAGGGATGCTGAGTACATTTAAACAATGGCTTGCTAGTTAGCTGGTGATAGAGGGTCTGACTGTGACCTTGGGCTCTACTGCTGTGAATGAAGTTTTTTTTTGAGGTGTGGCAGGGTTGAATTAGCACTTGTGTTAGTGAGGGAAACTTCTGGCTCAGCATTTGCTTTTTAATGCCAAAATCTAGCCCTCAGGAAGAAAAACTTCTGTTCTCTAAATCCCCAGATGCTATTTTCTGGAAGTAGGTAATATACAGATGCAAGACAGTTGTTCTTGGAGTATGTGCTGCAAAAGGTTGTATGTCAAAAAATGTTATGGATAGCTAGTGTAAAAAAAAAAATATGAGGCAAGTATGCTGTTGCCTGCATGCTCTGCTAGAAAATATTAAACTGAAACACTGTCAAAGCCCAAAAGGACTTGGAGTAAAATGATTAAAAAAATATATTTTCACATAAATTCACAATGTAAGGCGTGAAAGGAATGTTATGACATCGTGTGATCTGAATTGTACTAGATGCTTCTATCTTTCACTCATCCTTTTTGTAAAAGTGTTAAATTACTGGACAAAAATATAGGCTAGGGTTATACAACACTTCTGCTATTTTTTCAGTTTTTGTTTTTAATCAAGACCTGCAGTCTGTGCATCTGTGGCTCCTAGAAAGCTGAAACCAGATGTATTTGCTGTGTCTAATGCATAATTTCTGCAGTTGTGGTCATTCCTATTCATTTTTCATCTTTCTTTGTGTAGTGTGAAAAAGAGGTGAGTTGGTTTCTTGAACATTTGTCTGTTAAAAGCTATAGTCTGGGTTTTGGATGAATCTGCATCCTTGCTAAAGGACATTGGTGTTTGGGGTAGGTGTCTTAAAAGAGCTTGAAGTGAGTCTAAGAGGCGGGTTGTGCTTACAAGGGCTCTTCCTGCCATTCTCTCATCCAGAGGAAGGTCATATTTTTGTCTACAGGAAAGGACCTTCTTGTGTCATCGGAAAAGTTGAAAAGCCAAATTGTCTTTCCTCCACTTCTCTTGAAGTGCTCCTCAGTGTTCACTTCATTAACTTTCTGAGGGGAGAGGGAGCAGGGAAGTCAGACTGCCTTATAAGTACAGCAAGATTCTCTTCAGTTGACAATTGAGTTGCAGTAGCTGTAGCGCAAGTAAATAAATAACAATAATAATTGAAGACAAACATTGCAATTAGAGGAAAAAATTTTGCAATCTGACTCTCTACAGGAGAATTAGTACATCAGATAACAAACCATTCACACACAGGCAGCATCAGGTTATTAAAAAGCCTGACGATATTTGCAGTTTATTTATGGCCAAAACATAAATCCATAAAACCTGGTTTCCATAAAAAAGTGTCAGGCTGTAAAAGCAACACTTCTATGTAATATGTTTAGTGTTGCACTTCTGCTTTTTTTTTTTTTAATCAAACTGTTTTTAGATTTCTGTGAGGATGCACAATGCAATAATCCTATTTAATCCTGAGAAGGAAAAATGTAATATTTTATTCGCTTTCTACTGTTTTTTTTTCCTTTTGTTAATGTACAGCTGTAGAGTGGGAAGCTTAGTGGCCAATATCAGTGCTGTGAGGGCTGCTTCCAGGTGGGCTCCAGTGAGTCACATTCTGCCTGGGCCCCAGTCAGCTTTTGCTGCTGGAGGCAGAGCAGTGACTGTGTGCTGGGCATCCGTGCCTGTACACTCTGGTACACAGGCTCTGGGAAGCTTCAGGATGTGCCCTGGCTGGGGCAGGGCATGTGGGTGAGGCTGGTCAGGAGACTGCTGGTCAGTGTCCTCACTAGGGTGATTCTTGGGAATAAGAGGAGATTGAAGATCTGGGAAAGAGGATGTGTGTTGAACTGCGCACTATTGAAAAACTGTTGAACTATTGGAGCAAATCAAAGCCTGGTGTTATCAGTTGAACGGTTTGCTACCTTCTTGTCTTTATTTTTTTTTTTTTTTTTTTTACGTTTTTAAGATCAGGATGGCTTCTTTAAAAAAATAAAGAGAATCTCTTAGTGATGAGATTCAGCATTGCTGCATAAGTGGGCACAGCAGCAGCCTCACTGCACTGAGGGGTTTTTTGCTTGGTTTTTCAAGTAATCTACATTTCTCTGGTTACTGACTTCAAGTCGTACATGAATAAAGGCATATCAAAAACTGGAAAACAAAAAGAAAAAACAAAAAGAAAAAACTAGGAAGGGGAAAACTAAAGAACTACTGTTGAAGACATGATATATATTGAAGTAGTGGGGCTCCTATAATGCTTCACAGTATAATGAAATGTGTAAAGGTTTTTATTACAATGTATTTTTTAGTTTTTTACAACGCAGGTTGTCAAAAATGCTCAGCTGATATTGCCTCTCATCTCTCTAGTCTGAAACAAGTCTGTTAAAATCACTTACAATATTAGGCAAGAATTAGAATATGTGTTTTAGTAGGGCTTTCAGCCAGAAGCAGCCTCAGAGCAGAATCAATGCTTGATACTTCACATGTCATGAAAAAAATGTTGAATGAGAGAATACAGGTCTTTCAAAATGTGGAAATAGCATTGATGACTCTCACGTAGTCCAACATCTTCTGTTCCCAAAAGTCCGAAATCATTTACATCTAAGAGGTACAAATGTTATATTTTTGTACAGTGAACAGAATCAAAAAATGGCTAGAAGCATTTGTTTCAGAAAGACATGGTAAATCCTTGTTGTCTGATTTACTGAATAAATTTTGCTGCAGCACAACACTTTAATATTGCAAAGCTAGTATTCTAAACATTATGAGCAAAATCTAACTTCTAGTATGAATACCTGTGTTTGTTGTGATGTGCTGAGGTTCCAGAAAACCATTGATGCAATGCACTGTCTCTTATCAAATCCCAAGTTAGTCCACTGCTACATACTCATGTGATTTCCAGGTAAGTAAACCGACTGCTTTATTATCTTGTCAGATTCTCATTTTCTGTAAAGCTGGCAGAATTGCTATCTGACACTTGCTAAAAAGCATTTTTAAAGCATATTTACAGTTCTCCTTTTTATCTTCTTTTTCTCCTGGACCAGTACTCTAAATGATTTTAGGTTCTTGCTGATGACGATAAATCCGTAGTTTTCATACTGAATCCATTCATTCTGAGCTCAACCATTTGCAAAACACTGCTCTACAACACCTAAGATTCTTGTGATCTCATGCAATACTATCCAGTTTCATTAAATTTCATCAGGATTGATTTTTGAGTAAGCAGATGGCTTAGTCTTCTCTAAGAGTCTATCAGGAAATGCCTTGCCAGACATACTTTGTGTTTCATGATATTTAAGATTGCTGTGATTTTTAAGGGTTTATAAGAGCGTATTCAGCTTTTTTTTTTGTGCAGCTCATCAGTAGGGTTTCATTGCTGATCCTCAGACTCATAAATGGAGACCACAATTCTGTTGCCAGATGCCTTTCAGAGCAAAGCCTGTTTGGCCGACAGGACGCTGGTTCCATGCGTGCCGTTGCTTAGGCTGCTCAGGCAGTCTCTTCAAAAGCTTAATCCTCTGTCTGTTTGGAGGATCTGGATGTATCTAGTGGTGCTAATATGAACTGAAGAAAAATAGAACAAAAAAGACAACGTTTTTTTTTTTTTCCCTACACAATGGATATATCCAAATACAATGATTCTAAAATGCTATTTTAATTGCCCAAATAATTATTTTTTTAAAAAATCAGAAAATATTAAGTTTAAAGAGTATTTAATTATTTTTGACCTCTATCATGACATATTGTATAGTGATTAATTATGTAATTACTTAGTATGAAAATCAACTTTTTATTACTTACTTTTTTCTTTTTCCAATGTATATGTTTCTTTTGTTATAAAATAGTGAATGACACTTTGAATTGCTTTTTTTTTTTTTTTTTTTTTAATTTAAGGCCAACCAGGTGGTGTTCCATATGAGGAAAAGTGCAGCCAGAAGGTAAAGGCAAGCAGTGGCTCCCCTTTAGCCAGTGCCTGGGAGCTTGCCTCTGGGGATTTGCATCCAGTGTGCGGCTTCCCAGTGCAAGAGAGGTTTATGAAGAAGCACAAGCCAAGCAGAGGAATGTTGAGGTGGTTTGGGGGTAAAGGTGTGAGTGCAGGGGAGAGGCTGAGGAAATTGGATTGGCTCAAGTTGAAGATAAGAAGACTAAAGGGAATCTGACTGCTGACTTCAGCTCTCTACAGGAGGGCATTTAGAGGAGATGGATCTTGGACACATTTAGTGGAAATGGCAGACAACAGTCACATGTTGTTGAAAGAAACACCTGATTAGGTTAAAGGCAAATAAGTATCCACACTGTTTGTAGCTAAGCGCTGAAAGAAGTTTCACAGGTTTCTTTGTTTTTGGAGCCCTTAAGCAGCCTAGACTGATCAAGGTAATGGAGCAAACTGATCTTTCTTCCAAATTAGCATTGTCGGGGGCAAGGGCTTGGACAAGATGGCCTCCAAAGGTCTCTCCCAACCTGAAGCATGTGCTGATTCAGTGAATACTCCTGTGAATGATGGATGAATTGATTGATTGATTTAAAGTTCTTGTTGCCTTATATACACGAAATAACTAGGAGAAATTATAACAGCCTTCTCTCTAATGTTTACTTACCAAGGGAGGTATTTGTAGTTAAGGGATTAGACCTAATTAATTTTGCTTAGCATTGTCCCTCCAGATTTGTTTGGGGAACTAAGAGAGATCACACTTCCGGTTTACTGATGGACTGGAAAATAAGCTCTCCAGTTGTTGCAAGTTGTTCTTGCAACTCCCCAGAGGTTCATCAGTTTTGAATAAATTGGTAACTGAATAGAGCTATTTGCATGAGCCAAGATAAATTTAAAAAATATACAGAGCCTTGCTGTATTTATAAAACATGCTATAGCTGTCAAAGCTGGCTTATCTCTTTAAGGAATTACATGTGCTTAGACAAACGTGGGGTTTTCTAATAAAAGCTCACCATAAAGTTTTCACTCTTGGTATTGTCATATAGTCAGTATTGTTCTTGAGAGTGTTAGTCCATTTTTGCATGCATAAAAATTCATCTGTCTTGATCATCTCTGTCAGGCAGATCAGGTGCATTATGTATGTGGAATAGAAGTGTAAGGAATATGTATAGGAAAAGGACCTTATAGGGGAAAGGGAGCTTAAAAAGACAGGAATTTTGTTTTGAAAATTTCTAGCAGCTATTATAGTGTAGCCTTTAAACTTGGGCTGTTTGACTGGATTTTATTGTTACATTTTCCCTCTGTGCAGCTTGTTGCTTTTGAATTGAATATTTGCTGAGATGGAGGAAAAGTTTTTAATTGGTGCTATGAGCAAACTTGCCTGAGCAAAGTTGTGCCTCAGCAACACAGTAATTTTGTTTCTCAGTTGGCTGTGAACTAAATATAGGGAAAGAAAGTGAGAAACGTCACTGGACAGTACTGTTCATCAGTACATTCCTTTAAAAACCGATAGGGCTGATCATCAGCTCAAATTAACTGTCTGTAATTGGGATTGTTTTCACGTGTCCCAGATCTTACCTTTTCAAAGCAACTCCCTGGCAGGACTGTAGAGTGTTAAGGTCGTTCTTGAGTTTATGTGGAATGGAGCAAGGGATAGGATTGGGGGAAATAAAATGCTCAAGAATTATTTTAGTATCTTTTCCATTCCCCGTTTATTTTCTATTTTGTGTCTTAGGTGGCAATCCTGTTGGTCTCTCTGACTGACCTAAACGAGGGGTTATGTTCTTTTGACCTAAACCAGGGCTTATGTTCTTGCATTTCTGTCTTCCAAGGTCTTCTTACTTCTCCTGGGCCTGAATCACTGTTACTGTGTAACTATCTCTGTAGGTCAAACTATACATCATGGGTCAAATATCCTTTCCCCATTACATGCAGTTTCTGTGGGTGGTGAAATTAGGAGTCATGTGTGGTGGATAAATAGAAATGAGTATTCATTGGTTTCTGTTTCTTCCTCATTCAGTTTGCACCATGTGTGTTTCAGGGATTGTCTGGGGTGTGGAGGTGCTGGTGCTCCCTGTACTCATGGACTATGAGATGCTGTTAAAAGCAGTGGTGTGTACCCAGAAATGTAATAATGATAGAATCCTGCTTGCTATCGTAACATGGGCTGAGAACACTGGGAAATATCATAAAACCTCATCTCAATTTTTTATAGTCAGGCTATTGCCATATATACACACTTTAGCCACCCTGCTTGATTCAGAGGGAAAAAAAACTCAAACAAAAACCCCAGCAAAACAAAACCTCAAGCAAGCAGACAAAGCAACCCCACCAAGCTCCCTAGAAATTGCAGGCAGAAATCCTGACACCAAACTTCTGTGTAGTGATATCGTGAGTGTCCTGAGGGCTCAGTCTGGTGAGAGGAGTGTAAAGCAAGAAGGGTTTGGCTGTATATTGATGTGCGGTCACACGCCTGTCAGCCATGTGTGTCTGTTGGGCACTGTTTCTGTAGCGTGTTTTGCCCTCTGGTCACGTACAATGATTTGTTCAATGCTCTTGGTTGTAGATATTCTTTACTATTAAAAGGTAAAGCTTAACTGTGGATGAAACATGTTGAGGAGAAAACAGACCAGTGATCTCACCCAGCATTGCTTTAGCAAAATGGTACACAGTGTTCTTTTTTTCTCAAACTGTCCTTTCATTTTCCTCTTAATATAAATAGGAATGGAATTCTGTTTTATCTGCTTTTGAAATATTCATGGTATCATTTTTTTTCTTGTGAAGACAAATAAACTGCATTTCCAGGGACAGATTAGGCCACAAACTTAGAAACAATGTAGTTAGGTTATTAAGTATATAACTGATGTAATGCGTTAGTAATAGTATTGTTCCATTAGATAGCTTCACAGGAAAATGGGAATCATCACAACCACAATTACATATTTCAGTGCTCCAATTTATGTCTTTTACAAGTGAAGTCAAGCAGACACTATCCTGTAGCAGGAAAGGCATTAGACTGAAAGGTGTGTATTACTGGCCTTTCCAGGTGTCTCTAGGTTATGAATAATGTTAGATTCATTGGTCTTCCTCCTGACTTTAGGGGTCAGCAGCGGTGGCAGGCACAGCTTGGGTGCTGTGAGATTTGTCTCTAGCTCTGCTGTAAACTCTTCCTGCAGTAGTGAGGGGGGTGGGAATGATGTTGTAGCTGAAGGTCAGCTGAGAAAGACGCAATCTGCTGGAAATGCTAGCTAATTTGAAAAGCATTTTTATCCCATAATGACTAAAATGATGGCAGCAGATGCAGAGTAATGGTTTTGAGATGATTTGTATTGATCATCTTCGCTGGTGTCCTATTTTACTACTTGATAAGTACTGCTGAGCTTTTTTGTCCTAAGCTGATGATAAGATACAAGGATTGTCAATACATTTCATTAACATTATTTTGAATTTGTATATTTGCACTTCATAATTATTCTTTATGGCTGTTTGTACAAGGGGAGAGGAAGTAAAAAAAACCTGTACTTCTCATTTTGGTGTTTAAGTCTGGACAATAGGATGGATGTGGTAACCTAATTGTTAGGAAGGGCTATAGATAGCAGCCTTAGAAACATAAAGAAAACATTTTTTTTCCTTTGTTTTCACATGTGACTTTTTCATCTCTTTGATCCCCAAAACTGTGTACTGCATAACCTTGGATTAGTAGAAACAAGAAATGCTGTGCATCATCTAATGACATATTTCTTCTGGCTACATCAAAAAGTTAGATAAGATCTGTTGTAGGAAATCTGCATAGTCTACAGGAGTGATGGTTTGTAGCCAAGGATGCTGTGACTTCCTTTTGCAAAGAAGGATAAAACTGAAAAAGTCTGCCATGCTGGTTTATCTTAAAATGCTTAGGGAAGCCTTGAATGTACTTGAAATAATGTTAATTGTGTACAAGGAGATCTCATATGTTCTCTTTTCCTATGTGTGGACACTGGAAATACCAGTGAGAAATTACTGAGGATTGATATGACTTGTACCCAATTCTAGATTATTGAGAAGCTGGTTTTAATTCACTTGGTTTTGATAGTGTGGTGTTCAAAATTCTTCTTAGAGTGAAGGTGGAGAACAGTATTTTTCTTCCATCTGAAACTGAAACAGTGGTAATATGACTTTTCAATGTGTGTTGCTGTTGTGTAGCCCTGAAGGTAAATAGGTTTCATTGTATCTCATAACAGAAATGGATAGCAAATCTGGCTCCGTTCCAGCACCATCTGTAAAATGGGAGTTATGTTTTTATGGTTTGGAGATGGTGCAAGAATGGCAAAATAAGTTCAAAGATGACATCAGTTTTTAACCACACATAGTGCTCCTCTCCTCCTCTTTAATAAAATTGATATTCACTTCTATCAGGAAGAAAAATAACCACTGTGAGAAGGAATCTTTAAATAAAATTACTTCTCTCTTGAAAGGTTAAAAACAATGCTGTAGACTTGCAGAACAGAAATGTGTAGGTGCTGTGCAGAAACATTTGGGATGCAATGAATAATTTAAAATACTGTGTACAGGGGGAGACAAGCCAGTCTCATTTTATATAGAAATTTCAAGGTGCTTCAAGTTGGAGTTACTGTTTGTAGATACAGTAAAGGCAGAAGCTGGCTTTGATGCCAGGCCTTCTTCTGTCCTCTATTTACAGCTCTTTCTTCCTACTTCTGGCACTGGGTGGAGTGAGACCTGCATTGAGTGATATCCCAAGATTTGGTGCAGTGTGCTGAAGTGCCCTGCAGTGAAATGCTTCTCCTTTGACGGTTTGCATCAATTGCATGTTGGCCAATATTATCAAGTGCAACAAATCTGTGGTGATCTTCACATTTAGTTGATAGCTTTTAAGAAATCTGTGCAAGAGCACGTATTTCAGCTATACCATGCTGTGAGTTATATTCAGAGATGCTCAGTTGCCTCATTCATGGGGTGGGCTTGGTGAAGTACAGAGGAAATACCAGTGTAATGAAGTACTTATTATGGGCCAACTGAATTAAGGATTTGTGAGTATTTCCCAGTATTATAACTAAAAGTAACAGATATTTTCTTCCTCATATAAGAGAATGTGTAGTGATTGTAGTGAGTAGCAATGAGATGATGTTACAAATGTTAAACTTCTGTGCGTGAAGTTATTTGTCAGCTGATCAGGCCTGAATCAGCATTTTCCTTTAATCTCATAGTGTACCAAGAGGATTCTGCTCCCCTCTGCCTACCTACCATTACTAAATGTCTTATCAGAGATCAGTCTTTGCATCTATGAGGAAGAAGAATAAAACTGTGAGAAGGAAATGCCTATTGCTGGACCCTTAGACTAGGAATAGACCAGAACAGCTTTTATATGAGAGAACTATCTTTCAGGATATAGAGGGGAAGAACTGACACAGGAAAATTCAATCATTCAGCCTAGAGTTTTTGTAACTGATGTTTTCAGAGGTGAAGTAGACAGGATAACAGTTCAGGAATCCAGTCTGAAAGTGTTTTTGCAAAGCTTCTTGTGGGAGACGTGAGGAAGGACTGCTATTTTTTGCTCTGGCATTTTAGCAAGTACAGATCTTTAGCTTTGGCATTTCTTATCTTGAAAATCTATTCTTAGTTTAAACCTAAATAGCAAAACTCACATACATGCATTGAAGAACTGGCTGTATGTGCCATTGAATAAAAGTGCCTACAGTAACAATGGATTTTAAAGAAATAAAATACTTAGGATTTTTTTTACTTGGCATCAGAGCTCCAGTTACGTCAGAGCAATACCTTTTCATCACTATTCACTGTAGATGAAAATGCTTCTGATTCATTGCTGAAGTGGAAGCTCTCAGTAGCTAAACTGCAATCCAGATATCTGATGTGTGAGATCAGAATTTTTAATGAAGTTTTTGTGTATGTCAGGCAACTGAATTGTAAAGGTGGTAATTGTTTAAAATTTGGCCTTTCATAGAACTAATGTCAAACCATGTTATTAAGTCCCTCTGGAGTCCAGTGTACACGTTGAAGTAGAAGCTAATCACATTGGTTGTAAATATAAATGGTGCTCTTGATCTCTGAGCTGGATCACTGGGAAGAAGACATGAAAATACAGTTAAGACTGTGTACATTTAAAGCATATTTCCACTGATCCTAATTGAAATGGTGCAAATGGTTGAAGGGATTGCAAGCATTGTTAGCTGTTTAGAGCCAGTTCTTCATCTATTTTGGCTGGTCAAGGAGCCTACAGCTGCTCAATGTGTCTAAGTTTAATTGAAATGAAAAATATTTCATTAAAATGCATATAGCAAGAAAGGAATTCAAGACAGCTAATAGTAATCGATCTCTAAAAATATTTCTGTAAACAGAAAATAAAAAGCACAGACTTAAAAATGGGTGTCTTGGGTATTTGTGAGATCATTTGTGCAAGTCTTGTCCAATGTCATGAAAAATGTCTTTGGTGCCTCCTAGTTCATTGAGTTTGTACCTCTGCAATATTTCACATGATATAAACAGAACTAAACTTTTGGTATGTAATCATTTTACAGAAAAAGAAATAATTACAGTGAATAAGCTTTTTAATATACTCCCTTTTTTCAGTTCATTCTCCAGCACTGAAAGCCTTTCCTCTTTCAAATGAGCATGGAATCACAATTTGATCATATCCTTTCCAAGATTCTACTGTTTAAACAGATGGGGGGAAAAAAAGAAACAGCAAATACAGCTCTTTGGAGCAGATGACTCCAGCCGGTGTGTTTGGAGGAAGTTTAGCTGCTGGAGAGCTTTTCTGTTCTTTAGTGATTCATTGTAGAACAGCTCTGCCTGAAGCACTTGTGGTGCTTGCTGGGTTTTGTTCCTGGGACTTAATGGTTTCAAGTTTCTATTCTGTGTACCCTTGTAACCCCGACATGGTTTCTGTGACTGCTGGGACCATCAAAGATTGGTAATATGCTGCTAATCAGGAGGGTGTGGAGATGTTTGATGTGGATTTAGAGAGTGGTCAGGGTATTTCAGATTGCAAATACCTACTTTCATAAAACTGAAGAAGTGGGATGTAGGCTGTAGGTATTTTTAGTATTCTGAGATGATATTTAAGTATGTGGTCACTTCAAGGCGAGGCAGAAATTCCTGGTTACATTCTTGTGTGATGGTTTATCTTGTTAGAGTTGACCCTTCACCGATCTCCAGCTAGTGTGTGGTTGATTTTTGTCATTGTGGAGAATGCCTGCTCAGAGCTAGTTTAGGAGCTTTAAAGGGTGGTGTAGACATTTTTGCCTTTGGAACTGTGGCCCTCTGGAGGGTAGCCCTTAGAGAATGGCAGTATAAAGCCTAGGGGTCATTATACATTGCTCTGAAACATGATACCATTATCAGTGTATAGAAATGTTCTTTAATGACTGAAATGAAAACAAGCATAGGAAACATTTCATGCTCCTAACAAACTGTGTCTTAGTAAAACTTGTAATTCTTATCAATTTACTTCATTTGGGAGATGTGCAAAGTATTACAACTACAATCAAAAGACTGTTCGAAGTCATAGTGATGGAATAGGTTAACTCTTACTGTGCATTTTACTGACAGCTGAGTAAGATGTCAGTCAAATGTTAAGAACAGTTTTCAGTATCAGCAGTGTTAGTGAAGGATTTTTGAGCATTTTGCTGTTCTAAAGTCTAGTGCATAATTTATTTCTCAGTCTTTGGACACCAGGAACACTGAAAGACAATAATAAAAATAGTGTGAGGTTTCTGAGTAGCATTGTAAAAAATGAAGTTCTAAAATAGCTTCTCATTTTAAATTCTTAATTAAGAAAATGTGCTCAAATTCATCCTGTGATTTATTTATTTTCCCACATGACAATAAGTAAATAGCTGCTGTCAGATTTTCTTTTTGCTGTGTAACTTGGTTAGATGGATCAATGTGCGTCTTCTGGCTACAGCAACTTCCGTGCTTAAGTTATGGATTTTACTTTTTTGACAGTAACTTTTGGCCCATAGTTGGTTTATGCCGTGAGGCTCTAATGTGGCGTTAATCTGATTCAATACAAACTGGACAATGAGTTCTCCAAAAGATGAAAAAGCAGAGCTGAGTAAAGCCTACAGAGTCCAGAGCCAGCTGAGTCTTAAAAGCTGAGCTTTTCACTTAGCAGTTGAACTGAAATGACCTCCACAATTTGTGGCTGGGTTTTTTGTTGGAAAAATCTGGCTAGAATTGTGTCTACTGTGAGAGCGTGTGGTACATGGCTGGTCTAGAGGGATTCATCTGCTTCGTATGGCAGTATGTAACCACAAACCATATGTTCTTAGCTATTGAGTACATCTCTTATGGGTTTTAGGAGTTGGGAATGAGCCATTAGCCTCAAAAAAATGAGTCTGAGGTGGGGGAAATATCTCTGAAATGGTCTGTTTCATCAGGGGCTTTTGCTTAGTAAGCATATATACCATGGTAAATAAGGATGTGGAGAAATATGTACCTATAAATCGCAGTGGCACTCTGCCAGTCTGACTTGGGGAAGAGTTTTGTCATGACTTGGCTGTGGAGATTTGATAAGATATTAAGCGCTTGAGCAGAGAACCTCAGTTTAATGTAAGTGGAAACATTAAAGCATCGTCTCAATAGTTGTGATGCTCATGCTTTGGAGGAAGGTGAAATCTTCCCCCTCCTTATTAGTCTAAATTAATTAATCTCTCTGGCTTCTTAGTAAGAGGCATAATGAAACATTGAATGTTGTCACCTTCCTTTAATGTCTTGGGTAGAAATTCTGGTTTGCCCCTCATATTGAAGTGTGCATACCTGAAAATCCTTAGTTCCCTTTACTGAACCCACTAATAAATTCAGGACAGGTAAGCTGAACTTTTTTTTCCTGTATGACTTAGGAAAGGCATAAAGGGCCCTGTACAGAAGAGATGCTATTTAGAGGAAATGCTCTGAATTTCTCCTACTATGTTCCATAGTTTTTATAATGACCAATGGAGTAGCTTGGTCTGTGTGGGAAAAAGTAAAAATAAATGAGACTTTGTCCATTTATATGTTTTTGAATGTGAAATCTAGCTCATAGGTGCGGTAGGGTTTGGGTATACAGTATGGTTCTGTTCTTAAATTGGCACCAGTTTCTTTATTATGGTAGTTTACTTCTGTACATGGTCCATGCTGCATTGCACAAGAATCTGAAAAAGGGTGCTTGCATAAGTGACAGGGTATCTACATATTTTGAGATTTAAAAAAGAAAAAGAATTTGAAGACAAAATTGTACCTCAAGGTCAGCTGTCAGCCAAAGCAAATGGTGGAACTGAAGCATTGACAGGTGACAAGAGAAGTGAAGTTTGTCTTCATAGCACCATAGTCTGCCTTGCGGTAGATGAAATTGCTATTCCTGAATTATATGAGTGTTGAACCTTATGATTCCTGGCCCAGATTTTCCTGAAATATTATAATTTTGCAGATCTCAGCATGGATAGAAGGAAGAGTGATTTGAGGCCTTTTTTTTTTGTTGTTGTTTTTTAACATTAGAATGGGGAGGCTTACTGGCATACATAATTTGATAAAATGAAATGGACAATCTGTTCCTGTTTTATGGATGCTACCCTCTATTTGGCTAGTGTAGGCTTTGTTTTCTGAAATTTGGGAATATACCTTTTTTTAATAGCTAATCTCAAAGTTCAAAAAATGGAATGTCTGATTTTCTAATTTTTAAATCATTAAAAGAATTTGTTTAATCATCCTCTAAAATGTAGATAAACATGATGTGCCTCCTGACGGACTGAAGGCTGCTTTTCTTCCAGATAAAGCAAGCAGGCTTTGCTCTGACTTTTTGAAACAAGTTCCTGCAGTGATATAGGTGATATAGATATTTTGTTTTTTTAGTGCAAAAAATAAAAGCGAGTAGTTTATTATTGCAGTATTTAACATCTTAAAAGTTTCTGGTTTATTATTGTGCAATATATTCTAAAGTTTACAAGTAAACAGAACTCTGAGCTTGCTACAGTTCCTCTCCATTTTGCATGATTTGCACAAACATCTTTGCTAAGTAATTGCTTGAAGAATGTGTGTATACTAATGCTTCCTGAAATATTGGATGGAATATTGGATTGTTTCATATTGACACAAGAGTGGAATTACATATGTTGAGCTTTTTCAAGTATAAGCAAGTTTTCTTTGACTACAACATCTTGCTAACAGTTTGGATGATTTGATGTAGCTTTTGGAGACTGCAAGAGCATTTGCCTGTAGGGTTTCAAAAGAAATGAGCTTTCTACAGCTGTTGACTTCCTGTTGCCAAGAGTCCACAAATTAAACTGTTCCTTGTTGTTTTAAAGAAAGATCTTCAAGCATGCTTGTAACCTCCTACAAAACCCCTCTCCCTTGATATTAGCCATATCTGAGAATGAAAGCAAGATATGTCAAATGGAAAATATGATCTTTTGTATGTATTTCAATATATATTTCAACTTGAAAGTTGATGTTGAATGTGCAGTCTTGTTCCTATCAGCTGTCTACATTAAATCATGTAACAGCTTTAGCTTTTTATTTAGGATGTGGAAAAAATAGTTCTGTCAAAACAATACGAACATTTATTATGCAAATACCCAAAAAACATATTCTGAACTTTTGAGCCTTAGACTTGTCAGCTTCTGGTGTGCATTGTGTAAACAGGCTCTCCAATAGGATGTTAAGATCCTGGAGTAAGAGGCTAGGAAATAATTCATTCTTTCTGCAGACTCCACTAGAGCAGGCGTTCTCAGAGTTCTTACATGTGGTTCAAGTACAATCTTTTCAAAACTTAAAAGCCTTTATGCTCTTTTATTTCCCTTCCAGACTATGTGTGTACAAATTAGGACAGAATCATTAAAATGCGTGTGCACATTCACTGTAGCGTGCTGCTGCATTCACTGTTCCCATGTGTGCTTTTGTGAAAGACTATTGACAATTAAAACTTAGGTTGTATTTGGACCAATTTTAATTTTATTGCCAGATATACATACCTGCCTTACATCCTCACTTACTAATGCTAAATGTATGTGTTCAAAAGGAGACTTAAACGGTTTGATTTCCAATTCCTGCTTCTTTTTCTCTCTGTGGATTATTTCAATGCTCTTCATTTAGCAAATGAGGAAAGCAGCATTATTTATTACAGCTCACCCACACTAGTGAAGCTGGCAACTAAAGGATTTACATGTTATAATGATGTGCTTGTGTACAGCAGGTTTTAAAAGAATATATAATTAATTGTAATGGAAAAAAGGTACAATTAGGAACGGATAATATATGTGTAGTGAGTGTGCAGTCTGTTAAGACTGCACAAGGTTTTCCCTCTGAGAATGGTACAGTTTCTTCAGGTGTTTTAACATTTCTGTTTCGTAATCTCAGAGAAGAAGCATTTCTTTGTTTTTCTGAAATACTAATCAATATTGTTTTATACTTTATTACAACAGAAAGTCTTATGTAAATCCAAGATGCAGGTTAAATGCCTGTTCACTTAATGAGTAGGATTAAATACCAGATAAAATGGCTGAAACTTTGAACTTGCTTCAGGGAAAACAATCTTGCTGAGTTCAGAGCTGATGTATTGTAAACAGTGGGAGCAAGTGAATTCCAGGGAAAGATTGCACCAGCAACCTTATTCCAGGTTTAGGCTTCTTGCAGTAATTATAAATCTGAACAATTATGTTGGTATAATACGATCCAGTGAAGAGCAGTATCATACTGTTTGGGAAGATCTCATCAGAGCTTGGGTTCAAGCCCCAAAGATTTAAGTCTTCATCATGTGTGCTTTGCAGAGAGGGGTGAGTGCTGAACAGGCTTTGTGAGAGGTGGGTGCTCACCAGGCCAGGCTGAGCCTTGCTGCCTG
Organism: Pseudopodoces humilis; assembly: GCF_049639895.1. Classification (NCBI taxonomy): domain Eukaryota; kingdom Metazoa; phylum Chordata; class Aves; order Passeriformes; family Paridae; genus Pseudopodoces; species Pseudopodoces humilis. The sequence continues at coordinate 33,775,823 of NC_142204.1, read as the reverse complement.
AAAGACTGTCATATACTTAGGTTATATCTCCTCATGGCTTAAGCTTGAGTAAAGTAGAGAGAGGGAGTTTCAGTGTCTAGTCAGTATTTCTAGACTGAGAGGTATCCTTTTTTCTTAGCTTTGTTGGTTAAAAAAAGGAAGAAAACAGAAAGGTATTCACTGGATTACTTCACTGATCTGTAAATTCCTCAGATCAACCTTGTTAGACATCACAAAGTTGAATGAAATGTCAGAACTTGAAAAGGAGATAAGGGTGAGAGTTATGGCAATGATTTTTATGGTAGAGGAAACTAAAATTTTGAAGCTTCATGTTGATCATGTAGAAGTTGTCACAGCTTCTCTCATTTAGAGAAATAAATCCAATTTGTGCTGATATTTAAATTTCAAAGCATATTGCATATTACAGTGATGTCTTTTGATCTATATACAGTGTATCTGAAACTTTGAATGCAAGTGACACTCCTTGCTGTTACTAAATTAATAAGGAGGAATCAACATAAAAGTAATTAGCATCTTCGTGTCCTTGGACTAAATTCAGAGGAACTGGCTTGCAGAAACAATAAGAATCAAAACTTCTTCCTGTGTGCTGAAGAGCTGCAAATCAAAAGATATAATGCTGAACATACTGTTGTAGACAGTTTTTTCCTCTTTGAGGATCATGTAATGAAATATAAGCAGCTGCAAATGCATTAATGTTGTTAGTGAAACAGAATGAATTTTCACTTGCCTACTTGCAAAAAAGTTAAAAAAAAACCTTGCCCCTCTCCCCACACAGAAAAACCCCAAACAGACCTAAACCTCATATCTTACCATACCTTACTTTCATGCAATCTGCTTTTTATGGTGTCTTGGGAATTCTGGATATGATCTGTAATTCAGCCATGCAAACATTTCTCATCTTGCAGCTTTATTATAGGCCTACTCTACTCGCATGCAAAAGAAACTTGCCAATTAATTTTTCTTCTTAGGGTTGCAGTCTTTCTTTCAGACTTCACCTAGTCTGAATTGAATTTAGGACAAAAAATTGGAACTATTTTCTTCTTCCCTAGAGACCTCTCATGCAGTGAGGTTGATTTTTGCTTAATCAATATCAGGCCTTATGAATTCAAGAAAGTGTTGTGATTTCTGGATTCTGTGTTGTCCAGAAGAAAAATATTAATGGAACACTGGACTCTGTTCAGTATGCTCTGGGGCATAATATGCAAAATACAAGTTCAGGGGAAGAGGGGGTAGGGGCAGGGTGTAAGCAGCCACAAGGTCAAATTTGTTAAATGAGTTAATTAAATTCTGTTAATGGATGTTCTTTTGTAAACCACTTTAAGAAAGGAATCTGTTGAGAAAGCTGTACCAACCACAAACGAAATCACTTGTCACTTAAAGTTGAGGGGAGGATTTTCTTGCAGGTAAAGTGGAGGTAGAGCAGAATTGTGTTGTGTCAGAGGAAAATCCCTCACCATTCCAATTGTTCATTACAACTCTTAATCCTGGAACTCTGGAAAAACAAATTGTATATCTTTCCCTCTTAAGTCGCTGAGTGGAACCAATATAGTGGAATATATATATATATATATAGTGGAACCAATTGTACCATGGAAAGGAAAGACATTACTGAACCTCTGGAAATACCTCCTGCAGTACGATGATCTGTGTGTGATCCCAGACAGTAATCTTGTTAGATTGGCATGAATGTTTAATCGTGCCTAATGAACAGCAATTTAGGGCTGAGATAGACATTGCATTGCTTAATAGTTGCTTTCTGTAGCTATCAGTATATAAATTGTTTTGTTAATACAAAATATTTCAAAGGAAATAGTACAAAGGAGCTTAACAATACCATGTTAGTTTACCAATTAATAAAATTCCCCACTACAAGTCTAGTTGTAGCTTGAGTTCTAGGAAGCAGTGAAATGTTTAAACTTCTCAAGCCATATAAAATTGTATTTCTGGTAAAATATGCAAAAATCCTTTTTTCATTTAAAGTGAGTTTACTGGCTCTTTTCCCCATGTGCAGTGGATTGGATGTGTATATTTATTATACTAATATCTATAGAAACAAATAGTAAATTCAGGAAGACTTTGTTCCTTTTAGCTGTAAAACTCTAATTTAAGAAACTATTGGAGAGGCTTCAGTGTGTTGCAAGATGTGTTTGCAAGTGTGTTGTGCTGTGAAATCTTGCATGTGAGGTTTGTGTGCATGTGCCAGCAGCAGAGCTGATTTACTAGGGGTATTTGAAGGGTAAGGATAATTCATAATACAAAGTAGAAGACATCCAAGGTCATGTTATGATCATCATGATAATCCATGTCCCACATTTCTTTCACTGTTGATGCACTTTTTCTGTACCTTCTCTTTCCAGAATAGCAGATAACCTTGATGTCTAACTGAGTGCCAGTGGCTTAACGTTTGCTGTCTGTGTGATTTTTACTGGTGGGTCTGTTATACTGCTGGCTTTTGCAGAAATGTTTGGTGGTTTTGTGATGTGAAACATGTTGTTTTATAGTCTGAGTAGTGGTCAACAGATTCTCTTCAACTTTAACCAGGGCCTAATTCCAGCCAATTACCCCAGAGAATGAATCTTGGTACCTTTTGCCAGTGCTGTTACTGTGATAGACATCAAGAGCATATCCAGACAGCTCTGCAGCTTCAAAGTTAGTATTGTTGCTTTCTTGTTCAGCACTGCTGTTGCTGTAGACACATTCTTGTTCCTTGTGCCTGCTGAGTGGAAGAAAGGTGAGAACTAACTACTTAAAATTAGAGGAAACATTTTCAAGAAAAGCACTCAAAATGTGATTTACCTCCAGCTTGTTTGCCTCTAATAAGTTTGAGTGCTCTTCATTGACTGAATGTTGTATGCTATTTTTCCTGTGTAGACCCCTAGGGAAAATTTAAGTTAACTAAGAGAAAAATGTTAATACAAATTAAATACTTTTTTTTTTCTTTCTTTGGTGACATGCCATCTTGCTATCTGCCAATTGCACTGGGGTATTGAGTGTTTCTCAAGTCTAATTGTTATTTTCTTAAGCATAGAAGTGCTTTTCAAGCTGTTCTCAAGAGCTGAACCCCTGTATTCTCTTCAGAGTAGCTTATACAGTGATGACTTTAACTTTTAATCAACTGATAACTTGTTCTTGCTTTTTCTTCCAGCTCTGGCACTTTAGCACTTGCAATTTTGACAGTGTTTTGGCTGGACTTCACATGCATATTAGTTCTGTGCAGTCAATAGTCTCTTAGCTGTGTTCAGTTACCTACAATATTGCCAGCTTTCACACTATCACTAGATATGTTCCTTGCTGTCTTTTGCCTGCTCGCTTACTTTCCCTAGCTCAGGTGTGATATGCAGTGTAATAATTTGCTTGGAAAATAGGACACAAACTTCAAAGTTTATCAAGAAATCCATATTCCAGGAATAAAGCAACTGTGCTCTTATTAAGTGTCTTGCCCTATGATCTACTCCTGAAGATATCTGTCATTCTGTTTTGATAGTTAGTACATCATAGTTGCATGGTGATGTCATGAGCAACTATGTTCTAGTCTTTTTTCTGTCAGAAAAGGCATTTTGGGGAATGTGAACTAAGGATAATTGACGCTAGCATGCTACAAAACCGTGTAGGGACTGTTTTAATGTTGGAATGCTTCCTGCTTTTTCTTCATTGGATCCATAGAAATGGTAGTTTTAAGCATAAAAAGCAGCATGTAGCTACATATTGCATTGTCATTGGCATTGTGTGCCACTTGCTTGTGAGAACAAGGAGGAGAGTAATGTTTGCTCAAGTTTACTGAAGCTGTGCCTTCACTTAGAGAGTGAAAAGTTGGAAATTACCTTCTTCTTTCTGCACTGAGATAGAGTTTGAGTGAAACAGGAGAGTGCTCCTCCTGGAACTACTCATGTAAGTGAACTTCAGGTAAAGGTTGTCCATGTGAGCCTGCTAAAAGAGGCTGGGAAGGAAGGAACTTGTCAGGGTAGGAGAAGAGCTTATTGGAATGTCCCTACCGTTTCAGTATTTCAGCTCTGGATCCCTATTTCTGGTTTTGAGGCATGGGTCACCACTAAAGCAAAAAAACTCTCTTCTCTTTGTAATATACTCACTAAAATGCCCTGACTGCTAGTGTCAACATTTCCCACTGATCTGCCATTGCAATAGCCAGCACCAACCCTGTTCTGTTTGTTTGAGGAAATGCTGGAGTTTGAGCATGGATGGGTATCATTCACAGTTTATTTTACTTTTGGAAATTGTTCTTACCCAGGCCAGAGCAGATGGCATTAGGATAAAACCTCAGAGATTCATGATGGTGAAGAAGGATGTAATTGTTTCTGTTTATTTTGTTAAACTGAGAGCTCAAACTGACATGCCTGGAGAGACATGAAAAGGAGAGCAGGAAGGAAGGAAGGACAGACGGAAAATCTTTTACCTGGTCATGAGGATGATGAGCAATAGTCTCCCTGGTATACCATGGCATCTGAGATGTAAAGTAGAATTCTTGTATTTTTGATGATTCAAAACGAGACAAAATTTCTTTTCTCTAGAGTCTCAACAAGAATTTTACCTTATGTTTATTTTCTCTTTAAACCCAGCTGATGTTGTTGAGCAATGAAGCACTTAAAGACACTTAAAGTTCCTGTTGGAACTGCTCAGTAGCTTAAAGTAGAAAGTCTTGTGGGATCCGGAATGCAAAAGAAGGGAATAATGTATATCTCCCCCAGCTTTCAGTGAAAATGGTGAGATGCAGAATTTTCTGTCAAACACCAATCTCTTATGAGGGGAATAAATATGAAATACTGACATGTGATGGAGTGCCTGCTTTTTCCTCTAATAATACTCTGAGAAACCATTTTTTAATAACCATAATCATATATGACTCTGAGACTGGACTCTAATCTTGTCTCCAAAGTGCAAGGGCTTTATTATTATTGTTTTATAATAATAGCTTGTCTTCCCTTTGAAATGTAGATTTTATTTTTTTGCTTTTGGTTATGTGTGGTTTAAGGTTCTTGTAGGTTTGCCAGCTAGAGCTGCTTGTGTAGTTTAAACAAGTGTGAGAAAAGGGAAGTCCTCTTTGCTCTTTCCAGTTGGACTTTTCTCTGGTTTTTGGAGTGGTGCAGAGGAGAAAGGAAATAAAAATTCCTGTTGCAGTTTTCAGCATTGAACAGCTGCTTTTTAAATTATTATTATTTATTTATTCTTACATGTACGTTCTGGCATGACTCACAAGTGAGATGAAGTTTATGAGATTCATCCTTTTTGCTCTGGGGACGTTTGTCTGCATCAGAGAAATATCACACAACGTTGACAGCATTGGCAACCTGTCTTCTGCAGGGACTCGGCGCTGGAACCGATGGGTAGTTGTAGATAGGGCATGAGCGATACTGGCAAAGCTTTCTCTTGCTTGCACAGCACCTGCCTTTACTGTGTCTTCATCTGTCCCAGGTCCTTATTTGCAAGAGCAGTATAGGAACCAAATTAACACTCTGCTTTATATGAGGGAGGAAAGAATTGAGCCATTCTTGCCAGGGTGCTGCAAAACTCCACTAGTGGCTTCCAGCGTTGAGTCTATAAGCAGCCAATGTGTGATTTGGGTGCCCTACTGAAGACACTGTAAGGAGACCTTAAAAACCACAGTCTAACAAATATTCTCACTAAGTTTCTGGATGGCATCCATTTCCCCCTCACCATAATAAGTGAACATGTTAAAACAAATAGTTTTGTAGAGGACAGTATAGATATTTATTACAGTATGTGGTGGCTTCTCTGAAAGACAGAATACCCTTGCAGTCATTTGAATTGCATTTTGCAAGCAGAGCTATGTTTCAGAAGAAATTACACTGACAGTCAGCAAACTGGCAGGCGAGGAGTGAAGAAGTGCTACAGTCAGTATTCTGGAATTCAGCTTGCTTGTGCAAAGCAGGCTTGTATCCAGATTTGTGAAGACCTTTGCAAGAAAAGTCTCAAACTTGTGGAGGGTTTTTTTAAGTCATTACAAAATACTAAGCCTGTTTTTCCTTTTTAGGGGATCTTGCTAAAGGCTGTCTTCACTCCGGTTTGCAGCTTCATTCAATCCTATTCTGTTTTTGCTCTTTTAAAGGTTTGGTTTCTGCAGTATAACTTTCAGCATCTGTAAGGACTCTCTATGGATTGGTGAACAATACGGGGGGAGTGAAACCTTTGCCAGCTCCGTATGAACTGAAGCCTACACTTTAAAATGTTCTGGTCTTCAATGTATCCATCTAATGTCAAGGTCCTGATTGATCAGTGCTGGGAATAGCATCAAATTCCAGCTGGTTGTGATGTGTCAGGTAATGATTAAACTGTCTCATTTGGAAGGAGGAAGGAAAAAGAGATGAATAAATACATATTCCACAATTCCTTATGTCAGGATTCCCGTAGCTCTACAGGTGTGAAATAATTTTGGCCACTTATTCCTTAGTACCTCAGAGCTTTTCTATACTGAAGTCACTGAGGAATCGCCTTATGGGATCAAGCTGTTGTTAGAGAAGTTGGGGCATGTTGCTACCTATGATTTTTCTGTATGAAACCCAAAGTATTCATGTCTGGCTTAGCAAAATTCTCAACTCTTGTCCAAACTGTGCTTTTGCCAGCTGTGGAATAGGATTGCAAATAAGTTTTTTTGTATGTAACTTAAAAAAACAGAAAGATTGCGTTTTGTTTTGTATGATTAGATGAGGAATCCTTTAGTTAAAGGCCTGTCCTAAATGAATCCTTCTCAAATAAATGAATTATATTAAGGCTTTAAGCATGTTGTCTCAAAAGTTTTTCTTCCATAAATGTTTTTTAAGGAAAAAAAAAATGGAATTTTGGGGTTATTAGATATGTTAAATGTAGGCCCTGCGCAGTAAAACTTCAGCTCAGCATAAAATAATACATTTGCTTTAATTCCTCCAAAAGCATAAAACTAAACCATACAGAGCTGTAGGCCAGAATGTGAATGTAGTGTAATGTTTTTTAGTGGAGGCGTAGGTAAGTGAATTCACCAACAAAATTAGAGCAAATTTGTAGGTTTTTAAATTACACATAACTGTGGCAGCGGCCTCAGGGGAGACAAAGAGTTACGTTGTCCCATCCCGATCCCCTTGTGAAGGGCGGCCCAGGTGTTCTGATTGGGTTTGAGTCCCTGGGGGGTTTCTCCCTTGGTGTGCTTCTAATGGTCCCTGACCCTGAACTCCACCCTCAGGGGTGGAGACCCTCGGGGGTTCTGTCCCTCAAAAACCTCTGCTGTGCCTCTGTTCGGGGCTCTCTGTTCTGGATCTGAGTTTGTTCTCATGCTGAATAAATGGTTTCATGAATGGGAGCCCGTCTCGTTGGTGTTTGATGCTGGTCCCCAGAATCCTGCTGCTTCCCTGGACGAGATCCTGAGGTTGCTGACTGCAACGCATAACCATAAACATGGTCACTTCTGTCAAGTAGTAAAAAATGGGAAAAACAATTATAAAGAAAATAGTTTTCCTTTTTGTTGATAGGCTTATTTCACAGAACCACAGAGTAAGTGGGGTTGGAAGGGACCTCTGGAGATGTCTAGTCTAACCCCCCCTGCCAAGGCAGGGTCACCTAGAGCAGGATTAACAGAAACTCATCCAGGTGGGTTGATTTGTCTCCAGAGAGGGAGACTCCAAAACCTCCCTGGGTAGTCTGTGCAGTGCTCTGCCACCCTCAGTGTAAAGAAGGCCTTCCTCAGGTTGAGGAAGGACTTCCTGTGTTGTAGTTAACAGCCATTGCTGCTTGTCCTGTTGCTGCACACCACTGAAAAGAGTCCATCACAACCCTCTTGGCAGCAGCCTTTGAAATACTTAAATACACTGATGAGATCTTGTCTCAGTTTTCTCTAGACTAAACATGCCCAGCTCCCTCAGTCTCTTCTGACAGTGTCCTCAGACAGGAGAGATGCTCCAGAGCCCTCATTGTCTTTGTGGCTTCTGCTGGACCCTTTCTATCAGCTCCTTGAACTGTGGAGACCAAAATTACTGATAATAATCTTCCAGATATTCCAGTATTCCTGATTAGGGCTGAGCAGAGGGGGAGGATCACCTCCCTTGACCTGCTGACCCCTCTTCTGATGCACCCCAGGGTACCACTGGCCCTCCTGGCCACAGGGGCACTGCGGGCTCATGGTCACCTTGTTGTCCTCCAGGGCTCCCAAGTCCTTTCTTACAGAGCTGTTCTGTAGTAGGTCAGCCCCCAGCCCCCAAGTCCTTCAGTTTCAAGCCCCTCTCACCACTCTGCCCAGCTGGCTGCCAGAGTCTCTTGCCCTTTTTAGGCAGGTGGATCCCATCCCTCCTTACCAGACTACAATCATTAAACGAAAATTTCTGAAGTTAATTTTAAAATCAATGATCTTTCTTTCCAGTCATAACCCAAAGTGCTCTTTTTTAAGGTGCTGATGAATTGCTTAAACTAGAGTGGGTATTCTGCTGTTACAATATTTGTTCTTTAATTTGTTTGATTGAAATATTTAACACAACTTGCTACTTGCTTATCTTAGATAATGCTATAGTTAATTTCCACCTCCATTCTCTGCCTTTTCTCCCACCTCAATTTTGCTTAACTCATTGGTTTAAAGATTCATGGAAGTAAGTCTCTTGAAGCTTCAAAATAATTAGTCTTTTCACTTAAATGATAGACCTTAAAAAGGGAAGTTAAATGGGTGTCTCAGTTTAGGGCAAATCTGGGAGAGAACCTCCAAATGGAAAAGCAAATTCAAGCAGCCCCTCCCCCAAACTGGTTCAGGAAAAGAGATTTCCCTGAGGTTTAAATTCTCCTCTATTCTTTAAAGCAGCATAGTGCGATACTGCACATAAGCAAGGAGAAAAAAAATTAATTTTTGCCCCATTACATTCAAAACTGCTCCTTAAAGAAAAGCCATTAAAAACAAATTGCATTTAGAAAAACAACTTTGTTTTTTAACACAAAAATGTACTCCAAAATCTGAACTGTTAGTGACTTTTTTAAAATTCTTCTCTATGACTGAAATGAGGACTAAATGCATGTTAACACATAGGATGTTTAACACATAGGTATGGCATGTATTGGACATATGTAGTACTACAAGCATAAGTTGGGTTTTTTTCTCCTTTCTTGGAAGAAAATTTCCTGAAAGTCAGGCACCATATTAGTTGTCACTCCTAAGACATAGCAGGTGTTTCTTAAATTCTCAGCTTGAACCAATAGGAATATGGATCTGCATTTAAATGTTACTATCTCTTGAGCATTCACTGTAGTTAAAATACGTAATGTAGAAAATAGGCCAGTTAGTAAACAGTTAATATACAGGTGTATTTTAGAAGTGGTCCCATTGCATTGTTCTGTTTAGGAAGGTTATTCCCTTTCCAATTAATCTGTCTGTAAACAACACTCACATGTGAAAGCAGTGATTTATTTTAACATGCTGAACTTCTGTTCCTGACCTATATTATTCTGGAACATCTGTTGCCCTAAATTTTTAGGTTTTGAAGTATACCGAAGCCTACAATATTTAGTCAGGTCATGTATTGACTTTCTCTGAATTCTCTCTTCAACGTTAATTTTATTTGAATGATGGCTTCAGATTTGACTCTTAAAAACAAGCCTTTCTTTCATCTTCCCAAGGCTTAATTTCCCATCTCCCTCTGTGAATTTAGTGTTTTAGAATTATCTTAATGTTTTGGTTAATTCCTCTTGGTCATGGAGCTCTGTCTCCATTCATGTGTATCCTTCTACTGTCTTTGGAACAGTGGCCACCTGTTTACTCTTTCTCTCTTATTTTTAGTGGTCTCCTCATTTAGTCAATTATTTTGGAAAACATACTGAGTGATAATTCCTGAAGTGTTCCAAAATGTGGAAGTACTTTTAAAAGCACATTATATCTTTTTAACCTAAAATAATTTTTTCCTATTTGTTTATAAGTAGATGGCTTATGAGACTAGCAATGCAGTGTATACCTCGTTAAATAAAACAATTACATGATGTCTTGCTATTTATTCATCACATTTTGGCAGAGTTCCTTAACTGATTAGGAGAAGGCTCTGGAGTCCTTGGTGGAAGTTTTTTGTCGATTTTTTTTTTTGTTTTGGGTTTTTTTTTTACCCTCTTCAGTTAACACATGGATGATAATTTTTATTCTACATTTTATAATAGTCACTACAAAACATCAAAAACAACAGGGCTTGTAATATCTTTGGTATGTCACTTCATTTTCTCTTCAGGGTTTTTTTTGATGCCCTGCATTCCTGTGCCTGTCACTGGTCTAGCTCTTCCCTTGCTCTCCTGTCTCCCTTTGTCTTCCCCTGTGTGTAAACCTGGTTTTTGCCCTCCACATCTCTCCAGCATACACTCATTTCCCATAGCCATTTCCTGCCTTTGCTATGCATTATATTGAAGTTTGGCCCTTTGGGCTTAGAGAAGTTTGACTTGATGCCAGGGAAGCAATGAGAAGTGATGGTCTTGCTGGCTGATGACAGCTTGTTCCTGAGCAAAGCAGCTGCAGGTAAATTTAGTTCTCTGATGAGAGCAACACTTCCCCCCCCACCTTCTTAAATTTTTTTTTCCACAGGGAAATTTTGAAAAAGGATGAGCATTTCATCAAAGTTTAAGGAAGATGTGAAGTTTATGAAATGTCCCAATTGTAATAGTTTAGCAAAACCAGATAACGTACCTCTATTTTACATGAAATTTGAAAGGAAAAAGTCCACCAGCAACAGAGCTTCAATGTATATGTTAGCATCTAAGCTAGGATTCTGGACTCCTTTGAAAACCAGTGGAAAAAAACAGGCAATCTGGGCATGACTTATTTAAAGCTATTGTTGAAAATAGTTGGATGAGTGCTAATTTCTCAAAGGTAGACATCTAAAGTTTGAAGTATGTTGTCTCACTGGAGAATCTCTTCAGGGATGAGGAGCATTTACTTAGGAGCAGCAAGCAGTAGTAATTTTGCTTTTGAGAAACAACCTTCTGAACCTAAATTACTACATTTAAAAAAAAATAAATTAAAGCAGCAGTCCTTGTAATTAAATAAATCAGTCATTGAATAGATATGATTGATTCCTTACAGAAATGTTTCTGTATATTTTTTATCCTCTATATAAAGTGTGAAATTTTATAGGGAATATCTCTACTTTCTTAATGCTCAGCTAATTGGGCCCTTAAATATAACATAAATATTTTTGGCTGGGAGTGATGTGCCCTTGGCCTCTGTTTATGTTTTTTTCAGGAAATTGTAACTGCAAGTTAGTGATCATGTCACAGTAACAACAGAGCCATTTAATTTTGTTTTCCCCTTTATGAAGGGTAAGGCAGTGAGAGAGAGGAGGAGAGTTTAGAGATTTTAGCATAGCTTATTGTCTACACAGATGAGAAGCTTTGCTGCCCTGTAGCTTCTGTATTGTCCCATAGAGTTTTGGTGGCTTGACCTGCTCTTCAGTCTGTTTGACCCTTGTCTTTCTGCTCAAGCTTGTGCCTGTCTGATGCTAATTAGAGACTGTTTTCAGCTGTGTTCTCCTGAAAGCAGGATGTTGTCTAAAGACCACATTGGTGGTCCCAAACAGAGTGATGCAACACATTTTCCCAGTTGCCCTCACTGCCTGCACTGTGAGCAGTTGCCATACGAGGTGCATTATGTAGTTATTAAGCAACGAGGTTAAGGTCTCAAGTGCTCAAACACTGTAGCATTTGCTTGCTCTCTGCCTAGCTAGGAAACACATTCAGCAAGGACCATGGTGGTGTCTGTGCTCACATTTTGGTATAATTTTTAAAAATGTAGCTGTTGATTCAAAACATGGAGAGTGCCATATAAAAGACTATTATATTGAAGATTGAAATAGTGTAAGACTTTTTGTGTGCTAGGCTGATTTGCATTCCCTGTAAAAGTAGCACAAATGAACTAACAGGCATTTGGTGTCAGGGCTTTAGAAAATAACTTGAGTATTTTGAAGTGGCTGCCTGAATAAAACAAAAAACAATGTATAAATTACCCTCAAATGACCTGTTTCTGTTCTTTCTTTATTATGCAGAATTTGTAAAACTATGAATCTTGCCTATAGAATTTTTGTTTTTTGAATAATTATTATAGTGTTGTTATATTGCACCAATGAACTAGAACTTCGTGTAAATATATCATAAAATACTTTGATAGAAAACAGGGTTGCCCGAGTCCATCTCAGTAAGGTTAGTAAGGTTAGTATCAGCTTCACAGGTATGCCCTTGGATAGCTAGGATGACTTGGAAAGCATATGAACTAAAATTTCTGCTTATAATTTTATGTATTTTTCTTTGCATCACAATTTCACATTTTTAGAAAGATTGATGATGGTGGTGTTCAGAAACTGCTGATGCTTTTGACTTTTTTTTCCTCTTTATTTTTTTTGAGTAGTGTTTCCAATGATGTGATAAGTTTGCTTATGAATCCATTATAAATGGAGAGCCATTTTTAAAATCCAAGCTATTTTGAGTTAATAGAGGCACAACAATTATTAGGTTAGATTTCTTTATGTATTTATCAAATGAATAATCGCAGAATATCCATAATCAAAACCAGCTGAAAGTTTTATATGCCTATTTTGCAGGTGTATAAAGCTTGCTTAGTCAAGGATATAGTCTTCACTAATAGAAAAATGTGTAAAGTTTTGATTTCAGAAATTTTGTTAGTGAGACCTGAGTGCTTTCTTGAGTGAAGTTTGTGAGCAAAAAAGACTGTGCACAGTCCTTTTTTAATTAGGAGCTGTGGGCCTTATTATTTGGAAGTGATTAGACAATGCTAAAAGACTCAGCTAAGATGGAAAACTTACTTTACAGTTGACTGTTTTTAAAAATTGCAAATAAGAACATAGAGTGCAGTATACTAAGGATGATTAGTTCATAGTATCACAGAATATCCAGAGTTGGAAGGAATCCACAAGGATCATTGAAGTCAAAGTCTGGTCCTACAGGAGAATCTCAAGAATCAGACGTGTCCCCGACAGCATTGTCCAAATGCTTGAACTCTGTCAGGCGTGGTTCTGTGACCACTTCCCTGGGCAGCGTGTTCCAGTGCATGACCACGTTACGGGTGAAGAACCTTTTCCTATTATTCAACCTAAGCATCTTCTGACACAGCTTCAGGCCATTCCCTTCTAGGATGGCCGTTCACCAGTGAGAAGGTATCAGTGTCTGCCTCTCTGCTTCACCTTGTGAGCAATCTGTAGACCACAATGAGGTCTCCCCTCTGTTTCTTCTTCTTCAGGCTGAACAGACCAAGTGACCTCAGCTTCTCCTCATAAGGCTTCCTCCCAGACCCATCCTCATCTTGACAGCCCTTCTCAGGATGCTTTCTAATAGCTTTATATCCTTTTTTTTTTTTGTTGTGGCACCCAGAGCTGCCCCCAGCACTCGAGGTGAGGCCACCCCACTGCAGAGCAGAGAGGACAATGCCCTCCCTTGCCGAGCTGGCCATGCTGTGCCTGATGCCCCCCAGGACAGGGTCGTTCCTCCTGGCTGCCAGGTCACTGCTGGCTCGTGTTCAACTTGCTATTGACCAGGACCCCCAGGTCCCTTTCCACAGCTCTGCTTCCCAGCATCTCATTCCCCGTCTGTCCATACATCCAGGGTTGCCCCAGCTCACATGCAGATTCCTGCACTTGCCCTTGTTGAACTTCATATGGTTGGTCATTGCCCATCTCTCTAATTTGTCTTGGTCTTTCTGCAGGGCCTCTCTGCTTTTGTGGGAGTTAAAAGCTCTTCCCAATTTAGTGTCCTTTGCAAACCTGGTATCCCTTCCAGTCCTGTGTCCAAGTCCTTTAAGAAGATGTTGAAGAGCACAGGCCCAAGGATGGAGCCCTGTGGAACCCCACTAGTGACAGGTCACCACTCTGATGTCACCCCTTTCACTGTAACCCTTTGTGCCTGACCCATGAGACAGTTGCTCACTCCTCACATTGTGTGTTTATCCAGCTGTGTGCTGGACATTTTGTTCAGAAGGATCCTGCTAGAGACAGTATCAAAAGCTTTATTGAAATCCAAAAAGATCCCATCAACTTACTTTCCTCCATCAACTGGATAGGTCACCTTATTGTACAAGGAAGTAATTTTGACAAGTACGCCTTTTCCCCCTCATGAAGCTGTGTTGGCTGTGACAGATGACTGTGTTGTCCTTCAGGTGTTTTCCAATACTTTCCAGGATAATCTTCTCCATAATTTTACCTGAACTGTTACTTTCTTTTGTGTGTGAACACGTTACTGTGTTAAATGTTTGTTGGTGTGCTTGAATATTTAGAGACATTCTGTAACAAGTGGATTGCTGTGAGTCATCTTGATTGTTCATCGGACTGAAAAATTACTCCAAAGAAGAAAAATTACAGGAGTAAGAGCTTCTTAGCGCATGTATCTGTGGTTAGTAATGTAGGAATGTGGATTTCACGTGTGTGCGCTTTATTTCCGGTATCTTTGCTGTGAGTGATTACTGCTGAGCTTTCTGTGATTCTATCACAGCCCCACGTTACTCTTAAACAGGAAACCTTGTCCAGTCATTTATAAAAAAGAGTGCTTTGGCTGAAGTATTTGGCATGCACCTTGTCCATAACTGTAGTTATAAGATACCTTATTATTAAGTGAACAAGAGGAAGAACTGTAATAAAGAAAAATGTCATGACACGTAAGATATCTTCAGGTGTTTTTAATCACAGTGCTGCTTTTCTCTTACTAAAGCAGCAAGATTTTCACCCCTTCATCACTCTCTGGTTTACAGATACCTTCCTGATGCTACTTTGGTTCCAAACAGCTTCATTTTGATTTTATTAAGGAAAAAAGCGGTTGGAGTCTTCTCTGCTTAGAATCTGTGACTCTTTGAACTATTACCTGAACATTTTGATAAAACATAAAATTCTTCTTATGTTGATTTCGAAACTGGTATACTGAAACCAGTAAAGGTCACTTTAAAAGTTTGTTTAAAACTTTGCTGTCTACTTATGTGGGAAATGTACTGGAATATTTTTCCTCTAAAAGTGAGTAAAGTTATAGAAAGACTTGTAAGAAAATCTGTGATTTTATAGCTGACTGTAGACTGCCTAGAGGTTATTTTAAAAAATCCTGGATCTTGAGTATTGATACCCTTTGTAGCTGTATTTTATTTGAGTGCAGTTATGGATGTTGTTCTTATCTCTATTGCTACTCTTACCAAACTGTTGGAGTCAATACATTCCAAGAGTTAATTCCATGTACTTCACTTTCTTGCTTTTACAGTGAAATGTGTTCTTTTTAATTATTGTCTAAATTAGAGAGCTCTCTTCCCCCACTAGTTTTGTGTAAGAGTATTGTTTAATTATTCCTGTTGCATCCTGAATGTTTTATTTATTTATATATTTCCCCTTTGGAGTGAGGTTAGAAAAGGTCATTAAATAATTGGGCATTTTCTGTCCCCTTTTTCTCACAGTAAATCAGGTCTTAATGCTCAATTACTCTGCAGCTATTCAGACTATTGCAGAGTAGGTATAAGTCACTGCACTCTAATTTGGCAGTGTTTTAGACTTTCTCTGTTGGCTTTCACACCAATGGTTCTGCTATTAGTAAAAATGACTGTACGATGCAAGACAAAGAATTTGAGTTGTAACAGAACCTTTTCTTTAATACCAGATTTCTAAATCTGAATCTTTTGCTGAAGTGCTGGTGCCTTCAAGTTGTCATGTGCAATTCCTTTTGTATGACTATGTTTTAAATTATTAGTAAACCTTTTAAGTTAAGGAGGGTAGGTTCTGTGATGCTAATTACAGCAGCATTTGACTTTTATATTCTAGCACTAAAAACCCAGAAAGGCTATTTGAGGCAGGTTATTGTTTTTTAATGCTATCTTGTACAAATTTTAGCCTCCAAGTTGTCATTTCTTTAGTAATTTTCCCAGCATTCTTCGATCATAAGCTTTTTTTCTCCCTAATAAGAAGTATGAGTGTTCATACTGGATCAAATTGCTTATCCATCTTATTACTATGCTCACAGAAGTGAACAGCAGGTGAGTAAAGATGTGAATGAGAGCAGAGGAAAACACAGTCATACTCCCTTGAAACCTTAATACCAAGAATCTGCATTTTTGATCCACACTGAATACCTATGTCATTAGTGAGTGTTGGAAAGAATAAAGCAAAAACCTCACTTTGTAGTTCACTTCCTGCATACCACCAAGTGTTTACACATAGCTGTTCCATGGCATTTTTGCAGTATTTTTTTTCCAGTTTGAAAGTTGTCAGTCTGTTGAACTGCTCCTTATATGAAATGCATTTATCTTTTTTTCTATCTGTAGGATTTCTTGTTTCCTTTTTAAGAGAAAAAACAAAGAGAGCATGGGCTCACTAAATAAATAAATAAATAATTGGGTGTGTGCACAAGTATATAGTGTGAGATTTTATTTTTTTTAAATATCCATATATATATATATATATTGAAATTCGTAATAAATCAGCATTGAAACTCAAGCTTATGAATATCTAGTAACTACTGAGATTTTTTTTTCTTTTTCATGGACAATAGCTAGGTCCAAGTCCATTATTTTCTAAATAGGTATAATCAGGATATTCTGCTTGTTCTGCTTGACTGAATGTACATCTATAGGACATTTTAGGATTTACTAATTTAATAATTTTCATGTAATGAATTACCTGAAAAATATTGTGAGTGCTTTCTGCAACGCTTCAGAGTTGACAATAATCCTTACTAGTGGATTTTACCTAGCAAACCTTTTTTTATTTTTCACTGTTATTTCTTTTTGGTCCTACACCTGTTTTTCAGTAATTTAATAAAATGAGAACAGCAGAGGTGCTTTCTGGTTCTTTCTAAAGACATTCCAATGGGTGTTAAGAATATTTTGAGCATGTCATAAGGCTTATGTCTTTTTTCTAGCTGTCCTGTTTTAAAAGTAGCATTTTCTTTTAATTGCATCCTTACATGGCAGCATTTTGCTCATGAACTTTTATCAAAAGCAGTGTGTGGTTCTGGAAGTTCCCTGACTTTTTGGAGGAAGTCACCAAAATTGAATTTGTTAGGATACCAAACCTCTAGTTTACTTATTAGTATTATAATACACACATTTTTCTATTTTAGTCTTTCTTCTATTGCATTTAGCTCTGTTTGAAAGTATTATATCTGGTTTTCCTTTTGTTGAACTTTTGTATCAGAATTTTGATCAACATAAACGTTGCAAATTTATTTACAAAATATGTAAACATACAAGTTATGTTATGTACAGAGTTTATGCAAATTAAAATAAGACTCACCACCTTACTTGCACTAGCCATGGTAGTGAACACATTTTAAAGAGATAAACTGTAAACCTTAGAAGTGTATATGCATTTTGTCTTCCATGAAGGTACACAGGCTTTATTTAAATACGCAGGAAGATTAACCTCCAGGTTAGTTTTGCTAGGCTGCTTTGGAACTTTGCACAGCACTGTTTCATCTTGACTAACCTACATAATTTCCTGCCATCAGCATTTTTTCCGTCTCCTCTAGGTCGTTAATAAATACATGGAACAGTGTAAGTCTCAGAACAGCTCCCTGGGGCACACCGCTGTTAACTTCTTTCTGTGCTGAGAGTCAGCCATTTATTAATTCTCCTTTGCTTCCTACCTGTTGGCTGGCTTTCAGGCTATGACAGGACTTTACTGCTCACTCTGCGGTTACCAAGGCTGTGTTTTGTTTTGTTTGTTTTTTAAACAGCCTGTGATGTAGGACATGTAACCTACATTCAGGGCTGCTTCCTTGCCCACTATTTTCTTAACTCTTCCAAAGAGTTCCAACTGGGGAGGGATGCCATATATCATTTGTAAGGGCTGTACTTCTTTTCATCCCTGTAATACTCATCAAAATGCTTTATCTTTCCATGTAGATTCAACCTTACAGTCCTCAACATCCAGATATTTTTCACTTTTAGGTATGCTACAGCTTACCCTTCAATAAAAGAGGGTTTTAGCAGAAAACCATAATTCAGGTTGATGGTATGTGATAATGAATGATGCAGCTAGATATTTTCCAGTGAAATTGTAGCACTGGTGTCCTCCTATTCTCATGCCTACTAGCAAAGAAAGTGAAATTATATCTACATAGGTTTAGGGTTTTTTTTCAGTTACCTTATTTTCTGAAGCATATACATTTTGTTAATGAAAATTGCATCCTGAAAATAATTTCTGGGATTTTAAACTTCCTGAATAAAGAAGCTCCCTTCTTCCTATACACCATATTTAATCTAGCATATTAGAAAATGTAAAATAGTTTATTTTATTAATTTGGTATGATTCCAATGTTTCTTTCATGCTATGGTATCATCCATTTGGCTTTGAATTTATTTTCTCAGTTTTTCACTCCTTAAGTGAAACAGTTAACATAGTTGTTACTTTTTATTTTGGGTTCATTGCCCCATTTCACACTTCCTCCTGATTCTCTCAAATGTGAGAGCTAAGTAAGCAGTTTGCTTGTTTTAGCTGAGTTGCAATTTATGGAAAAAAACTTTTCTATTTAGCAGCAAGCATAGATGTAACAAGTTTTATAGCTGGTGTGTAGGAAATCAAAGCTTGGTTTGTCTTCGTCTAAAACATTTTGGGGCACTGCCACTGTCAGTTGAAATTCAAAACTGTCAAAATTCTGTCTTCAGTCTGTACTAATGTAATGTAAACTTCCACATTGGTGGGTTCATGAACAAGAGCTTTGCTATCACAGGATTTGTATTCATGCTTAGACTGAATGTTGCCATATGCAAACCCTGTACTAGTTTAATATTTAGAAATTTTGATCATTTTGGGTAGACCATTGGTATTTTAAAGCATGACGCATATGTTGCATACTTGAATTTCTCATCTGATGTTACTGAGTTTACAGACTTTTCGAATTGAGGAAAAAGATCAGGTGGATGAATGGAGGATAGTCTGTAACAGGATAAGGTGTTGCTGTACTTGGGTGTATCCTTGCGTTTCAGTATTTAAATACATCATGGCACTAATTACATGTGTATGTATGGCTATATGAATGTGTGGATCACTTAAAGCTTGGGGCTTTTTTTTTAGAAAAGTACTTTAAAAGCAGAAGAATAATGATCCTATGCTAAATGTTATGATGGATTCCTCCCTGAAGAGTATGGGGAAAAATAGTTTTGGGGGATGGAGGGGGTTCAGTTCTATTTATAACCTGGTAATAAATTTCAATGTCAGAAGGCTGCAGGGAAGACCTTGTTCTTTGGCTTCATTTGCTTCATTCTTTGTTGAGCCTGTACCTTTGGAAATACTTAGGTAATAGAGTGTTTGGAGTACCAAAGTAATTCATAGCAGATTGCTTTGACTGATAATGAATGCTGCTGCTTTTCATCTTGATACTGTTTGCAGTGAGATAGACAGAGATACACAGCTGTTCTTTTAAACGGGAATTAATGTCTTAAATGTCTTAAAGCTTGAAGTTGTTCATTGTCACCCTCCCTTGCCTTCTCCCAGCTGAGGTACCACATTCCAGCTGAAAGCACCCAACCTCCTCAATAACTGTGAGGAAAATAAAGAGGTCTGTTGTCAGTTGTACTTGCTCTGGAGCTGTGAGGGGTTCCAGTTAAGAACAGACTTTTTTTGTGTGGCATCTAATGTGATCACACCAAAGAGAAAGACCTGGTGCTGAAGCGTTTAATTCAAATAGAGATAGATTAGTGCAAACCAAATAGAGATAGATCAGCCCAACCCAAATTCCTTCCTTTTTTCTGTAAGTTATACTGCCCTTCAGCACTCAGAGGTGATAGACTGCCAGCTTTGTCCTGTGAGTGCAGTCAAGAAAGGGGCTCACCTCGGGGGCGAACTGATGCCTGAGGGGTGATTGTTCAGGTACGAGTGCATGGAAGATGCAGATTTTAGGTGTTGATGCTTTCAAGTTCTCCTGCAGAAGACCCAAGAGGTAAAGCTAGAGAAGGGTTGTGTATGTTGTTTCTTCCCTGTTGTGGCTGGAGCCCAGCAGCAGGGTTGAGAAACCGTGTAGGCGTGCAGATGCTGAGCATGAGAATGATCAGTCTGGGCTAGCAGGTCATTCTGGACAGGCACATCCTCACTGCTTCTTGAGATGCAGAAGTGATGTTAATTCTTGTTTTTTGGTCAGCAGAATTACAAACAAACCAATTTCTCTCACCTTCTTCCTTTACTTGAGACTGGATTCATGGTTCTTGTTTTTTTTTCCTCCCTCACCTTTTACAGTTTGGTGGTAGCAGGGAAAGGTGGCCATGCAGGTCTTTATGATTGTCTGGACAGTCCTTGTTGAAGGAAGATAATTGGGTATATGTGGCTCCAAGGAAGTGGTGACATATCTTGAATTGGGGAGGTTTGTGCCGGGGGTGGGACAGCACTTCTTTCATTTGTTCAGCTGTTGAAAGCTTCAAGGATGGGCATGCTTTCTCTGTAGTGCTAGTCTGCTGTTGTTCAATTGCTGTTGCTGTAAAATTTGCTTCGCAGTTTTATTTCTGCTGAAAGTTCTCAATAGTATACACTCATTCACACCTAAATCATCCTGTCTTTCTGGCCAAAAAGTAATTCTGTATTCTCATAATAAAAAAAAGGCATAATAGTCATCTGGGTCATTTGTTAGAGGATGACATCTTAGAGGTCAGGGCAGGCAAAGGGCTGGCTGCTATATTGATTTGGAATGCCACAGAATATTTCTTGAAGGCTGGAAGTCATTACTTTTACAGACCTGTTATGTCTTATGTGCTCAGCATAAGCTTACTCTTTTGGCCCTTGCTGCATGCTCTCCTGCTGTGGTCCAAGTGTTTCAGACACTGGCTGCACAGCCGTGCTTCCACCTCGTATCACACGCAGCTGATTCGCAGATCTGTGACCTTTCACTGATCTGCTGGTTTATAGTCCAGAAATGTGGGAGGGACAAGAGGAGCTCTGTTACTCTTTGGAAAATGTGTTAAAAGAAGCAGACTTTCAGTACCGGCTTCATAAAGTAGGCATTCCCTTTCAAAAGGACTAATTTGCCTTTGGCAGAACAGCATCACAACTCTGCACGGGCTGTGTTGTGAACCCATGCATAAGTGTGTGTTTTTTGTGTGAGTAGATGCCTTTTTCCCTGGATGCTGCTTCTGTGGAATGATGTGTTAGACTTCTACATGAGACTTCTAAGAACTGGGGACATTTGCTTTTGTATAAAATCATTTGGGTAAAAGTCCTTTTGAGCTAATCTGGGGGAGGAATTGAACAAAGATGTCTTTGCTGCTTATTCAGAAATTACTGAGCTGCCACTTCTTCCATAGTCTGAATGGAGAGGGATGGAATAAACTTAAGAAAGTTTAAGAAAACAAAGCAGGAAATCTGTAAGCTGATGATTCCAAAAAATTATGTGAAATTAAGGGTGCTAGTACTGATAGCTTTTGCTTACAATTGTAGATTGTTAAATTATGCTGTTATCTGCATGCATTCTGGATTGCTTTCCATACTTTCAGTTTTGTAAACTGGACAGCCTTTGCCTTCCTCCACCTGCTGCTGCTTCTATCACTGTTTGCTTTTTCCAGACAGTCTTTGAATTTGAGAAATGACAAATGCATGCATCTTGTTTTTGTGCTTGAAAACATTTTCATATGCCATCTCACTTGGGGTGCCATAAAAATACTACTGCTTTGATAATTGCAGACTTCAAGTTATTTCAAGTGTGTGGTGAAGCATGAACATTTCACATAGTGGTCATGGAAAGGGACAAACAGGATTTGTTTTTCTAAAAATAAAAGTAATATTTTGGTATTATAAATAATGTACAATCCATTGTTTACAAATAAAGTGTGAATATATGGAATATATGTGTGAATAAAGAATTCTGTACATACAAGGCAGACCCTGGGTATGCTCAGTATCAACCACTTCCAAACTTCTATGAAGTGTACCAGATTTTAAAGAAATTCATGGCCAACATGACCAATATTTTGTTATTGTATTGGTCATAGTCATAAGCACAGAGCAGCAGCTCTTGCACTATACATGGTATTTTTTAAGTCTGTAAATCACGTGCTACTAGGACACAAGAAATCTTTAAAAGGAGTATTTGGTATGAGACATTCTTGCAAATCCAACTGATTCATTGCTGAACTTCCGTTTTTCATATTGCTAGGCTATTCAGAAAAATCCAGATCTGTATGAAACTAATTCATTGACAAAATCCCATTTTCATGAAGTAACATCCAGATATGCACTTCCATGTGATCTTAACTCTTTTACATGTCTTTTCAATTTGTCTGCCCTGAAATGTTGTTCAGTGGAAATATTAGCACGTAATATTTTTCTTCCAGGGCTATTATGTTTGCTTACATAATAATTTTATTTCTCTCCATGCACAACAGAATAAAGAAAATTCCCAAAGGGAATCCTCTACAGGGATGAGTGCCTTCAATGCAGAGCTTGAGTGGAAGCCCAAACACTGAGCTGCTATTTTTCTTTTCAACAGGAGAAAAACGTGTAATGTCTTAGCAATATTACTTGTACTCTTCCCGTTATTGATGTAATCCCTCTGCATTCCATCAAACTAATGTCTTCCAGTAAAAATACATGAAGGAAAAAGGAAGGACTATTTATAATTATTTTCATTTGTCAAGCAAGTTAGTGCTTGTTCTGTCTTCACTTTATGTCTTGCATTTGAAACTGAGTTCTCCATCCTACATCATTATAGCATTTGAGCTCCTCACAGTCTTTGGAGCTCTCATCATTGTAGTACGGTAAATAACTTTTTTTAATTGCTTTTCAACAGAGAAGTAATTATGGGTCAAGAAGTTCTTTAAAGTTACATCTTTAAGAATTTCTATGTGTATTTCAATGATTTCAGTGGACATTAAAATTCTGGTCATCTGAATTATGTTCATTACCAAGCCTAGAGCATGACAAATGGCAATGATGGGTACCAGGCCTCTTAGGAGAGCTTCATTAGACCGGAGGGTAATGTGTTTGGCAAAGCCAGCTACATAAGCTCCTCCAGGTTGGGAGTTTTCTTTTGGTCTTTGTGACATGGAGGCATAATTTCCTCCTCTTCCAGATGGTTCACTGTGACCTGAAGCTGCAGCAATCAGCTGATGTTAAGGGACAACCTTATTACCCATCTCCCAAACAAAATGTACAGCACATATCGTTTAAGCAGTGAACCGGCAACAAGGTAAATAGTTCTACTGTTCGTGACAGAACCTTAATTAATAAAATCTGACTCCAAGTGAGCAATTCTGCCCCTAGGCAGAATTGTAATTAGATGTTTTAAAGAATCATGGTGTTTTTTTCCATGTGTTATTGTAATTATTATATTTTTGGTCTTTGATTTTTGTTCTTGCATTCAAGAATCCTGGAGATCTGAAAACTTGGAGAAAGGAAGCATTACCATACTGTTGTGTGATAAAGTGTTGCTTACATTGTTCTTTCTGTTCGTAACTCATAGGGGTATTTATTATTTATCCCCTCTGGTTACTTTCTGCTTTATTCCACGCCTTTTTGTTGATATTTTCAAAAGGAGACTGAGAGTGAAGTAAAAATTAACTGAGGGATAGATATACTGCTTCAGTCAATGGGTCTGAAGATTTTTGACTTGTCTCTTAGGGGCAGGTCTTGCAAAAAGCCTGGGACAAGTGCACTATATTGTTGCTACTATCAGGATAGCAGCATTACTTAATCAACTTTTATTTTATATATGCACATGGAAAGGCAAGAGCTCCATAGAGATTTTAAAATACATGTTTTTTTAAAGTCAGCATTGTAAAGTGAACTTTTAGCTTAATAACAGAAAAACTTTATCACAGAACAGCTAGCTTTTGAGATTCTAATATATTCAAATTTTCAGGTGTTTTATTTTAATGTGGAATGACAGTGAAAAGTAGTGTGATGTAGTATTGGGGGGAGTATTCTAGCTGTAGTATTCGAGGAGCGGTCTAATTGCCATTAGACTAGGATAATCACTGTTTTCCAATTGCTTAGATTAGCAATCTATTAATCTTTTTCTAAAGTGAAATCTTACTCTGAAAATGAAATGGGTTATAGTCAGTGCTGATACTTGCCATTTTTGGCCCTCTGTCCTGGCTGTAGTTAATAGTATTCTTTCTGACAAACGATGATTTGTGTATAAATGTGAGAAGCCCCTGGAGACTTGGAGGTGCTAATAAAATGGGTCCTACCAGATGTGGTGGACAAATTTAGGCTGTAGAAATCAGGTGCATAAATAGCGCTGCTGTTGGGAACAGGTAGCAGTGTGCATGGCTTGTCTGGGTGGCGATGGCAGGAGCCAGCATGTGTTTAGGTGTCTTTTCAGGTATGGGCCCCTAGACAAATGTCTGACTGACTGCTATTGCCTTCCATGAATATAAAACTCACTGGTGGTGAAAGTTGCTACTAAAGTCTTAAGAACAGAAATGATGTTCTGAAATGAAGTTGACTCTTTTAATGTTTGTGTTTAAGCCAAGCATCTGGAACTAGAGATTTAAGTGAAATGTGAATACCAGGAACCCATTTCTTGTTCATATTGCATCAAACTTCGACACTGCTGTAGTAGTACCAGACATTTGAACTCTGAAGTGTATTGACTTCTGCAGAATAGAGAAGACCCTATTTGTGTTATCCAGAAGTAATAGCAGAGAGAATTGAGCTGATTTCCTACGGATTTTAAGAGTGTGTATTCAAAGTATGATATTTTTATTTTTGATGCTGATTTGAAAATGTGAACTGTTTAGTGTAGCTTCAGATCAGCTTGTTAAATGAAGCTCTTTATTACACAGCTGTAAGAAGTTTAAATTTAGGTATGTTTCTGCACAGACTTCCAGTACATTTACTGATCTGTCTGCTGGAGTCATGATGGAGAAGATCAGTAATACCTCTGTATGCTTACATAGAACAACTGGAATGTTTTCAGTCCTTTTTGGTTCCACAAGTATTAATAGAAACTTTTCATTTGCTGTTCCAGTTGCAGGTGCTCACCTTGAGTTCTGTGTGCAGTTTTGGGCACCAAAACATAAGAATATAACCTTATTAGAGAGCATCCAAAGGCAGATCACGGGAAGGGTCTGGAGGGGAAGTTGTATGAGGAGCAGCTGAGGTCACTTGTATTATTCAGCCTGGGGGAGACCTCATTGTGGTCTACAGATTCCTCATGAGGGGAAGGGCAGGGGCCAACACTGATCTCTTCTCTGTGGTGCCCATGACAGGACCCAAGGGAATGACATGAAGCTTTGTCAAGAGAGCTTTAATTCTGATGTTGGCAAAACTTTCTTTCCCCAAGGGTTTAGTCAAGTGCTGAAAGGCACTCTCCTGGGAGGTGGTCATAGCACCAAACCTGAAAGAGTTCAAGAAACACTTGGACAGTGCTCTCAGGAACATGGTGTACTTTTTGGGGTTGTGTTGTGCAGGGCCAGGAGCTGGACTCAGTGACTCTTGTCAGTCTCTTCCAACTCAGAATATGCTATGATTTGAAGTAGTTACATTTGTATATTTATCATTATGTAAGTTCACCTGGTTTTAGTAACCCATGTAAATTTTAATTGAATTGCCAGTTATGGTTATAACTAAATGGGAGACTATTTAATATTGGAATGGAATAAAATCTCCTGTTAGAGGGTTTACAATTTTTTTTGTAAATAGGGCACAATGGAATGTTTAACCTCTGTTGGGAAGCATAGCCAGGTGGAGGATGACCGACAAGAAGATGGGACACAGTGTTTAAAAACGGTCCTTTCTTTCAGACTCATTTCTTCTGTTGAGGAATTGGCTGTGGTGTCCAAAAGTAATGTTTTTCTCCAACTGTACAGTTTAATGCAAGGTTGATAAATATTCTTCTTGATTTGATTCCTTGAACAGATAAAGAAATCTATTTCTCACACTGGTAATGGCTATGTAGGTTGTATATAGCAGGTAGATGCTATAGCATGTGTGTTTATTTCAGGTGGCCTCTGACACTTGAAAACCGAGACATTTTTACAGCACAAGTGAAAACCAATCAACACAATATTATTGTCAGAAACTGATAGTGGGGAGGAAGGAGAAGATATTGTGGAGCTGTTAAGGGAACTTCTTTTTCTAATGCAATGAATTTTTCAAGTAATGAAGATACTAGCTTCATCTTGGTACTAAGCTAATAAATGTTGACCTCTACAATCTGATTCAAAGTCCACAGTAGTTAGGGCAGTCTCATTGTCCTCTATGACTTTTTGGATTATGGCAACCAGAAAGGCTCATTTCTTGCCTTTTCATTTGGGAGCTGTGATTTTGTGGGGGCTTCCTGTTCCTGTGAGGTGACTGCTTTGAGTTGACTTCATTCAGAATTGATTACAGAAACAAGTTGCGACTGTCTGTGCTTTTTAGTGTGCTTGTCAGTGCCTATTAATGTTTGTCAGGCTTTTTATAGACAGTCTGTGAACTTTAAAAATACAAAATGCTTGCATTCAGTATGATGAATGGGATTTAACTGAACTACTCTTATTAACTGGATGCCTGTAGTGTTCATGTAGTATTTTACACTTTTGAAGTGCTATACTAACATTAATTAATTTTCTAAACACCCCTGTACCTTAACGTAGGTGAGAAACTTGGTGTCTTAATATCCATCAGCAGTACTGAGAATGTTCCCACAAGACTATAAAAAAATGACTGAACAAAGATGTTATAAATTAAAAACCTGTTTTATTTAGTTTAATGTAATTTGCTAGCTCTTTTGTTCATAAAGAACAGTAGGTGACTGTGCTTAAGACTCTTGGCTCTCCTGGGTATAATGGGACAGTAGTATGCAAGAAAAAATCCCAGGTTTCTTTGCTTCCTCCCCCCTAATTTATGCTGACTGGTTTCTGCATAAGTATATTTATTGTGTTTATGGTGCCTAGAGAGGCACATTGTAAGGTGTGAAGTTTATACATACATTAAAAAACCATAAAATAACAATATGCTTGTTGATAAATCTGTTGATGTAATTAAGGAAAAAGAGAGAGTGTGTATCCACAACAGCTCACAGTCAGATGTAAAAGTTTTCTGACCTGCTTTTAAGGGCAAGATTTTAGAACTTGCTATGAAGACATTTTTAGCCAGACTATTAAGACGTGACATAATCCAAAAAAGGCAGATTGTTTGAAATTTTGATCACTTGCTTAATAGAGTGTTTAAGTTTCTAAGACTGATCGCTGCATTTTAAATTAACACTTGGTCAGAGAGGAAAGAACCTCTAGCACTCAGTTCAGCTATCAACAAGGAGAAAAAAATCCTGTAAATTGATTAGTTTCTAGATTATTGTGGCATTTAAAAGGAAATGGTTTAGAAAAAAAATCCCAAACATTTTTTGGATGGAGTTCTTGTTTCTGAAAAGGACCATCATATATTTGGACAATTTAAGGAATTTGTATTGAAATTTCATTTCTTTAGCATGGGGGAGTGATGGAATTATTTATTGTGTAATATTTTTTTTTCCCCAGTGTGGTTTAGTCATCCTACATACTTAAATGGAAATTGGAGAATATAGAAGACAAGGGAAAAAAAAAAAAAAGCTTGAGCAGAGGGAAATGGCTTCTAATCTGATGTAGAACTGAAGAAATGTTAAAAGGTTTGACCAGAGCAGACTTAAGTCTGAAGTCTTAAGGCAGAAAAATACTTGAGTCCCAGAAACCATAGTTCTTTAAATTACAGTGTGTAAAGCCAGTTTGCCATTATAGTATTGAATGTTTTTGTTCATGAAAGCACACTTACAAGAAGAAAATTCATTGAATGTTAGATTCCTGCTGCTGCTGTAATTTTCTTCCTTTAGATTATCTTTGTTTGGCTAGATGAGTCTTACAAAAGGAAAATTAGTCAATAATGCATCGGTCATGTAGAAATAATTCTTTACAGGAATATTTGTCTTGGAATGTCTGAGTTTTTATTTATACTAACCACTTTACCCCAGGAGCTAAAGAGCTTCCAGATACCTGATCATTTGGACTTGTCTCCTGACCACTATTTTAGTTATTGTACTTTTCCCTAGAAGGCATGGAATTACAGAATCCTTTAGGTTGAAAAAGATCTCCAAGATCATGGAGTCCAAGACCGCCACTAAATCATATCCCTAAGAGTCACGTCTACATGAAAATTTGACATCTACATGAAAATTTGATCAAGGAAATTGGTGAATATTTTAGTTGTTTGGATTAAAAAATAAATAATCCCCAGCAAGTTATTTTTCTGTAAAACAAGACCTGATTTACTCCTAGAAAGAAGTTGGCAACTTAGACAGTGTTAATGGCAAAACAAGATGATGTAATTTTTGTATCGTAATATCCCTTTGGCAGTGAATTTTGAAGTTCAGAAGGTGACTTCTGTGATCTGACTACAACCACACTTCCAAACGGGCCAACTGGCTGCTTAAAAATAAACCACAGCAGTAACTGAAGGTGTTGAAAAGTGGTATTCTCTGTCTTTGTGATTCTACCTATTATGTCAGTTTTACTACTAGTGGCCCTGCAGAGCAGGTCCTGTCATGGGAGGCTGAGCTGGTTCACACATCACCTAGAGAATTTCTAATGAAGTTTTAGCTTTCAAATTCTGCCTGCAAATTAGAAGCATAGAACAGTTTCACCTTGTTTATGTGGCTATTTAATATTCTGCTTTGCCTTTTAATTTCTAATGAATCTGCTTGCTCCTCCAAAGCCTTACTCATGTTTTTATGTTCAACTCAAACTGATTGTCCTGTACATTAATTTTCAGTGTTACTGTTTTGAGCACAGTAGATGTACTCCTATGCATGTCTTGTGATCTGTGATGTGTAACATGGCATTATATAAATGTCACTGCAGTTGTAATTAGTCCACTAAATTTCTACTCCTAAATCAAAGGCCATATAGGCTTCAAAGGAGAACAGTTTGATTTGCAGAACCCTGGTTGATTTTGTAGAGCTAACTGCTGCAGGTAGGTAAATTCATTTTGTGAGCGCATTGATCTGGATTAAAAGACTATAAATCTAGAACCAGTCAGTCATTTTCACAGTTGCTTTTCCAAGAGAAAGTGCTCTTTCATTTCTGGTTAAATGACATAGAATTAAAGAATCGTGGTAGATAGAGGGAATACATCTATGTGCAGTTCCTGTGTTTCATGCATGGGAGCTATGATTGCAGCTATCAGTGATGATTAGTATGTACATTTTGTAGCAGAAAACATGCCATGCCTGAAGATTTGAAAAAGGGGCATGAAGGGAGTTGTCATCAATGAGTAGCTGTTAAGTTTGTAGAACATAGATTGCTTGAGGCAGTCATTCATTTTTTGCATGATTTCTGTCCCTACTGTTCTTCAGCATGGCAAAACCTGAAGAACGGAAAGAACAGAGAAAGGTGTGTTAGACTGCTTTTAACATTGGTGTTCAAGGACTGGAATCCAATGACTTCAAGAGAGAAACAGGAGCAGACGGCTTCTCTGAATTTTAGTTCTAGTTAAGAGCCTTGCCATTGTTTCCCATATTGTCTTTCCTTCTTTCAAATTAGTCATGAGTTTGATGAAGAGAAAGGATGAAGTTTGAGTGATTATTTCTGTGGCTCAGGGATGCTATTTCACTGCTCAAGAAAGAGGGTGGAACAAAGCAGTGGCAGGATGTTGCCCTACTCTAGCCTGATGGGAATGCTCAAGACTCATTGCATGTGTGCTGTTCTCTAAAATAAGATGCTCCACTGGAAAGACTGTAACACTTTCCCTCCCTTGCCTCAGCCAATTAAATGAGGACCAAAGTGGTGCTCCATAGCTCTCTGTTCGGAAGAGTTAAAAGTACCTGGCTTTAGGAAATCAGTTGCAATGCAATAAGGATTTCACTTTTATATTAAGAGCTTCTTAATTCATCATAATAAACTCTACAATATTACAATATGAAACTTTGTGTCTTCCTCACTATAAATCCATACCTGTTAAAAGGGGTCAGCTGTTATTACTGCTAAGTGTGTTGTACTTTCTGAGATGTTGCAGCTTCTCTACTGCAGTATTTCTGGGTATATTCAAAGAAAAGTTATCCACTCAAGCAAGGCCATTTTTATATTAATGCTAAGAAACTGAAATGGCCTTGAAATATGTACCAAAAATAGTTTTATAATATTATAGTTAGAGAGATCTTTGTGTGTTTGTAAGGTTTTCAAAAGTAATGGGGAGACATGCCAATATTTGAATACTTTATTTATTTGAATAATTTTATTTATTTTTCCTATAAAATCACTCTCCTAAAGCCAAGGAGTAATTTGTGTGTATCAACACCAGGGACAAATATGCTTTGTCTTCTTTCCAGTCACAGATATCTGGGGGTATATATTTAGACCTGATATGAATGGCAGAGAAAAGGGATCTGCAGTTTACAAGTTCATTTGTATAGGAGATTTTACATCATTTTACAACAATGAAGTTTTATTCCCCACAATTGAAAAAAACCTCCCACAATCCATGCTTATAATTTTCTAGTAGCAAAAACCCTGGAAACCTAGAACTAAAAAGCCTAATTATAATTAATTGAAAAGGTTTTCTGTAAAAGCTAGTGGCAGTGATTTGCATAAATTCTTATTAAGGTGAATAATATATTTTCTTCAAGATCCATTAAACAAGCTTTAATCAGTTGGGCTTGAAAAACATCACCACAAAACTTCAGTTGAAAGTAATTACATGGCATCTATTTAAGTTCTGAAAAATTACAAAAATGTATCTAAGAGACATCAGCGTCCTTCACAGAGTAAGAAGCCGTGTAATAAATATTGAGAGGAAAGGTGGATTGTTGTTCCTGGCTTTAAGTTAATTCCACAAAGGCAAAACATGCCTGGTGGGAAGGAAGCCCAGTGGGGTGTCATATCAGAGTGAGGTGTCTGCAATGTACTTTTTGTGCCGTTTTGATGAAGAGAACATAATAAACTGCAGGTATGCTACAAGAATCTGTACTTGCCACCTCTGCCTTATGTGGTGAATACTCTACTGCAGGTTTGGTTGGTTTTTTTATTCCCTTTTTAACAGTTAAGCTGAGCTGGCCATTAAAACATTTATTTATGTATGCAACCTAAACATTGGTGTGTATGTTTCTATCCTATTTCAGTTTTCAGCATTAAGTCAGATGCAGTCTTTCAGGTCACAGGTGCTAAGTGGGTTTGATGCATTGAGTTTAGCCCGTGTTTCATGAAAAACTTTCCTTTCTGAGTTAATCCATTTGATGTTAAGAGCTGTATGGAATTCAGTTTGGAGCAACCACATCTTTTTTTCAGCAATATTTTGGAAGCCAGGAATGGTGGTGTTTCAGGAACTCAGTGTCTGCTGTTCTTGGCAATACTTTCCTCTCTTTATTTAAGGCCATAAAGAAAAGAGCACTTTCAAAGTTGTTCTAATAATGGTGATGATAATAGTAATAATATAATAATAATAGTTCAGTTTTATTAATTTATATTTATTATTACTGAAAGTTGCACTAAATTTGTTCCTTGGCATTTAGTAAGAAGTCATGCAGAAGTCACAATGAAACTTTAGATTCAGGCACTGAACTATTTAAAACAGCAGTTCCTCAACTGAAGTGTGTGTCACACTTGTATATTTCATTGCACACTGTTCAAAGTGGTAGTTGACCTGGCTGGAACTGGTACTGCTGGAATTGGTACCTGCCAACCTTTATTACGGTACCTGTTCAAAGAAAAAAATCATCACAATTTTGTCCTATTCTAGTACATTTTTCTTGCTGCTTTCTTTTGTTTGATGACTCTTCTGTACAGTCTGAAATACAGACATGGGGTGGCATGTATTTTAGAATGGATAAGGATGACTACTATTAGGAAGTACTAAAAATTTCGTTCTCTTTATTTGAGTCAATATGACACTTGTCTTTGAGAAATACCTTTTATGGTAGATAGCAGTATCACCAGCAAGAAAACAGAGCAGTAACTATAGCTTTTGTTATGTGTGATAACAAATTTGACACAGGAAGAAAACTTCCTGCTCATCATTTGGCACAGTTTTTTTTCCTTGTGAGTTTCTCCTATTTGAGGGACCTCAGCTGTAAAGGCTGAAATAAGATAGTCTGATTCTTTCTTGTACTATGAAAACTCCCTTAATTAAAAATAACCAACAAGTTTGAAGCTTCTGAATGAAAAAGTAATTAATGATTATTTTTGGGGCTCTGGAGCCCAGAATGAGAAGATGAGTGCATTTTTCTTCAGTTAGCAGGGTGCCCCTAAGACTACTGTTATTTGTGAATTTTCAAATATTAATTTGTTTTTGATTTCCCCCTATCATTGCAGTGTTCCTGATAATGAGTTAGTTGCTGCAACTTTTTTGTGACTCTGGAGAAGAAAGGGGGAAAAACTAACCCAAAAGACCCAAAAAGACCCACCCTAGTATGGTGGCCTGAATTACTTTCTTTGTTCTGTGATAATTATCACCATTATTTCTTGTTTTATTATATTGAGCAGTTTGTGTATTTCTTTTGGCTGTGTAACGGCATCAGTTCTTTATTCTACTATTCTAATTAAACCATCCCCAAAATGTTGCCTGACTCATCTGTAGAGGAATATATACATTAAAGTATCTCCAGGTAAACTCTGTTGTGATGTTTTTCCCTGTTGCTTCAGTTTTCAATGATTTTACATCATGCTTAAAGAGCTAGTGTCCCAAGGATAACTGGTGTATAGTAAAATTCAGTTGATTCAGCTCCTTTAAATGTTATGGGAGGTCTATAAGTGATGGGTGGGCCAAAACCCAAAGTCACCATTCTGTTCAAAAAAACACACAAATAAAGTATGTGCAAGACCTTTAACTCCTTCAGGAGCTTGGCTTTGTGCCATGCTTCTGACGTAATGGAATGACTGATTACAGGGTTGCTTGGGGCCATAACCACAAGTAAGCATGTGTATCTCTGAGGTCATTGAAACCAGTTTTATTATATTCAGACTTACTAGAAATAAGTAATCTAGATTGATTTATATGTAAAATTACATAATATTAGCCTACAGAAGGGCTGTTTAATTAAAAACTTTCACCTGTTTTGTTGCCCTGTAGTATTAAATTAACTGCTGCTTATATCTCTAGAAATACTGTTTTGTCTTTCTTAGAAGTTGATGTTAAGCATTCACTGTAAGGTTGGGATTTAAGTTGAATGTCTTCATTGAAATTAGTGGAATAAGGCTCATTTTCAGCACTGCTGCAGCTCCCAGCTGCAGGGTGGGACTTCCATCTTCCAGTGAGTTTGAAAATGCGATGGTGAGCTTTTGGGTTTCCTGTGGACTCCCTGTGCCTCTTATGAGCCAGAAGCTACCTCTATTCTACAAGAATTTCTACATGCTTTTGTCCTAAAAGACTAAGATGAAGAAGGAGCTATAAGGGGCAATGAAGTTTATTTGAATGAGGTGTTTATGACTGATTACATTCTTCATCCAGAGTATTTTTTTCTAAAATAGTTGGATAGCACTACTCAGTATTTCTTCAGATTTCCTTAAAAGAACATGGCAGCCCTACACTGAAATCTTTGTAGGCCTTTGCTGCCACTTTGTCGTAGTGGATGGTACATATGGGTTGCATAGCTGTAATTATTTATTGGCTATGTCATAATTAATTTCTCAATGTCTTTCTGTGTACCACAGCATGTGAGGAACTTGGGAAATTTATGATGCATACACAGCAGTGTATTATTCCAAACAACTAATTTCCTGTAGTAAGAAATAAATCTCAAATTCCTGATTATTTTGCAGCAAGATCAATGTAGAGCCCCAGAAAGAGAAGCAAGTCTGGTAGAGCAGAAACTGCTTATTGCCTATGCTATTCTAGCTTGATTTTATTATGCAGAAATAATACGTCCTGGTATTTTATATGGCCTAGCAAACTATAATTTTCTTCATTAAACTTTCAGTGGCTTAAAGTGCCAGGGGAGAAAATAAATCGGGCTCCTGAACTCTGAAGAGGTAACCTTCTCCTAGCTTCGTAGGCAATAGGTATTTGCTGAGTTTATGTAAAGATTCAAATGGACCGTTGCTCTTTTTTGGATGAAAAAAGACATCACATTGCTCTTTCTTAAATGGTACATAAAGTATGTGTTTTATATATTATCATATATCATATCATACATCATTGTCATACAATATGTCTTCATGCCCTAGCAGAAAACAATCTCAGTTCAAGGTCAGACAAGTGAATTTGGAGCTACTTCTCTTCAAAGTGAAATTCTGCATTTCTGATCTTCTCACATATGGCTAAAAGATAGTTGAAGAGAATATGTTTGCCTTGCCAGCAAATGCAACAAGACAGTACCCACTGTTTTTTTTTTTTTCTTTTTGAAGTCTGAAAATGCCAACTGACCTCTCCAAGGCAGCCTGTTCTCTGATTCATTTGGGTCAGCTTCATTGCACTGAGTTGCAGGTTTTTCTCTTAATCTACCTGTGTTTTTTTTCCCCTTGTGTCTGAAGTTTCTTCGTATTGTGATCTCAAGCAGTCTTCCTGCTTTGGCATGAGGAGCAAAATTATTACTGTTCTTTGGCAGTGCTGGAATTTTGAAATATAACATACAATTTCTGTTGTGATAAAATCTGTATGAATTGTGCTCTCACAGACCTTTTTTATTATTTTTATGAAGACTACTGAAAGAAGCAAACTACTTACTTTTTAGAGCTTTCATAAACCTTTGTGTGTGATCAGTTTTCTCCTATGGGTCTCTCTAGGCAGAACTTACAGCTGTTGTTGTCTAAAGGCCAGTGTTATGAAATACCATAACCTTTTGTGACACTTGGGTTTCTCATCTGCCAGGAAAAAATGCAGTCCTCTGTTGTGCTGCCGTCAGGGGTGGTTGTACTTTAGTGTTAGAGTGGACAGTTAAGCCTAGCAGTTAAATATTGGTTTGATCTTCGAGGAGATCTTCAGACCTTAATTTATAGAAGGATGCTACTTTGGAAAGTTAAAGCTACTCGGGAGAAAAACAACCCAAAAGCACATAAAAAAACCAGCAAAAACCAACAAAAAAATCCACTTGTGGAGAAGAGTGCCAGCACTTAGCTAGCATAGAATTAAAGAGACTTAAAAATCTGGCATGTTTCAGTTCAAAGCTCCCTGCTTTTGTATTGCAACTTGACTTAGCTCTAGTTTTATTGTCAAGAAAGGTTGATCAGTTTTGTGATTCAGGTAATGGCTTCAGTTTACCTGAATTGCTGTCTGAGATCCTTCTTGCTAACTGCCTGCCTCTTGATAGCTGTTCTAAAACATAGACAGGAATTGGGTTTGGTTGTTTTGTTTTTATGCTTGGAAGTCTAAAAAGTGTACAGAAGGGCTATAAAAGCTTAAACCAATTGCAGTTGATTGTAAAACCTACTGGTTTCAGTGACATAAAGTGCAGATTATTGCAATACCAATGTGAACTAAAGCTAATTTAGCAGAAATCAGGATTTGACCCTGTGTGTTCTGATAACATAATTCAGCTAATTCGTCATTTCCTGCCTTTTTACCTCAATCTTTGACTGCATCCAGTAAAATCCTTGAGAGTGTGCTTGATACAAACTTGCATATAATGGTAAGTGTAAAGCACATTTTTATTCCAAAATAACTCTGATTAGTTGCCTTGCTGTCACTCCCAAACTGTTGTCTGTTAGCTGGGTGCTCTAACCAAGCAATTCAGAGAAGATAACATTTATTTTAAACACTACTGTGATTTCAATTTCTAGTGTTTCACAATTGCTGTGACAAGCCACAAAACTTGTTTTACTCTTGTGAATCCCTGCATCTCTATATATTGAGGCACAAAGATGAAACAAATCAGTAAAGGTCATTTCAGCCTTTTTCATAACTTTCCAAATGGGTGAGTGCCATCTGCTCTGTTAAAGTATGTTTTTGAAGGGTGTCCCACAGTGCCCTCTGTAAAGACGTTGAAGAGTAGAAAAAGCATAGTTTGTTCATAGGATCATTATGGTTTAAAAAGATCTCTCAAGATCATCAAGCCCAACCTTTGGTGAAATACCACCATGCCCGCTAAACCTAACCACAGAGTGCCACCTCTACTTATTTATTTAGTACTTCTAAGGATGGTGACTTCACTACTTTCCTGGGGAGCCTGTTTCAGGACTGCCAAACAGTCTCTCTATTCACTAGAAGTCGTTACACATCTTCGCATGAACAAATATTGGTTTTAATTTTCTGGGTTGCTTTACTTTTTTTTTGTGAGAATTTAGTTTTCATAAAAATTGGTTTTGACATAGGTCTGTAGCAAGTTCCATTTTTTCCCTGCTAAAAATATAAAATTATAAAAATGCTTACAGGAATTTGTTTGACGTGTCTGTGGCAAAGACTGAAGGTAAAGTCTAACTCCATCACAAATACTTTCTAGCCAGATTTTAGGCCCTCTATGTATTATATAGGAATTTTGATTAATAGGCATCTGAAAAGAAGTGTTGCATTTTTTTTTCTTTAAATTTGGAATCCTCTGACAAGGTGCTTAAAATATTCTCTGGTGAGTAAATGATGATCATGTAAGCCTCAACTACATGTCAACATTTCTTTTTCCAGCAAGTTGAGATTGCTTTGCTTTTTGTGTTTCCTCAAGACTATTTCACTGAAATAGCAGTACATCTCTTGGTTCATGATAGTGTAGCTGGACTTTGTAGCTGACACAGTAAATTTTGGTAATCCTCAGGGAGGATTCCCTTCCCCTTATTATTATTTAATACCTGCCTTTGAATGGGACTGTGACTACAATCATTGACTGTGTATCAGGCAAGTTGATAAACTAGATTGGGAAGATTGTAGTGACTTGAAAGACAAGTGGTATGTGTTTGATTTCTTGGACCAGACTGATTTCAGGAAAGAAAAAGTTTAAGCAGAAGTTGCTGTCTAAAAATGGTACCTTTTGTAGTGTGCTAATATATTTGTGGACAGTCTTATGTGCATAATTGAGAAGCTTGTGAGGGAAGTTCTACTAAAAATGGACAGTACTGGAAGTAAAAACATGCAAGAGTTCTAGTTTCTTGCCATACAATATAGTCTTTTAAAGCCTCAGCATCAATATTTGTAATATTTGTGTATTGACTTAACCTAAATGGAAAATGCTCATTTTGTATGGCATTATTAAAGAAAAACCCAAACCCAAACAGCCCACCCTGCAAATCTGATCTTTCTTTGGGTAGAAAAAGTGGTAGAGTTGATGTGTTTCAGAACATTAGTTTTATACATATATGTATCTTGTAGTGGGACTGGAGGGAGGGAAGAGGAGACTTCTTGGAGACAGGAGAATTTTGGGTGAGCATGTGTCATTTTGGGTGAGTGTTGCACAGTCTGTACTTGAAATTCTGTGGATAATTAAAGCCAAGGTGGGTCTGACTGTTCTGAGTTGATTCTTACAGTGAATACCATGAACATGACAAGGGATAGCTGGGTTTTTTTGACTGGGTTTTTTTCCTCTTTCTGCCAGTATGGATATTTCTTCAATATGAGTTCTTAAGACAGTGTGAAGGTTAAATTGAACTCTGTGGATATGCATGCACCAAATTGTTTTCACTGATTAGATTTTGAATAATACTTTTCAGTTAAACCAGTAAAACTAAATTTAGATCAGCCCTTGTTAATGAAGGGTTGTTTTACTGCTGAAATAAAAGACTTGAAGAAGGAAACTTATACACTAAAACCCTATTGCATTTCTTTGTCTCCTTCAAAAAATAAGAAAAGGAAAGTGTCTTTATGTTATGTTGTGGTTCAGTGGTTTTTCCTCTACTCATTATTTCTGTATTTGTTGAGTACATCTTCCTGGTTATTCTCTTCAGTGCTTCCCTAAAAATAAAAATCAAAATCAGAACTTAAAAATTATTTCAGGCTTTAAATTTAGAGTGCACAAGAGTCATGGGCTTAGGCATAATTCTGTACCATCTCCTGAAATTTCCTGAAGATGCACTATTAAAAAATAAATTAAAGGGGGGGGGGAATGTTTCCAGAATTAAATTGCTGAACTTAATTTTCTCTGATGTCTGCCACATACTGAAAAAAACTCAGAGAAGTGAATAGCCATGGGACTGATGTATGTCTGATAAGCTCTTTTTTGTAGTGCTACAGTATGTGTGCCTCTGTTTTCAGCTAATGGCTTAAAATGCGTGTGTCTTGGAAAGGCTTTACGTAAATTCAAAAGGTGTCCTGTCAAAAAAAGCTACTTTAATATCCATACTGTTAATTTGGGTAAGAAAATAAACATTTTAACTCAAATTGCTATATTCTCAAGCCTTTGAGAAATATTTTTAAATATTTGTTTTTGTACTGTTGTGAATTGCAGAAGTTATTTATGTTTCATTTTTTTCAGTGGAAAGTGGTGAAGAGAAGTAATGTGGTGCCATATTGTATTGCAGAACAGTAAATCTAATAAGGCCTGCTGGGCCCACTTTTATTATCTAAAATAGATTTAAAAAAGGCAGCAGAGGTTCCAGCTAAGAATTCTAATTCTTGGCTTCAGAAGCTGGTATTACATACATATATAAAATAAACAAAATTTGAGTTATTGTCAGACAGTCATTTGGCACAGATGAATGTTTTACAGGACAAATTCAGGGATATGTTTGAAAGAATATTTATCAGGTAAAAGCAAAGTATCTTGAAGTTTCAGAAGAATAGAATTAGCAATTTTGCGTTGCAGGGTATAGTTTGTAGTGAAGCTAGTTTATAAAATAGCTGTGAGAATAGCAGAAAGCATTTCTGGTTTAGGAATGAAACTGTCTTTTCACAGACCTATGGTACATGCTGTGGTGAAGAAATTCAGGGATCAGAGACAAAGACAGGAGCTGTTTTTCTCCTTATACTTTTCTCAATTTCCTCTTAAGAGGACACTGATGGTGTCCCATTGTTCAGCATATGAATGTATTAATTACTTCTTTCATTTCCTTCCAGTGTGTTTTTGGGTTTTTTTTTTTTTAAATTATGCATGAATAATCAAGTAATACTATTCCAGGCAGCTGGAATTAATTGGGATTTCAAATTTCACATAGTCCCTTTCAGTGTTTTTGAAAAATCTTTCAGTGTTTATGTCAGGCTAAATCTTAAACTGAGGGGAGTGAGGTGCATTTACAGTTAATACTAAAGCCATTTTATTTCTTCATAGGAGGAAATACATAGAAATGGAAAAGCTTACACAATGCAGAAAGAGTTCAAAACCTTTATAGTTGGCTTTTGAAATATTTATATTCTGGTAAAAAAATTAAAGGCTAACTTGACCTTCTTGTAATTAAAATGTTTTGAACTTCTAGTTACATAAAGTTTTCAAAGCTCTCTTAATCAATAAAAAAATCAATAGATGGAGTATGTTTAAGTGTAGTTAAAGCAATCCTAATGGCATTTGGTGTTATATGTAAGCATTGCCACCACTTCCTTCTTTTGAATAACATCTTGCATCTTGAGTTGTAATATTATAAAGTCTATAAGCATGTAGCTGATGGGCTGCTGGATCATAGCCAGTTACTGGCAGACACAGTTATACCACAGCAGATATAATCATTGATGGAAAAAAACAAGGAAAAAGTTACTGCTTATTTTAAAAGATCAATTTCTTTAAAAGACATAGTAGTGCACTTAGAAAGTGTGTGTGTATATATATATATATATACACACATATATATATGCACTTTATACTTTATATGGTATAAGACCATAACCTTTACATTTTTACTGGTTTTCTTTGTGATTTTACTTGTTTTCTTTAGTATTTTTGTTTCTTTGTTTTTGGCAGTGGTTGCAATCATCTAATGGTGTAGTTGCAGTTGTCTCACTCATCCATCTTTTCCACACTGTTTATATCTAATTCAGGAAAGGCTCATCCAAGCAAGTTTACAAATAAAACACTATTTACAGACCAGTTACTCATAGCTCCTCCTTGTTCTGGTACTAAACTGCTTTCATAGTCCAAAAAACAGAATTAATATTATCGTTTGTTAATGTATTTTCCAGAGGTCCTGTACTAACTCTGTATAGAGTTAATAGCTTTCACTAGTAATTACGTAAGACAGGAAAATTATTTTAAAACTAGATGTTGTCTTCAGTGTTTGAACTCCTGAGTTCAGCTGTTTCTATACAGTTAGAAAAGGACCATAATATTGGCAGAAGTTAACTAGATACAAAGTTCTTGTAAGCTAATTTCTCTTTTATGATGTTATATTTTCCTTTAATTAGTTTAAAATATGATTTGAACCTAGGTATTTCCATCAATTTGTATGTATTGTCCCACTCTGAGCCAGCTAGCAGCTCTGGATCCTGTATGTCACCTAGCTAGTTGTTGCCAAGTATTTCCTTTCTGAAAGCAGCTGAATTATTAGATTTTCCTTAGAAATTCACCTAAGAACAAATTTTCTTGAGACAAACCAAAAGCTGCAACTTGAAACTTAGAGGATGCACAGATTTTGGTCTCCTGAAGTTATCCCTAGTTGATATATACTATAGAGTTTTGTGGTTTGGGGTTTTATTTTTGGGTGTTGTTTTTTTAAGGGGTGGTGTTCTTTTGTTGTTGTTTGTGGTGGGTTTTTTGGTTTTTTTTGTTTTTTTGTGAAATGGCATGGGTAAAACTTTACTACCTGCTATATTTGAAGGCAAATTCCATTTTAACAACTGTTGAGAAAGATGAACTTTATTACACATCATGTTGGATGTAATTGTCCCCAGAATTCTACCAGAATGGCAAATAGTTCCTTTGAGTCTTTAATTAAACATTTAGATGAATGTACTTAAACTTATTACTTTCCTAAGACATCTCTGCATATTAAATAGTATTTTCTGACTTTTACTTTCTCCTGTCAAAACAGACAATGTGTATATATATACATATATATATATATGTATGTATAGTTAGTTGGCAGGCAAGTATGACAAGCTCTACTTCCCTGCTTTCTGACCACCATCTGCTGAACAACCTGTAAGTAGTTTGGAGGATTTGCTTAGCTGCGGTGTGTTTTGGGGGATGTGAAGCTGTTTGTACTCAAGCAAGTAGGCTCTTGGATGTGTTTTCAGTCTTGTTGTCTATATAAGTAACATCTAGTCTTGAAAGCATCCTTAGGGTGTCTCATTAATATCCACTGTAAAAATACCCTAGGGTGTTTTCCCATTGCTATTTAAGAAAAAAACCACTAAATTAGTACTGTTTAAAAATGGCTGAGGATAAGCAACAATGAACCTCCATGTTCAACCTTGCCAGTCCATCACTGACTATCTATTTTATGTGAGAGACGTCTGGTCAATGGCTTCCTGCATGCACAGTTGGGAATTCTCCTTTTCCTTTAAAATGTGTTGTCTACTTCAGATGCTGATGGTAATTTTCAGCATATGGGGACCATTAGCAATATTGAAGCTGGATATAAGGCTTAACTCGTTAAATCACTTTAGAATGTCGCATCTGTTTTTTTACCCTAGTGTTAACACCTGGATCAGTTTAACACCAGCACAGAAGTTTGGGACATATATAGCTGTTAATTTTGAAAACATCTGGAATTTTTTTGTGTGCATATGCATGTATATGTGCATGTGCGAATGGCTGTATCTCTGGCATTTTTAGGTTTGATGAATAAAAGCTCAGTGAGTCGTGCACAAGGTGTGCACTGACCTGTGGCAAATAAGTGATTTATGGCAGGAGGCAGAAGCGTTGCGTCAAGTGGATTAGAAACGATGATTTTGTCTTTACCATTTTTTTGTCTTTCTTCAGCTTTCTATTTCTGAAGAACTGATAACTGAATCTAATTTCTTTCCTTCCCCCTGCCCCCAGCATGTCCATTTGTTGTACACTAAATAAGATAGCCCATTCTCCTGGGATGTGTGAAATAGGCAGGCATTGCAAGTTGAAGAAAGCAAGTCTGCTGCCTGAATGTGCAACCCTATTCAGAGGCTGCTTGGAAATAAAATGCCAATTATGTTGGAATTTTGAGAAACTACTTTCTCAGGTGGCCTGCTGCCTTTTAGTGAGAGTAGAGTTTGCAGCTCTGGCGAGGAATGATGACTGCAGTTGGAGCGCTTCTCTTATGCCCATTAGCAAAATTGGACTAATTTGCAGGACATAACCTCAAGGTAAACTGTGACTGAAACAGGAAACAAGGCTAATATGGCATTTTGTAATTTCCTTTATCCCAGAGTCTTTTCCAGAGCCAGCAATTAATACAATTTTGTATCTGCGGAGAGTGAGGGTGGCTGCTAGCACAGGAGGCTTTACTGGAGACAAGCTGGCACTGCTACCAGGCTGAGGAGGTATTGCTTTCAGAATTTCTGCTGGAACTGGATACCAAGCAGGGTTAACAGCTTGGTGATTCAGTAACTAGATAAAAAACAGAGCCTTGCCACAGCCAGGAGCCAGGGCAGCCCAAGACCTGGGCATTGGGCTTGGGGACAAGGACAGGCTGGGATACAGGTTCAGCTCAGCAAGACCCTTCCATGTCAGTGTAGGGCCTGGGGAGCTGAGATTGTCCCTGCTGAGGTGTCCCTGGGGCAGGGGCTGATGGCCTTGGGAGACTCACATGGGGTCCTGGGCCCTGCACAGCATTGGACACCTGGCATGAGGTCCTGGGACTGTGGGCAGGGGATGGGAACCTCGGGAGTGGGGTCAGGCTGTCAAGGCTCATTAGCGCCCTTGAACCATATGGAAACCATATACAAAGAAATTTTAACTTCATTTAAAATTTAATCTATAGCAAATACAGCATTTGATGTGACTAAACACTGAGTAAGGTGGAACTGTCAGCTTCTGTATTCTTTATGCTGTTGAGCAGGTACTAGAATTTGTAGCATTTACATGCACAAGAAACTAGGACTATTATAGAACTGCCTGTTGAAATCACTACCCAAATAAAGTTTTCTTCTTGTAATCTTCAGGGCTTCCTTTGATTTTCTGTTGTGTGTGGGGCTTTTTTTGTTGTCTGTTTCTTTGTTTCAATTTTTAATATGGACAGGTCTAAACAGAAAAGGATCAAGGACGCATGAAATTTGTTAGTAAAGCTGTGAATAAGATTAGACTGAATTAATGCCTTTGGAATGTACACTAGGTT
The DNA here is from genome assembly GCF_049639895.1 of Pseudopodoces humilis. NCBI lineage: Eukaryota > Metazoa > Chordata > Aves > Passeriformes > Paridae > Pseudopodoces > Pseudopodoces humilis. The sequence goes on along the minus strand of NC_142204.1, from coordinate 33,732,931 downwards.
TCTTTATGATACAAACAGTTTACTTTTGGTGGGGATGAGTTCAGTATGAGTGTCTGCTGCATGAAAACTATCATCTTTAGAGAAAAGGCAAAAGAAATTCTAAAAGCTACTGTTTCCTGGGAACAACCTGGGAACTGTCTGGACTCTTTGCCTCTGAGGAGGGTGGTTGAGCTGGCAATGTTATTGCCACTTACTTTCTTATTGTTTCCCAAAAAACCCCATTTTTGCAGTTCAGGGTTTCAACTCTAAATCCTGACATCTGATAGCCATTCTTAGCCTTTGGAAGGCTGTTGTCTAATATATTATGTTTTTCTCAGAGAAAGGACTCTTTCTTGCCTGACACCTGCTTTATTTTTGCCAAATTCCTTGGTTTCTGATAGTGGTTCTGAGAGTTATACTACAAAGGGAAATCACAAACAGAGGAATTAGGTTTCAAGAAAGGACAACACAGAAGGACAAGATAAATAATGTGGAAACAACGATCTTGTTTTCCTCCAGTGTTCTTTTGTGACTCACCTAAAATGAGAAAAATGTGTGTGGGGTTGGGAAAACAAATACAGGCAACCTGATCCACTGCATAAGCAGAAGTCAAAATGAAAATTTTCAAATATTCTAAAAAGCATCATCAGATCTTTAAAGGATTTAAGCTGACCTCTCTATAACCTCTATGTGCTCAGATACAAAAGGACATGCTGAGAGGAAGCGTGTCTGAAAGCATTACAGCAGGATGCTCTGGACAATGGAAATGCTGAGCTGTGTGGTATTTGGAGTATTCGCATGGAGATTCTGTGGTGCAGTATATCAGTTTTGAGCATTTTTCTTCCCAGAACAAGACAACATTCCTGAAACCTGAATACCACAAGAAAAAAAAAGGGGGGCATTTGCATATAGGTTCTAAGAAAATGGAGATTGTGAGTGGAGTCTTGGAATATGAATTAGTCATGCATTTTAAATGTGGGCTTGAGTTTCACACCTTTTTTTTCCTTCCTCATCTGAATTGAAAAATTATTAATTATAGGAGGGTATTTATTGGTAAGGCAGATAGAGGTTTTGAATAGAGAATAAGATATAAATCAACTCTCTTGTTTAGTATTTTGAATAGAAGAGTCTTGAGCTGGCTGGATTCTTAATTACCCTAATAAAATAAATGCTAAATGAGTTAAGCTCAGTAGTAACAACAATGCATCTTTAAATAATTGCTTAAATACAGCTAATTAAATTCTAGTCATTTCTTTGCACTAAGCAGGTCTCACACCTTCTCCCACTGCATAAATTTAAATGCAAATCTTTGGATTTGTACAAACACTATATGAGGCAGATTTTTAGAATAATGAATTAGACTTAGAGACTGCTAATGGCTGGCATGAGTTCTTGCCAGTGTGGTTGTAAGCATAAATGCTGAAAGCTGCAGCATTTTTTTCTAATTAAGTTGACAGACTTGAATTCATAAGCTAATACAATGTAAAAATGTTTTTTTCCCCCTCAATTGGAAATACAAGAAATTCAAAAAGAAAGTGTATTTTCATCTGTTAAATATTCTGTGATCTGTCTTCAACAAGGTGTTGCAGAAAATGTTGTCAGTCAAAATATGCACAAGACAATTATACAGGCAGAATGCTCTGTCCAGAAGCAGAAAATTGCACACTCGTATCAACTTTTGTATTTATTGTTTATCTATGTTAGCAAAATCCATTCCAACATCCAAATTAAAATTTCAATATAAAAGGACAGTTGGGGTTTTAGTTCTGAATTACTGGAGGATCCATTGTTTCAGCAATAATGTTTGCAAGATTTTCATATTTCTTGTACATTTTAATTATAACTCATCAAATCTTAACTGATTACTCCTGGGTTAGACTCAGAAGAATGTCACTGAAGGGTGTTTTAATTTAAGGGAAACAGGATAACGTCTGTTTCTAATGTTTTAAAAGCCAATTTATATGGAAATTTTACTCTAGAAGAAAGTCAATAGATATATGTAGTTTAACACCTCCTGTTAAAATTCGAAACTTGAATTAAAGCAGTACCAAAGCAATGCCATTTTTTTCTTGTAGCAGTGTTGATTGCATTTTCACAGCCTTTCATTTGTAGCCATTTTCTTCTGTTAAAATGAAATTTTTATTTGTCTTTTGTAGTCGAGCTATCAAGACAAACCAGGACCTTTTGCCTGAGACGCCGTGGATCCATATCTTCTACAATGACTTTTGGGGGACGCTGCTTACTCACAGTGGGAGCCACAAGTCCTACAGACCTCTCTGCACCCTTTCCTTCCGCATTAACCATGCTGTTGGGGGAATGGACCCATGGGGCTACCACCTTGTAAATGTCCTCTTACATGCTGCAGTCACTGGCCTTTTCACAAACTTCTCCAGGATTCTCTTTGGCGATGGGTACTGGACCTTGATAGCCGGCCTGCTGTTTGCGTCTCATCCCATCCACACGGAAGCCGTAGCAGGGATTGTAGGGAGGGCAGATATTGGAGCCTGCCTCTTCTTTCTGCTTTCCCTCATGTGTTACGTGAAGCACTGCTCTACCAGAGGTTCCTCGCCGAGTACTTGGGGCTGGATCTTGGGAGCAGGGCTGTGTGCAGGATGCAGCATGCTGTGGAAGGAGCAAGGAGTGACTGTTCTGGCCATTTCAGCTGTGTACGATATCTTTGTATTTCATCGACTGAAAATGCATCAGATCATTTCTGCTTTATACAAGGTGAGTCTTGTCTGCAGTAAGCTATTTGTGAGGCACCGTTCACTGTTAAACAGATGCTAAATGAGTTTTTGAGTACACAGTAATTCTTAGTAGTTTAGTCAACTCCCAAAAATAAGCACAGATGTTTAATGCTGAAAGAACACTTGAAGAGCTTTAGTATGGTCTTTTTACATTTTGTTTAAGCAATGTGTTATTAGCCATTGCTATTATTCAGTGCCAGGGATGGGCTTTTTCAATTACTTTCCTTACTTCCAGCAGCTTCCTCATTCTGTTTACTGTCAAGCACTGGTTATCTGAATTGAGCACTGGGTGTCTGACTGCCTTTTGCAGAGAATTCATTCATGCTCTTATCTTCTCGTATCTTGCAAACTCAGCTTAGTTTGGTCAGGCGTGCAAGTGTGGCAGCTGATATCATCAACTTTGCTCCCTGAGGCAAAGATAAAACTCTTATTGTTCTAGTTTAACAGAGATGCACAGGACTCGGTGCATGCCTTTGGCATGTATTCTTTCCTTCCCCTAGTAGGAAATATGACTTAAATGTACTACTGCCTTAATAAAATAAGTATTTCCTATTTTTTAACTTCTTCCCCGAGAACAAACAAGTAAAATAAGCAAACAAACAAGCTCACCAAATCCCCTAGATAGCTTACATAAAACTGTGTATTTTAGTGGTACTCAGAAACCCCAGTTAAAATCAAGAGTCCATTACAGCAGTGGCTGTACAAATGAGTAAGCTGAGTGTATGTAATTTTCTTTTCAGTGAAATGGCTGTCAGAAAAATACTGTCTTGACAAAAGGACAGCAGTATTTCATATGGACATGTGTTGTCACGTTTTGCAATTAGATGTAGATTGCAAATATGTATTTTGTTTCATTGGTTTTCTTACTTATCTCAAACACCTTGATATGAAAATTTTGATTTCTTTTTGAAATTGATTGAAAAGAAATTGGAGTTTTTGATAAAGCAATGATGATTTCTATTTGTACAGACTATATAGCTGTAACATAAAGGGAAAGTAGTAGAGTAAAAAACCCCAAAACACCCAGTCACTTGTAGCTTCCTTTCTAATTGCTCTAAGGTGTTGGCTTAGTTAATATGCTCTTTCCTAACAAAATGGAAAAGGAAAGAATAATTTCATATATGTATACACATACTTGGGTATTTTTATTCGCATATAATGACATATGTAAAACCTCTGAATGTCAATAGCCAAATACTGTATGGTACATTGTGCATCTAACACTGAGCAGAAACAAACAGGAAACTGAATAAGTTGTTGCATTTATTTTTTTCCTTAAAGTTCATCTGCAACAGCAAGCTTCATACTGAAAGGCACAAATTTGAGACTTTTTCAAATGCTTCAAGGAGTTTAGTTAATAACTCAAGTGTTACCCTATACTATGGTATTAAACAGTGGTAAAAACATTCATATGACAGAATGTTCTGAACATCTAGAAAGTTTTTTTTTTATTGAACACTCCTTGCTTAAACCCACAATATTTTCAGATGTTTCTGATAGAGTTTTAATTGAGAAAAGTTTGTTCTCACTTTTTTCTTCCTTTTCCGTGTCAGGGCCAGAGTTAGATTGGTCCAGAAGAGACCTGAATGACACAGGTGAAATCCAAGCTTCTACATCCTAACTTTTTGAACGCAAGGTCTATCTTCCTAAAGAGCTCTGTGGAGCTCTAAATCTGGACAGCTGGCTTGTGAGGTTTTTTTTGCACCCAGCATCAGAGTTGTCTTAGACAGTAAGCTGGTGTCTTTTGAAAATTTGTTTTTTTATCTGTAATGCTAGAAGGAGTAATTCTTTGTTTTGCAGATTACAGACCTTTGTGGAGATTTGATTTTTGCTGCAGACAGTTTTATGAGGAGAGACTATTGAAAGAAAGTGCAAATATTTTGATTAATTGGCCAGAACTGCATTTTTTTAATTCACTAAATTACTAGGCTGCATATTTCTTGTACATATGTTTGGGCTGAGGGCTGCTCAGCCTGAACAAATTATAAAGAATTGCGTCTGTATACCTGTTATGGAATTTGTTCTTTGTGTTTTCCTAGTGTAATACTGGGAGAGGGCAACTTCAGGAGAAAGGGGAAAAAAAAGATGTCAAAAAGATCAGTTGAGGAAAAAGTTACCGTCTTTTGTAGCATGTTGGAGGGCAAAAGTGTTAAATGGAGCTGAGGAAGAAAGGAAAATAATTTAAAAGGTGTTTAGCTCAAGCCTGTACTACCTAAGTAAGCAGTAACTGAATGCTTTGTAATGGAACAGTAGAAAAGTACTACCTTTCAGTGTAATTAAATTTTAGCTCAGCCCTGTCCAGCTGAGCTGATATAGCTGATTCCTAGGCTGTGCTGCAAACTGAACTGAGAGGAAATGCAGGTAAAAAAATAACCTTTAAACACCATGCCCCTCACCCAAATATCCCAGATACATCTTTTAGAAGTTACTTCAAACATGGATCAGTTCAGTTATATTCAGTCCTCGTCATTGCCCTACAGATAGCTGTACTGATTAACAGTGAGAGGAAAGACGCAGTGTGGGCACAGAAGCAAGGAATGGAGAGAGATGGGGGAGTGCTGGTTAGGGACCTGGCTGGTATGCTGCCAGACTATGGCTTTTAACTTTGAAAATGATGACATTTTTCAGAATATACCACTGGGGAAATTGAGACACAAATATTTATGTTTAAAGAATAGTGAAACTACTGACGGTCTTCAGGATGGTCAGTAAAGTGTAAACTGGTACAAGCAACTTGAAAATGCTCCAGCTGATGGTAGGATATGGTATTGGGTGACAAGCTTATTTTTTTCCATTGTGTTCTTATCTTTGGGCCAAGTATCCAGTGGTATAAAATGATGGCTAGTGTTCAAGACCAGTTATCATGTGCATCCTGATTTGTCACACTGAGAACATGAAAACATCCCAGTTTGCAATTTGAGTAGACTGGCAGGACTTCTAACCAAGGTTGCTGAAAAGCTGGACCACTAGCTGAGCAGATTAATGCTACCCTTTATGTAGAAGCTATTCCTGAGGCATCTTAAAAATTTGTATTGTACCCACTTATTACACTATCCAGCCCTTTTCTTTGTCATCTGTGTATTGGTTATTCAGTAGAACTTGGCTGCTGAATTTTTTTCTTTTGCCAAGTCTTGTATTCCTGTCTGCCTGTGATGCTCTCACTCTGGCTGGAAAAGTTGTAAGTCTGGACTCCATCTCTTTTGGTTAGCTCTGTTTTATTCTGATTGGCTGACATGAAGGTATTCACTGTCTTTGAGTCAGAATGTTTTGATGGAATTATTATTTATTGCAGTCATAAATGAGTTGTTTGAAATGAGAGTAATGGAAAAGTGGTGTTCTACTGGGGTAAAGCATTCCTTGTGGAAGTAAGTTAGACACTCATTTTATTTTTTGGCCTTGTAGACCTTGAGTAATTTCCAGTGTAAGTTGCATAGCAGGTTTGCAGATTTATTGAGTTGTCAGGCGGGATGGGTATCGGAGCTTGTACCTGTCAGCAGCTGGAGTTGTGCAAGTTAAACCATCAGAGGTGTAGAAGTGGGAGGGGGAGCTTGGGTATGGGAGAGAGCTGTGATCAAGTTCGTTAATACAGAAAATATGCAAATACAGAGGCTTAATTGTTTTATACTTGAAATATTGAACTTGAGTGCAGAAGCATTAACTAACAGTCTTCTGTACAATTAATAGTACAAAGCTAATACAAACCCTATTGTGCTGCTCTTTTTTCATCTTGTGGGTATTTTAGGTTTTCTTTTGTTTCCTTGGTTCTTTTGTTTTTGTTTTTTTTTAAAGTGTGAGTGGATCTAAATAACATTAGCAGTTAAATAGAGGAGGAAAGTGCATTTAAAGCTCATTTTTAATATAATGGTAATGATAAAGTATTTATTGCTCTGTGGCTTATGTACACAAAGTGCCATGCAGATATAACTAAACCAGATATAAGTTCTACTAATGTTGCACTGCTACAATACAGTAACATTTTACCAGATCAACATATTGTTAATACAGGGGGTTTGTTATACCAAAAAAAGGAAATGTATCTTTTCCCATCCTTTACTTGATTAAAATCTCCCTCAGGGATGTCTGTCTCACATGTGGAATTAGTTGTTGGTGTCTATAGCTTAACATGATCCACAAATTGGATTGCAGGATGCATTATCTAGGCTCCTGTGCTATTATAACAGTATTGGTTTTGTAAAAGACAATTTTATTGTAGGCCAATATTTTATTTAAGGTAATGATGTAAACCTGGGGCCTCCATGGATGACATGGTCAACCACCAAACCAAGTTTTATAAAAATCTACTTTCTTTTATGGTTTTGGAACACTCTTAGTTGTGGGTGATATGCTGCTGGGTATTAGATAAAGCTACTAATTTTTGAGATCATTCTAAACTTCAAGTAGGCCGCTTTCTGTATTCTTTAATCTTTGAAGTTGCTACTTTTAGAACTATTACGCTTTGAAAAGCAATGCCAAAATAAAATGCTGCTCTTGATTTAAATTTGCAGCTTTATCCTTCTCTTCTGAGAAGCTCTAAAGCCTTAGTAATGTAGTAGTCAGTATGGCTTATTGTTCATCTCTTCTCTGTTTGCAAGTTATGCTGTTTTCCAGTAGTGTTTCATCATTATATAAAATCTAATCCAGTGGGTTTTTTTCTGCTTGTTTCCCACCCTCTAAGGAATTTTATTAAGCTGCACTTACCCGAGATCTTGATATTTCGGCACAACTGATTTGGAACCTATTATATTTTGTAAGTTATTTCTCTTTTGAGTGGGCATGGTCCAGTCTTGTCTCCATGTCCTTGAAGTACATTATTTACACTATTTAGACTGTTAGGGCAGCAGCTACTCCTTGCAGGACAGACTTCATCCTTGGAGTCAGATATTTAGTAAATATGTTTTTCATAGAGACTGCTTTTATTCCAAATAAAAATAATACATAACTTACACTTCAAAACATGACTTGACCTCTCATGGGTTCCCTTTGTCTAACAAGAACCACATATTCAAGTGCACTGAGCTGTTAAGTGTTGCATTTGTGGGCTGGGTAACCCTTAGCATTTCAAGAAGTGTGGAGGAGATTGGGGGCTCCGTTGCCAGCTGGGGCCCCATAGATCCCTAGCATCTCTCATTCTGCAGTAGTCAGCTGGGGGTTAATTTTCCCGTCAGCTTTAAGGCTGTACAAAATGCTGAAAACGGTGAGACAAATGTGCCTGCACATACATTGCTCATATTTGCAGATGAGCCAGCCTGATGCTTTTCTCTTCACTCTGCTGGATGGCAGCAGCGTGAGGCCTGTGTGGTCCTGACCATCGCTCCCCACCCCCCCCAGATATTTCCTAGACAAAAGAAGCTTTTTCCAATTTACTTCTCCCTTGACAATTTCAAGTAGCTAATACTGCTGTTTCCTGTAGTTCCCACAGCTCCTTGCTGCTTTTCTGTTTGATCCTGAAATCAGAAAAGCAAGATTGGCCTCAGCTATCTTCTCAGAGATATTGATCTCCTGCAGGTCCCTGTGATGTCGGTGGAGTGGTACTGAATTGGACATCAATATGTATAAATAGCTGTTGTTTCCTGAAAGTATTTTCATGGGGTGATTTAAACCACTGGAACAGATCACATATGACAGAAATACAGCATCCTAAGGCAAATTTATCAGAGTTGTATCTTGTTAAAAATGAGGAATCATAAGATGTCTTGCTGAAGCTGCTGACACTTGCATAAAAGGGATTATATTTTAATATTAAATCTGTAATGTCTTCATTGGAATTGCTACTGAAATCCTTTACTTTTATCCATCCACTTGAAATCTATAGTAATATTTTGAAGCCTTTATTTGAGAATGCCTCTCTAGAATGATGAAAAAGGGAAAGACTTCTTTAATAAATGAGTAAGTAAATAAAGAGAGAAGGCTTTTCTTATTTACAGGATCTGTGGAGAACCTTCAGTTTACCACAGAGGTTAGTTAACCAGGGAAATGTTGTTACTGTCTTCAGTCCTGCATAAGATTTATACTGCATAGTAGCATACAAAGTATGCGGTGTTGCTCCATTCTTCCCTGTTGTGGTTTAACCTCAGCCAGCACCTCAGCCCCATACAGCCGCTAGCTCACTCTGTCCGCTTAGGATGGGGAAGGGGACAACTCAGAGGATAAGGTACTTTGATAAGTAAAGCAAAATCTGTGTGTGTAAACAAAGCAAGGAATTCATTCAGTGGTTCCTATGGGCAGGAAGGTGTTCAGCCATGTCCAGGAGAGCAGGGCTCTATCATGCACTGCCGTTACTTGGGAAGACAAACATCATCACTCCGAATATCTGCCCCTTCCTGCTTCTTCCCTTAGCTTTATGTGCTGAGCATGATGGAATGTGTCTGAAACGTCCCTATGATCAGCTGTCCTGGCTGTGCCCCCTCCTAGCTCCTCGATGGTGCACACCTCTCAGTGTGAAGGGCAGAAAAAGCCTTGATGCCGTGTGAGTGCTGCTCAGCAATAGCTAAAACATCCCTGCGACATCAGCACTGTTTCCAGCTCGAATCCAAACCAGCCCCATTCTACTGTGAAGAAAACTAACTCAATCTCAGACAAAACCAGCACATTCTCCCTGGCTTAAAGGGGATCTCTCTAAGAGGGACAAGGTAAGAAAGTTTCCACAGGCTTTGCTTAGTTTTTGTTAGCACTTACTTTTCGTTCTGAGGTTACATGCCAGTTACTGACATCAACAGCATGACTTTTTCATGGTGGTTTTTAATTACAGGGTATTGGGGGGCTTGCTACTTTCAACTCTACAAAATCTTTGCAAATAATATCAATCAGAAAATGTTACTCTCCTAATTATTAATGTTTTCATAATATTTAAGGAATATTAATTAAGCACCAAGCTTATCATACTGTCTAAGAACTGAGTTTCAAAATATTAGGCATTATTACAGATGTATGTTTTTTCATCTTAGCAATTAGTTCCCTAATTAAAGAAACTCTGTAAAACTGTTTTCCTGGAAGCTGACAATTTTCCTGTTTAAAATATCAATATTAAAGAACAGTTAAATTTCATGCTTTTTGGTAGGGTTAGTCAATATTTAATACGTTTAATACTTAAATGTATTTTATGCTGTGATAAGGAGACTTGGATTTCCACAAACTTCGAGGGATAAAAAATACATGCAGCTTTGGCCAATCTTCAGTTTTCCATTTGTTCACTAGCTAGAAAGCCATATTTCTTCCCCTCTGGCTGTGCTTCTCCCATGGGTCAGATGACTGGGTACTGGCCACAGGATGAGAAAAACACCATACGGTGCTAAAGCTCACTGGTGTTTTAATGAGTTAAACATTTCCTGGTGTTACTCCTTTTGTGCAGATTTTCCTTAGGAATTATGCCTTTCTGCTTAAACCTGGTCTAGTGCCATGGTTAAAATGCATGTGTTCATGGTTGTATTCGTCAAGTATGACTTGTATTTGTTAAATGCCACATGCAAAGTTTATACCTGTGCTTGCGTGTTCAATCATGAGTACTTGACATTAGTTTCCTAATGTTATGTTTAGACACCTGAATGTCCTGGTTTGATGAAGTCAGGAATGCTTGTAGCTCCTGGTGAGCTTTACCTAATGAACTCATTGCACTTGGTCAAATAACGGCTGAATAGCAAGCTAAACCTCCTGCTCCCAGAAGTCAGGGCATACAATAGTAGTGTAAGAAGAGGGTAAACCTGGAAGTATGTCCTCAATTAGAATCAGGTAGATTAGGGAGCAGGTGAAGCTTCTTGATGCTCTGAGTTCTGACTTACAGAAGTGCAGACTTGTTTGTTACAGCACCTTTGGGAAAGATAAGGCTGCCCAGAGTGTGAAGGTCAGGCTCCTGATTTTTTGAGCGCCTCAGCTGTGGTCATCTCAGTTTCAGAGCTGTAGTCCTCTGGCAGCATCCCGAGTCTATTCTATGGAGCTGCATTCTCAGCTGTGTTCTTGGAGTCCTACCCAAGAGACAGCCATTCCTGGTACATGAACATGAGCTCTGGTTCTGAACCTGAGAGAACTTCTTTTGAAGGAACAGAACCATACACCTGAGCCACAAGGGAGATTTTTTTCTGATACTAGGTTAAATTTTGAATTTTTGGCTTATGCTCAGTTTTATTGAAATTGTAATGATTTAATGATTACATACGTGCTTTTTTATGAATGGTTCTAAACATTAACCTATGTAGCCAGTTACAATATTGAAAAGGGGGGAAGTACAAGTGTATGAGATTTACAGTGGCAACAGCTAGTTGTGATAGAATACAGCAAACACTTTCTGGCATATTTACTGGAGGAACTGAACAATATTTTGTACCTATTGCATGTATTTCTTTTTTCCAGCTGCAGTATAGATTTGGTATGGGATGGGAAGGAACCCATGCTTGCAATTTTGTAGCTGTCTTTATGGGTCAGTTACTACCAGGTGAATTTCCAGCCTCGCTAACCTTGAATGTCACTTATAAAAGAGAAGAATCTCTTGATGCTGTGGACAGTCCTCATTGGGAGACAGGGAAAACAAAACATGTTTTATTCTTGAGTTTCTAGGAAACTAATTAAAAATGTGCATGCAGAAATTGTTAAAATTATCCAGAAGGTTTTGGGGGAAGGGAGAGAGAATTTGTGTACTTGGCTTTTAAATGCCAGGTAGAACATATGTACCTTTTTATGATCAGAACTGTAAGACTTTCAGACACATACACAGATTTTTTATTTTTTTTTTTTAAGGCTATAGATTTGATTAGGTTGTGCAAAAATCAGAGCTTCTGTGACATTTAATCACCAAAATCTCAGTTTCTCCTTGACAATAAAATATGGAAACAAATTCCCATAGCAACAAAGTCTTTAAAGTAAGTGTAGGGACATATTGAGTTAATAAAGGCAATGAGGGAGCAAGGGAAAAGAGGGTAGAATTGTATTGAGTCTCTGTAAATTCTTCCTCTCCCAGAAAACAGCACTTTGGGGGTTATGGATAAATTTTTTGCATGTTTTAGTCTGCACATTTTAAAAGTATCCTGGGCAGCCTGTATTGCTGTAGAGTACAATGAAGGTTGCATCAATAGCAGTGTTCATTTAGTAGGGATTTTGGGATAATGGTTTATTCCTAAAATATATGTTTATTATAGTTCTATCTCTATACTTGGAAACTTTTCTCCTTAAAACATTATTAAAAATAGCAAAACATCACCACAAAATAGCTCTCACAAGTTTTAAAACAGAAGAAATGCCAATTTTTAAAACTTTAATTCTTGCTTCTTTGGACTACTTCATGTATAGCATTTTTGTCTTGTTTTGGCTGTTTGTAATGTGAAAAGGCAGCACTAGCGTTCTTGTGGAGTGACTTTTCTTTGTTTCTTTGTTTAAAGGAATACATTTTTATCTCTTCTGATCTGAGCTGTTAGCCATTAACTTAATAGTTTGTGGGTAATTCTGGTTGAGAATATGGATTGAAAGATACCAACTTCTGTGATTATGCAATCCTGTTTAGTTACAAAGAATATCCTAAGGATAATTTCTTCCAGAACATTTAATAAACTATGTCTTTATCCCAGTTCCAAACCCCTTTCAGCTAGAAGGTGCCTGCATAATATATACTTTTACGTTGCTTTCTTTGCACCTCCTCTGATCTCTTACTAATTCATATACATACCAACCCAACCGTCCCACACCAAGCTAGATAAGAAAATCCCCCCAAAAACAGAATTTTAAAAAATCCCTCAAAATAAACAAAAAACCCCCAACCATACCCCCTCCATATATCTTTGTTCTGGTAGTGACATTCTTGCTTGATTAATTTTTTCAGTCAGCTTCTGTAAAAGGCAGCTAACTTTAGGGACCTTGGCACAGACTGCTAAAGTGGATTTAAAGGCAAGTTAAGTGGGTAGGGGGTAGGGTCCTTGGCTGCCTCATACTAGACTGATACTAATGCACAAAGCCTGAGGCTGGCCAGATGATACATATCTGCTAATTTTATCATTTTGACCTAAGTATTTATGAGCCCTCTCTGTCAGGATAGTCAAAATAAATTAGCACTATTATCATCTGAGGCCTTTCAAACTAAGAAGGAAGTGTTAATAATTTACAGGTAAACTTTGGAATGTTTTAACTTGCTTTCTGTTTTGCAAATCTGTAGAATAAATATTTTCAGTATTTCATCTCTAATACTGAAGTTTGAAAAAGGGGAAGAAAAATTCCTTACTTTCTCAAAATTGTGCTTCTTACTCGATGTTAGGATACTTACAGATAAAACTATGTCCTGCCTGCAGTTGTGGCAGATTACTTGATATCTATAATCCCACTTTTTACCTGCAGTTACACTTTAGGTAGTATATGTAACCTAAATTTTTTAGGGGAAAAACAACAACAACCACCAAAAACAAACCCCAAAAACCTAAAAAAACCAAACAAAAGAACCAAACAAAAAAAGAAGAGCAAGCACAAGTAGTATCTGTTTATATTTTAATTATTGGTTTGATAGCTCTGTATTGATGTACTTTGAAGATGTAGTTTCTAAGTGCAACTTCGATGGATTTAAAAATAGGTGTTTTTTTAATTTTCAGATCAGAAAATTGTTTGCACTGCAACACAATCCACTATCTATATGATACTATATTAGCTGTAGATCCTGTTAAATAACCATTTCTGCCTTGGCACTGCCCTGCTCATGGTATGGCATGTTGTCAGCAGTCTGTGGTTGCACTGTAGTGAAAAGGGTTGGTGTGTCCTTGTGTTTTCAGGTTGCTCTCCAAGGCTCTGAAATACCCAGATGGCTCCTCTGTGCTCTGATAATTACCCCTGGCACCATCAGGTGAAATATTGAAGATACAGGTGTCAGTGTAGTTTCTTCACTGTTAATCTGCCTAACTCATATTTGTGACTGCAAATCTACATGCAGTAAGGAGGTGATATGTCTGTGTAATAGCTACATGGCATAGATATCTCTTTCAGTTATAGCCTGGTTTTGTACTGGAAATGAATTCAGTCTGAGACTAAAACCTTACTCTGAAGCAGTAGAGATTTATTAGTAGGTTTATTAATGAAGACAGTGCTCTTTGACTCAGTCCTTATTGCTCAGTGTTTCTTGCTTCAGATCTATACCAATTCTAATTAAAATGTTTGTTTTTCTCCCTGCGATATTTAGAATGAAAGAATTTCAATACCTGCTTAAGTCCAAGTCTTTTGACTACCTGCTGAATTTATAAGGAAAAAAGGGAGAAATTAGTAAAGGTGGAAAAAAGCGCATTGTTTGGGAAGTTGAGTGTATGAAAATTTGGGACCCTATAGAGGTCAAATATCTGTATTAATCAACATAATTGTTCTTATCAGCCAGACGATACAGCTCCTTTCCTCTGTCCTTATTGTATACTGTGTTTGTACTTTTTTTGTAAATTTTGTCAGAGTAATGAAAAGTGAAATTTGAGAAAATCTGTTTTGATATGTGACCTTCCATTCCATGGCATTGGTGGTTAGCAACCAACGTACTGTCTCCATAGGGTAATAAATTCATGTTTTAATACAGTTACTTGTTTTGCTTGTAGTGTAGCAGACAGCTTCAAACCCTCAGGGGGAGCTTTATAAGTCTGTCTGTCAGGTGCTCTGCTTTGCTGTTTCATCCTGTGGGCATGGTTACAGTATTTAGATTAAATGTTATATGACTGTGATACATAAATAATTTAAAATGCTAATACTTTTTTCTAAGAAACATTATTTCAAAGAACCCCAAATATATGTGTCTGAAAATGCAGCCTTAACCTTTTCATGAGTCTCAAAGCTGAACTTCTTCACATCAACAGACTCATTCCAAGCCTGTCAACATGAAAAGATGCAGCAAAATGGCTCCAAAATTTTCTAACTAGAAATACTAGAAGTCTTTTTTAAGGAAGTTAATTTTAATGTATGTTAAAAGAAATAAGTCATTTTTTTCCTCTGTTGGTACTGTCAGTAGCTGAGAAAATTTAAGTCTGTCATGTTTTCTATACATAGATTTTTGGTAAACTGATCTACTCTGCCAGTATCTGGTTGCTACAGCCAATTGTTAATTGCAGAAATACAAACTCCTCTTGAAAGCTTACTTAGGTGTAAGTGCCCTGGCAGCCAGGAGGGCCAACCCTGTCCTGGGGGGCATCAGGCACAGCATGGCCAGCTGGGCAAGGGAGGGGATTGTCCTCTCTGCTCTGAGCTGGGGCAGCCTCACCTCCAGTGCTGGGGACAGTTCTGGGTGCCGCTGTGTAAGAAAAATCTTAAATTATTAAAGAGCGTCCAAAGGACAGCAGTAAAGATGATGAAGAGCCTTGATTGAAGCTGTGTGAGGATTGGCTGAGGTCACTTGGTATGTTCATCCTGGAGGAGACTAAAGGGAGGCCTCACTGCAGTCTAGAACTTAGTCATGAGGGGAAGAGGAGGCACTGATCTCTTTGTGGTGCCCAATGACAGGACCTGGGGGAATGGCCTGAAGGTGTGTTAGGGGAGGTATAGGTTGGATATTAGAAAAGTTTCTTCAGCCCAGGGATGGTTGGGGACTGGAACAGCCTCCCTGGGCAAGTGGTGGCAGCACCAAGCCTGACAGAGTTTAAGAAGCATTTGGACAACAGGCACATGGTGTGACTCTTGATGATGATTCTGTGCAGGGCTAAGAGGTGATATTGATGCTTGTAGGTCCCTTCCCGTAAGTGGGTCCCCACAGCGTATTCTGTGGTTCTGTATGTTGTCCTTTCACTAGAAAATAGGATATGAAAAGGGTAGGGTTTTTTTTTTGGTTTTGACAGGCTAGATTCAACCCATGTGCCTCTTTGCACTTTGCCCATCTCCTGCAATTTTTATGATGCCAAATGTTTCTTAAATAGGTGCTCTGTTGAGCTCAAATAGACATTTGGAACTGGAAGAAGGACCCAATTTTAATGATGTGCAATTTCAAAGTGGCTTTAAGAAATCAAAGTGATTTGCTTCTGAGAAATTGTAATCTAAAACTAATGATCACAGATGTTCACTCAGGTATAAGAAATAATTACCATACCTAAAGTCAGGATACAGCTTTGCCATTTCTATCTTCCACTTAATGCTTCAAAGTATTGCTAACTCATGCTATTAGCTGTTACTTCAGAAGACTGCCCTTGGGTTTGCATTAAAGAGGGTTTATAGCCCTGTGTTTTATGAAGATATATGCAATTATTTAAGAATTACTATCAAAAATTATTTAGAAATATGGATATGAAAATTTGTTTGAAGAAAGTGCTAGTTAATGCAGGGGATTTGTTTGGAAAAAGGACAGCTGTGTAAAGAAATTTTGGGTGGTAGTGTTGCAAAATACAAACCGGATATTAGAAGAGGAATAATTTGAAGATGTCAATTGTGAAAGTGTCCTGCCATATCTTCCTGAAGATAAGGATCAGTAAATTCAACCTGAATATCTGTTTGCTGTGGTAGCAGAGAAACTGTCATTGAAATAGATTCTGTAGGCTGTGTCATTCTGACATGTGAGAATGAAGTTATTTCTTGGTATATAACATTTTAGTATTTAAAAGCCAAAATTTATTTCAACATTTTCTCCACATGGGATAATTATGGATAAAAAAAGTTAGAAACCAGACAAAAGCAGCATAAAATTGTGGGCTAGATGCTTTTATTTTTTTTTTTTTTAATAAAGGAAACCGGAAAACAAAATATGTAAGTTTAGCATGATGATGATGTTTCACTGTTAATTTATAAATAATTGAATAATATAAACATAATACTTGAAAGGACTTTCTTTGATGTTCTTTACCAAGGAATGAAAATCTTACACCAGGTTGTCAGAATATTCCTTCAAATTAGGATGGCAGCCTTTTATAAGGTGTGAACAGAGCCAGATCAGAAAGGTTTATTATCAGGAGGAAAAAAAATTAGATAAATTGTGGAAGTGGAATGTATTCCTAATTCATAGTCCGATGTCTTAAGATCTGATCTTTACCTTCATGCTTTATTAGAAGAAATACTTCCTATAAAAATGTAAATATTACAGAAAGAGACGTGTAAGTACAAGTTAGCTGTAGAAGCTTATTGGCAAAATATGTCAGTCCAGACTCTGTCATAAACATACAACAGATCAGGCCAAGATGTGAACAAGGCTTTTATTTAACTAGTTTCTGCAAAATAGCCCTTTACTGTAGAAGAACAATACAGGCCAAATATGAACATTATTAATTTATACATGCCAAGACTGTAAATTTGCTGCAGAAGGTTTTCTTTTAGGAAAGATGAAACCAAATTGCTCTCATGTTAGCTCTGTACTATCCCAAGGACCCACCTCTATTCTTGTTTCAGTGTGGTCAATGTTAACATAAAACCAAAAAGTTTAAAGTCTTATCTAGATATATAATCTTTAAAATTGCAGCAAGGAAATGAAGTAGGAAAAAATCGCTGAACCTGAAAGACCTGCTAATTGCCCAGGTATCTCTCAACCATGGAGAGTTACTTTGTAAGTAAGATTGAACAGCATGTATGTTGTTCTCTAGGTCTAGTAGAGTGTCTTACTAGACATAATGATTTAAAAATGTGTATTTGACCAATCTGTATACTGTCAACTATTATTTAGGGAAAGGTTGACAACTGATTAGAATACCTAGACAATTAAGTGACAGCAGATTTTTTTGAGTTCAGGGGATAAGCTGCAGAACTTTCAGCATATTTTAATACTTTATTGTTTATCTCTGGATATTACCGACATCTCAGAAAGTTACGCTGTCATGTCTCTCTTCCATCAAGTAAATCATCATAAAACGTGTGAAGCACCAGGAGGTTCTCACTTCCTCCAGCTGTCAATCCTAAAAGGGAAAATACCTTCCCTCAAAATTAGTGAATGTTATGATACATTTTTACAGAAAGCTGAAGTCCCTTGCCTTCTGTTTTGTGAACTACATTTTGTACGATACCACTCGAAAATCAAACTTGTCAGTCTGAAGGCAACACCATCAATGAAATTTGATCAGTCACTATATTTATAATGCAGTCTTCAGACCCCAGGGCACTTCTCAATTGGTGAGCAAGAGTAAAGCTTGTTGAGATTTGCATCACTGAGGTAGCTTAAGAAAAATTCAGTGGGAAAAGATAAGCTGACAGTTCTAGCATCAAATCTGTAAGTGCACAAGTGACTGCTGATAGCACATTTCAGGTATGAACCAGGAAAGTACCATCTGGTCAGCCCAGCACGGTAAGGGGTACCAGGATGTCTGTCACCATCACTGGGGGCTCCAGGAATCAAGGGAATGGACTGGTTCAGCAGCAGTCCTTATGTGGAGGGGCCAGGGCACAGCACATTTAGGAGCTTTCTTTTAAGAACCAAAGACCTGGCGCCAAGTGCTGGAAGCAGATAATTTGTTACAAGTCAGAGAAATAGAAATATATTACAGCCCATGTCTGGCAATTACAGGTGATTAGCATAATTGTGTTTCCTTCTGAGTATCTTCCATTTCTAATTCTTCAAGTTCTGTTTTGTACTCTAGAAGAAATTTAATTTCAAAAGTCTTCCTGATAAAACTTGAAACTAGGAATTTTTAGACATCTCTGTTAACTTCTCCCTACCTATTCAATAAAATAACATTTTTAATACTTTCCTCCCAGTGTCTTCCTAAAGTGGCCTTGACAAACAATGTTAGTTCCAACCTTACTTCTAGAATTTATAGCCTAGCTACAAAAGTTCTTTAGGTCAAAATTTAGCACAGATCAGAAAGTGACATAAAATAGGTTTGATATTCCTGAACTGTAGATAAAAATTGCTACTTTTATGTCTCACAGAAGATCTTTACCAAGTCAACAATGTCTGGATGGTGTTGTCTCAGAAACTAGTTTTGAGCTAGTTTTGTAAGCTTATTTTAAAAGACACGCAGGTTGCATTAATATGCTTGGAATTTCTGTCCGTCTTTTTACTTCAGTGTCTGTCCGTCAGGGAGAAGCCAGTTTGACTCAGTAACAGTACTCTCAATGGTGAAGCACTTAAAGGCTTTAATAAAATTGTAATAGGAATAGAGAAGAGACAAGTTTCCCTGAAAGAAAAATAATTCAGGAGCACTTTTTTAGTTACTGGAAATCCAAGCAGCAGCAACATATTCGGAGTTGTGTATCAGGCATGAAATCTCTTGCCACGGTATGTGCATTCAGGGGAAAGCAGGCTTCATTAATGCTAATGTTTGCAAACTAGTTGTGTGTAGATGACTTACAAATTTGTTTGTTTGTTTTGCACTCCTCCAGAAATACATAAGCTTTATGCTGATACATATTCCTACTCCCCAAGTGCAGAAGTAGGGGGGTATTCTGTTGAAACATCTAAATTGGAAACAAAATTTTCTTTCAGTTCCTCATTCAAAATATTCAGAAACAAATAACTGAACAGGATTTGTCAGAAGGTGTGTTTTCAGTCTGGGTATTTAATTTAATTTTTAAAGGCAATATTCAAAACCAATTGCTACAAAACTAGTCCTCTCCATATAAATCTGTGGTTGCAGTGACCCAAGTCATGTTATATTCTCTTTTAATTTAGCCTTCTCTTGGTTTTTCATGGGAATTCCAAACCAATAGTCTGCAGTTTTGGGAAAAGTTTGAATCCTATGCATGTACATGAAAGTTCATTTTATACAATATGAAAAGAAATGCTCATCAATTAACTGAAAGATTCTCCGTTTGTGGCCAAAGTTTTACTTACGGGAGCTATTAAAAATATTCTTTCGGCTTTCTAGTGTTTATGAATCATTATATAAAGGAGTGATAATTAATCTTTTGTTTGATACAGAGTCACTTAATCCTTCGATTTTGCCAAGTTAAGAAAATGTTTAAAGATGAAAAAATGTTACCAGAATGATAATTAACAATTGTTTTTGCCCCTCTTTTTTCCTTTCTTTGTAATGTTTAAGACAGAATATTCTCTGTGGCTACTTGATCAAAGTTCTCAATTCCATAAAGGTTTTCTAAAGCTACTTCAGAGCTTTCAAAGAAAATGTGTTTCTTTTTGCTTTGAAAATAAAGTAATTGTCTTTAGTTTCAGGAAATGCTTCTTGAAAATGGTTAGCAGTTTTAAAAATGTGGTAATATTTTAATATTTAATTAATATTAAAGTTAATATTTATTACATCTATATATAATTATATATAATATATATTTTATATATTATTAAATATATATATATTTAATATTTAAAAATATTTTTAGAATAATATATTTTGCTTTGTTTTCTTAATAGTTGCAGAAACTTTTGTCAATTCTAGAAAATGTGATGAGGATAGGGCAAAATAATGTGACTACTGTTCTTGTAGCTGGTCATAACATAAATTTACCAGAAAAAGGAATGTTTATCTCACAGGGCAGTGCTGCAAAGTGTAGATTTTCGCCTGAGGAATCTGACAATATTTGCCTTTTCCTCTCTCTGCTTTAATATCTTTGCTAAAATATTTTCCATATGCTGTGTTTACCAATATGTATCAAACTGCTGTGGCAAGATAAGAAGGTTCTTTAAGAATGTCAGGTTCCGTCAGCTTCTACCATTGACCCATTATTACCTAGACAAGTTCATTATTCTGTCTAGATTCTTTTTCTGTGGATTAGGAATGATAACAGTAGACTGCTTCCATGATTTTCACAGGTAACTATCCTCTAAAAAGCTTAATTTTTTATAGGCTGGTTTGCTATAAGTTTATTGATACAATTTTGGAAGTAGTACAGTTAAACAGCTCACAAGAGTTCAGGGTGAGAAAAAGAATGGGATTATCCGTAAATGACATTTATTGCATAAATTCTTCTCCCTTGAAGGATGTACCCTATTTGGTTTTAGGTTTCAAGTATGAATGGAGTACTTTCATAAAGTTTATAAGAGACCAGCAATTTTAGAAGACATTTCTTTTGTTTATGAGATTCCTTTACTGAGAAATTTTCCAAATAGGACTTAATCAGAAAAAAAGATACTCAGTCTTAAATTTTGAAAATTGATTTATGTCAAGAAAAGACCTGGTGTGGGAAGAATTTCAGAGTGTGATAGTTTTGTCTAGTGGTAAAATTGAAACTTTTCAATTTGTAATTTTACACTCTAAATTAAACTGCATTATAAGAATTGTTCAGTAATTTTTCTCGTCTATCTCTCAGGTTACATTAAGCCTTTATTCCTTCAAGGGCAATGAATGCCAGTTAAACTAAGTGTTAGATCTTCCCCTTCTTTTATGTAGGTTAACTGTATCAGCCTCCAGTCAGTTTCATCAAATTGTATAATTTACAATAACCAGGAAGAAAGCAGTGTAAAGACTGGAAATACCTTAGTCTTTAGAGAAATGTGATTTGTGTATATATATTGTATTTTTGGAGGAAATATTTGTGCTATTCAGTGGTAAGTTTCTTCATTCATGCTTTACCTGCTGCACTGGCCACTGTAGTGTTATAAAAACCTGCTGTATCTCCACACTTCTGTCAACAGGTCTTGCAGTTACTCATCAACAGTTCACTCTTTGCTGCAGCTATGTTAGTTTGCCACACTGGAGGTTTTCTCCTAAAGCAGTGGTTATTTCCCACCTGTACAGGTCCTTGCTGGGCTGCAAATCTGGGGCCTCACGTGAGCCATGCTTGCCTATTATGCCAGATGTGCAATCCATTAAGAACTTGTACTGCAACATTTCACACATACTTAACAAAAGATTTCTATAAAATAGCATGGCTGTTGGCCACCTGGGACAAGGCAAAAATCCAAGGAGGTGCCCAAAGCAAAAGGTCAGATTCCACAGATTTGCCCAGTGCCTCCCCTGCTGCTTCCCTCCTACTGCTCTCACTGTATGAGTGCTGCACCTGATAAAGCATCACCCAGCATTTCCCAGCAGGGTCATGAATCCTGAAAGCCTATCAGGAGATGATTGACAGCTTGATGGAAGTGCCTCAGCTCAGCCATGATGGCCAAACCAGGCAGAATTCTTATGAGACATATTTATCTAAGAATTAATACAATTACTGTAATCCCCTGGACAAGTTTTCTAATCTCATAGGTCAGCAGAGAAGAAGGTGTCTTTAAGAATGTCAGTGTTGGCAATGGAACTAACACATACTCAGGGTTTTCAGTCATTGTGGAAAAATTGTGTGGGGTCAGATGATCACTTTCTAAATAATTTCTGAAATTTGTTAATCTTTAGGTTTTCATGCAAGACTGTGTTTAATGTGTACAAAGTGCTTATTATATGATGTAGAAAAAACATGTACCTTTGCTTTAAGTTATTCATGAGAGTATTTCCTTGATAGCATGGTATTACAATAAATCTTTGGAAGACAGCAAAATGTTGTACAAGCTCTTTCTAGTTGCCCTGTGGCTTTACAAAACAGGATCCAAGATGGACATGAGAAGGTAAAGCTAATCTAATTCCTAAAAAAAGCTTCACATTCCCAGATATATATGTTACATTTTCCAGGCTCATATTCCTATTTTAACTTTGTTTCCAGGGTAAAGTATTGCATGAATTATCTATCATAATGTCTATGAACAGTGCTCTATGGCCAAGTACCATGTGCACAACCCTGTCTAGGTAAAAAGGTGGACTCATTGCTGTCCCAGAAGGCTTGACTTGTGAGAACAGCTGGCTGGTCATGGAGAGAAGCAGCTTTGCAAAGTACAACCCTTGTAGACATTCAGTAACTTTCAGTGTTTTCATATCAGGCATAGGCTAGCTGTACAAAAATTCTCTTTGTGTTCTTCACCATGTGTTTTATTTTCTAGATGCAGTGGAGGAATGTGGGGTAGCTTTGAGATCAGTTTTACACTGTGTGAATGAATGATTGGGACTCTTCTGATTTTTCAGTTGCTCACATCCTCATAATATCTTCTTTTTCTATGGGCAATACTGTTGAAAAGGCATGGTTATGGCTGTGAAAATGGCAATTAGACATATCCAGTAATACTTTCTTTTTAGTCTCTTTACAGTTCAGATGTACAGACCAGTGAAGGCTTAGGGGAAACTTTTGACTTTGGATAATATAAAGACGATTAGCCAACCAAAAATATCTCCAAGTAGCTTCCTTCATTCTTCATTTGTTTATCCACCCCAAAAGCTAAGCTTGGATTTCTCAAAGCTGTTTTAACCCTCTTTAGACTCTACTGGAAACTTTCAGGCTTATCCCTAAGCAGTTAATGTTAATGAAACAATGAAGGTTGTTAATTCACAGAAGGAGATCAGTTTGTGTAAGCTGATAGTTTTTGTCAGTTGGCAACTATCATGGTCAGCTAAAGAACAGTTGCTTTATTCAACCAGGTAAGTTTACAATTGCAATGGTAAAAAAACCCCAAACCACCAAAACCCCCCAAATCAATGAAAAAAATTGTAGTCTCTTTAGGTGTTGTGGAGATTGTATGCCTAGCAGAATGGGAGAGCTCTTAACTAGTTATTCTAGTAGCTCATCCACCCAAATCCCTGCCAATTCACTGTATGTGTGCTTTTTCTGCCTTCAGTAGCTGAAATTGTTCTTCAGTCTAAAACAGTACAGTCCACCAGAAATGTCACTGCACTAAACACCTCATCTTTAGTCCAGTTACCAGCCCGTTTTTTTTTCAGGGAGAGTTGTTTCACTGTCACACACATGCCTTGCAAAGCTCTTTCTGCCTTGTCATGCTGACTGCTGCCCTGTCTTGCTCTTTCCTTACTCCTTACCATTCTGCAGACAGCTGTCCCAGCTGTGTGCTAGAGGGAGATTGAGATGGGACAGGTGGTGGGAAGGGTGAGGATAGAAGAGGGGTCTTTTGTATTGCACTGAGAATCAGGGTGGGCATGATCAGAAGAGCTGGGACTGTCATGGGAGGGTGAGGAGGGAAAGAGCAGTTTGCTGGAACAAGCTTTTAGATCCTGCTTTTGCTCAACTGGAGGAAGCACAAGAGGTCTCAGGAGCAAGTTTCCTGTATTTCGTCTTAATCCCACCCATATTTTGTTTGGTGATATTTCTTAATTTTCAGGATATCCTTCCTGAAAAGTTTTGCAGTGCCCTTTGAGAAACCTCTTAAACTACTTGTAAAAAGTTTTACTAGGTACGTGAAGGGAAATGAATTAGATGAATTAGTGAATTGAATTAATTAAATTAATTAAATGTTATCAAAAACATAGGATTAAAAGAGTTACTTTATTGCAGAATTATCTAGCACATACATTTAATCTTGGTACAATGATCTCCAATTGTGTACTTGGTGCTTTTGCAACTTTGCAACTTCTTGGTGGGTTTTTTGTTAGTATGTTTTTCACTTCATTAACAGAATTTTCAAATTGCTGATGTTTTTTTTTTTCTTGAGTGTATTCATTTTGCATGCTCTCACAGTCTGCAATCCAAAATGCAGTTACTGTGCAGAGGGAAACAAGCATATTGTGGTTATAGATTTATTCTTTCCTGAGATTTTCAGTGGCATAATTTAGCAGATCTATCCTAGCTAATCTGGTACTTCTAAAGATGTTTGAAAGATACACCTTCAAGACAGAAGGATTTAAAACTGGCTTATTATGATTTAATTATGATCTTTAGAGTATATAAAATCACATTGCTAAGTCAAAGGAAACCATTTTTCCTCCCGTCTGTTTTGGGATGGAGGGAGAATTGTCAGCCTTTTAATCTGAAGAATTTTGATGAAAATTTGGAAAGAACTTGCACATTTTTAGTTGGTGCAAACAAACACAGCCACAATAACATGTTCAGGGCTGAAAATGTCTTTTCTCATATAGAAACCTATACTGTGGCAGAGACAAAATAAAGTTTCAGAGGATTTAAAGCATACCATTCTTCAAAATATGTTCTTCACTTGGTTTTACAAGTTTCTTTTCTCCAAAAATCAAAACTCTTTGTATTTATTAAAACAAGTTGAAATGGTCCTACTTTGTTTTTCTTTTTTCTTTTTTCTTTTTTCTTTTTCCTTTTTTCTTTTTTCTTTTTTCTTTTTTGTCTCAACTCTTCCATTAATGTCTGGCACAAAACAGTTGAACAGAGGGGTTGCATAATGACACCTAATATGTTTCTACTTGAAAGAGCAGTATTTAAAGTACTCAGTCATGTGGATCTGTCCAGATCAAGAACTCAGTCACAGCATAAAAGGTTTTAGGGGTTACATTTTTAACATTCCTCACGTAAATAGATCAAAGCTCAAGTATTTCAAGAACAACCCAAATTCTTTATGCTTCAACACACTGATGGATCTGAAGAAAAACCAATATGCCAGGTCTCCCAATTTTTTTCTTTCTTTATTGAAGGAGGGATATTTGCAGAAAAACAAAGATCCTTGTGCAGTGATGCAAGTTAACTTAAGCATTAGGTAGATGGCACAGAAACATGCTTGTGCTGAGGTGTCAAAGTAACTTGTCAGGCGCACAGTCTTTGTTAAATGAAATTTCAATAATAAAGTGTCTCTTAGCTGCTTCTTTTCCTTTACTAGCCATACTCATAAGTCTTCATCTGAATATTTTTCTTTAAAGCATGCTCTTAATTTCACAAACCTTTTCCTGTTCACTATGAATGTTGTCACAGAAAGACAACATGAGATAAACAGTGCTGATTTTTTTGCTAGCCATATTGCATGTTTTTATTTTTATTTCTTTTCAGAATTTGGAAGTCTGTATTTTAACGTACAAAGGAAAACCTTTTATTTCTCACTGGTATGTAAAATAACCTTTTCCAGGCTATAGCTATAGGAGGGACAGCATGCTTAGCATTTTAAAATATAAATTCTACATGAATTGCAGTTGTGGGATAAAAGAAAATTTGCCTTCTAAGTAGTTAGCAAATGTTCTAGCAATAGTAGCTGCATCACCAGAAACTATTAGATCCTACCCTTCTGTGAGTCCACTACAGTCTGGCTTTGTAAATAATTGGGAAATATGCAGGAGACAGATTGGCCTAAAATACAGCTTTCAGGTAGCTTCAGTGTAAAAATTAACAAATTAGGCCATCCGAAAAACCAAGTTCAGGCACTTTCTACTCATCTGTGTTCCTTTCCAGTGAAGAACTTTATTCCTGCAAAATCCTTAGACATCCTACATTATTCTGTACTCATCCACAGTAACTTAAAGAATCTTAATGCACATTTCTGCTACTTCACCACCTTCCCCCTCATGAAACTGCCACTGTTGTCACTCTTGTGTTTGTAGAACTAACTTGCTGATGTCCTGAACCTCTGGTTACTCTTCTTTCAGTTTTGCTTTTTTTGTGGTTCTTTGGGTTTTGTTGTTGTTGTTGTTTGAAGGTTTTGGTTTTTGTTCTTTGTTTGCTTGGGTTTTATTAGTTTGCTGTTTTGTTGGTTTTTTTTGTGAAGTTGGACTCTTAAATAGTCCAAATTGGTTATTAAGTTCCTGTCATTTAAGAAACTGTTTAAAAAGCAATAATTCAGTCTGGTGGGGATTTGGCAGGTCATGAACAAGTGCACTCATCATCTGTATGCTGACATTGCAGTCCTGGGCTAGTGGAAACCCTTCCTGGACTGTATCCTAGCTTAAATCCCAGGCAAGGCAGTCCAGTTTTCTGGGCATACTTTTTAGTCTCTGCTCTCTGTAGAGCTAAATTTCTTCCTATGTTGATTTTGCTTGTGACCTTAGAGAAATGGAAGGTTTTTGCTGTTAGTTTCAAAATGCTGTATGCCAGTTGATCTTTTCTATTTGAAAAATCAAATCTCTCATAAAGACAAGTTGACCTTTTATTCCATGAAGTTTCTTTCTGTCAGGGTCAGTGTATTTTTAGAACAAAGGGGAACCCCCATGTAGAAGAAAAAGCTTATTGACAGTAGAAAAGAAAGCACCTCTTTGCATCTTGAGAAAGAAGGCTCATCATGCAGTTGCAAATTGTGTGTCAGTTTTCTTACCATTTTCTGCTTTATCTCTTAGGCCAGTAATGCCATCTCAGAGCTCTGAAAAAGTCCTCTCTGGATATTTCCATTAAAGAGAATACACCAAGAACCTTTAAAACTTTTTTAGTTTTTTTTTCCTCTAATATAAATATTAAAATAAAGCAGAAACTTATCATGAGAGCTGATTTGCTGAGTGCTGTATATTCAAATAATTGTGTTTGAAAACAGGTTTAATCCTTGTCTACTGTCATCCTTGAAAGGGAAGAGTCTCTTAATTTTCCCTTGGATCTTTTTGGTCTCCTGTAGGTCTCTAAAGAAGTCTTCAGTTGTCTCTGAGATGTAGTTCCCTCCTTTGCTCAAGCCTCCTCTTTCCATCCTCGTGGCTCATTGCTTCCCACAGCTTTCCCTGTTGAGCCCTGCACTGCAGCAGCATTTCCCAGTTTGGTGCTGTCTGAGAGCAAGGTCCCTCCTCCTTCCCAACATCCAGCTGAACCAGTGCATGATTGCCTGGTAAGACAAGCAGCCAGCCTAGTGCTCTTTTGACAAGCCACAGCCCTTTAACAAAATGTACACTTACGGTAGACTGTGAGCAGTGAATTACACACTTGTAACATCTGTCCCAGTGAGAATCTCAGCTTTCACAGGAAAAAATGCCAAACCAAACTGATAGATGTAGTCATCATGGTCTTGGCCAGTGCTTAAGAATGTAAACCTCTTTAAACTGGGATTTCAGAAGGCAAGTAACGAAAATTAAAATGAAGTGGGTTTCCTAGCTTTCCAGTTATTTCTGTGATAAGAGTCAAAGGCTGACTGTGGGTTTGACTGAAGTGAGGTCAGCCCCAGCTGTTAGTGCTCTAGTCCAAGGGAGACCTGTTGCAGGCAGTAGGAGGTGTTCTTCACAATTTAATTTTTGATTTAAACTCCTCTTTGTTTATACTTGTAGTATGTGGAAAGTATGTAAACCTTGGCCAAAATGCAAAGGAGGAGGTAGGGACACAGTTGATTCTGTACTATCACAATAGCCAAGTCTAAAAGTTGTCTTAAGGTCCTGTTCATCTGTTGCTTGCAGCTCAACTGGAACCTTGCTAACCATCCTTACCTCCCTTTAGGCATGCACTAACCAGTTTATGAGCGGAGTGTTTGTAAAACCTGTCCAACCATGCATCTTTCCTTCTTTGTCGTCAGGATGGTTTATTCCTTGTGTGCTCTAGCACACCAGGGATGCTGTACACACAGTGAGCTCTGAGTGAGAATATGCTCAGTAGGTACTAAAATACTTAGTGAGATGGCGTAGCTCGGGTTTCCTCCAAAACAACTCAAATCATGTGCACTCGTGGCAGTCTTTGGAAGAGAATGTCTGTATAGTCTGGAGTCTATCGCAGATAATGAGTAGAGACTGAATGTGGATATTCTGCTTTTCTTCTTAAACAGGAGGGTTTTCCATAATTCTGAGAAGTTACTGAGCAAAAGGGAAGAAAATACACTGTCTTCTAAAAAAAGTTCACCTGCCTAATTCTTCCATTTGTGAAATTAAGACAAGTAAGGTTTCTGGTGAACTTGGAGACTAGCCTTGACAGTGATGGTTTCTGTGGAGCCTCTGCTTTAAGGCATTTCACTTTCAAATGTTTGAAATGTTGATACTTTTAAGCTGGTAGGAAATTAAAAATAGATTTTCATCATTGTGATATTTTTATCATTTTCATAGTTTTCATGATTTTAGTATTAAAAACATTAATCACAGAAATCACCTCAAACAAACAATCCAACAGTGCTTTCAAAGAGCTGCAAATACTACTACAGGGTTATCTTTGCAGTTTAATGTCTGTTTAGATAAATGAATTGTGGAAGATGTAGTTTTTAACAACTGGAAAAACTTCAAGGTCCCTTCACAGAGACTTGAAAAATTTAGCAATTGTAATTTCTGTCCTGGAATGTATTTTGGTTAATGATTTTCATGTACTTGTGTAGATAAGAAGGAATTTTAATGAAAATTGTAGGTACATAATTTAAAATGTTAGTCTTTTCAGTTAAATTTTTCATCACTAAAATGAATATTGCTTGCCCGGTAAATCCATAATGTGTGATTATTCCTAGTGTTTAAAGGTTATTCTCTCTTTTTTTTCCCTAAGCAATGTCAAGAAATGTATTTTGTTCATTGATTGGCAAAGTTGAGAACATGAATGATTAACAACTTCTTAGTTTTTTTGCTTCTCTGAGCAACCTGATCTAGTTAAAGATAGCCCTACTCATGGCAGGGGTGTTGAATTAGATTGCCTTTAAAGGTTCCTTCCAACCCAAACTATTCTGTGATTCGTTGAATATTTATATGGGCTTCCTGGAATGCAGTGTTCCATCATGTTAGATTTTATACTGGGTATAAAATAGTGGGAAGCACTATTTTGAAAAGCACCATTACATTTCAGGGTAATATTTGGCAGAAGCAAACAGGGAAAGGAGCTGGGGGCAAAGAAAGATGAAAATGAAGTTATTGACAAGCTGCTACTTAGGTTGGATAAATATGCAACAGAAGCATGTTGGATGACAATTTCCAGATTGGAAGTAAAAGAATTCGCTTCTGTCTCTAGTGCTTAATTATTTGTATAATAGATACTTATGTGGGGGCACCTTCTTGAATTCCATAGAAAGCATAATTGCAAATTCCTACTACTGTTAGGAATACAGTGTCTGAATTTAGAGGCCGTATGGAAGGATTAGAGCAAAAGGAGACAGAAGGTGGATAAGCAATCTGCTTTGTATCATTCAGTATATCTGTGTTAGAGCTGGTGACAAAAGCATCATCATGATCTGTTATCAGGTGCTGTTGCTATTTTGTTGTGGTACTTAGAGCAAAACTTTGAAGAATTTTCACTTTTTGGCATGATTTGAGTGTAACTACCATCTATGAGGTATAGATGAAGGAGGTTTCATAGGAAGACTTAAGGTGCTTTTGACAGGAAAATGATGAGCTGATGAAGGATCTGTGGGTTGGGCAGATGGTTTGAAATGCAGACAAACACAGCAGTGAAGTTCATCCTACTATCTGAGGATTATTTAGAAGCTGAAGATGTACATACTTCCAAGGGACAAGGAAATACGTCACAGCTTTCTGAAAGATTCAGAAATTTGGGTTTTTACTGTCATAACATCTAGATAACCTGTGTAGTGACCCTGAAAACAAGCAGCTGGTGTGGAACGAATATTTAAGACTGTCAGGTGGGAGGGAATTTTGTGGCCATGTGCACAATAGCTTAAGGACTTCTCTGTTTAATGTAGACTGTGTATCTTTTTTTCAGTGGAACTTTTTTATTTTTCAAGACTCAGAAAAATGACATGTTACTCCTTGAAGTGGAACAGTTATAACTGTTCTCAGATAAGTATTTCTAATAAGTATATTCTATTCTAAACAAGTCTCAGTTTACTGAAGAAGCAGGGATGGATGTGTGTTTTTTTACCGTGCATGGAAGATTGCAGTTTTCCTAGTGATATTCTTGGAAGTCACATTTTCATAGGCATTTTTGGTAGCAGTCATGGCTTAACAAAGTTAACCACTTTCTTCAGCTTTTATACACTGTTCCCTCCACTGGGCTAACACAATGTCACTCTGCACAAGCATCACTCTGAAAACAATAGGAGAAAATAAACAAGAAAGTTCCCAAGGCATCATTACTGTTTTAATTCTTCTATTGTCAAGGAACCACAGTCTAAATTTTCTTACTAGAAAAGTGCAACCTGAATCAGTGATGCCTACATTTTGATTTTAAGAATTTTGGCATAATATGCTCCACTGTCTTCTTCCCACCATCTCGCTGGCATCCTTCCTTAGCAACCTCAACAATTTAATCTGAAAGCCAAAGTGAATGATTTCTAGCATGCAAAGCCCTTATGTCCCCATCACATGCATAAAGATTATGGCATATAGTCTACTGAAAATGTATTTATTTTTATTATTGGAGGCTGGATGTAGCTTTGAACTGGAGATGGGTTAAGGGGAGGCTTCAAGTTTGTGTGTAACAGAATTTGAGTCATCAGTGCTCTCCTGCAGAGAGGAACTGTGGGCAACTCTGGCCTCTCCTAAGCTTGCTGAGGAAGGGTACCTCTCTGCTCTTTCATTGTGTCTTTGCCAAACAATGTCTTGCTTCAGGGCTCATTTGTTTTGTTTGCCCTGTGGAGTGCCTGACATTAGGCAACCTAGATTAGTTCATTAAACTTTACTAAATTTTTTTTATACTGAATTGTGTCTATCTGCTAATCTCTACAAATCCGTGTTTTACATTTGAAAGAACTTACTAAAAAACGAGCCAAAAACTCAAGATAGGAGCAACTTTGAGGATTTTTCTTTTGGTGGTTTTACTGTAGCAGCAATGTTCAGTGATGTGGGTGTCTGCATAATGTAACACATCCTATTCCAAATCTTGCCTTTTTTAAATTCTTGAAGAAACCCACACTCATTAAATAGCTTTCTGTTATGATAACTTGCAGAGAGAACTGCTGTACTTCAGCCTTCCTACTGAGTGACTTCTCATTATAAATCATGTCTTTACAGCTCAAAAATACTGCACTTCCAAACTCAACTCATTAGTGAGACTGGAATGAATTTAATAATAGCTGGCTGTTTGCACCAGAGCCATGCTAAGGAAAGACTGATGCATTTATGTCCTTGATGCCCAAAACATGTTTGTAATGCACTGGAGCTGGACAAACCAGATATTACCAAGGCTAGCTCTGTGTATTTGCGTGTGTAAATGTGGATGAGTACACACAGGCAATGTGATTTCTGTTTGCACTTCTTTTTCTTCTTCTATTTTGTCTATAAAAAATGAGAAATTTATTTTAAACAAAGGTTTTGATAATAACACTGAATGTACTCAAGAAAAAATAAATTTTTTCCTTTCTTTTAAAAGAGTATGTAATTTTTCATTTCCTTCAGAGAAGCTGGATTGTTTTACAGGTATTCATTTGACCACAGACCAATATTTCACCTCACAGGAAATATTAAATATCTTTTTTTAAGTTAAACAAGATAACTGTGCAGGCTTTCAAGTAATTTTATTGTACTCGGTTAAGGGGTTTCAGCACACCTCTTATAGTACCAGTAACTGACCTCTTTTAAATACTTCACCCCTTAATAACTGAGAAGTATCTTTGTATTGGTTCAATTGAGATTGCTCCTAACTGCCTCATTTCTTCACATTAGCTTAATGGAGAGTCATGACATTCCATGTCATGAAGTAAGTTTTGTCATCCATATTCTGCTTCATCATTTTTAATCTCTCTTTATTTGAATTATTGAAGATTTGGTAATATGGAGGTCAGTAAATGCTTTCTGTATCTTTTACTCTGTCTCTGATTCAGACTCTAGTAATGCAGTTTGTATTTTGAAAAGGCAAATATCCTTTTAAATACACCTTAAAAGGATCCCTAGAATAAGGGGAGAAAGAAATTATCACCAATATTTTTTGTAGTTTTCTTCATATTTTATGTATAGCGAAACAAAGTAGAGAACATCCTGTTCAAGGTATTCTATTGATTTTATCAAACGTACTTGTGAAGAAGTTTTCTGGTGAAGTGTTTTCAGTTTTAATTATTGGCTAAATGTTCTTATATTTGAGCATTTTTACTCCTGTGATATCTTTGCAACACTCTTTGCTATCATTGAACAGTAATTACTTACATAGTTAGCCAAGACTGTTTGCTGCAAAAAGTTTAATTTGTTTTTTAGCCAAGACTGTTTGCTGCAAAAAGTTTAATTTGTTTTCTCTATTCATTTTCTGATAGGTTTTCATTCCCATTTCTGTCTAGTGTATTCCATAGGGAATGAATACAAAAAGCTTCCCCAGTAATTAACATAGAAAACACCAAGCTCTCTCTTCTTTAAATTAGTCTTTGACCATAACAAATTCTATTAAAAAGCTTGCAATCTAATGAAAAAGGGCAACAAATTAAGTTCTTATTAAAATGGTAGTTGTCCCAGTCTTGCTTCTCAAGATTGCAGTACTTACTGATCAGATAATATTTATTAAAATTGAGAAGAGTGGAAGGATTACTTCACACATCTTGGAAGGTGTGCTTTCATTTGTAGCCTCAGTACAGTGTTTACCTTTCTAGCAGTGGCTTGAAAGAGTTGCTTGTTTCATCTGTGGTGATCTCTTGTTCTTCTCAGAAGATGAGCCAATTACTTGCTCCACTTCTCATACTTGTGTACCTTTAAGCAAACAGTGTTGCCCCTGCCTTTTATGCAGATTTATTTTTTCTGAACATTTCTCTGTTACTTCAAAATAATTTTGAATTCCAGTTCTACCTTACAACATACTT
This sequence comes from Pseudopodoces humilis, assembly GCF_049639895.1. NCBI lineage: Eukaryota > Metazoa > Chordata > Aves > Passeriformes > Paridae > Pseudopodoces > Pseudopodoces humilis. The sequence continues at coordinate 33,700,096 of NC_142204.1, read as the reverse complement.
GCATGTTCAGTGAGCTCTCAGTTTTATCTAGCATGGAAAGTGCAGCACTCTTCCTTCACTGTAAAACCTCTGGATGAGACAATACTTGTTCAATGAAATTCAGGTATGACGACCTGCCTATCTGTGTGGTGGTAACAGTAGTGCTGGACAGCATCCCTGAGCAGTCTGGCAGTCCCAATGGGTTTCTAATCTCCCGTGTAAAGTTCTTGCTGCTGCACATAGATGGAGTAACTCTGGGTTGAATATTGGTAGCATCACCATTGTCACACAGCATTTAGCTATGTCAGCTTAGAGAAAACCTTTCCTAGCACTGACCATGAAAACAGATTTATCAAGCTACTGTATTTTCATACTGAAATTGGCCAAATATAAACTTTGTAACACAGATTTGAGCATTACAAAGCAGGCATTCTTTATTGCAGTGCTGGGTATTTGGAGGATCCTTCCACTAATCAAGTACCCGGAGTGTTGGGTAAACTATTCTTATCATACACACTAATTACATATCATTAGCTATCCCCAGTTGCTTGATATATATGTATTACTTTATTTACATAGTCACAGCCCTTATCAGAAGTCCTTTTATGGTTCTTTGGGGTCTTCTTTAGCGATCTTCAGTGTCTGATGTCCTTTTCAGGTGGCTGTTCCTCGACCCCCACATTTGAGTAAGTGTGATATCATTGCTTTGGTCTGTCAGCCTTGCAGAGCTGAGTTGGCATTCTGCTTGTGTTTTGCATGACTTCTGTTTGCCTAAGTTGCATCTTTTATTTACTTCCCCAAGGCTTCGTTGTTCTGTTCTCGTCTGTAGCAAGTCCTTCTGCTCTTCTATGATCTCCAGTCATTCATGCACTTTCTGATCTTTTCACCTGTAGTCCATATAACTATTTTTCAGTGGAGAGGTTAGTCTTTGTGGTTTCAGATTTTTTTTTTTTTTGTAATTAAAAACTCATTTTAAAGAATGAAGGATTTTAGAGTAAGACTTTGGCAATTTTAAATGCCAGTATTTATAACTCAAATTAACATAAGGCAAGTTAGTGGTAGTAAGGACTGTTTAACTTGTGCTACAGGCTAATTACAATAAAAGTATGTGCAGATAATCTTTAGCTTTTTTGTGAATGCACTGACTATCTTGTTGGAGAATTGTGTGGGGTCATAATCTAGAAGTAAATGTCATTAAATATGCACAGTTGGTCCCAATATTGGACAAGCTGTTGACAGAGTTCCAACTCTGAGGAAGAACACACCTTTAGGTCAGTTGTTGCATCAGCAGTGAAAATGAGTAAACCTCATTTAGTGGGTCATGTAAGCAGGAACAAACTGGACAGGTGATCAGGCAGCATTAAAGGCCACTTCCATCTCAGCACTGTGACCCAGCAGGGGTTGTAGCAAATAGCTTCATTCCTCGTGGGGATATGTTTTGAATTGTAGTTTGGTTCCAAATTGGCTGATCTGTTATCCAGGAACCTCTACCTACTGTGGGAAGAAGATGCTGTCAGTCTAGTGATCTGGCAGCGTTTTACTACTTTCGGAAGTCTCAGGTTTCAAGCCAGCATATATTTAAGGAACTCTAATTTGGAAAAGAAATTCCTGTGAGTAATGCCTGATGACACATCTTTCATCTCTGCATTTCCTGAGTTCAAAGAATAACATTTTGTGTGTTACGATTTTGATATCTGGACTGTCTCGATCATGTGCCATATTTAATGCTGCTTGTGAAATGGATAACGTAAGGTTAAAAGAACAGTGTCTTTTGAAAATGCTTTGGATACCACTTAGGCAATGACTGAGTTTTGGCAGTGACTGCCCAATTAAGAAATCTGCTGCAATGCCTTATTTAAGGGCAGTATAATGAAGTGAGGAATTAGCATTTAATGCAAGGGAAATGTGCAGTGTGGGTGTGTCATGCAGAAGTATTTTGCTAGGGTGGTGAAGAAGGTTTCTACGGTCACAAAAGACTAAAATTGCAGTGGTGAGCATGCAGGAGACATGTTAAATCTGATCTAAATCAGTGCTCATTTTTTTCCTCAGATGAAAATGGCTACTTTTGAAAGGTTAGAGATTTATGGGGGTGTCAAAACATATGGCAGATGGGCTGGATTAGGATTTATGGGTATAGTAATCCAAATCCTTTCTGTCAAGCATTACAGAGGATCTCTTCTGCTCCTGGACTGCACTGAATGTACACAATCAGACCAGAGTAGCACAGACTGTCAGGAGGCTCAGAAGAAGAGTAACTAGTGAAAGTGCTTGTCTGAGCAGAGTTCATTTTGAAAGCACTTCCCTTGAAGGCAAAAATCTATTGGGGGAACGGCTATATTATTTAATTTTAATAAATTGCTGGAATGATTTTCTTCCAAAGCCTTAAAAGAAAGTAAAGCCAAAATGTGTGGTAAACCTTTCTCATTATCTGTGACTATATTAGCACAGAGGGATAAAAGCTATGCAAAAATTATGAATGTTGAAAGAGGAAAGAAAGAGGAATGAATTTGTCTTTCCTTTCTAGGCCAATGCTATCTGTGAGATTTGGAAACTGAAAACTAAAAAAAAAAAAAAAAAAAAAAAAAAAATAAAAAGTGGAAAAAAGGCATCCTACTTTCTACTTTAAATTGTTGTGACATATGTTTAAGTGTTAGGGACAGATTTTTCTTGCCTCTAGACTGAGCCTCTTCTGAAATCTGAAAATTCACAATGGCATGTCAGTATTATGCAGGTTATTGCTAATTGTATTTACCATGTAGTTAATTTAAAAAGGTTATATAGCTACTGGCTATTGAAAAGATTCATGTGTGAAATCTGGGGAAGAATGCAAACCATTTGTATCTGAGGCAGCAACAGGAAATTTGCACTTTGCTCCTGTGGTCAGTTAACTGAGTTTAAGAATCTACTGGAGCTCAGTCTCCAATTGACTAGTGCCTTACAGCATGATCAATTCATATGGTGGGGTGGTAAACCTACTCAGATATCTCTGAGCTCTATGAGTGAATGCTTAGATATTTCATTTGAAAATCATGTGAAATGCTAAAAAAATCATAAAAAAGGTTTTGTTACAGCATGTCACACAAACCTGTATATGGATAATCTGTGTTCTTTGTAAGACCTACAACTGTGAGGATAAGATATTACAGACCTCAAATGTAAAACTTAAAAGAGAGGTTGCAAATAGTTACTCCAGCAGTGAAGGTTGATCATCTCTGAGCTACAGATTGTTAACATTTTTGGGATAGGAGCAAGAGGCAAACTTCTGATTGTTAGTGTTTGGTTAACATACGAGGAAGACCTGAAAATTTTTAGAAGGTTTCACTATTTTCCATGAGGAATAGCATATCTGTTCTCACATGGTTTTGTCACTGAGCTTTGTAATGTGAGCTTTCTTGGCATTTAATAGAAAAGTGCAATGGTTAGGACTTAAGAAAAGTGAGATTTTCTTCCAGTTGTTAAGTAAATATTAACAAAATAGCAAAGCAGCCTAATCAGTCCATGAAAGCTCACTTTTCATCTGTTAATCGAGTTTCACTTCCTTAGTATGTGGGATATCTTAATCTTTCAAGTGGTATATAGCCTTCCAGAAAAGACTTCTAACTCCAACAAACAAAAAAGACCATCTTTCACTTCCTAGCTTCTTTCTGGCTTCATACGATATTCATAAGAAGGATGTGTGAAAGAGTAAATAGGTCACATTTAACATTTGAGAGTTTATATGTATGTTTGAAGGAAATGAGTTTGAAAATTATTGAGCCAGAAGGGTGGGCAGAAAAAATTACATGTAGAAAAATTTGATGAGAATGAAAGGACAAGTTGAACCAGGGACATGAGGTTTTACTATGAGGACATGCATGCAAATCCATGAAATCTGAATAATCTTTTTTTCCAAATATAAATTTAGTTGGGAGTTGCAGTGATAACCAGTTGACACAGCTTTATAAGATTAAAAGCATTTAAATAGTTTTGACAGGCATGGATGAAACCATGTGAGAAGTGAGTTGTAAAGTATTATCCAGCTTACAAATTAAAAGTAAGTTGTTCTAATAGGCTTTATGGGGAATGTAGTTACCATGATGTGTAGATGAGGGTTTTGATTGATATATTACCAGAACATTGTGGATTATGAATGTAAAAAAGCTAGTAAATTAAACTGGTGTTAATGTGGCAAATTAAATCTGGACTCAGGCTTTGTTTTATATATAAAAAGTGCCAGCATTTTTTAGATGTTCACAATCCATATGCATGAATGTTTTCTTTATAAATTTGTTTGTTCCCTACTAATGCCTCCATTAAATTCCATAATGTAGCATAACTGAATGAATGATCTAACTGATGTTTGATATTTTAAACTTCACAAGGAAGAACTCTATAGAAATACGAAAGGATATAAATTTCTTCCTAATATATTAGAAGATAAACTACCAATTATCATTGGTAGATTGTGTCTTCTTAGTAGAACATCAGTAAGCTGTAGAAAACTACTAGTAATTGACCTAAAATGGAGCAACTCAATCATCTATAATTCATGATATCAAGGGTTGAGCCCACCCACAAAGAAAAAAATTAGTTGTTTTGTAGAAATAGGATAAAACATTCTACTGTGAAGTTCTGCTTCTGAATAACTGAGTAAACATTGAATAATCATCCCAGGAGTATGTAGTGTGAGATGGAAAAAACCAAGCCTGATAAAATGAAAAATGATTGACAAATAATTCTTTATAATAATGGGGAAAAGATTATCAAAGTACTTATTCTGTATCTGGAACTATTTGGCAAATAAGGTTTTTTTTTTCCTATCTTTACAAAAGGTGTCTGAGAAATTGAAGTACAAAAATACATATATTTTAGCTTCTATATAGAGAGGGAGCAATGTAAACCAGTTTTCATTTAGTGTGCCCATGCAATCGAGAGCAGAACTTACCTAAGAAGGAACTCCTGCTGGAAAATGTTCAGTTATTCCATAAATAAGTGTAAATTCTTCAAGTTGTTAGAATGATGATATTGATAGATGGAGTCAGCTGCCTGCTTCCCATAATGTTATTTAGATGCATATAAAGATCGGAAAGGTTTTGGAGCGCTTATTATGATGTGCTTGATGAAAAACCCCCAATGTATTGTTTGGCTCTGAGATCACAGAATTGGTAGGGTTGAAAGGGACCTCTGGAGATCATCCAGTTCAAATCCCCCTGCCCAGGCAGGGTCACGTAGAGCAGGCTGTACAGGAACAAACCCAGATGGGTTTTGAATATCTCCAGATAACAAGAATCCACAACATCCCTGGGCAGCCTATTCCAGTGCTCTGCCACTCTCGATGTAAAGAAGCCCTTTCTCAGGCTGAGGTGAAAGTTTTTGTGTTTTATTGAAAATGAAGTGGGACTTTGAGTAGTAGGTAGATCTGAAGGCTCCAAGCGATCACTGTAGTTAATAGGCAGGAGCTAGGAGACCTAAATAGGTTTTCTTCTCTTGCTTTCTTGGAAATTTTAATCAGTTCTCTAGTGAAATGCCTCAGGAGAGACTTTGATTAAGGAAAGTGGAACTGGAACGTCCTTTAGACTTTAAATGTAGCTGAGGCAATCTGGTGTTTTGGTCACAGCCAGAAACAGAGAAGGGATTTGGGAGGTTATGTAGGAACTAATGCAAGATTCCATATATTTCTCTAAAATAAGAGTTTCCAGAACATTATACAACTAAATCTTTAGCAAGGACTGACAGCCCTAAAATATCTGAAGGCTTGACTCTGATATATTCCTGATAGAGCTTAAATAAAAGAGCCAGTTTCTTTAGTCTGTAGTCAGCAATGTACCCCAACATGGCTTGATCCAAATGTCAGAGACGGAGAGCTACTGTGTTTGTTTCCATTACTGAGAAAAAGTTCTATCAGATATTTTCTTGGTTCTTTTTTGTGTATAATTTACACAACTAACTACTTAGTGTTGATTTATGCTATTATTATTTTTTTTTTTCAGAGAAAGAATTTGACCCTGTTCTTCAGCATTGGTTTATTGACCTCCTGGGGAACTGCACTGCTGGGTGTTCGCTTATACTGGATGGGCAACAAGCCCCCAAGTTTTTCTAATTCTGATAATCCAGCAGCTGATTCAGACAGTTTTCTCACACGTACTCTGACCTTCTTTTACTTGCCAACCAAGAACCTCTGGCTGTTGCTGTGCCCAGATACCCTCAGCTTTGACTGGTCTATGGATGCTGTGCCTCTTCTAAAAGCAGTCAGTGACTGGAGGAATCTACACACTGTGGCCTTCTATTCAGGACTACTCCTCCTTGCCTACTTTAGCTTGAAGGGCTCCAGCAATGAGAGAGAATGCAATGGGAAAACTGTGATGAATGGCAAGCAAAATGCTAATGGGCATAGCTGCCACCCAGAGATGGAGTACAAGACACTGGAGGTGAAGTCAAGCTTTGCATCAAAAGAAGAGAATGGCCTAAAAAAGCATGAAATTCAGAAACTGCAGCTTCCTTCAACCGAGAACATTGTCATTCTGTCTCTCTCTTTGTTAATAGTGCCCTTCGTTCCTGCCACAAACCTGTTTTTCTATGTTGGCTTTGTAATAGCAGAGCGTGTGCTGTATGTTCCTAGTATGGGCTTCTGCCTGCTGGTTACAGTAGGTGTCAGGGCCCTTTATGTCAAAGCCCAAAAGCGCTTTCTGAAGAACTTGGTTTTTTTTTCCACTGCTGCATTAATTGTTTTCTATGGACTCAAGACCGTTGTCAGGAATGGGGACTGGCAGAATGAGGAGATGCTGTATAGGTCAGGGATAAAAGTAAACCCTGCTAAAGGTAATTTTTGCTCTTTATGGTGAATGCTTTACTTGTTCCTGTCTGTCTTTGCCTTTGAATTGTCTGATTTTACTAGCTACTTCTAAAGAGGATACTTTAAGAAATGTAATTTCAAGTTGCAGTGGTATGTGCATTAGTTATAAATGGGGAAAAGCAGGAATGTATTTTGATTAGGTGTTACAGGTTTGGCATTAACATGGAGAAAAGGAGACCCTAAGGTAAGGAGATACTTTCTTTTCAGTGGTATTGGTTCTGTATTTTGAAATTAAAGATGCATTATTAGTATTATAGAGCCCACCCTGGTGTTTTTCCATTTGCTATCTGGTATCTAGCATGCTAATGAAGATTTTTTGTGAGTTTACCAAATGTTCTGTTTTCTATGATTAGAAAATAAAATAAATAGTCAAGGACAGCATCAGGAAGTGCTGTTCCTTTATTTCCTCTGATGCAAGTAACGTCAGCACTACATAATAAAAATGAGGAAATGAGGTCATATAATTCAGTTTAGGAAATTACTGTAGTTCCCCCTGCCTACAAGTACTGTAAAGAGTTATTGTCAAATGCTTATGCCTTCCCATTCATGTGTAAATATCAGCTATTTGTAACTTTGCCCAGCCACCTCTCAAAGGTTATATCTATGCTGTAATGAGATGTGACCATAGCTAGTGTAAACACATCCAAACAGGCAGTAAACCTGCCAATTTAGGTATCGGTAACAATGTTTAGCTGTGGTTTTGTGGTTTCAAGCATGTATGGCAGATCCAGCTTGTATCCTGAACTCCATGCTGCCTGGCTGAACTGCTCTTGGCACACATGCAGGTTTACGTGAGAATGGTCAAAATATCACCTGTGAGTGCAATGTAGACATTGACTAAGCCTTCCTTATTCACAGTTCATCAGAAGTGAGAAGGGATTAGTTGATTGTTTTGCCTGTCTGTGAAAGAAAATTTTGACAGCACTTGAATACTTGAGTTTTTTCAGTCCTCTGCTCAGAAATCCGTTATATGATGCAAAGTCGTCTGCTGATAAAGTTGTGCATTTTGGCTAGACAGTTATATCATGCCACAGTCTAAAAGCTGCCGTGATAGCAAGAGGCAAATGCAGGTGGTTACTGTGAGCTGACAGGGAGTGAAAAAGTAGATTCGGCAGATAAAATGCCTAGCAAAGCAACATTTTAGTAGTTTGTCAGTCTGATTTTGTAACTCTTCTCCATATACTTTCTCACCCTAGGAAAATTACTAAACTTGTTGCTGCAGTAAGTGCCTTTTTAAAATTGTAAACAAGGACATCCCATTTGTTTTACTTTTTTTTCAAAATTAGTGCAGGAGAGCAAGAAATGAAGTAACTGAACAGGGAGTCAGCACACCAGAGTGAATATATGAAGCTCTAGATGGATAAATTTAGAGACAATATAAAACGTGTATTAAAACACTGGAATTCCTTGGAAAGAAAAGTGTGTATGCACAGTTAATGCATGTTCCATTTTTATCCTTGGTGGAAATCCCCAGACATTAATAGTTGTTTGCTTGCGATGAGCCAGATTTTGTGGTCAAAAAAATACTGTGCTAGTTTTTGCCCAATAGTAGGATTGGCTGCATCATTGTCTGGAAATTAGACTACTGGGTATTATGCTCCCAGGAGACAGGATGGGTTATTTTCATCATACAGATCTCAGTATGCACAGACTCATGTGTATATGATCGTCTGGTTTCTTGGCGTATAAGCTGACATTAAGTGTCTTGTAAGATGTGCAAAAGCAAAGACAGTATGTCAGTGTGATGATATAGACATGACTGAGCTGGCTTAAATAAATCTGCTTAAAATATCCTGTTAAACTTCTGCTGAATATTTACTAGCCCACACACATTGTAACAAGGCTCGGTATAAGAAAGCCCGAGCTAATGTGACCTGTCACCCAACTCTATTCATTATTGTGAATATTTCTAAGATTATCCCTGGCTTTGACTATGCTAATTTTATTTTCTATTTCTCATATAGTCAGGCAAGCCTGACTGGACTAGACTGGCTGCCAATCCTGCCAAAGTATTAGGAGATCAACAATTCACACTACTCTTCAGTAATTAAATGAGGTTGACATAGGGAAGAAAAATATTTTTGTTTGCCTCTTTTTTCTAGTTTCATGAATGCTAGTGCTAAATAGGCTGTTCAGAGAGTGGGACAATGGGCTGCTCAGTCAAATGGTAGAGTGGAGAAGTGTTTTTCTTATTTTTAGGCGACTAAGAAGAGGCTGTCACTCCTCATTTCTCTGCTTTCCTCAGCTCGTAGCAAGTTTCTCCTTAATAGTATTTTCTTACTTCTGAAAATTGTGGAGTAGCAGGATCATTTTCCCTGATAGTTCTGCTTTTTTTCTCATCTCCTGCAAAGACCTGCTTCTGAACAAGTGCTGCTTCTGTCATAATCTAAAAAGCAATGAGGTATCCCTTGAAGAACTCAGTGTGGAAACTGATAAAGAAATAGAAATCTGTGAAGACCATCTTTACTAAAGCAAAAAGATGAGTGTTTTTTTCCAGATCCATCTGTCTTCTGGGCTAGCAGGATGAGTGCCACTGCTGGCTGAGTGCTGAGCACTGAGCTGATAAGGCATAAGGGCAATTTGCAAGGCAAGCTTTTAGCATGGGTGCATTTGTGTACTAATGTGGCTGAACTGCTTTGGAAATGGAGTTGCCTCATTTGGTGATGGTTTATTATCAGGTCATCTGTGTTGTGATATGTGTAAGATTATAATCTCATCTGCTGCTGTGGGACTTTCAGGCAAACATATTCAGCAGCTTCTCCATCTTCAATCCTCAGTGAAGAAATGGGTGATAATCACCTCGCTGCTACTTTCTTCTGGTCCCTTCAGGGGTACCTTGCAGGCAGTGCAGAGAGAGCAGTGTTCTGCTGCGGGTGAGAAAACCTCTATCCTGCAGGCAGCCACAGCCTTTCTGCAGCGTGCATTCCTGCAGGCTGTTTTTGTTAATCACTGACAATGTGGAAAAAATACTCAAAAGCATGGGGCATGGATTATCTCTTAAAAAAACCTGCAAATGCACCGTGGGAGAGTCAAGTGAGAAGGTGGTAAAGCTACCTCCAGACTACCCTGGCTGCCTCACTGTGCGGCAGGCAGCTGCCATCCCTTGGCTGAGGGAGTCCTTGGGATGCCTTAGCTGCATCTTTACTGGTCTTGTTCTGCTGTTTTGGTTCTGACTGGTATTTCAAATAACTTTAAAGTGATCAAGCAGTGCCTTGTTACAGTTTGTCAGCACTTAAGGGAGAAATATGCAAGACTCACTAATTTAGTTCATGGATTCTGAAGTGGGTATATGCGTGTTTTGACTGTAGGGAGGGAAAGACACAAGTGTTTCTCTGTTCTGCCTTCAACTTAATGAGCAGCCCAACTGATTTAAAACTATTCTCATTATCTCAATGTTCTTTTACAGCAAAGGAAGCCTCCCAAAATGTAAAAACAAACAAAAAAGTTTAAAGTGGGTATTAGCTGTCACGTCTTTTTCAGTTATACTGAGGGTCATTCTGTGGTGATGACTACCTTGTGTTTAATATAAAATTGTAATGACACACAAAATAATTGTGGATATTATGCCTCATTAAATCTAGTTTTCCCTGTGGTACCAAAAATAGGCTTCAAAAAGCATAATCTTCCTCTGGGCCATTTCATACCTTGCAGTCCACATCTGAACACTAAAGATCATTATGATGTATTTCCTGTACCTGATACAGACATTGATTAAAGAAGTAGAAAATAGAGAGTCTCAAACTGCTAGACTGCTGCAGAGCTATTAGTTGCTTGGTCATATTTACTGATGGAATTTTATTCTCCTGGTGCCATTACCTGTATAAATAGGCTTTGAGGATCCTTCCAGGAAATAGTCGACCTGGTGCACAAAGTGGATGCTTAACTAAAAATTCAGCTAACAGTTCAGTGAGGAAAAACAGTTACTATACTTTATACCAAGCTAGATAGAGAAGCCATATTTCCCACAAATAAAAAAGATGCAATGAAACATTATTTTCCATTATTAATAATTTTGTATCACTACTGGTGACTGGAAACCAAAAGCAGCATTCTTCAAATATGCTTATTTTTAAGAGCTTGCATTATGCTGGCAAAATCTCCTCTAATACATTTAGAGCTTTCAATAGCTGTTGCTCTGACATACAGCTTGTTGTTCACTACACATTTTTTTATACCTCCTAAATATAGTAGTGTGTGTCCTAATAAATACCACATTGGACATTTAAAAATAATTTGAGTATTTGGGATTGCATTTCAATTTTGGTGCATATATTCAGGTTTTTTCTATGTATCTCGTCAGTAAAACTCCAACTCATCTTTGGCCCCACAGCCCAATATACTACTCTGTATAGTAGTTATTTCTTTTTCCTTTGTCTCATTTAATGTCAATAATAATAATAAAATTAGCGCTGTGATTAATATAACATTGCACTGAATAGAAAATGTGGGTTTGGGGGAAAAAATCTTGAGAGAGAAAGTGATTTCAGTGCACAGATTGCCATATAAAGCATCAGATTTTGAACATATAAAACCTGCTGATAAGTAAGTACACTTAAAAATTTTGCTTATTATCACTGTTAAGAAATACCAGTGATATGAGCATAACATCTGGAGTTTGGTATTCATGAGTTAGTTTTAATTTTGCTAATGAACTCTTCTTCAGTTTTTGAACAAACCACTTTAATCTAAATTTTTCTCTCTGGAATGGAACTCATATTACCTATTACCATAAAATATTAGAATTTTTTTATTTTGATGATTCATGTTGTTTTAAAACCTCTCAGTAGTTATGGCAGTATAATATCTCTCCTAAGCCAACTGATTAATATATATCAGAATATATAGTCATTATGGTGATTCTTGATGTTCTTTTTAGTTAATGTTTTTAGAAGTTGTCAGAGAAACATAATAACAAGTAATCATCCATTTTCCCAATATGTTTGCTGGAACTTTCTGATACCTAATATTTTTTGACTAAATGTTGCATGGATATTTTCCTTGACTTCTATAATAATTTTCAGCTTTAGCTAATTTTTAAAGAAGAAATTACTTCAAGGTATATCATCTTTCAATGGTGTAAAATATTTCCAGCTGCCAGTAAGAACCTTTGTAACAGCTACTGTATGGCAAATGAAATGACATTGTTAACAAAATCATAGGTTATTAACCTATATTGTTATATTATATATGTTAGAATTGCACATAAATCATAGGTTAGAATTACACATTAAAAGTATCATTTATGATATATAATGTTATATGGCCATATAAGCCTGTTGTATATGAATTATGCAGTATGTACCATGATAAATTTGATGTCTCTGTTCATAACAAAAACATCAGAATTTGAAGTATAAGTGTTCTACAGAATTCTTCAAAGTTCTTAAAATAAATTGGAAATACTTTTTGATATCTGCCACTCTTAAAAGCTTGTTGTGGTTTAGGAATACTGCTCCCAAAATTAGTTGTCCCCACACAGACTCTCCCGTATGTTCTCTTTCTCCCCTGAATGGAACAAGAGAGATCTTGCAAGTGATGAGTGAATAACCTCAGGGTCTGGCAGTGCCTGCCAGGGTAGCTGGGACTACAGGCACCACCTTGCCTGGCTCCTGTAAAAAATTAGCTCTGTCATGGCTGGAACTAGGACACAGCTTTAAAAGAGTTAGCTCAAATGAACCACATAGAATTGTTTGGAAGTTAAATAAAAGTCCTACTCCCTGAAAATAGTGTGGGGCTCTCTAAATGGGTAGTAGTGCTACTCTGGGTGATTAGACAGTGTAGAAGGAATGGTAATTTGTAAGTTGTTTGGGAAACAGCCTTAGTTATTTAGGCCATTTGAGCATGCCACAGGCAGCCCACCCTCAGCAAAACAGTCTGGTTATGCCAATATGGTGGAGAGCTGAAGCAAAGTGGTTTACAGTTCAGTTCAAACTCTGAATTTATTCTGCAGTGAGAGTATTCTTTCTTCCAGTTCTTTAGAAGTGCTGTAATTTCCTCTGAAACCCAGGTTAGTGTAGGATGTGCTTTTTCTTCAGCAGGATATGAGAAAGCCTGATATTCTTCCTTTATTTATGTGTAGAGGTCTCAAAACATGGATTTATTTCTTTTTCCCCTTGGAGTGTAGTACAGCAGCATCTCTAATCTGTGAATCTTAAAGTGCAGGGGGATAGGAAAGAAACTGTTATTAACTAATAGGCTTTTTTAAAGAAACAAACATGAGACATTGAGACATGGGCCAATCAGACTGTTATTTCTTCCCCTGTCTTCCCTGAGGAAGCCTTCAACAAGCTCATCTCAGCTAAAAACTGCAGTGTAGGGGAAAAAAAACCAAAAATCCAGGCCCAGTCAAGGAGGAATCAGCTTTGGCAAGAAGAATTTTTGTATCATATAATATCAAGCAAAATGGCCTAAGGTTTTTTTTTTTGTTTGTTTGTTTTTTGTTGTTGTTGTTGTTGTTTTTTGGGTTGGTTTTTGGTTTTTGCCAGAAAATGATAGATTTTATTTTTCAGTTTGATTAAAAGAGAGACTTTTGGTCCATATATGTATGTTTTCTGCAGAATTAGCCTGATGTTTTTTTCAGAAGGAAAAAGTTACATTTAATTAGGAAGATGAGATTATCTGGATTGATTCTCAAGCTGAGCATATTTGTTTAAGTGCTTTAGATAATCATCCAATTGTTTTGTTATTTTTCCATTTTTTCAAAGTATGACAACTTGGAAAAATTCCTCTTTATTTAAAATTTTGGCTATGAATTACATGTCATAATTTTCCTACCTGTGATGGATTTTGTATCAGTACATATTCAGGTCCACTTACATAAATCTGGTAGAGAAACTAACCTTTAATATGGACAGTGAAGTAATCTACATATATGCCTTTTTATACCACTTGTGGTAGGATAAAATCCCAATGTAGATAGATAAATACAAGTATTTTAAGATTTCAAATACTTTGTAACAGGGGGCTTTATAACTTAAGCCTGAGCTGTCATCATTACCAATCATGCATCCAAAAAGTAAATGATGCAATTACAGTATGCACATGAGGCTTGCATATAGTTTTGTTGTGAATTGCAGAAAAGATAATGAAATAGAATGACTGAATTCTCAATACCATTTCCTTCTCTTTCCTTAGATGCTCTAACACACTGAACTTTTCTTTGAGGTCTTAAAATACAGATGGTATTTTGAATATGGACTATTAAAGATGCTAGTTAATAGTTACAGTGTCTTTAATTCGTTTCACTGATAAATGAAGGACGTAATTTTATGACTTTCCTTCCTCCCACCTGTATTTCCATACCAATGGGGATATGTATCGGCTGGCAAAGCTTCACAGGCTCTTGTCTTGCCTTTCTTAGTGATTTAAAGCAAAACAAATGAAACCAGACAACTTGAAGTGTTATGAAAAGTCTGTTACCTGGATATGAGCTAATTTGCATTTTCCAAGTGTGACATATGTCGTTTGAGCTCATCTGAAGATTCTCTTGGTTTGACAAACCCAAATGCTGATTTTCTTCTTGCCATGGCCCCTCTGGGATGTTTCTAGGACACTGTGCTCACTTTTCCCCTTTTCTGGAAAGAAGCCAACAGTGTTCCATCTACTCTTAGCTTGGAGAACCAGGGCTGCCATTTCAGTGCACCCTGCCATTGCTGTAAGAGGCTGACTTGCAGTTCATCTCTTGGGACATAAGTGATAATTTTGAATATATCATAGATAATGTTTTTAGAAGCCTACTTTTAAGAAGGTTGCATAATTTGACAGATTTAGGACATGACCACCTCTTTGTCTGAGTCACTATGAAGCTTTGAAGAGTTCCTCAGGGTTCATCCTGAGATGACTGGGGTGCCCAGACATGTCCTCTTGTTCCGCTTGTATTTTTCTGCTCCTTTGTCCTCCTTTCATTTTCTTGCATGATTTATATCCCTTACCTCTATAAAATACAGTTCCTCATATAATGAGATTAAGATTAGCACTGTTCACAGCTCTGTTGCTGACCATTGTGAAGTTTCATGGAATGGGAACTTCGTGGCTAACGGTGTTCACACGCAATGCACACTTAGTGAACAAAGTGTGAAAAGGTGTGATTGGGTTCTGCTGCGAACAGAACAGTGAGTAGATTAGATGTTAAAGGTTCTGTGGTCATCCTTTTCTAATTGTTTTCCCTAACTTGGATTTGTTTAGTTATTTGATTGATGCCATACCCTACACAAAAATCATTTTAGCATGAGGGATGGTGTGGCAGAACTTGACTGTGTGTAAGATGGTAGGTAATGGTGAAGCCAAAGAGCACTGGCAGCTGCTCAGTCTGTCTCAGGTTCATTGAGCTGCCAGAGTCACTCTGCTATCTGTTGAGGAGGAAGAGTTAATTTTCTGTAGCCCAGAGGGTGAAGGGGGTGTATCAGCAGTAGAACAGGTCATGCTTCACATTCATTTGCATCAGGCTTTCAGAACTGAGAAACAAAACTGAAGCACTGCTTGCCAAATGCGAGTTGGTTAGTACCCATGCTGACGTGCTGCTGGATAGCTTTCAAAGCAGTGCATAGTTTTCAATTCTGTTTTTCTTTCACCTGCTGGCATTACAAAAGCCCTGCAACTGATCAACAAATGAACTGTTGAACAAATTATATAAATAACAACCTTAATCAATAGAAGAAGAATATGTAAAAGTTGAGGTGATAGGTCTCTAACACAGTCTGTCTCAACATTGCCACATAACCACTGACATAAAAAAAAAAAATCAATGTGCAAAGTAGATTAAACGCATAAATTATGGTTATGTATAACCTATTAATCCTTTAGGAAACAAGAAACTGGGCAGTTTTGTGGTTGAGTTAGCAAAAGGAGATAACTTGATCAAATTGTTCTATTAACAAGTGAAGTTTTTAGAGGAAAATTATTGCAAATTTTATGTGTGCATTTATTACATATTTTGAAAAAAAAAATCATTATTCCTTTGAAATTATGGGAAAAATATAAATACCTTATAAAAACCATAGTGCAAAAGCTGTCCCACTTTGAAAGTAGCAACCTGTAGCATTTTAGATGAATTTTTCCATTCTCAAACCACTTAATAAACGTGATCTAGTTGATCTTCAGGCTGTATTTGTGAGTGATAGTGGCTCTGTATTGTAGAAAAAGTGTTTTAGATGTTGAACTCCTTTCATTCTGTTTTTATGAATGTGAAGTTGAGCTTTCAGAGGTTTCCTTGCGGAAGTCTGTTATTCCTCTATTGGTGAAACTGTTTCCCCTTTGAGGGAAAAAGTGAAGGCTTTTCTTTCTGGACCAGCATCGCTTCATCCTTTAAACACTATTGAAGAAAAAACCAGAGATTCTAATTGTCATGCATTCACTTCTTTTTCATGGACAAGTCAGAAGAAATGAGGAAGGATTTTAAAGAGAGGGAATGCAAACTGGAACTGCTGTTTCTAATTTCACAAGATAAAGAATAATAATTAATACACAAATATCTGTAAAGCTCCATAGAGGTTTTCTTGGCTTGCATTTTTCTTTGAACTAAAGGCTCTAGTTTAGAACTGCTGACAAGTTGATTACAAATTACTGAGCTGTTCCCTAAATACTTCAGTCTTTGTTCAAGTAGTTTGTTTTACTCAAATAATAATCTAGTTCACACTCCTTAATGCATTCATCAATTTGTGGATTAACTTGTGTAAGTCTGATAGCACAAGGTGAGAACAGTATTACCAAACTTAAGTAATTTCATGTGAATAGTGAATGTTGTGTATCAATTTTTAAGTCTTGCTTTTTGTTTCATTAGTTTTCAAGTATGTTTTCATAACATACAAGGAAAGGCAGCGTTTTTCTTTTCTTCTCTATGTTAGGATGTATTTGAGTGATTTAATGGGCAATTCTAGTTGGATTTTTTCCTCTTCAAGTTTCAGCAGAAGTGTTTGGACAACAGATAAATTAATAGAATGGCAGTTTCCAAATAGATTTCATTATTACCTAATTTTTCATGGATTATATAGGGCTGCCAGGTAGGAATCAGAATTTAATACTTTGGGTTGTCTTTGTTAATGATTTGCGATGTTATTTTTTTTTAATTTAGAGCAAACTTTTGTATCAAGAGATGAACATAAGTGCTTTTATCATTTCTGACTGCTCTTTTATGACACTTTTTTGCTTTATTATCTTCATTTCACTGAATAGCGTAGCATAATCTTTGATTCAGTAAAAAGGGAACATTTTATTTAAATGAAGATATTTGAACACATTAATTTCGATTTCTCACCTGTTTTCATCATTCAGTTGCAAGCTGAAAGTTTACTAGTTTTCTTTAGGAAATGTGCTTCTTAAATGCAGGCAGATTAGATTAGACAATGTTGTTCTTGTTTTGATCTTGTTTGTCTTGCACTCTTCCATAATGAAAGTGCTTAGAGAAAATTTAATATACCAGTCTGGTATTTTTCAGTCTTGTTCCATCTCAATTATCAGTTTAACTGAGATAGTTGAGAAGTTAAGCATTTTAAATATGAAACTAACATTTGTTATATTAATTTTCATTTTGAAAGCAATTGAATACATGAGAACTTGACGTACTCTCACTGCAAAGTGGCGTAAATGCAATCTTTAAAGTTTAATAGAGGTCTAGTTTGATATGGCCAAAATTCTAACACTTAAACAATGATTTTATTTTCCTACTTAGTGCTGCATAATTTCTTCTGTTATTTATTTCTTTAAAATTTCCAAACAACAAACAGAAGAAAAAAAATCCCTTTAAAACGTTCCATTTTCCTGCAAAGACATGTAACTAACAAAAGACTGCTCAAGCATTAGGAGATTTTTCAGTTTATAGTTGACTTATGATAAAGGTGATGAAATTGATTTAATTTTTAATATGCCCATTAATACTGAGTATGATCTATGGAAAAATAAGCAGTTAAATAAAATTTGAATGGATTGACTGTTTTGTAGTGAGATGTGAATGTTATATTTGTTCCTATGCTATGATGGAATGTTATTTCTTAAAGATCTGGGTCTGTGTTAGTTTTATTTTTCATGGACAGGGAATTAAGCAGCAGGCAAAAAGTAAATATTGCAAAGCTCTTTCATTCACAGCTTCCTTTTTCTCTAGTGCTAGATAGGGTCTTCAATATGGGCAAATTTGAATTTTTAATTAAAGATTAAAATGTGGCATATATATGTATACTTTAGTGTCTTCTGAATGTTAAATGTTCCCTTTTTCAACTTAGCCAATAGAGATATTATATGAAAGATGTTTATAAAAAATAATTGGAATAAACATCCATTCTAAATTCCAGAATTACTGACCTAGTTTCTTTTTCTTCTAAGAATATTTTTCTTTCTTTACAATGTACACTTGAGTGCTAGAATTGAATTTGAGTCATAGATTATTAGGTCATTAGTTGCTCATAGTTGAACCAATGCTATTACAGTTTTGAAGAAAAAAAGTTAATAATTGAAATTTTTTTTCCCTGAAGGTTAGTTGCTTACTTAAGACAAAGCAGGAGTGAAGTTCCTTGAGTAGCTCATGTAGCCTTTTCTCCATGTATGTACACCATCCTCTTTTCCACATACACCAAAACTCAAGAGGATGTGGTTACTGCAGATATTAGCTGTTCATAACTTGCAGGGTGTATGTTGTTATCATCTCTACTCATGTTCTGTGTAGCTTCATCGCTACCCAGAGCTAGATCATTCTTCTAACTAGTTCTGTATTTAAATAGACATGAATGTTTATATCAAATATCTGTAGTTTGCATAAGTGAAAAGACCTTGGTTTTCATGTTTCCATTAGTGATAAATTGTCAGATTATCATGTTTTATATTTCCTGATTTCTGCTATTGTCACTTCTTCTAGTGCATCACATAAGGTTAATCATTCACAGTTTTACAAGTTTAGACAAAAGTCTAAATGGAATAAATTTAAAATTAAATAATATAGATTAATTAGTGATTGATATTAAAAACTTGATGCAGATTATTTTGCAAAATATAGATTAAAATATTGTTTTAAAAACTAAGGTAACTGCTAGAACCCATGACATGAAAGGAAGTGTAGAGGAGAAACTGTTACACTGAACAGTGTTAATAGTGTCTTTCCAGTCTAAGAGGTGAAAACATGAACTGAATCATCTTTTTATGCATACTTTCATTTACTGAGCTTCAGAATGGTTGAGAGTAAATAACTGTGTGGCAGGAAATTGTTATCAGTAGCTCAAATGGTCATTTGATGTAATGCTCTGTTATGGGAGATTAGAGTGAAAACAGAAGTCCCTATAGATTATATGGAACATGCAGTTATGGAAAACTGGATGCTCATTTACTGGAGAAGCAAATTAATTTTAAAAATCATATATAAGTGTGTGTTTTTTTCTTCCAAGGTTAATACCTACAGACTGGCTAGTCACTTTCATTGGTACTTCCAAAGTGTTTTCTCTGTGTAAAAAGGGAAGAGTAGCAGTAATGGGGAAATTTCAGAATTCTGCACATATGCTAGCCAAGTGGAAAAGCTGAGTGAACCTGAGAATAGTTTATCAGCTTTATTTCAAAATGATGGATCATTTTGTGACTTTTATTGATTTATTGATAAATAAATATTGTTAAATAATTTCTCTTTAAATACTAGGCCAAAATGAATTTACTCACAGAAGAAATAGTTTATTTTCTTATGGAAATATTACATATATTTTCTTTCATTGATCTATGAAATATGTTGTGCTCAGTTGAATAACATGGTTTTTATAAATTCTAAATGGATTTATTAATTTATTTTTCCCAGCAATGACAGGCTTATTCTGCTCAGAGGAAATTCTGTTTGCTGCTGTTTCCATCCCTGTGGTAGGATGATTCTGCAACAAATCACAGCAGCTTGAAAGTGATGTAGTTTCTGAGGAAAAAAATGCCTGTCTCAGTTATCAACTTAGATAGCAATGTTATATTAAAACTACCTTAAAATTTTTATTAGTCAGAATGGATGCAAATTCTTGAAAAGCAAAGAGTTAAATGCTACTTAAGCTAATGTTTAAGTGCATCTGGAGGGAAGAATGTTCTGATATATATTCTATTTGGTGGAAAGGACATACATCATCTTTCCATTGGTTTCTTTCATTTAAGAAAGCGTGAAAATAGTATGAAATAACTTTGCATTTATAAGCATAAAGTGTTTTTTTTTTTTCATGTTCACACGCACTGTAATTGTAATGCTGGTTAAATTTGCTTCCTAAATTCTGAGTAGCAGAGGTTGTGTTTTCATACAATGTTAATTCAGATTCCTTTTTTAAGTAGCTTTTGTGCCACTCAAAACTGCAAAGGGAACACATGAGGAGCTTTAAATATTTTTTTTTGCCTAAAGTCCTTTATAGATGGACTGTAAAAACACATTGAGTAACATAATAAATTGTATGGAAATGGACCAAATGTTTTTCTAGTATTAAAAAAAAATCATTTTAGTGCTCTGTGTAGTATGTTTATATCCATATGGCATGTTTTTAATCCTAGTTATTTACCTAACTGTTCTTTCAATTCCCGTGTCATATGTCAAATTTTAGTACTTCAGTGAGGACTATGTCTACTCTGGAAAAATTTCTTGCTATTTAGAGTCAGTAGGCTTAAAAAAAAAAAAACCATAAAAACTAAAAAGGTGCCTCAGTTCCACATTTGACTCTGGAGATTTTTATTTATAGGTGGTATGAAAGAAAATGGTCCTTTTCCCTTTGTTAGAGTAATTTCTAGAGGCACATTTTTATAAAAAACTTCCCAACCAAAATCTATATTAATGCAGAGTGCGTGTAAATCCCTTCTATGAAATGTGAATCTCACAGTAAGATGCACAGAACCAGAGGGCTGGGGGAAAAAAATAACCAACCTCCCCTCCCGTTCCATAAAAATAGTTTCTTTGTGGGGCTTGTCTCCCTGAGAAACTTCCTGGTACTTGCATACTCTGTCATGTGTAATTGGATTGTAGATCTTTCTGAATACTGTTTTCTCCTCTTGACAGCATGGGGTAACCTTGGAAATGTTCTCAAGAGCCAGAGCAAGATTTCTGAAGCTGAAAACGCCTATAGAAATGCCTTGTACTATCGCAGCAACATGGCTGATATGCTTTATAATTTGTAAGTATGTGTGGCTTTCCTGGGGTTGAATTGTCTTTGAAACCTGTTGTGAATGGAGCTACTGATTTAGTTGCTGGAAATGGAGACAATGTTATTTGTTGCTTTGTAATAGTAATTTCATTAACTGTGCTCCTTAAACAATGGGGTGGACAGGATTTTTTGGACAGGATTATTGTATATTCATGTAATGGGTATGGACAAGGTAAACTTACTAATCTGTTTGCTTCAAAAGAAGAAAAAAACCTCCTACACTAAACAAAGTACCAATAGATGAGTTGTGAGCTGTAGCCCTCCATCTGTTTGAGACTCAAATTGTGAGGTGTTATTTAGACTTCTTTTTTAAGTCTGAATAACACTTGGTGGGCAGAGTGGGTGTAAACACTTCCTAGCATAGATTAATACCCTTCCCTTTGGTTCAGAAGCCTGAAATGTTAGAACAGCAAATTACTTTTCTCCTGTGACTGACTCCAGAGCAGCATAGGTTAAATAAAGTTTAATTACTTGAACCCTGTTGTAGGTGAGTAAGAGGATAAATAACATGAGCATCAAAATAAATAATTATTCAGCAGGGGAAAAGATTTCCCATCTCATTAATGTACCAAATCACGAAGAAGGAAGCAGGCATCGTGCCAAGCTTCTCACTGAGGTGGGGTGTGCTGTGTGTCCCATCAGGGAGGGATTGATCCCCTGGCTGTCCCAGGCTCAGCACTGCTTGTCCTGCTGGCCCTCGCCCTTCCTCCCCCTCCTACCATGACCCAGGCAGCACAAGCCCTTGGAGCAGGGCTCTGCTGCACAAGCTGCTCACCTCCAGCAGCCGCGTGCTCTTGTTTGGTGATGTGTGTGGAGGACAGAATCCAGGTGACTGCCATTCCATAGGTAGCCATGTGGTGCATGCATCCTGCGTGCAGCAGAAAAGCGTGACTGTAAGATAAACAAAATGTGCAAAAACTGCATTCAAATAGTAAGCATCTTCAAATCAATCAAAATATAATGTTCTGCCTATAAGTCCAGTTTAAAATGACTGCTTATATGTGAAAATGAAGTTTACCATAATAGTATTTTTTCACTATTTTTAACTTGTCTAAAATAAAGTTGACCATTTTATTAATTTGCCTTTCAGTTAAGCAAATTTATTGACTTAATTAAACTCAAAATAATTTAATGATAGAATTTCCAAAATGAAATCCGTATTTCATAATATGTGTATTTTTACATATCATTTAGTTACACAAATATGTGTATACTCGGAATTTCCCTCTCTGTTAGGCAGTGAGGAGCATGACAAACATATTTTTAAGAGGAATCTTCTGCTCACATTTAAAAAGCAACTTTTGAACTCAGCAGAAGATTGTAGGAAATAAAGTGACAAGTTAGATACATGTATACTTCCTATATGCTATTCGTTCTGAAGGTGAAAATTATAGCTATTAAATTTTTATATGCCTATGCAGTACTTTTGTCTCTTACTGTGTTGTAGAGAGAAGCTGATGTTAATACCAGGGTAAGACGAGGAAAGGGGTTGGGTGATAAAGGCAGGAACATAAAAGAAATCAGATTTCAGTCTTTTCACTGTTCTCAGAATAAGCTGCTAGTCTTCCAGTTTTCCATTACGCAAAATATATGTCTATAAACCTTCATCTCTGTTGAACAAAAAAGTTTTTGAAATTCTACTGAATTTGTGTGGATTTTAACTAAAATGCTGGTTGTAGTATGTGTAGGGCATAAGAAGTAAAGTTTAATTCTTAGCCTTTCTACTACTACTACCTTGAATACAATAGAATCCCTTATTTTTTAATCAAGCTTTACAAAACCTTCAGTTATTCAACAGTAGTTGAAAAAGCATGCATCATTTTTTCTTTTTGGAGGCTGTATCAGTGTTGGATGTTTCAATATCCAGCATGAAAAAGAGATGGTAAATGAGGTGTCCTTTGATATTACACAAATGAATCAATTCTTTTAAGCACAAACCCTCAAGAGCTCCTTTTCAAGTTAAACCCATCTTTGGCACATAGTCTTGTGGGAGCCCTTTACAAAAAACCTCTGTAATGGAAAACGTGTCTTATATCTGCTTAGAAGAGGCCAGTCAGTGTTGCTGTTTCTGGTTTTCAGTATGTGCCTTTGAAACTAAAACAATCACTCCATAGAACTCCAGGAAACAGTATCTTTATGTTATTTAGAAGCACGACATCACATGTTTATTGTTTCTAAGCACCTATACCTCAGTATTTGATGCAAATTAATTTCCATGTGCAGTGTTCACTGATAGCAGTAACAAATCCAAGTGCTCTCTGCTGCAGAACAAATTATAACTCAGAATTTTAATGGATAACAATCAAAGAGAGAAACTACATAAACAAAAGCACTTGATCTCTTTCCTTCTTTTTCAATAAATTGCAATGTAAGGTTATCTTAGAAATTGACTACTAATATATTAATATCCTTAGAATTTAACAAGCTAGATGAATTCAGTACTGTATTTTTGTTTTTTAACTTACACCTTTTGGCTCGGAGTTACAGCTGCTTTTGCCATTTAAAAAAATGTAAAATGCATTAGTGCATAACTACATAATCTACATTTGAAAATTTGCCTGATTATGAACATGTTCTATTTGAATTCTCAAAGCTATGTAGCTTTGCTGATTTCAGCTAAGCTTCATAGGGTAGAAAAACAGCATAAAATGACCTTTCTCTGCTTCTTTTTTTGACTGAGAAAACCATATATTTTAATATTGTGAAGTACCAAGGACAGAGCTGTAGAGAAATTATAGTTTATTCTTTCAAACAAAGCAATGTTCAGTAGATTAAAAACAAACTATTTCAGTTTGCTTTGGCTTTTCAATCTTTGTTACCTTATGATTGTTACCTAGAGCTTGTGGTTTTTTAATGTATTTTTTCAGATTGCTTTTAATTAGTGTCTTAGGACAGTTTTGCATATACTGTGTTTAGGCCTGGCTGTGCTTTGTCAACCATATTAGTAATCTATGTTACTTTGAGTTTCTCATGTGATTATAAGGATGTTCTCAGTCTGACATAAATATTGAATATTCCTTTAAAATTATACTAGTTACTTTAAATTGAATATTCCTTTAAAATTATACTAATTACTGAAATGTAATTTTGGAAAATACAGTGCCCTATCAAAGATTAATTTCTTGCAATCAGCCATCCCTTTGCTTCTCACCTGAGGTATCTCATTTTGCCTGTACTGATAGAGCACTGTGTGTACAAGTTCGTTATTAAAATCATTTGAATAAGGTTGTGTTATGAATTTCCATAAACTTTACATTGGAAAACTTAGGGTATTATATCAATAAATGTGGATTTTAAAAAATGTTTCTGTTAGAAATTTCAGCCACTACTGAAGACTACCTATCCTAGAAAGTCTAGGATTGTAGTGTTTTGCAAGCAAAGTTTAACTCTGCATCCTTAGGTAAAAATCAATATAAGCAAAATTCTTCATTGTCTGTTGTTGTTAGGCTTTATACGTTGGAAAATGTTTTCCCTGCCTTTTAAGGGTGCTGGCATAAAAAACCCCTAATCAGAGACAAAAAACTCTAAAAGCAGCCAATCTTTCACTGGCAAACCTGTACTGAACTGTGGTTGAACCTTCCCCAGACCAAGTTCCTGGAGCAGCCACCTAGTAGGAAACAGGTCAAGGTTGTCGTTCTTCCTTGATAGCCCAGAGGTTTTATCATTCAGGATGTTAAGTTAAGAAGCAAAGAGGGTGTGTCATCTGGTGTCTTCAGTACTTGAATGTTGTTTTTCTCAGCTGTGAATGCAAACTTCTTGCAAACTTGTTTGGAATTAATCTCTTCTTTGCCAGCTAGTTCTTCCTCTGTCAAAGACGGCAGCTAAAATTTGTGTCTTGCTGTAACCAAAGATGTCTCAATAAAATCTTTCTGTGTTGACAGACTGGCTCTTGAGGTAGCACCCAAAGGTCACTGGTGGTTTCCTGCAGTGCAAAACTCTGCCCTGGGCACTTTGTAGGGCCTATAAGAGGGCCTTTGTAGGGCCATCGAGTACAGATGATTTTCAAAGTCATAGTTAGAGGTGAAAGGCACTCAGTGACCTAGCTATTCAATTACAGGTCTCAATATTTGAAATTGTGGGCACTTAGGGTCCTCACATAAACTTCCACCATTTTATAAAATTAGGAAAATAATGGTTTGTATCTGCCATTCAGTTTCCAAAAAGACCCCTCTTGCAGGAAGTTCTGTCCAGCTCTTTCTCTATATTGACTGCTGGGGCACATGAGAGAGAATAGGCATCTGGTTGGGGGACTGCAGACAGCACAGCGCTGCCTGTTGTCCAGAGGAGTGAGAAAGACAGAAGCAGTGCTACTCCTCATCCTCATAGCAGCCCTCCCTCTGCCCAGGAAATAAGGGCTGTGCAAGTTGATGTGGTCCTGAAAGGGTAGTATTCCCAACCAAACTGTACCAGTAACAAAAAAAAAAACCTGGGACTGTATTTGCTGACCAGTTTGCTTGCATTTGAGAAGCTCTTCCACAGATCTGGGAGAAGGAAGCAAGGTTACTGCACTGTCTGAAAGTCTAGAGGCTGTTTTTGGGGTGATTATTTAGTTTTGTTTTTTGGGTTTTTTTTACTACTGGAGTGATAGATTACTTAGTGACTTCTGCAAAAGAAATGGTTGTTGTCTGTGTGTTTGAGTTCTTACTGATTAAAAAGTATGTTTTGTAGTAGCATCCATAGCTACCTTTCTACCTACTAGTCTTTCACATGACAATGAGAGTTGCCTTAGGAAGCAAAGCACATCCAC
Source organism: Pseudopodoces humilis (assembly GCF_049639895.1). NCBI lineage: Eukaryota > Metazoa > Chordata > Aves > Passeriformes > Paridae > Pseudopodoces > Pseudopodoces humilis. The sequence goes on along the minus strand of NC_142204.1, from coordinate 33,674,412 downwards.
TCTTGCTGTGTGTGACTTGAGACACGTCTGTGTGGGGAATAAAAGAGGATTTTCTTCCATTTCTTTCTTTGTTTGCCAGTGCAGCATTTAGGTAGATGTAGTCCTTTGTAGATAATCCCACTTGAAATCAATGGGATGAATGTAGCTTGAGGCACGGAAGAACCGCAGTCATGGCACGGTAATAGCTTACAGGCCCTGTATTAGTTATTATAAACCAGTAAACAAAATTGATTAAACTGTTTCAGTGTTGTACCTGAATTGAAAATGTTATAAATGTTTCACTAACACGTTTGCTTTGACAATTGCAGTTCCTGTGTAACGTACTTAGCTGGTTTATGCCAGTTTTAGTCACTGAGGAGTTTGCTTTGTAAGAGACCAGCTGACTAGAATAGGACTGCCAACAGGAAGAAATTATTATGAAACTTCAGAAAGACCATAGACCATCTACTGCTTTTTTATATTCTCTGACTGCCTTCTGGTCTCTGAAAACATTTTTGTGCCATTAGTATTTAGTGACTTTCAGTCAAAACCAAAGCAAGAGGAGGAAGACAGGAAGATTTTTTTATTGTTTGTGATGCAAGATAGGTAAAAGTTGGCAGCTTAAAGAATTCAGAAAGGTTGCAAACATCTCATTTTGGGGGGGAAGTGTTTTCCTGCATGAACTAAATGAGCAATTCTATCTACAGAAATGACGTGCAGCATTTCCAGGTAGTGAGAACTTCTAATTTTTAAAAAAATTCTTCTTCCTATTTAAAAAACAGGATTCTGAGCCACTTCCTAAGTCACTTGGAGAAGTCTGCTACTTCTGCAAGCGGTCAGCACAACACTCCATGGAAAAGTAGCTAGAAGCAATGCAGGCAAAAAAAAAATAAAATCCTGCTGTAAGGTTCCGGAATCTTGTTACTTATGACAGTTAGAACTTACCTCCTAATTAATCCTAAATTATTTCATGGACAGTTTATAACTGTCCATTGTGTGTCCTAGGGTTTAAGTTGCTTTTTCTTTTCTGAATACTTCTATCTTTATGTATTTCACAGAATCAAAAAGTGTGTAATATTAGAAGGGACCACAGTGGGTCATCTGGCCCAACCTCCTTGCTCAAGTAGGGTCATCCCAGAGCACAAAGCACATGGCACAGGATTGTGTCCACACAATTTCTGAGTATCTCCAGTGAGGGAGTCTCCACAACCTCTCTGGACAATCTGTTCCAGTGTGTGATCACCCGCATAGTGAAGAAGATCTTCCTCATGTTCATTTATTCTTTCACAGTGCTTGTCTTACTAAACTATAGAAGCCACATATAGTTATGTCAGTAAACTGTCTTTGCATAGAAGTTGCATATTTCAGTCAACATTTTCACTTGCCTGCCTTCCAACTGGGAAGGTGAACTGGAGAGAATAAAAAGTTTTGGAAATATCAGCTTGAAGTAACCTTTCCTGTATTTTGTTTTTTTGTGGGAGCATTTTGATGGTTAGGCATTTTTATTTAGTTTGTTTGGCATTTTTAGTAACTGTTAAAAGTTAGAAGTGCTAGAAGGACTTTAAGGTTTTCATCGAAGTTTATCACTTGAACTTACTCTTTTGTATCAGGCATCCTTACTTCAGGGATGTTCTTTCCTTTGTTCATCATTGTGTAAGGAAAAAGGAAAGCTTTATGTTTTTGTAACCACAAAAGTTAGGTACATACATACTCAACATGTGTCAGTTGCTATGCTCCACCTCTGGATTATGTCCAGTGCTTCTCACTGTATGGATGCCTCTGTGGTCTTTCTACTCTTCCCCTTTGCCAAAAATCTCCAAAGAGCAGTTATCATTTTTCAGTGTAAGCAAAGAAGTGAAAGGCATGTCAAGAACAGATTTGCTCCTGGCTATAGTGGAGAGGAGCTTATACAGCTGAGTGCCCTGGATGCTGGGAGGGGTGAGATACTGGAATCTGCTGTGCCTGCGAGGTGTGAACTCCAGCTGAGGGATGTTCTTCCACTGCATCTAGAGAAGTCAGCTTCTTCCTGACTTTGTTTAACCTCAGACTAGATCTGGACACTCAAAAATTGGTAGTGTTTGTACTGCCAGAAGCTACAATGAAAATTAGTGATCAATCAGGACCAATTTCACAAGGAGAAGAGAGAGTTTCATGCCTTGGTAAGATTATATTCTTTTTCTTCTCCCAAACTCATAAAAAATACAAATAAATCACTAATTATTGGGTGGAAATCAACACTCAGTCCTTCATCTGAGCTGCTTGGGTTATATATATATGCGAGAGAGAGACACACACACTGAGAGACTGACAGTTAATGGAACAGCTTTTAAAACAAAAACATCTTTTGGAAGAGAAGTTAAGAAAAAACCCACCTCAAAGTCGCAAGTAATAAATCAAAAGTGTCAGTATTAGAGCATGTAGTGAATGCAAATGATTAATTTGTAATAATTGCAAATAAAAGTTCTTTTAATCACAAACCCACATATGTTGTGCATTTACCAAAGTAATTTGTTTTGGTGAAGTTGACCAATTACTGTATTACTTCTCTCAATATTATTTATTCCATAACTAAAATAAATAAGAATGGAATTTCTTAGATTAAATTGTTTCAAAATTGTGTGTAAGAATGTTTGCCTTTTAAAAAAAGTAAGAAGCAGCTTAAATGTCAGACCATCCACCTCATTTTTTCTGTTAATTCTCTTGCTATCAATAGCAAACAGGATCAAAGTACCATAATTAATCTTCCCTAAAGTAAGGATAGTATACAAAAATTTTTAGAGTAAACAAAATTCAGCTTCTAGAAAATTTAGAAAATGTTATTTCCATCCTGATGATCATACCTCTTGCTATTTTCAAGATACTTGACACTAGTTACAAACCTTGGTGGCATGCTAAAAAGTATCTTGAATGTATTTCCTCATTGCCTACTTTACTACAAGTACCTACTAAATGTAAGTTCTGTTAATATTAAAAATTATTTACTGCCTAATCTGAAGTTAATTGGGAAACAATTTCAAAGTGAGGTTGTATGATGCTGTTAGGCTAGTATAGAAGAAAAATATTATATATTCCTCAATTCTGTTAAACCCTAACCCAGTGACAAGAAGCAAACAACATAGGTGGTGGCTACTTCAGCCAACTGTCCTTCCCTTTTCGTCCCTTGAAGTTTACTGGTTTAACTGAAAAAGTTTTCTTGAAGGAAAACTTCAGGGGGAAATAAAATCTTCTCTGATTTGAGACTGGAGTTAAAAGAATTCCAAGCTCTTTGCAGTTCAAAAAGCTATCAGCAGATCAAAGCATAGAGGAAAAAAAGAAAATTGCTGTAGGTTAGGGAAACTACAATTAAATTGAAATTTAAGTACCACTACTACCTTAGAGGAAGAGCTGTGTTTTCTTGGATATTTTGAGTTCTATGACAAGGAATGTTTACCCCTGGATACTGAGGTCCGAGTCTCCACTTTGAAATGACTAATTTTTAAGAGTTTTTAAATCATTCTGTTTTTAATATATTCCTTATGCTCTTTAGTCTTCTGAAAAATAATGCTTTGGGGTCTTTATTTAAGCATACGTACAATGTACATTCATGTCCATGATGTCCACATCACTTCTCAGAAATTTGTTGGCACAATTCACAAGGATGTTAGTCTTAAAATCTAAATTAAAGCCCGTCTATTATGAAACTGGAAATATTCAGTATTCTTTAATACCTCTTCAGTTTGTAAATTTGTTTAGAGTATAAAGAATACAGGAAAAAACAGAACTTTTGTGGGTGCTTAGAACCTGTTGCAGTGAATAATCTAGTGAAGTTGCTCAACAAGGGGAGTCCTTAACATAATATGTGAAGGGCTGGGTGCTTAACTTCATCATGCATTTGAAAAAGACCTGCTTATTTCAGGTTAAGACAAGAGGCTAAGCTAATCATTAACGACTTGCAAATACCTCCATCATATTCTGTCAACTTTTTAAAGTCTTGCAGGCTAACATTTTCTCAACTGAGTAAATGAATATCCTGGTTTTCTTGGTTTCCAAGAAAGCCAAAACTATTCTGTTGAACATCTGCTTTGTTAAAGCCATATGGATGCACCTGATGTCTATGAATCTTTATACATGGAATCTTTATACATGGAATAATTTTCAAACTGAACTGTTAGTGAGTGCTTGTATCACTGAAGTACCAGTAAGCATATTTTTCTTTGTTACCCAAGTTTTGTTTTCGGTATTTGCTTTCAAGTTACTCTTTGTAGTAATCTCACACCTCACTCTCTCTTTTCTTTTTCTTTTTTTTCCCTTTATGCAGAGGATTACTTCTTCAGGAAAACAGCAGGTTTTCAGAGGCATTGCATTACTATAAACTGGCAATTGGTAGCAGACCCACACTAGCTTGTAAGTATTTTAATAACTATACAAGCTTGTATAATATTGACTACAGTTTTCCTAGAAAATTTTCCTCCTCTTTTATAATGCTTTCTTTTTTTTCCAGAAGCTTTTAAGTCAGAAAGCAAAAGGTGAAATTGTGCCCTTGAAAGCAGGTGTTTATTAGTAAACAACTAAATTCAATGTGATATAAGTAAGAAGCAGATAATGAATTAGCACTCGGCAGCACTACTAGAACTTAAAATGTTTCTGATCTGGGGTGTTGAGCCACAGACACTACTACTCAAATTTTCAGACTCCTGTTTTCTGTTTCCTACAGCCAGTCCCTGGTATTTATTTGAGTGAATAATACAAATATTTCTTAAGTCCTTTCATTTTTTCTTTCTTGCCTGGGGGAAATAGAGAATAATCATTCAGGTGTTGCCAGTAATAGGTTCCAAAATTACGTGTTGCTGTTTAAGATGGCTGAGACTTTTGTACCTTCAGTATTAATCTTCTCTGTATGTATATATGTTTTTATGTATATGTGTATTTTTTGTTACACTTCAAGCACAGGTGCTATATGCTTTATACAGTCCTAAAAAGAGGAACAAAATGGAACACCCTGCCTAACCAGTGATTCCTTCCCTACTTACTCAGTCTTTATAGTCACCTTCCTTCCTTGCCTCTGAATTTGTACCTTTTATATGTTCACATATATTACATGTTCACACACCAATGAGTGATCTATGTTATTCAAAACCCCAATTAGATGACTTTGGGACCTCTACCAGATACTACTAAGAATTGAAACAGTAGATACAGCATAATAGAACTCCATCAAAAGATAACATTTTTTCCCTCTTCGCAGCTGCCTATTTAAATACTGGTATCATCCTGATGAACCAAGGGAAGACAGAGGAAGCCAGGAGGACTTTTGTGAAGTGTTCAGAGATCCCTGATGAAAATCTGAAAGATCCTCATGCTCATAAAAGCTCTGTTACCAGCTGTCTTTATAACTTAGGAAAACTTTTTCATGAACAAGGACACTATGAGGTAAAATAACAGATTTATATATAATATACTTATAAAAACTTCATGTACAAATAATATGTACTGCTTCCACCCAGACTTTCAAAATAAATCACACACATGAACTGAATGAATTTCACCAGATCAAGATTAGCATTCTTTACAGAGAATATTTATTCTCTACAGCCACTGGTATAATGCTATTAATTAGCAGTGTGATGTTTTCATGTCAGAGTCAACATTAGCAGTGGTCACATCTGATATGTGTTAGTTCATTGGTTTTGGCTTTTTACCCATAGCTGGTATGCAAGGATAAAACCTGATTAAATGTCAGTCAACCTAAAGTGTAGAGGCATTATAATTCAAAACACAGTAAGTCCGTCTTCAGCTGGAAAAGTGCAATTATGCTTGCTTTTAAGTCTCCAAAAATAAGACCCAGTTGAAATAATTTAAAACTTCGGTGATTAGAATCATCCCACTGTGTGTTATTTTCAGATAACTTGACCTAAGTGCTAAAGTGGGTTGGATATTTTTAATGTAACAATAAACTGCCCAAGCCATCCCATCTCATTTACACATGCAACTGTGACTGTTGTGATTCCTCTCCATTTTCCCTGATGAACTTATCTGAAACAGGACATTCACTTGAGGTTTGACCTTCAGCAGTATTTGAAATAAATTGATTCTCTCTTTGCATTGTCAGGCATGCTTCAGAATAGGAGTTGAGTGGTTTTGATCCATGTGAAGTGTTCCTGACCATGACAGTTATGTCAGCTGTTTAAGATCAGGCATGCACAAGCTGGACAGATTCCCTGTCATCTGTCTGCTGCATCCAGCTCTGTCAGAAGGAGTTGCTAATTGGTTAAAATACAGACATCTAATACAAATACACAGAGAAGAGAGCAGCAGCATGTTGTCTGCACAGCTGATAGAGTGTAGAGTTGGAGTTCAATACCTACAAGATACAAGAGCTTTTAGGAATATAAAGCTTCAGATTTCTTCCTGGTAGTCATTGCAGCCTTCATGAGCTGTGACTGTGTGATGCAGAGCTAAAAGACGGAGCAGCAGGTGTCCAAAGTGGTGAATGAATAAATGCATGATCAGGTAATTCAAGGCACAGCATATTTGCAAAGGGATTCCAGTTTTGGCTTTCTTGACTTTATAGTGCATCTCATCCTTTCTGTGGAGCAGGCTTCTGTTGGGAGGATTATTATTATTTGCTTTGTTGTTATTTGGCAGTAGATAATGATTTCTTTATTTTTAGGTCACTTAGTGTAGTTAATCATCAGTGTCCTTTGTCTGCAGTTCGATAATACTCCATATTCTTTGACAGCCTATAGAATTTTATGTTTATAAACTCATCAGTCATTAAGAGGTATAAAAAAATGTCCTTGTTACTTTTGCCTGAAAAAGAAGTTGCAATATTGGAACTAACTTGATCTCTTGTCTATAAGCCTTACTGAATTTGGTAAAATTCAGGTAAAAAAAACTTATTAAAAGGAAAAATTTTGCACTTTCTGTGGCATTTTTGATGCTGATGTGTTTTCTCTATCCCTGCACCTTTCATTTGGGGAAGGAAGATAGATTGGTTTTACTTTACATGTGCTTTTTAAGTTGGCATTTTCCCACCTGTGTGTCTCTTTTCAGGAGGCACTTACGGTTTACAAAGAAGCAATACAGAAAATGCCGAGACAGTTTGCACCGCAGAGCCTATATAACATGATGGGTAAGTGCATTGTTGGTGCTTCAGAATGATATTTGAGGGGTCAGGGTGAAACAAAAGACCTTATCCAGGCAAGTAGTGCTCAAATTATTGAGCTAATAAAACCCCAAAATAATTACCTTCAGTACAAGCCAAACTAGGTTCAGAGCTTAAATGCCAGAAACTGCAATGCTGCATAAGGTACAATAAATGATGAGACTATTAGACACCAGATACCTTTAAGAGTGTCAGTGTAGCAGTTTTACATTTAGAATGCATGGATTAGTGTTTTTGTCTGCAGAATCTCTCAACCACTACTCTGGAGACCCCATGTGCCAGTGTGTGTAGGTGTTAGGTGTTGAAATGCCTTGTAAACCAACAAGGTGTTCAAACAGACCCACAGATACGTACTTTTTTTTAGGTTGTGCCAAAATCTTATTTTCAGCTGATGTACTTTAGTTTAAATGTCTACAATGAGAGAATTCTTATTTTTCTTCCAGGACCAGTTCTCTGTCCTTCAAAATTTTAAGAGTCCTTTGAGTACCGCAATAAACAAATAAACAAATAAAAAAATGAATTTATCTGTGAGGCGTTTTTTGTTTAACTTCAGTTCCTCATACTCTTGATCGCATTTTTATATGGGATACATTAAGCAGATAAAAGAAAGAAGATAATATGAATTATTACTTCTAGTACTCAGATCTGAAAACAAGAGGGCTAGTTCTTATTGTTACAGAGATGCTTGTAAGTGGAATTCTCTCTCAAAGTTCATGTGTTTCTGCTAAGCAACCTCAGTGCTTGGCCCAGTACTCTCTTGTTTGGGATAGAAAAGGATGTAAGAACCCTTGCTTTCAAGTAGTTCAAAGTGGAGCAATTAAAAATATCTGTGGAAGCAATTAGGATCAACAGGAAGCATATGGTGTTTTGTGTGGTTCTCCCCTGCCAATGCCTGGTGTACAAGGGAATATATTGGTTGATGCCAATTGCTTTTACACTGTTGTTGATTACTTATTCAGGAAAGGTAGATTTTATTTGCACCTTACAAGTATTAGGGCACAGGAAAAAGTAAAATTATGATTGTGACTGATGCTGTATGTTTGAAAAATGTAAATGCTAATGCTAGATTAAGTAGTTCTCTTGCCACAGTGACAAAGTATCTGATGTCAGTCTAAACATTTTTTAGCAGTTCATACGGTTCAATGGATAGTTACTTCTTCCTGAACACTAAGCTTTACCAGATTGATACCAATGGCTAAATCCATGAATAGCACAAATTGATTATTACATATACTTTTGTTCATTGTCAGTCTTCGTGAAATTATTGTTTTATCAATTTTATTTATCAGCACTTGCAGATCGATTTAGTGGTGGTATCAAAAATCACTACTGTGTGAATTAAACCTCTGCTTGCTATTGGTATCTTATAGTGACTGCTGAAATACTGCAGTGCTTCAGCAAATTCTCTGATGTTTGACTGCCTTTAGTGTAGATACATTTTTCATAATTCTGATGAAAGTATTCCTCAGAATACAAAATTGGAAAGCATAAACCAGTGCTGTTTCTAGCATGTAATGCTTGTTCCATTGCAAAGCAGGTTTGTGCTACCCTTTTTCTTTTCCAATGAACAGATGCTTTTAAAACCACTGTGATCCATAAGTTTATTCAGATTTTTCCTTTTTTTGTTGCATTTTTTAGGTTCAGGAGGCCTTTCTCAATTTCATTTGAAAGCACACTCTGTGATGTCCAAGTTCCTGGGGTTTGCATTTTTTAACTCACTAAAACACAAAGACTAGCTCAGTTCCTTGTCCAGGCTTGGCTCCTGCTATACTTCCTCCCTTCTCTCCTTAGCCCATACCCTGGCCTCTGCTTCCTTTAAGCTGCTGCCAACACTTCATGGATGTCCTGGTGGCATAACAAGACATGGTCAACTGATTGAGTGTACCTTAGCTCCTTGTGGAGCTCTGAGTATTTCAACTTTATTAACATAGCTTGTATTTGTATTTTGGTTGCTGTTGTGATGGCAGCTTTTGCAGGGAAGACAGAACTTGCTTCACACTGGTTGCTGAAGCGTTGCTTGTAGGTTATGCTGCAAAGGCAATCCAAGAGGCTATGTAAAGTTGGGTAGGGACCTGAATAAAATGCAGTGCAGCTGTATTAACAGGACTCAGACTGGTTTGTTTGAAGCTGTCCTGGATGTGTCTATGTAAGCCTACATGGCTGCATTTAGTCTCTCCTACCTGAGATGACAAAACAGAGCTAGGTAGCTATGCTTCTTTACAGCGTGGAGAGAAAAGCATACCTCTGAGGAGTAATGAAGCCTTTCTGATTTAGACACTTATTTAAGGTTATACACATAATCCCTGAAAGCATACTTTTCTTCTAAAAGAGCTGAGATGACTAACTTAGACCTAGTAGCTCGAGTTGGGTGAGATAAATCCTAAGTACCTTTTCAGTCATCTCTTCGCTTTGTGTGTGACAGGGGAACAAGACAGCCACATCCATTATCGGGAGTTCATCTGCTTTGCAGCTCACACGGTGTCACTGAGTATTTGAAGGCCGCCTGGAGTGCTTATTTCTGTTTTGATGTTCAAGACAAAATTATAAACACGTTCTCTATAACACTTTCTTTGATAAACAGCATTACATAAACTTGTCTGCCCACTTCTTGCCTTTAAAAGGGAGACTAGAGGAACTGAAATAGGCCAGTCCTGTATCGTGCGCTTGCAACTGCATAAACCTGACTGAGCTGTCACCATTCCTTGTATGCTCATTGCTGGGGAGGAAGGGGGAGAAACTGGGGAGTGCTCCCCATCTGTTTGTCAAGTAGCAGAAGGAAGTAGTCTTCCCTATCTCCTTAAATGTGGAAGAAGTCTTCACACCTTATCATGAAATCCAAGAATAGTCACACTTCGAGGATTATCTGCTATGGTTTTTATTGTATTGATATTGATGACTGTATTTCCAGTCTCTGGCAATCTCTTTGCTCGGTTGAGTGGCACACATATTGCTGCATATATATGTATGTCATACAAGGAAACAGTGCTTCCTCTAATTTTGAATAACTACTCATTCATGTAACTGAAAAATTTTTGGACGGTTTTCTTTCTCCTGTATGATGTACACGACCTACTTGAAAGAGAATAAACGGGAGATGAACTGCTTAAACTGAATCAGGTTTGAACTCCAGCACACTCTGAGTGCAGTAGCATTAACACTCCAGCAGTGCTAAGCCTTTACACCACCTGCTTTCCCTGTTTGTGTTGCACTTCTTTTCCTGTGCTTGCTTCTATTGGCCTTTTGCTCTGACAGGCCCTGTGACTCATTCCTCTGGTGTGTTAGTCTGCCTGACAGACTGTCATCCTTTAAAACACTCTGTAACTTGCCTCTTAATGGGAGAAAGAAGTATTTGGGCTGAAGAAGCAGGCATCCATTTGACTTTGCATTTTTTTCATGGTACAAAAGACAGGGCTGTAATACCAGCATCAGATGTTCTGAGTTTGTGCATATGAAAAAGTTGCAGGGAAGATTTTGGTCTCCTGTTGCTGTGATTTATTTTGCCAGGTGCACAACAACTCAGCTAAGGAAACCATATGTTTCTCTGGCATTGTACCAAGAAATAAAACCTTTTCTTTTTTTTTTTTTTTTTCCTTAGGAAGAACCCAAAACAGCTAAAAATTGAAACTTTAAAACTAGAATCAAAATAGTTATTCAACAAGCTGTATAAGGTTGGCTTGGTATTTATTTTCTGTATACCATATTGCTTTGATGTAAATTAAAAAGTACATGCTAAGGTTACACAGATTAATTTGCTTGGCATGGCAACTTGCACTACAAAGGCCAGAGTCCAGCTCAGCTGTATTAAATAGGTAATATATTTTGTTTAAAGTTTCAATTAAAGCCTGAGGTCAAAAGATAAAATGGTCCCTGTGGGATCTTGAACACTTTAAAGCCAATATTAGGATTGCTGAAGGATCAGCCTCTGCTCTAGATGTCTTTTGCGTTCCTTGAAATCTGATATTGTACAGTTGATTGTATTACATTGCTTTTAAAACCACACTAGCCCACCTGCTACAGTAATTCATACTCCTGACAGTTAAGTGGTGTGAAGTGGACCATGGAGGCTTTATTTTAATACCAAACTAACAAGAAAGATGGCGGGGTGGCATTGTTCAGGTTTAGATTGGCACAATACTGTCATAAAGATCAATGTCTTGATTGCACTTCATCTGCCCTTGCTAACTAACATCTGAATGTCTGTTTTCAAATGCACTTCAGCATTTCAAATGCCTTACAAGCATTTTTTATGAGAAATGCAAGCCACAAAAAAGCTAACATTGTAGGAATGAATACAGTTCATGATGCACAAAATTTAAATTTCTCCTTGCGAATCTGCCACATTGCACATGGACAGAAAACAAATCATACACAAGTGTACAGTCCAGAAAGGGGGAGCCAGATTTTACATCTGGTGCAGAGGTTTGTCTCATAAGTACAATGGCTTAGCATGCAGAGAGACTTTCTGTGTTGATGATTATAACATAGCTATCACTTTACTTGATTATGCTTTTGCGTGGATGTGGCTGTTTCTACAAACCTGTTAATATTGTTAAGACTCCTATCCCATTTGCCCCTTGTTCCCATTAGATGCTTTCTTATTGAACTATTTTGAAATAGTTTTTAGAACTCCAGGAAATCCTTTGGTATTGTTTTACTGTGCATGCTGAGCAACACTTAATTTATAAGATCCAAAGATGATTAAGCTGTGAAATACATACCCCACATCATCATTTATGCAGAGTATGGTACCTGCACTTATCTAAGCTTTAGTCATCTGTGTGCTTCCTATGCACCTCATGAAGTTTTACTGGTAATTTCTTACTAAGTGTACATTTCAAGTAATTTTTTTTCTTGTAAAACTAGCTTGGATGGAAAAAGGTTGTTTTTTTTTCTTCCATATGTACATTTTATTACATGTTCCATGGAAATAAGAATGGTGTCCTCTCCAGTGGTGATGGGAATAAAGTGCTAGGCTTCCTTCTCTCCCCCTTCCCACCCTCATTCTGATACTTTAACCCTTCCCCCTCTGAGACTTTGCAGGCTGTGGTAGTTTATATCAGGTGTCCAAAGCTAAGAAGCTAAATGCTGCATCCAGCTGGCAGCCAGTCCCTGGTGATGTTCCGTGGGGCTCAGTGTTAGGGCCAGTCCTGTTTAATATCTTTACTGATGATATGGATGAGGGGATTGAGTGCACCCTCAGTAAGTTCACAGCTGTCACTCTGTTGAGGTGAGAGAATTGCTGTGCTGCAGAGCAGTAAGGCTCTGCAGAGGGACCTGGACAGGCTGGACTGATGATGAGTCATGGCCAATTGTATGAGATTTAGTAATGTGAATTGCTGGGTCCTGTACTTGGGTCACAACAACCACAGGAGAAGGAGGGAAGAGTGGTTGCAAAGGAGCCCAGAGAAAAAGGACCTGGGGGTGTTGGTCACCAACAGCTGAACATGAACCACCAGTGTGTTCCCAGGCATACTGGCTTGTATCAGAAATAGTGTGGCCAGCTGGACCAGAGAACTTACTGACTCTGTTCTCTGCACTGATGAGGCCACACCTTGAATCCTCTGCCCAGTTCTGGACCCATCACTACAAAGAAGACATTGAGGTGCTGGAGAATGCCCAGAGAAGGGCAATAGAGATGATGAAGGGTCTGGAGCACAAGTCCTACAATAAGCAGCTGAGGGAGCCTGGCATATTTAGCCTGGATAAGGAAAGGCCTTATCGCTCTTTTCAACCACCTGCAAGTAGCCAGCTGGGGGTTGGTCTCTTCTGCCAGGCAACCAACAATACAACAAGAGGAAACAAGAAAAAGTTGTGTCAGGGGAGGCTGGATATCAGGAAGAGTTTATTCACTGAAAAGGTTGTCAGGAACTGGAATGGGCTACCCAGGGAGGTGGTGGAGTCACCATCCTTGGAAGTGTTCAAGAAGTGACTGGATGTAACACTTGGTGCAGTGATCTAGTTGATGTGATGTTTAATCAAAGGTTGGACTTTGGTGATGATTGATGTCTTTCTCAACCTAAATGATTCTGTGATTCTATGATTCTAAGTATGAATCTTCAATCTGATTGCAATGTCTCCTATTTTTTTAACTTAGCTTTGAGGGAATCAAGCTGGTTATGAAGATTACAGCAGTAAATTGCTGGAGATGGTAATTGATTCAATGTTTGAGAGCATGTTTGGGTTTGTTTGGTTTTTTTCCTCCCTAGGTTCCCAGATTTTCTTAGTTTTATATCTTTGGATTATTAATCTATATTTTAATATGAAATGTTTGAGTTTTCTTAGGTAGTAGTCTGAAAAAGTTGATTCTAAGGATGAAACACATTTTTATTTTAAACATGCAGGGTTTTATATGAAAATAAATATAATCATAACATTTGCAGACCAAAAATATGGTCCAATACTGAAAATGGACTGCAGGGATCCCAGTCAGGCATGATTCTAGTGGAAAGTGCTTCTAGTAATAGAGTTCTAAAGAAACCTATACTGGAATGAAAATGAAATTACCTATGTTGTGTGATCTCAATGCCTCTGTTTTTGTCAGTATACTTCTTTCACTGGAAGCCTTTGTACAGCAGGAAACAGCTGTGCAAGGTCCATGCTGCAACTGATGTTATTTTGCCCTTCATCTATATCTGTTTTCTACTTAGGTATTTTCCTTCAAAAGTAGCTTAGTGGTCTAATTAAATCAGATAAAGCTTTGCTTCAGCTAATTGAGGCCTATAAGAATTTGTTCAGCCAAAGTAAATGTAGATTGACTTCCATCCATCAAAAACCCTGATAATATACAATACATTCCTTGAAATCTTCAAGGAGATTATTCTGTAAAAGGAAAAAAATCGACCCACAATATGCTTGGTCTGTGCAGACCTTGGTGCTCACTATGTTCACATGCTTCAGCTGTTTCAGGGAAGATGTGCATGCACTGCATATTTATAACCAAAACTGTTAATCTGCTGCAGTATATCTTATACAACAGTATAGTATAACATCAAACTATGCTTCCAGATTTATTGTGTTATTTTATGCACTGGTACCAAAGAGAAAAAAGAGGGAAGTCATGTATCTAGAGAGGTGCATTTATGGTAAGCACATCTGCATCCTTGATTTGCACAAGAAAGCTGCATGGTCGCATTACCAAAGACATAAACTCCTCACATTATTGCGACACACAGGGACACAGACCTCTCCATCATTTTCTAAGGCAACTTGTTTATACTCCCAATTAAAAGAAATGATGGAAAGATTAAATTTAAATCCTGATGGAAAGTCTGTATTAGAGATTTTTATTTTCAAAGGGCATCTCCATCTTCCTTGGTGTTTTGACACTTGGTGTTTTGTCCATGTCAAATTTAATGTTTTCTATATTACAGTTTTACCATGCCAAAATTTGAGGGGCAGATAATTAGCATATATAAGGATGATGCAAGGCATATTTACCCTACATTGTCTCCTTTATGGAGATCATTTTTTGGTTGTCTTTTCAGCTATATCTTTTGGGTTCCTAAAAGAAGGACCACTGGAGGGACATATCTTGTTAATCTGAAAGTATGAGTACTGTACACCTGTGGAGGTACAGTGCTTTTACATCCACAGTTCTATTGTACTTTTTGATTAGAAAGTCTGGCATGCTCCCCACCAGTCCTTTGCTTGGTGTGACTACATGCATCTGAAACAGAAAAAACATGAAATCAGCAGATGAGAGGTTAAGCTAGAACCATGTAACGTACATTAATGTAAATGCTACCTAATTTTGCTTTTTAACAATACGTGGTATGTATTGGAAAATCTTGTGTCCTTAGGTTTATATTTCTTACAAACACATTCCACTTAGTTATCAAGAAAAATTTTAGCCTTTAGGGAATATGGCTGCTAGCAAGCTAATATTTTCTTAGCATCATTATTTAATATAAATATTTAATGTTTATTATGATTGTTATAGGGTTTTAGTTATTATTAATTCTGTGTTAATTGTTGTTAATGCTATGTTAATCAAATATATTTAATTGTAATTAATATCCTGGCGTGATTTTAGTGGGAGGTTTTTGGCTAGTTTATTATTTTTTTGGAATTTTGTTTCATTTTATTTTGAAGGATTATTTTTAAATTCCAGGGATTGTGAGGAAATTTGGTAAAATACTGTTGGTGAATGGTAGTTTTGCAAGTAGTCTATCTTTGAGGCAAATAAAATCCACTTGAGTATAGGGATTTTAATTTTGGTGGTGTAAATCTAGCTAAAAGGTATCCCATTGCAGATTTCTTTGAAAGTATTAATAGAAATGTTAATGTCCTTCTTTTAATGGTGTTTCAGTTCCATATTATGTTTTTCTTGCACTACATTAGTAAATGAGAATTACAGGTTATTAATCTATGATCTTTCTAGTAGAATAAAACAAGAAATGGGTTCATAAAACGCAGAAAATATTAACTGAACTAACCCTTGTGAAGCTGGAAACAGTTTTGAAATACTGGTTGGTCCCATTTTACTCTAGTTGTTTGTTGAATTTATTACCACCACTCATTGTGCAGGCAATGCCACACATGTCTCTGTTGATACAGATTAGGGACTGGAGATAAATGACCATTTCTATCTTAAGGTTTTCACTGCCATGAATTTCATTCTCTGTCATTGTTACCTCTGTTGAACTTTAGAGATCTGACAAGCTTTATTAATAAAGTGTCCATGTGTGATCTTTCAGATTTTTAGGATGAGATTTGAAAGATTTTGCAAAAAAAGCATTTGTTAAAGTAAATATAGAAATCTGCTTATGTGTTGGTTTGCATGTTTTCTGCCAGTGGACACTCTTGTTATCTTTCGAATGCCTAAATTGTTTGTGTTGCAAGTTTATAAGAATGCATGATTATAAATGGCAAATATTATTTTTCATATTTTAATCTCAGGCACTCAAATGCATCCTGAATTACAGAAATCAATCCATACATGTTTTCTCTGACATTTTGTTGGAAAATTATCTCAAGGTGGCATAGCTATTATTAAATTGCATCAGCCTAATGCATAAATTCACTTGATTGAATTAATGGTTCAGTTACCTGTTGCTTGATTCTATTCTGGGTTTTGAGTATGGCAGTGATAGGAGCTGTTGTCAATTTTCAACTTTTTCTTTTCTTCATTTAGAAGATGGAATTAATAACAGACCCCCTAACAGTGTTTCCTTCTGTAGTAATCTATGTTCTAATCAGTTATAATATAGGAATTCTTGATACAGGTTCCTTAGAAAAAAAGTGTTCACCTATATTATCTGCAAAGAGTCACAGAATCACATAATCATCTGTGTTGGAAGACACCCACAAGGATCGTTAAGTCCAGCTTCTGGCCCTGCACAGCACTGTCCCCAAAAGCCACACCATGTGCCCAAGGATATGGTTCAGACTCTTGAACTCTGTCAGGCTGTGACCACTTCCCTGGGGAGCCTGTTCCAGTGCCCAGCCAGTGCCCCTGAGTGAAGAACCTTTTCTTGATATCCAAACTAAACCTCCCCTGAGCAACCCCAGGCCATTCCCCTGGGTCCTGTCCCTGGTCACCACAGAGAAGAGATCGGTGCCTGCCCCTCCTCTTCCCCTCCAAATAAAGTCATAACTGCCATGAGGTCTCCTCTCAGTCTCCTCCAGGCTGAACAGCCCAGGTGACCTCAGCTGCTCCTCATAAGGCTTCCCCTCAAGGCCTTTCACCATCCTCATTGTCCTCTGTTGGACACTCTTTAATAGTTTAAGAACTTCCTTATATCATGGCACCAAGAACTGTCCCCAGCACTGGAGGTGAGGCTGCCCCAGCTCAGAGCAGAGAGGACAATCCCCTCCGTTGCCCGGCTGGCCATGCTGTGCCTGATGCCCCCCAGGACAGGGCTGGCCCTCCTGGCTGCCAGGGCACTGCTGGCTCCTGTTCAGCTTTCTGTCAACCGGCACCCTTTACACTATGCTGCTTTCCAGCCTTTCATTCCCTGACCCGTACAGCCCGAGTTGCCTCATCCCAGGTGAAGAATCTGGCATTTGCCCTTGTTCAGCTTCATATGGTTGGTGATTGCCCACCTCTCTGGTTTGTTGAGGTCTCTCTGCAGAGCCTCCCTGCCTTCAAGTAACTCAACAGTTCCTCCCAGTTTTCATCTGTGAAGTTCAGGGAAATACAGTTTCTTTCATTACAGTTTCATATTTAGATTGACATATTGTGGCTTTGTTTCTAGGTACGCCCACTCAGAAACATGCTCAAAGTTTTAGGAGTTTAGTTTGTGAAGTAGTTGAGCTCCTAAAACCTATTAAAAATTGAATTTGCAAGTACTCCAAAGTTCTTAATCTCTTCTTATATCAGAATCTATCACGAAAAATAGATGAGAACCTTGGATCTGTTTGATATTTGGCAGTGCATTCAGCCTTTACTACCCACAGATAATAGCGCCATCACTTATTGCTGCTTACATTACTCTTAAAGCATCTTGTTAATTGCTTGAAACTCTGCCAAGCTGTAACAGGTTGGGGTGGAATTTTCCACTTGAAGAAGAGAAAAGAACAATATGGATTCCTCATTTCCTGTATGCTAATGAAGCAGGAGCCTCTTGGAAAAATAGTATGCAATCAAATAATTAAACGTTCTGCATTAAAGCATGCAGCTAGGGAGAGGAGTTCAGGGGAGCATGTAGCTTGATTTTCAGCTTCTTCCATCCTTTCAGCACTTACTGACTTTGTTTTGTGCAGATAAAAGTATAATGTTATGTCACTTATTTGTGAGTGCTGACATAGTGAAAAAAATCACATGTGATATTCCTATCATAGAATTTGATGTTCATGTTCTTCTGGGATTTCTTACCTGTTTGGATTTTTTGATTTGTTTTTCTTTTTTTAAATTTAACCTGAGTTTTTTTGGAGGGAGTTGTTCTGTCTTTTTGGCCCTAAACAGCAGCAGAATTTTTTGAGTGCTTCTGTGTATGTAATTGCATATCAAGACCAGTGTATGAGTACAAAATGCTATGTAAATCTTTGATTTAGGAATATATGTAGATAGACAAGTATAGACACATAGACTCTTTTTCCAAACTGGGATGCAAGCCTATAAATACAGCAGGATTGTTTGAAAAAAAGTCTGTTTGTTCTTAACAATCATACTGGTTTCCCTTAGCCTTGGCTCAGCATGACTTCTCTCTCTGCATCATGCATATATTATCTGTGGTCTGAAGTTTGGTCATTTTGCATGCACCACACCCTAACTCCTGAAACGAAAAACTTGCGTGCCATATTGTGCCTGGGATTCTTCTCCTCTGGTGACAGACAAAGAAAAAAATGTGATTTGACCTTGACCAATTTCTTTTATGAAGAAAATCCTCCAGCCTCCGTAAATATTCAAGATAAAGTGATAAAATAGCTCCCATGCTATGAGTTACAACTGGAGGCTGTGACTCACCTGGAGACAGCCTTAGCTGATCTTTACTTGGGTCTCTTAGCTGTAGTCTCTTGATCCTCCAGTAGGAGCATTTGATAACCTGTGACTTCATAATTTTTGGAAGCTACTTAGTCATTTATTAGAGATGGATCAGCTGCTGGGATGATGAAATCCTGAATCTTTAATTGGCATTTTCAAACTGTCATTGACCTAGGCAAGGGCACGTTTATATGCAGAGTCCTTGTGAAAGAGCTGTGTAAGTCGAGTGTTAATCTGAAAGCTCTTACTCTTCATCACTGCGTACTTGTTTCATATTGATTGTTTCCAACCTTTGAGAAATTTGCTTCTTAAAGAAAGACACTTTCTTGCTGTGTACACTAAACTCTTTCTTAGAAACTTTATGACTACAATTATCTAATACTAATATATATATATATATATATATATATATATATATATATATATATATAAACATATAACAGACTTTCCGATATCCCATTCATATATTGTTCTTCAACTTTGCCTACCTCAGCCTCTCATTGTCAAGGATTTCACTTTGAAAAATGTCCAGCTTCAGTCATTTTGTATGTGATTTCTTAAGATTAGCAATTTTAAAATAATGGGTGCTATGTTTTTAATTTAAACAAGTTGTGGCAGATGACCTAATATAACTACATTCAGAGATTAGGTTTTTTAATATCTTGCCCATCCCTTCAATATACTTGCAGGACTGTTTTCTTAAACTTCCCTGCATTTTGAAACAAAATTTAGGTACTTGAGTTATTGTGGTTAAATGCAAACATTTTCCATGTTCTCCCTGCTTTTCCATGTTTTGCAATGTAGAGTGATGGAGGAGAAGTAGATAAGGTAAAATTTCTGCTACTTTGAGACTTTTGACTAAAGCTTACCACGTGGTTCTCTCTCTAGCAATTCTGTTCCAACACTAGTTTTCGTCTCAGCTATGCTATTCCAGCCCTAATAAAGCCTTAACTTAATCGCCTCACTCAAGTGTCTGCAAGGCCTTTTGTGTGTGGGTGTGGTTGCAAGTGTTCAAATCACTTCATGATTTTCTAGATCTCTGCACATTTAAAACATAGAAAATTATGAGATAAACAAATTATGGAAGACTTGAGAAATACGTGTTATTCTCACTAGCGTTTGTTTGATCCTGCAGGAGAAGCCTACATGAGAATGAGCCGGCTGCCCGAAGCAGAGCACTGGTATGTGGAGTCACTGCGATCCAAGAGCGACCACATCCCAGCCCATCTCACCTATGGAAAACTGCTGGCTCTGACGGTGAGTTTATTATTATATACTCCTGGGAAGTGGTCTCAGGTCCTTTGTGTAGTTTAGGTAAAGGGATAGATGGGAAGGCTTTGGCCTGAAAATTGCTTTTTGCCTTATTTGTCACAGTGTTTCAGTTACTTCTTCTAATTAAAGACTTAGTATTTTTTTGTTGGTTTTTTTTGGTTTTTTTTGTGAGACGTTGCATCTATTCTTGAGGTAGTACCAACTCTGTGCTGGGAAAGAAAACAATTATAATGGCACAGGAACTTTGTAATGCACAGTAAGAAGTTCTCTTGATAAAGCCTTTGTTATAAGTTCTTTGGATAATAAGTATTGGAATTAATTCTGTAATATATTCAGTGTTTGACTCAGGGTTGTTGGAGCAGCATATGGCTGGGTGTCACCTATACTTTGTCAATAGCATCTCATGCTTTGAATTTACATTCTTTAGGGGTATCTCTTTGAGCATGTGAAAGAACTGCTCAACTACTAAGAGCGAGTTCTAAAAAATCAGAAGAGTTGGACTTCCTTATTTCTGTAAAATTTACTTAAGTTTTGACTGCAGGTGCGCCTGTAGCTCCAGGTAAACTAACCCCATATCATCGTTATAGCAAAGTGCCAATCCCTCCTTGATGTTCGCACATTTTGAAGATGAAAATGGATTTCCATTTTATTAATTTAAATAATTCTGTTTTAAAACTGCCTTTCATTTGTTATTAGTTTCTCATTCCCATTTTTCTTTCATTTTTATCTATTCTTCATTTACTTTCATTGTTTACCTTAGTGGGTTCATATTTGCTTTCTGTGCACTAATGACACACTTCTGTATGGTTCTTGAGTTGTTGTGCCTCAGTCTGAATATTCCTCAGCTGAAAGTTCCTCAGCTTTTCACTTGGTGATAAGCTTTTTCTATAGTCTTGATTGTGCTGTCCAATCTTCAAGCAAAAGATGTCTTTTATCCAGTGGAAAACAACAGTTCATGATTAATTTCAGGAGATCATTTACTGTTAGTATTTGAATTTGGAAAAGGGGAAGGAAATACAACAAAAGTTTTCTGTATGAGTAACAGTTGAAGACTTAAAAATCGGCCTGTGTTAATGTTAATTGCAGAGTTTTATTAAAAGCTGCCTAGAAGGGAAGGTTTTAACTTGCAATGAAGTCAAGGTGGTAGTGTTATATCTACACTGCCTGTCAGTTTCACATCCTGGAAAGGATTTTTTTTTTTTTAACAATGTCCAGTTACTGTTAAAATTGCTGGGATATTAACAAATATATGCACCCACTATTTGCCTTCTTCTAGAATAGAACTACAAATAGGTTGTACAGGAAAATTGCTGTATTTACCTTGCTTTTCTAGCAGATATCTTGTACCTAGGAATAATAGCAGAAACTCAGTGTTACCAGCTTCTTCTTAGCAGATCTTTGACACAAAAGTGCTAATTTATTGGAATTGCTGTGGGAAAGTGTTGTGGTTTAGGAATAGTACTTCCCAATTCAGTGTTCCCACTGTAACACTCTAAACCACACGTTGCTCTCTCGCTACTCCCTGTCCCTCCCGCTGCAGCAGGCTGGAGAGGAGAATTGGAGGCACAAAAGGTAAAGATCATGGGCTGAAATAAGAACAACCTACTGCAAACAGTAATAAAATAAGAAAACAAACAGTAAGAGCAACGATATTAATAACAAAGTGTACGAGAGAGGCGAACTATTCATGTGGGAATGCTCACAACATAGAAACCCTCAGCAATATCCAACCCTGCCACCATGCTCCTTGATCCAGAAGTGACCCCTCTCCCGCTTTCCTGGAGGGGGAGGTGGTATAGAACAACCTCTGGGTCCTGGCCATGCCTCCTCTGGCTACAGCAAAAATTAACCCTATCCTGGCCAGAGCCAGGACAGGAAGTAAAGAGTTTTCTTAATAAAATCCAAATTTTTGTTTGTTTGATTTTTTTTGTTACACACACACACTCCTACCCCAATACTCCTCTGGTTAATTTTTTTGACTGCTGAGTGTGTGAAATATGAGATCTGTTAGGGAAAGTCTTGCAGTAGTTCTGGGAAACAAGGTCTCACAGTTTTCTTCAAAATAACAAAATCCCCAAATCCCAGAAGCATCCAAACATTGTGAGCCACTAATTTTTTTTTTTAAATTCTGTCCCCTTATTATGAAAGTGCAGGAATAGGATTAAAATTTAGTGTTATTATGCCAACTTTTAGAAGGAGGCAATGAAAAATCTGCAAGAGTCCTTATAGTAGAATTGAACTGTTTACTTTTCTCTGGGGATATAAATGGAAGATATGTGTGGGGTGGATTGTGCCTTGAGCATCTGAGCTGTGTTTGTGGAATGATGTGTCTGAGCAAGGAGAAGATTTGTATACAGCTTTCAACACTGAATACTGCACTATGATAGGCAGTAAAATACCTTTCCTTTCTCAACACACACTTGCTTTCCTATACTTGTTCTGTACCATAACTGTAATCTGTTCTCCTCACATTTATTTGTTATTATCTCTTGACACTTTTTTCTTTATTACTGTTGCTTCTCATATTCATGGCAATATGTACAGATAGGGTTGATGTCCATTCTGTTGACAGCAGTATAAGCTGAAAAGATGGTGCTGATGTCCTGTTGACTTTTAGAATTTCATAAACATATAGCAAGAAACATTATGATGAGAAAATATTTACAGATGGGCACAACATTTTTCTGATGGTTACTTCATTAATGAAAAATAAAAGTTCCTTTATCTTTGATCTGTTGAAATTATTTTGCATTAATTCTAATTAGTTCTTTGAGCTACAGGTCTGAAAAAATATTCAACAGAAAAATGGATTAAGAGATTTGGCAGTAAAATATGTGGGGTTTGTCTCCATTTTGGTCACTTAATCAGTGTTGCAGGTTACTGTCTGCTAAGTGATTCACAAAATGCATTTTGTCTACTTCCTGGTGTACTGAACTTGTGCTAGTATTAGTTCCCATTGCAAATATATAGTTGCTGTAACTGACATGCTTCCTGGAAGTCTTCATAAACTTCATTGGGATTTGGATTAGAGCTGCTCCCTTTGGCATAGTTATTTCAGCCCAACCCCAACTTGAGGTACCACTGTGACTTATTCTTCCGTTACACTTTGCTACCTGGGTTAGTGGTAATTGTCTTACAGCCTGTAAATTTAGAAAAGAGAAAAGCCTTCTTCAGTTAGTTTCTGGATGTTGGAGAAGAGATGTGTTAGAGGCTTCTTTGCTGTCATCTATTGGAATCAAACCTTTGAACTTTTTACAAACCTGTTTCTGAATATAAGTGCTGAGACAAAACTGTTAATAACAGTTCTCTGTGTCTTTTCTAGGAGAGAAATGTGAGATCACTGATGAAGTGAAGGGCGGATGTAGGTGCTAATATAGATAGAAATTTTTCTGGCAGTGAAATTGGGGGTGTAAGGGAAGAGAGGAGGTAATTTCCAGACAAGTTCCTAAATTCCAGCCAAAGGCAGTTCTAATAGAAAACCCCCAGCAGTAAAGTCAGACCTGTAAAGTTCACAAATTCAGCTATGTTTTACTTCTTTGCTTTAATTCCAATGAAGTGGATTAATTTTAACCTCAGTTTTTCTGCCTTCTCAAGTCTGCTGCCAGTATTAATGCTTACTGAAAGCAGGATCACATAGAGTCAGAGAATCATTTAGGCTGGAAAAGACACAAGTAATACTCAAATGGACTTGGGCAAGTTTCTGTATACGTAGGAAAAAAACAGACCAGCTTAAGGGCTCCAGAGGAATAGCTAATGAATTTACAGTCTTGTTGCCTAACATCATAAGTCACAAGAATTTCCTAGCTCCTATATTAGTTCATGTTATATGTTTATATCTAAGAATTACAGCTCACTAAGCTACAATTTTCTTGAAAATATGTTAGGACAGCATAATTTAGTGGTTGAAAATCATGATTAGTAGCTCAGTTACTAGAATAACTGGAAAATAGCCAGTTGTCTGGGGCTTAGGTTTGTCCTTTTTTTATATTTTGGAAAGGACATGTAGCTGTTTAGAACTGTAGTACTTTAGCATTACGTGCTTTTTCATACCTTTAACTTGTTAAGCTGCTTAAATCGCTTGAGGAATTTGTTTTTCAATGTGATATGTTAGTTGACATAGCCAATCTTCTGGTAGCTTTGTACCACACCATCTGAGCCTCATCCCTTGCTTAGGTAATTTATTTCTACATTGTAAAGAAAAGCATAATTTTTTGAAAGGCTTTTAAATTGCAAGGCTCCCAGCTTTAGGATAAAAATGAGTCTGTCAAAAATGACAGTGCCAGGTGATGCCTTGAGCATGTACTGTAATTCATTTTCCATTATATGAGCAGACCTTCTAGAAGAGAAGGTATTGGCTGTCATGCTAAAAAAATCATTTGCAAGTAAGGGTTTTAATTTTTTTTTCTTCCTCGCATTTCAGTAATCCTAAAGAGAAGACTAAGAAATCCTCCCTCCTAATGTCTGGCCTCTCTGCCATCAGTCAGTGTTTGGTTGTTACAGTAGCATGCTACTCTGAGATGCTTTACTTCAATTGGAAAGAAATGTTTTTAAGTTTTGTTTTATCTCTTTTGAGTGGAGCCCACAAATGACCCTGCATAGTCTGCAGCAGTAGCTCTAATTGCTAAAGTACTTAGGGACAGCGTCATATTGTAATATTTAGTGTGCTGCATCTAGGAATTACAGGCTTTGCTTTATTTCTCTGGAAAAAATTGCACAGTGTTTTCTTGCATTTTACATGGCTCCACACAGTGCTGTTAATCTCTTATTTTTTACTGGCTTGGAAAATCACCCGAAGTGCTGTAAGAAAAATTTACTTTGTCTTGTAAAATTTTGGTACCGGAGCTCCAACTATTCAGCAATAATCATCCTAGAAGATTCCCTATAATATAACATATTTGATTTTAAAATGTTTTCTTTAAAGGGGATTGGGAAAAAGGCAGTTATAGACTTGATAGAGAAAGGCAGTGTTTTGGATTAGTATAAAAGTAGCAGGATTGTGACATTCAAGTATCAACATTGAAGTTCAGTACTTTTCTGAAGTTTTGAGATAATTGCTTCTCAGTGAGTGACCATATTTTTGCCTGCAGTTGATTGTTGCTTATGCTTCTGACAAACAGAAGACGTGAGGTATCCTGCCATTTTTGGTCAGTTCTGAAATTACTCAGTGTTGCTATCAAATACCCTACTGTATTCAGTAATTGGTGTAGTGCTTGACTGTCGTCTCAAAATAAATATAAATAAATGGCAACATAGAAATAAATGGAAGATAGGAAGAATAGAAAAGAAAGGGACAGCAGGGGAAAGGGAGAATGGTGTACAATGAATAGACTAATTCAACATTTACTATTTCTGTAATTACTTGCTGCTGGTGTTTCAGCACAGAAAGGAAATTTGCATTTCTGTTGGAAAAATCTCATATTGTCATCTTTAATGCCGCTGGTTCATTGCTACTTTCTTTTCTGTCTCTCTAGATCTACACAAATAGGAAGAAAGCAGGAATGAGGGAGAACAGTCATGATGTCAAAAGAATTGTGACTGTCTTTAAGATACAGAAATTGA
The DNA here is from genome assembly GCF_049639895.1 of Pseudopodoces humilis. NCBI lineage: Eukaryota > Metazoa > Chordata > Aves > Passeriformes > Paridae > Pseudopodoces > Pseudopodoces humilis. The sequence goes on along the minus strand of NC_142204.1, from coordinate 33,649,033 downwards.
AATGCTCTATGTTAAATCTAGTCATGATCTTCTAGAATGGCTTCTTCTTTTAGTAATCAACTCCTTTAAAGCAAACAAAAATATTTTCAGTAATACTTAGGGGACCAATAATTGCCTACACATAGAAGAATCTTTAATTAGTGAACAGGCATTTTCTGAACAGGTCAATTTAATTAGATCAGCAAAGCTCTTAGGTATTTCATTTTGGGAAACTATATCCCTTGGCTATTAGTACTGCTTCTAGGAAGATTTTTTTTTTAAATGAAAATTGGAAATTTCAGCTAAAGTCACATCATGACAATATAAAATTGACACTGAATCCACGAGAATGCCTTGCCTAGGAAATCAAGTTAAGCCAAGCAATAGACACTACTGCTTTTCTGTCTTGTAGTCAGTTTGTCATTGGAGTCTGGCACAGACACTATAAGCTTTCTTGACACTTGAAATCTCTTGAGGGTTGTAATCAATACATGCACAGTTTGTACTTAGTTCTGAGTTTGCAAAATGAGAGTTATTTTCATTTTTGTTCCCAGCTTACAAGCAATTCACTTGCAGGGGCTAGAAGGAAGGGGTTTCCCTCTTCAATGGGGAAAATCAGGTTCACTGACTTCAGAAATGTGAGCCCTTTTTTAAAGGTTTGGTTGTCTTGTGGATCTGGAGCTTTCACACCTCCAGTCTGAATGACAGGATTTCCGAACTACAGAAATTTCAATAGCTGACATCTATATTGAGTTTGCATTTCTTCAGAGGCTGGCTGCATTCCATAAGTATTGCATCCATAGATATTCTTTCCAGTCCCCTTAGGACATGAGTTTGGCTGCATGCCAGTTGTAACAGAATTAATTGTAAAGCAGAATATTTTCATTTAAATATAGCATATCTGTCTAGTTCATAAATGTCTCTGGAACAGGTATTTAGGCACATAGCCCCTCACTAACCTCCTTTAGGGAATCTCATCTTTGGTATCGTGTTTCTGACTTCCTGTAGACAGGAAAGGGGGAGCCCTAAACTTCTCACTTCACTCAACATAAGTTTAAAGCTTGTTAGAGAGAACATCACTGATACAGGATGAACTGCTTTCATGAAAGAATCACAGACAGTTTTGGGTTTGGAAGCAACCTTAAAGATCTAACCCACCAAAAGAGAGATCTTTTTTGTTTTATTACATGATTAGATATAGCTGCTGTAGTTACTCTGTGCATAGTAATTTGGTCACTAATTGTGGAAAAATAGGCCAGATTTAGCTTAGAAGAAATTCATAGGACTCAGTGAAAGCAGCGTGATACTGAATTTATATTCTACTGACTGGCCAGTGAAATATGAGTAGATATTAATTCACTTCTTTATCAGAAAATATAAAATGTGGTTTAAGACTAAACAGAAAAGAAAGGGACTAACCTGGAAATTTACTTCACATTTCAGTACATATTTTTGGTACAAAATGGTCAAAGCTTAATGACTGAAGTGAACATTTCAATAGGGTTCTAGACAGTAAATAAATCATAAGGTATAGAATGAAATCCATTCTTTAAATGTTTACTTAAGACTTTACACAATATTTCTTGGTTTCAACAGTGATGTAAGGAGGTAAATTCCTTCTAGACTTCAAGCTATCCCAAAAGAAAGACTAAAAATAAGATACATCATTAAAAAAAAAACACCAAACAAAAAATCCCACCACAACAGAACAACAAAAAAAAACCTCCAAGGGGAAAAAAAATTATGCCTACATTTCTTTTCTATATTGTTTTGAATACTTTATTAGAACAAGAATGATTTTGTTGATAGGGGACACATAAACTGAAAAAAATGGAAGTCAAATAGCTTTAATATATTATTGATTCATTTGACACATAATACTTGAAAAAAGTATCACCCTAATATTGTCTCAGACATGTCCCAAGTCAGTAAGTTTTAAGCTGGAATAGGCACTGCTTCAATCTCAACTCTATGGTTATCATGCCTTTAATTGCCACTGTAGATACACACTCAAGAGCACAGTATATTATTATTCTCTCAATTAACCTTGGCTCTTGGAAGAATCACACTGACTTCAGCAGTATTTCAGTGAAAATAGCAGATGGATTTTTACTCAACAAAATTCTGCATCTGTTTGAAGGAGGACTAATGTTATATATTAAGATGTAAGTGAACCACTTAAGGTACAAATAGAGGATTAAACTAAAAGAAGAGGTTGGATTTTATTGATTCTACCAAGGTTTATTTCCAAAGGGAACTACGTTATGTACTGGGTTTTGCAGAAAGTATGCAATGTACTGAATTGTGCATGTGAGGACCCTGGTCCAGTGAAATGACTGGGAAGGAGAATGTTAGTCATGACCTCAGTGACAAAGTTATGTGGATATGTCACAACAATGAGAAAGTTGCTTCACATTTATTATAAAGTTTAATGTATGTTGAATTACCTTGACTTGGTAGATAAAGATTTATAGTGTAATTTCCTCCAGAGTAATCCAATTCATGCTTCCATACACTGAGATGGCTTCTCTGCCATGTTTGATTATTATTATTTTATTTCAATAAAGATGAGATGAAAAGGCAAAATTTGTCTTTTTAATGCACAGGAAGTATAGAAACAGAGATAAATTTTAAACCTTTGATATTAAAAATCTGGGTCCTCTATATTTCACTTGGTCTAGCATTTCCTATACAAATTATGGTATAAGATATTTATATTGTAATTCAGAGTGAAGAGGGAAGAGTTGTAGAAATAACAGCAAAATGAAGGAAGAAAGAAGAATTTCTTTAGCTACCAAATACTAGATACTAAAGTTCTTTTTGAACTACTAATATTTAGAGCTGGGGTGGAGAGCTTGCCTGTGTCAATGACATCATTGTAAGCTGCAATTCCATAGTTCCTCTTTCATTAGTCCAGCTAAGTAAAAGCTTTTGAAGAATTTATTACTCATTTACTCAGTATCACACCATTTAAGTTGTGTTGTGCCTCACAACTTTTGTGAGGGAAAAGGAATTGGTTGTGAAACAGGATATGTAGATCTGCAATTACTTATGGAAACATGAAAAGGAAGTCACATGTTCATTTCAAACTTTTTTACTATCACTGAATAGTCTGTGACTTTAAAGTGTTCTAGAGAGGAGGAAGAAAAACATGTAACATAATATTTGGTTTTCTCTATTCAGTGTGCACATTTTAATCAAACTTCCGTTAATAAATCTTTTCATAATTCAATCTGTTTTATTAAAACTGTGAATGCTTGCCAAAAAAAGAAAAAAGAACAGATGTAGAGAATGACAGTTAACTGCATTTGTGGCATAAATTAAGTTATTTATGCAATCACATTATTACCTGTTAAAGTTGGTAAAACTGTATTGAAGAATGAAGTCTGTGTCCTACTGGTGATCCCCCGTAACTTTTGAAGAATGATGAATGTTTATGACATATAAAGTTGGTTCAAATTGCAGAGACCACCTAATTTGTTGAACCACCTTACTGGTTGCCACTGTGTCATCATAGTTTCCACAGGAGGGTTATTCAGAGCTGCTCAGCTGTATTAGTCTTTTCCAGTTTTACTACCATTGCAGGGTCCCTGGGCCTCCAGCAGCCTCAAGTACAACAGCTGCCTCAACATGAATTTGGCACAATTTACCAGAAAACTGAGGAAAAAGAAATTGGGGTGGATACCGAAATGCTAGTTTTATCCTCAGCTTTTTAATATTTTAAGGATAAATACAGTCTTTTACTAATGTGTGAACTGCCCTTAGTTGGCTCTCTTTCATTTGTTCTGGTGATCTAACAGTCATTTATATTTAATTTGTATGAAAGCCCAGATAAGTTGTATGTTTGACCATATTAGCAAGCACAGATACATTGATTTGGTCTCTAGGGAAGAAGCAACCATCCAAAAAAACCCTCTTGCAGTCAATTGCAAAGAACTTGTTTTAAAAATCAAGCTTCTGAAATAATATTTAAACAATTAACAGTTTGTCTTCAAAAACTGCAAGCACCCAGCCATTCTGATTTAGAGTCTGCATGATTTGTGGAGAGAGAGGTATTTCTGAAAACCAGGAGGACTTATGTGTTATGTTGTAAGAGCCCTGTTTTACTTACCTGCACTTTTAAAACTTTTTTTTTCCCTTTTTAAATTTGTTGGTGTTGCTGGAAGATGGTAATCAGAGGCAAAAAATGTTTGTTTGGGCATGAGACAGGGGAGAGGGCGACTGATGTTCTCTTTATTAATGGAAAACTCTGGGAAGTTTGTCCTTATTATATGCTTTAGGTCCAGATCTGGTAAGGCAAATATCAGCCAGTCTTTCAAATCAATTATTAAAGTGTCTTCATAATGTTCAAGTTCTTCAGCAAGGAGATTGACATTGATTGTTTTATGATGTCTTGTTAGTCTCTGCACTGAAAAGCCATAAATATGCCAGTGCATCTGTGCAGAGGATCTCCATTAGGGTTTGGGCTGGGACCACCCACTCATTTCTCCTGAGCTGTCATATAGCACCTTTTCATTAGCCACTGACCTGGACTGAATGTAAACTTGTGACCAGGAGGAGAAAGTTATTTTATATCCCATTATTAATCTTCAGGGCTGTCAAGTATTTTCATTAAAATTTATGAATAACTTCTTTATCCTTAAAAAAAGTCCGCTATCATGTGGTTGTAAACTTAGAGTTTTTTGCTTTGTAAAATTGCCAGGGTATGTCATTGTGCATATACGACTGCAAACCCTGCTGCTAGAAATTGGGAGGTTTCCAGTAGCTCTCAATTCCTGTGTTTGTATGGGTCAATACACGTAACAGTGAGCATGCACACCAAATAGCTTCCTGCCCCAAATCAGTATTTTTCAGCTGTTAAAACAATTAGTTGGATTTTCTTTAAGAGTTATAATTTCATTCTTTTATACCATTTGTTTTATTTAATGCTGAGAAATGTGGGAAAGGGACAATGACAGGATTACTGTCAAATAAACTGCACAGTGTCTGCATTCTGTTGGATAGTTAAGATGTATATTGGATAATTGAAAAAAGGTTGATAAAAACTAAGTTTTAATCGTGAAATAGCCTGATTCTGTCAAGTGGTTGTATTTTACATATTTTGACACAAAAAATGGTGTATATTAAATCTATGCTGAGGTATTGACATTTTAGCAGTAGACTGCATTAAGCAGAACATTTTAGTGGTGTTGTGCAAGGTTCCTCACCATGCCAGTCTACAAGAAAACACTTTTACTCATTTTTTAAAATAGTTTTTGACAAATGTATATAAATTAAATTGATGGCCAACATGAACAGATGGAACTTCGCTGATTATTTTTAATCAGAGGACTTTATGTCTTGGCTGATATAATTAAAGATTTTTCTCCCCTTTATCTGTGAAATGACCATTTGAGCCTGTAAATAGCACAGTACTTTTGATGTTATGTATGCTGGCACCTGTCATCATTGTGTATTGTAGGTCTCCTGACTAGCCCGAACTTGAGTGCAGCATGCCATTTGGAAAGTGCCAAAAAGAGTAGAGCAGTCATGTATTTTTGGTGATTCCAGTAAATAAAAATTAATCATGTTTGACAAATGTTTGTGGCCTTATAGTTCTGTCCATAGAAGCTACAATTTTGTGACTGTATTCAATGAACTGTGCTTTGATGTTCTAGAAATAGACACAGAGTGCAAACAGCTAAAACTAATTATGTGACTCTGTTAAAAAAGGCAATTATGCAAAATCTGTAGATGTTCATTCTGTCAGTGTTCATGATACATATGCTTAGTGCCTTGCATTTTGAAGCCTTGATGCTAGACTTAGAAAAGCCATTGTAACTTTCAGCAGACCACAATTACCAGCCTCAGATTTAATGTGCAAATGTGAGTGTTTGATTATCACCTCATCCTGCCAATTGTTTTAATTGATGATTATTTTCTTATTCATTTTTTGTTCTTAACTATACTTACATGCTATTTAAAAAAAATGGTGTTTTAGATATACATACATATATACATACATACATATACATACACATACATATATATATACATATGTATATATATGTATGTCTTTACTCCACTAGTAAAAGAAGAAAAATCAGTCTGGGCTACCTGTCGTATGTTTTTTTGGTTTGGGCTTTTTTGTTTGTGGGTTTGTTGTTTAGTTGTTTGGGTTTTTTAATAAAGCAGGATGAACCACTGCAGTATAAGATAGTGTACTCTATCATGTAGTTGTACCGTTTGGTTGGTAGGAATCTTGTGCCATGAGGACTTGGCTGTAAGGAATACGGCTTTACCAAAGAAAGTTTACAATATAATAAGGCTGAATTGTTATCTCCAATGAACATTCATTTTGTGAAACTGGAATCCTGTAAATGTTAAGCCTGCTCGTATCTCTTCCAGGATGATCTCTTGAAATGTGGCCTCTGCTGGTTTTGGTGGAACCTGGTCTTCATGCAGTTCTTGGTCTGCTGCACAACTTCCTTCACTCTATTTTATTATCTCTAAGACAATTTCCCTGAGGGAAATACTGAGAATCTAAAGCAGCTGTAATCATGAGCAGACCTCTTTGTTATTCCTGTGTTAACTTGTGGGATAGTGCAGGATGTGTGCCATGTCTGTTTCCAAACCACAGAACTTGAGAAAGCCTATATGGCTGTATCTGTGAAATAACACTCGAGGCAACTTGAGAGGTGCAGACCACAAAGCCTTTCTTCCACAGGGGTTAAGCTTAACTGTTCTTTATTCTGCAGGCTGCCTATTTTATAGCACAAACCACAGCAGCTAATTTTGTGGGGATAGGGATAAACAGGTCGCAGGTGTCTTAGTGAATATGTGATAGTGATTTGTGTTTGAGTATCAGACTAGACTAATCCAATATCACTGTTTTTTCAAGAATAATGACCACTAATGCATCTGCTCTGGCACTTCTATACCATAATGGACCTATAGAGATTTGGTGATTCCAGTGATAAGAAAATCTCTGTCTCAGAAAATGTCTATTCTTTTTACCATAAGTTTTCTTAGGCTGTGGTTTTGTTGGTTTTGGTTCTTTTTTTCCCTGACCAATTGTCATACCCTTGACCATTGTCTTTAAAAATTAGCATTTCTGTTACAGTTGTTTTATGATTGTCAGAATTGATTTCTGATAAAATCTGACTTCCCACATTAAAATCAGAAAGACATATTTTTTTTTTTACTTTCCACATTAAACTCTAAAATAGTTTATATTTATGTACTTTCATTTGTGGTAACTTTACCTTTGGCTGTGTGTATAGTATTTTTTAGGATGCAAGGAAAAGAAATGGAGCTACCTCAGGGGCATTCAGAATGGATATTTGAAAAAGATTTTTCACTGTGAAGGTGACTGGTCACTGGACCAGGCTCTGCAGGGAAGTGGTTACAGCACCCAGCCTGTCAGAGCTCAAGAAGGATCTGGAAAACATGTAGTCACATGGTTTTAGGTAGTCCTATGAGGAGCAGGGATTAGGAGTGACTATTTAAGGGTCCTTTCCAACATGAGAACTCCTAGGATTCTGTGATTTCGTAGAACCATAACATGCTTTTCCTCCCCCAGCCCTCACTGACTTTTTTTCTTAAGAGCATGACTAAAGCTCTGTCCTAGTTTTCCTTCTGAGTTTAGCTTGGGTGAGTGTAATTGCTTGTCCAGAAAAGTAGCATGGAACTGATGTTCACCCCAAAGCCCTTTACAATACTTCAATACTTTTTGCAATATGTTTCTACCACTTCCTTACTTCTTGGACATTTATAATGTTGGTTACATTTCTTCCTTAGTCTGGAGATCTTCACCATAAAGTAGCTGACCACAAAACTTACTGTAGTATTTAAACACTCATATTTATTTAAGTTAAAGTCTAGTGATAATAGTTGTTGTTTTTCTGCAGTGCCTGGAGTTTGGAAATTTTAACTGTACATGATTGCTCTGTAGTGACACACTGTTAAAATAATTTCACCCCTTTTTTTTTTTTTTAGGGACGCAAGAGTGAGGCAGAGAAGTACTTCATGAAGGCTATTCAGCTGGATCCTACCAAAGGAAACTGCTACATGCATTATGGTATGTTTCAGATAGATAGGATTTCAACACGTGTTCCAGGCTTGCTGTTAATCTCTCCCAGTGATTAAAGATTTGAAAAGTTCTACTGGCAAAATATCTCCTCTAAAAGGAAAGAAACTAATCTGCCATATATTACTTCATTACAATGTTTCAATCATTGTAGAGGGAGAGGTGAAGATTTTCATATTTTGCATAGCTTTCCTCCTGTGAGAGGAATTTCAGTGTTGCTGCCTCTCTGGGAAAGAACAAATTGCCATATGTCAAAGTTTCATGGCCTGGAATATTATTGTTAACAGTTTTGGCCTGACATCACTCATGGTTGGTGGGTGGGCAACCAGAAGTTTTACTTTAGTGTTCATGAGTTTCATATATTGAAGTGTCTTACAGGCCTTACATCCCAGCACCTTCTTGGCTTGAAATGGCTTAGTATCACAAAAAATTTGGACATGTTGGCTGTATCTTTCCTTTCAAGCCATGCATGTTGCACGAAGCACACCGTTAATTTGAAGGTATCTTTGTAACTTTGGATTGTTTTTGCTAGATGTGCAAAAAACATTTCCAGATGTGTTTAGTCTCAGGGAACCAAAATTATTTATCTTTATGGACTAATTCTAACTGCATTTTAAAGCTGATAATGGACAAATCCTAAAACACAAGCTATATTGTGCCAATTGGCATAACATAAAAAGTAGTAAGTTTCATCTTCGTTTAGGAAGAAGGTCGGGAACCACAAAGCATACCATATGTATCTTCGTATATTATTTTAATTTCCTCTTCTGATTCTTGCTGGTAAAATGATTAAAAATGAGTGGGCAAGAGGGAAAAATAAATATCACATAATGATCATGTTTTTACTCTGTGATATCTTTGTCTGCATTGCTCACATTATATTTGTTTGGTCTGTGCAGTATGAAATTCTGTATGTTAAATACCTAGAATCAACCTTTGGACTTCGGACATTTCAGAGACTTTAAATCAACATAGCCCAGTGTTGCATTATTTTGCATTATGAAACACTGCAGTTCACAGCCTTGTTTTCTATTTATGCCTGTAAAGATGATAGGGATATTTGTGCATATAAAACCCCATTGTTTCATTGGGATGTAAGTACTGTGTATATCTCAAGACAATGAGGAAAAAGTTACAGCTGATTGTTTCTTGAAATCCTACTCAAGCCTCTTCCAGCCTTTGTTATTAAGAAATCTGTCTTCATTTAGTAGGAAACCTTGCATACAAATTCAATGGTTGGTCTCAACAGTCCATCTCAGCAAATGATGTTAGGATTTAGTGTATTTTATTACAAGTCTAGAATTTTTTTTTCTTTTTTGCTCATTAGTCATCAACTTACTTGTCCTTTCCTGCAATATTCCCTCTGTCTCATTTTCAAGTACCCTATAAACTAAAAGCATGGTTATTCAAATCATCATTTATGTCTATTTGATTTCTTCATTACAATATTAACATGGTGTGTTGTTTCCTAATTAAAACTATTCCTTAAAAGCATTGGAAAACTTTTCCTTCATTGTGTCCCAGGTTAGAAAAGTGGGTTCTGTCATCGTGCAGAGGTGGTAATTGCAAAATAAGTGAGGTTCTACTCAGCAGTTTAGGAGTGAAGAGCAAAATTTAATCAGTGTTTGGAATACCAACATAGTAAAATAGGATGCTGAAAGGCAATAGATAGAAGAAGTTTCTCTTTAACAGTCACTAGGTCTTGGAGCATTATACCCAAAGATCTCTTATGAGTGTATGTGAAATCTTTTCATAAAATAACTTCTGATCCCCTCACCGATTCAGTGATGTTATTCTACATTTTTATCAAAGTAGCTATGAGAAAGATATGGCCTACTTCTGCTTGGCTCTTGTGTCTGTGTAGTACAGCTGATCTCAAATCCTTGTTATTTTGGTCACAGGACTTTATAAAATTTGATATAAATTTTCCTTGCTTTTTATTTCTTTCTTTCTTTCCTTTTTTCCTTTCTTTTCTTCCTAGCTTTATTTCTCTTTTCTTTTCCACCTATTTCTTGAATTAACGAGGGCTGTGTACTGTGTTTTACCAGGGACATTCCAAATAATCCACTGGAATCTCTAGTGAGCACTTGAAGCTTTACCCTTCCATCTCATTAATTTGTTCCAGCACCTTGTCACAGGTACATTCTACATCCTGTATGCCAAGAGTTTAATTATAGGGAAATACATCCATATTTTGCATGTAAATCTTAGAGATTACTTTTTTTTCTCAGCATGAAGATATTGGAAGAGAGAATAAAGTAGCTGGCATCACTCCTAAAAAAACACATACCTCACAAAGCAGCCAAATGAAAAGAGTGGTCAGCTGGGACATGACAGGGTGTTGATGGAGTAGCAGGAATAAATGGACTGAAGATTTTCTTCCAAGTGCACATGGATTCCATACGCTTAAAATTTGTGCTTCCAGGTTGTGCAGATGTTCTTTTTGACTTCTTACCTTCTGGACTTTTCTTGGATCTATGAGAAAAACTGTCAATATGCTGTATCTTTTAAGAGACTTACCTTTGTATTATATTGTGCTTTAATTCAAGCCTTAAGCCAAAGCTATTTTTAGGTATGACTTGGTGCAGGAGGCAGCTTATTTAATCACATGAAAATTTGGAGAGAGTGGAACAGTTTCATGGTTGCTCCTTGAAAGATAACACCACAGCATGCTTCTCTGCTCAAGCTGGCATTATAATTAGTGTTCTATAGGTACTTGGCTGACTTTGGATTTAAGGGGATTTAAGTTTTAAGCAGTGTTTCCTGGACTCATTATGCCTGAAGATGTCTGAAGGGAGAAATAGTGGAAAAGCGGAAGAGATATAAATCCCTGTAGACTGGCTGACATGATGTCACTTCATTGGACGTAAGGGGAAGGGGCTTTTACTCTAGTGACCAGAGAGAATGGCAGTCCCTTCTCAGATGGAAATGCAGGCTGCTGCTCACCTGACCACTTTTCTTTTGCCCTTCTTCCCTTTCTACCTCTGATATGCCAGTTATCTGAACATCTGAACTTGATGCAAAACCATTGTCTTATAAATACAAGAGTGTTGAAGAGTGGTACAAGCTGCACAGGTACACAGCATGCTACCAGAAACACCTCACAGATGGAAGAGAGAAAATTCTCATGAATCAGGAAGAAGAAAAAGTGAGAGAGGAAAGACTGAAGATGCACCAATACTTTTATTTTTATTTTTTCAGAAAATATGTTTTTGAACTAGAACACTGGAGGAATTTTTTGGGGCACTGAGTTTGAAGCTTCTGTAAGGTTTGCGGCTTTTAATTGGATATCGTTAATACACATTTTCTAAAGACTGCCTAAAATGAACACTTTTGACTGAAAGAGAACTTAACATTTATTTCCAGTTTTTTTCCTCTGGGAAAGTTCTTATCAAACTGTCATACTCACATCTGCTCAAGATATTGGCAGACATGCATCCACTCTACTTTGAACATTTAACTCAAGTAGGCCATTTTGAATCTTTCAAGATCTTGGTAATGTTGGTCATCAGCAGATTGATGACATAATTGAAGTGATCTCCAAGGACTATTTGATTCTTTCTGAGCTACTTGCCTCAATGAAATGAAATGGATGAATCTAAGTGTCAGTCCTATAAACCACAAAGAGTGGTATGTATGTTTAGTATGAACTAAACAAATTAAAAGGAACTGTCGTCTAAATATTTTAAGAACATAATGGCATCTAAAGAGCCAGTACATCAAATTTGTTAAAAAATGTGCCCAACATAGGGATATTCAGTCAGGTCAGACAAGTGCCCTTATGGCTCAGAGACTATGTTGTTTTGGATATGGTATTTGGATATATGACAAAGGAGGTAAAGGTCCCTATTTCTGTCCACACTGAGCCTATCTCAGGAGAAGTTGAAGAAAGATTATGGATGAAATTTTTCAGTGCACAGAGATGAGGTGCACTTCAAACAGTGACATGCTTACGTGCTCATCTCTTTTAAAAAATGAACAAAATAAATTCTTCAGTGTAATTGAGGAGTTGGAAATTGTTGAAAGCTTTCTATACTAGCTTTCCCTTAAATGATAAACATCATAAATCTGTGGTGATATTTGTTGTGTGAAGATTTTATCTCCAGAAGTGTCTTATTTTATTTATAATTTGCTGTTTAAAAACAAAATTAAAATAATAATAATCATAAAAACTCCACCAGGCAAAAAACAACAAAGCAAACAAAAAAAAAACCACAAAGAACAAATGAAAAAATCCCAAACCAAATAAACCCCTCACAAAACACTAAAGCAGAATTCATTTTACTTGTCTGCTAAAAATAGGTTTTGCCACTATACCTCTTAAAGTGCATATAGTGGCGTCTCTCCAAAATGATGAAAATGGAGTGGAGGATAAAAGAGGGAGACAAAGTTGGAGTGAGACTTCAAGACAAATATGGGTAGAGGAGCCTTCTCCCTTATATTTGTAATGGCTTAATTGGAATAGAAAAGTCTAGAACCCCACAGGATGTTCAAATTAACTCTGTTTTATTAATAGCTGTTGAAGACCCCCCCCTTTTAAAATAGTTTCCTTTGAATAATACATTGTTTCTAATAATCCTAAATTGTTTAAAGATTTCTTTTTCATTATAAAAATTTATTATTCTCATTATATTAATTATGCACTCACTGAATTTGGCAGTTCACACTGATCATCTGCCTTTTTAAGTGCATTCCCAGTTAGAGACATAATGCAAAAAGAGACTTTCAAATTACCTGAAGCTGAACTGTATTAGCTATATCCTCACTGAACTAAGAACAGATTAACATATTCCCAAATACACTTTTATTTTTACATTGTCTTTTGCTTTTGAATTTGTGATAATTTAGGTGTTATTTTTATAGATATTCTTACATTATCTGTTTCTTTTTAAGCAAGTTTAGCTTCTTAACTGCTGTTTTATTGTTTTTCAATTTCATCCTAATCTTTCTAATCACTGTTTCTGCAAAGGGCTCTTAGCCCTTTTTGATACCTAAATTTTTACCTAAATTTATGAGTGCTTTGAATCTGTCTTACTTCCAAATATGGCTGCTTTACCACTCCTATGTCACAGCCTGAAAATAGGTTGGAATTGCTGTTGGTTAAAGATCAAAGTATATTTCATTGAAATACGATTGCAGTGAGTTTTCAAGCACCATTTTTTTCAGTCTTTAAGTCTTAGGCTTACATGTATTAGTGAGTGTGAAAATTTTTATATATTTACAGGTGTGAATTGATTTTTTTTTTTTCTTAGATGTTTCTACTTAGATTGAGGTTCAGTAAGGTGAAGTGCCAGGTCCTAGACTTCAGTCACAACGACCCCACGCAGCACTGCAGGCTGGGAACAGAGTGGCTGGAAAGCTGTGCAGAGGAAAAGTAGCTGAAGATGCTGCTTGTCAGCAGCTGAACATGAGCCAGCAGTGCCCAGGTGGCCCAGAAGGCCAATGGCATCCTGGCCTGGGTCAGCAATGGTGTGGCCAGCAGGAGCAGGGCAGGGATTATCCCCTTGTATTTGGCACTGGTGAGGCCACACCTTGAGTGCAAGGTCCAGCTCTGGGCCCCACAGTACGAAAAACATTGAGGTGCTGGAGTGTGTCCAGAGAAGTGCAACAAGGCTGTGAAGGGTTTGGAACACATGTGAGGAGCAGCTGAGAAAACGGGGGTTGTTCAGCCTGGAGAAAAGGAGGCTCAGGGGAGACCCTATCACTCTCTCTGACTCCCTGGAAGGAGGCTGTGGCCAGGTGAGGTTTGGTCTCTTCTCCCATGCAACCAGTTTAAAGGAAATGGCCTCAAGCTGAGCCAGAGAGGTTCAGGTTGGACATCAGGAAGAATTATCTCACTGAAAAGGGTAGTTCAGCATTGAAACAGGCTGCCCAGGGGGGTGGTGGAGTCATCATGACTGGAGATGAAGAAGGAGGGCTGGTCATGGCAGTACTAACTTTAATGAGCACTGAGGTGGTCAGTCAAAGGTTGGACTCAATGATCCTGAAGGTCTTTTACAACCTAATTGATTCTTTGTGCTGTATTTATAATATTTCCATGTAGTCACATTGCTGTCAGTGCTTGAGCTTTGTGGTTTTTCTCTTCATTGACTGAAGAACGGCCTAGAAAAAATTTATTTTTCTCACATATGTTAGGAAAAGTTTCTATGAAGAAAGCAGTGAACTAATGAAAAGTAGAGTATCAATGTTGTATTTATAAGAAAGAGGAATATCCATGACCTGCTCATGGAATATTACTAATTTTTTTAGGAGAGTTTTATGTGCATGGTAGAAATGTCACCCTAGTCCACAGGTAGATTAATGTTCACTTTTGTCAATGAAATGAATAGAATTTCAGAAGCCATAAATCCAGTGCCTGGATTATCCTATTTCTGACTGAGGTTAGCTAAATGGAGTATTTGCTAAATGATAAATAAAAGTGCATGGATCTGCTGCATTGGGAACCTACATGATGGTTTTGTATTGAGAAATTAAATCCCTTGATGAGGTAGGGTCAAAGTGAACCAGATATGTCCATCACTAACTCACTTCCCAATATGCACTCATGAACCTTTCTGCCAGTGACAGAGATTTTGCTGTTTTAAATCTTTTGGAAATCCTAATATTAGTTTACAATTATTTTTTAGGGAAACTATAAACAAGTTTATGATACTCAAATAATACATGTTCATAGAACATATGTGCTCTTTGGAGAAAGAGTCTCTCTGTCTTGAACATACCATGTGCCATCAAATCAGGGTCCTGACTTTGGTCTGTGGCTTATACCTGCTTTTGCAGTATCAATGCACGTAATTCCGAGAAGACAGGATTCCTAGACCTGAAACAGGAAGATAGAACTGTCTTGAAAAAAGACTTCATTAAGCTTCTGACTTTCTGCTCCCAGAACTCTCTCTATAAACTTTAAGAAAATCTTCAGCTACTACTAACCAGCAGTATTTCTTACTTCCAAACTGAGGACAAAGAGCTGTGCAGAACAATCTACCAATTTTAATTCCTTTTTGCCACTCTCTAGGCTACTGTTATCACACAACATTAAAAGAAGATTATTACAGGCCATTTTTTCCAAACTCCCTTTAGAACCAATCGCTCAAGTGGAATGCAGTGGAGTATTTCCAAACAAGCTAGGTCACTGACCTGAAATGCTGTGGAATTTCCATGCTTCTGGCTCTTCCCTTGGGTTTAGCCTTAAATCTAATCATTCTGACGTCTCTAATACGTGGTTGACTCTGCTTCCTCAGCACAATATACTAAACTGCTCAAGAGATGTGATATAGATAGTGCAGATCAGAGACAGGGTTAGAAATGTATGCTTCTTCCATGTTGCCAAAATGTAGCTATTCAGTTGGGACTGAAAAATGAACATGAACAATGCCAGAGGCACTGGGGAATTTTGTAGAGATAGCATGAAGCTGCTACAGAAGTACAGCTGGATAGTTCTTTTTCAGCCAAATTTTACATTTCCAAACCTTATACATCATCAAGTGTCTGGAAAATTATATAGAGTTCAGGATCTTCCTCAGTATGTGTAAATCATGAGATCCTCTGTAGTATATATTTTCATCATTAATCTTTTGGTTTGGTGAGAGCTTCCAGTGATCCAGATGTGGTCACAGGTTTAGTCATCAAGTCCCAAAGGTCTGCTAGTTAATTTTTTCTGTTTTATCTGTGATCATGCTCTGAATGACATCCAGTGGTATATTTAGCTCAACTGTAACAGATAAGTTTTTCAGACAAAGGCTAATAAAAAAAAGTCAATTCTAAGCCAGTGCATATAATGACATTGCAGCACCCACTGGCTTTCTTAGTGTTTCATTATATTTTATTTGCATGGAAGAATTTTCTCTATGGGAACTAATTAAAGGGAGAAAGTGTCCAGAAGTCCTTCCAGCAAGAAACCAAGAGTACACCTTTAGATTAAGGTGGAATGGGATACAAGGAGCAACAAAAACTGAAATGCTACTACCATTTGAGTGATTGTGATATACATTGCTGTTATTTCTCCTATCACATCTTTCACGTTCAGCAAGAAATTGTCTAAACAGGCCTGGTAAAGCAGGATATTTAATCAAATATTCCCTTGCTTTGGGAACTTCTCCTTCACAGCCAGTGAATCTGTTTTGAAACTCCTAAAGGAAACAGTTATATTAGGCCACATCTGTTGACTTTGCATCTTGAAGCATTGATTCATCACCTGAAATACTTTGGAAATCAACTTCCAGACAAGCTCTCTCTTCATTTCTTCCACTGAACGCAATTTAAATTTTCCATTTTGAAATCTCTAGTTGCATCAGCTCTTTAGCTCTGCATTGCCACAGCAGAGCTGAAGTTGATAGTAACTTCAGTGATGGTTCTGCTTATGCCACTGAGGATACATAATTCTGCTCTCAAGACATCATCTGCATCAGACAAGATACAACGTATTGAGTCAGCCAGAATCCACTCCCTCTTCTGACGATTTCTGATTTCTTTCAAAGCTTGAAATGCTTTAATAGAACCAGCAGACACTCAGCTTCAAATCCTCAATGCTGAATGTGCTGAAATAACTTTTAGTGAAGTTTATTGCAAACAGATTTTACAGTTGAATCTTGGTAGAGCCACTTTTCATGTTGTGGAAGTAAAAAATTCTTTTGAAGAGGAAAAGAAGCAGAAGACTTGGTGAGAAATGTGTATTAAAATGAGCAAGTTCCTGTTAGGATGGCATTGGAAGTCTTTTTCATTATTATTCAGATGGTAGTTTACTCAATTTTCCTTGGATTACTGAAGATACTACCACATAAGTCTGTCATGGCAACCTGCGTAAATGCAGAACCAGCAGCATTCTGAGAATATTCAAGATAGTTCTTTTCAAAAACAACACCAGCAAGATGAGATATTTCAGAAATCTACTCTGTTCTGGGACAGAGTACCTTTGTATGTTTGCCAGTGATTAAAAGAGGGAACATGTCAACTAAAAGATTGGTGCAAATTGCACTTTTATCTAGTAAATTAAGCAAATTGCACTTTTATCTAGTAAAATAAAGGCTCACAGTGCCTGCAGGGAATAGTTAAGCCCATACTAGAGGAACACACTAATACCTCTGTGCTATGAACATAAGAGGTTTCTACACACAGACATATCCCAACCAATTAATATGTTTCTTGTTACAATAAAGCAGCAGAACTATCAGTTCAGATGTATGGTTTTTAAATTGGTGGTGGTGCATGTCTTAACAAATGCTTTACAAATGTTCATGATTGTTTAAGGGGGACACTTCTACGGGATAGAGAGTTGCATTCTTTCATTTATGTGGACAAATGCTTTAAAAGAAATTATAAAAGATTAAAATAAACTGTTCTTTTCAATTGCTGGGAACTGGAATATTTTGTTCTTGTTTAAATTACATACATACTTGTATCTTACTTTTCAGTAGATTGCACATATTGCCCCAAAGGTTTTTTCATCTATAAAGACTCAAATATAGACTCTAAACCACTGTTGATGGTTTGCAATGAAAAGTAAATTTGAGCAAGTCTGCAGGTACAGATTTCAGCAGCTTTAATGCTATTTCTGATTCTTAGATAGTGTAGGAAAAATGACTAAGAGGATTGTGAAATATTGAATCAGTTCTCTGCTATCAAAGGTCTTTAACAACTATTGGCTACACATCTACTGTCACTCCTGTGCTGTCTAGCAAGAAAGGTAGAAAATTTTATTTTAAAAAACGACATTCCAGGCAAGGATCAGTGTTTCTGAAAGTCACATATTTTCCTGAACTATGGATTTCCCACTTTCAGTTTAGAAGAGTAATGAAAAATATTCTTTCCTTTAGATAGGAAAATGTGGTATTTGGAGCTGTTTTCTCAAAAGCTGTTGTGATTCCAAAAAACAGTCAGGCTACCATAATTTATGTTGTTGGCAAGAGCAGGAATCATGACACCTGCAATAAGTAAGTTCTCTATGTGATGTTGGGCAGTATCTCATAAATCATGAGGTTTGCCAGCTGCTTGTCAGAGAAGAAAATCCTACATATAAATTTAGACCCACACAAGTGGTTCCCGGATGCAGGGGCTTGTGGATCATACCTTCTGATCCACCTTCAACACCTTGCCAATATTACACCCTGCTAGTGCTCTGTCTTGGGAAAACCTCTTTATGGCTTTGACAGGAAAGGTTCAGAAGTCTGATTTTTAATGAAGAAAGTGCAGCAGTAAACTGCCAATCCAGCTCGTTCTTGTATGAATTTAGTATATCAGATTAAAAGGAATGGCAGCTAATGTTTTCAAAATGGTATTTTTCTACTTAGGTGCTTTAAATTAAATTGAGATGTGTGAATTAAATTAGTCTGCCTTTCAGGAGAACTTGGCAAATCAATTTTCAACTGAAAGTTTCCACCTTGTACTGGGTCTGGCTGGGATAGTGTTAACTTCATAGCGGCCTGGATGATGCCTTGTTTTGGATTTGTGACTAAAACAGCCTTGATAACACACACACCAATGTTTTGGCTGTTGCTGAATAGTGTTTGAGCAGTGTCAAGGCTTTCTCTTTTTGGGAGGGGATGCAGCTTGGACAGCTGACCTGAGCTGGCCAAAGGGATAGAAATAACAGTCCATATAACATCATAACAATAAAAACTGGGGTATAGAAACAAGAACGGTGTTGGCTTCTAAGGTGGCTTTATTTGGATACTGGCTGAGCATCACTCTAGCTGTGAGAAGTGGTGAGAAATTTCCTTCAATTTGTTTTAGTTTTGGGTTTGTTTTTGTTGGGTTTTTTTTTTCTTCCCCATGTTAAACTGTCATTATGTTGATGCAGAGATTTTCTTGGTTTTGCTCTTCTGTTTTCTCCCCCTACCCTGTATGAGTGGTTGGACACTGGCAGGGGCCAACTCACCACACACCTATACACTCAGGTATAGACCTTTTCACTAGACTGAGAAAGATGCAGCGTATTTTATTTGTAGCCCATGCAATTAAGGAAGTCTTTGATCAGCAACCCTCCTCTGGATGCTCTCTAATTGCTTTGTAGCTTTCTTATGCTATGGTGCCCAAAACTGCACACAATATTCAAGGTGACATCAAACCACTACACAGCAGAGTGGGAAAATCACCTCCCTCAACTGGCTCAGCAGTGCCAGTGACTCATGTTCAACTTGTCATCTACCCAGCTCCCTTTCTGTGGTGCTGTTTTCGAGCATCTCATTCCCCAGTCTGTTTGTACATCCAGGGTTGTCCCATCCCAGGTGCAGAATCCAGCACTTGCCCTCAGGGGAGCTGACAGTTTCATATCACTGGCAAACTTACTTAGTATACATAGTAAGTATACTGTTACTTAGTATGTCTTTAAGAGCTGCATCCAAGTCAGTTATGAAGAGAAGTGGCCCTAAAATGGAGTTCTGTAAGGGCTTACGTAGGGAGGATAATACAGTTGGTTTCATATATGCATCATCTGCTACTTTCCCACTCAGCATGGGTTACTGCCACCTCCAGTACAGGGGAGAGAATTCTGTAAGGTAATGTACAGTCCTAGAATGTTCTTTTTTGAGGAACTGGAAGTTTTACTTATATCTGCCTTCTTCACCCTGGCTGAATGTATTAGTAGCACATTCACTTAACAGTGTTTCTCTCTGCTAATCCAGGGCTTTCATTTGCAAAAGTACCTTAATTTTAACATTTTATGGTGGTTTGCTTTAACATGGGCTTAAAGATTAGGAATATTGTTTTGCTTCATTCATTGGAAGAGAATAGGAATACTAGTTGGTCAAGCTTATTTCAAAGATTGCTCTTTAAAGAAAATGGGAATTCAGGGTTAGATTTACTTGGAGAATTTTCAGATTCGAATCTGAGTTTGTCCTGCTGCACATAAGGCATGCACTGATGTGGTACCCAAAACAAAAAAAAAAAAGGTAAACTTTTAGCTTTTGTCAGAAGTTTTTTCTCTTTAGAAGAAACTTCCATTAAGAGACTTCCATTAACAGTTCAAGCACTGATATATAATTCTGAAGACAAATGAATTTCTTGTGGTCCAAACTATTTTTGGACTATGTTTTTATGTCTTAGATTTTTTTCTATTTATTTATTTATTTACTTATTTTCCTGTGTGAAAAGGCCTTTTTTTTTAAAATAATTTCTTTCTGGGCTCAGTAAGCACAGAGTATTGTACTGTATCAAAATGTGATATATATTAGAGTGTAGATGTAACTAAAACAAGGAAATCTTCCTCTATGAATGCAACGAGGTACCAAAATGTTTTTACAAGTTTCACAGATCTGAATAATTAAGATATAGGAGACTGAATAAATAATCTGCCAACTCTCCGAAGCTGAAATGTATCCACAGAGAAAACAAAAAGCTAAGAAAGCTGCCTTTCATCACTTTTTGTATTGAAATGATTCCTTCTGCAAATGTCTTCGTTGTACCAAAGCATCACTGGGTTCACAATGCTTGTACAGACCTTGCTAGCTCTGGTTAAGGGAATTTTTTGCATAAGCACACAGCAAGTATGTGAGCAACAGGGAATGCATAAGGAAAGAGGGAAAGAGAAAAGAGAAAGTCCCTTACTAGACAGGGTATTGTTTGCTCATGGTATATTGATCCTGATGAAGTTTGTGGTTAGCGATGGCTTGGCGGAGTTTTGGTTGAGAGACTTTACAAAGACAAAAAGGGAAGGATGGGATGCTGGAATGTATAATCACTAGGCTTTAGGGTAGCTTTTCCAGATGTAAAATAGGCACAGAGATGAGGTGGTTGAATTCTTGAAAAAAGTTGTTGCTAAAAATGACACATTTACAGATTAGGCGTAAAAAAGCATTAAAAAGAGCAAAAATAAGGTTGAATACATTTCAAATTCTTTTTTTCACCTTCCTCAAAGGAAAACTCATAGAGTTCTACTCTATGTTGCATGTTCTGTTTAGAAACTACTGTACTTCAGTTAAAGCTTGGTTAATGCTAAATTACTCATTCTTTTCAGTTTATATTTGCTTTGAAGATAATGATCATTTAATTTATAAAAAGTGAGTCACTTGATTTTAGCCATCTTCTGTTTTTGTTTAATGTGAGAGGTAAGTATAATTTAGGAAACTTGTAAAAAGCTACCTGTTGTGATTCTTTCAGTGCTAGTGAAATACATAATAAAATACCAGTCCATTAAGGTATACATACATATATAATGGTTTTAAAGCAAATACTACTTAGAATTCTAAAGCTGAAAAATATTAACATATATGTATACAAAAAATGATCATTTTATGTGATTTTTAGGATATGCTTTTAAAAAAAAAATTGGGATGTGCTTTGGGAATGTGTTTAATTTGTAGATATTATTTTATTTCAATTTGTTTTGAGGAAGCAAATATAATTGTAATTATATAGGCAGAAAAGCGTGTTCTCAAATGGCAGGCTTCTTTGGGCCTGAGAGTATTGTTTCTTGATGTCTGAGTTTCATTTTATCATTCTCACTTTTCTTAAATATATTCTAAAAATATTGTTATTACTTGTGATATTTATTGCAATTTTTCTACATTGGCTGTATTTTAAAAATAGTGAAATGCAGAGCAGATCAAGAAATAACTAAACATTGAACATGAGACCTTAGCTTGCTGCTTGGTTTGGGGCTTGGGTTTTTTTGGGGGATTTTATTTTTTTTGTTGTTTTTTTTGAGGGGGGGGGGGTTTGCGCTTCCTTTTCCTGACTGTACTCTCTGAAAGTTCACACTCTCATGTTCACACTCTCCATTGCAGGTCAGTTCCTCCTAGAAGAATCCCGCCTGATAGAAGCAGCTGAAATGGCAAAAAAAGCAGCTGAACTTGATAATACAGAATTTGATGTTGTTTTCAATGCAGCCCATATGCTCAGGTTAGTGCTTGAACATCTGCCTCACTTGATTTTCCTCTTCTGAGGAAAATAGTCTTTATAGCCTTTGCTTATGCACAATTCTTTTTAAAGCCCAGCAACTCTTTTGAATAATTCAATATTATTGCTAATAAGATACAAAGAAGTGGAATTAAATTGTTGCAGCATTTAGCACTTTGCATTTCTTAAATTCTATTTATTATATCATAAGTTAACACCTTCAAAACTTCTGTTGTTCACAAACAGGTAATGCAGTTTGCTTGCATATGAAACAAGTGTTTCTTTTTTGAAGAACCTTCTGTAGGATTTCCTTTCACTTGATTTTTAAAATTTTAATGTGCACAACAACTGAAGAGAGGAGACCATATTTCTCATCTTACATGGATGTAAATAGAGAATATTGAAAATTTCTCTTAATATCAGTAGGGAACATTATGATAAATAGAAATCTAAATATTCCCAGGCTGGTAATTACTTTGAGGTGCATTGGAGCACTTAGTCATATTCTCAGAATCTGTTATTTAAAATGTGGTCTTATATTTAATTCCATTCTATCAGAATAGAACAAAACTTTGGACTTTAGCTAGTAAAGCTGTCAGACCTGGTTATTCAGTAACATTTAAGCTTCTGTCTCTGAGTATAACATAACATTAAACTCACATTACTGAAATAGGTATCCTCTATACTTATTTCTAGGATAACTATCAAATGATTGTCTATTGTCCACTTTACAGCTATAAGGATACTTGATTTCATTTAGATGGTATCTAAGCATGGAAAATGCATGAAAAAGGAAATCTAAAAAAATTTAGTTCATTATCACAAAACAGTTCTTCATATAATTTCTCTGCTGAAGATACCTTACTAGGTTCCTTTATGCTTTTAGCATTTTAAATAAGAGATGGAAGAAAAAAAGAAGAGAGTGTAAAAGAGAAGGTAGAATCCACTTCAGGCAAGTGACCTGTGTTTCAGAATTATGGTTTCTATGCCATGATTTGGAAATAAGCCCCAAAAGTTATTTTTTAAAAATAACTTACTGTTTGTAGGTTAGAAAGAAAACCAAGACAAATAGCTCATTGGTAAACAATAGTTTGACCTGACAGTGGTGTATGAGCTATTTTAAGGATCCTTCCCTTCCCTATAATGATTTTGTGAATAATATCTCTCAAGACAGAATTCAGCAATTTGAAACATTTTGATTAGGGTTACAAATTCACAGACAGAAGCAGAGCAAGTTAGGCATGACAGCTGAATTTAGAAAGGCATAGAGGGGTCACTGATTTTACTGAGTGTGTTGTAGAAGATGGTTTAGTGGTATGATTGTGTATATTATAAAATGGGGTGGTGTAGGTCAGTACTATTTTGGAAATAGTTTTAATAAAGCTCCTGCTTTCTCTGTGAGCACTGAGTGTAGCGTTCAAGGTCTTTGAGGTGTATATATGTACATCTGGATATGAGTATTTTTTCACTTTTAAAGTAACAGCTAGGCTGCTGTGCTGCCATCAGCCATAGTTATCCTCCTTGATCTGGCTGGGAGTGTACTGTTTTTGGGAGGCCTTCACAAGCAGTGAGCTCAGTGACTCTAAGCTGCATTCTCAATTTTTACTGTAAGTGCAAAGCCACAACCTTCAAAAACAAGATGCACCAAACTGAAACACTTAAAAAAAATAAGCCTGCTTTAGTTTAACTAGAATCCCTTGTGCTCCTTTGGGATACCCAGTCGATCTAATTTTTCACTTAATACTCAGCTCTGTGGAAGAACATAATGTCTTCCTGATACTCTCTGAGAGTCTAAAGTGGTTTGTAGGATTTAGCAAGCGTCAGGGTGGCAAAGCTGAATTCAGTGCTGACAAATATTTGCTAAAATCCCATGTGTTAACATCTGACTGATTTTTGCTACAGGTTTTGTTGTCTGTCCTTGTTCAGTGCTTTACCTAGCAATTAATTCAAATATATTGCTTCCGTAATACTTGCTGGACAAGGGCAATGCATATTCATTCATTGTAACAGAGCAGCTACAAATCCACCAGGACTCTGGCTCTTCAGAAGCAGATGATTTTTAGGATCTTTAGAACAGTGGGGAGCTGAGGGGATTCCAAGAGGAAAGCAGATACCAGGACACAAAGGAGGATGGAAGGAAGGGAGTACTCCAACTGACACAGAATGACACTGGTAGAAACTGAATGCTAAAGACAGTCATAAATGAAAGGCTGACATAATTTCAAGTAGGTGACCAACTGCTCTTTAGGTACCCTAGAGAGCTATAAAAACTGACTGGTAAGCAAGGAAGAATTTTGAATGAACTGCACAGCTGTGAGATAGAAAATACATTATAGAAGTTCACAGAGCATGAAAATGAAATGACTCTTGTGAGATACACAGGATAAATTTTAAAGACGTGTTGTGGAATAAGAGACAGAAATTGATATTAATATGGATGATGCAAGGTTTCCAAAATGACTGCAAGATAATAACAGAAGCTTATATTCTTGTATAGATTCTGATATTTTCTTTTTCAGACCAAATATTTTACACAGTGATGTATTTTTGAATTAGGAAGGAATCATCTTTCCCTTCTCTCCTGCTGTTTCCACCATTAGCCTAAGGAGTGTCATAAGACTCAGAAACATGAAGACATTTCTTGGTTTACAGCTGTTTTGGATGGAAAATAAACATACCTTTCATTCTCTCAAAATGCAATTTATTTTTCTAGTCTAGTGTTAAATATTTTCCTTTCTTTTGAATCCCCCTACTTGCTGAGAAAAAAATTTGAAATGCAACATAAATAAAAATTTACAACTTCTGAAAATTTTGCAGTGCTGCAAGTTAATTTTCTTTTTCTTAAATTTGCAACAGGATTGTTAACTGGGTTGAAATGCAGTAGCTGTATTTTTAGATAGCCTGTTCTCAGTTTAGCAGTCACAAGAATTTCTGCTCTTCCAGTCAGATATTCCAACATTGCTGATTTCCTCTCTTTGTGACTGAATCCGAAGTAGAAAAAAAAAAAATTACTTAGTTCTGTTTGCATTATTGAGAGACCTCCCCTTACCTAATTACATGATAGTTATTAATTTTTTTCTCCTAAATGACTTCTGTAGCATCCCATTAATGCAATGCAAGATGATTCAAGTCATCTGTAAGAGGGGTGAGATGTGGGATGAATGCAATTAATTTCTTTGCAACAGTCTGGTAACTTTTAACTTGCATAATACTTGTCTGCAAAATTCATCTTCTCGACAAATTTGTTTCCCAGACAGCTTTCTTCAAGGGTCACGCAGCCATTTGGGTGGTTCTTAAAACAGTATCTGGTCATGTGTTTTACATTTGTAGTATTTGCAGTGCTCTTGCTCAGAGGAGTTGGAAGTCCCTCAGCGAAGCAGTGACGCGCGTGTGCGATGCCGTACGGTGGCTGCAGCTTCAGCGCTGAGCCGTGTCTTAACAAGGGCTGCGGCTCACTTGGCTCTCCTAGAGCTGCCATGAGCAAGGCTTCCTGTGGGCAGGGGAATGATTGTTTCTAGAGTGAAGGGTGGCAGTGTGGTGGCACAGCTGTAGTATTAGAAAACGGAAAAGAATTTTGCCTTGCCTCAACAAATCTGGGAAAAAGACCTCTTTGCTTAAAAGCACATTCTGTAGGAATAATTCATTTTTCCATGCTTTTGTGAAAGGGTTGTTCTGGGAAGATCTCATGTGACATGAAGTTACAGGATGTTTATTGGCTGTTGAAAACAGAAGTCTAAATTAGAGCAGTACTACATGACATGGTCTTCATTTTTCAGTGATTTTCTGTATGAGTATTTTGGCTCTCCAGAGTACACTGACCAAACATGGAGTGTAATTGCTGATAGAGTATCATAGGCACAACTTAACTCTATGTTGTTGTCTGAACAGAGTATATTCATCCTTTATTTACTATCTATGTGCTTAAATATGTATGTATGGCAAAGCATAAAGTCTATATAGATTTTTAAAACAAAAGAGCTGTGGATGAATGGCTCTTTGCAATGGAGCAGCTGATCATACGACCTGATTATAATTTTGTTGTTACACAAAAAGGTCCATTAAGAATGCCAAGTACCAGCATTTTAAAATAGGAATTACTGAAGAAAATTTCTTTGTAGGTGTGCCGACATCTGTGGTTTTACTGTAAAAATTGACAGTCTGAAGCCTTGTACCAAGCAGCAGGCAGGTTAAAACTAACCCTTTCCAATCACATGTCAGCATTGGTGGTGTTTTTCTCTTACAACAGTATTTTTTCCAGTGAAAAATGTAAAAATCAAAATTAATATAAACTGATTATAGCTGAGTATCAGGAGAATCTAAGAGTGATGTGTTGTCAAGCACATTTATTAGGTGTCACTGTTAGTCAGCTGGAGCTAAATATAGGGAATTGTTTGGTTTGGAATCTCAGGTTAAGACATATGAGAGAATAAAAAGTGGAAATATTTTTTTCCCTTAAAATGAGATCAGATGCTAGTTGTTAGTGGGGAAAATCAGATATGTTTTCAAGGTCAGTCCTCATGAAAAGATTCAAGATAGAGCTTAAAATATAGCTTGTAACTATGAAAAAGACTATCTTCTGAACTTCTCTTTGCTCCCTTTCCTTCCTCTTTGCTTTTTTATCAACATTTTAGCTAATATTTTACTCTACTGTGAGTTATGTTACTTTTAATAGTGTCCTTCCATTATTTGACATTGATCCAGAGCTCTTTACTGCTCAGTGGCATAGGGTTACTGCAATTTCCTACCTCTGTGCCTTTAATTTTTCTCAAGGGAAAGCTGTTTCAGGGCTTAGCATAATTAATTTCTAGCTTAGATTTGCACTGAAAATGGGAACCAGAATTCTGCAGCATCTTAACTAACAGAACTGTTGCTGAATGCCCCAGAAATTGGACTAGCATTTTCCTGACCAGGTTACTTTGTTCTACATTCATTTCTCTAAACTGTTTTTAATGGAGAATTATCTATTCAAACTGATTTCAGCTTGCCAATTGACGATCCTTGTTTCAAGATATACATGTGGCAGGAAAGCAAGCCATGCATTTCCACTGGTGTAAAGAGGGGGACAGGATTTTAATGTGTTCCACACTCACATGCCAGCAACTCTTTTTGGAGGTTAAGTGTACCTTTTGTATTTGCCTCCGGGAAGGGCACCTTGTTTACTGTATGTTATTTCACCACTTTCAGAAGTGATTTGTGTCCTGACAGATTTGTGCAAACAGGGGGGGAAAAAAAAGTGCTCTGTAACGTTTCATTTTACAGTGCCTTGTTGTAAATCCTGAAATTCCGAAGTATGAGATTAATTTTTTTGCAGTCGTTTCAAGTGCTACTGATGCCCAGCAGGAGTGATTCGGAAGCAGGTTGAACGAATATTTTTAGACATTCAATCATTTCTAACCACTGCAACCGCTGAGTCAATGATACATGTGCAAAGTAATTTAAAACAGTTAACAGGTATAAACCAGGTTCTGTTTAGCAAATTGTTAGTCATGAAGTGGTTTCAGCTTGCTCAGGAATTATTTGAGAAACTTCAAAGGTATTATCCTTTCTCCCCGCAAGACCAATAGCTGTCAAAATATGTTGTTTGGGATTAATTGTCTGTCCATGTATTATGGGGCTAATGTTTAAAATCTGAGTGGTTAGAAACAAAATTTGAACACAATTTGGTAACATGGAGATATTTGATAACGTGGAGACAAAAGGAGAAAAGAGGAATTTGGGAGAAGTGATAAAAAGGGCCTGTTGAGACAAAAACATGTTTGGATTTCTTTGGCAACATACTCCACTTTTATATGAAGATATTAAACTGAAAACTGATGAGAAGAAATAAAAACTAAACTACTAGGAGCATGTAGATGCTGACAGTAATAGTAAGGAGGAGAAAAAGTGTTGAGCTAATACTGCTTCAGGTACCCAGAAACTCATCTTATTCTCTTGGTATATGGGATTTACATTTAAATGCCTGCTCAGAATTATGTGAGTAAATTTTGAAATCAGAACTCTTTTCAGAATTAATTCCCTCAATCATGGAAACCTAGTTTTCAGAAATCTTTATGTTCTCTGCCTTTTTTAACTTTTTTTTTACTGTAATTATATTGGTTTTGGGAGGGCACAAAGTGAGAAACTAGATTATGGTATAATACACAGTTTCAGAATTTAAAGTATGTCTGATAAAAAGTGAGCCGTATTCTCTTCTGGTGAAGTCCAGTATGTCTCTGTTTTTGCCTGAGATGAGTATTCAGCCTTCTGTATTTCTTTCCATTATGTACTAATATCACTGCAGAACTAAAAAGAAAATGAAGCAAAGAGGATTTGTGCTGATGGACATTCTGAAATGTCCATAAGAAGACTTTTAGATTTACATATTTTGTGCATTTGTTAGGGTAATATCCTTAAACAGCAGGGAGTAGTTGCAGTGTTTAGTTTCTAGCTATGCTTCTTTAGGTATGGTTTCATTTTAATATGAGGAGAATGTGGTGTAACTATGTTGTTCTTTTCCATCCTGATAGACAAGCCAGTCTTAATGAAGAGGCCGAGAAGTATTATGAAATGGCAGCAGGATTAAGACCTAATGTAAGTACCTTCTTAATGATATCCATTACTTAAGTTGATGAACATGCCATGGCACTGAACCCTTTGTGTTGAGGAGAATTTGCTGGAGCATTTGATATCTCAGCCTGTGTTATATAGGTACTTTGAATAGTTAATTATTGGGTAGTTAGATGAAGCTGTTCATTCGTCAAACCAATCACTGCAAGTTGCCTCAGTGAAGTGGTCTAGCCATAAGTCTTATTTGGCAAACATACTTGGAAAAGAATTCCAAATTTAGATTTATTTATCTATGTTTAAATGTGTTAAGTTTGGAAAGCTTTTCCAATTCCATCTCTTCACTAGTAAAAGATAATGAACTGTGAGCCACAGTTTAAGGCATTTTTAATAATACATTTATGCATTTTCATCTGTCATGAACTTCTGGCAAACATTGTTCAGCAAACATAAAGATGTTTATCTCTGATGTAGTTGTGTATTGGCAAAGAAATACTTACTGTTTGAGCAGATACATGTAAGAGTAAGTGACAGATGGTTTTTAAGAAGGAAAGCTTATTTCCAGTTTTCATTGCATCAGGAATTAAAGAAATAAAATATTTTTTACTTACCATTTTTTACATAATATTACATTTCTTTTCAATTACCTTCACATTTTTAGGAAAACATCTTGAATAGAAATGGGGCAGAATTTATTTTAGATACATAACACTTTGTCTATGCAATAAATCAAACCTAGGAAAATTTCTGTCACAGAAGTCTGTTGTGGCAAATTTGAGGATACAAGTCAGCAAATGTAGTAAAAAAAAGGAAAAACCCAAGTAAAAAAAAAAAATACTTAAGAGTTTTCAGAGCTAAGAATCAAAAGCAACAACAGCTAAGACTCAAGACAAGCTAACAAAATACAATAAAAAACCCCATAATAACTTATTCATATGGAATTTCAGATTTTCATACTGTCTCTTAAGAACTCTCAGAAAACTACTTATTTAAAACTACTTCATACTTGGTGAAATAACAATAAAGACTTTGTGATTCATAATGCTTGCATAATGCAATACTTTTTTGCCTTTTTTTCTGAGAGGAAACCTTAATGTTAAAAGTATTCCCTCAGCTGTCTGCAAGTTGGCACAATTTCTCTTTTCTGTGCTTCATTGTATACTCAAAATGCTTCCCAGAAACTAAGAAATAAGTTTATTGTGTATATCCCTATATATATATATATATATATGGTTATTTGTGTGAGGTTTCTCAGAGAGCTTTGGAGTGACTGACAGCAAATTCACAGCAATAGTATTCTAAGGATTAGGTATTTCTGATTATTGATGACAAGCTTTACATATTATGAACGAAGTATCCTTTTTGAAGAATAAGATTATCAAAACAATTTATTTTAGAAACTTTCTTTTAACTTTGATTAGTGTGAGTAAAAATCTAATAGGTACTGGTGTTCAGCTTTCTTCAAAAGATAATTACACTTTTATATTCACGATGATAGTTGAATTTTATAGGTAAGCATAGTGTGCATATGGTTCATGACTTTTTAAGAATATTTTATTGGTGCAGAGTGGGAAACTTGTATCCATTTTCACAGCTATTATCAACTGTCTGATGACTTTACAGGGGTATGTCTTAAAAATGTAAACAAAACCAGAAGTAGTCATACATATTTCTTATTGTTATTAACTCTCAAATTTACCACACTAGTTTCAGACTGGGAGGAAAAGCAGCCACTTGAGGAGGCTTACTTGGTAGTAAGCAGTTTAATACGTACATGGTAAGACAGAAGCTTCCAATCTTTTCAAAAGAATATGGAATGAAAATTACTGAAGAATGGCTGCATCTGTGCCGATAAGTTAAATGTGCCCAGTGCTGATTGAACCAGCTGCTTATCAAGGTATTGTCCTAGAGACTGCAGTGGCCCAGTCCAGAGCTGTGTAGAAACCATTTTCACAGCCTGAAAATGCCCACAGTTGATTTTGTATGTGGCCTGTGTATTCTCTCACTGTCTTATGAATATGAAGGATCAGCAAAATTACATGAGTCAAGATGATAAAGAAATATCCTTAAATAGAATAAGTGCTTGAAGGATCTTTGTTTGGGTTGGTTTCTTTTTTTGTATCCATCACTAATGGTCTAGAAACATTTCTTGACAGAAAATTCTAGCTACTAGATGTGTTCATGTGATATAATATACAGATTCCTACCATTCCATGTATACAAACATACCTGTATGTATATTTGTGTACATCTCTTTAGTTGCTAATAGGTCTGACCCCAGATAGCCTCTCAGTGAGAATACTGTGGCAGCAGTGAAGTCTCAATCTGTGCAGTGGATCAACCTTGTTATTAGTATAATTAAGTGCTCAAAGGGTCTGTTTAAGACAAATCTTCCTTCTTCTGGTGCTTTAAACAGTACTGTTTGATATGAGCGAATTATGGAGCAGCATCCCAAGTAAACTGGCACTCTGCTTTTTTTCAGTATGACTTTTTTCCTTTGGTTCCCCAGTCACTTGGCCAGATCCCAAGTTGAAGATCCACTTCTTTGTTATCAACTTCTTTCTTTCACTGTGCCAAGACAATTAAATTATCACTTTTAGACCGATGACAGGCTCCTGTGAGATTTTCATGTAGCACAGCCTGAAACAAATCTCAGATTTCCACTCTTGCATCTGTTTCTTTACAAATGTAACATATTGTATAATATCTCTAATATTGCTACTATAAGATACAGTCCTTAGGAGCAATAAGAGATTTTAGTAATACTGTAAATGCAATCTTTTACTGATTGTTAGTGAATTTTTTTATTCTCATTTAGCTATCATGACACAGTTTTGTTCTCAGCATTCTGTTTTCATTTTGCATCCCCCTCTCTGGTTTCTCAACCATTCTTGTTGCTTTTGGAATGAAACAATATTCTATGTGCAACAATTCCTTATCTGCTCCCTAATATATAAGCCCTTTGGATCTAGAAACTGCTCTGCTGAGCTTTTCTTCACCCATGTCCAGTTTAAATGGCCATCTGATTTACTACTTTCAGAGATACTTAATTGGCTATTTTAGTGCTTTTTCCAGACAGCAGTCTTCACTCTTGCATTTGTCTCCTAGACAAGCCCTTTTATTTCAGTGTCTCAGAATTGGAGAGCAGCAGCGAGCACCAATATAGCTGCATGTCTGAGTCACATTCACATTCAGCTAATCCATTTTTAGAAAAGTTGTGACTAAGGCAGCTTAAAACATTGCCAGAAACACAGTATTCAGTTACAGAAAATATAACTTCTCTGAAACTTGCAGGCTATTGTTTTTAAGAGAGCAAGCATAAAAAGATATTATTTTTGCAATATTGGGGATGATTCATTCATCACTGAACTAATTCTGAGACGTCTGAGAATACAATTTACTTTTTTCATTACAAGCCTTATTACAATGAATAAAGTATTTGCAAGAAAAATATACAGCAAAGGAACAACTGAATACAGTAAAGGTGTGTTAAAACGTATATCCACATCTTGAATGCCATCCTTGCTTTTGGATACACTTTCTGTCTGCAGATGGTAAAAGAATTAAAACACTTTGATACAATTGCTGCACCAGCTGAAAAGAAGCTTGGATGCAAATTAAAAACAAGTCTGGCTCTATTAGTGTTTGAGATACAGACCTAGCTGTTTTCTTAATAACGTTCACAATTGGCCTTATTTGCAGTAGATGGGTATTTATCCTCCATGACAGTAATTTCCAGACAAATTTCAGAAGAGCAGTATTTTCTGTAGAACACACTGCTGCTTTAAAGACGGGAACAATTTGTCTCTACTGAAGAAGCAAGCATTCTCAAGGTTATGTCTATTTTAGCTTTCAGAGGGTCAATTTCCCCTGGAAAGGGAATAGGTAGAGAGGAATCCAGGAAGCAGTTCAGAAAACAAACCTACTTTTATTTGCAATTAATTATTTCCTACAGGACTCTCTTTTCTTCCTTCAAGTCTGTAGGTAACCTACAGAGGTTAGCCTCCCTAGCCCCTTGAACTTTATGAATGCTTTCCAAAAAATATGTTACTGCATTGTTTGCTATACCATGATCAAACCAAAATGATTTTAGAGCCTTCTCACTGAGAAGCACCTAAATGTTTGTTCTAGCATTGTTGGCTTGAGTGTACATTTATCACATTAGTCTAATTTTAACAAATTAAATTGCGTGAGGATATGAAACCATAATTTTCTTGGGAATTTATACAATAATTATTCTGACTATGAGTATGGCTGAAGAAAAGCTGTATTCAGGGATGATTTCTGGGTGCCCTACATATTGTAATCTTCACAAACCAGGAAATAGTTTTAACAAGTTGTTAGGCACTCTAAAATGTGGGCTTAAACTTGCTTTGTTGTGGAAAATCAGTCATCCGGAAACTGTCTTTAAATTGGCATTCTTTACAAGAATGTGAGATTCCCATTTAAGCTTCAGCCTTTGTTCAACTTTTAAGATAACATTTGTGTAACAGAGCTGCGTTTCTAATTTTTAAAGTCTGAGCCTGAAGCAGCCAGTCTTTAAAAAGCAGCTCTAGAACCCCCACATATGGCCAATGGCTTTTGAGAAGAACGGGCACTTTGAAGTGTGACCTCAAGAGTATTAAATGAAAGAGAGCTCACCAGAGCCCTAAGACTTTGAGCCACCACCTAGAGCTGATTGGCTTAGGAGCATTCCTCAAGGAGGTGCCATGACCTGTAAGTCACTACCATCCCAACCACATATTAGTGCTGCTTGCAATCTGGAGCTCATGACAGCTTTAAGCCCCATGTCATCAGCACATTGTCAGATACAGCTGTTTCCACTCTACCACTTCAAAAGGGCTTGATTAAATGTCTCACTGTAACAACATACATAAAGACACACACAGAGAGTGAGGGGGAAAGGAGAAATGTACCTATAAGCAAAATAAATACAATTTCCACTAGATGGTTTAATCATGATGTGGGGGACTAAACCATTTCTTGACTTGAAGGGCTTATGTAATCAGTTAACACAATATCATATTAAAAAGAAGTTTCTACAAGTGCTTCTTTTATTTTATTTTTTTTTTCCCAATGCTGAAGTACAGATTTCA
The DNA here is from genome assembly GCF_049639895.1 of Pseudopodoces humilis. NCBI lineage: Eukaryota > Metazoa > Chordata > Aves > Passeriformes > Paridae > Pseudopodoces > Pseudopodoces humilis. Next base: position 33,615,520 of record NC_142204.1, on the reverse strand, counting down.
TGCCAAGGGCTCCAGGCTTGCAATAATCTCTGCCTCAAACTGTCTAGCTGGTGAAAGAAGAATGCTAGTGATTTCTACATAATTGACTGTAATTTCATAGGCACCTTAGAGATAACATACTTTCACTGCCTTCTTAGGGAAAGTGTTCATAATTCATGGGGTTTATTCATGGCAGGACTTCTAAAAGAAAATACTTCCAATAGTACATACATCTTTAAAAAAGAAAGTAAATGCAGCATTTTTGTCTTGGAACATCTGTAATCAAGATCTGCTTTATTATATATTTTTTCCTTCAATGTTTCTGTGCCAAATTTTCTGTTTGATTTTCTCATGAACATTCAGTAATTGCCTCACTTAGCTTTACTGGGTTTGGAGTAATTGTGAGGGAAAAAACTTAAACACATTTTGCCAGCTTTGTTAAGGACATCTGTTATTACCAGGGAGAATTTTCATAAACTCTTTCAGGAGTTTCTGCTATGTTAAATCTATTGATGATGGCAGTAATGGATGGGTTAACAGCAATTCTTGCACTGTCTGCAGCTGATCCTCAATTGACAGAAAAGCTGGCTACAGTGGATCCAATCTCATTGCCACACTGCTCCAGGGATACAGCAGATCCCTCACCAGTAATGTATCTATTATTGCTCTTGCAGCTCTTTTGAGCAGATCTACCTAGTCCCTGTTGTTCAAATGCAACTTGAGTTGCAAAGGCAAGGAGTGCCTTGCCATCTGTACTCCTGGTTTCTGGAGCATAGTACAGATAAAGCTGTACAACTAATTCCCTAGAGAAACAGTATATATATGATTTTAACACTTATGTATTATTGCCAGTAAAGCGTGACAATTTACAGCTGCAAATCCTTGTTTTATTTAAAATGTTGTTCTGCCTGTTTACTTCTTTTTTCAAAATAATGAGCACATGGTAATATTTTAGCTTTATCTACTGGTGCTATGGCATGACCACAGAGCTGTGTTTTTAAGTAGTTAGCATCCAGCAGATTCATCTGTTCAGTTGTCTGCCTGTACTGAAAGTTAAAAGTGGGCCCTGTGGAGCAGGAGCCTCTGTTGACTGCCTGTGTGCCCTCTGAGATGCTCCCAGCTTCTCCTGCCTTGTGTCAGGGCTGCACATCTTCCTACTACCCACACCAGCTGCTGCTAAGCCTCACATTGTTTAAGGCTTCTTCTGAAGTGTGCCAAATTTTCTGCCTCAATAATATGAATGGCTGTGGATTCCTTCCAGCTCAGCAGTGCTCTTGGCCTCTTGAAAATGCCTCCTTTCTTTGCTCCTGTTGAAGGTGTGAGGAAAAAGAAAACTTCCCAGGATCCAGTTCTTCCTCTCTTCCTGCTAAAGACTCAAGCAATTGTTACAGGGCATGCAGGACTTTCAGGCAGTAAAACAGGTACTGTGGCTTCCTAATGAGAAGAATAGGCATGACTGATGAGAACTGTATTTCCAGATGACATGTTTTTAATAGTTTGAATTCAGACAGATACAGGGGTGGGATGCTTAGGCATGCATCAGCTCCACTGGGAGAGGAGACAGTGGAACACCCTTATTGAGAAGAGGATATCATTCTCTGATCTCAAAAGTTCAAGAGAGCCCCTTCTTGGTTACTGTAAATTGGTTAGACTGTCCCTGTTGAGACACCATAAAAAATGACTCTGAGATTTGATATCAGAACAGCTGTGACATTTTTCATTCTGCATAGTGCAAGGGTGAGCTAGCCTAAATGTTGTGCAGAATGGAAAAATTCAAGAAAATTAGTATTAACTGAATGCAAGCTTCCCATCATTTCAGGTAGAAAGACTCTTCAGTGTTTGCACAGGAATAGCAATACTTCCCCATGTAGAGTTTATCCATGCTCCTCTGCTCTTATCCAAGTCTCTCTGCTCCTCCTGAGCTTTTTCTGAATCTTATTAGTCCCCAACTCACTTCTCTTGTTTTGTTTCACCCCTTTCAGGTCCTTCTTGTCTGGGGCTAAGTGCAAGGCAGATATGTTATTTACATCCAGCTGTTCAGGAAAAACAGTATTTATTCTTTTGAACAAAACTATTTCTTCCTGTATTTGCAATTATATTTGTTCACAGCCCTCTGACACATTTTTATGACACATTTGGGCAGGTTTTTGTGCACAATTGTCAGCTTCAGGACAGGCTTCTGTACAGGACATTGCTCTGAATCTTAAAGTATTCCTACTTCAGTGGAGATTAGTGTCTCCCACCTTAAAAAAAAAACACAACAGAAAAAACAAAAAACCTCATAGAGTGTTTTCCATCCCTGTGATCTCTATCAAGGGACAAAGAAAGAATACAGGCCACTGGAATGGGGATATTTACCTGTACCTTAAGTACAATATCAGAATGAGTTATATAATTTGAAAACCGATTTACTCAGCTGTGGAAAACACTGAATTTCCTTTGGGAAATACATGAGAATATTTATTGTCTTACCCCAGAAAATTGTACATGTGTCTTCTCCTGCATTGTAGCAGCTCTGTAAAAGCAAAGATTGAATGTACGTTTGGGCAATTATAGACTACTTAAATCTAGTTCTAAATATTGTGATCCATCTTTGTGTAAGATGCAGAGGAACAAGCTGGAAATACTGTCATTACAGTTCACATCTTCACTTTTCTGAGAGTTAGGGAGTTGATTTGCACTCTCCTGATTATACAAGCAGTTAAACACACAAATGTCTGAGATAAAATGGTTTGCTCAGTGTAATTTGTGAGCTTTGAAATTGAATTAAAATGCATTTAAGTTGCTGTTTATTTCCATCTAGAATAATTTGTTGTACATTGATATTCTAATCAATACAGAATTGTTTTGTCTGTTTGCAAGTTCTAATTTACTGAAATGAAAATACATTCAAGTTTCTTCTGCTCACACAGATATTGCATTGCAGTACCATCATTGACTTTAGAGTTGCTTCTGTTTCTCCTGCATATGAGAGAGAAATTGGACTCTCTATGTTCTGATTTCATGTGAAAGTATGCAAGCAGCTATGAGCTGTCTTTAGCTTAAGTACTCAGCAAAGTAAGCCAGAAACTCATTGTCATGGTAATTCAGAGTGTTTTTCCTTTCATTTTTAGCTATAAAAATGTTTACAAATGTCTCATAAATATTAGTCCTTCTACAGTCTAATTATTGATGTAATGTATTTTGCAAATCATTCAACCTCATGAACAGTGAAATGTGTAGTCATGCTTTTGCTTACAGGGAAACAAATGTTAGAAATAGGCATCTATATACTAACTCCCCTTTTCTAATTTATTTAACATTTAGAACTCCATTAAATAATCAATTATGTTTACCAAGAACTGTTGAAACAGTAATTTTCTGCATAACACATAGTTTGGGAGAAAGAAACTCTCCAATAATTCATACACTATTCACTTAGCCCATAGGTCATACCAGGTTTTCAGTATGTCTGATGGCAATCCCTTGTGCTGCTTGGAGATGCTTTTCTTCTGTGAAGGAAAGTCTTTTCTTCACAAAAAAACCAGAAGTACCTCAGGGTATTTTAGTTAATGCAACCATTTTTCTGTTGTAGGTTTGGTTGCCCACAGATTCAAAATGTTATGTGACTAAAACTTCAAAACAGAAAAAGACTGTTTTCACAAAAATCATACATATTTATTGTTGGTTTAGTATGTTTCTCAAGAAGTTAATCAGAGAAGTATTAATTTATAGATTCTGTTTTCTCTCTGAGCACCTACCCATGTTCTTCCAGTACCATTAGGTGATGTAATTCACCTTGGATGGCTCATAAATTCTCCAAAGTGAAGGTATTCCCATACCAAATAATACTGGAGCTATTTCATTGTCAAGACTTCAATTCAGAAATTTTGTAGGACTGCACCTCAGTTAATTTGAATGGAAATCTCACAATTTTTTAAATACGTATTTTCATTATGCCAATCTGAAGTCTTTATCTCATGTATAGATATGATCAATCCACCATCAAAATTGCTTGAAGAAAGAAAAAGATGTGAAGTCATCTAGGCCTGTCCCTTGGCATGCAGATTTGTTTCATCTAGCATTTTAGTGTTTTTCATTCATATTTTAGTAGACAGATATATTTTTTTTCCTGTGCTTACTCTTCAAAAATGAAAAATACTGCACAATGGTTGTATTTGTACTCAGCTGTGATGTTAATTTACTAAATAATTTGAAAACTGGGTTTTTGAAACTAATTAATAGGAAACTAAATAGTCTAGATTTGTACTACTGAGTTAAATAAAACGAATCATTATGCTTTGAGAGGATGAGAGGTAGTAGTTTGTAAAGATGCAGTCTCTGTTAAAACTGTGGAATTGAAGATAGTGTATCATGGATAGATTTATGCACTTGATTGTGCTTAACAGTCTGACAGTAATATGGCAGGGGATACTGTGCTGCCTACATCAGTTCCTGGAGAGAGAAAGATTGCATTTGCCTGGTAAATTTGCTCTTGGTGTCAATCAGAAATAAAGTGCTATGAAATAGAGAACTCACACCAGTAGAATAGCATTTCAGAAATTAAACCATCTGTTTGAACTCAATTAAAAGATAATCCAGCAAGGCTTTTCCTAATAGAGTGTTCTAGTGCTGATTTTAGAAAGAATGCAATGGTTTTATCACACAATTAGAACTCATAAGAATGTGGGTTTAATGCCCATTAAATGAACCTGGCAACTGTACATTCTCAATAGGATGTTTTGCAATAGATAACTGTTTAATTTTCTTCCTAATCTGTAGTTCTGATGTATTTCTCAATCTAGGAATGTTTTTTAGTTGTGTATTGACATAGTCTGCTAGATTTTTTTTCCCCCCACGAGTTCTGGAGAAAGTTTCTTTCTCACAAGATGGTTTTTCTGCAGCTGGTTTTCTTCCCCACCCTCCCACACCTTTGGGTTGAATGTAATTTTGTGTGTAGAGGAGAAATGCCCTGCAGTGAGGCTAGTTTTGGTCTGAGATCTGCCTGAGAAGAGCTGTACATTTGCAGACCGCTAGGAAGGGGATGGGTGTCAGGCATCTGTATGAAGTAATTTGCTTTGAATTTGTTTTTCAGAGTAACTTCAGTATCAGTTTGAACATATTCTTGCCTTGGAAGGTTAGTCTAGAGATCAGATGCCTGTAAATGAGAAGGTGCAGTGGGGAGGGGATGGAGAGTTGCTTGTTTCCCCCAAGGAACAGTCCCTTTTTAAGACTGTCTGAACCCCACTGTTTATTGGTTACCTCTTCATTTTGCATTCATGTGATTCTGTTTACCACAGTTAGTTTTACTGGAGAGCAAATGTGCATTCCAGTGTACCTACCCTATTGAAATGTCTCCCATACAATGAACAGCTTTATTACTAAGCTGAGGAAGTTTTACTAATTCTTCAGGTGCTCCAATAAGGATTGTCTTCCTTAACAATAAATAACTTTAATCTGACATTATTGTCAGATTTGTAATAGTGCCAGTTGCCTCAACATCTGGCTGCCTCAAGATCATTGCAGACAATTGCAGCATGAAAGAAAATATAAACTTCTTCCAATAAAACAGCAACAGTAAATAAAATTCACAATAAAACCCCTAGATGAAATTCCATAAGATTTGCTGTATGTCTCTTAGATTCTATGGGGGTGAATGATTAATATGTTCATGGTGGAGTTATTTGGTGGAGTTTTATTGCAACTCAGTAGTTCTACTTCATTTTTACACATTCTGACTGCATTCAAATACACTTGAAATTATTAGATTAGACATTTTCTGTCCTTTTTGAAAGATCCATGATCCTTCATTAATTGTTTGGAAAATTCTATTCAGATAGCTGCATTGATAGAGTGTTTTTGCTGATTTGTTCAAAAATTGTTTTACCCACAATAGAGGAAGAAAATGCTCTCTGAACAGAGATTATTGAAATTGCACAGGAGACAAACTTTTTGGTTTGGGTGGAAAAATGAACTCGAACAGACAGTTCACTGGTAGAACCCAAAGTTAATTTCTGTGGTATCCTGTGGTGTTCATATAGAATGAGTGATAGGTGTAGTAAAAATTGAGGCAAAATAACCTCAATTGAGTCATCAACTACAAAATTGCTTATTAAGTCTACTGACCCTGGGTTGTACTTTGCTCCAGCCATAGAGGACTTTTTCTGGACCAGTTTGGAGGAAGCATCTGGTTTCACTGAATAATTTCTAACACTGAATTTCAGAGGCAGGAATTGAACTTTGATTTCTTGGTGCTAGTCCTGCAAATACTAATTGTCCTCTTGTGCCTTTAGAAGTAATTAATTTAACACTTTTTAAAAAGGAAAATATTATCCAAATTATTGCTTTGTGTGTCCATATCTTAAAACCTCAGTTTGACAAATACAAAAAACTTCTATTTGATAAACAGCATTTGTCAGCATATGCTGCATCAAGTGCAGTCTTTCAGAGTAGAATGTGTAAATCTACCACTGAATGTGTCTTGCTATTATTGATATTAATTACTGTAAACACATGTCACTATTCAGGTGTGGTAAATAAGGCTACCCTAGCTGCAAGTAATTTTATTTTTTTAGAAGTCACAACATTGTAAAAGCCTAGTGAGCAATTAGTGCCCAGTAGTCTTAACTATTAGCAATCAAAAGACCAAATTTTAGAAACTGCAGCCCTGAAATATTTAGGCTGTAAGAATAAAAATTAAATCCGTGGACTTACTGTGGAAGTTAATAATTTTAATATGTACTGTGCCTTTAATTGCTAAATACTGTACAGGGAACACCTGCAGGTTAGTGGCTGCCAGAAAGTAAGGCATGAATTTTTATGAATTGTACAGAACACTGTAATTCAGCATTTTGCAAAAGACCTCTAGTACATGCGTCTCTTCTCAGCCGCTCTCATAATTCTGTGCTTAAAAATCAAACTCAAGACAAGTTTGGGCATAACTTTATTGCATTAGCATGGAAGTCATAGGAGCCAGATGAAAAAGGACAAAAGGGAAGAAAAAATTCTGATGCTTCAGAATCTCCTAGACCTCAGTCTTCTTTTCAGTAATGCTGTAAGACCACACTTTGTCTGCAGGCTCTCTTGATAAAATGATTGTGCATGATGGAAGCCTTTAAAAATTAACAGTATTATTGTTCTTTGTGCTCAGACCAGCTATGTCAAATTATGAAATTGTTTACACTATGTGGCTGAAAGCAATGCCTTATATAAACTAAAAATACCTAAATAGTTTGGGAAAACATACAGTTATACCAATATTAATCTAGTTCTCAAGCATTTAATTCAGTTGTAAGCCAAAGGTGCAAAGGCTTTTTGGAAATTTAATGTTCAACTGAACATTTGAGTCAAAATATTGGAAATCTCATTATATTGAGATTCCCATAACTAGAACTGAGTTAAATTTTAAAGGCTAGAAATCAACATGACTTCTTTCTGAGTCTGCAGTTGTTGTCTATTCTCCAGAAAAATAGAAACTCTAATGCTATATGCCTGTTACAGGCATCTAGGAAAAGCTTACAACCTTCTTTGTGTACTGATGTATTTGATGAGTATCTGAGCAAAAATAAATGGATAATACATTCATTCTCAGCAGGTGTTTTTATTTTCTAATGACATTTTATTTGATTGGAAAAATGAACATCTTTTAATGCTAATAGTGTGAGTATAATTGTGATTAAAAATTCTGATGATCTGTACATTTGAGTTTTCTCTGAAGATTAGCCAGTTTTGATTGTGTTAATGTGGACAACTATTAATCAGCCCTGTATGTGAGCTGCTGGGGTGAAGTACATTATATATACATTTTTTTAACATTTTACATTTCTTTTATATTAAAAGTGAGCTTTGTCTTTAGGTAACAACACAAAGCCCTTTGCTTTTCTGTTTTCCAAGGTTTAGAAAGAAAATGCAGGCAAAAGTGCATTTGCTCACAAATTGATTTTCATTTTAATAAACTTACTTTGTCTTAATAGGACAAAATTCTGTTAGTGAAGATTTTGAGCAATTTCTATTTGTCATTACAACAGTAGAGATGACATTTCTGTCCACCAAATTTTTATTTTGCTTGAAGTACAGACTTCCTACTTAGCATGCAGCCTATTTGTGTTTCATAAGGTAAATAAGTTAAGTGTATTGTAACTATATATTAAAATCATCAAATTGCAGCTATTAGAGCATAGTTGGGTTTCTAGAAACAAAAATTAAGTAATTTGATTTTTTTGTTTTGTTTTAAATGGAATCCTAAAGTGCAAGGAAAACTGAGTAAGATTATCCTATCTTATACTGATGACAACTGGAAAGCAAAAAAGTTTAATTAGAAACACTTTGAGGTCTGGAAAATGTTACCTTTTTTAATTATTATTGGGGTTTTTTTTGTACGACCATAATATGAAATGCCCGTAACGTATGTTCTTCTTTAGCTTTTATTGTGGTAATCCAAGTGTGTTATCTAGAAATGTCCATCGCAGTTTCCATATAAACTGAGTGATTACTAGGTGGCTTCTTAAGCATAAACCAAAGCAATCAGTGCATGGCCTTTGGGAAAAAATGTCTAGATACACAGAAATTACAAGTGTAAGTACATTTTTGTGGGATGATTTCAGCTGTTGTTAGAATCAACAGCCTTTAACAGTTGTAACACATGCTTTTGTTAACTTGCTGATCTGTAAAGTGGCCTACCATGAACATACATAAAGGCCAGTGGTAGATAGCTTTTCAGCAGTAAGATGTAACATGTATCCATATACGTTTGGCTGTTTGGTTTGCTTGGCTGAGCACTCTTGGAGGGTTGAGACTAGCGAGGTGCTGAGGAAAAAAAAATCTCCATTCTCTGGGGAACATTGAGGGTAAGGTGTCCCCTGTTGATGTGACAATTTGAGAAACAAAGTAGACTGCTTGATTCTTCCTTCCTATGCCAAGTCTAGAACTCTTCCCTGACTCACAGCTGTGGGTTTCCTTAATGATGCTGATGTCTCAGTCCAGAAGCAAACTGAATAATTTCATGGTATATTTGTGGATGAGGACACAATCTGTGACCACATCTGCCACCCATAAATAAAAAAAAAAAATGCTGAGAAACACTTCCGTCACTTTTTAATTTCTGGCTTTAAATGTACGTATCATGTAGTTTGCAATTTGAGATAAGAGAGTTTCCAGTGTTTCAAAATACACAAGGTTAGATGCATACAAACAATTTCCATATATATCCATCTGTCACCAGGTGGGTTAAAGTGTCATCTGCTTTAGGTGTCCAGATGAGAGTATCCAAATGTAAAATAATAAAAAAACTAAGAAAAATTATTTGTGACCTAATGTTTTTGTAATATCATCAGCTGTTAAGGTGACCAGGTGTTAACTCATTCTGGTTTTCTGCCTTATTAGCATAATATATTATCATAACCTGAGACTATATATAAACAGTGTTCAACACAAACTATTTAATTGCTATTTACTTTTAAAAATATTTTTATTTATTTATTGAATATTTCTTTGGAGGTCCTTTTTTTTTCTGCAGGGTGTTCATCTTCCCTGGAAATCAATTATTTGTTAGTTTGGTGAACAGTGAATGAGGTCTCTCTCTGTTTAGTGACATGTTAGTAAATAATAGGTAAGGTTGTTCTCTTTCCAGTGTTAAGAACATACTACTCTTAAAGAGGATGACTGAATCCAAGGATCCACTCCCCTCCAGAGCCTTGGCCTATTGCTCTTTAGATTTATATAGCTATTTATGTTATTCATTCTTAAGGTAATTAGATAGGGACACATTTCCTTTGCAGCAGAGGTGATTAGGTCCATTTCTGACTAATACAACAGTGGAAACTGTGCTCTATGTTCAAATTAATACTGGCAGGGTAAGCGTTTTCCTCTCCATTTCCCTTCTTAACTGTTTAAACTGAAAGCTGTTGTTGACACAAAAGCATACTTACTAAAATTGTTCATAAGCAGATTGAAATTTAAGTGATGTACATAACTACTGTAGAGGAAAAGTTGCAGAACATTTTTCCATTTTAAGAGCTTGCAAAGATGCTGATTTTTTTGTTTATTTGTTTTCCAGAAGAACTGAATGTTTTTCTGTCTGGTTTGGTGACACAGGAAATCCCTTTCAACTTTGAATTGTAGCTTTTTTATTCTGTCTGATCCATACTAAGCAATACATTTTGTCGTCTTGATCCAGAATGCTTTTTGCACCAAATTATCAGTGCCTAGACAATTAACTTTCGTTGTCTTAGCCAGCTTACTGAAGATCAGTGTCTTAGTTGTGGTTCATGTACCGTTTTGAACAAAATAGCAGACACAGCACATCAAACTGCAGTTCTTTAGAAGCCTTATAGCATAGAGAACCAGGTAGAAACATGAGTCTCTCTCCATAACTGCTGCCTGGTTTATCTGAGAGCACTCCAATAAAAAAGTCTGCTTCCATGTGCCACTGATGAATTTACAATGTTGTCACTGTATTACATTGGAGAGGAAGATGCAGTTGGCAGCAATCATCTCTCAGCATGTTCCTCCCCTCCTTTTCCTTCCACCAGTAATAAAAGTTCAAGAGAAAATTCTTGCCATCACTGTAAAAGGATAAAAAAGGGCATGACAGCATATTACTTAGTGGCCACTGATCAGGTGCAGCAGTCCACCATGATTTTCTCTCATGTCTAGTGAGCCATTCTACAGCTAATACTCTGCTGTTTGACTGCTCAGTCCTTGTACCACCTATGTGTCTTCAGCTATGAAAGAGAAATTTCTGAATTCTTCACCCCTTTTGAACTACAAGTGCTAGCATGAAATATTCATTTGTGATTGATGTTTTGTGTCCTTCTTTAACTCAAAAGAAATCCTTAAAAGAATAAGTGTCCTTAATTGCACTTTTTAAAAACAATACACAGCCTCTGTGTTTCTGGTAGGTTGGCCACACTTACTACAGAATTCATTCAACAGTCCTGGGGTTGTTCTGAAACATCTAAAGTATCAGACACGGCAGTAATTCCTTAAGAGTAAGATGGATTTTGGCAACATCTTTTAAAATGGGTCATTGAGAAGTATCTTGCACTTGTGATTCTACTGGAGTAAAAATTGCCGTAATTTCCTTAGAGATTTAACAAAATGCACTTTCCTCTCAGAATTTACTGCCCTGATCTCTGTGGTGTTGAGCAGAGAAGGTCATCTGTAAGTAGAGCTTTGAGGAAAACAATTTTGGATTTCCTTGCTTGTGTTTGGACTGTTCTTTGTTCATACTTCTCTGCCATGCAAAAGGTATATTTGTGCTAGATTAAATGTTTGTGTATTTGTTTCTCTCTCCATAACTTCTTTGACCATGTAGGAGTAAAATTGGTTTTTTGTCTTTGTGACTGTACTTCTGCTATGGCATTTGCTGTATGTGGAGGCAGAGATGACAAACAAGGAGGCAGTTCATCTTCTATCCCATTAATTCTGTTTGTGGGTCCAATACTGTACATGGTTACGGTAGTGTAATCCTGAAATACTACTCAGAATTATTTTGAATTATTTGAGGATTCTATAGTTCTCTAATTTTAGAGAGGACTTTTTGATAGGGTTTTTGCATGGCCCAATGCTCTCCTTTTATTTTGGTACTCAAGGGAAAATTTGAAAAAATTGTCATTAATGTAAACCAAAACCACCTCAGGCAACTAAATGCTTGCCTTGTGTTATTTTCTTATTCATTAACTACTCTGTTCTTTCTTTCCCCTCCTCCCCCTGAGCACCTTCCCCCACCACCCCCAAAAAACCACTAAGGAAACAAGCACACCACGATAAAATGCTAATAATGGGAATAATTCCAAATAGACTGTAAAAGACAGCATTTATAACCTCAATAGAAATGCCAGTCAGCTATTTTTGATGTAAAGCATCTGTCTCCAGAAGGAAATGAAGGCAGGCCTGTTTCTCCTTTCAAGTCTCTGAAGTAGTAGGTGGTGTCATTTGTTATACAGTGCTACAAGCCCCATGTTATTGCAGTGGTAGCTGCTGACTGCCTTTGTTAACGTACTGAAAAGTTTTATCAGCTGTCTTTAATAAAAGACAAACCATGTGAAGTAAAACTACAGCAAATGTCTCTTGCTCTCTTATCCTCTGACCATCCTTTATTGATGCCAGAGAGCACTGACATGGAATCTTGCAGACGTGCAAAATCCTTGTGACTGTTACAATAAACCATAGATGCTGGCACCCCAGCACTGATATCCTAGAAAGTTAGGGAACAGTCTTTCCAAAATCCCATGCACTTCCTTATTTGAAACGTAATGGAGTTGGAATGAACTTTCAGTACTACCTGAAATGATTTATCTGTTCACGTTTTCCGTGGATACCTTTGTGTAAAACATTAATGGCTTGGAATTTGTTAGGCCTCCAGGAAATCAGAAATGATGTATAGAAGCTGGAAAATTTCAGTTAAAAAGCATGAAGTTTGTTCATTTTATTTGTTTTTGTTGCTTGCCCTCGTGAAATGGTATATCAAATTAAAGACATGATGGTAGAAGAGTTTCTTAGCTAGGCATATAGTCTTACATATGTGATGTTCTTGATTAGTCCCATACACACATCATATTTTCAGGAGGGTATGGAGGAAATGGAGAGGAATTCTGGAAGCCATATGAGACAACTGAGTTATTTCCTGCACAGTAAGTTTTGTGAATGCTGTAGAATTAGTCCTGAGCACATTTAAACATGTGCCTTATTTATATGAGTTTTTCTAGGTTTAAGATTTTTTTAGTCCTTATTCATTGTAAGCTTTGTCTCAGTGTAAACACCCACACTTATAATTCAAGTGAGAGGACAGCTCTGTGTCAATAACTTTAAGAAAGCTCTTTCATTCATGAACTCTGATTAAACAAAGAAATCGCACGACTAGAGGAAATGGACATTCCTACTCATGATTCGCGAAAATTCTCTCAAGCAATCTGAAGTCTAAAAATAAATTAGATATGGGGATATTTAAACAGTCATCAATGTACATGGGAGCTGATTTCCAAGCGTTCTTCCCTTTAATAACATCAGTTGGCACCCAGAGCATCTGTAATTAAGGAGTATATTACTGCATTACAAAACAGTATGCAAGACAGGCATACTCAAAGGTGGAGCTATGAAAATATGGCTGCCAGTGTGAGTTATTTGTACCATAGATTACATTTCATGGGCCTTCTTTCCCTTCTTTTGAAGAGCATTTAACTGATAAAACTGTATGAAACACAGCTGGTGTTTGTTTTATTCACAGTAGAATGAAGTAACTGACTTAGGGAAGGTGGAAAAAATCTATCAGGGTAAGGCAAGAAGAAGTAAATGTAAAAATTACATCTTCAAATTCCTCTTCATTAGCATTGTGGTGTTTACATTAAGGAGGGCTGAACTAATTTTGTTTTGCTTCATTTTGAAACTCTAAGCTATTTGTTCTGAAAATTTGATACATCACAGTTATTTATGAGTTTTTGTGATGCATATGTTAATAGGTTAAAAGAAGCAAGAAGAAAGCTGAAAAAGAATGAATATATAGTATGAGGATATAAAACATTGGAATTATCTGAACATTTCCACCACAAAATTTAGGTTTTAGACATAAGAATTGTAGGGATTTTGTTGAAGCTTGATTAGAAAGCATAAGAGTAATGAGTTTAACTTTGTAGTGGAGAGGTTTGGAACAAAGGTAAGTCGTCTTCGCCATAATGATTTCCTATTACCACATCAATCTGGGAGACCAACAGTAGTACATATTTTATTTGCCTTCTACCTAATGTATATTTCCATACAATCATCAAATGGTTTGGGCTGGAAGGGACCTTGAAGACCATCAGTTCCAACCTTCCTGCCATGAGCAGGGACACCTAGACCAGGCTTCTCGGAACCCCGTCAAACCTGGCCTTGAACACTTCCACAGCTTCTCTGGGCAGCCTGTTCCACTGTCTAAAAAACTTCAGTCTTCCTGAAGTTATTGTCAGTGGAGGTCTCCTAAAGCATCCCAACACACCCTCACAGTAGTCTGAACTTGATATGCCATGTGGCTTCACATTTTGAATATTATTTTGTGCAGAACACTGGTAAGTGGTGGCTTGAAACACTTATCCTCTGAGGCAACACTATGTGAGTTTGAAAACGTGTTTTCCTGATTATTTTTATAATTATTATTTTATATACATGCATATACATATATATACATAAACATATAAATATATATATAAATATATATAAAAATTATAATTAGTATTAATTTCCTAATTAATGGATTTTCTCATTGAAACTTAGATTGACCTGAGGGTGAGAACCACAGTGAACTTTGTGTGGTTTTTTTTCCCATTGTTCTTTAAAATGCAAAGTACTGGTTTGACAAATGCCTTTACTGTGCTCTCACTAGGATGTGAATACCTTTAGTGCTTGCCAAAAGGTAGGTTAGACTCTTCAGCTTCATAAATGTGTTTTTCTGCCCTTGGAATATTTGTTAACTCTAGTGACCAGGCACATTATTATCATGAAGAAACCTATTATTTCTTAATGGAGTAAGCTAGAGATAAAAAATAGAAATGATTTAAGCATTTTGTCTTAGCTAAACATGAAAAAAAAAAATTAGTAACAAACTTTCAAATTAATTTGTTACAAAATTTTAACATTTTCCCACCATTGTTGGTTCTATTCAATCATTCATTAAGAAATAATTGCCACAGCCCGAATCTAAATGGATATTCTAGAACCCCTGAACACACTGAGAATCGGAGACCAGGTTGTATTTTCTACCAGTTACAATTAAGACAAAGAGAAAATAGGGATAAGTTCCAATGTGTTAACTATTCCCAATGATTATAAACTCTTTATTGGCAATGGGTTTGATTAAAATTAAATTCTTGTTGCTAATTCACTCTTGCATTACTTTAATTTTCTCTTGGAACCTGTGTTATGCCAACATTACCACATTTAAAGCTTTTTGAGCTCTGTGTTTTCTCATTAAAGAGAAAAGTCTTATGTCTGTAGGCACTAGAGCTTGACCTGTTTAAAGCACAACCTGTTCAGCTGTTCAACAGCACAGCTGTTCAGAAACTTTTTCTTGTTATCTGTATTTGCTTAAATTACTAAATTGTTTCCATGAAAAATCAGCAAACATAAGGGAGTAATTTAAGTGGAAGAAGATTGTCTAAAAAGAAAAATTGAAAATATTTGTAATATTCCTCCTTCCTTTTTTATTATTGATACCAGTATCCAGCTGCCCTAATGAATCTTGGAGCCATTCTCCATCTGAATGGCAAACTGAAAGAGGCTGAAGAAAACTACCTCCTTGCTCTTCAACTGAAACCTGATGATGTCATCACCCAGTCCAATCTTCGCAAATTGTGGAATATCATGGAGAAACAAGGTTTGAAAACATCGAAGACATGATGATGAAAACTCTGAACTTCTTTTTCTTAAAGTGATTAAACCCAAGAACTAGAACTTCCACACAGTTGTCAGGTCAGAGAACTTGCTGGACTTGACTGCAGGGATCAGAGGTCCTAATTGCTGCTAGGAGAAGATATTCTGCTAGAGAAATAGAAAAAGGGAGACTTTGAGGGATTCATGAAGAACTTGTTACGCAACAAAAATAGTTGAAACAATGGCACGTGAGAGAAGTTGTTTTGGTATATTTGATAAATAATTGCAAATCCCATATTGCTTACTTTTGGATGGGTACTTGAAATGTATACTGTCATAGAAATACGAAGGGAAAATCACACAGTAAACACTAAACACAGTAAAGCCATATGGGAGTTAAAGTGGTAATAGTAGGTTAAAGTATTTTGCTAATACTGTAATTCATTAAAATGTGTACTAAATCCAGTGTGTTTGCAGTTTGTCTTAATGCTGCTGTATCTCACTTTTGAACCACTTGCTAGCCAGTTTCACAGCTTATATGGCCCACTCTTTTCAAACCTGTCACGTGATTAGATGACAGCATTGCAAGCTGAGAAAATGCCTGTTACTTCAGCTTGTTAACTTATAGTACAGTTTTCTTGAGATACACAGTCAAATTTCTGTGAGGTAGCAGAATGATCAAGGAGCTGTCTGTATTTATTCTACATCAGATGTAGTATGTAGGCTGGTGAAAAAAAGACCAGAGGTGTGATTTACCCATACAAGGAAGAGGAGTATTTGCCCTGATACCAAATCAGTGTGGTCAGACTGTCACCTTAGAAAATAATAATTGGTATTATAGAGTAATGTCTTTGAATCTCTTTAGTTTGCTATCAGGTAAGTCCAACTTTAAATTGAATTCTATATATGATATTTTTGCAATTACTAATTAAAATTAGATTTGAAAATGTTAGTGCTTGGGTAGGCTAAAATGAGACTTCATGAGCATCTCAGAGAAAAGGGAATGTTATGCATTGATGAGGCTAGAAGAAATTTGATTCGATCATGCTTAAAATAGTGTAGATTAAAAGGAATTAGTAATGGTGGTTGCCAGTTACTTTCCATATTGTTGGTGTTTTAAACAACTTATTCAGATTCTAACCAAATATTAGCATTCTGTTTGTATTCTGACACATGCTAGCAGCAGAGCTGTCAAATATCTAAATATGCTTTTGGTGAGGTTCAATTTATTTCTGTTTCAGAATGATTTAGCCTCATTACTGTTTTAGTCTTCAGATTTTAAATGTAAAAATAATTTATTTTAAATCGAAGTGTATGAAGCTTTAGTAATTATTTTCCAGGCCATTTTTTAACTGCTTTCTTTCTTTGGAATAAGTATTATTGCTTGTAAGAAAATGTACTATTTCATTTAATGGCCCTTTGGTATCTGCTTCAGTATTCCTTTCATAATGATAGATAAAATGTTAAAGTGGTAGAGCACCTTGAACTGAAGCTTCTTCAGGATCTTCTTTTAAAAGCTCTTTATTACTGAGAAGGGGTTTGGGGTTTTTAGTTTATGTATTCCTTTTTAACTGTTGAGCACCATTCCAACAAAAATGTAGAGAAGAACACTTTGCTGTATTTATTTATTTATTACTTGACTGCAGCAATGTTACCTGCCATTAACACAACAATCTCTAAGTGTTGCTATTTCTTTTATTTGGTTTTACTTGCATTTGTTTTGTGGTTAGTGTATGTACCAAATGGGAAAGGGAACATTTGAATTATACTCTTCCTTCCTGGTCATTCTACCCTTACACTTGGATACTTGGATTTGAAATCTGGATTGAAATAGATTGGGGAATAGCTGTTTCAAAGTCAGTATAGTAGAAAAACTGTAGTTACGTGTGTTTCCTTTTCTTCCCTCTTGCTCACTAAAATACCGTAAGTTGCTAAGTTTACAGCTGGCCCAGCAGAAGGGCCAGAGGGGCAAGATTGTTTGGTTCTGTGGAGTGTGTCAAGTTTTTCTCAAATTATGTTCTTGCTGGAAAAGCAAAACTGAAGGATCAAAACTTGAATTTCTACTTGATCGTTGAAACCAGTGTTAGAATACAATGGTAGCTTGAACTTATTCTCTTGCTTTACTGACTTTCTGGGAAAAGATATAGAAATAGATAGTAACTGTAACTCAGCTTGGTATAGAACTGTGGTATCCTGCAGCTTTATTTGCTCAACAGCCATCACACTTCGATGGCTTCTTTGTCTTAACCATTCACCAGGTTATTTTTCTCCTTCAACTTGTACTTATTCTTGTTTGGTAATTTTTATTCATTGCACAAAAAGGGGAAGAGGGGAGCACTCCTGTGATATGGTGTCATGCTTGCATTGATAACTGGTTTTGTTTGTTTCTTTAAAAAAAAAAACAAAAAAAAAAGGAAAAGAAAAAAGGACTACCGTAAATTTACCAAGAATGTCCCTGAATACATTTTTTTAATATAGGTCTGGGCTTGATGACTTTCTTCTTTTGGGATAAATTTAAAACATGTTTAAAATATGTCTCTCTGCTCAGGGATTTGTGGTGGATTATTGCAGACAGTGCTAAACAAAAAAAAAAAAAAAGAGCACAAGACAAGTTTACTAAATTAAAATTTTATTTTTTGAAAAACTGTTATTTGTATAAATTATCAGATTTGTAGGCTTTCCTTTTTGTAGAAATAATTGTTTATGTGCCAGATAAAAGAATTTCAATTTTGTTCAATAATAAAGCATTGATAACTAATACCCTGTGTGTTTCTTTGTGTTACTGTAACAGTACTGTGGGTTTTTTAATTGTTCTAATTTAATGAGTAATCTTGATTATTTTATGTATGGGAGAACTGTTTAGCATCAGTAAAATACAACCTGTCACATTTGGCTTACTTCTATGCTCTATTTCAATTAGACTTCAGAGAATATTTTCAAAAAGGTTCCCTGAAAGCATTTTTAAATATTTATACTCATTAAATCTAGCCAAAGGGATGTCATAATTATTATATTTGATTATTTTTTCTAAACTCTATAGGAATAAAAGCTGATTAATATATTTACAAAATATTTTTATATTACTATACAAACATGATATCAGTAAAAACTTTGCTAAAGTGTTATTGGTTACAAAAGCTAAAGAGAAAATTGCACTTAGGGACGAGGTCTTTTGCATGTATGAGGTCACCTTTTCCTCATGCTGGGATGTCATATGATGAGTTTCAAATCTTCTGCCTTCCTGTGCAGAGATGTTATGAAACAACATGGTTCTTTTGCCTTTTGGCTTTCTCTTAATCTTCTATGGACAGAACCTCCTTAACTCAGTGCAGAACTAGTATTCTAATATCTCCCTAGTTCTGTTGCATTCCAGTCCTGAGCACTGATAGGTGTGCTCTATGATTGAAAAACATGCATGGGCACGAGCAGGGCAGTCTTTCAGTCAGTGACTTGCAAATTCACCTTATTTCTATTGAAGGTCACGCCTCACCTTCAGACACTCCTTGCCTGAGTAGGTAATAAATAAATGGCAGATGATGAATGTAGAGAATGCAAAGAATCATCTGAATTGTGTCACTTATTTCTCTTGGAAATAGAGCCTTAGCATGGGCTTGAGCTCCTGCCCTGGCACCTTAGCCCTGAACCCTTCTGAGTGAGATCCTGTTCTGTCTGCCTTGTGCTGTGCTTCCAATATTTCTGTTCTTCCAAGGATCACACTTTCAGGCAAGAGATACTTGCTACGTCTCCATTTCTGATGAAGGCACACGACCACTTTCTGGTGATTTTTTTAGTCCTGCTTTCACAGACCCATCTGAACTTGCTCTCAGTAGCTGTTATGGATGGCTGTGTCACTTCTGGGATTTCAACTAAGATAAAGGTAAGGCACTAAATGATTCTGTGTAAGTATACCAGCTCATTTGGATCTGACTTGGCACTCTGTTGTAGGCATTCCCATGGCAGTTGTGCCTGACAGAGGTGAATGCAGGTAGCATGGGAGGAGACACTGCTTCCAGCTCATATATAACAGGCATCAGCAGCTGAATTATGATCAGATAGGCTCCCTTGGGTAGACTGATCCTGCAATTTGAAAAGTCCCTGCCTTGTTTCACACAGATGCTTAACATTTAATCTCCCTGAGATTCAGTAGTGTGATGTTGAAAGAAAGTGATTATACGAATAGAATACATCTGATGTTGTGAAGGGATATTACGAGGGAGTTTGAGAGCAGAGGCAGACATTTTGGGGGAAATTAGTAAACCTTTAGAGAGACAGATTTTATTACAAGAGCAAAGAAGGAACCCTGAGATCAAGTTATTCTAGAATAAACTATGGAAAAGTGAATTCATCAGTAATTTTTTTTTTTAAAAAATGCAAGAAAACAAAACCCCAAAGCTATACAGACTTGTAAAAACTTCTAAGTTCTTCTGTTATAATAATAAATTGAAACCAAACATTGCCAACAGGAAAAGCTGTCCTTGGAACATAGTATTATAAAGTTCAGGACATAAAAATATATTCCCCATTGTGCTGGTTTGGCTTTGGCTGGGATAGAGTTAATTTTCTTCACAGTAGCTAGAATGGTGCTGTGTTTCAGATCTGAGCTGAAAACAGTGTTGATGTCACAGGGATGTTTTAGCTGTTGCTGAGCAGTGCTCGCACAGAGTCAAGGCCTTTTGTGCCCCTCACACCACCCCCCCAGCAAGGGTGCACAAGGAGCTGGGAAGTGACACAGCCAGGACAGCTGACCATGGGGATATTCCAGACCATATGGTTTCATTCTCAGCAATAAAACTGGGGTGGAGTTTGGCAGGCGGAACTGTTGCTTGGGAGCCATCTGGGTATCAGTTGTTTGGTGGTTTAGTGGTGAGCAATTGTTTTTCACTTGTATCACTTGTTTTTCTTGGGCTTTATTTTTCTCATGTTTTTGTAATATTCTGTTATTATTATTATTACTGTTGGTTTTCTATAATGCATTAAATTTATTGAAGTTTTAATTATTATTTTTTTCCTAAATCAGCCTATGATCTTTCTTACTTTTACCTTTCCAATTCTCTCTTCCGTCCCACCAGGAAAGAGTGAGTGAGTGGCTCTGAGGTACTTAGTTGTTGGCAGGGGTTAAATCATGACACCCACAAAAGACTGAATGTGTGACTCAAGTTATGCCACTTGATTGGAAAACCTTTAAAGTTGTATTTTCATTCACTTTTCAAGTCAATGTTTCTCCTTTCCCTTAAAGATAAATTCTTTATCTTATTTCCCCTGTTGTGCACTGTCTCTTTAGTGCTCCCACAGTTCCAGAGCTGGACGGCTTTAAAGGTTACTCATGAGGAAGCATTTCAGAAGGGCAGAAACAGCACAGTGCTCCTTCTAGAAGGGTTTAAGATGAAATAGATTAAATCATTCACTCTTGCTGTACACTCAAATTGTTTTGAATATAGTTTCAGTGACAAAGCCTGGTTTTACTTACACAAGTTATGGAGCTTACAAATATTTATGTGTAAGGCTGGAGATTAAATTGTTTATACGTACAAATTTCTATCCATTTGTGTGCATTTAACCACAGATGCATGTTTTTAAAAAAAAATTGTGATTTCCTTTCGAAGAAACGGGTGTGGAAGCGATGTTGTGAGAAGATGTGGGGTTTTCTTCATTTGATAGAACTGAAGAGCCTGTCTTTCCTTGCATCACTGCTCCTTTAGCTGATGACATTCTATTTCTACATAGATATTTTTGTTTTTTTCTCTCTTGCAGAGTTTCAATAGTTTAAGTTACAGTTTCTGTTTAGAGCTAGGTAGAAATGGAGATTTGATGGCTAAACTTGAACTCAGTTTTGCTTTCAGTAATTATTTAACCCAGGTGAATAGATTTTTCAGCCCAATATACAGTGTTTTGCTGCAGCAGGTAAACCTGGAAAGCAGAGATTGTTTGAGAGTCTTTGTTGGCTCTTCTCTAGGTTTTTTTTAATTCCTGTCAACAAAGCATATTTTTTTCTCTTCTGGAGAGATATTTTATTTTGTCTCTAATTTTCTTGAAAGCAGGTACTCCTGCATGCCCGGTATTTTTCTTTAATACAATGAGAAATTAGCTTTCCATAGAATTGATTTCTTTATTATTTGGTCATGTTTGTTGCAACTGCAACCGTAAGTTTCTCTACAGTACATGAGTGTATAATTCAGTGTATTGTTCCTTATATTAAATCAATTCCCTCTTCTGGTTTATAGTGATATGCAAAGCAAATCATTGCCAATCATTTCTGCACACCCACAGTTTCTGGAATACAGCATTACTTTTCCTATTGTGGTAGGGAATGTTTTGTTGTGACAACAGGAAGATGTAAGATGATAGAATAGGACTTTTTTTTTTAACCACCGTCATTTCATAGCCTTTTTTGTCCTTTTCCTTGAAGAAAGACTTTAACAATCATTTTTTTTTAAAAATTAAACATACTATTAATAGCAACAGAGCTCAGTAAATGGCACTTATACCTTAAAATTCATGGATAGAGTGTAGCAGCTCAATCATTAAAATCTATTCTTTTAATTACTATTCTTCCCTCCAAAATGCCATTTCTGTATGAAGTTTTAGTGGCAATTAATCTTTTAGCTATATAACTGCAAATTTGTGTTTCTTGATTTTTAAAAATGGAATATGTCTCCTGATAATTCTCATTAATTGGAAGAGTCTTTAGATATTCTTGCTTAGAAAATGGTTTTCCCCATCTCCTCTGTTAGTTTTATGAATTATTTAGGGGCCAGAAGAGGAACAACTTTCCCTGAAGTGAAAGGCAGAGAAGACCTTGGGTTGATCTTCTACGTCAGTTTTATGCCTTTTTGCCAAAGCCAAAAAGAAATAAAATTTGTTTTGTTTCAGTTTGGTTTCATTTGGTACTTACAGCTGTCTTCAGCATTTTAAGAATAACTTGATACCCAGTTGATGGGTTTTGCACTTCATTGTGCTCAAGATGTGCTTTGCATGTGAACACGTGCACATCCCACTGGCACCACCACAGCCTGATAATCTTCCTGCCAGTTCTGCAGATATTTATCCAGTTTATTCTGAATCAGTTATTTACTGTAATGTTTATTCTGATTGATATGAAAACTTCCTTTCAGACATAGTAGGAAGAAAAAAAAAAGCCATGAAATGAAATCTCATGAAATGAGATGGGTACTGTTTCAGATTTTTATGGACTCTGAGTAGTGATATATGTGTGTCAATTAGAGGTGACCATATAGATAAATATTTTTCTTTGTAGAGGTGGAATCCCAGCAACCTCATTAAGCTTGAGCTATACAAAATAGCTCAAAGACTATTGCAAAACTGGACCAAATCACCCTGAAAGCATTTATAATCAAAGTGAAGAAATACAGAAGGATTCATTTTTTAAAAATAAAAGCTATGTAGTAGCTCAGACACCTCACTGAACCTACTGTCCTCATTTGCTATAGGGCTCAAAAACATGTTTTCTGTTGGTTTGGGTTTTTTTCTACCTTCAAAATTATAAAGGATCCATATGAGCTCACTAAACATCTAAAGAAAAGCACGGAGGAAATCCCCATTTTAGTCCTTATTGTAGAAATACCAACTGATATTTGGGCTCCTAGAAATTTGGGTTGAATGGGACTACACTGCTACATATTCTGACAAATCCCAAATTGGCATACTCATCTTGACTGTTCCCTGCTTAGAATCTCAGGAAGTGACAAGATGAAGAGATCATCTCTGCAACTTTCCATAACCCCACTCCTACTGTTGGCTCTTGTCCCTACTTGCCCTGCAGACAAGGCATTCCTTGCAGACACTATAGTCTTGAGAGCCGTGATTTGTACCTTCCAGATGGCTGTAAAGTGCTCTAATGGGACTGTATAAATAAAAGTAATTAGTTTTTCTGCTTCATTCAAGGGACTATAAGTAAGAATAAAAGGGTACACAAATCTAACTTCTAAAAATTACTTCCTTGCAGGGTTAATAGTTTTTTAATATGCGCCTCTGGTTTTACCTCTTAAATGACAAGAAAAGACAGTAATACCTAAAACATAAAAATTACCTCACATTTCAGATCAGAGAGACTCAGAAAGCTGTAGAAATGATAGATTAACTTATTGTGAATAAGGAGCATCACTTGGTGTTGGATTTCTACTTTTAATTCAACACTGAAAATGTTATAACCATACTGTGTACCTCGTAAGAGGAATTGTACAGGTTCCAACCATCTGCTAAGTTAAACATTGATGATTACATTATGAACATTTGGAGCAGACCTGGAACAAGGGGGATGATAACTCTGTGCACATACCTAGGCCCTTGGAGCTGACTTGATTCACAAAGTTGGATGTACCCAATTAGAAGAACTGAAGGGTAGTTTGTTGGTTTTTTTTTAGTGGAGTGTCACTCACTGCAAAGTTCAATGGTAACAGTTTGCTCCAATCCTTCTATATTAGATAAAATATATCCTGTGTCTAAAATACTGAAATGCTTGAAAAGCTCCAGGTAGTTACATCTTTTAAATAAATGTTTTAATATGTTGGCACTTTTCTGGCAGTAATTTCCCCTGCCAGACATTTATGTTTTGGTGGTACTTTGAAAACTGGAAGAGGGCAATAAATCTCTTGAAGAGAGAAGTTTTGATTTCTCACAAAATCCTAAGAGAACAAGACATAGCAGTATATGTGACAAAACTGGAAAAAAAATAAACATACTATTTCAAACAGGAAACTTCTCAAAGGGTCCTTCTGCTTGAGGGCCTGCACCCAAATAACAGAAATTGTTGCTGTACGGTTTCTGCTGCTTTTCTGACAACGTGCTGCTGTTTTTCACTTGTCTTGTAAGGAAGAAATTCTGTTCCCGTTGAAGATGATAACAGTTTTGTCACTGACTTAGGTAGCTAAAATTTCACTGTAGAAAACTCTTTGTGATAAGGACTTACTAACATTCTTGTGCTGGTTCTGCTCATTATTTTTTGATCTCCTAGCATGGTAAAAATTACTCCTTCACATACTTTGTTCCGGAGCTGAGACATGAAGTGGTCTTTACACAAGGAGCCACTCAGGTACACTGTTTTTCTGCTGGAGCTTACTGCCTCACTCAGGCAATGTGACGCTGTGTCATTTACGAGCATCAAGACAGAAGTTGCTTTAAAGCATCAGTGCTTGCTGGAGCAGAGAAAGGCTGGACACAATCATTGAGTTGTTTTTTTACTGTGCACGGTCACATTATCAAATTATAACAAGAATGCTTTGCAAAAGTAATTTTTTTTTCTTATATGTTTGAGAAAATAAAATTTATTGAAAGATATGCTCCCTCCAAATGCTGGGAGAGCTTCTGTTGTTAAGGCAACTGGAGTAATCAACTAAGAATTAATTTATGTTTCAGTTTGTCAAGTGCACATTTGTAATTATTTCAGTGCTGTGCTGAATTAATGGTAAAGCCTGATAAGAAGATGATCTGTCATTGCTATGTATAACTCCTTCTCCTCCCATTCTGCAAAAATCATTAGTTTTTAGTTGCTTGCAGTATAACTTCTCTTATAATGGGCTTCAAATGCACTTCATAGTCCACTGAACAATGCTTGAAAATTGATTAAAAACTGTAATTATTGTACCAGAAACATAATCATGATTGATAGGATGAAGCCAAGTAATCAAGGGGAGGAGGAAGATTCTCAGACTGAAACTTACTTCTGCTCTAGCAAAATTTAATTGGAGGAAAAAGCTGTATTTTCTGAAATTTAGATGAATTCTTTTACTGGTGTTTTTAACACACAAAAAGAGAGAAATCACAGGTTCAGCCATCACCCCTAATAGATCCCAAGCCTCTTGAAATGATGTGGATTTCTTCAACCTCAGTATAATAAAGAGCAGGTTTTAGTTGGTATAAACCAAAGAAACTAGTTCTAAATATGCTATCTCATGAGGATGATGGTAAACCTATCGCAAACAAACACAAAACCAGCAAACCTGCACAAAATTTACAGTTGCTTGCAGGGTCCAGATTTGCTTTTAAACTGTTGTGGCTATTACAGGGTATTTTCCAGCTGGGGCTCAGTGACCGTCGACAGTCACTGCAAGCATGGACCAATTTAATTTAATTAAACAACAATGGAAGAAACTTAATTTAAGGCTAGTCACCTCACACTTGATGTGTCTAAACATGTTTTTTCATGGATGTTTACTGTATGTCAGCTGACCTACAGTAACTTATGTAATATTATCTGTTGCTAAAGGACACAAAATGATTCACAGGAATGCCTCTCAGTGTTAGAACAGGAAAATGGCAACTTTATTCTCTGACTCCAGTATTTATAGATTCTCAACAATGACCAGGGATTGGATAATTAAGTTACCACCTTCCCAAGCACACTGGTCATGAGAAACGTCCATCAAAAGATGTTTCTTAGAAGGAATGTGATAAACAACTTATGTTTATAGAACTTTAATGGGAAAGTAACTAAAACTATGAAGACATTATCAGATGGCCTGAAGTTTCAGGGCAACATTTATCCATGCTGAAAGTAAAAATCTACTTTTTGGTGATGTACAAGGTAACAGCACTGAAAGTGGTATGGCTGGATCCTAGGCTGACCTAGAATTCTAGGTCAGATTTGAGAGTGTTAGCAAAGCAAATTGACTAGTTCATTTTGTCGAAGCTGCTTTTATAATTGTACCAGTTGATGTCCTTCATGCTTACAGCACATGAAAGAGGACAATTATTCCATCTGAGAAGCCAGAATGATTGGATCTATTAATAGGCCCTTCCTTAATGCAAGAAATCAGTATCACAGAACTCACTCCAGAATGGGTAATATCTAATCCTTTAAAAAACACAGTGCTTAGCATCCAAACAATACAAGCATTTTCTGCTTAAAAAAGAGCACTAGGAAAACCAAGTTGTAATATGATCACTTACATTTTAGGTGAACTCAATGAAATCTACTGAGATCAAATAGGACAAGCAGTAGTCTGGGAAAGCCAAAAGCATAGCATTGAATCATTTGAAATTGGTCAATGAAAAGCTAGTGGGTCCAAATGCAATCCATCAGCAGTGGGAGGAACATCATCAAGGACAGAGGAGGTCACGTGAGAATGAATTACTGAAGCACAACAAAAATGGCCTTTATATCTTATCTGTTTTTCAGTCCAGTGCCGTAATAAGGATTAGATGTGTAAGCTTTTTGAAAGCCAGCTGTCTATCACACGATAAATTAATCCCATACTCATTTCATTCTATAGCAGTGCCCACACATTACATTTCCATATCTAGAAAAATCATAGGGTCCCACTACAGGCTAAGGCACAGAACTCAGCCCAAAGATCCCATGTTTTTCTTGTTATTTATCATGTCATTTATTCCTCACAACAGGTAATAATTACGAAGAGCAATAATTAATTATTTCTGCAAGCTTAAAAAGGAAAACATGCTAAAGAATGGGTGTTATTAAGTAGGGCATGGATTTATCTCCAACTAAGCCCTTAGAAAAAACCCACACAAATTTAACAGCATCTTTTATTCACTACCGATGATGACAAACACATGCCAAACTATTTGAATAGCTACCAGCTCTATGTTTGATTCTGTTCTTGCTAATCCTTGTTCCATAGTGCCTGCAAAGAGACAAAAAGGGAAATTACTACTTTTAGTTACCTTTATAAAGTGGATTAGAGACACTAACAGTACTAGTCACTACATCTTGCAGCTCTTTTGGGTTTCAAAAGAGGTTTCCTGTTTTTCTTACATTTAGACTCAAGATAGTTCTGACTGAAGTTGGCCATTCAGAGAGCTGGAATGCTCACTAATTATCTTTGTGTCATGGTTTTAAAGCAGTAACTAAAAAATTACTAGAAAACATACTTATTTCTTGCTGTGAGATATGGATTAGAACAAGAGCAAAACAGGCTTAAAACTTAAAAGGAATAAAGTTTATTAACAAAACTACAAGAATAAGAACACCAGAATAAACTTCCAGAAAACTCCTTTATCCCTCACTACCCAACCATTTCCCTGTTCACATGACAATATAGAGACAAAAAAACTTTGGAACTTTGGTGTTTAAAAGAGTCTCAATTCCTGCTAGAGTCTTTTTATCAGTCTTTGTGGAGAAACAGAAGTCTTCTTCTGCTAATCTATGGAGTTTCTCAAAAGAAAACTATTTCTGTTATAGGTTTCTATTTTTCTGATGCCAGCTGCCTGGAAATCCTGTCATCAGTTCACTCCTCCCATTTCACATCACTCTGAGGTGTGTATGGGTCAATGAGTCTAGGGATGTCATTTTTAAGGATGAGTTATTCAAAGGCAAAAGTTCTCTTCATCTGTCTCTGTGAGCTTCGCTGGAAACAGAAATTTTCTCATTGCCTCTCAAGGCCTCAAATATTCAACTATTACTTCTCTCCCCTCTGTTCCAGCACCTCACTGTATCACAATTACTCTACCTTTTGCTCACAATCTACGCTTTGAACACTCCATTCCGCCCAATATACTCTGTCATGAATTAAAGGAATTTTTTCAGAACACTTTTTGTCCATCTCTATAGCTTTAACAGAAAAATATTTCAGCTTATAAAGCATCTCCTTATTCTCTACTTCTTCTGAAGTTTAATTATTTTCTTTACTGTCTCTGATAGTTTATAAAGTTTCTTTACATGTTGATTACTCTCTTTTTCTCTCTCTGGAAAAAAGGATTAATCTGCAAGTCTCATCTGGGTAATGAAAAGGTTAAAATCTTGCCCAGGCTTTGTAGATGGTTCTGTGATCTCTGACAGAGCAGCAGCTGGAGCTGTCTGCGATGGAAGATTCTTCATGGCTGCTCTGGAGAGTGTGGTCACTGTCTCAGCCCGCCGCAGGTCCAGAGCTTTTTTTCCTTTCTTTACTCGGCAGTCTCTGGTGAATTCCATCACGGCAAAAACTGCAGCCGAGCCAGGGACCGGCCTGGCCCGGCCAGAGCCCGGGGCAAGCCCCGCAGGCCCCATCTCCCGGCCGGGAGCCGCTGGGCCCAGCCCAGCACCGGCCCGGGCCGCATGGCCTGGACAGGGAACGGGAGCCAGCTGGAGCTCTGTTACCTTTCACAGCCAGGAAACAAAGACAGAAAGAAATTCCCAGGCTTAGGTCTTAAGTGGTGGTCACAGGTTGATCTCACTTTTCAATGGTCAAAACTGCTGTCAATTCTTAGAAATGACTGATAATTGGTCAGGAGGAAAGACTCCCATCAGCCACCAGCAGCTTCAACTTCCTTAGCTCCCAAAGCTATCTTAAAGGTAAAGTCACTCTATGACACTTTGGTACTAGATAAACACATTCTGGAGCTGGAGCTCTACAACAAAGGTGAGTCTGAAAAACTTAACCTTAAGGTAAAGTGTTTGTTTCATAGTGAGAGCGAGTCTGATTTCACCCACAGGTCTGCTCCTCTTGTGTGGTTTAAAGATACCTGATTTCATACAACCACACATAATTCAGAAGAGTAATATGGAATTTAATTATATTTTAAACTTTTTTGTGCTTAGAATAATAAGCACAAATAATCAATTCAGTTTAAGCATAATTTATGAATGTTAATTCTGAGCTGAGGATGGATTTATTTTTTATTCTTGCATGGTTGTATCTCAGTGATAACTCTAGCACTCATGTTTAACAGCCTCACTTCTGTCTCCAATTTGGAGGACACCAAGCAGTTAATTTTGAGTATCAAGAAGGCTGACTCACTCCTGTCCCCATAACAAAGCGTGCAGCATCTCAGTGTTTTTGAATGCTCTTTCTAAAGAGTTAAATAGTCTATAGTTTTCCTAATTCCAGGTGTCTGATGTTGTCTGGTTGGGTTTTGGTACATATGAAATACTGATGTTCATTTTTTAATGTTTGATTTAGCCTTTAACATTACTGAGAAATTTTGTCATGCTTTCTGTTTAGTGTATTTTTAAACTGTTCTTGCTCCCTTGATAGACTTTTTTTCCAAGTGCTCTTGACTTTGACAGAATTATTCAGTTGGTTGAGAGGCAATCCATTTCTAAGACGTTATGTTTTGAAAATATTCTCAGTTTAAAATTGCTCTATAAATATGTTTCTTTAAGGAGTTTATGCTCTATTACTTTAAAATACCAAGATTACTAATCATTATTGTCGTTCTAATTAGGAACGGCGAAAAGAATGACATAGACTCTCAAGGAGTCAGAACAGGAGAATCTCTTAGTTTATTGCTTCAGGCCTGTCTTATAGACTAGATTGTGGAAAAGTACAGAAAGGAAACTCTTATTGGTTAGTTAACTGCTACATCACCATCATTGGTCAGTGGTGCACACTACCTCCTGACTTTCTCCTGCAAGGAAAACAAGAGGACAGACAAACAGCACCTGGCAGTTGTTGTCTGTCTCCGAGGATTGTTTTGAAATCCTCCTATGAATTTCTCAGGCTAGCTCTCAGGCAGGATCAAGCTCTGTGTAGCTTGTAATACCCACAGGCACTCTGGTTCAGATTTAGCATCCATACATTATGCTGTTCCATCTCATTATATTTAATTAATTTCAAACATTTAATAAAATGATTTACTTGTACTACTGCTTCAGAAGCCTCCAACAGAAGAGTCTAAACCATTATTTTGACAGAATAGATTTTATTCTTTTTTTGTGATTAACGTCTTTTTGAGCTTTCACATTTAAAAGTTTGATGACATCTTTCATTGTTGCTGCCTTGTTCCTAAAGTGATGAAGGAATTACATTTCCCCAGGGCAAGTTAACTTACCTAAACAAAGACTATCAAATGCTGACAGGAATATAAAGCATGGGAAAGAGAGAGGTGGTAAAAATGCCTGATGCACAGGCATCTGAAAGAAATCAGAAAAACCCTCCATAAACTGAAATTAACAAAATCTTTTGCCCAAAGTCAGGTAGAAAAAAAGCCCTTTATAAACTGGCATGCATGCAGTTTAGCTTTCTTGTCTCATCAGTAGTTTTGCATAAACAAACACATTTACCTCTTGAAGTGATTGTTTCCTTGCATACTCTTGGATCATGTTCTGTGATCAGTATGATGAAGAATGGCTTTCTAAGCAGTGGTTAAGGAAGACCAGCATCAAGTAAAAGACTTTGCATTTAACAAAGTAAAAGACTTTGCATTCTCTTTTAGTGAGATGAGGCTTACATGATGTCTGCCTATCCTGCTCTTACCACCTTGTGATCTTTCTTGGCTGAATCCTATTGAGAGTGACATATTTGTAGTTCTACTGTTAGTAGCCAGAAAATAGGAAGTTGGACACAGAAAAAAAAATATTCTGTTATTTTGCTTTCCCCCATCCTCCGCTCTCTCAGTCCTTTTGGGAGAGAAATGTTAAATGCAAATCCAGATTGGAGAGTGAGAGCTTCAGTGCTGGAAAACAAGAAGTTGCACCTTTTTGGACATTAGGGGATCTGTCCATTAGGCACAAGCCAAAGGAAACCAGGCCTCATTAGTTCTGCACTTCACAGGCCTGTTTTTCTAAGGTACAGAGGTTCAGTTTTGCTAGCAGGTTTTTCTTCTGAGCTTGAAATCTGGATGCATAGTTGTGGGGCATATGCCATTTTAGACCCAATTTCCAGCAGTGAAGGAAAATTTCACGTAATGTAATTGTTGTTCATTTGATATTTTTAAAACTTCCATTCCTTGTATGATAAGCTGAGAAATACTGGCATTCTCCTCATGCACTGTGTGTTCTATAGATTTCAATGTCACATGGGGAGCTTTGATATAAGAGAAGGTTTAAAACACCACTCACTATTTTATTAATACTGGTATATTCCTTAGTACCTTTTCTTGAGGCTATCAGAATATTTTAATGTCCCATCACTCCTGCACCATACAGAAGGGTCATAAAGTGATAGTTTTCCCATGTCAGAAATGTCTTTGAAGCAAAACAAAGCAATATTTAACACTTCAGAGCAACTGAAGCTCAAAGGCATTTGCCTTTGTCAATGAGAAACAGTACTAAACCAAACTGCATCTGCCAGAGGAATGTAGGCCAGCAAGATGCAATTATGTGTCTAGAAATTTTGGAAGATAATGAGGTTAGCCCCCTATTCTTGTACCAAAGATCCACAAAGTTTTTAGAAACCACAGCTGAGAAGATGTTCTGAGTTAATTATCATTGGAAAGAGAGAATCCTTGTGAAGTTTACTGCTTTATAGTGTTATGTTCAAGGTTCTGTGCAGTAGTTGCTTGCTCAGTTACCCACTTCCTGCTGCAATATGGGATTCCTGGAGATCAAGGAGGAGATTCACTGGAGATCAAGGGAGGTCATGAGATCAGTGTAAAATACTATAACAAAAATCTTCCAATAAACGAAACCATATTTTGAAACTGACATCAAGGAACAAACCATCAAAAGCAGTGAACTAGAAACTGGCCACCCAGAAATAGAGTATCTTTATATTGTATCTTTTGTCTTACTGTATCCAAAATATTTAGAATCATAACAAATGGGGATCTCCTTATTTTATGCAGCTGCTTGGGAGGTGCAAAATTATTGACTCAATGGGAGCATGGACCATTGGAATTTAATATTATGTTTATTACATATAGCTTTAAGCACTGGCAATACTATTGTGCTGTCTGAGGGCTTTTTTAAAATTTTTTTTATTACTTGTTTGCAATAGTATCTGAATATGTTCTGGAAGTTCATAAGCTGACCTGAAAATTGACCTGTATCTCGTTTTTATTTTCTTCCCAGGGGAAAAGAGAGTACAAATGTATGTGAATGACTTAAACTTATAATTAAAATCTTCTTTGTAGTTATTGTTCTAATAGTTGGGTTTTTAAAAATATCATTAATGTGGCTGCACTATTCTGTGCTTAAGCTGAGCATATTTGGCACAAAAAGATGTAAAACAGCATCTTAGCGTGGAAGCCAGTGAGGGCTTTGGACTTTTACTATATGAAAATCTATAAAAGAATTTCAGACCAGGCTGTGTAAAAATGTTATCTAATGGTTGGGCAAGATTTATCCTTGCTTTGAAGTGCTCTGTTGTGCCAGAAAAGCAAAACTGTATACTGTGATTTTTGTCAAGGGGTTTATGTAAACATTCTACATGCTAGACATAGATATCTGAAAACTTACGAATATTGGCTAGTCTGACCTGAAACTTGACTCTTTCCACTGAAGAAAGCCAAGGATAACTTTTGCTAGTCTCTACGGTTCTTAGATGAGGAAGCATGTTTAGCATTAGTAAAGACTTCCATAAGGATAGTGATTCCACAACAGGACAAAGGAACATTTTGTTGCTGTTCAGACATGTTGTGATAGTCACATGTGGTGATGAGCCTTATTGATAAAATAAAGGTCATTGACTTTTCCTGCAATTTGGGAACTGGAGAAAATGCCCTGCTTTTATTGGGAAGCATGTCACATCTGATTTGTGCTGTACTCGGTTCTGACTACTGCTTCCAAATCAAACCTGAGCTGTGATGATCTGTGCATACAGATAATTTAAAAGTGACTTTAAAAGTGTAGTTAATTCTGTTTGTAAGTGAAATTCAGCAAGATGGCACGTTCTTTAGTAAAGCTAATATTGAGCCTTTATCAGTCACTGATAATTTCTTGTTTCTGTGCGCTGTGTAATCGAACGAGCACTCAGCTTATGGTCTGATTACTTAGCAGAGTGTTTTCCACAAGAAAAGAGATGGAAGCCCTGCTGACCACCAGCACTCAGCTTTTGGGGCCTTAGAAGAGCACACATAAATACTTTTAATGGCTTTAGTGTGTTTTCTTTGGGGAGCATCAAAACCAGCCTAAGCAGGATGAGCCAGAGAAAGCAGCCGAGGCTTTGTCTGCACAGACGGGTGCAGACAGTCACGCGTTTGATCTGCTTGCACACTGAGCTGTCTGAATGGAAGCCAGCTCTGGCCTGGAAGCCATAAAGACATGTTAATGCATTGCCATGCTGGAGCTCATAAGCCTTACCAGTGCTAGGGCTACTTTTGTTTCAATAACCTCTCTATAACTGTTTTTTTAATGAAGTTGCTCCCATGGTTTGTTCCAACTACTATATAAAATACTGTATTTTAATAGGACTGCAAATCACTTTTTCAAAGAGAGAAAGCATGAAATATTTTAAATGTTGTTGGACCTGAAAATTTATCAGTAGTTATTATTTGAAAATTTTCATTCATTTCTGGCTCTGTTTGTGAAAAAAAACCTATAAAATTTAAGAAAAGACCCAGGTCTCACAGGAGTGTACAAAAGTGAGACAAACCTATCAACCATGACAGTTGTTCTGGTAAACAGGTAGAGATCATAGATAGTTTTCTGTTTGAAGTGTCTGGGGGTATTTCCAATTTGAAGTGTATCAGATAGCTTCATTTGAAGCACATATTGCATAGCTTCAGCCTCTAATTTAGTGCTCTGGATTAATAGCAGGCATAACTTGGAGTAGCCACCCATTGTCCAAAGATTCTGTACCCTCCTACAGTGATTCCTCAGTGTCAAAAGCAGGAATGGCAGAGAAGGGAGACATTGAGCACAGACTCTTGAGGTTTCTTTAAAAGCAGGCAATGTTAAGTTAAAAAAAAAATAAAAAAATAAAAAAGATCACGTAACAAGGAAGAGAGGATGACAGATTGAGTGTGATAAAAACCAGTGAGGATAAAAGATGTGAGCTAAAATAATAAAATGATATTGTCATAACACCCACAGGCCTCCCTTCTGGAAAGGACAGGGAGTAATTGTCAGGAGCTAAACTCAGTGTGCTGCAAATTCAGTCTCAAACTATCATTAATAATCTTGAGAAATGAGTCTGGAGGATAGAACTGAAACTGGCGGTATTTCAGAGGCAGAGTCGGCGTCAGCTGTCATCCCATTGAGAGACATTCCCTGTTAGGGCCTGTTAATGTTGCACTCCTGTCAGAGTGACATATAACATTACATGTTAAACAAGTGGCAGACAAGACAGTGTGGAGGCAAATTGTTCAGCAGATGGCACAGACTACTTTACTTGCCATCTGAAGTCAGAAAATAAAGCAAGTGCCATTTTTTGCATTCACTCTCGCATTCTTTTCAAATTCTTTTCAAATGATAGTCTGGGTACTGCTCAGCAACTTCCTTTGTTGTGGCTGTTGAGACAAGAGGAACTTCCCAGTATAATATGAGGTATGTCAAGTAGAGCATTAATCAAGTGCATATACACGTACATACACTTTTAGCTGAAATTGCAGCAGAGTTTCTGAGCCTCACTGAATGAATGCTTTGAGAGTATTACATCTCCAGATATCTGCTTTGAGCTGTGGATCTCCTGTGGCTCATTGTGTCTCCTCTTTTTTCAAAGCTTTACAATTTTTTGACGCACTAGACTTACACTATCTTCCCACGTTCTTAATCCTTGAAAGAGATACATTTTCTTTGGGAGCAGGAAAAATAGCAGTTAAGCAGCATGATAACTCTTTTCTCTCTTTGAGTTCAATTTCCATCCTTTTGGAGTAAATTATGGTGTTCTCGTTGACTTTGGTACTGTTGGACTGTGCTCTTACAAGCCCATGAACTGGCTTAGGAGAAAAGAGAGTCATCAGCCATCAGTTTGGGACAATCTGAAGTGAGTAACAATTCCATATTGACCATCTTCTAGATGCTCCTGGCTCAGTTTCCCGATTCAATTGGCTTTGTTCCTCTAGCCCAAGGAAGGGGCAGTAAAAGACAGGCCACTCCTGTGAAAAGTGACAGAAGGGGAAATGCCATCATTTCACACCTTAGCAAGAGTTTGTTACTCTTCTCACCCACACAAGATACAACCTCCTGTCTCAGGAGTTTGCAGACTAAGTAGAAGAGACAGAAGTGTTCAGATGTCTCTTTGTCATTCAGAATAAATCCCAGTCAATGGTTTGAGAAGACTTACACAGGAAAAGTGGAACCAGTAGCAAATTCTAGTCCTGTAAAGTAGAAGAAAAAGGGAAAACCTCACTTTCATAGGTAGAGTTCATTGTTTTTAGTTATATACATACCAAAATCACTATTAAATAAACACAGGCAGTGTTTGCAGTTCTGTAATAAATGTTTCATTGAAGGACCATGAAACATTGACTTTTAAATTATTTCTTGCCATACATGAAAATTTAACAGTTGAGAGATAAGCATAATGTTTTCTCTTTGTTTATGTCCAAGATACAGGAGTTCAGGAATGTGATAAGTATACTGTTAAAATCATAGGTTAATTTCAGTGGTGACATAGCACTTCTAATGCACAAAAATCTACAATACTGCCACGTGTTTCAGTTATTCTCAGCAGTCCACAAACTCTTCAGGTATTTCATGTGCAGAAATTCAACTTGAAACATGATAATTTCTCCATTTTATTCCCTGGTCATAATCATCAGAAAGGTACCTAAGTGCAGACTTATGTAACAGATTTTTACTGGGCTACATATCACTCTCATCTTAACAAAAGAATTAATAAAGACATTTACGTTAAAGTCAAGGAATCCCTTAAAGATGAGAGCCTTCAAGATGTAAGTATTATAAATTCTTTATCAATATAAACAAAATTTCCATTTCCTTTTACCAGCAAGAAAATTCATGCACAATTTTGACAAGTCTGTTTCAATGAAAAGTTGTAATACAAATACTTTCTACCTATGATTGCTGATAGAGCAGAAATTTCTATATATCCTCTTTAATAGTCTTGACCCTGGTTTGTTATAACTCAGTACATTCCAGCTCATTATGAAACTTTATCTGTCCCTGCAACATATCTGTTAATAATCAACTGCAGTTTCAGTGTTAATATGTTTCTGGATAACATGAAATATATGAAAAGAAAGACAAATGGCAGTTGTAATTATTTTATAGTTTACAGGAAACAGCCTGAAATTGTTATAGCCATTTTTACATGGGAAAATTTTGGGGGATATTCGCAGAGGGTGATATAAAACTCCCTACACTCTTGCTACAATTTAATTGGGATAGACCTGACGTAGCTCTTCTAAAGGGCCCTCCACCTCTTTGGATCAATATCCAGGGAGAGATTGGCCTTGTTAGGATAATGTTGGCCCTTATGAACAACCCTCATAGAAATTAATTGGGATGAAAGAGAAATAAAGCACTAATACATGTGTAAGCCTCTTCAGAAAAGGTTTAAAATAAATCCTGTTTTCCAAACTATTACAAAACCTTTACATCCAGTAAGGCCAATTCTATGGCAGACTTTCAGTTTCCTAAAATGAGGTAATACAGAATGTAAAAGGGATGATATTGATCTCCAGGGGTTTAAAGCCATTCTGTGTGGTTTTCCATTAATTAAGTAGGTCAATTAAAATAATCATGTGAAGTAAAATTTCACTTCAGCTCCAATTTCCTTAACATGTTCTATCCTTTTCAAAATCTACCACTACATTTTGACTGATTGACAGCAGCTATCTGGATTTTATGACATGAATACAGAGACTAATGAGCCTGTATATCAGACCTTTGAAGCTGTGAGATCAAAACATGGCTGTTTTCAGGAACCAACCAAGGAGTTCAACACAAGGAAAACCCCACGTGTCTGGTGTGGAGCTACTGCTTGTGTGAAAAACCTTGATGAATGACAGAAACAGCTTGAAAAGGTGCCTAATCCATTGGAAATATGAGAATACACCTGTAAATAAAACTAAGTTCAAATGCTCAGACATTAAGATGTCTAATGTCTAGATGATTAAGACAAATAATGTTAATACCTGCTTTCAGAAAACGGATCAAAGAAAGCAATCAAAAGGAAAGATTAATTGTTTTATCCCCAGATTATCTGGAATCAGCTGTTGATAGAATCACAAAGGGTGTTTCAAAGCTCTGGTTTAATTAAGAGATAATCCAGAATTATCACGTTTAATTATTTTGTAAAGGTCATTATGGTTTTTTTCAGCAATTTAAACAGAGTGGTCTATTAGAATAAAAGAGAAAGAACCTCTTACTTCACTAACAGCACTGAGCAATGAATGTGATGAGAGTGAATGAGTGTATGATGTTCCTCATTAGAGTATTTACGAATGAAGTTGTCACATTCTTGAAGAGACAAAAGTACAAGTAATTAAATTGGATTATTTGGGATTATTTTATGTAATCCAGTGTTTAAGAATGGTCATTACTGCAGAATCAGGCTGATCTTCAATAATCTCTAGACTAGGCAATTAGTCATTTTACCTCACGTGTGTGATCAAGGGCTACTTTTATGCAGGGCTCATTTTCATTACTACTTCTTTCCCTTCTCCCTTTTTTCTTGGGAGTTAATTTAAAGATCTTGAAATAAGGTAGCCAGAATATCTTGTAAACCAATTAGGATGAGATTTCTGCTTTTATTTTTCTACACAGATGTTGTCTTTCAACATCTCTTGCAGAAGTCCAAAAGCAGTTCTAATGTTTACTTGCCTGTTCTTTTCTTCACACCTCTCAATATCACATCGTATTTTTCTGCTGAATATTAAAAGCAATATTAATTGTCCAACAGTAAAGAGAAGAGATTTAGCTGGTATAAACAGGCTCCATTGACTTCAACAGAGCTGTGATAATTTATAACAAAGGAAGATCATGCAGTAAATAGCCTATTAAAGCTAAATGATATTGTATTGTTAATTGCAAGTGGCATATAATTTATAGCAAAATTTGGTCTAGGCATTTCTTTACATTATATCATTACTATCTGGTAAAAGATCTGAATTCTACTGTTGGAAATTTAGCTTCAAGCCGGTGGGTGTCTAAATAGAGTAAGTGGGAGTGGCAAATCTGTTGCTTTTGTTACCTAATCAGTATTAAATATAAAAGATTTGTTGAATTGTTATTATTTTAATGCTAGATAATAATTAAGTACTATTTATGAAAAGTGCTTTTAAATTTCTCCTTGCTTTAAATTTAGTTGAATGAACTTCACCTTGATGAAGCCATTCAATATTGGAAGCTAGATTCCTCAGAAAGCCAAGGTCAGTAATAAATAGAAACAGCAATTGTTTTCACTCTAATTTGTGTAAGTAGTACTGTGGCATATTCTGATTATTGGCATAGTTTGTTATTTTAACTGGATGACAATTTTGATTTTTCGTCAGAATTGTAATCTTAGACACATAAAATCGGGACAGAAACATTTAGCTTTCTAAAAGCAGGCGTCTGGTACTAGGAGCTAAAATACAGTCATGGGAAGAAAATTGGTATTTGCAAAGCACGAAACAGCAGCCAGATTGTTTCTTGTTCACTTACTGTGCACAGTGTGTGTTGGCACCATAACGCAGTAGCTCAGAAATCTCAAACTGTCAGGAAAAACAAACCATGCCCCACAGACAGAATAGAAGGTTGAAGAAAAGACACAAAGAGGAAACCAGGAATTCATCTCCATTTATCAACAGAATGCTGTATTTGACAACAGTGTGGTGGAATCTACTTCTCATTCATGAGTCATGCATTCCCAGTTACTCCTTCTTAGGCTGCTCTTGTCTCTTCCATCAACTTACAGTACTAAGCTTGGTTTAGTGGGCAGTGTAACAAACAGGAAGCACATCATTCATATTGATGCTTCTTAATTGCATTCTAGTCTCTTTGTTTTAAAGATTCTCTTTCATATTAGGAACTGAGAAGGTATTCTAATTATTGAACAGTCCAGAATTTTTTCTTATTTGCATGTCTTTTCTGCTTATTTTAGGACAGTTTGTTTTTATAGAATTTTGGTTTTGCAAGAATTAGTTACCATTTCTTCATTAGACTATTTCTTTCTTTTTATTAAATTCCCAGTGAAATTAATATTATCCCGAATATTACAAATTTGGAGGTCTGCAGCATGTAAAGCAGTAACTTATACGTTTGTACCTCTGCATTATTTGATCACATTACAAAGTCAGGGTAGTTTTTCACTGATGTGGATTTTTCCTTGTGAATTTTTTGCTCTGGATCAACTTGCTTTTTTTTCTTTCCCCTTTTTTTTTCTTTTCTTTTTTTTTTTTTCCTTTTTCCTCTGTTCTTTATATCTATGTACGATCTTGCATATTTGCAGCCATGCATAGGTCTAGCAGGGGCCAAACTCTCTAGGAGAAAAAAATGACTGATCAACACAATAGATAAAGTTCTTCAGCATGTAGTCATCCAAAGCACTCACCATGTCCTCTGGAAGGATGCCAGATATTTGAAATATGGTACAAGGGAATGCACAGAACAACCTGCACCTTGTGAATGAGCTACGGGGAAATTCTTTCCTGTTTTCATTCTTGAGCCACAGACTGAATTTTGGTCTTGGGCTCTTTCTTTCAAGGAATTAGGTGATGCTCATACATTTTGGGTAAAGGAAGATGAGAATACAATGGTGGTGGGTTTGTTTTTTTTTTGTCCATAACTACAATTATTTAGAAAATGTGTAATTATGTGTCATAAATGTAATTAAGCCACAAAATAAAAAAGCACAGATAAAAGTCAAATGTACTTTTAGTATTGTAGTCTGATTTCTTAGATAATAAATGTGCATTTGAATGAAAGTAAAATGAGTGAAACAGATAATCTAATTACTGTATTAGAATACCATTTCCAGAGAATCTTTGGCCTGAAACTTTAAAATAATTAAATTAAATCACATTAAATTCAATTCTACTGAGTGCCTAGTATAATTATGGTTCACATATACACTTTGTATCAGGTGTGACTATGTGTCTCTATAAACATATGTATAAAATTGCTGTTTCACCAGAGGTGTTACGTATTACTGATTAGTGAATGTTGAAAATGGCACTGTGAGATTTGATGGCTGAGGTGTTCAGAGAATGGAGGTACACAGAACTGGAGTTACAGCTTCTGAAGGGATGTTCGCTGAGCAAGTGACCATTCAGTGAACAAGCATTTTAAGGAGCAAGGCCAGTTGAGATTAATCCCAAAAGGGCCCTTCTTACTTAGTTCCACATCTGTAACTCAAATGCAGGCCAAAAAAATAGTTGTGTAAGTTCAGTTATTGCTTGAGGTGTCCAATGTGATGAAACAACTCAGACACTTAGGAAGTATTAATTCTTGCAGTCTAAAAAGAGGGCAAATTGCTTCCCTGTGCTTGTTAGAATGAGAGTTTCTAGTTGGGAATAAGACATTTTAAAGATGCTGCAGTATCAATTGCAGAAGTGAGCGTGAGCCGGTGTGCTGCTCTGTGATTATGGTTTTGTCTCCACAGCCAAATTATTAGGGCAAATGTCAGAATTTGTATGTGTAACTGAGCACTGAAAATGTGTAAATTTAATTGGTACTTACAATTATTACAGGTGCAGGATTGTGCCCATAAAACTAGAGTTCTTCAAAAACACCAAGTTCAGCAAAAAATTGCTTATGTGAAAGAAAATAAAAACCTCGCAGCAAATCTCAGAGGTTATCACAGCAGACACTTCAGGGTTCCTGGGAGGTGATTTAGTGGAATAATGTTAGACTGCAAATGTCAGGTCCTGCACAGAAGAATGGAAGATAGGCTAAGTTTAAGGAAATTTAAAAGCTACAGCCTTGTCATATTTGGGATGTTTTTCTTTCAACAGCAAAAAGAAATAGCCACATATTTTCTTTGAAATAGCTAGACTCTTTTCATATCATTAGAAGTCTTGCATAATACTTTTTGACAATAAAATGCAACAGCTATGGTATTTACTCATATGCAGGTACTCTGCTAGATTTGTGACTAAGTAGATAGCAGTCAAAGGAAAAAGCTTGAGAATTTATTCTTAATCTGATGAACAATATTCGTAAAAAGCAAAGCACAAACACTGAAAAAATAATAAAGAACAATGTTTCATTTTGTCAGTTTAAAAATTAATTGTGTTGATGTTTGCTTCAAAATCCATTGCTGCTTTAAAATTGTATGATGAGTTAATGACCCTACATTTGTTTAAGAACTAATAGTGAGAAGGAAAAGCGAGCAAATTTCCAGACTCAAATGAGTTGCTTCTTGGGTAAAATGAAGACTCTTGCTAAACCCAAATCCCCACCCCAAAAATGTTTGTTTACATCCCTGAGGCTTCCCCACAGGTGAGGTATTCTCAAACTGGGGTTGCTGCCAGAGGAGGGTTCAGACCCCAGCAGTAGCCACTGGTCCCACAATACAGCTTGAGATGGCACCTGGACTGAGAACAGCTGGATGTTGAATGATGTCACCTTTCTGAGAAAAACTGGGCAGGAATCTTTGAGCAACTGCTTTCTCTCAAAAAATGGATAAAATTGTCAAAATTAATATTTTTACTGGATTTGTATGTTTGAAGAAAGAAAAAGAATCTGTCTGTAGTTTCTTTTCAAGGAAAATTCCTGAAAAGCTCAGGGGTTAGGCAGGATTTGGGAGACCTAGATTAAAATCCTCCTTTAGTCTTATTCTTTGCAGTCCAAAGAAGATTTAATTATTTATGGAAAGTGTGACAGTTCAAACAAATTAATTTGGATGACTGAATTACGACCTATCACCAAAGCCTAGATTTCAGACAAGGCAGTCTACTATTTACAGGAGGGGAAAAACAGGGATTTAGTGCAGATCAGGAATTTCTGAAATCTTTCCTTGCTCTTATAAGAAGCAAATCCAATTCTAGTTTTCATCTGTCTGAAGTCCAGGTCTAAATGGGAATATGCTGGACTAAACATCTAAATCAGAGCTTTCAGTTTATTACTAGAAAGAAATGTTTTAAGTGTCAAAAAACCAGGACATAGTAGGGCAGAAAGAAGAACATTTTCAGGAAAGAGAGGATCATTAGTCTTTTATTTCAAGTAACATAAGTAACAAAACATCATGGATGACAAAGAGTTAGATATACTTCTATAAGCTTTCAGCTGTTGAAAGAGTACATCTATTAGTACAGCCAGATTGTACTCTTTTTTTTTCCCCCAATACTTTTGTAACTTATTTCAGCTTAAATCAATACTTCTCTGTGAAAATAAATTATCTACTTCTACTATGAAAAGTTTATTTGAGCAGAGTAGAAAACAATATTTGTTTGTGCTTTGAATGCCCATGTGGGTATTCTAAACATGTAATTTATATATTCATTTATTATACCTTCTTCTTCCTAAGAAATACTAGGGGGCAGGGGATCATGGTTTTGGTAGTGAAGAGAGACAGGGAGATAGGAGAGCAAAAAACCAAGAGCTTAATATATTGA
The DNA here is from genome assembly GCF_049639895.1 of Pseudopodoces humilis. Lineage (NCBI taxonomy): Eukaryota > Metazoa > Chordata > Aves > Passeriformes > Paridae > Pseudopodoces > Pseudopodoces humilis. The sequence goes on along the minus strand of NC_142204.1, from coordinate 33,573,163 downwards.
AATATGTGCAAAAGTACTGAAAAGCACATTAAAAATATCAGTAATCACCACAATTTCAGGTTAGTCTCAGGAGGCTTAACAATAGCTAGGAGAGAAGGAGAGAAGCTAAATGACCCTGGAATATCATGGGAGAGAAAACTTTGGATACAGCAGCTGTTGCTATAAAAGTTCTCTAAATAAGACCTTCTTTTATGGCCCTGGGATAATAGGGGTGAAGTTTAAAATAATAATAGAAAAATACTTTTTGGTTTAATTTTGTAAGAAATAACTTGCAAAACAAGAGTTAAATGAGAATTAAATGTACACAGAAAAGGCAGCAGTACAAATCTTGTTAGGCAAGCCTAAAGAGAGCAGGAGCAGTCAAAACAACCCCTGTGTGTGTATTACAGCCCAGGAGAAGCGAAGGAAGTACATTCTTCCATGCCACTAAGCTGACAGTGGACATGTTCAGCTGCACACTGATCATCTTTCCTGGCTGATCTTACAAGCTCACCACGAAAATGCTGGGTAAATAACCGCAACTTTAGATTTTTGCTCAGCACAGAAAGCAGGCAGGCGTTTGATTGGAATTCTTCAGTCAGTCTTCTCTGCTGTGATAAAAGAGCTATGAGCAAAGTCAAAGCACTGAAACACATCATTGTTCTTGAGAATTTACCAGTTAAGAAGAAAATATTGATTCAATGGAAAGCAACCTAGCATGAAACAGCTTGTGTAGGCAGCACAGCCATAAACTGTCCTGCTTTGACTTGGTAGTCCTGGCCAAGGAGAAAATTTGAGACATTTAGAGACAACATTTTATCTTTACTTATATAGGCTCTTTTTACACTGTGCCTACAAGGTACACTGTGTGTTGATCATTTCTTGTTGGCTGGTTATTTTATCACTGTGCATTGGCCTGATGAATTCTGTTCAGAGCCCTGATTGCTTTTGTTTAATATGCCCTGCTGAATTTGTTTTGCAAAAACTAGTGTTAACATAAGCAATATCATGACACCAGAAGTGACATCAGTACTCTTCAATTTCCTTTAATGTAAGACTTCTATGTCAGATCACATCACATCTATGTACTTTTGACTTAATCACCTTAATTTTATTGCTCCTATCATGCAATTCTTGAAAAGCACATAGAGACCAGTATACTCTGATCACTCGTACCTTGTCTCCCTCTTTTTCTGTTTTACATTTTTCTTACCCTTTAACTAGATTGAACTAATGCACTCTGGAAAGTAATGTATGGATTTTAGTTGCAAAGAGGAGATGTTAATTCTGTTGTTCACATTCAGTGTCCAGATTACAGAAAGAGTCTGACCAAAATTTGTTTGCTTGTTTGTGTGCCAAAAAAAGTATTTGAAGCTTGATAATAAGTATGATTATTTCTAGAAACTCTCATGAGAAGTCAAATTCTGCTGTTCTGATGTTCCTCACTTATGTCCTATGATTTTGAAACCAAACCAGCTGCAGGAGTTGCTCTATATGCTCATCTGCAAAAAGACCTACATTTCTGTCAATCAAAGCAATGATGGGATAAACATCTACTGTCACTTTGGTATACCAAACCTGACAATTAGAAAGCTCTTACATCAGCATCTGGATTTTTTTATTATTATTCATGTGAAAAGTAGCAGATTATATTGGTCTGCCACAATTTGTCATATAGAAACTGCTTTCTCTAAGTATCTTTTGGTGTTAAGGGCACTTTAACACTTTTTTGAAGGTAAGCAATATAAGGAGCTTTAAGGCTTTCTTCCCATTAGGAAGGCAAATTGCACTGAAGATACCAACATCTAAACACTTTTCCTATCAATAAAATGGGGAATTTTGGTGCTATTAATGATGGTAAGACAAAGAAGTCATTCTCCACAGGATTTTTGGAAGAGTAAAAGTCTGCTATAGGTTTCTCCATTACTCAAAGTAGTGGGATGATTGCCTTCTGTTTACCATATAGGGATCTCATCTTACTCTCTTTGTTGTATGGTATGTGCATCAAGTGAGATAAGTTTATTTTGGAGAACAGATGATTGAAGGAAATTCCTTTCTGAGCAAATCCAAGACCATTGAGGAACTAGTCTGCTGTTTCAGGGAAGTACTCTGCTTTTCTGGTCTTATATCAGTTATGGGAATTTCACTGTTGTGGTCCTTGTATGGAGTACAAGATAATGCTCATTTTTTATCACTCCTTTCCTTCTGTTTGAATGCTGGAAAGGGCTGATTCCTGGTCCAGAAAAATACGAAGGAATGCTTTAAATAGGCAGCAGAACCATATTTTTGCTGTGCCAGCTGCTGGGTGTGGTTGCTGCCATTCTTCTCAGGTAATTTGAACCACATTGGAGACCAGATTATGCAGAGAACTTTGTCTATTTACGCTTCCCTGAATTTTGTTGGGCAACCAGCATTCCTGTGATTATTTTTGTGTTGTTTACTTGTTAAACGTGTTTGAAACTCTGGTGATTATCTTACACATTTTACACAATGCAATTTAAAAAACTTTCTAAGCAGAGTTGTTTTGGGTGTTTTATGTGAAATAGAAAATATAATTTGCCTTTCTACCTTTTAGTTTATATTTACCAGGGTTATCATACTTTATATGATAAAGTAACTGGCTTGTGCCTCAGTCTAAATTTCTTGTGAATGCATATTTCTTTTCTGTTTAGAAAACAGTGAGATGTGATCTTCACAATCTATGGTGTTTTCTCAGGAAATCATAGTTAATGATGCCAGATCTCCTCTTTCTCAGCATTCTCATGTGTCTGAATGAATGACAAAAACATTTCTTCCAGAGTCTTAAAAGAGAGTAATTTTCAAGTGGAAGTAATATTGCATAAAACTGGAATTTTTCCTTACTTTTTGTTCCACACAGGCCATGTCCAACATAGGTAGGATCAGTAATTATATGAAAATTTTTTTCCAAAGAGAATCATCTGGTTATGTAAAGCGTTGGTATTGAAAGGATGTCTTTGTGGGACATCATAAGTTTTCCTAACTGGCATTAAGAAAAACCCAAACAAACCAGAATGAACAAGATGATGAGCAGCACAGCTAATGGAGCCCGTTCTGCTGAATTTAGCTGAAAATTACGTGGCATTTTTCACCTGAGGATAAAAAGCTGAGTAGAGAGACCCAGTTTGTTTCTAGATGTCTTGCTTTGAAGGGGACTAATCTCAAAAACACCCCAAAAGCTATTTTACATAACAAAAGAAAGAGGCCGGTACTTTCATTGGCATCTGCAATTTTTCAGGATTATTTAGCATTTTTTAGATAATGCACAATTTTGGATTTCCAGATGTGTGTAGTTTATTTTCATTACACCTCTAGTACCCAATGGTTTTGCTGTGGTGTTTTTTTTTTGTCTCATGGCTTTCCTTGCTTCATGAGAAGCATGTGAGGGTGCACAGTCTGCAGTGGCTGTGAGCAGGCAGGAGTAATCTCTCCGGGGGAAGTGAACTCTTGTAAATCGCCGTGACCTATCTGCTCAAAGGAATAGATTTGGCAGAGCGCGGGGGGACATTTCGAAGCACACATGCAAAATGGTTCGATTTAACTGTACAGGCACTTCGAAAGTGCTCTTTAGGAAAGGGTGCTGTTTTATTCATTTATGAGAAAAGGGAACATTTATAACTGAAGATTTAAGGTGGGGTTGGTTTTTTAGTTCTTGTAATTACCATTTGAATACAGAAGTGCTATTAGTTTCCTGAGCTGTGCCATGCAAGCGTAGACTGTGGTCTGACAAATATAGCCTCTTAATGGTTTGATATTGAAATCAGGGGATTTACTGTCTGAAATTAGCAATTTATATTCTGTGTGGTTGCTACAGTAGTTTCTGCATTTAAATTATTTATGTAAAGGGTTCTGTTCTCGTCTTTATTACAAATCACACTGACTGCATGCTCTGCAAGGGTGGAGTTTCCCTCTGAAATTCTGCACTGTTTCAGGAGTGAATCTTTGTCTTGGCACTGGCTGTGTGTACTGTGATGAAGACGAATTGAGATCACACAGCACTGCACCTTTCATTGACACTGGAAACAGCATCAGCTTTGTGCAGAGATAGGAGAACCTTCCAGCAGCAGAGAATTCCTCTTCCGTCAGTCATTAGCACTTCTTGTAGACCATAGAACTAAATTCTTCAGGGGATGAAACCAAATTCAGAGAGTGATGTGTGCCTGTCAATACAAATCTGCTTTTAAGAAGATGAGAAGAGGAATCTTTGTAGTTTTCCATGAAAAAAAAAGGAAGAAAACAACAACACTGACACTATTTAAGAACAAATTTAATAGAATTGATGCTTATGGAAGTAAGCAAATAACAAACAGACTCTCTGTTTTCCAGGATGGTTGATTTGGCATGCTAAATTCTTCAAGAAGAGAGAATTCACTGCCATCTGTAGATCAGTCACTCCAACAGTCTCATACATACCCACTTACAATTCTGTTTATTTCAAAAAGCCTTAAATGCAATTATTCCTGGTTAAATTGCACCAACCATGTATAAATAAGAATTTCTACCGTAAAAGTACAGTTTCTTTATATATTTTTTCACAGCTTGTGTGCTAGGCTCTTCAGTTAGTAATGATTTGCATTATTTCAGCCCAATTGTTTTTAGATCAAATCTCAGCAAAATATTGACGTACGATTGGTCTGATTTTTCATGCATGATCTGACATAAAATTAGCTTTCATAACTCACTAATTTGAAATTACCTCTCAAATTTGCATAGGTTGATGGCTGGCTGTCATCTCTTTTGCCCTGTCTCTTTGAATATGTTTTCTGCCTCTTTACTTAGAAAAATATACCATTGTCTTAAAAAAAAATTGCGTAAGTTCTTGCTTTCTTTCTGTGGGACCTATTTTAGGATACAAGCCTCATAAGAATAAGGCTAAGAATAAATGTTTCTGTCCAAGCCTATGTTGCCAAATCTCTGCTCTGGTCTCCTTCTCTGCAGCTGTGTCCCACTCCAAAGAGCACGTAAGCCTTGGGTGAGCATGAGTGAATGTCTGCTCACTTGTAACTGCTCCCTGTTTGGTACCTGATGCTCTGCTACTGTCCCTGATAGCACAGATCTAGTTACATTGCTGAATTTATCCAAGTCATGGGAATCTCCCTCCTCAGTGATTTATTTTTCCTCCATTTTATTTCCCTTATCTTATGGAATTTTCATCTGTGTGACTAGAATACCCAGATGTAATAGTTTCTGTTGGTGAGGCATTAATGCCAGCCTCTGGCCAGAAAAAAAAAAAAAAAAAGGGGTCTGATTCCCAGCATTCTGGTGCTCAGCAGTAAGTGTGATCAGAGAGGCGACAGAAATCTAACAAGAATCATAACAGAGGACTTCTGCTACCCACTTGTAGCACGTACAAATGTATAGTGATTGTGAAAACTATTTATTGACACTTTAAGTGGTTGCTTCTTAAAATAGATAATTACAGAAAATGGCACCAGAGGCTATCATGGCTTAGTTTGAAGTAATTCACCAGAAAGCTCATTCAAATCACAGCTGTAACTAAATACAGGGGTAAAGTTTAACACACCTAAGGGACAGCAAGTGACACAAGCAGAAAATATGCTATAAAAGGGATTTCAGTTAAAAGAGGGGTCTAATAAGAAGCAACAAAACCCATGTGCATAAGTAAATCAAGTGAAGTCTTCAGAAGTTTGAGAAAATTTTGTAAAAGAAAAAAACCACAATTGTTTATGGAAACAACTATTGTATTACTGGATGTAAGCCACTTGCTGCTGGCCCTTTGGTGTAGAGGATTTGCCAGATCAGAAAGGAAAGGAATCCAAAATTTTCTGGGCTCTTGAGTGAGGAGAATGTCCCAAAGGGACTGTTCTGGCTGGTGCAAGAAAGAATAGATCAAATCAGATGCAACTTAAAGGAAAAACAAGATCCTGAAATAGTCAAGAGGCAAGACAAAGTTTTGGGTTTTTTCTTTGTTTCTTCTTTTGTACTCTCTTTGCCAGAATTTCAGAAAGCTGGCCAATAAAAATTGAAGTGTTGCCAAGAAGTGAAGGAGCCAAAGAGGAAGCTAAAGTTTAGGCAGATCTCTTGTGACACTTTTATATTCTTGGCCTTAGGGGAAAGCCTGGCTGGTGGAAGCCAAAAGGAGAGCTGTCATGGGTTTCCTGAGAGCAAGGCTTGCATATCTTGTCCAGCTCTAAACAAGTTTTATAAATATGCATGCCAAACTGTGTCCTTGGGCACAGGGACAAAAGCATTACTTGAATTCATGTCTTCAGAGTGGAAAGGTTAGACAACTAATAGCTGGTGTCAAAGAGTACCTTCAACCCTTTGGTTGCCAAAGGAAACAAGATATAATAATCAGTGACTCCAGTCACATTTTAAGCAATATTTACCATTCATGTAATAATACAATTTCAAGACAAGAATGAGCACTATTTCTATCTTCTCTGCAGAATGAACTGCAAGGAATTCCTTTCAAGTATGTGCAAGCAGTTTGTGCAGATAGGGAAGTTACTCTTTGTTTGTGTGTATGTGCTGCTGCTTCACAATGTGCAGAGGTACTTCATTATACTTTCACATCCATTCTCTTTTCAGAAAGGAGAAATAAGCCTTAATGAGGCTGCTTTTCTCACAGCCAGATTTTTGACTCCTTATTCACCCATCAAATTCCATAATGATATGAGCAATCTCAATTAACACAAAAGAATTTATTATGCAAATTGAGTTTCTTATTCAGTGCTTTAAAGAATTTAAAGTTTAGCAGCTGGAGTTCTGCATGGTGCCAATCAAACTGCTGGAATGTCTGCTATGATGGAGTTGTTGATCTTTCTCAAGTACACTGAATAATTGTCATCTGAAGAAAGAGGATGCACAGATACATTTAATGGTACCTAAAAGCAGAAGAACAATTTTAATGCCAGTGGGGTTTAAGCAGCTTGTGGTAATTTACTGGATTTGATAAAGGATTTTTTTCAGTTATGAGAAGAAAATGGATATTAAATTGTCAATCCTAGTGAGAAATTATTATGTAATAATGTTTTATTCTAATAACATTATTTGTTTAAAGTAAATAGTTTATTCCTATAGTCATTGACTTAAGTTAAACTCTAACATATAAGTGTGGTTTTATTTAGTTAAGTACTACTGCTGCCTGCTATGGGGAAAGTATTAGCAAAACATTTTTTAATCATTTATGAATACTCAGTATATGTTGATAAGTTATCCAAAAGGAGACATGAACTATTGTTTCAAGGGAACAAGCACATATGGGAAGTTTTTAAACCCTGCATCATGATTATGACTTCATTACTTTTTTAAGCAATAAGAATATGTAAATACATATGTTAGCAGATATTACTGGTTTGTTGTCTCAGAAATGTATATGTCTAGGATTGCCTGTCCAGATCAGAATCTTTATGCTTTGTCAAATTACCTTCTTAAAAGAAACGACTATTTAAAATAGAAAACCCTTTTTAGTTGTGAATCACCAAAAAATCAATGTGATAGGATTTATTTTGATTTAGCCATGTGACAATTTTCTACAGATAGAAAATATTTTCATTTTACTCACACAATTTTGCTACTTGTTTCAACATCTGTGATAGGTTATAAACCTATAAGGAAGAGAAGCGGGTTAGTTGACCCTGAGTGTGTGTATACAAGAGTGTCTGGAGGTCTTAATTCATGTCAACAACTTTACTTTTCCATGATATTTTGCCTTGAATTTGTTGTCTGTACAAAGGTGATACTACTTTGTGCATATTATAGGAGATTTGAAGCTTCATTAGAGCTTGATTACACAAGAAATTAGCTATTCCTGAATAATTCCACATGACAAACCATTTGCAAAGTTAATTATGTTGAAAGGGAATTGCATTTCAAAGTGAAATAACTATTGTATTTAGAAAACATTCTTCTTTAATACAAATAATATTTTTGCTGGGCTAACATGGTCATTCAGTAAGGTTTTTCTAAGTGTGGAAAATAAAATCAGGAGATTATAGTAACATGTCCTATTCTCATGTGTTCAAAACACCACATATAAATTAATTTATGAATACTCAACTGATGCCTAAAGGATCATCTGAGAATGTCTACATGCATATTGTCTTAAGCAGTGGTCTTCTGCTGAAGCAAGATGTATTTGGCAGGCATTATCATTAAGTTTCTAAGAAAGAGGCTTTATGACAAATTTAAAAGAAATTTAATCATATTAATGAATATTCCTGTGACATTATCTTAGCCTTTTTCAAACTGTTCTCTAGTAGCATTATGATGTGGGAAAACCACTTCTCAATTCTGTGGAGATAAACTCGAGAAAAATGCAAATGTTGCCAGTTGTTATGCTATAATGAAGTCAATGACATTAAAGAGGTTTTTTTTGCATCACAATTCTAATAAAACTAAAAAAATTTTAGATTCTAAAATTCTAAATTCTAAAGAAATAAAGCTCTTTCCAAAGAGGCTGTTGAAATCTGTGTTAATTCAAGGTGTTACCATCTTGGCATGTGTACTGCCATGCATAGCCCTGCCTGAAAAGGTTGCATAACCTTTGGGACAATAACATGTAGCTATTTATCAAATGAATGGGAGCTCAGCTTGTAGATGAATAAAAATATTTTCAATAGCATCTACTTTCCATTTAAAAATAAGTCAGACCCACTGATATTGAGTAGCAAATCACCACATGTACAACCTATCTGGACCCTCCAACAGCTTCTTTTTTCCAGATTTCTATCGATGCTGCAATACAAAAAAGATTTAGACGGTCCTTAGTGGGGTGTGGCGGGGCTTCTTCATGTCTGGTTTGGAACTGACTGGCATGGATTTAAAGCACAAGGGTGTTTCTGAAGAAGTTATTAGTAAAGACTTGAAATTAAAGTTTTGTCCAATTAATCTCACTGAGATATGTATGGAAATGGAGTTTTAATCCATAATAATTGTATATAGGAACCTGAGGGAGAAGTGTTGGGTGAAAGACCAACAATCTTCTGATAGTGGTGGCTTTTCTGCAAGGCAATCACTTTGACTCCTGAATTCCCTATTTCTCCTCACTGGCACAAAACAATGTTCCACACAGTTCCGCGGGAAGTACCTACCCAGTGCTACTTGGCAGACAGAGAGAAATTAAACTAGAAACGGTACCTCGTGCTGTTGAGGCTGTGCTCTGTGCCATGCACCTGGGATTGTGGTCCCTGGGCTGGGCTGCTGGAAAACTTGGCTGGAGTGGGCTGTGTCAGACTTCCAGCCCCACAGTGGGCTCTCCTGCCATGGCAATTACAGAATGTGTAGAGAAATGGTGGGTCCTTATGTTTTTTTTCCCTGAGGCAAACTGCTGGAAAGTGCTCTCAGATCTTGTAAATGTCCAGGTCTATTTGAGAGTCAATATTATTTTTGGTGTGAAATGTCTCAGTTTTGTGAACACCTACCAACCTCTCTCTCTTTTCCATTACATGACAGCCTGCCCTGAGTCTCTCCACAGCCTCCCCATGGTCTCAGGTAGGAAGGCTGCAGGTGTCTGAGTTGGATTGCATGCTGAGTGTGCCTGGCATATCCAGGAGCAGAGCTTCTCATGGCTGGAAGTGCCCTGGCCTCTCTCCCTGCTGGGAGAGAGTACTGTGTGTGTGAGAGTATATTGCGCGCAAGGAATTGGCGAGAGAAAAAGCTGCCTGGTCGGTGAGCTGTGTTGAGTACAGCAAGCAGCCTGAGATGGAGACCAAATTAATAGGTGAGACACAAAGGGAACGACTTCTCACTGCTGCCATTGCCTGGAGCCTGTTCCTTGTGTAGTGGAAAGAGAAGGGAAACTTGGAAAAGAAAGAAAACTACATCTTGAGCATATACACCTTGCATCCTAGTGTCCATTTTCTTCCTTAGAGACTAAGAAAACAATATAGGAGTATTAGTTTGGTTTTGTTTTGTTTGTTTCCCACCTCTCCAAGTATGTTCTTTACAATCCCTTTCCTTTCATAGGGTCCAACCCTATAGGATTCTTATATCTGGATTTTTTAATTCCCTGGGAAAAATAAGGCTGTCAAATTTAATCCTAGGTGAATGGCTGGGTCAGAATAGGGATTTAGTGAACAGTTACCTCTCTAAGGATGATTCAGGAGGCTTTAGAGGATTTTGAACCAAATGGGAAATTCAGTGTTTCGCCGATGAGTTTGGCACTCACAGCAGCTATAAGTAGAGAATTCAGGGGTGTGACAGACAAAATTTGAAGGAAACAGGTAAGAAATAACATCTGGCTGCTTGAGCATGGCATTGAAACAGAAGGCTCAATATGGCAATTATTTTTAAGTGACTTATGTAAGAAATGTGAAAGGAGACAAGGATTTATTTGGTGAACTTCTGATAGAGAAAATAGGGGTGTTGTGACAAGGTGAGGCATTTTCAACTCAGGAATTAGTGGTAGGATGGGTGTTTAGAGGAATGAGGATATGATGATCTTTGCTATTGCAGGAATCTGGTGTTGTGGTGCTTTGAAGAAGTGATAATGTCAGAGGAGATTTCTAATGTCATTCCAAACCACTCAGGGGGGTAAGGAGTCATCCACAGGGAGAAAAGAGACAGGGCCTTAGATCATTTATAAGAATTGGGAGTGGGCTCATTGGAAAAATATTTGGGGCAGAAGATAAAGGATAATCCCCATGTTTTTACAGTAGGTTGTCTGAAAGACCATCAAGTACCCTCTCTCCTTCCCTACTAGTCTTTAGACTACCAGAAAGAATTAGCAAGAAGATCAAAACTTGGAGTTAAATTTTAAGTTTAGGGAGATGGAAAAAGTTCAGGTTTAACTGCTCTTGGAGGAGGGTTCTGGAATTTGAAGGTCTTCTGTTTTGTCCTTCTCTGAATAGGAATCCATACAGAATTTAGTTTGTGTGGACAGAGAATTTGGGACTGTTTGCCCTTTGACATTCCTCTCTCTGCTTTCTGCTTTTTTTCTTCACACTGTCCTGCAGAAAACTTTTTCCCCTTGCAGAATGTAATTTATAGCTTAAAAAGTAATCAGTTGAAATACAAACAAAACACCCTTTAACATCTGTTTCTCTAGGTCAATATGTAAACAAGAAGACTTGAAACTTCACAGTTCTACTTTGACCTGTAATTAGTATGCCTTAGATTTCATGTGTCTTGGACTTTGAGAGCTCAGAATTTAGAGTGGACACGCTGGACCTCCTGCTGCTGAGTCTGTACACTGAAGTGTTGCTTCATAGGAATTTACTGCATTTGCTGGTGCTGGTTTGATATAAGTATTCAACAATTCAGCGAGTGTGCTATGTTATATATGCTATATATGCGAGTGTTCAGCATCCTTTGTTCTGTGCTTTAGAGAAATGAGATGAGCAAGTGTGCAGTCCTTGCTTCTAATATTTTTATTGGACTCAACCTTAACATTTAAAATACCAACACATTTGGCCACAGAAGTGATTCTCCCCCCCAACAGCCATCCACATGCACACACTACCTCACCTACTAAAATATTAGAAGGACAGAAACTCAAATGACCCAACTGTGAAATCACTGAAGCTGCACAAATTGAGAATTTGCTGATAGCAGCAGCAGAGTTGGTACTTGCAAAAACACATCATGAAAGCTAACTTGCAAGCTTATCTTTTACCCCAGGAAGAAGGATTTTTAAAACGGGAGTTATTGTTTTAGAGAAATGTGTGGACAATGAGCTTCCAGAAACTGAAGTGTAGGACGCACTTTGTTTATACAGAAACCTGATTAGTATTCTTTACACACCATTTATCTGCTGTATCTTGTTGCAGAGCTGTTGACAGGATGTGTTCCTGTGATCGGGCAGGTCTAAAGTGACTTTTTTTTCTTTGAAAGGTATAAATTCTTTTAGAAACTATTCTGCTTTGAATGATGTAAATCAACAAAAAAGGTAGTTTATTGCTTAAGGAAGTAACAGGATAGTGTTCCTACTCAGAATTGAGGGTTGTATATCAGATACTTTTTCTTTTATGTGGACTTGTAAAATGCTTTTTTTTCTCCTTTAAATATGAGCGGTAAGACATAAACCATAAATTATCCTTCAATAAAAGCCTTACATTATCTGTAGGCATATACCAAAAAAAAGAGAACGTTTCAGAATCTACTCCTTGAACATCAGTTGTACAAAATATACCTCAATAAAATAGGATATTTTCAGAATCTAAAACAAGCAATGCTGACATTTTAATAGATTATATTCTTCCTTATTTGCCAATATTAATTAAATTAATGTTCCTGCATAATTGTCCATGATGTTGGAGTTTAATTTTTTTCACAGAAGAGTTTAATCAAGATATTAATTACTTGCCATTAAGAATAGTCTCCTGATGATATTTTCAAGAGGAAGAGGGATAGCTCCATTGTTCTGTCTAAATTCCAGCTCTGCTAATTGCACTGCGCTTATCTACATCACTCCAGCTGTAGATTCGCATGAATGTGTAGATTGGCTGTTGGCAACTGATGTGTTCCATCTTCCATAATTTCATATCTTGCCAAACTGATGTCTAAATGCTGAAGAATGTTTTTGGGCCCAATCCACCTCATTCTGTTGTCAGGAAATGGCACCCACCTTCACCCCTGTGGAAGTATTTCTACAGTTAACAAGAGAGAATAAGGTAAGAGTTATTCCTGTGCTGCACAAATTAAATCCAAGCAGTCGTGCAAGGTAATGTGCAGCAACAAAAGAAAAGAAAACAAAATCCATTCTCAACCTAGAAAATTACTCTAAGGAAAAAAGTGGACAACCAGTTCTGAAAACTGTAAAATGTAAAGGTTAATAAATATCCAAAATAAAAATATATCTGTAAACTTAATTCCTTCCTCTAAGCAACTGCTTTTAGTTCTTATATACATGTGGTGTGAAGAGTGAGAAGTAAAGCTTCAAAAGTCAGGAAGATAAGAGGGTTTCCACTTAGTTTAAGATTATTGGATACTGGGGGGAAGGGGGGTTGTTTCCTTTTTCCAGTGTTCAGAAATGCATACACACCAATAGAAGTGGTGCACATTTTCTCCAGCATGAGAAAGTTGCACAAACAGACATCACATGACCTGTTTTCATCCAAGTGGTCACATCTTTCTATCTAGGTGTGTTGGACAAGATTTTCTAGTAATTTCCTTTCTTTATGTATAGGTCAGGACCTTTAACTCTCACTCCCTTCATTTTTAAGGCATATTTTTCCTACTTTATTATGCAATTTTAATATTTTTTTAATGAAAAATGTAATATTACATATGCATAATTGTAGTAAAAAAAAACAACAACAACTCAACAATTTTCCAAGGTAAGTAACAAAGTGATCATGCCGAGTAAAACTATTATATCAGTAAGAGGGAAATATTAGATGAATGGGTTCAATGACCTTGATATCCCCTCTGTAACTGTTGCATAATGAGAATCTTTGAACAGATAGCCTATATCAGCTAGAATGCTTCTATGAAATTATTTCCTTCAGAAATAATAGCAAAATGGTTTAAAGCTACTGCCAGGACACTTTTGCAAAAAGTTTCAGTATTCAGGATATTCGGCACAGACTCTTTCACATTTCTCTGTGGACCCTAGAGAAAATACCAAAGTAAAACTGCAGAAGGTTCAAATTCACAATATCACTCAGGAGAAATATCTAGCTGTGTGCATATTTGAAAAAAAAAAATAAAAAAATTCCACTTTCTCCTGTTTATGATCAGTGCATGGAGATGATTTTCCAGTAATTGAAAAACCAAACCCAAGAATTTTACTGGCATTGAGAAAATGTGAGTAGACTCTCTTAAGTCCCTAAAGATCTCTAGAACAATTTTAGGCCCTATAGAATTATAAGCAGAAATTAATCTGCTGTGGCTTCCAGGGATTATTTTCTTTAACAATTAATTAAAAAAACCTAAATTTATTTATTTCCTGGAAAACATGTCCTTGTTTTTACTAAGCACAAAATTAACATTACCTGGTCAACAGGATAAAAATGAAAATAGATCAGGTGTAACATCCTGCAATATCATTTTATTCAACCAACCAATGAACTAACTTGGTTTTTAAAGAAAAATATACTGTGTTGTTGCTAAATAGCTTTATCAATTTTTGTGTTCTTTTGTACCAAATCTTGTATTAAATTTGGGTGCCTATTTCTAATCACTTGGTGTGCCAAACAATTTATTAAACCCCATATATGCACACACGTACACACGCTGTCAACACTATAATTGCCCAAGTCAAATTCAATTTCGTGGAATTATTTTAGCACCTGCCTATCAACTGTTTCCCTCTGAAAGCCCTGACATTTCCTTCTGTTATGTTCCATGAGGAAAAAACAAAGCTATAAAGCAACTTTTTTTCCATGCATTTCACCGCCTATTTTTTGTGATGCTCTGGCAAACAAAACTTCAAGCTTTTTAACATTTCTTCTGAGTCATATCCAAAGCAGAAACCCTTTTATGAATGACAGTGTTGCAAAAAAATTAGTAAAAGATTTGTACATGTCTAAAAGAAAAACATCTCTTCCAGCCTGAAGGATCACAACATCCATGTTTTTGCCCTTCTTCAAATATTCACATATATTAATACTTTAAAATATTATCAAAATTTTAAGTGATTTGATAACCTATGTCTTTTCCAAAAGCTTGGTGTTTATAAGTAACTAAAAAGGAAAGCTGGGATGTGTGTCCCCTGGGCTTTTTGATCCAAAAAGTGGAAGGGCGTGAATAAAGAAATCAAAAAAAGGAGAAAAAAAAAATCACAGGATAAGGCCATTTTCACAGCAGTTCAGTCTTCTGCTGGTTCTGGACTAGGAATTAATCTATTTGTTCTAACTGGTGAGCTACTGTTAGACAACAGTTCATCCCTAAAGCATTGGTTTAACACAAGGGACTAAATTAAAGTTTGTGTAAATAATAACCCTCTCTGGCCCCTTGACCCGGTGCTGGCCCACCAAGTTGGTAAAAACACTTATGAATTCTGGTTCCTATCTTCCAAAGTCCATTTTTTCCAGGTAGTAAGTTACTGTAATTGGAAATGACACAGTTTTACACTACAGGCTTCCAAGTAGAAACAACTATGTTGCAAAATGCTTGCTTTTTAATGATTTATTATTTTAAATTTTTATATATATTATGTAGTCTGTATTTAAGAAAAATGTGCCATTAGTTTGCAGTGGGGAAAGAAACATAAAAGGAAATAAGGACTTAACTTTAGGATCTGGACAGTGATAAATGAGCTGTTTATTACCCGATTCCACATGAAGGAAAAATTTGAACTCATTTAGTTAAAGACATGTCTGTATAGACATAATTACCACTTCTGACAGAGTTTTTAAAGCTGTGTTTTCTTAGCTAAAACATCAGGAGATCAGGTTCTAAGACTTTTGTCCTAATGAACCAAAACTGAAAAACAACCCAGAGCTTCCTGTTAAATCTTGGTCATGAAATTCACATTTCATCTATATTTCCATTTCAGTGAAACAACTTACTGTTTCTCTAGAATTATTCCTTTTCATAAACAGTCACACCTACTTAGCTTTTTCTTCATGAACTTAACACTACCAAACCCACACCTCTATGTCTGGGAGTCTGTGACAGAGACATATTTTAAAGGTAGGGACATACAGCTAAATGGAACTGAATTAGAGCTGCTGAACAAGTGGAAGGTCTCCCTGACCACCATCACACTTTTAGCACTTCTCATCACTGAGCTAATACATTTTATCTCCCAGCCACGGCAGGTCAGCTGTCAGTATGCAAATTGTTGAGCAGGGTAAGATGATAACATTTAGTCATGAGTCCAGAAATTTATTATGAAAATCTGAAAGAAAAACTGATTTTACAAAAGAAAAATAAACACAGACTAGTAATTTAAAAACCTTAAATCCATATTTTCCTGACATAAAGGTTAGTGAATGTCAGCATGACAGCCAGATACATGTGGGCTTTCTTGTATGCCCATACCCCATCAATATTTACACCTTCTTTTTTAAATCTAAGTGGAGAAGAGAAGGTATGTTTACTTTACAGCAGTATTGCCTATTTCTCCTCAAGCTTCCCCAAGTACCTATATTTACTAAATACTTTCAGAAGAATGATAACCTTTGCTACAATATTTGATGTTCTGTTGTGAAGACTGAGTTCTGGAAAATGGAACTCAGCAGTAAAACCACGTTCTGATATCTCCTCTTTGAGTCTGAACTTGTTATTCAGCAGGTTTGTGTTGCTGCCAGTGATTTAAAGCCAGGTGCTACAGCATATTAGAATACTGACGTTTTATTGAATAAATGCAAATCAAACGTGAAAGCATAGCTGGCACCTCTGAGTATAAAACATTATGTTGCTGTTAAACTGGCTATAGATACTAGAACAAAACATGTTTGACAGTGAAAATAGTCCTTAGGCAATGGAGCTGGCATCATGTCAAAGGGAGAATAAAATCATCTTTCTGTTCCGCATGGTTATTGATCACTGAGGCAAAATTTCTGTAAACAAAATGCATTGACTTTGTCAGCCTCTCCCACTCTGTTTTTTCCAACCAGGCCAGTGACATCTTTCAAAAGCGTGTGGTTTGTCACTTGAAAGCTACGTAAGGCTTCAAAGGAAATGTACAGGAAAAGAGACTTGGGAAGCAGTATTAGAAAAGATCTGGCCCCCTGCCCCCAGGTGTTCATATTCAGCAGCAGTAAGATATATACTGCATAGATTTTCACTCAAGTTTTGATGACTGAGCTGTTTTCTTACATTTTGATTTTAGTTAGGATTATATGTGGAGTACCCTTGAAAAATAAGTAACTTTTGACTTTCAGTCTAGCATAATAGTATGTCTTTACTGCTGATGCCTTACTATAAAATGCAACTCCTTAAAAAACCCATTTAGGTGTAATTTTATTAGATTTCTTGTTTTGGTAGGGTGTTTAGAGTCAGGACTGGTCATTAATATGTATCCAGTTTGCACGTGAATATGGTGCACAAAGAGTGAATTAATACATATGAGGAGAGGGAATAGCTGGAGAAGGAGAAGGGCAGGAATGGGGGGCAGGTGGGCAGAGAGGCTCACTGAGACAGGCAGAAATCATATTCACGGACCAGAACCAGCAGGATTCCAGGTCCAGAAAACTTACTGGGATCAGGGATGGGCCTTCTTTCACCAAATGAATAAAATGGAAGGAAACAACATCCCTGGAAGGCAAATTCAATCCCTAAACCTAGGATGTGGCTTTAAGATGTTTATTTTAAAATGTTCAAATTTCAGCAGGACTCTGAAAGTCACACGGATTTAAACCATGTTACATCATCAGACATACCGCTGGAATTTTTGTGGTTAATTAACAGGTGATATTACCAGAGGGGAAGATTTAGAGGTATTTTTTTTACCCTAAGCAAAACAGAAATGTTGACATAAGGTATCTTTTAGAATATTTTTTACCAGATACTTAAAAAAAATGTTGTCGGTATATTTTATTAAAAATAATTTAAAGTAGATCCATATTTTATTTTCTTTAAACAAAAATAACCCCATAAAATAGCTCTAAAGATGAATGACAAAGTAGAAGTTAAATGCTCTCTATTTCCTAGCTTTAATATATTTACATTTACTGAAAAAAAAATTGAATTTCCTATAGCTCAGTAGCTACTGTTCCATCCATACCTTTCAAACTATAAACCAGTCTGTTTTCCACAACATTCATGAACACTATTGTAAAAAAGCTTACAAGTGAAATTAATCATTGAGGAAAGAAGGAAGTTTAAGTAAACTGCTAAATAATGGTTGCCAAATATTCATCTGAAATATTTTTTCAGCAATTAAAATTATACATATTAGTCACTTGGCCATATTCACCAAAATGTCTAACGTTATGTGAGTTACAAATTTTCAGGGAACACTTCTTTTCTCATCTGTTATTTCTTCCTCTTCTTTTGTATTAGGTGAAGAATACACAAAGCTTCTGGATAATTTTGTCCTTTTTTTATTTTTTTTACAAATTCTATACCAAAATCAATGCGAGGTTTTCTCTGGGAAGGAATTCACTTTAAGGCTGAGCACATGGCTTAAATGGGCTCAGCTTTCAGTTGCTTCAAAGAACTGTATTGCAAAAGTTGAGTTTGACTGGCTTCAAAAACACCTAGCTTTTTTTTTTTTTAATTTCAGTTAATTTGATCTGACAGTTACATGATATATTTGTACTTGCATAGGAAGCTTTTCCCATTGTAATGCTTTAGCACAATGAGAAATTACTACCAGCTGATGCATGTTTACTAATACTGAGCCAGTATTAGTAAATGCTTGCTCTGTACCAGCATACAAATGGTCATAACCAGAACACCAAGAAATATTTTTGTTAATCAGCTCTTGAGGACTTCAGTGAGCAGGAAAAAAAACCTCCTCAAATTAAATACTATTTTCATTACTTTTTTCCTTTTGGGTAAAGGTGAGGGCACAGGCATGGTAGTAGCGGATAAAACTTGTACAGTTTCCTGTACTATTTTTTGGGAATAAATCCAGGTTTAGAGATCAGGGTGAGCAGCATGACATATTTGGGGAGTGTTGGAATTGAACATGTATGTAACAGGTTCCATTAGATTAAAAGACTGTCTTTTTCTTTCTTGTCAACAGCAGGGTTTATATCTTTGTTAGTATTGATTTTTTGTTGGTTAAAAGGAAGAAGAAGTCATTCAGAAGACTAGATGAATATAGCTTAGTTTAAATAAATTATTCTCAGATGATACAAAGACAACAAATGAAGACACTCGAGGACATGGAAAGATGGTTTACCAAAGGCTGATTATATTTGACAAAACTAGTACATTTTTTGGTAATTCCTTTTGTAAGCAAAGAAAGTGTCATGTATTTTCCCATAATGATTTCACTTGAAGATCTTTTAGTTAAACTGGACTTCAGAAGAAATATATAGAAGAGGATGAACAAGGCAATGGGGAGAAGTTACTGAAAAAGAAGCAGCCTGTATGCATACACCACTTTGGAAAGCTTTGCAGAGGTGGGTCTCGGGACTGTCTGGATTAAAAAATTCACAGTAAGTAGAAAAATGGTAATAAAATAAAAGGTATAATCAGATGCAATTCCGTAAAGAAGAACTGGAAAAACTAATTAATAATAATAATTTAAACAACATAACATTCCATAAAATACCGTGCATGATCATGCATGTGAAGAATATGTGTGTTTTAATTTATGGAAGGTTTGTGTGAGCTATCAACATGATTCAGCTCTGAAAATAGAGGTAACATAACACAAGAAGAGGCATTTCCACAAGAGAAAGCAGTGCAAGATACTGGATGCAATTCAGAGGAGAATGGATTCAGTTCTTCTCCCCCATGGTCTAGAAGTTTTTCCAGCTCTCACAAGTATAGGAAAAGGCTGTTGGCTGGTTACAGTTTGGAGAGCTAATCTTCAAACTGTAGGAGACGAGGCTAGAATGGATTTTCTTAATTATGTTAGTGGAATGAAAGGTTGGAAAATATTTTTTTTCTCTAAAAAGCTCATAAAGTTGAACACTAGGGAATAAAATGACAATTTTAGCTGCAAACTAAATTTTAGCTTGGCATATGAACATAGGTAAGCAAAGTGGTCATGTATAGGTCTAGGGTGGAAATAAAGGTTTTTACCCATTAGATGAATGAGGTTTGGACCACTTTTCAACACTGGGAGCCAAAAATGCCTAAATGATTTTATGGGGAAGCTTAAGATGACTGTGTTATGTGATTTACTTCAAGAAGAAGAATGTATATTTGATATAATGGGTGGCTCCTTCAGGTTCTTGCTATCAACAAATTGAAACAATCAAATAAAACAAAAATTGAAATAAAATTAACAAGATACTAGTGACAGTAAAATTTGCTTTATACATTGCAATAATTTACATTACAGTAGCATATATTTTAAAATTTTAATCTAACTGTATTAAAACAAAAAAAAATTGAGTAAAAAAGAATATATTCAAAATTCATGGTCAACACTAATGTTACGAGTTCTCTAATCAGATTACAGCTACTATGGACCCCATTACACAATTACCTTCCCAGGATTGAGGGTCTTCAAAATCCATTTGTTAAAAACAAGTTGTGGTATCATAAACACACTTATTAGGTTTTGTTGTATTTATATTCTAGGTTGTGTACAATGTGTAATGGATATTTGTCTTGAAAGAGTGTGATTAGAGGGGCAAGATGTGAAAACAAGATGCATTTCCCTGTTTGTTTCAAAACTAGAAGCAGATTAAATTCACTAAATTTCAGTATTTGACATATAAATCAGAATTTTCTAACAAAACAATATAGGGTGAGTCGTCAAATAACTATGATTTTATGGTCTCAATGAGTCATAAAACTCCCTCTGAAAAAGTATGCTATTAATTAGACACCCAGCAATAATTCATTATGTTATTGTCAGAAAGCAATAAACAGGGCAAAAGTCAAAGTCAACTCCAATGTCACCTGACAGCATAACACATTAGCAAGAATGAAAAAATAAATTACTGATAGTATACTAAGTTACAAGCAGTATGCATCTCTACAGGCTGACTTGTTTTTACTGATGAAAGAGCTCAGAAACAACTAGAAATTGTTAGTGTTTAAATTTGCCTAAGGATGTCTGCCATTCCAGAGCAAGGTTTGAACAAGGATGCCATCTGACCACATGAAATAGCTCATCTTCTCTGAATGAAAATGTATTCTGAAGGTGTAGTTAGGGAATGTACTGAATCATCAGGGAAAGCTTCTCCAGAAAATTTTGGTAAATAATTTGTTTTCAATTTATTATGAACAATTGGAGCTCACTGGCTCTTTGAATAATTTTAACTATGCTGAAATGATCTGTTGCATGTAGGGGATTACTGGAACACAAATAATTTGGAGAGTTGCCTCAGAATTGTTTGGGAAAAATTCCTTTTGGTCTTCAGCTATGCTGTTTTATTTTCATTGTAAGTTTTTTGTTCCCCAACTTAGCCTTTCTTTAAAAAAAAGTCTATGTGTTCCTAGTGCCAGTTGAATTACCTAAGCAAGCAAGTCTGAGCCCAGATGTAAAAACTTAGGGAAAGAAATTGATAGTCCCCAACAGAAAATAGGAATTATAGCTGTTTTCTTTTCTATGAGACACTTTCTCTTAGGTCTCAGTTTGGCAGAATACTGGGACCTTAAGAGAAGGCGTCTTTCAAGGAAAGAAACAGTTCTAGTTTACTTCAATGGGACTGCTTCTGTACTAAGGAATCACATGGGTTTAAATATCTTACCGGATCAGCCTTCTAGGTTTCAGAATTTTCACTGGCTGGATGGGGACTTACTATTGGGTCATTGTTTTTACTACCATGGCAATAAAATTCGAAACCTTTCTGAACAGACTGAGATGGGGAGTTCCAGACTAAAAATGGAAATGTGTGAGATTCAGTTATTGTTCATGCATTTTCCTCACACTCAAAGCTTAAATCTAGCAAGTAGTTATGCAGGCATTTTCCCTAGGCACACTTTTAACTCTGTGTGTTTGTATGGATGGTCCCAAGTCATTGTGATTTTAGTGATGATTTAGTTCTATAAACCAAGAATGAACACTTTCTACTGAAAAAAAAAAAAAAGCATCTGGAAACTCTGGACTCATTTTGGTGAATACTTTTGGTGGAATACTTTGCATGGGGTAGTAATTTAGCACAGATTCACATTAGACACTCCTTCCAAAGGCAATGGGTGCTGGATTTCCTTTGTCACTCTGTTATGGATCAGACATAAACCAAAACTGCATATTCTGCACGCTACTGATCATCTGAGCATTTGTTGCTCACTGTGCACGTACTCCAGCTTGAACTATAATGTGTTAGCTGAAACTTCTTTCCCTGAGCCTGTTGTGTTCAGTTGAGGCAGAGTAAATCTCAAAGCTGTAATAATACTATTGTGTGCAAGAGCCCTTTTAAACAGAAATTTGGTAATTTTAAAGAAATTAATGTGTTTTGAAGTTCAAGCAGGATATGCAAGGACAACAATACTTTGTTTTTTTATCAGAATATAATAGATTGGGTTGGGCACAAAACATCTTACCTGAAAAGCATCTTTTAATGGTCTCTTTTGGCAAGACTTCTTAATGGCACCAAAAATGAATTTTTGGTTTTTTGGTTATCTGATTCAAAGAAGCAGCCCTGCATCTTAAAATTCCTTAATGAAGCTGGTATTAAAAGACATTGTATGCTAGCTCTGCTTTGAGCAGAGTGGTTGAACTGAACAGTCTCCAGAGGTCCCTTCCAACTTCAGAAGTTCTGTGAATCCATGAGTCTAGACTTAAATTTCAGTCACCTTGAAGGCGGGGCTATCAGTCACGTTTAGCCATTGACTTCTTTACAAAAGATTAAAGGCTGTCTTTGCTGTATGATGAAGCCTTACAGGAGGGTTGTGCAGTGTATTTCTCTTACTGGTTTTAGTGCAGCGTGAGTTCACTGACGCACAGCCAGGAGGACACTGACCATCCAGCTCTGCCAGTAGCAAAACACAGCCATATGCTAGCAATCTCAACATCCAGGTCAAGTCACAAATAGTAACTGAATAATACATAATCCATCACATTCAGGCTAAAGAACCAGGTTTAATAGCGTAGTTAGATTTTATAAGCACTTGAAACAGCACTTGGTTAGTAAAACCCAATAAAACAGAGCTTTTACAGTAATGCAATATATATGTATATATTACACAGCTAATCGTGTCTGATTTTTTTTTTAACAGTTAGTATTTACCAATTGTAGTTTCCAATAGCTGTCTGGTTAAATTCATAACTGGAAAACGTAATTTGAGCCGTCATTGTAAGTTTCTCATTCAAAGTGTCTCTTACTCAATAGCCTAGCAGAAACAAACAAAAAAAAAGAAATAAAAAATCCAATATATACAAGAACTATATTGTGAAGAATATCAAAGTCACTGAAACACATATATTGAATGAGATTGTTTGGTTTTATTCTAGTGATTATTCTCAATGCGGCAAGCACAAAATATTTCTTACCATTTGAGCAGGAGCCACAATTCAGGGCCTGACAGTTCATTGAATTTGTTTCTGTATCTATGGAAAAGAGAGTAATGGCCTTACAGAGAATGACTGGGTAATGTACTCAAAACATCAGGAGTACAGTATCCCTTCCTACCAGATTAATTTCCCCAAAACTTTATGATATTTGAATAGTGTACTGTATTGTGGAGGGAAAGGAGACATAAAATTTCCACATAAAGCTTTTTCTAATGGGCTGTCAGAGACATGAAACTCAAATGTATATGTCTGCAATTGTTGCAAGAGTGCAGAGAGTGTTGTCTTGCAGTACTTGCACCTTCGTTTTCAGTACTTTTCAGTGGGAAAAATTACTAGTTAGTAATTGCTAATAAAACTGGTTTGCTGTGTGATGTCTAAAATCAGATCCTTCTGAATCCTGGGCAAAGTGAGGAGCAGAAAGCTTCTGCAGTCTCCTGAATGAAAATGAAAGCTTCACACAATTTAGGTGGTGAACACAGATTATAATATAGCCCAATTTCCTTAAGTGGCTTATATTAATGATGTTTGGCTTTGTTATGGACATAGAATCCAAACATTTAATGAAGTACTTAAAATATGGTGGGTCTGGACTCCGATTTAGATTGTACTTTTGGCTGCAAGGTAAATGTAGCAGTTTAGATACCATTCAGGAATGTTTCAGTTGCAGTAAGTTTGGTAAGCTGAGACATAAATGACCTTGACTGTTAATTTATCTTGGTTCTTTCACTATGTATGATGTTTCCAGTGTATAAAAATCTTTTCACTGTGAGGCTATTGCTCAATTATTAGAGCTGTAGTGGTGGGACACAGTCACTTTATGAAGTAAAAGAAACCCAAACCTGACTGCCCAAATACACATTCAAATGTATATCCAGTCACCCAACTACAGAGCTCCTATATACCTATTTATATATAGCAAATGTGTTTTATGTCGTGTTGTATTGAATCCAATTGTTCCATTAAAAACTTTCAATATAATGTTGTTATTAAAATAAGCTCTTTTCAATGTTTTTGCACATCATTTTAAATGTAACAGCTAATAGAATTTTCTCATTGCAAGGGACATGATTAATATCCTGCAAGATTAGAAGAACCTGTCTGGTGAGCTGTCTTTCTGGTTTTTTTTACCTCTCTCTCCAGACTCAGCAGCCATTAATGAGTTCAATTAAACACTGTTTTCAATTTAAAATATATTTACTTATACTTTAATGCTCCATATGGAGGCCCTATGTTTCTGGAATAACTGGTTTTGGACATTTAAATATTCAAGAAGAAACAAGCTGGTAGAAAACCTGTGAAGTTAAGCTGTATTTTGAAAATAAAAATTCAGTTCTATAATCAAATTTGTCATTATAGTGCATCTAAATCTGAACTAGCATTGCTTCAGAGATCTCTTTTACACATCAAATTATAGCAGTTTGTATGTTCAACAGACATTGAGCAGCATATATCCTTTTCCAGGTCTTTAAAATCTTTTCCGTATGCTAGGATGTCCTAGCATGTCATATGTGACGATAAGGTAAAGGCCAAAAATGTACTTCAATGCTTAACAACAGCCTTAGGTAGAGCAATCCAGGATATGATGTGATGGCTGTCTGTTCCTAAAAGCACCTATAATAAGATGCTGAGTCCTACCTATGGGCTTATCTGCTAGTATCTATCTATCTATCTATCTATCTATCTATCTAATCTATATCTATATCTGTATCTATATCTATATCTATATCTATATCTATATCTATATCTATATCTATATCTATATCTATATCTATATCTATATCTATATCTATATCATCTATATCTATATCTATATCTATGTCTCTATGTCTCTATGTCTCTATATCATATTTATATATGATATATACAGAAGAAATCAGGCCACTGAACATTCCTTTTAGGCTTACAGTTGACACCACTAAAGACTTGATACATAGAAGAAATCCTGCAATTTCTCGTTTAAAGGACTCTCTAGAACTATCTTTAAGTGGCTAATAAAGCTGTGTGAAACTTGCTTCCCACTTGTTCTTTCAGAGAAGCTGTATGTTTTTTTCATCAAAACAAGATGCTGCTGGCATTTCTCTGCTCTAGACTGGAAGTTAATTCTCCTGGAGCAATTGTGAACCAACTAAGTATTGCAAATATTATAGCTATAATATATAATGGATGGCTGACTGCCAGTCTTAATATTCTTTTTGTTACTAACTGAAATATGTAATTTACATTCTATTCTACTTTTTGCAGAAGCTGCACTCAGGTATTTCTCAAAAGATATTTCCCCATCAAGAAATAATTTTCTGAATATTAATAATGTTAAAAAGCCCTGCAGAACACTAGACAAGCTTTATGGAAGGTTTAATAACTACTTAAAAACATAATCTTTAGTTAATTGTTTTAAGTATAGGCCTGCCAATCAAGATACAAAAATATGCATGGCTGCTAGCAAATCACTGTAAGAATTTTAACTTGATGTTTGCACAATTTGAGAGGAAATCTGTGTTGATACTGTGAAAGGTAGAGAAAATTATAGACAAATAATTTAAAGTTCCCTATTTGAAATATGATTTTAAAATCAATATCTATTTTCATGACCTCAGAGCAATGAGGAAAAGAAGCACAGGAAAAATGCAAGAAGTTTGATTCAGTAGATACTTTACCTGCCATGCATCCTTGTGTGGGTGAGTTGTTGTCCTGGCACTGCATAATTCTAACAAGGATGGTTGGGTTTCTTTCAGGAGTTGAACTTCAATGATTTTTATGGGTCCCTTCCAACTCAGGATATTCTGATTCTGCGATTCTACGATTTACTTATAGGGATTTTATTTAGTGGATCCTATAATGGATTTATAGTTGGTTCATTCTTGACTCCATTTATTTTCTTAAAGGAGGCTTTTGAATGTCATTAACATTTGTCTGAAATCTGGAAAGCCTGGCTTTCAGGAGCCCCAGAAAGTGAGTGGCAGAAACCATCTCTGTGGACACCTCTTAGAAGCAACTGTATTCTTCTAGGACTTAAAGAAAATGTTATGTATGTGAGTATTTACCTGGTATATGTACCTAGGTTATACTAATATGATTTTTTGACAGATGAAATTTGCACCATTAAAACCTGCAATGGAAAAACTGTCAAACACTTGTATATAAATTCAACACACTTTTTATATTAATAACTCTAAAGTATAGTTTAAGTGATTTAAGAAATGAAAAAGATGAAAAAAGAAAGAAATGAAAAAGATGAAGAAATTAAAAAAGATGAAAAAATGAAAAAGAAATGAAATTATTTTATCACAAGCTAAATTGTCAATTAAAGGATATTTAAATAATTTCTGGAATTTAATTTGAATTAATTTTGATACAGACTTATTTTCAGTCTAAAGAAATCCTCAGTAATCTTGGTAGACCAGGCGAGTTTTAAGAAATATAAATTATGTACAAGCAAAACAGGTTTAATGTGCTGAACTTTCGCAGTCCACACACATCTGGAGTTTGGTATGGAGCTGAGTTTATGGCATATTTGGTGCTATCATGAGTGAGTTGTAGGCAGCTCAAAAATGAGCTGCTCACAAATGCAATAATTCTTTTCGTTCTTCATTAGCTTTCACTGCTCCTGGTACCATTTCCAATGATAAACTTCAACAAGCTTCTCCATTTTCTTTTAGAATTTAACTTTGTAAGAACATTTTAGCTTCATTCAACAAAGCATTTCTTCAGTTGCCTAAAAGAAAATAATTGCCCTGACTGTTCTCTTTCTTCACCTGAACACATTAGATGTTAATGAGTTTTTGTTTGTTTATAACCATTTGGAACAATTACAAGTCTATACCATAGTTAAACTGTTTAATGGTATTTATATCAGATATTCTTCATAAAACATTATTTATCTAAGATAAGCACATTAACAAATACTATTGTATTTTGGAATACTCAGACTGATAATTTTATCAAAGCTATGTCAGACCATGCTGTTTAATTTAAATTATTCATAGATTTTCCTCTCTACTGTTCAGCTCCCTTTAGTTTATCAGATTTTTTTCCCAGATAATTTTCTCTGTCTTAAACACAATCCTTTCATTTTCAACTGTGCTATTTAACAGCATGGGAGTACTTATATCAGAAAACACATAATTAACATAATGCACATACACACATTTCCTCAAAAATAAACCAAAATTTTTCACTTTTTGTTAGTCATATTATCACAAATAGTTTTTGAGGATATTGATTTTTACATGAGCATTTTCCCTGAAGTTAGCTGATTTTAGTATTTGAGCACTATTTATTTTTCTCATGTAAAAAAATATCTACTTACCATATTTCCAACATAATAAGAGTTTTAAAATTATTCTTGAAAATGGCGTGTCATTATTACCTTGTTTTGTACTAACCAACAATATACTACAGAGGATTTTGGTGTGTATGTTTCATCACCTTATTTACCACAAAACCTGAACATTAGAACAATAAAGTAGTAACACTTCTGAGATTCTTTTGATGTTTTAAATTGTTAGTGCTCTAGAAACAGTGTTGTGAGATGATGCCAGCATATGTTCCTGGAAACATTTATAATAATAATACAGCTTCAGCAGAGATGGTAATGGAATAAACAGGGCAAAGGAAATACCAGAAATGCAGCAGATGCAATTGATTATATGCCTTGGAGAATATTCCACTTATGTATTTTAGGTCCTGTCAATGTAAATCAAAAAAAGGTGATGTTGTCTGTAAGATATATCACAGTCAAAATAATATGCAGTGACAGCAGTCTCCCCGTGCTGATGGAACAGATCATGATTTTTGAAATGAAGAAGACATCCGTAGCACAGCTGAGGTACTATAAACCAGGGGAAAATAATCTGATTTAAACATTTGAATCATTGTGACCTGTGATCAAATTTATGCTGAAAGTTCATATGACTGATAGGGCCATATCAACCTTATTTTAAGCTGATAGGGCTGCTTTACGTTGAGTTGACAAGAGTGTTTGAACTTGATCTATGTTTTATTCCTGCCCTAAATGTTTGCAGCTTTCATTATTTCTCAGGCTTGTAAATCTGGAAGCTGAGCAGTTTTTGAAAAACTGGAATAAATACCCATCAAAGGTAAGCATTCAGATCTTGATTTAGAAGACAAGTGCTCAGAGTTCCTATGATGGTTAAGTACAACATTTGGCACAGGCCTGAAGAAAACCTTTTCTTGTTTTTATGAATTCCGATCTGCAAAGAGTTATTTTACAATTTTGGAATGAATATTCTGAACACACAAGTAAAATATTACGTGCTTTAAAAAGTTTTCTCACTCTTCATTATAAATAACTTTAAATATTCTGTTCTAAAGAATTCTGTGCTAAGAATTGGAGCTAAGTTTGCCTTTTGTAATATGGAAGTTCTCGCAGTGCCTCCTGAAATTCCCTTAAGAATAGAAGATTAGCTTTACGAGTTTGTATAAAGATGAGAGTAATAGTAAATTGTTAAGCTATTCTATGACTAAAGCATATTTAATGTACTTTGATACCATAATTTCTTTGAAATTACATATTATATTAACATTTATAGCAAAAGATTTTTTCTTTGAAGAAACAGCAAGAAAAAATTTAATATGTCAAATAATGCTGACATTTAATCTGATGGAAAATAGACTGATTTTTAATCTTAATATTTAATACTAGATAATTAGATAATGAAAAGACTGGGTTCCAATTTTTTTTTTTTTTTTTTTTAATTAACAAACTGTGTCCTAAAAGCAGTAGCAAGGGACAGACCACATTCTGACACTGTAATTAAATCCAAGTTTTTCTGCTTGTTACCTAGCTCTGAAAACTTGGAGATTAGTGAGAAAATCCACTTGTGGCCACATGTCAGTGGAAATGGATGGGCAATTGTCTTTGCCACCTGGTGGAAGATAACATAGCTCCCTAGGTTTTAAGTGAGCTGTGTTTTGAATAGCTGATCTGACAGTAATGTATAGATCAGTAATGAATAGACAGTTTTTATAACTCATCTACAGTGACTGACTCCTTTAGGCAACCTCAATGCTTTCAAAAGATTGTGCTGAATAGACTGAAAAAACAGAAAGTGGCAAAAATTAATTTAAAAAATCATAAGAGGAGTGTGCACTTTCTGATTCAGAAGAAAATCTTCCATGGAAAAAGAGGCAAAAGAGGTGTCAGGTTGTGGATAGCTTTCCCATCTGAGCTTGCATGTTTTGTGAGTTTGGCCAGATTCGAGTATCAATTATGCTGCAATCTATCTATCTACTATCTATCAAGCAGCTTTACATACTTCTTCATTACATACACTTCATTACATACACTTCATTTAATTTCCCCTTAACAGAGTGTAGAATACTTTTAGCACTTATTGCAGCATACACTAAACTTTGATTTATACAGATTTTTCAGGATTTCATCCCATTTTTTTTCCATAAAATTGCATTGTGTGCGGAGTGCTGAAGGACTATCCCCAGAATATCGTATATTTGGTACTATATTCTATTTGCAGTAGAATTAATGAAGATTCACATAATTTACATAGAGAAATTTTTAATAGGTCCTCCATAGTGATTTAATTTCAATATGTAAACTATCCTTGCTTAAGAAAATAACTTTAGTTTCATTATTGAATCATGAGATTGAGCTCCAAAGATTTATGAGTCTCTCAGCTAACTCATGTACAAATGATCCTTCATACCTTTATTTTATATTTTATATTCCTGTTGTACATCTTGGAATGCAATTCCCAGGTATATTCTCATCATGGAATAATTTGTCAGGTTTCATGGGGAAGTCATAAGAGCAGGTGTTAATTTACATGGAGTCTCTTCAGCATTTGCAAAGTAACCGTATGCAGCAGTTTCAGACTGGGTAACGAATTCAGCACGGTGGTGGTTTCTCGTATCGCTACTAGATGTGGCCTCAGCGAGGTAGCAAGCAGCGTTCCCTCTGATACTGCATGTTTTTCATTAAAGGACAGCTGACACATTCATTTCTTGCTTAACTGTGACACTGACCATAAAGGGCTGCAGCAATTGATTTATTCATTCTGCTGAACTCAGATAAGAACATACTCAGGTCTTCCTGCTGCTGCCAGTCATTTCTAACTGGTAACGTTCTGGATACACTGCTCTGTCCACAAAGATGTCTTTGTTGCTTATAACATAATTTAAGATTTACATCTGATTTTTTTCTGATGTCCTCAAAATTTTAGGTTATGAAAGCAGTGTTTTGCAATAAAGGACTTTTTATTTCATATGAATCAGACTATTATTAGCCTTTAGTGATAACAAAACTCAAACCAAAAGTAGCTGTACTCTCCCTAAATATTAGAATTATGCTTTTTTTTTTTTTTTTCAAGTATGGGAACTCTCATAGTTATCATTGACTTATCATGGACTCATTTTATTTCCATTCTATCACTGTTAAACCCTATCATGCTATCTCATTTTGTGATATACAGTAGTTGAGGACTGTGTTTTAGGTGTGAAATCTGTCTATTGTTCTCACACATCTTCCAAGGAAACCAGAGGACATGAACTGGGTTTTGTTTTGATGACATCACACTCGAAGATGTCTTCCAGGTGTGCACTATTTCAGCCACTAATTTTTTTCACTTATAGGACCAGCCTCAGTCCCACAAAATAAAATCCCTGAATATTTACAAACCTTAGTATTGAATATTTCAATGTACAGGTCTCTTCCTAGCAAGCTGTTTCTTTAATTTTCTTATTAATTATTATTTCAGATTTCCTGATCCTTTAGGGGATGGATGGATGGATGGATGGATGGATGGATGGATGGATGGATGGATGGATGGATGGATGGATGGATCTTTGCTTTTAGAAATAAAATACCTGTTAAAGTCTTCAAGAGAAAGAATCACTTGTCCTACACTATTTTCTCATAATAATTAACATAGGTTTGGGAACTGATACTCCTATAAAATCAATGGGAGTTCATTTTCCTTTCACAAGTATAAAATTTGCCATTTTTCCATCTCTGAATTGTGGCTTGTCTTTTCCAATCTCATAAATCTCATAATCTGGGAATTAGTCACAAGATTTTAATGTGCCTTGGTAAAGACTTCAGTTCAAGTCTCTACTTTTTGAAGTGTGTGGCACTGTAGCTTATTAATTCCATTTGAATTCATAACATTCAAAGGCAAGCTCTGAGCCTTTTGGACTGTTTTTGCTTCTGGAATCACTATTTAGTGATTCAGCTTCCTTACAGAAGTTATAGCCAGCTCGATCCCAGAGCTGGTGGGACACACATCCCTTCTCCATTGCATTGAGCAGAAAGGTGTGAGCTGGTATTGCAGTTGTGCTGCACTGCATGTCTGTACAACTGGCTCAGTCGACTTGGGGCTTACTAGCTGTGTGTTGATACAGCACTGAAATACTGCCTGCTGAAAAGCATTAGTATCCTTCTCATTCTTAAAAGCAAGGATCTCTGATGAGAGATAAGATTAGAAGATAAAAAGCTAATAGCTCTTATTACTGTTTGTGAATAAGGATGTATAATTATATAAGATGTATTCCAGATTCTTATACATGATTGATCTAACTACATGGACATCTTTTTGAATTATGATATGAAATTAAAATTGTGTGTGATCCTACTAATATATCAGAATTACAACAGGAAAAAAAATGTTTGTTCACCAGATATGAGCACCATTAATATAAGATGGCAAAAAGGCTTCATTATGATTCATTATGAATCATATAATTCATTATGAATAGTATGCAATACTATTTATAATAATTCATTATGAACAGTAGCGCAACTATTTTTTATTAACTAAAAAGTGTGCAGAAAAAGAACTGCATATTGCATTTGAATCTTGATAAACTGGAAAACCTGGAAGAGAACATACATCTGTACATATCTAAAAAAATACATATTTGAATGCGTCAAGGTCTGCATATCTGATGGTTGAACACTTCCCTCTTTTTGGCTCTGTGTTTTCCAATGTGTAATATGTCCAATGTAATATGTGAATTTAATATCTGAATTAAAGTAAATTTTATTATTTTCTTCTTAGAAGTCAAACAAAATTTTATGGCAACGACATTTACCACAATGAAATACCTTCATAATAAAGTTCTTTGAAAAATTTTAACCTTTTAAAACTTGTAGTGTATTTCTTCCTCATATAAAAAATAATACATTCTTTGCTTACTGAAGTTTAAATATTATAAATGACAGAATATTTTAAATGACAGACATGAAAGGAATACCCAAGTGCTTCAAGATTATTTAAACTGAAAAAAATAATATAAAAGAGTTATTATTTATACCAAATTTCATAAATATTGGTAAAAGCATGAAGTAAATTCTTGGTGTCAAGAACCAAAAGTTATCATGGTTTTTTGGATCACTATGACACCATCATCCATCCATCCATCCAAATACTTCTAAAAGATTCAAGACTGACAGAAACAAAGTGTCTTCTATTCACAAAGCACAGTGCTGCTCATGTGTCCCACATGGAAAATATTCCATCTTTTTCTGACATGAAATGATCGCATACAGGATTTTGAAAGATTGCTATTTACCTTAGTTCTCTTTCTTGAGAGTTCTTTGAGCAGTTGGAGTTGCAAGATATTCTGTGCAACAAGCCTCTGAAACTCAACTCAGATAACACTGTCTGAATTGGATATTCTAAGAAAAGTGATATGTACTCACAGATTCTTGCTCCTGTGAATTTGTTCTCATCCAAATGCTAGACCTAACAGAGCCGAAGGATTATTGTGTTACCAGTTTTCCAAACCAAGCAGATTAGGAGTTTTTCAACAGTTGGATCTTCCAGCTTTACATTATACAATGAAGACTGTCATTCCATAAGAAATATATGAGCTGCTGGCTCTGATAAGATTCAATAAATAATAGCTCTGCAGGGCTGAGCTCTTTAAATTATAAGTGCTCCTGGAAAGGACAATTCCTGGCATCTCGTGAGTCACTAAGAGAATTAAAGATCCATATAACAGCCTTGTGAAGGAAATTAAGGTATTTTATTATGTGCTGAGATTTTGAACTGCATATTGTGAGGTACTATCTTTTGCTGAAAAGTTAAAGAGCAGTTGGTTAATCTCAGAACAAATTTTCACTCATACTATCACTGTTTATAATGTTTGTAGGGGACCTGGGTTAAGAATTTCTGATCCACTGTTAAAGGGCCAAGGAAAATCTTTGCTGTAAAACATTGTAAGCAGACATCTAAATCTGTGGCATCATGAAATGCAACTTTGAGGGCCTTAAAACATTCAGTTGTGTTATTTATTTTTCCGTCTTTTCGTAGTCATTAACTGAAGTAATGACATCAGAGATAGGCATGTCCTGGAATGTATGGCAGAATGAGAAACTCATGTCTTCTACATGGTTGCTAGCTGTTGGAAATGCCTTTTATCTCTGCCATTACTCTTTCATGTCCAAGTTAATAGGAGGTCATAAGTTAATGTGAAATTGAGTTTCCTACCCTTAATTTGTGAAGATACAGAACTGCAATTACCCAGGTATGATAATAAAAGCTATGAACTGCAGAAAGCTAAGGGAATTTTGTTTCAGTTCTGATCCTTATTCTGAAGTTCTGTGGGGCTTACCTTTCTCTAAGAAAAAAAAATAAAATAATTAAGTAATGATTGATTGCAAAAGCATTTGAGTCTTGGTAAGAAACACAGCAGACAATTTGACAATACTACATGTTCATGAGTGCTGTCTGATGTAAAGCAATAAGGAATCTATTTGTGTAGAGAAATACAAGACAAAAATGTGAGATTTGTGGGACTGAGTTTAAGAATTTCTTCAGAATATATTTGCTTTGATGAAGGTTTACCTTGTATATTTGACTAAGAGAGAATTCATAATATGAAAAATAAAATAAGCTATTAGTCATTCCTATGTTCATTTTCAAGCATCATTGTAGAACAAATTATTGGAGAAATTTTGAGTAGCTGAATGATGACTTGGAAAACAAAAAATTTGCATAAATAAGGATTGGATCTGATTTCTGAAGTGTTGTCTGTAACATGTAAAGGTAAATATGCGATGGACATATTGTCTGCAATGGAAGCATTTATGAAACAGACTAAACACAAAGGGAGTTCCTTTAAAATGTGTGGATTTATCACTGGCTTATATTTTATTGCACTCTTTCTGGGAAGGTGAATGGAACTCCAGGTGCACCTTTATTCTATTTCTTTAATACAACTGCTACTTGAATTTCTCATCCTTATAATTAGAAAGCATGTACCTACAGAAAATAACAGCAGCAAAATAGATTATTCAATTTACTTGTTGGCTGGTGCATTCTGGCTGAGTTGCTCTAGAACCAAATTGCTTTTTGTCTTGCTTTGTACTTTGTGTAAATCTGATTAAAAGCTTTTAAGTGATTTATTCAAAACTTTCTTTTCTTAGATCTGATTCTGAATTTCTTTTTACTTTGCTCTGCTTAACTAGTCATAAAGAAATTTCTTATTCTGTTTGCTTGCTAAGGTTGAATTTTTGAAAAACAAACAGAGAGTGTAAGCTAATATTTTTGGCTCAGGATAAGTGGGAAAAAAAAAAAAGAACAAAACTCAGCATCAGATGCAGTGTCATTGCAATGAGCAGTCAACTGTCAAGTTGTTTTCTTCCACCATGAAGGGCAAGCAAAATTACAATTCAGTGCATTCCCAGGAGTCCTATCACTGTATACCAGGGAGAAGAGACCAACACCTTGTTCTGCACTTCCTCTCTTTGAGAAGCTAGAGGGAGGCATGAGGTCATCCCTTCTCTAAGCTAGACAAACCCAAAGTCCTCAGCTCCACTTCACAGGATGTTCATTTCAGCCCTTGTATCAGCTGCTCTTCATGCCTTCTTCTGGATGCACTGAAGGACCTTTATAGTCTCAAACTATGGGGGAAGGGGAAGGGGAAGAGGAAGGGGAAAGACGGACGGGAGGGAGGGAGGGAGGGAGGGAGGGAGGAAGTGGCGGAAGGAAGGAAAGAAGGAAGGAAGGAAGGAAGTGGCGGAAGGAAGTGGCGGAAGGAAGTGGCGGAAGGAAGGAAGTGGCGGAAGGAAGTGGCGGAAGGAAGTGGCGGAAGGAAGGAAGGAAGGAAGGAAGGAAGGAAGGAAGGAAGGAAGGAAGGAAGGAAGGAAGGAAGGAAGGAAGGAAGGAAGGAAGGAAGGAAGGAAGGAAGGAAGGAAGGAAGGAAGGAAGGAAGGAAGGAAGGAAGGAAGGAAGGAAGGAAGGAAGGAAGGAAGGAAGGAAGGAAGGAAGTGGCGGAAGGAAGGAAGTGGCGGAAGGAAGGAAGGAAGGAAGTGGCGGAAGGAAGGAAGTGGCGGAAGGAAGTGGCGGAAGGAAGTGGCGGAAGGAAGGAAGGAAGGAAGGAAATGGCGGAAGGAAGGAAGTGGCGGAAGGAAGTGGCGGAAGGAAGGAAGTGGCGGAAGGAAGGAAGTTGAGGAAGGAAGTGGCGGAATAAGGAAGGAAGGAAGGAAGGAAGGAAGGAAGGAAGGAAGGAAGGAAGGAAGGAAGGAAGGAAGGAAGGAAGTGGAGGAAGGAAGGAAGTGGCGGAAGGAAGGAAGTGGCGGAAGGAAGGAAGGAAGGAAGGAAGGAAGGAAGGAAGGAAGGAAGGAAGGAAGGAAGGAAGGAAGGAAGGAAGGAAGGAAGGAAGGAAGGAAGGAAGGAAGGAAGGAAGGAAGGAAGGAAGGAAGGAAGGAAGGAAGGAAGGAAGGAAGGAAGGAAGGAAGGAAGGAAGGAAGGAAGGAAGGAAGGAAGGAAGGAAGGAAGGAAGTGGCGGAAGGAAGGAAGGAAGTGGCGGAAGGAAGGAAGTGGCGGAAGGAAGGAAGTGGCGGAAGGAAGTGGCGGAAGGAAGTGGCGGAAGGAAGGAAGGAAGTGGCGGAAGGAAGGAAGTGGCGGAAGGAAGGAAGTGGCGGAAGGAAGGAAGGAAGTGGCGGAAGGAAGGAAGGAAGTGGCGGAAGGAAGGAAGGAAGGAAGGAAGGAAGGAAGGAAGGAAGGAAGGAAGGAAGGAAGGAAGGAAGGAAGGAAGGAAGGAAGGAAAAGGAGAGAGAAAGACGGACGGACAGACGGATGGATGGATGCAGCTGGAGTGGGACTGGAAAATAGATGTCAAAAGAAATTGTGGGAAACCTTGCTGTGAGAAGTTCTAAACTAAGGGGGGATGGAAGTCCTTGTGTAAGTCTCAGGCTTTATTTAAGGCTGCAGTTAGGTTGAGGGGAAAAGAAAGGCCAGAACTGTGGATGGAGTGGGGCTTCAAAGGCTCTGTCAAAGGAAAGAACAGATGGAGAGGATTTTGGTATTAGCAAAGGGCTGTGAGAGTTTTCGTAAGGCTTGTCTTTCAATCATGGTTTGAATTAAATTAATAATTTCTCATATATATCTTATAATTTCCCTCTAAAGAAAAATAATCTAAATAGTGTTCCTGTGAATGCCTACGGTTACTGTTGCTTCAGTTAGATCAGTGACAAACATTCAAATGAATATATGCCAGTCTTTCTTTTCAAAAATAAACAGAGATACATCCTAATTTCCCATGTTTTTAAAAAGGTACAAGATATAATACTTTACCTAATATGGGTTTTTCATGTGAGTTTGTACTCTTTTCTGGAAGGTAATACATCTTCTGGTGAAGTAAAAACCCCATGACTTGCTTACTTGGTAAGGAGGTCTGAAGTGCCAAATGGAGTATACCAGACTTATAGTCAAATTTTCATTAGCACTTTTTGTACTATTGTATCATCTCAATCATGTTAACTTGAAACTGTTATTGAAAATAGATAGTTTTGTAAGCTAAATTCAGATATTAAAATGTTATCTGGATAAAGGCTATGCAAATTGAACAAAGATATGACAGGGATCAAAGGAACAGTGAAAACCAGGAGATTACTATGGGATGTTTAGGTGACAGATTGAATGCAAAGAAAATGGTGACTCAAGCAAGACTTGTGTGAAATTGGAAGGAATTATAATAGAATTCCATGTCCACATACAAGCAGCTGCTGGTTGTTCAGTAGCCATATGAGTCTGTGGCTTCATTATCCTAATATACATTCTATACACTTATTAAATGCTATTTTTGACTATCGTGTGTGTGTGCTCAGCCTCTCTACTAACTGGTACTGGGGACAAGGAAAAGCAGGGCTGGGACATCCACAGGGCTGGGACAGAAGAAATCCTACATGTTCTGTTGTCAACCAAATTCAATGACCTTAGGTAAGCTGAATTATATTATATTCTTCATATACAATCTGTTATAAGTAAATAATAGAGTGTTTTTCACTGTTTTTCAGTGTTGATCATCATTTATATGATGTTGCAAATTTTAATCTTGGTGTTTTCACTTGAGTCATTGAACTACAAGGAAAAAGCTCTGAAAGTATGCATCTTCTTGATTGTTCTCAGGTAACTCACTGTTAATTCTAGCATGTGTGTAGCAAGTATTTCACTCTCTTGTGTTTTGATTTGTCTCTTAAAAGATGTGCCATTCAGGGATATTCCATGCCTTATGGTGGCAATGTGCATATCTAACTTAAAGCAGATTTTGGAGTATGTCAGAATTGAAACAGAAACAGCTTGTGACTCAGTTTGGGCTCTAGAAGATTATTGTTAAATAAATGTTGAGATTAAAAAAATAAAAATAAAATCCCAGACAGGAGCTAGTTTATATTTTAATGAAATTTGATATTGCTGCACTACCATGTAAAAGAAGCAGTAAGTAGGCTAGGAGTATTTGCAGATATATTTCTAAAACTAAGAAAAATATACAAAATAAATGAGGTTAACTTTATATTCTCTGAATTCTCACTTTCATTGTAATTCCTGACTTCTTCACCTACCCCCAGATGGAATTCCATAAGTATCTACATGGGAGCACTGGGACTGTAGAACAGTGTAAATCAATGGCTGATATTTGTGAGAGTCATCTGGAATTAGTTACACAGACCTCTTCTTTTTCATAACTGTGATACACAGCTATTTGTACAAAGCTGTTCTTAAAATAAAAGTAATTTCTGTACAGAAGTAGGGGGCTATATTTTCAGATGCAGAAGTCTTAAAGGAGTGCACTGGGCATTGGCCTGAAAATCCAGAATTTCATGTCCACTGTCTTTGCTTACTTGAATCTGGCCATGCCTTGATCATTTCCTCCAGGCAGATTTGATATTATCTGGTGAAGTGTGTAAACATCTTGCCAGGTGTTTTTTATTTGTTTTTTACCTTAATTATTCTTTATTAGAGTAACATGATATTTTGGCATGATTCCTAACATGTCCTTTTTGGTATTTATATTAAACCATCTTTCCCTCCCTCTTGGCTACTTTCTCATCCATTGCATGGTTTAATGCTGCTGAGTCAAAGCCCTACAACTATCCAGAATATGTCTTTGAAAATACATAGTAAGATGTCATGATTTAATCCCAAGTATATCACAAGTCCATATGACAGCACAGACATCTGTCACCTTGATTTTGTGTGTATAACTCTGTTGAATTCCATGAAACCATGCTTATTTACACCTGATGCAGATTTGCCTTAAATAGTCAAGATGTAATCACTTTTATTCTTATTTATATTCATTACTAGCTGCATTAGTTTTTTTCTTTCGGTTTTCCTAAACATAATGGAAATAAGAATTACAGTTTGATGACATAAAAAGCTCCTGGCCACAGACTCTTTCCAGTAATTAAATTAGCCTTGATGTGCACCAAAGCAGTCTGTCAGCATCCTTGCTGTCCTGTGTCAAGACTCTGTGCTTATTGGCAAAATGCTTGCCAAAGTAGTCAAATATTGATCAGGAACATGTTGAATAGAAAGAATAAATTGGAATTCACTTTGTGACAGAGTGTGTATTTATATATATATGTATGTCCATGTTTTTCCCTATTTTAATATATATCCCACTTCAAATTAAATCTGACAAGAGAGTCTTATCAAGAATATTCAAAGTCTAAAATCAGGCTCAGAATAAGTGAGTCTTCTAAGAAGTGTCACTACATGGACGAGTTACTTAGACTGGTAATATATAATAGGTGTCTAATATTTGTGGTATCATAATATTTTTATTTAATATTTTTGGTATCATAAAATTATATTATTTTTGGTTTGAAATACCCTCTAGGCTCAACCAGTCTGACTATTAATCTAACACTACCAGGTCCACAAATAAACCAGGTCCCCAGCTGCCGCATCTACACATTTTTTTGAGCACTTCCAGGGATGGTGATTCCACCACTTCCCTGAACAGTCAGTTCCACTGCTCAGACAATCCTTTTGGTAAAAGATTTTTCCCTAATATCCCATGAAATCTTCCCTGGAACAAATTGAGGCTGTTTCTTCTTTTCCAATCTCTTGTTACCTCACCTTACTACAACCTCCTTTCAGGTAGTTGTAAAGGAAGATAAGGTCTCCCTCAAACTCCTTGTCCCCAGGCTAAACACCCCCAGCTCCCTCAGCCGCTCCTCATCAGACTTGTGCTCCAGACCCTTCACTTACATTGTCCTTCTTTGCATATGCTATGTCACAATAGTTCTCAAGAACAATGAGACACTTGATTACCCTGACCTAAAAAAGGCAAAATTACATTAAAAAAAATTAGCTTCTGCGGAACTGAAGAATGTTATTCCCAGAGTGGACTGAGGGCTTCTTTCTTGTGCCTCTATTCAAAGCTCCAAGTATTTTTCAGTAGAATCCATAGGTGTATAAATGGCCATGGATTATATTAGTTCAGGGGTATTGTGTTTCAGAGTTCTGAAAGATCTTGATTGGTATTCACAGTATAGGTGTCTGCTAGCCGTAGATTCCAATTACACTATTCAGAACTTAAACACTTTTTGCCAGTTTATACCAAAGCAATATGGAGTCTCACAAGTGTTTACTCTAGCTTTTGACATTCTCAAAGCAAAGACACTTCCATTGACGTTAAAGAAGCTTCCATTGACATTTTGGGTAACACTTTATACAAGAGGAAAAGTTGGATAAAAATTGGACAAGTCTCCTTCAGAACTCATAAAAGATGCATTCTTATTTTCTTAGCTTTACATTTTACTCCCACAGTGTATCTCCCATTAATGATGAAGAAAGTTAAAGAAAAGATACTTGATCTTTTCACTTACTCTGTATTCAGTCAGGATGCTGAGGCCTTCAGTACAGGCAGAGATCCATATAGCTTCAAACCATCTATCCTAAGTTCATGCTCAGTAGCTTTTAGTACTCAGTTGGAGACCAGTCAGTTCTGAGGGACTATCTGTCTTTACAATGAAATTACACAATATGTAGTTTAGCCATGGACATTCAGTTTTCTTATCCTACTTTATTTCTGCTCATTTCAAGAGTTCAGAGGGCAAAACAGAAAACACAGGAATATCGGAAGTAGAACGCATTATATTATACTTCGCATAGACTGAGGATAATGTAAAATAAAAGAATAATCTAGGTGGCTCCGTCACTACCTTGGGCAGAGTGTTGCAATGCTTAACAACCCTTTTGATGAAGACATTTTTGCTAATACCCCATTTTTGGTAATACGTCTCCTGGTGCAGCTTGAGGCCATTGCTTCCTGTCCTTTCACTAGTTGCCTGGGAGAAGAGGCTGACCCCCATCTGACTAAAAGCTTCTTTCAGGTAGTTGTAGAAAGGAATAAGGTCTCCTTTTCTCTGAGCCAGACACCTCCCAGCTTCCTCAGCTGCTCCCCACCTGTGCTCCAGACCCTTCCCCAGTTCCGCTGCCCTTCTCTGGACATGCTCCAGCCCCTCAGTGTCTTCCTGGCAGTGAGGGGCACAGGACTCAAGGTGGGGCCTCACCAGGGCCAAGCAAATTAGGACAATCACTACCTTACTGCTACACACTGCAACGTCCTAGACACTATTTTCGATGCCTCCCAGGATGCTGTTGGCCCTCTTGGCCACCTGGGCACCCTGCTGGCACTCCCAGGTCCTTTTTCCCCATGCAGCTTTCTAGCCCCTCTTCCCCAATCCTGTAGTACCACATTGGGGTCATTGTGATCTAGCTGTGGGACCTGGGACTTAGGTATAGCTGCAGTCTCTTCCCAAACTCTTCCCAATAAAGATTTCCAGAGATATTCTTCCTCATCACAGTCTCTATGCAGTAACATACATATTTTCATAAATCCACTTTGATCTGTGCAAATGCTGTAAGGCTGGATCACTGGCTCTGAAAGAAGTCTCTGTTATCTGCTATCTATTATATTTGTGTTATAGTGACATTACCTTTTATACCAGTCTGGTTATTATAGGAAGAACATTTAATGAAACCACATAAATCTATGCTAATTTTCTGTTTCATATCACTTGCTCTGGACCTATAATTTAAAATCAGCTATAGCTTTCTTTTTAATGAGAGTTTAATGGCAAAAAAACCTGTTTTACCACTGGATTTAGTGTTGTCATGGTTACACAGTTGGCAGTTGTTATCTTTTTTTTATCTGTTCAGGGTTTTTTCTTGAATGAATTACAGAAATTAAGAAACCCAAATCATTAATTGACATGATTTGCTAAAGAGAGTTTAGGGAAAAAAGAGAAAACCTTTTCAAATCCTAAATATCACTTGAAGCTTGTTTTGTATCTTCTGTAATTGCCATTTAATATTATGTATAATTAGGGCACAATTCAGTAAAATCACATTATTAAAATTTATTTTCTCCAGAGTTGAAAGAGTGAGTTAATTCTCACAGTGGGCTGAAGGACGTAGGGAATGCTTGGCAGCAACTGCTCTTAATAGTACTTGTGGGATGTGTGTAGTGAATGCAGATGTCACGTACTCTTCAAAGGGTAACATTAAAATCGTATTTGCTTTCCAATGCATTTTAATCTTGTAGAAGCAAGACAATTGCTATTTACTGATGTAAGAAATATTCACAGTGGGGGCATTTCTGGAAGAACAACTACACAGGCTTAAACTAGTAGTTTTTACAAAAGTAAACCTGAAATTGAATAATGATCATGTTACCAGCCTTCTAAATTACTACACTGCTCAAAGAAAACACTGATTATATCTCTATGTCTCATTTATTTGCTTTCTGAACAGCTCAGTAATGCACTCCATCGAACATAAGTGCAAGCCTTCTTTGAAGAGTGAAGAACCTGTGACAATGACTACCCACATGAAGTTCAGCAAGGGCAGGTGTCAGATTCTTCACCAGGGATGTGGTACCCCTGGATATATGGACAGATTGGGGAATGAGATGCTGGAAAGCAGAACTGCAGAAAGGCACCTGGGGGTCCTAGTCCTGGTAAATTGAACATGAGCCAGCAGTGCCCTGGCAGCCAGGAGGGCCAACCTTGTCCTGGGGGGCATCAGGCACAGAATGGCCAGCTGGGCAAGGGAGGGGATTGTCCTGCTCTGCTCTGAGCTGGGGCAGCCTCACCTCTAGTGCTGGGGGCAGTTCTGGGTGCCACAGTATAAAACAGACACTAATCTATTGGAGAGTGTCCAAAGGAGTGCCATGAAGATGGTGATAGAGGGGAAGCCACATGTGGAGGAAATGGGGTCACTTGGGCTTACTCATCCTGGGAGAGACTGAGGGGAGACCTCACTCCAGTCTACATATTGCTCATGAGGGGAAGAGGAGGCACTGATCTCTTCTCCGTGGTGCCCAGTGACAGGCTGAGGGAATGGCCTGAAGTTGTGTCAGGAGAGGTTTAGGTTGGACATCAGGACAAGGTTCTTCACCCAGAGGGAGTTTGGGCACTGGAACAGGCTCTCCAGGGTATTGATCACAGGACCAGTTTGACAGAGTTTGGGAAGCATTTAGACAGTGCTCTCAGGTACCTGGTGTGACTTTTAAGGGTGGTGCTGCGTAGGGCCGGGAGTTGGACTTGATGATCCTTGGGGGTACCTTCCAACTCAGCTTATTCTGTGACTCTGTGTGTGTGCACTATGAAACTTGAATGAGTCAGTGATCCTTATGAATCCTGACTTCCTGGTTCAGGTTACTTGATTGCCAAATAGTCTTGCTATTACGCAGAAAAAAACCAAGATATTAAAAATTCAGCTACTATTAACCTCCACTGTTATGGCTCAGATACATACTTCAAGTGAAAAAAATGGAAGACAGAATTTTTGGTCTTTCTTGAGTTTTCATGATAATTGTAAATGGATTTCCACACCAAGATGAGGTTATAGTTTTGCTTTCTTCTTTTAATCTGGGGAGCTGAGATTTGAGGCAAAGTGATGAATCTCCATGAACTCGTACTACATATCTTAGCAAAGTAAAGCAGACTGACATGGACAGAGTTAAAATATGTCCCTATATAATATTCTAATGTTGTAGTGACTGAGAATCATCTAGACTATCTTAAAGATCAGATGTAGTTATTGGTATCCTTCAGACTTTTTCACAAGAAAGCCTTATCTCCTATTGTTTATAGAAAAGGCACAACCTTAATTATAGTCTACATGTGCAAACATATTTTGTTGGGTGAGAATGCTGATCCTAATTTTAAAGGGAGAAGCCACAATTAGTTCTATGACAAAGTAGCACATGCTGCCTTAGCATGCTGTGACATGGATGGTGAAAACCCTGTTAGCTTCCTTTAAAAACCCTGGCTTAGTTGTCTCTATAATTATAATATTGGATTTCTTGATCAAGTTTCAGCAAGATATACTTCTGAGAGCTCTCACAGCTCAGTTGTATGTGCAACTTTTTCTTGTGCATGGCCATGAAAATTTATGTATATTTTTTGATATATTTGTTGTTCCTTCCTGTCCATTTCTACCCAGAAACTTTGGAAACTTTTGACCTCAGGATCTGTAGTATAACTGCAAAAAGAATAGTTCAAATCCCTCATCTAACAAGGGCAGAAGTTCTAATGAGAAAGAAAACACACATGAATTATAAGATAAATAAATTCACAATCAATGTTTTTGCCACATTTACTTACAAAATTCCGTAAAGGTTCATTGCCATGGTACAATACAGAAAAAATATTCCATAAAGACATGTGAATGCCTTGACATGAGCCTTTTGTATTGTAACTAGAATATTTTTATTGTTAAATATTCAAAAATGTTGTATATAATCTATTTTTAATAGTTACATCAACCTTTTGTACGTGTATGTATTTATCAATCAAGGCCAAATGCTTGGAAAATTAGACACATACATACATTTTGCAGATATTTATGTTAGTTATAAGTCAAGACTGAAATAACTTCTCCTCCTTCAATTGTCATATGCTGTGTTTAGAATGTAAATTAAAACCAGCCAATTGTGTCTTTCCATTAAGTTCACCAGAAGGTTAGAAATGAAGCTGTCTCTAAACAGACATGGAGTAAGACTGTTAAACCAGATGGCTCTGTTAGTGACCATAGAAAAAAAATCTATTACTGTCAAGAC
The DNA here is from genome assembly GCF_049639895.1 of Pseudopodoces humilis. Taxonomy (NCBI): domain Eukaryota; kingdom Metazoa; phylum Chordata; class Aves; order Passeriformes; family Paridae; genus Pseudopodoces; species Pseudopodoces humilis. The sequence goes on along the minus strand of NC_142204.1, from coordinate 33,528,885 downwards.
ATTAATGTGCACTCATTTGCAGTGCCTCTAAGAAAATTTTTCATCATACTGTTCTAGAGCAGATCTTTTCTGAATTAAATTTTACATGTATTTTTAGTTGGAAAATGATAAAGGATTGCCTGCATTTATCTGGAGGCAGGAACTTTTCTTTATTCCAAATTTTTCCCAGAAAGCCAACTGCATCTTGGGCAGCATCAAAAGATTTTTGACTAGCAGGTCAAGGAAGGTGATTCTTCTCCTTTGATCTCATGGGACCTCACCTGGGGTACTGTTTCTAGGTTGGGGCTCCCAACACAAGAAGACATGCTACTGTTGCAAAGAGTGCAGAAGAGAACTGCCAAGTCACAGTGCTGGAACACCTCTCCTGTGAGGACAGGCTGAGAGAATTGATGTTGTTCAGTCTGGGCAAGAGGAGGCTCTGGGGAGATCATAGTGCACCTTCCAGTACCTAAAGGGGGCCTAACAAAGAGAGGGAGAGGGACTTTTTAGAAAGGTATGTAGTGACAAGATGGGGGGAATGGATTGAAGTTGAAGGAGGGTAGGTTTAGATTAGATGTTAGTAAGAAATTCTTTACTGTGAGGGTGGTGAGGCACTGAAACAGGTTGACCAGAGAGGCTGTGGACTGCCCATCCTGGGATGGGATGTTCAAGACCAGCTGCATGGGGCTCTAAGGTCTAGTGGAAGGTTTCCTCCTGGTGGCAGAGATTTTGGAGACAGATGATGTGTAAGGTCCTTTTCAGCCCAAACCATTCTATAATTCTGTGTTTGTGAATATCCAGATGCTCTCTCCATGTACATGAAGGAAGAAAACTACTCTGATTCCATTAGGTTTGCCTGGTGGAAAGCATGATCTGCAACCTCCAGCAGCAGAGAACCAGCACCCTTCCATGCTTGTCCCTGATATTGTAGCTGTGACTGTGTCCAGGACTGCCTCAGCTTCTGCCTCAGATTCAGGAAAATACTGGTCACTTTCTGTCTGTTAGGTAGTGCTCAGATTAACAGGGTTTTGAACAGTAATACTGGTCTTGATGCAACAGAGGAGGGAATCAGAGGGAGACCTTTGTATTACCTCAAGGGTTCTATGGGAAGGGGGAAAGAGTGAAAATCTAAAAAAGTATCCATCTCTTTCCAGTACTTATTCTGCTAATCTAAGGAATTCTTTATTCTGTTCTGTTATCTTAATTTATCTTTGAAAGTTTACAAGTATTATCAGAAAATTCCTTGGAGAAGAATACAAAGTCTTGAAGAAGAAAAGTAATCTATACCTTGAATTCCTGGGATGAGTCAGAAGTTCGAGTAGGGGGAGCAGTTCTTTGGCTTATTAGGTGTTGGCAAACTTTCAGAAAACCCTAAGAAGAATGAAATGAATAAAATAATCAGAATTTTGTTGAGAATAATAGAGAGGGGGGAGAAACCCAGGCAAAGCCCAAACCAAAATAAAAAAAGGAATATGCATATGCTTTCCAGGACTTTGAGAGGCATGAAATTGTTATATGAAAGCTTCTTCCTTCTTTGAAGCCTATAATGATATTAAAATGCTTCAGAGGAGCTTTTTAGCTTAGTAACAGTGACATAATTTTTCCTTGTGAATGTCATAAACAAAATTAGGATTAATGGAGAAATGCAAAGGTTGTTCCTATTATGGTTAGAGTACAGTCCTCAGGGACTGCTTTTCTCTGAAGGGATGGCAGACTGTGAAAGAAATGCTTCAACTTCTCCCAGTGTACATATGTAATGGGAGAAACTACTAGGACAGAATTTGCTTGATTCATCCATGTATCTTTCTGTCTATGTGTACATAACATATATATCTCAAGTGTGTAAAGACTTGTGTACTTAGAATTTCCATCTATGGTCAGTCTGTGTGCACAACATATATATATATATATATATATATATATATATATATATATATACACAGAGAGGCAATTATATAGATAATTTACTGTATCCAGTCTTGAGTTTGCAAATACTTTTAATAATTGAATTACAAATTTTATTTAAAATTCCTTTAAAAAAACATACATAGATGATGGATCAACACTAAGTAACTGAAATGTAGCTATACATGACTAAAGTATCATCTAGCACTTTCAGACAAATGAAATTAAAAACTTGCTACTATATCAATTAATACATCATTTCAGATATTGGTTTCACCAGAGAATTAAGCCTAGATTGTCAGATTGCTTAAGCAACTATTTCTTACTTTTGAAAATATGGGATCTATGAAGATTTCCTAAAACAGAGACTGAGATAAATGCTCTAAACAATATGCACAAATGTAAGAGAAAGTGCAAGTTAATGGCTATATTAAAACTGGGTTAGAAATGTTTTATTACCTCACTATAACAGTTTTGAATTCAAGATAGTGGTATTCTGAAAATCTCCATGGAAGTCTTCAATTAAGTCATCAGATATCATAAAAAATATTTAAAAAATCTGCATTTTTTTCTCCTTTTTCTTTCCATTCTCCCCTACATAGGTAAGGTTTAAGCATCTTGAGTCTCCTACTGCACTTGTCTCAACGTCGTACCCAAACAGAGTGAAAGACTAGAGAAAGCTGTCTGTAAGCTGTATCTGTACAGGTATAAAGATAAGTAAAAGGAAAAGATAGGGACTGTTCAATGTTACATTTTAAGGTTATTGTATCTCCATTAACAATTTATCTCGCAAAATCCAAAGAAAATTTAAATTTCTCACAGCTTATCTTGAGATGCCTCATGTTAATTTTCTGGTTTCTGGCCTGCGAGTAAGACCTGTACAACCAAGTGTCTTACTCTACAATCAGGTCCACAAGAACAAACTTCTGCACTTGTACTTTAACAATGGTGGGACGTTGTATGGGCAAAATTTTTTTCATGACCACAGCCAAGTCATCCATACTTAAGTCTTTATTTATGAATACTTTTTTCTTACTTGATAAGTGAGCATATTCTAGACAGTGCAATGTGTTTATAGTTCTTAAATTCTGCCCTTCATCTTAAAATGATGGGAACTTAAATACAACTGAATTTAAAACATAGAATTGTCTTTATTCTTCCTTAAAATCACTGCTTAACTGGAAACTCTATTTGGAATATTTTTTTTTATATGAGACATGCTATGTGGTTCTAAAATGCCGAGGGAAAATTGGTTCTCTTCTAATTTCAGTACAGGACTCACTATCCTCAGAAAAGTTATTAATGACTGTATTTGCATCAAAACCACTGCATAAAATTATTAGAATGTGCAGTGCTTGGTGAAAACATTAATCACATTTTAAAACTAATTTTAAAAAAAAATCTAAATCAAGCATTTTCTCAAATCCCAGAGCATTTTTAAAAATTATAATTTTTCAATTTATGAAAAAAAATATCTCATATCAACCAAAAATGCTGTTTAGTAGATACCTGAAAAAAATTGTGACTCAAAATGAGAAGAACAGCTGCTGGCCTGAAATAGTAACTGATCTTATAAATCACAAAATAAATAAAATATATGCTTTAATATTCTTAAAGAATTCACCAGTCATCATTAAAAATTATATAAAATTTAAACTTTCCAATGTCTTTGTTGGTCCTGCATTACAAAACCAAATTGAGCAAACTTGACTCCAGAGTTAAGAAAGCTCTCTATTAGCAGATGATTTTTCTTCTTAAATTAAATTATTTCAGCTTGATTGCTTTTGATCACTGCCACTGAGGGCTGTTACACAGGGGACAGAGGTTGAAAATATAAGGCAAGATCCAGGATATCAAATTTTCTCTCCCTTGAGGATTTACAATTTAGAAATATGAGAGATTCATAAGCAACTCTAGCAACCCAAGTAATGGAGAGTTCCTTTTCATGCTAAAAATTACTCTCAAGAATACATACAAAATTCATTAACTAAAAAACCCTGTTCATTGCTTTTAATTTGAAACTTCAGAGGTTCCTATGTCAGGGATTTGGTCCATGTTTATTATCAATGGTAAATGCAATGTTCTTGCAGGAGGCAATTTTTGGCTCCAAATTAAAGAGGATTTGGAAGAAACTTTAATAAAAGTCGACTATACTGGAAAGTTTCTAATATTTTCATCCTAAGAAATTCCATTTTCCTGGTTTTATTATCTGTGTAGTTGTCCTTCTTATATCCAGATTCAGTCATGTTAAACCTTACATACTTTTTTCAATTTTGGCCTGGGTATAACTGTGTGATTAAGTCTGTAACACCTGCGGAAGTACGATCATGATGTTCTTCAGGGTGCTGCTGCATCAAGTTCTGCTGTGGATAATGATCCATGCAATATATGGTGCTGGTGTACTGAGAGTGATGAAATTGCATTAACAAATATGTGTGGACTGGAGAAGGCTGTGTCCTTCTACATCTGGTGCATATTACATTAGTTACTCTGTTTGGAGAATTTTATCTGAGCCAGGTTGAAGAATGGGTCAATGTACTGTTAACATATACATCTCTCTAACATTTAAACAATTCCATGGTCTTTTAGGGAATTTTTCCTTGATCTTTTTAATCCTTTTTTTTTAAATTATTTTTTAATTTCCCTATCTGTGATTGTTTCATCCATGTATTAGATGATATTTGGTATCAAATGCAGATGAAGCATGAGCTGAGGAGAGATACAAGTCAGACACTACATAGGGCAGACTCAGTTTTATGATAAGAAAATTTTTTCCCCAATAGTGGCACAGCAGAATGAGTTTTGCAACTATTGCAATCACAGATAACTTTAATAAGCTGAGATCATATTAAGAAGTTGAAAGACATCATGAATCCAGGGAGAGTAAGTTTTGTGGGATTGCAGAGAACTTCATGGTCTTCTTAGTTTGTGTGCTTGAAGAGAGAATAAGTCAAATCAGTAGTGGCTGGGGAGAGCAGCAGAAGACATAAGCATTTGCACACTCAGCCTGCAAAAATGCAAAGGGAGGAAAGTTACTCCACCTCACCGAAATTAAAAGGAAAAATTTGAGCCTGCCAAAGTGGGAAAGGGGAGATTTCTGTAGGGAGGACTTCCTTCTGGTTTATGTGACCATCAGACTAGAGAGGGCTCTCCTGAAAACAGCCCCAGCCAACATGTTGGTCCTGCATTACAAAACCAAATTGAGCAAACATGACTCCAGAGTTTAGAGAGCTCCCAATTAACAGATTCTCTTTCTTAAATTAAATGGTTTCAGCTTGATTACTTTTGATCACTGCCCAAACCAACAATTATATTGAGCTATCCCATTCACACATTTTACAAGTTCTACCTTTAGACTGGTGATCTTTGTTGCACCTAGGCTTTCACTAGTGGAAAAATTTTTCATATACCTGAAGTGATCTTATACTCTTAAGACAGAATAAGGCCATGGTACCACTTTCCATTCTGCTTCCTGCTCCTAAGATAGATGTAAAGATCACAAGGCACAATCTGCTTCCCTGTTATGAGAGGAGTAATGGGAAAGAAAGTGAAATCTTTCAGTGTATTCTTGACACAAGAATTGCTTGAAGCTTGTAACTGAAAAATAGGAGATTTAGATATGTATGGTTAATTTAGAAAACCTATCCATTTAACTAGCTGATTAGGACAGCCTCTCTGAGGAAATGACAAAGCCCATTAGTAATATACTGAGAAAAAGAAAGCAACTCAGCTTTATTGTTTACATTTAGGTTTCTTTTTGTAGTGGTATTATAATTCTGTAAATACAAATTCCTGCCTCCTTTCCTCTGCACAATTGTACATTACAAAATAAGAGACTTAGGGATTAAATGAAAACTAAGGTAACTGTTTAAGAAAACGTTTACAGTTCATCAAGTATGAGAGCCTCTTAACATATCTTAGCAAAATATTCTCAATTATTTCTGAAAAGTGAGTTTTAGTGCTAACGAGCATGCTATGACAGAGCTACATTTCTAAAATGAGTGTTTCTCTTTTCCGTGTTACAATAGAAAAAAAATTAAAAATAAAAATTAATAAATTTATCAAAAAAAGTTTATATATTCTTTAGTTGATCAAAAAGGAGGACCAAACATACAGGTTCATGAAAAAGCATAATTTTTGAACGTTAGTACTTTAGTAATGTACTTTAGTAATGTACATTAGTACGTTAGTACATTGATTAATAAGCAAGTGTAGTTGTTAGAAAAACAAGGTACACTATTGATGAAATAGTTGTAATAGGGTTGAAATAGTGATAGTTCACAACATAATCCCTGTTAAGAACAAGCTATTTTGATACTCTGTTGCAAACTCCTGTGTAAAGAATGTGTGAATTGGGACAAGTAGGTTGCCAGGACAACCATCAAGCCATGGCTGGAATGCAGAGTAAATTTATTTAATTACCTGGCTTCCTGGAGGATCCTAAAGCAAAACCCAGGCAGAGCCACAAGCAAGAACAGCATGCACTATTAGGCTTAGCTGATCCTAGCCCATGGCAGGCCTCTTGTTTCCACCAATTTATCAAAAGACTAGCACACAAGTAGTTTACCAATATGCCGTGTGCTTTTTATGATCTCTGAGCTTTTGATCTCTCTCTCCCAGCAGGAGGCTCAGGCATGTCTGTGAGAATGTGTTATCTCTACGCAGGAATTCTGCTTTTCAAGACAGGCAGAAGATAAAGCAGGAGTAGGTGTAATAAATGGAGTTTTCCCACTCTGGTATTCCCAGCCTCAAGATCACTTAAGCAAAACCACTCCCTCTTTTCCAAATCTGCCTTGAACCCTTTCCTCTAATTAATAATATTTTTTTACCAGCCTAACTTCTATCATAGTGAACGAGCTGTGATCATAATCTGAAAAGGGATTCTGATGTCTAAAGTAATTGAAAAGGAATTAAACAGATAGAAATTCTGAAAGTTATATGGATGTTGTTTGCATCCCACAAAGGAACTTTTTTGCATGCCACTGAAAGGCCAGACATGGATCTATATGGGCTGTGGTCTTACCCAGTACACTTGTGCTTCAATAGTGTAATATTTCCATAGCTTTACTTATCCTTCCATAATTTTTTCTGTAATTTAGAAATAATCAAACTTTTATCTTTTTAATTAGGATGGCTGGTTGTGATATTCTTGAATCTCTACCTAGTGTGCTTGATAATTAGACCCTGAATGAATTAATCAGTAGGTTATTAAACCAAGCTGCTCAAAATTTATGTGCTCTTTTCCTCTGCCTGCACTTTTCCTTCTACAATTTCTATGCCTAGTTACACTGTATTTTAGCTCAAAAAAAAGACCTGGGGAGGGTATCATGCTCTAAACAGCCTAGTGTGTAGTCTGTTGCTGTAGATAATTTCTTCAAAGACTGATGCAATAAGTAAAAAGAAAAAAGAACCCACAACAAAATCTCATGAGGAATGTCAATAGACATTTAAGATGCCAAAAGCTTCTGCAAGTAAAAAGTGTGCCTTTCAAAATGTCAAGTTTTCCATGGTATTATTAATGTGTTTTAAGTGGTCTCCATGATGAGAAAAAAGTGATTTTCTATGATGAATTATATGGGGCAAGTGTGGTAAAGATGCAGTTTCATGCTCTTCTCTGAGATGTGACATATTACAGAAAGCAGGATGTAGATAAATTGTGAGTCATTATAACCTGAGGCACTACAAATAGAAAAGCTGTGCTTTCAGTGGAATAACTTTTCTGAAGGTGTATGAAGGAAAGACAGGAGGATTTTATTTGAACACAGTCACAAAGATGATACAGACTGAGAGCACTCAGAAAGGCAAAGCAAGATTCCTGAATTAGCCCACTGCCTCAATGTTAAAGGATGAACCTTGCTCCTAGTAATATTTATCATCACATTTCAGCTGTATACTTGCTTATTTGCTACTCCCACTCTTATTTTCCTATTATTAGAATTATACCTTTCCTTTTTGAAAATAGGAAAAAGAAACCTTTAAGTATAATCTCCTCTTAAAGTGAACTTTGGTGATTACAGAGGTGCAATGGATTTTTTCCTAGGGTGTAAAAAATTCAGTAATGTAAGAAAGCCTGCCTGCTGATGACTGTAACTTAGAATGTTTTGACCTATAAGAAAACAGAAGTTATTCTGAAGGGAGGTGTCGTCATATGCAGTAGTGAGAGGTGAAACCTCCAGTGAAGTAACATCCCCCTGATGAATGAATAACGCCTGGGGGGACAACTCATCACTTCATGACCTATTTTCACAGACATCAACATGTATTTGAACAAATGATTTTTTGCTCCTTACTGTGCATCTATTTTAGAGATATGCAAAATGCATCAAAGGATTTAAGATCTTTAAGGCACTTAGATTTAAGAACATCTTATTGTTGAATTTCCAACAGGCCTGGTTATTAAACAGATACAGAGTTGCTCTGCTCAATCAAGACAGGACAAGGTCTTGATAAACCCAACCACAAAAATTTCAGTTTCTTAAATATATTTAATTTTCAAATTTGAATTCTATAGTAGTGTGAAGTGCCTCTCTAAACTTTTATTACTAAATTAATCTTAAAACACTTTCTGTTTGCTTAAGTTTGCTATCCACACACCTTTTTCACTTGGTCCATGGCACTCTAGTGGTGAGCATGATACTTTCTTGATGTGCTTTTTGGTATAATGATAAAGGTTGTCTCTGCATGGACCTCACCTTTGAACAATAAGACTAATTCAGGTATAGGATGTTTGTGGACCCAAAGGTGTCATTTTGACCTCTTTTCACACAAGCAAATATAGGTGAGTTATTTTTTCTGGAAATCAGTTTGAAAATTGTTAGTAGAACCGAGGATATAGCTGATGAATCTTTCCTGGGTGTTAAGCTGTACCATGCTGACATTTTTAAATATGAGACAACTGTGATGACGTATCAAAAACATTTGGCATTAGCTGCTGAAATCTTTGAGTCAGTTGTGTATATTTTAAAGCAAAAAATGAAAGAGAACTTCATTAAAAATTTAGATGGATTTGATAGATAAGGTTCTATGGCCCATTCATTATGTTCCTGAAAGTTCTCTTTGAAGCAGCTGTCTCCCTCCTGTCTGTTGGACATAACCCATGCAATGAAAATAATTATGACAAGTGAGAAACTTCACATAATCCTGATGTAATTCTTGAGACTGTACCCTGAAGTTTATTGTAGTTCTTTTTTTTTACTCTCGGAGGTTGATATAGCAGTCCTAAACACATTAGGCAGAAATACTGTGGCTACCATTTAATGGTTTCCTTTTCTTGTGGGTCACCTCGGAGTTATCTGAGCCTTTTGCCATCTCAAGACAGATGAATAAAATATTGCTTTCTCTTCTTTTACGCACAGATCACAAATGTGACCTAGAAAAACAGATATAATACCTGTTGTATTTTTTCTGTCTTTTACCCAAGGTTTATTACACTCTGAAGTAACCTGGCAATGGCATTCTTGGATCACTGATGTACCATTTTTTAGTGTTGAAGAAAGCTTATCTATTTTGTATTCCTTCATATGTTTGTAAATTGTACAGTTGATTAGTTGAATGTTTCCAAGTGTCCCAGTTAATTCTTGAAAAATAACTCCTCTGTTAGCATGATGAATGAAATTTTGCCCTTTTTTCTTCATGTAGTGAATCATTTGTTTGTCAGCTTTCATACACAGGAGCATTGTACAGAGAAACATCTTCCTTACCATGACAAGTCAGATTGCCAATTGTCAGATTGTGCAATGCCAAATGTGTAAAGCAGATAATATGCTTCCAGGTTAGTGATGATTTATTTTGGAAATGCTGGCTTATTGGAAATATTTATGAATAACCGAGGTAAACATTTTTAAAATTTCCTAATTACTATATTTTTAAAATAGTTATACATCAAGATCACTTTTTTCCAAACCTCTAAAAGGAAATTAGAATTTTCTAAGTGTCTTGCAGGTCAAATGAGCTGTAAAATTTTAGTATGAGTAGGAATTCACTGAGTTGAGTCTCAGTTCACTAATGAAGGATTATGAACATTATTATTTCTAAGCACAGCCACATGTTTGAAATGGGTGCTTGGAGTATTATATATATGAAGATCTCCTTTAGTTTTGCAATATCTCAAATGTAAAAAAATTGTAAGCATCATTTTGAAGGGGATTTGAAAATTTCTAGTGCTAGATCAAGCATACAACAGAAACCAATCTCGTTTTGAAAAAAAAACAACCCCTCTAATTTAAATAGTTTTGCCCTTCCTGTGCATGTGGGAAATGTCAGTGGCATAGGAATATACATCAGGATTTTTCATTTCATGTTAATTTTTGTAAAAGGTGTTGCAGTACATGTACACACCCACCATTCCCACCACTGTTAAAAGTGGCTCATATGTATAAAAATTAGGTAGACACACAGGAAGAGAATACCATGCAAATATCTGAATGAAAATATTTTTAGATTTTGGACCGATCCTCAAAGTGATTTTGCAATCTATGAAATAAATAACACTGAGATATTATTATTAAAATAGGCTCACAACTATCCTGGTTTTTCATTTCTCTTACGGAATTAAAGGACTTTCTGATTATGGAATTAAAAGGGTATCTGGAAGAAAATTTCTGTCTGGGTGCAGTAAATGCCTTTATAAAAAAAAATCTAAAAATTTTTTTACAATAAATTTTTTTTGCAATACAATACAAAATAATTACAAAATAATACAGTACAATACAAAAATTAATTGTTTACACTTCTCTTTTAAACTCTATGCTTAAAAAAAAAATCAAAATTATTCCAATATGTAGTTGGGCAGTCATGTTACTGTTACAGAAATATTAGAACAATTGGTAGAGGAGGCCTTCTGTGTCCTAGTAAATATAAGGCAGAGCACTGGGAAAATGTGAGAAAATGTTACTGAATCTCATGCTGCTGGTAAGAAGTTTTCTTTAAAATACTATTTTTTTTATGAACATTATATTATGTTTCCATAGTACTGAATGCCCTATTTAACTTAGATGTTTTGATTCATATCTGGTTGTAAGAATACATAGTTACTTTCTGACCAAAATTGTTTAAGACTTGATCTAACTACTCATCCAAGAGGAACAGATCTAAAAATAAGGCTAAGTCTATATGGACACCTGCATTCTCCCTTGAACTCTCTGAGATCCCTTTTACTTTCATCCATGAGCAGTCTCTAACTTGGGTAGAAATTGAAACCCATAGCTGAAATATCTTGACCCTGGTCAAGAGCCAAATGTTGCCTTTTCATACAATGTACACGCAAAGGTCTTTATTAGAATCCAAATTTTGGACAAAACTACATGTTCTTTAAACTCATTTTTTTTCACCGCCTTTGTAGAGCATCCAAGGAAAGGCTGCATGCTTCAGAGTGTAGTCATTCAGCCTTGAGGCTGAGAAAGGTTTCTGGTACACATTTTCCTACCTGCCACTAACCCCTCCTTTCTGTTGGTATAAATATTTATAAAGATGCACAGTTGAACAGATTTGGGGAACTAATCTGAATTCAAATTTTCTTGATGAGCAAAAAATAATAGTTTAAAAAGCATTCAGAAAAAGATGCATGTATTAGTACATGGAGGGTGAGAGTGAACATTATATAGCCATTTTGTCTTAATGCAGATTTGTGCCACTTTAAAGAGATGGGAAAGCCATATTTTAAATGTAGTTTCATTAAGTGGAAGGAAAACAAAGGTGTCATTAACCCAGGTATTCATTTCCCATTTCATAGATGAGACAACACTCTTGACTCAAGTCCATTATGCATAGTGACAAGGTCAAAACTCAGTGTAAGTAACACAAAACCAGGTGCCTGTGAACAGGCCTGACATAAAAAAACCCCAAAGAACTGCAGAACCCAGCACATTATTTTTTTTCCTAACTGATTGAAGCTGTAGCTCTGCATCATGAAGCAGCACAAATGAGCTGGTGAACTATGGCAAGGATAATGACCATTCTAATGCCCAGAGAGACAATGGGTGAAACAGTCAAAGCCTTTGGGCTTAAAAAAGGAAATAGTTGTAAAGAATATTAAAGACTTCTTCAGATCTGACTATTCAGTTTCAAGCAAAAGCTTGATCTAAAATAATACTCATTATTCATCTCCTCTGGCATCTGTATATTTCTTTGACTAGCAGTCCTAATCCCAAACTCCAGTGCCTTTAGGCTTTCTCCTCTGGTACTGCATTGCCTTTTTCTTATTTACTGATAAATACAAATATCAGAAACCATTTCTCTGTTATCCTGTGAAAATATGAATGATAAACCTTTTTAAATAGCTTGGGTCAGCATCTCTGTGGCAGGTACAATGTGCTTTGTTCTCCGGCAAACCTTCTAGATGGGTCTGAAGCTATTTTAATGCATCTGAAAGGAGCTGCGTATGAACTTTGCTTGTCTAAGGAAAGCAGTTGTAATGTCACCAATATTTCCAAAGGTAAACTGACAGGTCACTTCACTGAAGACCAATTTTAACATTTAAGACGTCCCTAGCAGCACTTCACAGCTGTGCTATTATCAAAGCTGGAAGGCTTGAACTAAGTTGTCATCTTCTGAGAGCTGGCTTGGCCAAGTTCAGCATCCATGCTGTTATGCCCTTGGGAATGCTTTACCACAGCCTAATGAAACACATCATTGCTCTAAGAATATATAATCTTTTTTCTGGATTGCAAGTTTGGTACAGAAGAGCCTGGCCACATTATTACCAACATATGTGTGTCAGTGTAATGGCTTATTTGGATCCACCTTGAAAACATTATCCTGCATAAGAAAATATACAGATGCTGGGAAAACAGTAGTGCTGGCTTTACCTGGAGGTATTTGGTGCATCATATATTTTTGCATGACTTTAACAGCTTCATTCTGTTCCTCAAACCCTGCTCTCTTTGAGAACTTAATCCAAAGCCCACTGAAGCCTCTAGAAATAGGTGTCATTAATCAAAAGCATATTGTGGATCACATCCTTACTTGAAATTTATGCAAGATTTAGGATTTTACTCATATGAAACACATAGCTGATAAGCATGCACTTTTGTCCTACTTTTCATATAACTGGCACAGCAGTAAGTAAAGCAAAATGTAGTAAAAAGTGTACTGCATTCAGTTTTCAGATGTTCAGGGTGCTGTGGGTAAACATCACCCAGATAAATTACTGTTAAATTCTTCCTTTGCAGCTCAGTTCAAAAAAATGATGTGTCACTGGCAGAAGATAACAGCAATCTTCAGTTATTTTTCTTGATTAATTTTGATAGCTTGCGTTATATTGTCCTCTTTATCTATTACTTACATTCCATAGATAGTGTGACACATATTTAACTATACAGCTACAACTCATGACACGTTTAAATAAATAAGAGAGTATGAAAATATAAAAAAACCTATTTAAAAGTAACAAACCTGGAATCAGCACATGAAGGCTGCACAAGTTATCTTTGAAACATAAGGTTATAATATGTTATACTTTTTCAACAACATGGAAAATCATGTCTGTTGCTCACAAAAAAAAAAAAAAAAAGAGAAAAAATTACATACTATTCCCTTTAGTGTCAAAATAAGTCTCTTGGAGGTTCAACAAAAGAGAAAAATGCTCCATAGGAGCAGACTGAGTAAACTGGTAGAACTTGGAAACATCAGAAACCATATTTAGTGAGCGAATGAGAAACTTCCTGTTGCATTACTATATGACATATGGACAGTATAGATGCCTTATGGGTAGTCCAAGAGGCAAATTTCAGGTATGCCACATGGACTTTACTTCTTAGAAATTCTTGATAGAGAAGGATTAAATACTTAGAGTTTTCCTGCAAAAATTAGACACTCAGGCCAACTTTTTATCATAATTTCTTGTTTGTTTCAGAAATAACAACCTTTTTGTGAAGAACATTTCAAAATAATTCATACTATTTTCTTCAATATCTTTTCAATGTAAAGTAGCCTTATACTTTAAATTTACTTCAGCTTTATATCTTAAAAAATAAATTGCTTTTTCAGGCTCACTGTCCCACTTTTTCTGCAACGAAAGTGAGACACCAGTTATGGTTACAGATGTAATTCATAGCACATATGTGATCTATAATGAATAAAATCTCATTTGAAACTTAGTTTGTAGAAGTGTGGACAAGTAGGTACTCGTCCACTCTCTTACTCCATTTTGTATCCTTCAAAAATAAGGGGGAGGTGATTTAAAAAAAGTGTGATGGTTCTGTTTTCTGTTTATCCGTTTCCATATGTAAATGAAATCTGAAGCCTGAAAACATGAACTAAGGAACAAAGAATACATGGTTCCCCAGAAAACTTTTATTGTTAATAGGAAAGGTAGTCTAGCAACTTGTTTGTGATCAAACTTCAGGTGTGGACTGGGAATGGTAGGACAAACCATTGTCAGCTTTCTTGACATTTGAAAGGTACACCATTTGGTCTGCTCTCCTCTTTCCCTTCTTTCTAAATTAACTTGCTCTCATCAATTCCTCTAAGACTGAAACATAATCTAAACATGGTTTCAGAACACATTTTTTTTTTTTTAAGTGAAAATCAAATATTCAAAACTATGGAATTTTTCAGTTTTCTTGAAAGTGAAAAATTTTATGAAAGAATCAACCATGACAAAGCTGTCTTAATTATAAACTTATGTATCATAATTTATAATTTTAATCACCTGAGTTTCACTTGCTTCCATTCAATAAGTATTGAGACCTGTCAAATATCTCACAGGTACAAAGCTTGGTTAGTATGAGATATCTCCTATCATGTTTGAAAACAAGGCTTTCTAATTCTTTCTTCTTCTTTTATTAACCAGCTGACTTAAGGTATGTGTAAAACATGGTTTCCTTCTGTAGCCAATTACTGGCTTGCAAAATTATTCAAGCATTTTACAGCAAATATGGTAGGAAAACGTGTAAGGTAAGTAGCTTAATTCTATTGTAGCAATTTTTTTGTGTTTTGTTTTTTACTACAAATAACAAGATAGAGATAATTTACTTGTTTGAAATGGAAAGTGTGTAGGGGGAATAATTCCCACACAGTTTCTTGCTTTTACATTTTTAAATTTTAATATTACCTTCAAAAATGGAGCTGAGTATATTGATATAAAAAAAAAAGAAATTAATAATCTCTAGAGTTTCGGATTTGTTTCAAGAATATATTTCCTGGAGGCTTTTCTTGATCACAGAGGGCTTTAGTGAATCAGAATGAATACAACAGGAATTAATAAGAAACGTGGTTAATGAACTGTATCACAAAAAGAAAAACAGAAGATAAAATGCTATAATGTAGCATCCACAAAACCACTGACATAAAATTAATGATAGCCCTACAGTGTATTTTATTTGAACATTTCTCACATTAATTGAAGAAATATTTGTGGGCCTAGGCGTGGAACTCTGTTAATCTGGAGAGAAGCCTGAAACATAAAGCAATTGGAGGGATGTTAAAGTAGAGGTGTTGTCTGTTGCATCCTGCAAATTTAATTTTATGCATATAGCTGAGAGTTTTACACGATTACCCAATATGTGCTTAATAAATGCAGTGCTATGGAGGTATGTCTGAATCATAGGTGGGCCCATATCTCTAGTAATGTGTGAGTTTCTCCAGAACATCTTCAGGAATACACAAAATTCCTTATCTGTAACTTGAGCTTGCACACAGTCTTCTGTGCTGAGGGAGACTTCAGTTACAGACTCCCAAATTCACATGCTGGGTGGGATGTTCATAGCTTGTGTGGACTTCAGTGTTGTTATTTTTTGTATGTTGAGATGCTGAATGTTTGCAGTATCAAGAGGTCTTTTGATTGTCCCTTCACAGAATTCCAGAAAATTTTAATTTGGAAAGGAACTCTGGATTTGGTCTGGTCCAAATTCCTGCTTAACCAGTCACCTAGATCTTATTGCCCAGGACCATGGCCAGACAGCTTTTGAATATCTCCAAGCAGGAAGACTGCACAGCTGCTCTGGGAAACCCGTGCCAGTGCTTAGTAAAAGAAGTGTTTCCTGATGTTTTGTTTTGCACCCACTGCCTCTGGCCTTGTCACTGAGCACCATGGAAAACAGCCTGGCTCTGTCTTCTTTACATCCTGCTTTCAGATAATTGTTCACATTAAAGAGATTCCTCACTAAGTCTTTTCCAGGCTGAACAGTCCCAGCCCTCTCAGCCTTTCCTTGTAAGACAGATGTTCCTGCCCCTTTATCATCTCTTGGCCCCTTTTTAAAAGCTTCCTTCCAATGCCTGTCTTGCACAGAGGAGTGCAGAGCTGGGCACAGAGTACTCCAGATGCAGTCTCAGCAGTGCTGAGTAGAAGGCAGGACCTACTGGTAACAATCCTTGTGCAACTGAGGACAGCACTAGCTGTCATTGCCACAAGAACACATTCCTGACTCAACTTGGGAGCCACCACGACCCTCAGTCCTTCTAGGCAAACCTGCTTTCCAGCTGGGTGGCCTCTAGCATATACTTGTTCATGGGGCTGTTCTTCCCCAGGTGAAGGATGTTGCAGTTCCTCTTATTGAACTTCATGAGGTTCCCCTCAAGCCATTTCTCCAGCCTGTTGATCTCTTTAGATGCAGCACAACTCTTTGGTGATACATAAAAGCCTGATAGTATATAGTATATATAGTATATAGTAGCATGTTCCAAGGACCTGTATCTCTTGTGGGTCATATGTTGCATAAACTGGTCCCATGTAATTATTCAAAAATGTCAAAAATGCCATGAATTTTCTACTGTTAAGCATATGAAACACCGTCTGTATGTCTACCAAGTTATAATTGTTCTGATCTTCCTGGAAGATGTGAAGCTTCTCCACTTTACAGACTAGACTATATGCACACCTCATAAAAATAAACACATGACATGATATCTTCTATTATTTTTCTTCTATGGAACTGTTTTCTATGTAAATCACATTGGAGCTTTCTCTCTGAACAAAATGAAATGTTTATGTTATTATCAGAAGATATAAAAATCCCTACAGTTTCTACAGAATTACCGTGCATCAAATACTCTACCTTCAAGGCATGTTTTCACTTTTTCAATATTGTACTATGTTACAAAACTTATACATTAATTCCAATGTTTTTTCATTTGTATTATCCCATCTGGTTTAAGTCTCTTTATATATGCCCATTACTTTATTTGAATTTCTGCAGCAATTTTGTACTGACAATTTTGCTGACTAATAAATATGTTAATTTGCCATGAGTCATCGTGCTCTTCCTATTATAGATAGCACATTTCATGAGGTTACTAAAATCTTCACACATATAGCTCTTCACTGACGTTCACTGTAAGTTAGGCTTAAAATTTCAATATGCTGCTATTCTAGGCTTAAATTTTTTAAATTACCTTACTGATTGCATTAAAGGTTGAATTTATAGCACTTTATTTCAATTTAGAAAATTGCTGAGTCAAAAAAATGAGAATATTTCCTCCTTTATGCACGATTATTTTATCTTAATTCCAGTTACTATTCTGCAACTATGCATTCTAAGTTTCTTTATGTGATTTCTCAGCTGTTACTTTGTACCTCTCTGGTGTTTGCATAGAGATTAGAGTGAAGAGACAGTATCAAGAATGTTAAATGAAGAAAATCAGTATCGCCAAAAAGGACCATCAACTTATAATGAACAAATTAGAGCTCTGCACATAGTGAAAGTGACAGAGGGAAGCAGGCAGTGCTGCAATGTACACACCAAGGTTATGCTCTGACAAGCAGCACCAGCCAGGACTCCCATCAATCTGTCAGCAGAAGCTGCAAACACGGGACTCATTTTGTGAAGTGATAACTAGTCACTAGCCAGCAGAATGGAATTGTCTCATTTGTTTTCAGACATCAACTTACCTGATCTTTGAACCTAAAACTGCTGTTGTTAATAACAGTTGCTATTGTACTCTGCTAATGCTCAATTGTAGCAGACCTGCTTGAAGTATATGCCCTGCAAATACCCTGCTGGAAGTAACCTTTGCCCAAAATAGCCTGCAGCTTAATTTGAAATTAATTGAATCAGTGTATAAGATAAATGAGGCAGGAAGAGATATCTTAAATGTTGCTATGAAGCAACACATAAAGCAATTGAAAGGTAAAAGAGAAGTCACTTTAATCTATAAACTTGTTTTGAATAATAGTTATTGACAGAAAATGTGCACTGTGGTCAGAAAAGTTATGCAAGTTAAACTCATAATGAACTGAAAAAAGCGCCTTTGATTGGAAACTTTCAGTGAGCTTTGGGAATTGCAGAAATCACCATAAACTAAATATAAATGTTTTCAAGATGACAAAAATAATGTCTTGTATAATGAACCCATGACTTGATTTGGTACCAGTGTGGACATTGCTTCTCTGGGGAGCATTTTGTTCAGTCTTTGCTTTTGCACTTTTTCCTGAAATGCTTCTACATTGTCTTGGAATCTGAAGAACTGTAGATCAACATTTGAGTCTGTACTGTGTAAGAGCTGCAATGCTCTGACACTGGGAATTTTTGAGGTTAAACAGTAAGTGTTTCATGCCTGCTTTTTCTTGTTGTTTTTTTTTTTGGGGGGGGGGGGGTTTGTTTGGGTTTTTATTTTGTTCTGCTTGTTGGTTTTTTGGTTTGGTGTTTTGGTTTTTTTTGGTGGGGGGCAGGTGTTGGGGTTTTATTGTTGCCAAAGACACTTAGATACCTCCAGTTTGGTTTTAGACACCAGATGTGAGGTTAAAAAATAACAGGAATATCTGTGTATGCAAGTGTATAAAAGTGTGTATATATATTTATGTATATATTAATATAAAAATGTGTATATATATTTATGTATATATTAATATTTGTATGAAGAATAATGGCATTTTTAAAGATATTTCTATGGAACCTGTGTCTCCTGCTAATATGAAATGAAAAAGTAAGACAGAATTGCTTCTTGCAGATTTCTCCAAATTATTTTTTCTTTCTGCTCTCTGTTTTTATATTTCCTGTGAAATTTAGTTCAAATTAGAGCATCTCCATTCTCCTCAGGCTAATTGTCTTCCTAGCTCTTCAGTAAATAACACCTTAGGAGAGGATAGCAGCTGGGAGAGTGGTTAGGAATTGTCTTAATCACCAGATAAAAATCCATCTCTTCCAGCTTTGATGCCTGTGGGTAACTGGGAGCTATTTTATTTGCATTAAATTTGCATGAGTTTCTACTGCCTTTTGCAAGCATTTCTTGCAGCCTTTGCTTCTGCTTTCCTCCCAAACTTCCTGTAGGTTGCCAAGATACAACCATAAGACTGTATTAATTGTATTCTTGTTATTTATGAGTTCAGCCATATCTGGATAGTGCAGAGAAACTTGAAATGTCAGAATATTACTAATGATAGAGAAAGAGTAATGTAAATATATTTTGTTAGCAATGGCAAAATGAAAACTAACAGCTTACAAAACATAGGTGAAGCAAATGAGTGAGTTTTCCTAAGGAAGGATCTGATACCTTTTTCCTTCATCCACAGTCTTTCCTTCTCACTGCTTGTAGAAAGGCTGAGGGAGGGTAGAGAGAATGCTGTTCAAACTGGTAGTAGACACAGGAGGCAATAGAATTACTAATTCCCCATTGTTTTACCACAAGTTGAAAAAAATCAGTCTGGTATTTTGTTCAATGATTCATTTTACAAACACTGAGGCAGGCAGACAGACAGAAAGGTAAACCACTCCAAAGTCAGAGCTTGGCAGGACATAATGGCACAGGGAGTGGCACTCTGAGTATTTGGTTTGGCTAAGTCTTGTACCCCTAGATGAAGGGGGAGGGATTTCTGCTCTACCCCCACCTTAGGTTGTCTTACATGCTATTGTTTCTTTCAAGGCTCATATGTACTAAAGACATGTTCATTGTAATTTTTCAAATACCCTGTTGGTAAATGACCTTTGAAGTATGGTTTATATCCCACTTTTCTGATGCCTATTTCCTAACTAAATTGTTTTGTTCTGCACAGCTTATTGTTTCCTTCTTTTCATTTATCTTCAAACCAAATAATAATGCACATAGAAAAGTGGCATTTTTGAACTGAAAACCAATTAACCTCATATGGGCTTTAGTGCTCACAGGATAGCAGACATCCTGCTGTATGTCCACAGATGGCTCTCATTTGGATTCACATACAGCATGCTGGATTTGGACATCCTGCACTCTGTTATTGGCCTTGGTAAAATGAAAATGTTTGTCTGTTGTACTGGCATTGGTTACAGCTGTTATGATGGTCAGTGTGTTGAACAGATTAATGAGAAAAGAACAAAATAACTATAAATTTAGAAAACCTACATGGTCAAAGTTGATATCTAGATTGTCCTGGACTTCCTCTTCAGGACAAAAGAAGGTGCTTAGACACGTTCTTGCATGGGTGATGTGATCTGCATACACAGACAGCCACAACAAATTCAGGTAGCTCAGATATGATAGCTCAGAATGAGCGCCACTCCTACATAAAACAAAAGCTGTGAAGATGCTGCAAAGCTAAAACTACCTCACTACCATGCAGGAAAAGACAGTACATCACATCTCTCGAGAGTGGCAAACCTGCCATTCTAATTTACATTTCTGCCCTTTGCAGGTTTCTGCTGTAGCATGGTCCACCCCTCATTACACAGTGCAAGCCAAGGCTAGAAATGAAAACCGTGAACATTGGCATGCCTTAGAGAGGGGGAGTGAAGCATGAAAGACAATCAAAATAACTCTTGCATTCAGAGTGGAACTATTTTTCTACAACACTAAGGGAAAATGCTGTAACTGGAGACTGAATTAAGGCATAGATTCAGTATGTGTTTACATGTTTGTTTTAAATGAGCAAAAACAGTAAAATAGAAATTTATCTAAGGAACAAAACATTTAATTTCTTTTTACCTTAAAATATTTCATTTTTGAAGCATAGAACTATTTATGCAGCATGCAAAGATTGAAATAGTATTTTAATTTTAGTTAACCATTTTTATATTTCAGATTTACATGCATAAAGTAGAAAATAAGAAGACAAGATGTTTAAACATCCCTGAAATAATCCAAGGATACCCTGAAATTTCCAGTGGTTTTTTTTTGCATTTGTTTGATCAACACTTTGAAAATTTCAGTCCAAAATTGTCCATTTCAGTCTTCCTCCCCTCTTTCCCATTTCTGCAAATTTATTGTTTTTTGATAAAAAACCCTAGCAGACCATTTTTACTTCTAATAGCTTCGGTGAATTGATAAGAGAACTGAAATATCACTGGCATTAGAAAAAGCAGGATTAGTATGTTAATATTGTAAAATCTTTCATCATTGAACTGCCAAACACTTAATTCATTTTTCTAGAACAATGTTCAGAGCAGAAATTAATCTTCACCCTCTTTGACTCAAGCACAGTGGGAAAAAATGACTGCTTGGTCCATCTAAACAGACCACCTAAAGACATTGGTCTCTAGTTGACAGCAAGGGCAGCAACAGGATGTTCCTCAGCAGTCCTCTGCTGACATCTGCCTCAGCTTCTCCTTCATGCTGATTTCATCCTATGCCAGTCAGAATTTCATTTTTTGCAGTTGTGCAACTGTAACTACTTTCTGAAAAGATCAGGGCAAATAATATCTGCTTACCAGTGTTATCAGCCATTTAGGAGAATGAAATTAGTTATGATTCACATCAAAACCAAAATAAGGTCAGCAGTTTCCAGTACAAGATAAACTAACTGCACCATATGTTCAAAAGAGTCCTAGACATTCGCAAAGATCGTACATCTTTTAAATTTGTCAAAGTTGCAACATGATTTTTTTTTTTTTTTTTTTTTAATGGCAGAATATGTCTTGGAACAATTCCCTAGAGAAAAAGTTGTGTTTACCTGAGAGCACAGTGAAACCTCAATAATTGCAGAATATGATTCCCCACCTTGTTTTGTTGTAAATATTCTTCCCAGTGACAGACTGTTACTTGCCTTTATCCAGATGAAAAGTCTACTGGGTAGTTCCACAAGGATGACAAAATTCCAATATCTACCATCCTTTTAGAGATTTGGAAGAGGCCTTTATTACCATTTTCCACAGCCCCCACTTGCTACTGGTCAAAATCGTGCCCTTCAGGTATAACCATCTGCCAGAAAAACCTCTTCTAAATTTTTATACCAGACACTAAAATGATACTCCCTACTTCTTCCCTCCATATCAACATGAAGGCAAAATAGCAATTAAGGCTTGTCAGGTCCTACCTTTCAAGAGTCTGTTATTAAGCTGGGAATGAACAGGCCTATTTTCTATTCACCTAGCAATTGCAGGCAGCAGTCAGGGTTCATACTGTTAGATCAATTGCCACAGCTTGTCACCTGCTCAGAGTTTAAATGAGCACAGCTGTCTGTCTCTAAAGGATCTTAAGGAAATTTTGCTAGCCTCTCCTTCTGATAAGCCACTATTCTTCTCCCATTTTTTTTTTCTCATGGCAGAGCACTTGACCAATTCATTTTCTCCTATCTTTTCTCTGGCCTTGGCAAAATCAGTCTGCAGTCTTTTAGAAACATGTTGGTCAGAAACTGAAGAAAAAGAACTCAATATTCATTGAGCTATCAAGTTCCTACTTGCCCTTCTTACCATGTTTCATCGTACTTCAGCTTATGCACAGAGACAGAATAGTATATAGCAGATAAATTGAGGCATGCACGTGACACCACGCACAAGATGATGCTCTGTCCTTCCCCAGCACCTCATCGTCATTTTGCTCCTGTGCACATTCCCAGCACACCCTCAAAGGCAAAACAAAGCCTTGTCAGTTAGGTTCAGCAACACCTCTGGAAAACTCTACCAGCCATTGCTACCTTCTCTTGAACTTTGAAGGCTGTTGTGGTGTTATTAAAAGGGGAATTTAAAAAAAAACAAACCGTGAGCCTTTATAGAAGTATAAAAGTGTGTTTCTCAGCTTGTGTTTATGTGTTTTATTGTAAAATTAATGGCAATATTTTTTTGAAAAAAAGATATATAAATGTTATTTATTGAATTTACTATCACAAGACAAATATTTTTTATTTTTTACAAACTTATTTTCACTTTATTTCAATACTCTATCTTATACAATTATTTCCTTTTTATTCCTTTCAGTATTCTCATAAACCAAATGGGTTATAGCATAATAGTTTTTTCCTTATTCCTCCTTGCAAAATGAAATATATTAAATTACTGTCACTTTAAGTTAAATCACATCTCATCAGATTTTTTATCTCTTTCATTTTTCCTGTTATTTGTTGATTGATAAAGAGCTTTTCTCAGTTTATTTGATGTCGTCTATTCCCACCCTTTGAGTAAGACCAAGATGTAAGTGGATGTGTTTCATTTAATAGCAGTGTACTCTCCTTATGAGGTAGATGAAAACACAAAGACATCTTTGAGGATAGAAGTAAAAAAAAAAACCTCAAGACATTTGTCCTTCTTGAGCATCTGATACAGAAAATATATGTAGCAGACTTAAAGCCCTTCAGAGTTCTGATCTGAGTGCAGATATGTTGAGCTCCTTCCAACGTTCAGGTTCTTAGCTGAATGAAATACAACTTAGTCCAGAGGTGGATATAAATTCCACGTTTGTACAACTCTCCAGCCTTTGGCTAAAACAGCACCTTAATTTTTATTTTTACAACAATTCTTTTTTCATTTTGTTTTACATAACTTTGTCCAATACTCCATGGATCATGTAATGCCCTCCAATTTTACATAATGATAGTGTCGTTCCTCAAAAGTAAATTTATTTCTGTCTTTGCAAAATTGACTCATTTTAGAGTGCAACAGTTCCAAAGGGAGCATGGTTGTGCATTGTGACACAAGTCCTTTTGGGTTTTTTGCCATTACTAGTACTGTTTTATTTCTTCCTTGGCATTGTGGTCTAATGGAACTCAGATGTATTGTATTTTCTTCCAAAATTCTCTTTTCATTTAATAAAACTGTGTTTCTAACATTTCCCTTTGCAATACCTACCTTAAAAACAACAACTATGTTGTTTACTTTCAGCTTAACATACTGAACAGCTATGTATGCTTACTTCCTGATGTTTTTTTGTAAAAAGTCTATGATATAATATAGTCAGTACAAAAACACGTATCTTGATGGAGGCCATAAAGATATGCTCTTATTGCTCCAATGTATTTTATTAGAAAAATGTATTAGGGGAACTAGTGTATTAGTCATTGTTAGTCTTAAACCAGATTAAAAAAAGTTGTCAAACATTTTTATGCTATTACTAAAATTAAAAAAGGCATCGACACTGACACTTCCCATGTGTGTTTGACTTCTGCCTGCTGCAGTCTAAAATTTCTGAACTTAGTATAGCAGCAGAATAATTCATAGTCAGCTTTTGCACCTTGTTTATTTTTTATTTAAAGCTAAGAACCTAACACGGTAAAAATCTGTCCTAGGGAAAGAGATTTGATGATTCCTTTTCTTATGCCATGGTGTTCATAGGATATTTGGTTACACTGTAGTTTTCCTTTACATTGTCAAAGATTAAATGATATTTAAATGTGCATCAGACCCAGAGATCTTGATTCAATTTCACACATAAACCTACACTTCACGGTATTTTCTTCTTTCTTAGAATAACATTAACATTACACCAAGTTATCTTGGTTTGTGGGACAGTGTAATCTCTGTTTTACAAAGGACTTGGGGTATGGGAATGCTTTACATCAAGGTTTTTCTTTGTCAAATTAAAAAAACACTGATGCATCACTCCTTCTGGGATCTTAGCAGGTTTGATTCTTGTAATTTCTGAAGTGGATCTGCTGGAAAAATCCCTGTCTGTATCCATATTCCCAGCCAGGCAAAATGAACGCTGTTTACCTTAGAGGAAGGACTACCTCAGTCATTTTGAACAATTTTGAAGTGTAGGTTTTGTTTAAATTATGTAAAGTCCGAATCCAATGCAAATCATTGGTTTTAGTCATCCTTTAGTTTGACTGAAGTCCTCTTGGACATTCTGGGGTTTTGCAATGGCTGTGTTTTTATGTAAAGGATGTTATGGTGCCTACGATTTCGTTCAGTAAAGTGTCTACATGGAAATAGAACTTTTAAAAGAAAAGTAAACTGTAGATTTATGGTGCTTATTATCTGAGAAGCTTCTCTCCTTTTTATACTTTATTGGTTTTATTGATATAAAAGAAAATAGTTTTTAATGTTACTTTGCATATTTAAGAAAAGAAAATGCAGGATGTGAACATGTTTATTATAATTTCTTTTAAAAAATTTCTTTCAAAAATTACTTTCTTCTGCGCATTTTTATCTCCAAGGTGACAAAATGTAATCATAAAAGGTTTCTGGCACAATTTCATCCTTGTGATAAAAAACATATTTTTATACAAAGAGCAGATTCCTAGGATGCACCTTCTTTTTGGTGTTTCTAGTTAAGTAGACTTTTTTTTTATTTTTTTGTGGTTGGATGTAGCTTTCCAAAGTAAACAACTTAAATGGAGACAAATAAAATGGTAACAAGCACTTTGATTTTCCTTTTTTTGAATTCTGTCAGTTGTGTCCTAAGCCCATGTCTTAGATGGAAAGACAGATAGGCTCAGGGACTTGCATTTTTTTCATAACTGAAAAGAAATACTTTGTCTTGCTTTAAATTGTAGGGACATGAAGGGCTACAAAGATTTATAACATGTCAATACCTCTTTCATGTACCTACTATAAGCTTTTTCATGCACCTACTATAAGCTTTTAATAAGCTTTTTCATTTCCTAATCTATTCAGGTTTGAAACAATTTTATACCTTTTACTTTGGTGTATATCAGGGACATACTAGGTCCAGCTACAAAGACAGGAGTCCTTTGGTAAATGCTTTATTTTCAGAGCCAGTGATTGTTTTCAATCTCTTCTACCCATAGGTAGAAGATCTCTACCCATAGAGATCTTCTACCCCAAAACTTCTTTCTTTCTGAACTTGAATTCTCATCATGCTTTGGAAATGTGTCTCCTCTTTGCTGAAATACAACTTGACACAGAAGTGAATCTGCAAGTGAAAAATAAAATCTTATTAACAAACAGAGTAACTTTATACAGCTGCCTGCACAAAGGAAAGAGTGTGAGGAGAAGGATGTTTAGAAATCTATCTGCACAAATATCATGACCAAATGTTTACTTAGATTTTGGAAATGGTGTGTATAAATGGTGAAGATAAGGAATGAACAGAAAATCTGGATAACTGAGGAACTGCAAATGCCCTATGAAGGTGCAGAGTAGAAACACGGGGTAATCTCTGCCCATCAGCTCTGTGGATGATGCTTTGTGCTCCTCTGAATGCTCATGATGGACCGTCACAGATCTGTCCAGAGAGCCACACTACGGTGAATAAAAGCTGTATGTCCTTTCTTTCTTCTCTGTCCCTCTGTGAACAGGTGCCAGAGGTCACACATTTTCCCCTCTCTAAAACATAGAGGTGTAGACACACTTGGTTTTTTCAGTTATATTCTTTTTTAAAAGGAAAAAAAAATCATTAGAGAAAATAAATTATTTTTTAATCAGGTGGCTTTTTAAGACAACATGCATTGGAAGTATGAAGCAAAATATTCCTGATGTTCTACACAAGTCTGAACAAAAGCATATGAGCAAAATATGCACATGAACAAAATATATATGAGCACATATATGAACACATATATATAATACGAGCACAATAATGCATATGAAATAAGCAAAATACCAAATTTAATAACAAAACCAGTTGTTATGAGGCTACCTACATCCCAAAGCTGGAAATTAGTGATGGGAAGCTGAGCGAAGCCCCCAAAATCTAGGAAGAAATTATTAGTGACCTGCTACGTCAGTTAGACACCTACAAGTCAAAGCACCCAGAAGGGATGCACTGAAGGGTAATGAGGGAGCTGTGAAAGGGCTTCCCAGGCCACTTTCAATCATTGCCCAGCAGTCCTGGTTAACCAGAGAAGTCCCAGTTGACTGAAAACTAGCAGATGTAACACCCATGTACAAGAAGGGTGAGAAAGAGAATGTGGGGAGGTGCAGGCCTGTCAGCCTGCCCTCAGCACCTAGGGAATTCATGGAGCACATCACCCTGTGTGCGATCACACAGCATGTACGGGACAGCCAGGGGATCAGGCCCAGCCAGTATGGCTTTATGCAAGGCAGGTCCTGCTTGGCACATGTTATTTCCTTCCTTTCTTCTTTCCCATGTACTTGACATTGGTGAGGCCACACCTTGAGTACTGTGCCCAGTTTTGGGCCCCTCATTTGAAAACAGATGTTGAGGAACTGGACTGTGTCCAGAGAAGGGCAGCAGAGCTGGTGAAGGATCTGGAGAACAAATCCTATGAGAATCGAGCTGAAGAAGCTGGAGTTGTTTAGTCTGGACAAAAGGAGGCTCATTTTCACTCTTTAAAATGAACCTGAAAGGAAATTGTAACCAAGTGGGAGTCGGTCTTGTCTCAAGTGAAAAGATGAGATGAGATGAAATTAAGCTGAGGCAGAGCATGTTCTGATTATATATATATATATATATATATATATAATATTTTTCATTAAAAGAGTGGTTAGGCATTGGAATAATTTGCTCAGAGGTGGTAGAACCTCTGGAAGTACGCACGAGGCCTCTGGATGTGGCAGTTGGGTATATGATTTAGGAGTGATTTTAGATTGAAGTTGGGATAGATTATCTTTGTGATCTTTTCCAGCTTGATGATTCTGTGATTCTGTTAAATCTGCTGAGACCATTCAGAGAAAAGAGAAATAAAAGAGAAAAAAGCAGAAAAAAGTTTTACAAGCAGTCTGGTAACCTGCCTACACAGATTATCTACATTTATATGAGTAAAAAGTAAACTGGAAGTGAAATGTAAAGACAGGACTTTGGAGACACGGTTCATGTCTTTAAATAATGGTGCAGTGAACTGCCAGGTTGTTCAGGACTGGCTCAAGTACAATCCTCAAGTTTGAATATATTAAGTAATCAGTCACAAGGACCTATGTGACTAATATTTTCTCCTGTAAAATTTAGGAACACAAACCTGACTTGTAATGAAATGTGATGAAGTGGGACTTTCTTGGAACTTCATTTTGTGTCTGGATAGATCAACAGGAGACAGGAAATTAGATGTCTCTGATTAAAAGGAGAACCAATATGATGACCATAATCACAAAAATTCCTGTCATATCTATTCTGTGCATATTAAATGGACTTCTAACAAAATATTAAAAGAAAAAGTCTAATTGGCTTTTTAAATATTAATTTTCAGAACAGACGTAGAGGAAACACTGACTAGAAAAGATCAGACCAAATGATTACCAGAAATATCTTGGGCCTTTGTCCATGACTATGACAGATTTCCTCAGATTTCTGCTGATAAACCTAACTATTCTTCTTTGAATAAATTACCTTTTGAGCTGGCAAGTGTGTTTATAATAATGTCCTTAAATTTAGTTTCTGCTAGATATGCAAATATAATCACACTTTCAAAGGAGTTGAAACTTATGTCTCAACATGGTGATTCTGACCTTTGACTTTTTAGTAGTGTTAATACTACATTATTAATTAAGCTTTTTTTAAACTTAGGAATCTGAGGAATACTGAATGGGTATTTAAGCTACTACTTCATGCCTTTCAAAAGCAGGCTTTCTCTG
Organism: Pseudopodoces humilis; assembly: GCF_049639895.1. Classification (NCBI taxonomy): domain Eukaryota; kingdom Metazoa; phylum Chordata; class Aves; order Passeriformes; family Paridae; genus Pseudopodoces; species Pseudopodoces humilis. Next base: position 33,500,452 of record NC_142204.1, on the reverse strand, counting down.
CTTCTGGAACCTGAGTTTATTTCCAGGCAAGGACACCTTTATCTAATATTAAAAAGACAAAATAAACCCTACTGAAGTTGTAGGGAAGAGCTTTCAAAGGGAAATAGTCTGGAAAAATTAGGTCATGGTAGTAGCGGGAGCTTCTGGTGTATGGTAGTTACCAGAAAGGTTCTTGCACTTCATCTCACCTAAATTCACATGAATAGTACTCTTATAGTTTTTCAGGATTCCAAAAGTAAAAGCAAAATATAACTATTTTTCATGCAGTTCAGTCTTCAGAAAAATAAAGACCAGAGTAAATATCAAATAAGAATCTTCCATCTCCCCAATTTCTCTTTTATTATATAAATGTTAGTTTAATGAATTTATTTTGAGCATTACTCACTTCTATGTAAAGACACTCTTTCCACCAGTTTTCAGTAGGTGTCCTGTATGACATTTCTGTATAGTGTCTCCCAGGAATAATAAAATCTCTTCCATGCCTGTAGGCTCCATTATCTACCTTACTTTTCCCCTAACTTGGAAAAACTACCTTGGGTGACTCACAAGGTCTTAATAGCACTGAAAGTTAAGAGAGCCTGTATTAAAATGTAGTGACCCTCAACTTCTCTGCTTGGCCAAGTGACAGCAATAATAATCAGTTACATGGAAAGCATTATTACTGATTTTCATCTCCTGCTAGCTTAGATTTGATTTCAGAAAGGATGAAAAATTAGGGCCAAACCCAAACCTTGGCTCATATCCTCTCCTGACATGATGCTTCACTTGAGGATAAAGAGTAGTCCTGTTCAAATCAGAGCCAAATCCAGCTGGCCTTTAGAGCAAATCCTGAGCAGATTCCCAGGCCATTGGTAGGGAAAGGCACCTGGCGGATTGCACCAGAGCAGGTGTTGGGTAGCAACACGCCCTGGAAGCAGATATCACATTGACATGGCAGGTTTCTCCAGCAGGCAGCAGCAGTGAGGGATAGCCATGGCTCACTGATGTGCAGTGCAATGCATCTTACTGGGAACCACTAACACAGATCTCTGCATCCCCAAGTGTGGGAATCTATTTATGTCAGATCTCCTTGAAATAGGGGTGAGGGTCAATTTCCTTTCTTCTTAACATGTCTTGTGCACCAGAGAGAACAGAAGTGGTGTCCTTTTTTTGGCTGGGATAAAGTTAATTTTCTTCCTAATACCTAATATTTTTCTTCCTACCTCCTTGTATTTGGTACAGTGCTGTGTTGTGAAATTAGTCAAGAACAATGTTGATAACTCAGTGATGCTTTGGTTGTTGCTAAGTAGTGCTTATTCTAAGCCAAGGATTTTTCAGTTTCTCATGTTTTGCCAGTGAGAAGGTGTAGAAGAAACTGAGAGGGAGCGTGGCCAGGACAGCTGACCTGAGCTGAACAAAGGGATATTCCAGACCATTCTCATTATATAAATTGGAGAAGCTGTTTGGCAAGGGCCAGTTGCTCCTCAGGGCTGGCTCAGTCAGTGGGTGGTGAGCAGTTGTACTGTACATCACCAGTCTCTTTCTCTTTCTCTCTCTCTCTTTCCTATTATTAAAATATTTTGGAATTTTTAAATTATAAACTCATCTAAATTCAACATAAATGTTGCTTAGTTGCCAGCTGGGATTAAACAACAGGTGGATGCAGATACAGTGAAGTTATCTTTGCCAACAGATTAATAATTTCCCTGACGACATTAGGAAAACTCAATCCAATATGCATATATTGGATTGCTTTTAGTTTGTAATTAAAACAATGTCATTTTCATTGCCACTTTTCTCTGAGATAAGCACTCAACTTCAATTCATTGCAGGTTTAACACTGTGGAGACTCCTTAAATTCAAAGCATTTGTTTTTGGTGAAAGTTAACCACATTCTAAAATAGCTTGATACTGTGGAAATTAGGTTTCTGAGATGAGAATAAAAGAGTATATGCAAAGGAGATTTTTCTCAGGCAGATCATTAGTATAGAGCTGTTCTGCAAGGTACAATATATGGTAATAACCAGTCTCCAGAGCTTTACCTTATTTAAATTGGTCACCTACTAAAGGGCCTGGGCTGGATTTGTGGAGCATATTAGGTGAATAACACAGTATTGCTTTATGGCAAATGCATTTTTTAGCTGCTATCAGGTATATTACATATAATTCTTTGGTGCTGACTTATGGGCTTGACAGCACACATCAGGCTGTTTAAATCATTAGCGTGTTATTTTTCTTCCCCAGAGGAATCATAATGGGAAGCCCTGCTAACCTGTCAGCTCTACTTTGCCCTCCTTTCCCGCTTTGTTGTATGAAACCTTAAATATGTAGGTGGGATTCCTGGAGCTTGGCTTGTTTCAGAGCAGCCTGGGGACTGATTTGTTTGAGCTGCCCAAAGCCTGTAAATTCTGGACAATTGGATGGAAACAGGAGGCCGAGTTCAAGGGTAGAAAGCTGGGTGAAATAGTCTGATGATTTGTGTATCCAAGGCTTTCAGGTGGAATGTTTTCCCCCTCAGTCATAAAAAGTAAGGGGAGGTGTGATGTCTTAATGTTACATCTGTTAAAAAAAATAAAAAAAAGGAGAAAAGGCTAACTCCAGTTTGGGAGGAGAATTTAGACTGAACTGTGCATTGTTGCAGTGGAGGCTGAGTTTTGGGATCCTGCCAGGGGAGGGGGGAATTTTTTGCATCACCATAGTGCTATTCATAACTGTAAGGATAAGCCTTATCCTCGTGTTAAGACTGGGAAGGCTGAAGAAAACTGTGGAGAGTATTGGTGTCAGAAGGCAGCGAGATAAAAAAGGAAAATCCAGACTCGCATAAAATGAAGTAAGATTCAGGGCTTTCCTGGAAAACAGAAATACCCCTAAACACAGATTCAGAAGTATTGGAGCAAGAAATCTTTGAGACTATAAATATGTTCCAAAATCCACCAACCTATTACTTGTACTATAAAAACAGCATAAAAATACTTGATGTTGCTGTTTATATAAATTATGCATCTGAGTCTGTTGTGAAATTTTTTCTGAGAAAATGACACTGCAAACTTTTCTTTTTTCTGCATTTTCAGTCTATTATTCATGTTGAAACATAAAACAACTTCAATCAAAGGGTCATCAGATGAACAAGGCACAGAAAAGACAACTGGTCTCCAGCGACATCTCTTTAATCTCATTCACTACAGACTATTTTTCACTCTGACTGGAATAGGTTAAAATAGAAAAAAACCCTAAACCCTTTTAAAAATGTTATGATTTTTAAAGTTTGTCTTGTTCCTCAGGGTTTAAATTAGAGTAATGATATTTTTTTCTTGACATCATTAAAACAAATAATATGAAAGATGGATATTTTCTGCTTGTTTCTTTGATTTTCCTTTAGGCTACTGAGCACAGTATTCTAAATGCTTTCTAAATTGCTTTTCCCTTTTGTGTTTTCTTTTTACTTTTTCCCTTGCTTTTTTTTCATATGTGCTGCTCTGTAACTTTTACTAAGTATTATTAGATTCTAAAAGATTCCTGAGAGACAGAGTTAAATGTATTTTTTTTCCAAGTTCTTCTAAGGAGGGGCAAAATAATAAAATTCAGACTCCAGATGTCTGTCATTTTTCAGATGTAAGTCTTCATTTCCTCGTGCAACAGGCTTGGACTAGCATTCTGCAAAGGGCAGAGAGATCTTCTATTTTTTGAAGGGCCTGATTTGACTGATGAATGAAACTGTGAACTGCAGTTGCTGTCTAGGCTTATACACGTGATGGGCAGCTCAGTCATCTTTAAATGCTGAAGATAAAAGACATTGAACTTCCCTCAACACTGTGAGGAGTGTCAAATTTGAGATTCACAAACACCATTTATAAATTTAGCATCCTGTGTTGTTGAAGAGTCATGATATTTTGTGACTTTATGTGGATGATTTTAAAGTATGTTATCAAGGGCATTATTAAATTAATTTGAAATGAACTTAGATCTCAGGGAAAGTTTAATCAACTTTTTTGCAATATTTCTTGAGAACTTTAAATACAATCCTCATTTCAAATGACCTAAATAGATGTTTTCAGAAGTTCCCATCTTTCCTGAGCATGGAAACCTTTAAAATATTTGGTAAGCAATGTAAGTTTCAAACCCCTTGAAATTAGCACAATAAGTGCTCTTAAAGACTATTTCATTCCATGATTTTATTTTTTTCTTATTTAATAAACAATATATACACAATTGAGATTATTTCTCCCATGCTTTCCCTCAGTTTTTGTGTTCTTACTCTGATTCTTATTGTCTACTTCCATACAGGCAAATCCATACTCAAACATATCATGTCTGACAAAACGTGTTTGAATGAAATCACTACCTTACATATTTACTTCTGCCAATACTAAAGCTAGATATTTTCAAGTTCTGAAACATAGAGTTTCTCTTTTCTTACCTAGCATGTCAAATTTATCATTTGTGCATATTTCTGCAGTTATGGGAACCAGCAAGAATTTGAAATATACTGTACATTTTTCTGCCAAAGTTTGCTGGCTCTGGAGCTTTGAATGAGCTTGGGATGAAAATTCATATTTAGGGATTTAATCAAGCTAGGCCCAATATGGCAGATTTTTGATGAATACTTCGTAACTGTTAGTTGTTCTGCTGTAGAGTAAGACAAATTACTTATTACTTAAAAGTAAGATGCCAAGAGGTTGCTTGTTTATACAGTAGGAACATGTTCTGTCCGTTTGCAATGGCTGTAGTCTGGTACCTCCAAAAAGCATTTCTTGGAGGGCCTCATACAATTGCCATGTAAAATGGCAGGCAGGTTATGCATTATCACCAATTTGTCATATTTAAATTGCAAAATTAAGACAAGCCCTAGCCCCGAGGCCTTGTATAACCCTTACAGAGCCCATGGCCTGTTCTCAGCAATGACAATAATGTATTTGCTGGGTTACAGGAGTGTATGGCCTTAAATCTAAGCCAAAAATTTGCATTGAAATCCAAGTATCTAAGGAAAGCAGATGTATCTACAGGGAAGTCTCTTCTATTCAGGTTTGCTCTTATCTCATGCTTTGCTGCTCAAGAGGAAATCTGCTGTTGGTATGAGATAGATAGCTAGATAATTTCCTTCTGACCACTTTGATTCTTCTAGAAGCTTATGGAGATCCTGGCTATTTGCTACCTATCTGTGTAAGGTTGAAGGAAGACAGAAAAATTATTTATGAGCTGTTTTTTCAGATCAGCTGATTCCTCTGTCACCTAGCATGAACGATGATGACCGTCTCCATGAGAAGGTAGAGCTCCAGTGCCTGAGAAGCAGCCATGGCAAAAGCAGTTTTTTCTCCTATTTTCTTAAGAGGAGGAGGTAGAGATAGGATGTAATAAATGTTTATTCTCTATGAAAGGCAGAAAAGAGAGCCTTTTGTTTATCCACTTCTGACTGTCATTTTCATATTCTTCTTGGTTTCCCTTTTCAGACCACAAGTGGGTTTGGGCTAGAAAGGAGGAGAAAAGGAAGGAAAACCACTGCAGGAGGAATCTTTGCAAGGTGGTCCTTTTCACTGTTGCACTTACTTTTTTTTCTGAAATACCACTTGATTTTGTTTTGAAAAATGAATGTTAAAGGCCAGAAGCTCGATTCATAAATCTCATAAATATTTCAACAAATGCATCCAAGTTGGCAATACTTGAATATTTCTGAGATATTTTATAAGTCAAATGACAAAAAAAAGGTAAACTAGCAACAAAACCTTCCATTGCTGTGATATTTTTACTGTCTACACTTGCCAATAACATCTGTCCTTAATCCTGTTCCATTTTAGTCCAAACTTACAAGAAAACAAGCTCTGGTCATTGCTTGGATTATTGGGCTGTGGAGATAGGAATATTCCTAAAATTTGCGGGCTATCAGAGGGCAATTCTGAAGCCTTTCTGCATCATTAGAACTCCCCATATGTTGATATGTCTGGAATTTGGACCGTCAATCACCCGAGCTGCTGATAATATTTCACCTTGGAACTATTCTAACACATATGCCTTTTGCAATAAACAACCTTTTGAATTAGCTTCTTGAATTGTACTGCCACCTTTCCAGAGTAAACACGTTAATTTTCCTAGCAATTCTACCTACAAGGTTACAAAGCCAGAGGAGAAGTGGTGTCATCATTTTGGCTAACATATAATAATATGCAACTGCAATAACTTAGTTTCCCTTCCAGCTATGCCAGTGTTGTTCAGTTGTGGTGGAATAACCCTTTGTAGCACCAGAATCCTCATAAATGCCAATCAGATGTTTAAAGAGACTCAGCAAAGAAATAAATCATGGAAGAGGGAAGAATGGGGAAAGTGAAGAAGTCTAGCGGCTGTGATTGAAGCATAATCTTGACTTCTGGTGGACAAGATATGTATCACATTCAGATTTTCAAGCCTGTCTGGCAGACTTGATGGTGGAACTGTTGCAGGAGCTGCAAATGGTGAGGTGCTACATGGAAATCCTGTCAGCAGTGGGAAAAACTTCATGCTCTTCAGGAACCTCACAGATGCAAACTCAGAGTAAATTAAGCTCAAGATGTGAAAACCTAGTTCATGAAGCTTCCATGTGAAGAAGTTAGCTATTCTTTAAAAGCCCTGTTGAATGTTACTCAGTTTTGCAGATGATTGTTTTAGTAGAGCAATAGATGGGATGGGCATGATCTTGTTAGCCAAAGAAACATCTTTCAGGGATGTCAGGAATACATAAACTAAAGCAGAATGAAAGAAGAAAATGGAAGGATAAATGAGAGAGAAATTAATGAGAAGGTATATTTCTATTTTCACCTTTTTGCATCCTTCCTTTGGTAACTTTTTTATTTTCGTAGGTCTTCTTGCTCTATTTCTGTGGCTTTCTATTTTTCATTATATGTTCATAGAATGCATGTTGGGTAGAAAACTTGAAGTGAATGAAAACCAAATGTCATATATCCTGGAACTATTAAAGGCTTCCTTTTGACTCCAAGTTAATTCCTCCTTGTTTTGTTCACCTAATGTGAACAGAAAAGAAATAATATTGAGGCAAATTTAATATTTCAACAAGCAACTATATAAGAACTATTGAAAATTTCAAAATATACATTTCTTAGTTTGCAGTGTGTAGTGCTGAACCAAAGCTCTTCAAATTAATAATCTTCATAACAATCAAAGTAGAATCAGAGTTTAGTGAACTCTAAGGAATTGGCCACCACTCTGTCCTGACAGAAACGGTTACTGGACATATTAAGCTGGGAAACACAGAAATAAGAAATAGAAAGAATGATTGCACCAAAGCAGTGCCCCACTGAGTGTTTTTTTCTCTCTCCCCCTTCTCTACTTCATTCTTCATTTCTTCTCAGTGAAACTGCTGTTGATGTTACCCATATCAGAAACAATTAAAATTATATGCTTTATTTAAATAATGGTTCTACTTTGTAGTAGAGTTTCAGTTATTAGGTTTTCAGATGAAGTGAGATTAAAATAACATTTTGTCTCTTTGCAATTAGATGAAAAGTCTTCCTTTGGAAGCCTGTGATTTCTAGAAGTGATTAGAACTAAAACACACTGTCAAATTCAATATGTATTAGATTTCATATACATCAAGCCTGACATCCCAAAATCAAACCAAGGAGAATATATTCAGGTCTGTAGAGGGCTGAAATCTCAGTTACCAGGGTTAAAGATTTTGACTGCTCAGCCCCAAATGGTCATATATCTCTAAAACTCCCACAGTGATCAGGGTATGAAGGGATTTATTGTTGTTGCAAGGGGTGTTTTGAAATCCATTCCTTTAAAAACATAACCCCCCTCCACCCTCCATTTTCAGGCACTATTTCTGCTGGAACAGAACAGATTCTTTGAGCATCAGTCCATCATACAAGCATTTATATATATACCACTGGGACCTGATCTTGCCCCAAATGCTATTGACAGTGCTGTGGGTTGGAGATGAAAGTGCTGATACAACAGAATTCCTGTTCCCCATCCTCCTGTAGAGGCTTGGCAGAGTTTTTGTGGGACTTTAACTGTGCCCTCTCAGCAAAAGAAGACTTTCTGGAGGCTGCTTATATTGTTCAGGTGTCTATTTCTCCCCTGCAGAAAAAGCAGTAGAGTGAATGGAAGCTTTCTGATCACCTTGTCTTATGCATGGATTTCAAAACACGTCATAACTTTAAGAATAACATCTGAGTATTCCAAAAAATGACATGCTAAATTTACAGCAATATGTAAAGATACTGAACTTGGCATGAGATTTACTGAAATACTTTAGCTGAAAATAGACTTTGCAATATAACACGTTATATATCCTTTTTCAGCTAAAAAGGGAAGATGCTGGCTATGCTAGTGGTTTTGCTTCATGGGATGTGCTAGGAAATCTATGATTTCAATCACCCTGTTGCATAGATAAGTGGAAAGTTTTAAGTAAGACAAATAAAATTAAACAATTTAATTCCATTCTGCATTCCATTTTAAAGTACAGTAGCTTTGAATAATGAGTTCATAAAAAACCATTGGCTGTCTCTCATGCAGTTCAAACATCATTACTAGGGAGTTATAAATCTGCAGACAGTGGAGGTTCCTTTTATGAAACAGTCTTTCATCTAAAATGGCTACGAACTGATCAATACATTTGTTATGAATAAGCTCTTTTAGATCTTGGGCAAATGTGACTTAGCAGTTTTGACAGAAATGGAGCCATGTGGTGCTTTATAGATTTGAACAATCTTGTAGCTGGTTCAATGAGGTGAAGTCTGTAATTGACCTGTTGAGTAGTGAGAGGAAAACCAGAAATAATAAAGAAAAAATTATGGTACAGTCTAGGTTGGAGTTTTAGCTGATTTTTTTATTGGATATATTCCTAATATAAAAACATCTGGAGGTAGATTTTCTTATAAAAAACTACAATGTACTAAGAATAAACTTATTTTCATCCATTTTTGTGCAAAGACTACTATATTAGATGTGTTCCATCTTTGACCTTTAAAATGCATGTTGCTTCCCAAACACTTTAAAGATGACTGAAGAAACTAAGTGTAGTTTCTGAAAAAAACTGGAATTCTGTGCTCGTCTGACATGGTGCTGAGCACCCACATCTATCACTGAAGTCAGAAGGACCCAAAGATGCAAATATTTTATGTCGATTAATGACTTATAAACCATTGTCAGAGAGATGCTTGAATGTAGGGAGCTTGAACTAAGAAACTGTTATTATAGATAAGCTATTTTTATTTATTATAGAATAATATACTATTATTATTATTATTTCAAGTTTCTTTGCTTAGTAGGAACTGCTGTCCTAACTGAGGACAACTCCGTTGCCACACTGTGCGGAGGGGATATTAAATATGCAAGACAGAAAATCAAAAGAACAAGATATTCAGTGAAGGAAATGAACTAGATAGAGCAAGATACAAGGAGAAGAAGCATGCAACTTCAGTGCTTTGGCAAAGATGAGAGAGAGAAAAACAGTATCTAAAAACCTCATATGCTAATAGTCAATAAAATAGATCTCTTGTTTGTCCTGGTTTGTTCTTGCTTTGTTCTGGTTTGAAACCGTTCCCTATTTGCTGCCATTTTATATGGCCTTCATTGATAAATCACCAAAGTCTCACATAGTTTCGTGAAAGTGTCTTGACTTTTTCTACTCACACTTTTTTTAGAGCTGCACAAGTAATTAATGTTTGGGCCAAAAGGGGTGAATCTGTACTTCAGAGCTTTGAACACAGGATGTTGGAATCTGAAACACGAATCCCTCTTGCAATACTCCTGAAATTATTTCTGCAGGTTGCAACAGCCCTAAAAGAGAAATCTACCTGAGAATAGCCAACAATTTGAGCTGAAGAAAACCTGCATTTAGGTATCACCTCCATTTCAGGGATATTTGCAGACATCAGTCTGCTGTTAGCAGCCAGCAGATACTACCATATAAATATCTTGCATTTCACCTGGATGGATTAACTAGAGTATACTGGAAGGCATATATCCATCTATGCTGATTTGGAAAAGGATTCATTTTTTCTTTCTACAGTTGCTGCCTGTATCATTTGGGTGTGTTTTTTTCTAGAGGTCTGTCTGACTGATGCCTTGAATCCCCATAATAACAGATACTGTGAATACCAGGAATGATCATGTGTCACCTCCTTGGTGAACGAAACATCTTATTAACTCTTGGATTTGCTGTTATTAGCATGTATCTTCTGTGGTTCTGGCAGCAGACCAGTAGGAGCAAACCCTGTCATGTAAGCAGTGGAAATTACTGCACCTGACCCTCCTGTTTCACAGAACTGAGGTTGCAGGGAAGCTGCAGGTTGCTTATGGACCTTTGTAATTTCCAACATAAGTGGTGGGAAAAATGCGTCTGCTGAAAATGAGATGGCTCTCACACTAAAATATGTAACAGTTTTGAGGAAGTACAACTTTGTTTAATATAGAAAATCTGAGCAAAGAAAAATTGGAACTGTGGGAATGTGACTGGGAGTAAGATTAGAAAACTTGGAAGTTATATTTACATTCCAACAGAAATTGTAGCAGCCTGGAAATTATAGGATTAAATGGTGTTGCTGCTTCCAGGATGGAATGCAAGTGGCATGGAGGAAATCCATTCCATGATAACTCACCACACACAGAGCCTGCAACCTTAAGCACATGCTATGAGGGATGAAATGGAGGGTTGAACAAAGGGGAGAGACCTTGGCCAGGCTCTGTTGAAATCCTTGCAGGGATGGGAACCCAGTGGTGCCATGCAGCCAATAAACTGCACGGCAGCTGCCACCCAAGGGAGAGAGGAGATGTCTTGCTGCTGAAGCAGCAGCTGGGGTGAAATCACTCTCCTTGGGTTAACTTGGTCCATTATAATCTGATTGCAATACCAACACACACCTCCACGTCAATATCACCCACCTCTGGGTATGACAACCCCTTGCTGGACATGCACCCCCTATTTTATTGACCGTATTTTTGAAAGTGAAGCAAGACAATTTTATACCAATCAATAATAAAAGTATGTGTGACAAGAGCCACTAAAGCTTCACCTAAAGACATAGTGTAAAAGTGAGTTAGGGATGGGGAGAAGTTAGGGAAGACTCCATTGTAACTTTGGGGATTAATTGATTAGTTGAATTTGTCTTCTTCCACATAGGGACACCTATTGGGAAAGAACCATATTTTATGTGTGCTAAATTTTTATCTTCATCTAGATTTTATTGGTGATTAGAGTTTGTCTGTATGTTGCTTTAAATGTGTCTTTGCAGTCCATCAGTATTACTGCCAATATTTAAACTTTAACCTGTCACAATTTCCTATTATCAGTGTGTTAATTAATGAAGTGTGTAATTTTGTGAAGTGTCTCGTGTGAATCCTTCAAGGGCAGCAGCTCTTGCTGGCAATGGAGAGCATACCAGTGGGGGGATGCAGGAGGGGCTCTCACTTTCTGAGTTGCAATAAAGGTTTCACTCCGATATGCTGTCCCTGGGCAAGTGGGTCAAGCTGCTCTCGGGTACAGAGGGCTGATCACTGGGGCCCCTACAATGGGGCACTGACAGACTGGGGCATTCCAAAGTGTTTGAGGAAACCCTCCTTTCATGTGAAAAGGACATATAATCTTGCAAGTCCTGCCAACCATTCTCCAGTGTGAGGAAGAAATGGTAGTCTTACTGTCCTGCAGATAGCAGAGGCTAAAACAAACACTGAGATGTAGGTTATGATTCATTTCTAAGTTCCAGTCTTCAGAAGTCTACCTAAATGAAGGCTTAGTGAAAACTGAGGAAGAAAGTCAGAGCTTGGCTCATGGTGATGTTTATTCATCATTTATTCCAGTATTCTTTATACTCCTATTTCCAATGATTGATGACTAGATAATTGTGCATCAAAGGTGTCATTCTAAGCTGATGGATTTATTGCCAAACCTAGAAGGTATGTGAAGACGTAGAAGCAATCTATTTATATAAAACCAAAATAAAAATTGGTGGTTCACTCTGTTTATAATGAGTTATCAATATAGCTTGTGTTCTGCTGTGCTGTGAGAAAAAAATCTAATTCTGACCAAATGTTATATAATAAAGAAATGTATGATTATGTAGGCTTGTATTCTGTTGATTTTGGGTGGGTGTTTTGGATAATATAAAATTTTTTTTAGGCTGTTCTAATGAAGTCTGGGATATATTCCATTATGATCCAGATGGAACAGAATATTCTCTGACTTCTTACCATGAATACCTGAATTTTTTTATTTTGGGATTAGCAAAAAATATTTTCCATGAACATTTTGTAAATCACTCCCTTCAGTTAAATAGGTTTAGAGAACTGTGCTATGGCATTTACTGAATGTTGTAAATGAAAGTAATGAGTATGGTACTGTTACAGAAAGAAGAAACCTTCTCACCAAAATTGCTAAGCACCTAAAATTTCAATGTAAAAAAAATATTTCTCTTCTTTTCTGCACAGTAAAAATCTCTTACTTTGTCACTGGTCAATATATTTTGATTGGCAATGTAATACAAGTGTTGTTTCCTACATAACAAAAAAAAACCTTTGGCAGAAAATCAGCCCTAATACTGCAAGATGATTAACAAAAGTGTAAACTTAAAGGTAGACCTTTAAACATCTGTCTCCCTTACCAGAGTCAAAGAAGAGGGCATATTATGCAAGGACAAATGTAATGGGGTTATTTTGTAATTTTGGATTTAAATTAGGACTTATATTTCCTTGGTGGTTTTTATTACATGAGCAGATACAACTCACATGCCAAAAACTCTGAAGTATCTGTTAATTTTCTTCTCAGGACTTTCAACCCAGGTGCTTTTTAAATCTTTATTTTATGGACAGATCCAATTGTTCTCAGATGGAATTTTGCTGGCGTAACGCTTCAACATTCCTATTGCAGACATACCATTCAGTTTTGTATTGTATCTTTCAGAGGAAAATGAAGAGGAAATGGTAGTAATAAAAATTATTAGTTCTATAATAAAATATTGAAATAGAGGAAAATATTAAATTTTGCTACATATTTTATGTAAGTTTATAAGCACACTCTTGTTAGTAAAAAAAATTAATTTTGCTCTTTAAATGAGTCAGAGAAACATCATGTATTTTTAGGTCAAATATTATATTTTCTGTCTAACTGCTTAAAATTTCCATTAAAGTGTCAAGAAGACTTGCATAATTCAAGATGAGGAGGTCCAAGTAGTTTCCTATGTATATTTAAATATGTATATAATTTAAAAATAAATAGAATTTTAACTACTAGAAATACACTTGCTATTAGGTACACTGTTTAAGTCAGTAATGATAAGAATAATATTTTCTTGTTTATAAGTATGCATTTAGTGCTTTATGACTATGAATAAGGACTGAATTTTGAATTGCTCCACATAAGACATAAAAGGGAAAGAAAAGGGAAAGTGAAAGAAAAATCTTCGGTCTTTCTGAGCAAGCATTGCCCTGATCTATGATCCAGTCATGTGGAATAAGGAACATTACTTATCTTTTTCTGCCTTGCAGAACAGATATTAGGGACTGTGAAATGTATCACAGAACGTTTCTGTATGGCTGATTCAGTTAGCAGAGAGTTAGCACATTAGAAAAATTATTTACCAATGGTGTTGCAACTGTGTTTCATACGCTTTAGTAGCAATTAACTCATAGAAAAATGGACTACCTTTCTTTCAATGAAAGTCTTTAGTTCTTTCTTATGATTTCTCATGTCATTCTGAGGAAAAGAACTCTTTGCATTGATGATGACTTATTTTCTGAAGCTATTTTATAAGGTTTTCAGCCTAAGGTAGGAAACTGTGAATTATCATTATTAAAATGAACTCAGAAAAAAAAAAATAACATATTTAAAATCAATTAACACAGTTATAATCCAGCAAAGAAAATCTGTGAATTTTAAGATTCAGGAGACCTCTTTTAACACAAAAATTGCTGACATCGAATGTTAATGTGCTGTTGTCTATTGAGAAACGGCCCAGCTATTCACCAGTCTTCACAGAAGTAATTGTGAACGCCGTTTATTTCTATCTTTAACACACCTTTTATAGGGTTCTACAGGGTTTGCGGGCAGAGCAAGCTACTATTGGCTAACACACACAGTTTACATTTTTTCTCCTACGCACAAGAATATTGTTTTGCTTTACTCTCTCTTCTGCAGGCAAGTTTCAAGGATTTTAGCCCTTAATATCACGACTTATTTCAAAGGCTGGATTGTGCATACAGGCCTTTACTAATATATAAAATATATCAACAGTTGTCCTCAGCATGCATATGACCTGTAGTGAAAAAGTTTGTCTCACATCCAGAACCCAGAAATACACAGAGATTGTATCTCGTGCTCCATAAAATATTGACTCATTTGCTCCCTTTCTTTCAATTCAGTTTTCTGTCTGCTAACCCAAAAAGTAGAGTTTTCAAAAGAGAGACTGCTGGATCTGCAGAAACAAAATAAATTATACTTGGCCCCTTCCCTATGACCCTTAATGAACCAAAACTGGGAAACCTAAGTGATATATGTGAATGAGAACTTTTGAACAGACTGAAATTCTACCTACTCCCAGGAAAATAAATTTATCTCTTGAAATATGTCACAGAGCAACATCAAGTAACAGGAGCAAATACGATTGTCTCTTATAAACTAGTGACTGCCTTATTAACTCTGGGTTTAAAAGTGCACATGCACAGGGAAACTCATTACCACCAAGAGATGTATGGAGCAAGCAAAGCAAGCACTATTATCCCAGGGGTCACTGAGAGTAGCAGGAAATAGGATTATTGCTCAGAGGAGAGTGAACAGGAGGCTAGATAAATGTAATTTCAATAAGAATTGATTTGTGTAGAATTGATTTAATGACATTTAAAAGGGCATCCACCATGTTAGTCTCTGTGGCCATCCTCTGTTCTTACTACAGTGTCTGTCTTGTTTCTTTCCCCAAGCACAATATGTTAAGGCATCCTGGGGGCCCTGTGAGAAGCATAGTGAAGTCCTCCCTTGCTGGATACCTCAGAGGCTGCTGTAATTGTTTTCAAACTGTTTCTCTGCATTCCTGTCTCCCTGTTGTCAGGGACAGAAGGTGTATGTTTGCTTGGCAGCTGGCAACCCATGACCCTGATACTGAAACCTGTGACTGTGAATGCCCCCTGAAGTCTATGAACCCCTTGAATCCAAATTTTGGATTGCATGGGTTAACTTTTCAGAAGCAAATATTGAAAAGAATTCATGCCCTTTGAATTTACAGTCTTTCAGTTCATGTCTTGCTCCTGCATGCTCTTTCCTCTTTCTGTGTTTGCCTTCAGTGTTCCCCCTTACGTGGCAGCTAATTTTCTCAGCTGACCCTGCTCCCTTGGGCAGCAAGCTGTTTGTGGTCTGCCTTTAGGGCTCTAGGATTCTGATTAATTTATTAGTCAAAGATAGAAATACTATGTTCTGTATCTGCAGTTATGCATCTTCCACTGCATATTCCTTATTCTTTAAAGGAATTGTAGTCCGAGGTCTTTTTGTCAAATAAGTACCTATTGATATACCTTTTTGCTGGCATGGAAAGGGTGTCAAGCTTTATTTCAGCATACTCTGTAAATGGAACCAGCATCTTGGCTAAAATCTGACTTGTACTGCGTGTTTGACCAAGAAAGTATAATTGTCAGCCTGGGAAATGTAAGAGTGCTCTGCAGGTAAGTACCTTCATTTCCTTAAAGATAAATTTTAACAAGATTGTTAGTAGACTATGTTATATTTGCTTCTGAAATGTCTGATTTCCTTCAGAATATGGGCACACAGTCTGAAAATCTGTACATGAAAGAAGAGATGTTCCATCTTATTTCTTTCTCTGGACTGGGCCCAGAGAATGAGCAATATTGGAAGTGCTCCGTGATTAACTAGGCTATGTACTGAAGTTAATGGATTTTATGAGCGTGACAATTTCATATTTATTTGAGTACATTCAATGAACAAATGAATTCTTAACTCATTGGTCTGCTATCTAATTTCTGTCAATCTCCCAAGCAAGCTCCTTTAGTGGATTTAATACATTAGTAAAATGAATCAATCATAGATTAGGCATAGAAATTTGAATGCATTTATAATGACATGTGCCCATTAAAGATGGCCTACAACTAGTTCTGTGGTACTGCCTGCTAAATCTATAGACCTCGCTAATTTTCAATGTTACTTTATGTTCTGATGGGTTTGTGTTTGATGCTGATTAGCAGAAGACTAGTCCCAGCTTTTGACAGTTATTGAAGAATATATGGAAAATAAAATGTGTTAATTAAGTAAAATTCTCACTTCCTAGAACATAATTTGTTTCACACATAAGAAAAGGTATAAAATTGTACTATAGCCAGAGAGAGAGGATTTGCAGCACCTTTATTTTTATTTTGGACTAGTATTAGTAGTCCCATTTTTGTCTGTGAACAAAGTACATTTTCTTTCTAGTAGCTGGTACAGTGGTGGTTGGATTTAGTGTGAGAAAAATGTTGATAACACACTGCTGCTTTAGTTGTGGTTAAGCAGTGCTTACTCCAAGTTAAGGACTTTTTAGTGTCTCACGCATCACTAGAAAGGGGCTGCACAAAAAGCTCTGTGGGAGCATGGCCAAGACAGCTGACCCAAGCAGCCCAAAGGAGTATTCCATGACATAGAATGTCATGCCCAGCATATAAACAGGGAAAGTTACACATAAGAGGGGCTGATCGTGGGATGGTCTGGATCTCCATCAGCAGGTGGTGAACCATTGCATTGTGTATCCCTTGTTTCCCTTGTGTTCTATTTCTCTCCCTCTCTTTATTGCTATTATTATTACTGTTATTATATTTTGTTTCAATTATTTACCTGTTCTTATGTCAGCTCATGAGGTTTACCCTTCCCTTTCAATTGTCCTCCCTGCTGTGGGGGCAGGACGCAAGGAAGGTGAGCAAGCAGCTGCATAGTATTTAGTTGCTGTCTGGGGTTAAATCCATGAAAGTAGTCTACAGCAATTTGAAATGTCCTAAAAATTAAAAGCAAATTTATTTAAGAAGATGATTTTCATGATAGCTTTTAAAGTGTTTGCTTTGGGCAGTAATATTAGATAAGGCAAAGCAGCTTATATTTTCTTAGATTAGGCTCAGATCAGCCTGAGAGACCACCCCTGAGTAATGTTACAAGCAGGTGACACCTGAGCCTGGGAAAGTTTCCTTAGCAACAGGCATGAACTAGAATGTAGAAAGTTAGGATGGGAGTTGATATTACAGGGTATCACATTCTACACTTGATCTAAAATCCCTCTGCAGACTTTGTGGCACTAAGTCACAAACTAAAAATTAAAGGTTCAGATCCTTTTCTTTCTGTGTGTGGCAAAACCACCTTCTCTATGCTTTGGAAAAGACAGTAGGACTCCCCTCTGTGTGAATAGAATGCTCCTTTCAGCTAAAGTAGACTGTGATTGTTTGTTTATGTCTGAGATTTGATTGCAATTGTGGATCCTGAAAATAGAAAGAAAAAAGTGGTGTGAACAAATGCAGTCTGGAGGAGTGCCTAATCAAGGGACAATCAGACAACTGACTATAGAGTATTTCTTTATGATTCTAACTGCTGAGGCTTATTGTAAATGCTACCTCTGTTGAGTGAAAAAAAATAAAAGTAAAAATAAAAATAAAAAATAAAAATAAAAGTAAAAATAAAAATAAAAATAAAAATAAAAATAAAAATAAAAAATAAAAATAAAAATAAAAATAAGCTGAAAACTGGAGTACCCCTGGACAGACAGTGTAGCCTCAATTCTGCACTTTCTTTCACTAGTTTAAATGAATTATGATTTACATCTGTAAAAACAAAAGAGGAATCAAACATTTTCAGTGTGCATTTTGAAGAATCCTCTTTAGCCATATAGTTTATTTTTGAAGCTTAAGAAATTTTCTGACTCAAACATTTTTCCTTAATAGGAGTTTCTCACAGGGTAAGCTAAAATGCTCTATTTATTTTAACGAGTCTTTTCCCATAATTGAATAAATCCTTCAGAATATGAAAGTATGTAACTCTTCAATATGGTAAGTATTAAAGACACATTGTCATTTTCCATTGTTTTATTTTTATGCAAGAAAAATAACCCAGTCTACATGGATCTGTTAATCACTTACCTCCTTGGGTGCTAACTGAATGCCCTGCTGTAATGGTACTGTAGTTCTTCTGTAATTCAATTGAGTTTATCTGAGTTGATTTTATTTTAGGGTTTTTTTCACTTTTGGTTGTACATCGCTTTATGTAGCAAGGTCCAGATTCTAACCTTGCTCATTGCCCTGTTGCACTGCAGGATTTGTGGGAAGAGGCTGCAAAGATACAACTGAAAAGCAAGTGGTGATTCTTTTGCCACAAGGAAATATTGTGTTTCTCTGAGGAACATGTGGACGAATCAGTGTTAACATGTTCAGTTGACTTTAGTCTGTGTGGGTTAGAGATGGAAGGCCTATGAATGGAACATGTCTCAATTAGATGCTGGCTTTTCCTCACATAATTTATTAATGGTAACATCTTTTTTCCGTTTGGATATATTCAGAATGAAATTTAAAACCAGAACAGGAAATTACATGATACTATTAAAAAAAAAATAAATATTTCCTGTATTTCTAAGTTTAGAAATGTAAAATGACTTGCAATTTTGCAAAGAAATCAGTCCTCCTGAGATGAAAAACTGGTAGGGATATACCAATTAAGGTTTTGAGTCAGTGGTTGTCTAAGTTGATTAACAGTGCCCCAAATCCATTGTGAAGGTAAATGTTCTGACATTTGTAATTGCTGAAATAGTACATAGGTAATTCTGACATCAACGTTAATGATAAGTTAGCAAAACATCATCATCTATCATCTTCATGCCATGGGATGGCCTGACTTCATTTATTATTAGCTGGAGCAATGACTGAATAGAAGTCAGGTCAAGCAGTCCCTGGCTTGTTTAAGCATGTGCACCATACCCTAAAACAAATAGCAGGTGTTTCACTGAGATTATAGGGAAGAGAAATCTTTGTGTGCCTCATGGCTGATGTCTTCATTTCTGCTCCCAGAGGATGTATAAGTACAGCATCTTATCTGACATAAATCCAATTATGGGTAGGTTTGCCACAGAAGAATAACTCCTGAGTGTATCCTAATTGACTGAATAGGAACCAGAGCATATCATGGGGCTTTTCCTCTGCTGAACCCGACACACACTAAGGGAATGCCACAGAGGAGAAAGGGGACTTTTAGAATTACATAGCTCAAATACCTATGGATATGTAATAAAATATTAGATGGCTTAGTACTTTTTGTTATGGGGTAACTCTAAGGATTATACATACACATGTGAGGAGAAAGTGGTATTGACAGGACTATTAGAACTACGCATGTACTTATGTGGCTTGCAGACTTTTCCCATCAACATAATCAATTCAGTGAAGGAGATTGAATTTCTCATCTTCTTGACTTTGTAATATTCTAGATCTGCTGTATGCACAAAATGTCAGTTCTCATTAGTCTGATGTTGCTTCCAGGTAAGTATTTTGTGTCTTTTCACAGAGAAGAGAGTGTCAATAAATTATTAAAGTTAGCAAACAATATAGACTTTGTAATAAAGAACCACTGCCCAAAGTAATTGCACAATCCCTTTTTTCCCTTTGACAAACATAAAAAATTTCTTCTATACTATTATTTCTATATACTTCTATATATTTTTTCTATAATGCAGTCAAAACTGAAGCTTCATTAAAACTGTTTTAAATTTTGATGCTTACATTGAAATTGAGCAGGATGCAACTGTTCATCCTTTTAAACTTTGATATTTGATCGAAGTTTAAAATATGAAAAAAGTAATGTTTTCTAGCAGTGAAACTGCATGTTAAATTCATGTATTAATACTTCTCCAGAAATAATTCCAAGTTAGGCAAAACCTACAGGATGCTTGTTCAAGACATTTTTTGCAGAGTTCTCTGTTATCAGGGAGTGAAAACCGGTTAGCAAAGAAGATGGAGATTAATTTAGACAAAAAGTAATTTTTGCATTCAAATATTTTTATGTTCAAGAGAAATGAAAAGGCATGGCTCTTAATAATTTCTATGACTATGATGACTCAGATGCAGACAATTTGCATGGATCTAGAGTGCCATTTCTTTTTTTGTTATCCATTCTTTCATAATTTAGTCATATCGGCAACACTAAAATTTTTATTTCTGAAAATTGCACAACAGTGTTAGAATTGATCAAGATGTTACAATCTCCTTGTGACAAAGAGGATTGAGTGCAAAGGTTTTATTTCAAACACATCCTCCTTCTGGAGAAATGAATATGGAAAGCCTATTAATGTATACTTCAGTTCCTATAAGCTGCTCTGCAGTATAATGTGAGTTGTCACAATAAAGCATCATGGAAGGCAATGAATACCTGGGGGAAATATACAGACAGGATTGAGGCACTAGTCTAGTGGGAGCTTGCAGAAACTCACTCTTACAAACCTGTTCTTTTTAAAAATTAGATTCCTTTTTCTTACCACTTCCTCTAGTAACATTTGAAGCAGGAATACCTGGGTGCTTTCTCTGAGCTTCAACTTCTTTTCTCAGCAATACAAATACACTTCAGAGAAACTATCTACTTCATTTCTTCAACCTTCATGCTCACAATCTGTTTCCACTACTACTCCCCAGTATATTTACTTTTATTTATTTCTTTATTTTGTCCAGAGCTTCTTGACACAGAGATTCACATTTTGCTGTCTCTGTCACCAGCCACTGTGTGCTACAATGTCTTCTGAGAATTGGGACTGGTTCACATGGATCACTGTAGAAAATGAATCTCTCTCTCTCTTTCAGGAAAAAAAACCCCAAACCAAAAAACTAACCAAACGAATAAAAAAACCCCAAACACCAACATAATAAACCAAACATACTTATTTTTTTAAATATAAAATTAGCTTTAAAAAGAGGATGTTTTATTGTACCTGATAGATAAGACTGCATCAAAACTCTTGTGTTTCTCTAAACATATATATGTAGTTTGATTGAAGGGTAGATGGAATTCAGAAGTGTTGCACAAGGTAAAAATGAGGAGTAATGCAGATAGAGTATCTCACAGCCAACCCCATTTTATTTACTCAGAAGATGAGTTAGTAAAAATAATGGAAACAATTCAGAGAATTCAGTAGGTTTTTTGTTATATTCTTCCTTCTTTGAGTCAGCATGAGTGTCTCATTTGTATTTCCCACAAAAATTATTTTTTGGATGGCTTGATTCTGCTGATCTGGGAGTAAATGTCTTCATAAATACATGGAGCCAGGCAGACCTGCAGTTAACACAGCTAAACTGTCTTTGAGCTGAACTAGTCCACACAGAGCCTATACTTTTACATGGTTTATGCATGAACTTGCCAGTGCAACCACAACTAGCAGAATTACCTCAGATCAGTGTCTACTACTTTACTCTCTCCCTCAGGCCTCTTGTACTTATGTCACAGTTAGCTCACATAATAAACAGCTGGGAGAAAGCATAATTTATTGAAAGAGATGCTTTAGCTTACCCAACTCCTTTCAATGACTTTGTATGAGAATTATATTGTGTTACATTGCCTTTCATACTATGAAGAGCAGAGTAGGAAACACTGAGGGAATTCAAGTGAATATTATGTGATCTATTTTATAGCACCTTACATATCACTTCTAAATCTGGCTCACAGGTCCACTGCCTTGAGAAGAGAGAACAAGACACCCACAGTAGTGAGCAAGTGAAACAAGAGCTTAACATCAGGAAAAAATATTTAGGCAGACAGTGTTGTAATGTGAATAATTATAGAATAGTAACTTGATAGGGAGCAGAAAAAACAGCTTCAGACTTAAGTAAAATAGCAGATATATGACTTACAGTTAAGGTTGATCTTTAATCCCTAGCTTTAAGGTAAGGGCATATTAAATTATCATTGCTAGGAATAACTTATTTGGAGAAAGTTTATTTATAGCACTCAGTTCTCTGTCTCTTTCACCAGAGCAGGGCACATGGAGGTGTAGCTGGAGGAGCTCCCCAAAGCTGGCTGAAGCTCTGAGGCTTTGCACTAGGCCAGCCTGGAGAGCCACAGGCACGGCACTCACTGACTGCTGTCAGGAGGAGCTTTAGAGGGGGCACACAGATGTCTGTCAGGCTCTTTGGTCTGTATGACTATTTGGAATACTCAGAAAGCAACCCAACATGAATTCCTAGAATTGTCACTGCCATTCTTCATTGTGGCTTATAGGAGTGTGTATGAATGGAAATGTGTATCCTGGAAAAATAAACCATGTCACTTCACATAACGTTCAGTGATCTTCATAGAGTGATGTGAATATAATGCAAAAGACATCCCACTAAATAATTCAGCTGTGCACATCAGTACACAGCTCTTTATAATGGTAAAACAGTTTAATTAGTACAATATTTCTTCAATTAAAGTAATTTTATTCTATGGAAATTTCATCCAAATTTCTGCTTAAAGTTTTTTTTATTAATAACAATGCCTTAAATAGATAATTATATGAGTGCTGGTCTGAGAACATTGATTTCTCTTGTAAATGCATAATAGGTAAAAAGTCAGAACATGTATTTTAAAATGTGTTAGAGTGTTATTAAAAAAGGCAAAAATTTATTTATAATGGGGAATATTTATTAATAATAACAATAACAACAATAATAACATTAATAATTTATAAATTAAGCCATAAATTAAATGCTTTTATTTATTTTAGACATACCATGATAAAAAACCTGATGTGTGTGTTCATCTGTGACTTGCAGCACCTTTGTACAATCATGCTTTTTGTAGCTCAGCAGTTCTCCCAAGAGATTGGTGGGGAAACCTTCATTGATTTCAAAGGAGGAGATCAAGACTGACTAAGCACTTTTGAGTATTCACTCAGACTTTCTTTGAATCAAGTTCTCAGATTCAAAAGTTGTAGGCATAATGTTTTAATATTTAGTATATAAATCACTTTGGAGTTTTATATATATAATGATCAATAAAAGAGAAAAGCCAATCAGTTGCATGCATTTACTTTCATCAATGGTAAAACCATAGAAGGGTTCTCAATGTTAAAATAGATGATTTTAAAATGTAGAGGAAAGCAAAGTTTTACAGGGGGAGATACTATGTGGAGCTCATTAACACAAGGTAGGCAAACAGCCTAGTAATTAAAAAAGCATATTTCAGCATCACAAAAATGAGAAAAGCATTCTCCTAGTAATTCTAGTATAAAATTTTAAGGGTTATCAATCAAATTTCAGAATACAACTTATTCAATAATTACATTCAGGAAGAAATATTTTCTTTACTTTCCTCTGGAAGTAATGCAATGTTTCTGACGAGGACCATATTGAATGATTCAAAGATAATTTTAAAACTTTACTGTCAGAACCCTTTTTGAAACATTTAGGAAAAGATAAATTGAAAAACTTAAAATAGTAGTTTGCAATTGTTCTTGGTAGTTTGTTTTCTTTTGTTAAAAACTTGATAGGTAGGTGGATAGGATATTCAATGAACTGATAAAACAACAGCAATCAGAAAATGAATCTGGATCTCGCAAGTATAAATACACTTTAATTCTTTTATTTAGCAGTTTGGAGAAACTTTTAGTTTTTTCTATTTATCACTGGCTATTTATTCACTGTGTATCATGTCCAAACATGTGAGAGAAAATTCAGCATTGAGCTTGCTTGAATTTGAAATATAGGGTTGTGATATATGAGTGTGAATTTAGTAGCTTTCCAGAAATCAATGAATAAAACTTCAAGACTCAGTCTCATTTTTCCTCTTGGGTCAGGATGGGTTGCCGTATTTCATTTGTTGTCTTCATTTTTCATTTATTGTTGTGTATGGGACTTCTTCAGTCATTTTCAATTCCTATTTTTTCATCTAAAAGTCTCTACCAGAGTTTTTCTTTCTTTGATGCACTTCACAACTTCTTGTTGCTGCCTTATTTGTATAATGTTGAAAATCACTTATTTATTCTGAATTTTAAGTATGGAAGCAAGTTAATTGAGTTTTCTTCTCAGAAGCTGCAGCTGGTTTTGTGAATATTTTTTTCCAAGCCATATAACATTTTAGCACCTTGTAATACTCAGGGGCAGAAGAAAGAGAGAGAAAGAGGAAGAGAATTCATTTCTTCATGTATCTTAAAATATAATTTTGGCAGATTTTTTGTGATTTTTTGATACTTTATTGCAGTTTAGGTAAAATCTAATCACATGAGTTAAGAACTAAGTCTGCTATTACTCTTCTCAGATCAGCTTTTCTTTTTTAATTAATAATTAATTTTCACTAAGATAACCTGAATAACTTTGGTTTGAGAGTGAGCTAGAAAATAGTTAGGATGTAAAGTAATACTTAATGTTTTTTACAGAAAAAAAATTAGCAGCAAGTGAATGATGATTTAATAGAGTTTTGAGACAGAAAGTTTATGCCTGTGTTTGGTTCTTCCCTCTGTATGAATTCAAAATGCTGGTTATTTTAATAAAATTAAATGAGTATTCTGTATATCAAGTTACTTTTATTCACATTTAGTGCACAGCAGCAAAGGAAACAGTTGTTTCTCTGTTACAGTGGTGAAAATCATCATGAAAACTTAAACATACTAAGCTGGAAGATGGTTTTAAACTGAAAGAGAGTAGGTTTAGATTCTTTACTCTGAGAATGGTGAGGAACATGAATATATTTCCCAGAAGAGTTGTGGATGCCCCATCCCTGGAGGCATTCAAGGCCAGGTTGGATGGGGCTTTGAGCAATCTGATCTAGTGGAAGATACTCCTGTCCATGGTGAAGAGAGAGTGGGAAATGGAAGAACTTTAAGGTCCTTTTCAAACCAAAGTATTCTGATTTTAAGTGAAGAGTAGATATAATAGTCTTACACAATAAGGCAACATAAATAAAAGTTCAACCCTTGTCAAAAGTCTTATTAAAATAAATTTCACCCAAAATTTATATTTTCAATATTTTGTGTAGAATAGACTATTTAAAAGGAGGTATTGACTGGATACTCAGATCAGAGGCAATTCCAATGTTACTGAGGTTGTTTGTATGCAATAATTCATCAGTTAAAGGTGTAGAATACCTTTATGTTAGTATCTTCCTGATTTATATTTGTTTTGTTTGTGTAAACCAAGTTTAATAAAATTGTTATCCAAAAGAAGTTTCTTTGTTCTGGCTAGACTACATTGATTTATAGCTGCTCTTAGCTAGACTTCAGGTTTCATTTTATGACATAGCCATTATTTTACAACATGGGGTAAAACAAATTCGAGGATAGAAAATTAGGCTTTCAGAGAGTTTTAGAACTGATAGGGTATTTAAAGTGATGAGTTCAAGACCTACTAAAGCAGAAATGTATCAGTTTTGTTGGAGTAGCCGTAAAATGGCATGATAAATGATTATAATGGAGGTATTTATAAGAAATCTGAATAATATATTTGATTGCTTAAGACTGTAAACTTCAACTTAATATTATAGATATTGTTATTGAAGGGTTTTCTGGCAAGACTCAAAACAGGTTTTTGAAACTTATTTACCACATGCTTTATGCTTTCACTTATCTGTGGTTCTGTGATCTTTGATTTATCAATATGAAACATTTAGATTCCAACTTGAAGCTCATTAGTCTTAATACATAAATGTACATTTTTTTATAAAAACTCATATTTGCATTAATTTGCATTCTATGAATGTAGTTTCCAGGTTTTAACTTTCCTTAGCCCTTCCAGGCAGCTGTAAGGAGTTTTTAATTAATTCAGTTATTCTCCTCCTTCTGAAGAACAGCAGATGTCAGATTGTCTTATCATTGGAGAAAAAAATTATATCTGTATTGTCGGTAAATTTAGAGTTTATGTTATTCTGGTTCCATACATTCACCAGTGCTGGAACACATGCCATCACAAATAGTACATAAACTAAAACCACTTGTCTGTTGAAATCAAGAATTATTCCAACTTTACGGTTAAAAAAGAATAAGTATTATCTTTAAAAAGCCATCCTCAATCTTCTTTCCACTGTTTTCTTAAAAAAGGTTTAATGAATAAAATTGAAAAAAAGTAAAAAAAAATATGCTATCTGAAACAATGTTTGTGAAAATAAATGTTTTTCCTCAAAACTTATTCCATTTTATATGGTGATCCTTTTTAAAGAGCTACTATATTTTGATTCCTCATTTAATTCATGCTGATAGGACTATATTGTGAAGTAAGTTTTAAATTACTGATCTGAAAGAAACAGAGACTTTCTCTGCATGAAAGCATTCAACTGGGATTACAGATGTTATTGCCTAGAAAATTAAATCTGTGTCCTTTGACAGTCTAATCATTATTTTGTTACTTTTGGAGTATTCCAAATCATCTTTAAATCCAGCCGATATGAATTAATTTAGAAAAAATGAATTTATATTTTGGATTTAAAAGCATAAGCAGGAGTATATGAACAAAACAATATATGAGGATACTGATGCACTAATCTAGGTAAGCAAATTCATCCAACTAAATGAATTGTTGAACAGTTTATGGGTACAAATACCTCCCTTAGGACAGCTTTCTAGCACTGTTCTGGGAAAGGTGTTTTCAATGCTGTGGCACTTAAGTGTTCTAATTACAGACTCCAAAGATGTTTCTTCTTCCCAGGGGTTTTAAAACAAAATTTCCCTCAAGTGTGCATGGGTTTACCATAGATTATTTTGTTACAATCAGATTATGAATAAAATTCACTAAAAATAGATGAAATAAAGACACTGAAGATCAGAAGTCATCAAAGTGAAATTTAGTGCTATTGCCTTCTAAAATGCATTTAAGAGCTTAGTGATTGATTCCAATTGAAATTTAGAACTGAAACTCTAAAAATTAACTAAATTAACTAAAAATTAATTAAAATCTCTGATTAATAGACCCCTGTCTTTATGCACCAAGGTATCCTTTAAAGTCCATCAGTTAGCCGGATCACATGGCTTTCTAACAGCTTCCTCTCTAGAACAGAAATAGCACTGAATACTAAATACTAAAGCATGACCACAGGATAAGAGCTGTTGTTGCAGGACAGTTTACTACCATAGACTTCACACTGTATTTCTATATTTACAGTGTATGGACAGCTCAAGTCCATGAAGCTGCTCCTCCTACCCATGAACATACATTCCTCTGAATTCAATTTCAAAGACCTGCAGTAGGGGTTTTCTTCAGCAGTGCAGACATATCTGATGACTTTCAGGGTATATTGCCATTAAATATAGGATTTCTGTTGTTCTTCTGGCCTAACATATAGATGCTTCTTAAGAGGGTATTCTCTACTAAGAACTGTGTTGTGGTTTAATCTGAGCCAGTGACTCTGCCCTACACATTTGCTTGCTCCCTTCCCCTGGTGTGCTGGGGGAAAGAATCAAAAGTGTGAAACACAAAACCTGTAAGTTGATATAAAGACAGTTAAATAAATAAACCAACAGCTGTGTCTGCTATCAAAGCAAAGCGAGGAATTAATTCACCACTTCCCATGGGCAGGCAGGGGCTCACCTACCTCACAGAAGCACAGGGATTCATTATGCATTATGGTGACTTGGGAAGAAAAATGCCATCCGTCTGTCTCTTTCTTCCTCCTTCTACATGCTGAGAGCATGAAGCCATAGGTCTGGACCATTGGTCAGCTGGGGTCAGTTGTCCTGACTGTGTCACCTCCCATCTCTCTGTGCATCTCTCTTGTGGGGTGGGGTAAGGGGGAGCAAAGACCTTGACTCTGTGTGAGCACTGGTCAATAATGAAACATCTCAGAATTGTCAACACTGTTTCCATCACAGATCTAGAACATAGCCCCATGTGTAAACTGCTGCATTAAAGATTTAGTCTACTCCTGCCAAAACCAGCATAATAGTCACGCAAAAAAGAGTAGGATTTCTAAAATTATTTTTCTCTATGTTAATTTTGGTGAAATATTAAAAAAGAGTAGCATGGTGTAATCTCTTTTAGAGGACTAGCAAGGACAAGGTTAAGCAGATTCCAGTTAGTTACCTAAGATTATACATGCATAAAAGAATTGATGGCAGTAGAGTGCCACGGGTGTCATTGAAAATATAATCAGAGACAGTGGAGCTACACACTTGTAATTGAGGTGTAATTTGATGTGCAAAGTCTTAGTCTATTACAGGAAGGAAACAGGTTGACTTTCAGGTTGAGTTTGTGTGGCTGGCAGGGGGGATGTAATATTCACTGCTAGCAGTTTTATTATTGGAATCATTGGGACATAATGAACAGAGAATTTAATAATTACTTTCAAGGTAGGATTGAATTTAAAAAAACCCCTAACCTATTGCGGAGGGAAATTACAGTAGATGTTGTCCAACAGAAACACAGTTTGAATAAGTTGTGAATTTAAAAGAGGAAGGGAAATCTTGTGTGTTATAAGAAAAAATGTTTTCTTAGAAATCAGTCATATAGGAAGGAAATGCTATTACTGCCTCAGCTTTGAATTCACCTTACTGAAGCTTCTGTCTCATTGTGCACCTTTCATTGAACTACTAAGCCTTTTCCCCAGTCCCTCTTGTCTCCTGCTGCAAGGGAGCTTTCTGGTATGAGACAAGGGAAAATAGTTGGCTTTCTTACAGATACTTTGCTTACACCTTTTTAAGGAAACACATCTGTGAGTTAAATATTTATGAAGTGCTATTTTAAACCAGATCCTGGGCTCTTCTAAACCTCTATCTGTTTTCTGACTGTGTAGAGTATTGGAGACAGTGACTAAATATCTGAGGTGGAGGGATGGTACAATCTGGTTTGTGAAAGATTCGGAATGAGATCCAGTGCTTAGAGTTTAATGTTAATGGATGAAACTTGATCTTTTTTGAAGTCTCATTTTTCATAACTGTGACTCTTAAGTCTTTTCTGGCCAACAGAAAATTTAATTAAGTGACTAGAATATGAACATCAACAGAAATATTTGTTTCAGAACTGCTTCTCTTAATCCAGAAGAATGAAAGTCTGTCTGATGATTTTTTTTCCGGGTGCAGATTAAAGTTTCAGCGACAGCTTTCTGAGAGTTATATTTATCACATAGCAGATTACAACTACAGATAAATCTGTAGAATTCTTGTAGAATAAAAGCTAGAATTCTTGCAGAAATAACGTTTTTCTCTGTGCGCTGTTTTATGAAGTGACTGTTTTTAATTCTTGAATGTATAAAGACCTCAGTTTACAAATGCTGAATGCTGGGTTGATATTTAATAGAATAGAATTAATTCTCTGCCATTAATTCTCTGTGCAGCTGCTAATGAGATGGAGATTCACCTTTTGTTGGTAGGATAAAAACAGCTATTATAAAGACAAAGAAAATTGCAAAAAATATTTGGTTTTGTGTTATATTTGAAAATTTTTTCTTTAAGGAGAAATATATTGGTTGATTTAGAAGTTATCAGGTAATATAAAATATGCCCTTTTTTATTTTTTCTCTTTTTTCCTCTTCCTCTTCTTCAGCCTCTCCCTTTTCTGTTTAATTTTTCTTTTTTCATCTTATTTTTCTATTTTCTATTATCTGTTCTCTATTTTCTAATTTATTTCCCCTTTTCATTTTCCCTTTTTTGCTTTATGTTTTTCTCCCACAGAATAAGACTACCATGTACTATGTGGTAGAATTATTGTTGATGGCTGCAAAGTTCTTAGGTATAACCACATTGCAAATAAGAATATCAAAATTCATGGCATCACATGCAAATTTTCTGATAAATACTGTTATAAATTAGTGTTTTAAGGTCTCTTAAAGAAACACCATTAAAGGTATTGGTAAAATCAGGTTTAATATATAAGCATAAGCATGATAAAGTTCATTGGCAAGGTTCACTCTACTGCTTACTAAATGGTTAAAGCACACAGAGGAAGAACAAACTAAAATCTAAAATCAATCAATCTAAACCTAAAATCAATTAAAAAATTATTTATGTGGAAGCTGAAGATGCAGGGAAGAGGAATGAATAAGGGTAGAAAAGGATGAGGATAAAAAGGGATAATAAGGAAGACCCTCCCATTTAATCACAAGATTTAGACTAGACCTCTTTGTTAAACTGAGGCCCAGACTTGAGCAGCAGTTAAGGCCTAAAGGTTTAACAGCACTTAAAACAGCCCTTTATTGATAGCTTAATTTAGCAGTTTAACAAAAATTCATATTGAATTTACTATAGCTCAACAAATCTCAAGTGCTGGAGAATGTAGCACAGCAACATTCATAGTGCATTTGCTAAATCGTATTCACACTCACATGCACACAGATTTAAAGGAGCATGCACAGATCCAAAACAGGATGTGTAGGGGAGTGAATGCAATTTAGAAGGTTTAAAAGGTGATGAGAATACACAGCCTGTGAAAAGTTGTTGCAGCTTTGGGAGTTTCACCTGAGTCAGCATGACAACAAATTATACCCAGTGCATACTGCAGCGTAAATACTAAAAAATCACGGAAAAGAAAGTCGTGGATATCGTTTACTGTGACTGCAGTAATGCCTTTGACACTTCCCTATAAATGCCTCAGACAGAAGCTATTGGTTTATGGGCTGGATGTACAGACAGAAAATTGGACTGAAAACTGGCCAAACATGTGGGCCCAGATGGTGATGGTCAGCGGCACAAGGTGTGAGTGGAGGCTGGTAATTAGTCGTGCAACAGCTCAGGGGACGGGTCCAGTCTTGTTCAGTATCTTTGATACTGATGTGGGTGAGTGGACACAGAGTACACCTCAGCAGGTTCGCTGCTGACACAAAACTGGGGGAGTCCTGGTGCACCAGAGGGCCGTGCTGCTGTCCAGAGACACCTCCACAGAATGGACAGATGTGCTGGCAGGAACCTCTTGGAAGTTCAGTAAGGGGAAGTATGAAGTCCAGCACTGGGGGTGGAGCAACCCCATGCTCAAAACACTCTGGGGGAAGATTTTCTGGAAAACATATTTGATGTAAAGGACCTGGGGGCTGTGGTGGAACCAGGCTGAACATGAATGAACACTGTGCCCTTGTGCCAAAGGTGGTTTATGGTATCCTGGCTTGCATTAGGCAAAGTATTGCCCGTAGGTGCCAAACTGCTGTTGAGGCTACGCCAGGGGTCCTCTATCCCGTTTTGGGCTGAGTAACCAGGCATGCTGGAGAGAGACCAGTGCAGGGGCACAAAGATGATTAAAGGACTGAAGCATCTCTTCTATGAGGAAAGGCTGAGACAATTGGAACTGTTCAGCCCGGTTCAGGGAAGGTTTAATCAGAATATATAAATGCCTGAAGGAAAGGTGCAAAGAAGATGGAGCCAAGTTTTTTACAGCAGTGCCCAGGACCGAGAAGCATTTGAGCTTGCAACAAACTTAGTGTCTATTAATGAAATAACACAGCTAGCAATGGTTTTCTCAGGTTCATGGTGCTTGCCATTGTTCACCTTAGCAGTATTTCTTCCAAGAATAATTTGTGTGCCGTCTTCTGATATGTGTCTTATTTATGTTTTAATCTATGTGTTTCTGCTTTATAGCTTACAAAGGCCAGAGTGCATGAGAACTTCTCTCAAAACCTGTATTCTGTATTTATGTCTGTAGGAACTGGGGGAAAAAAAATCTTCCCAGTTCAATCAATCAAACTTGCTTGTAAGAGTAAATAGCTAAATAAGAACAGTAATAGCAAGAAGATGGAAAAAATCTTGGAAGGATCACTGCAAGGTCACCTCAACAACTCTTTTGATACAGCACAGGATTCTTTATGTTTATATGATTTTGAGTGCATATTTACCTAATTCTTTTTTAAAGCCCTCAGTGATATAGATATATTTAGAGACATTCAGCCAGCTATTCTTATGCTTTACTTTTCTTTTAGGTTTTTAGAAGACCTTTTTTACAATTCAATCCCCCCCACCTTTTTTTTTTTTAATATTCCAGTTAAACCTGTTGGTTTTTTTGGTACACAATAAATGCAGAAAACACCCTCTCAAGATATTTTTTTTTCTGTAAATATCTGGTGTTTAAGATAAATATTTCTTTTGATATATTTCATTGGACAATATTTGATCTTTTTTATTGTGTCTATTGTTTAATTGTTTTCTTTTTTTCCATTAAGACTGCATTTCAGCATTTAACATCTTAAAGTTCACTGGATAAAAATGGATGAAATACTCCAGGACATATATTGGGGAATGGGGGAAAACCTCATGACTTCCAGGGAAAGTTCTTTTTTCTGTCAATGAGAAGAAATAGTGGCATTGAAGTCATTATTTTGATTTTCTTCACTTAAGGTCTGGTAATTAATCAATAGAAATGATTTAAAACATCTCCTAAGATAGCTTAACGGTTTAGCCACATGTTTTGACCACATGTTTTTTTCAGTTGAATCATTTATGAATCTTAATTTCTAACTAACATATTGAAATGTAATGACAGGGCAATTTCCCAATTGCCATTGCATGCAACAAGCAGAAACATTATTTATGAGCAACCTGTAATCTTGAAGCAATATATTGACAATGTAAATCATTAAATAAAAGTAGGTTGGAAACCTTTAGAACTTTTTTGAAATATGATTTTCTTTCATTGAATAGGAGGAAAATAAAGGGAGAAATTTAGAGTGTATGTTTAATTTGTATACATAATTCATTAAAATTCTCTATTTACAGATAAGGTCAGAATTCAGAAGGACCTACCAGCCATTCCTTGCTGCCATATTTAGCTGAAAAGAAAAAAGAACCTTTTAAAATAGATCACCTATTAGCTTCTTTAAAGAAAATTTGACCAAATATCGTAAAGAACAACCTGTGTTTGGATGGACTGAGATGTCTTGTCTAGTCAGTTTCTTCCATGTCTGTTTTTTAATAAAACTATTCTCACATTCAATCTTTCCACTTAAGCTCAATATTCCTAATCACCAAACAGACCCATACACATTTCCGTCTCATTGACCAATAGCTAGTGATATAAGGGTGTATCCTGAATATTGCTGTGTTCTCTCAAGACAGAATAACATCATTAATTACACAGATAGTTTTTTGCTGCTTGTTAACTTTTAGAAATTTAAACATGGATTTCCTGAGAAAAAAGTGCAGATTTCTAATGGATAATCTGGTAGTCTAAAGTTAGAAAAAGCTAGCATGACAGCCAGCTGTATGAATTTGTAACACAAGGCTAAGCCTCTTCACAGAGAATTCGTTTTGTCTTCTACAGAAGAGGAAATATTCAAATTGTATTTTCAGTTAAAAAAAAATTAGGGTTATCACATAAGTGAGTAGGACTTGACTGCTTAACATGGATGGGATGAAAGGTTCTTTTTTTTTTTTAAATCTCTTCTTTACTTAACATCTATTTCTATGTGTAGATATCCAGCATTCTGAGTGCATGGCAAGAATGCAAGGCAAAAGCACGTAAGACATAGAAAAGGAGAAAATGCTTCATAAAGTAATTTGGAAATCTCGGTTCCAACTTTCTTGTGATATACAACTTGCCAAATTGTTGCAGACCAGAAATAGCATGTGCTTCTAAAATCAATATTGCATTGGGTGCAGTACACACTGAAGCTTGATTGTGAATTGATTTACGGGATTTTTTTGCCTCCCATTACCAGGGCAGCAGACTCATTATAGTAGCTAGTTGAATGAAGTAATATGCAAGTTTGTGACAGGATTTCAAATAATCAGAGATTAACTGAAAGCAAAGGAGAAAATTCTGATCACAGTGTTGAGTGTATTAAGGCATTCTGGAAAATGTGGTTGCCATTTCTGTAACATTCATTACTATTTTTGCCATTGCTTTTGTGGAGAGTCTGTTAAATTAGTTTTCAAACAAGTTTCAGACAGTACTTGCACCGAGTCCAAAACCAGGCCTCAGTAACCGGCTTTTGTATTGCAAGGCTTCAACTTCAGTGCTAACTCCATAACAACTGTTAGGTTGTAGCCAAGCTAATACACCCAACAGTGCCTCTGTTGTGCTGATCCTAACAGGAACAGAGGAAGAGAAGAGAGCCTGAGAGCTCACTGGAGTTCTCTCCTTTTTACTTCTCCTGATAACATCACTTTTTTTGCATGACTGCTGTCACTCTAGTATCTCGTAAGCCTAAAGTTCTCATCTTCCATTCTGAGAAAGTGAATAATTATTCATCTGGTTATTAACTGACAAAAATTCATTCTTGTGAATGCTCTTTATTTGCATACTTTTTATTCCCTATTTCCAGCTGTGACTCTTTGGTCATCTTCTGGCTCACTGATTTTGGAATTAGCTTTTTTTTTCAGTCTTCATTACCATTTTCCTAATCTTAAATATCTCAGGACTGTAACACTTATACTTAATCTCTTAAAAAATCTAAAATATCATTTTATAACAGTCACATTATTTTTCTGATCACCTTAGCCTGCATAAAATATTGTGCAGTGGAAACATCAGGTATCAAATCAAAGCATTCCTATTGCTTTTGAAGGAATGACACTGAACTTATACTTCAAATTGTCACCTTGTTTCCTCCGTAATTTAGCTACTTCTTGTTTCTTGTATCTTGAATGAGTTGATGTAGGATACATACTTCTGTATATAGAATTGTCTTTATTTTTTTGGATGGAGATTTCAAGCACTGAAACCACTCTAACAGTATTTTTCATGCAAGTAAAATTTAGTCCATAATCTTGTCAGGGATTTTCTCTCTCCCATTAATTGATTACAGGTTATTGTGGTTTGAAAATGAAGTCAAATTTGCAAAAGTGCAGCTTTCATATATTTTGTAATTGTTAGCACCAATTCCTGTTTCTTTATCAATTTTTTCAGTGAGTACAAATCATACTAGAGATGGAACCAGAGATCCAGGAAGCTGAAGTGCAAAGCCTTCAGCTGTGAAGAATAATGTGAAAAAGGTTGCATGCAGTGTTCTTTGTCCTTTGGTGCTTTAATGTGCACTAAATTATTTGCAAAAATTGTGTCTTCAAGATCCAGTGACTGGCAAACATACATTCAGAAAAGGAACAAAATAATAGTCTTTAGAACTATAGCTTTCATTAAATAAAAAATAAAAAGTACAGCAAATGGAAAGTTGCTGTTTCAAACAATGAAGGTCACATAGGTGTTTTTTTCTGGACACAGCTGGACTGATATACAGAAGGCTGCTTTAATTATAAAGAAGCAGACTCTTCGCATTAAATGGTGTATGACCAAACAAGCTGCCTTCATTTGACTTTCCAGACAGCTGGAGTTGAATTCAGAGACAAATAATTGCCGTGGGGACCTTTCTCTGGCAAGTAGCCCATTGGTACTCTTGAGAGGTGGAGAGGCTTCACACAGAAAGCTTAAAAGCATCTGGGCTGCTGTTGTGCAGAATGCAACTGCTGACAGATTTACCATCTGTCTTTGAGAAAGACAACAGCTTGGGAAGCCCAGATACCACTATTCTTCAGTGGAAAGCCCGCTGTCAATCAAACCCTCCTCATTACAGCAGAGAGAACTGGAATTACAGCTAGGTGAAAAAGAAATATCAATACATTAGTTTACTAGTATTTATGTATAAATAGATGAAAAGTCCTGGAACACTAGGAAACAGCAAAATGTAAACACATTTGTATTATCCATTACCTAAACTTTCTCCATGAGAATAGTTTTACAGATGTAACAACAGTAACCATGTTCATATCCCCACAAAAAATAGTTATGTTGTAATAGCACAGAATAAAGAATTCATAATTTATGCTATACTATTATAATACCTTAGATATTTATTTTTTGTAAATTATCATTGACTGTAAAAGGTAATTGCTTTAATTCCTATGTTTGTAGGCAATAGAATAGATTGTATCTATCTTATGAAGGAACTTCAAAACTCTAACCAGTGCTATAAGAAAAAGATGTGAAGTCATCCCTAAATATAGTGTACTTGCTTATACACAAAATGAAGTCTATGGCCTGATGTAAAGAATTTTAAATTGTATTGTCTAATTGTAATTGAATTTCCTAAATGTAAAGAATCAGTCAAAATTAGGAACAAAATATAGATGTTTTTAAAAAACCGCAGTACAAATATTTTCAGCACACAAATGCACATATATAAATTTATGTGAATGCATAATACCTGCAAATCTGAAAGACCCAATAGTTCATAAAAATGCCAGGAATTAGGACAAATGGAATTATGGACTCTATAAATAGTAGACTTTCTTAAGCCTTCAAGTGTATATTGATATATTTATATTTGTGTAAGACTTACATGCCTTTCTGAAAGATGTAAAAAAAAGTTTCCGGTTGTTCTCTCTGTATTTCTGCAGCTGACCAGTGTGTACTGTGTTTTTAAAAAGAGTTAGTACTTTATGGCTTGTGCTCTTAAACCCCAGCTTCAGTTTAATGGGAGCATAGATGAATGCAGAACATGCCATATAGTTGTCATGTAAGTTGAAAACACATATATTTATGTAGGTGTGTATATATATTGTTTATCACAAATATATAGACAGTTGGGTACAAATAGCTGCCGAAGAATGATTTTTTGTGTGAGAAATTTTCATGGTCCTTTTTACCCCAAGTACTTTACCACAAATCTAGAAGGAGAGAATAGGAAAGTATTCCAGGATTTTCCTTCAAGCTCCATTACTACAAAATTCTAAAATCCAACTTCTCCCTCTACATGCATGAAGTATAGAAAGAGTGCATTGCAAGACGTAGGAAAAGATGCAATTTAGTAATGAGGCCTAAACACTCAGCCCAGCACATGGATATGGTGCCTCTGTGAAGCAAAAATTACACATTATTACACTAGTGACTACAGCATCCCAATGAAAAATCTGAGTCCTGGTTTCCAGTTGCCTTTCCTAGGTTTGTTTCTATATTTTAATGCAGAATATTCACCCTCTAAGCTTAGGGTTAAGGCACACATGTAGGAAATTCAGATTCAATGTTCCACTGCTGAGGGAAGGCCCTGAGTTCAAGCACTCTAATGAGATATAGCTTTACCACTGTCCATGTTTTAAAAGAAATGAGAAGTTAGCTTCTCTTCCCCCAGGGAACCAGCTTAGCTTTTACTTCAAGGAA
Organism: Pseudopodoces humilis; assembly: GCF_049639895.1. Taxonomy (NCBI): domain Eukaryota; kingdom Metazoa; phylum Chordata; class Aves; order Passeriformes; family Paridae; genus Pseudopodoces; species Pseudopodoces humilis. Next base: position 33,463,525 of record NC_142204.1, on the reverse strand, counting down.
AGGTTCAGGACTCCAGACTCAAGCCTGAAATATATACTCTAATGTAAAGTTAGGAAAGACCTAAGTAGTTCAGATTAAGTAGTATAACATCATCAAATGGAATAAAATGTTGGCTTATTTTTCGTGCTGAAATATTTTCAGTACAGAGCTAGATCATGTACTTCCATACTGTTGCAGTCTACAGAGCTGATATATCCATGTCAAAAAGAGATATAAGAGTCAAATTATGTGCTCTTTCCATCATTTTCTATTGTCCAGTTTAATCATATCCCTGGTTCATCATGTTGACTGCTATGAATCTTTTTCTTGACGTGATAATTTCCTCCAGGCGTGGTATAGAAAGTTTAGTTGGAGCTTTGAGCTCCACTCTGGTGGCAGCATGCCAAAATCCCTTTAAGGGACTAGCTCTTAATATATGTCTCCATTTCTGAAATGGCCAGCACAGTATTTCCCCACTCAGAGAGGGTAAACATGTTTCCACAGCTGTGGAGATCAAGTAAGCAATTGATGAAAGTTCTCTTGCCTAACAAATGAAAATGGGAATATATTGCTCTGTGGAAGAGATCTTAGCCACATGATTTTAGTCATGTGGGGACTAGTTATTCCATTTCAATCAAGTGTGTTCTAGTTAAACTGTAAATCTCTGTTACTATGTGGAAATTAGTTGCCTACTGATGTATGACAAGTGTGTTCATGAAAATGCTTAATTTAGCTTTCCTTATTTGGCTAAATAGCGCAGGGAAATTAAATCTCTGACATATTTGTGCACAGCTGAGGTACAATTTGGGAGTACGTAGACAGGAGAACTTGTAAAATGGAAATTCTGATGTTTATACCAGGGATACAGGACTCCACCTCTGACCATTTACCTATGTAAAATTGAGGTCATAAAGTGAAGAAGAGAAACAGGTAAAACTGAAAGCATCTTTTACCTTCCAGATGGTAAGAAAGATATTTCCAGGTATCCACAGACTAGTGATTAGGACTGGCAATCAGAAAATATGTCTCTTGTAAACTAAACTCATTAAAATATTTAGTCAGTGTAGATTAGTAAAGATAGGTCACTTCAGTTTGCCATTTTGGTCTGTAAGGTAGAATCACATTTAAAATATTATAGCAACTCATTGTGATAGGAGATTTTGATAAACCATGGCTGTTAAATATTTCCTCTGGGAACATCTTACAGAAAACCATGTGAATCTGTGCAGATTTGGTATGAAAGGTGTTAATAAATATCACTAACATCATAAATTGAGACCTCTGATTCAGTGCACGTCTGGTTTCCTTCTGCAAACCTTAAGAAATGTTTTCTTTCCACTATGTTTATATATAATACAAGTGTGGGTTGTTTTGTTTTCCCCTGAAGATAATAACCCAGATCCTGAAGGTGCCTGGTACAAATAACGTGTATTTCAGGGAATGAAAGAGACATGGGGATTTGCAAAGATCCATTTATATCCTTTGATGTGTTGTTAATGCTACTGCCAATGGCACAAAGGCATGATCCCAGAATTTAAACATCATGGAACATAACCAGGCCATAAATCTGATTGTCCAGGAACAGCTCTATGATTAGATTCAAGAAGAGATGGTAATACAGCTATTAAATTATCCATCATCTAAAGTTTCTTCAAGGTAGGCAAAATAATCTCAGTTGCTTCTTTGTGATTCTGTTTGTTTGTTTACAATGAGGCTCTCTGAGTGATGTAAATGCATTTAATTTCCACGAGCACTAATAAGAAATCAGTGAGCACATCAAGAAGTGAATACATGCATTTGCAATATGTAATGTACTCTTGGATAGATGCTTAACTCAAAATATATTTGACAACAGTGTGAGAGATAAACATGTGGAATGAGTGGAAAACCTGGAGGTAAAGTGCTAATTCTTTCATGACATCAGCTCAGTTGGGGTCATGAAGGAATATTGAAGAAGATTACATGTTACATGTGGAAAATATACAAGTATTTAATATTCTCAGCTACGTATTGTGGGATTTAACAGAGCATGTATTTCCAATTAAATGTTTTGTTTCATCTGCAACTTGCCTGTCTTCAATCTAAATTTACTGGAAAGTAGAAAAAAACCCCATCTCTTTTTCGATGTTTAATCTTATTGCAAATAGTGTTTTTCTACTCAAAAATAGTGAATTGTATGGACAGAATTCATAGAAGGCAAGGTCAAGGATCTGAGCAAATACTTCATTATAAATCCATATATAAAAATAACTTCGTAAAGAATTAATTGTGTGTGTATTATCACTGGTTTTAAGCAGCACATGAAAATCAATGCTCTTGTTTGAACTCTTAATGTGACCAGATTGCTGCTCTTCTGCATATTCTGTAAATGTTTTAGTCTATCTACTTCTAAGGCCTTCAGTTTGATGCTTCATGTGGCATGGGACATAAGCTCTTTCTCTGAAATAAGGTTGTTTGGGACATGGTAGGATTTGAACCACAGAAAAATTTCTGCTGAAGGTCCTCACCTGCAGTAATAGGCTCAGGAAGTGAATGCTTCCAACATGGATAATGCAGACATCTCCAGTAATGGTGTAAAGGAGTATCCAGGGAACTACAGGCCAGGTGATCTCACCCTAGAAGTGACTCTATCACTGAGAACTCCTCAAAGTGTCACTCAAGGAGTCACCAAGATTATCAGACAGACTGAGACTTGTGTGGGGAGACAAGGCAGAAATATCTTTCTCTGTGAGGGAAGTAAAGCACTTCAGCAGATTGCAAAAGAGGTTGTGAAGACATCCAAAGCCTGCCTGGCCCTGAGTAACTGGGTATTAGTGGAGCTGTTTTAAGCACGTTGCACTACTTGCCCATGAGTCAGTTTCAACCTGTGTGATTCTATGATCCAAGGTGTAACTCACAATGGACGTGGACCAGTGGAAAAAAAAAAAAAAGATGGAGTTTCTGAACCTAGTATGCAGAAAAAGAAATGTAAGCATCTTCCATCTGCTATTTATTCTCCTATACTCTTCCAAGTTCTTATTAGAGTGTGCCAACAGCCAGGATTTAGTCCTGAAAGGTCTAATATTTCAAAGATTGAAAAAGGCCAGCCCAATTTGAGATGCAGACCATAAATAAAAATTTTTCATATGTAGACAATAAATAAAACAATTCATAGCAGCAACAGCTCATCAGAAAGGTAAAAAATGTTACAATCATTTACTTAGGTTATCAAGAATGAACATAATTTCAGAGGAAGAAAAATAATTCTATTAAAAAAAAAAGAACAGAAAGAAATAATGTGTAGATCCTGCCTTTTCTAGTCTATGAGGAGACTTTAATGAATTATTTAATGTCTTTTTGAGAGACCATCACATAGTGCCATAGTCCATCTTCTTCATTTTTCACCATTTCTTCAGTGTACAGGAAAGCGAATTTGCTGCTGAGGCTCTTACTATCAGAAGAAACCCAAGGAAGCTGCAGGTTCTGCTTACTTGAATTACTGTTATTAACACATTAGGGGGAAATTGAAGCAGAGAAAGCATGCACAACTTATTAGTTGCAAGTTCTTTTACTGTTTTGGAGAAACCTCATGAAATGGTGCAGCAGCTGAGTTATTACCACCTAAATTCAGAAGCAGTTCAGAATGACAGCACACAATTTGAAACCATCAAATGTGGACACACTTGCTGCAACCTTCCTTCTTGAAAACATACCTGAAAGCTCTGATATAGATGTGACTTACATTTGAAAGAGAGCCCATTTTTAATATAGCAGATTTGTGACTGATGTCTAAATAATGTATATAAACCCAGGAAATGATTTTTTAGATTTTTCCTGATACTTCCTAACGTGAAGTCATGCTTTTAGTGGTTTACATAAATAATGCTGTGTGGTAAAGTATCGTCTGTATCTTTTACACCTCCTTCGCAAACTCAGCCTGGATGCAGGCCAGCAGTTGGTAATTGGACCTTGCATGTTTTTAAACTTGCATCTTTGGTATCACTCAGCCTTTTTGTATCCCATTGCTGAATTTCCTTCCTCTGTGCTGTGGATTTTTCACTGAATGTTATTTGTGTTTGTAAAATGAACCGTGCAAAGGAATATTTCCATAACATGTGACACTGTAACACACTTACAAAGGTAATAAGGTAATCCAGTTGCTGGAAATTTAGTACTTTTTTTTATTTTTTATTATTTTTTTTTTGTAATAAGAGAGAGAATGGAATGTGCTGAGTATTTCCAGATCTGCTTAGGCTGGAGTAACTACTATAAATTAATGCAAAACTTTCAACAGAAGTGATGAGCTGTGTGTGTTGCTGTGTCTGTTTTGCCTACTAGTTTTTCATGAATCCAGGGATGTGATTTAGTTTTTGGGGGGTTTCTTTTTGGGATTTTTTTTGGGTTTTTTTTAGGATCCATGCTTCTGAGTTCATGTGAATACTTAATTTTTTCAACAATTAATTTTTAATCATCCATAATTCTGTTATCTTAGGAATCTATATATCTTTTTTTCTGGTAGTATATGAAGGTTTAACTTTTTTTTTTTTTTTTCCTGACAATGTTTGAAAAGCTGCATTTTTAGCTGGGAAGGGTACATAGAGTGTGGGCCCAAATACAAAATGTATTTACATAGCTTATGCACACTGTCATTTATAGCTCTTAATTGCTTGAATTTCTGACCAAAGTGAGCTTATAAGACCTAAGGTTTAAAAATAAGCTTTCCATATACAAAAGATCTTTAGATTTTCCTTTAAGTTCTTACACTACTATGTTCAGAAAAAGAAAATAAGCTGTTCCTAGAGACTGCCAGAATGGAAACTAAAAGAAATACAGAACATACATGTTATCTGAAAAATTGAGTCAATCTTGTTATTTTGACAGTCTGACTGGTTTTAGATAATGAAAAGGACAGTAGCTGTGGGCAAGTATTTGAGCATTGACTTCTGCTAATTGTGGGTCCAGATGTATAAAGACAGAAAGTTACAGAGCATAAGCCTACAGCACTTCACAGTTGTGTGTTTGCTAAAAAGCCTTGTCTGTTCCCCCTAAACTTTTCTTCTCTGCATGACTCCAGAGAAATCTTGAAACTGTTAAAAGGTAGTCTTAATAAGCAGAATCTTTACCTGCAATAGGTGTAGCATATTAGTTACCACAGTAAAACAGATGTGGTAAAAATTTCAGCTGTTCAGATGTTTTTTTAAAACCTCTTTAACGTGCCTGCTGCTATGTGATTGCCAAGATTTTACTGCTAAGATACCACACTAGATACTTATTTAAAGCCTTTTAGGTTCTATTCTTCTCTATCTTGACTAAGCAGAACTTAGAATTAAACCCTTAGAGCACAGGTTCCTATTCTGTCTCTGAAGTTCACCAGAAACACTCAAAACAGCAGATATTTTAGTGCTTCGGCATGCAACATATTGCCATTAAATCTCAATAATTTCTTGTTTTGTTGTTAAACAAAAAATTTTGCTCTGCTCATGTTTTACCCATGGCTTCAAGGAACATGACATACACACAGTTTTTAAAGATCCTTGAATAATTTTTGGTATAGCATTTCACTGCTGACTTGTGATACAGATTTGTGTAACAGAACTGTGGAACATAAGCCGCAGAACAGCTGATGCATAGTTTTGATTAACACAGCTTTATCAGGTCATGCAACTGCTGGAGTAGAAACCACAGGACTAGTTCTAGACAATTATGAATGAAGATGATTTCAGAGCAGAAAAATATTCAGTATTTCGAAAAGGGTAATGACAATCGTCTGACTACCCCCACTCCCACACCCATCTTAAAGAGAAAGCTTAGCAACAACACATCTCTGGGAAAAGACTCATGAATTTGAATGAATTGCTAGTCAGTAAACCCACTCTATAATCAAGAGAACAATACAGTTTTCAGGAAATGGGCAATAATAAGAGAAGTTAGCAGCTGCGGTTATGTTTCATCTAAATCAAAGTGGGCAATCACTGATTAAATATCACATTAAATACATACATTCTGTCTCTCTGAGAGTTTGACTGTTTCCTCAATCAAAAAGTTATTATGCAAATTAAATGCAAACAGAAGGGAGGTGTGTCTGAAACCACCTTAACTAATATGTTGCATCCTGTAATTGATTTGATCCATATCAGGCTCCTTGTTACATGAAATCAGAGGTAATTTTACTTAGAGAAGCGTTGCACTGTGACTGATATAGAAAATACTCAGTGACTTCACCATAAAAAATAGTTTCAAAACGTTTTGATTTACTATTCTCTTAAAACTTTCTTATTACATGGTAATGTTGATGAGAGCTACACACAAAAGTAAAGAGGACCTCCAGTCAAAATCATCCTTGCTTGCACATTTGTTTTCTTACTAGAAATATTTATTAATCTCTGTATACAAATATTTTCCATAAGGAAAGTTTTGAAAACTATAAATTTTACCACTTTCAGATTATTTCATCTCTCCAAACTCTGTTTTAAAAAGTATTTCCTTTTCTCTTACCCACAATATATATATAACCTTATTATGCTATGGTGCTTAGTAATGTTAGATACTGAATCAAATTTACACAAGTGTAAACAAGGCTTGGAAAGTGCTGATTTTTCTATGTTCAAAAAAGTGTGTTCAAACTTAGAGTTCAAGAAGCTATTTAACTGATGCACTTCATAGAAACTGAAATCTCATTCATAAAAAGTACAGTGTTAAAGTCTGTTAATCATTTTTCCAAGATATCTGAATTAGATTAATAGTATTACCCCTCTTTTATATCAGGGAAAAACGTGGTAAACATTGTGGACTGACCATGACAGGTGTATATCTAGATTTCAAAAGCAGAATTTCTTTGACCCCTGGCTATCAGAGGTGTTATTCAGAGCTGAAGTAGAATATATCCAAAAAGATCCATGTTCATGGATGTAACAGTTTTTTGTCTTCCTCTTAGACAGACTGACAGCAGTCATGCACTGAACTACAGTTTTATTTTTCTCCACTCTGGATTTCTGTCTTTGAGGTGCCATGCTCCATATCCCTTGTCATAATCATCAGCACAGGGAAAATCATACTGAATTAAGGATGTTTTCAAGGCTATTTTTAGGTTTTTTGACTCAGGCACCTACTGCCCATGAGTGTAAAGAATGCATAGGTATCTCAGATCTGTTACTCCAACTGCTGTCTACCTATTAAGTCATCTCCATTTCACGGTTTTTAAGATATTGCTGCCACCTGGTCAGTATCTTTAAAACTTCCACTTCAAAATGTAAAATGTTAGCAGATGCTCAAAGGAAGTGCATGGAAGTCTATATTAAGGATACAGAATAGCTTTCACACCCACTAGAATCATGTCTCCTGCTCATGTGGTGAACATATGCAGCTTGTTGTCTCAGGATTTAAACTTAGGCTTGCTTTCCTTTTTTATTCTCAGCAACATTCTGAGTTTGCCCTTCATTTTCACTCCACAGTTTTTTTTCCGTGCTGATTAGGTAGGTAGCATTTTGAAAAAAAAACCAACAACTAAACCCCCATATATTAGCCACTTCTTAACTGTGGTAAATATATTGAAAAATGTAGCAGTGGAGAGTCACCATCTGTTTAAACCTCAATATGCTCACAGATTGGGTGGCTTAAAAACCTTTGACATTATTACTATTATTACTATGACTAAGTAGTTCATATTTTGATGCAGCTTATTTAATGAATTAATGTCTCATCCTGGTAAAAAAAATGCAGTAACAAAAATCAACAAAGTAAAGAAATTAACTTCACAAAAAAAGAAGCACACTCAAAAGCTGAGTTTTTGCACCCTGAATGCTCTTGGCTTTATGGCATCAATAACTCCCCCGGCTCTGAGCTTAACAATGCCATTTAACCAAAGTAGATAGCTTTAGCTGTGTATTTAAAGGTGAGTGATTAACAGTAAAATAGTGAGCAAATTCAGCTAATTAGGCCTCACATTTAACACTCCATGGAGATGAGTGGAATCGTTTCACAGTAATCTTCAACCTTGTGTTTGTCTATACTTGTCACAAATGTGCATCATTCTGCATTGTCAGGGTTATCTAACTACACAGAAAAACATTGTTTCAGGAGGAAGACTTTATGCTGGAGTTCTCTTTAGAAACACACACAGGAGGAAACTAATTCCTTGGAATTAATGAACTTTTACACTAACAAATTTCTTTTGTTCTTGCCCATGGCTATTTAATTTTTTGCCTGTGTCTAATTAGCAGCTGTTGTGACTTCCTTTCTTTCTTTTTTTTTTTCCTATTATAGGAAAGTGATTCTTTTAAGTTTCTTTTCTTTCATATGAATCGTTGTCAATGTCTTGACAGGCTCCATAGAATTTGCACAATGGCTAAAAATCTGAAATTGCTACTGCATTTGATGGTTCATTAATATATGACTGTTTGTGGATGATTCACAATTTAAAATGTTATTACTGTTTATAGGACACATACACAAAGAAATACTCTAGTGAGAGAAACAGCTGAAGAAATTATTATAAAATCAATAAATTTCATGTTATAATAATGAATTCTTATGCAGGTTTAGATATTGGTCTGATTATTTCAAAACAATAGAGCACTTGCATGCAGTTAACTCTTTCCTAGTTTTAGATTTAAGCCAAATGGGTTGAATATGTGACTGAGCATCATGGGAAAACTATAGCTTGCTTTACAGAACTGTCTCAAGCCTAAGCAGCTACATTAAAGAGAGTCAGGTTTATGCTTTTCAGAGCTGATGCATGTGAACCCTCTGCCCTAAAATAGATCAGATGCATCAAACTATACAGAATTTTTTTCTCTTTATTTACTAAATTACTAGGCCAGATTAATACAACTACCGCGTGAGAATTATAATACACTGTCAGGAATGTAAATGAGAAAGTCCAAGCTAGTTTTGAAATAAAAGAAAATCACCTGTATTTAATGAAAAACAAACTGTGATAAATAACATGGCACATATGATATGCTGTGCCATGACACTGCAAAAGAATCTGAAGAACCAGAACCTTAAAACACAAATCTTATTTTCTGAAATAAGTACATTTTATGGCAAATAGATGCACAGACTTGCTATACTTGTTCAAAGGCAAACTGGAACTCCATGTAAAAAGGGAAATATTTTTCAGTGGGCTGCATCAAGAGATCAAAGCAGATTCTTTTCTAGAAAAACAAAACTAAATGAGGCTCCTATTGCATGCATCGCAGGCACACAAGGCAAATAAACACTTTTCCTAACTGAAACATCTAAGTCTAAAATTTCACAAGATTAAAATTTCCTCAATTCCATTCAACTTTTATTTCAAAGCATTAATGGAAATTATGTGAAGTTATTGCCTCTAACGAGGACTATATCAGCAGTTGATTCTGCTCACATTAGTGCAAACTGACAGTATCCCATTTTCCAAAGGCCTAAGGAAAAATCCAACTTTTATTATGTACAAGATCAATACAGTTACTTTTCTTTTTCTAGGCAGACTGGATTATTTGCATAATCTCTGGCATGCATTTCTACTCATTCATCTTCTGGACACTGAACCTGTAAAGCCATATGCAATGTTCAACTTGATATATTGAGCATTTTCCAGTGTTTTTTGTTTTTTTTTTCTTTTTTGTTTTCAGAGAGTTCTTGAATTCTCTTACTGTGCAGGCACATCCTCTAGGTCTGTTTTCTACAAAATATAGTTTTCACCTGTCCTTAAAATTTCAGGATATTCTCTAGGGGATTTACAATAGTCTTATTTGCCAATGGCTCTCAGTCCCAATGGATAATGAGTCTGATCACAACAGTGTTGTTAATCAATTTGTTCCTAGAAAACAGTTACTTAGGTGTGCCAATGAGACAAATAGTTGGGCAGCCAAGGAAGAATGTTGAGGTTACTCCACTCTTCTGAGCAAATGTCTCTCCTGGAGATGTGTGCCTTAACTGTGAAATTCAAAAAGATCCATTTGTAACTTATAATACACAGGAAAACATTAAACCGTTAATCTTTATATATTTATAATATTTATGTTATTTATCATGTTTATATAATGTGTATATATATATATATATATAATATATAATATATATATAATATATTATATTATATATATTATTTTATATATATTTTTTATATATATATAATACTGACAAAAATCCACTTTGATTGTATTGATTACAATTAATTTGGCAGAAATTAAGTAATAATTATCATTGACTGGGTTTGATCTTCTGTTAAATTTATGTCAATCCATGAGAATATTTTTTTTATTAAATACAATAATCCATGGTAAAAATTCTTTTCATTTTTCTTTTTTATGCCATTTCCCAAAAGACATAATTATTCTGATTTTAATATAGCATTACCATGTCACAAATCATTGATCACAGAGATTTGCCTGAAATAACAATGAACCTGGGGTACCTGAAAGCACTGAATCTTGGTGCAAACATTATTCATTAGCTCTTGTATCTGTAGCTAGGGACACTAAGTAGAAGTTCAGTTTGTTGGTTCTCATTAAATGGTGTGCACAGTTTGCTGTAAGATTCTCCTTTCTCCTAGAAAGCAGGGAAAGAGGAATGATGAGTGTTTTATGAACTTGCATATGGTTGTACCTAATCATGCTTGTCATATGTGCCTCTTCACTTAGTTAGCATGGTAAAAGAAGATGAATTTTGATCCATTCATAGGTTAACAAATAATTTTAAAACATGATTAACTGTGTGGATTAGCCAAACTCTTTTGTGAATGTAAAACTTCTATTAAATTGAACTTTGTTAGAAAGGTATTGCTAATGTCTTAGGTAATTATATTTCAGTACTACATATGTATACACACAGGTAATAAAGAAGCATGTTGGGACTGGAATACAGGGTCCATAATTTGAGCAGCAGAACTGTCCTGGGACAGTCCTGCTAAGTTCAGTGGAATTTCACAGAGAAGAAAACACCCTTATGTTCACAAACTGATGTCTTAGATTTCTCCTTAAAGGCAACATATGGTGAGTATCAAAAAGCTATTTCCTCCTAATTTTCAGCTTGAACACAGGAGATGTTAAATGATATAATACAGAAATGTGCAATACAAATGTATTGGCTTACATTGCTGTGCAGACATCAGGTTAATGAATGTTGAAGTGCATCTCCAGAAAATAATTTTATTTCTCCTAAAATTATTTTTTTGAGTCAAGAAATAATAAATAATATCTGTAGATTTTCTAAGAAAATAAAAATTGTTGTTAAAAAATGCTGCATGGATATACAGTAGATCTGAAATTTGCAGGAATTTCATATTATTTGTATTTGATTTTCTCTAAAGTAGAGAGATTGCATTTCAAAAACAAAATTTATTTTCAGTCCTAGAGTACAATGATAATTTTATTGATAGTAATGACACTATTATTCTAGGCAAACAATTATTGCTAGAGCAAAGTCTTTGCAGTGGCTGTGGGTAATAGATAAACTGTGACTTTGTAGAAATACTTTGCCAATGGCACATAGAAAGAGCAAAGAGCAGATGATTTTTTTGCAGTGCCCCAGATGCAGATTGTAACTCAGCCACAATCTGCCTTCTGCCATCACCTCTGGGTAGAATAGACTAGTACAAAGCTCTATACTTCATGCAATTATATGGCCAGGTGCCACTGTGTTAGTGCAGTTACATTCTTGGGGAAAGAAATAATATCAAGGCTCAGTCTACTTTCTTCACACCATTATAGAAAGGGGAAGTAATGGCTCTGCAGAGGTTGCTTTCCCACCTCATAAATGAGGATGGTTTCCCACTGGTAATGTAGACAAACCTGTCTAACAGGCAAAAAGAAGGTTACTGAGGTAACATTAAGTGGAGCTGAGCAAAAATTAAAATTACTGTTCCTTGGGGAAATTCAGCTATTTCAACACTTGGTTTTTGTACCTAATTGAGTTGAAAAATTGGACCTTGTCAAAGACCAGTATACTATAAAAGCTACTTTGTTTGTGAGGTGGTGACATTTTATTTTGAGTTCACTCAGCCTTAAAAGGCAGTTCTCTATTGCTCTATATTTCTATATACATCTTACATTAATGATAGTGTGCATCCACTGGAGTATAGGTTTCAGAGGATGCTTGACCATTATACAACCAGTCAAATAATAGATGATAATAGTTGTCTGGCAGTGTCAGCATTCTATTAAGGAATAAATAAAATGCATACAAACTGTTTGCAAAAAGTTATTATTAGTACACATTTGAACAAAACCTGATTTAAACTGTGAGACCTTCATGTAAGAACTCTAAAAATATTCAATAAGTGATCCGATGAAGATCCTTAAATACTTCTGTCAATACCTTCCTCTACTTAGACTTAATAATTGCTATTAAATATTTTAATATAAATGACTGGATTGTGCTTGAAGGCCTTGTTTCTTTGCAAGGAGGTGGAAAGAAACAACAGCCTTGTCCTAACAGACAATGGTAAAATGAGTAACAGTACCATTAAAATCTACCACCATGTTTACAGTCACTGGAACTGTACCACAAAGAACTCTGAAGAGCTGTGCAGTAATAGCATATCTTAGCTATCTGTGAGTAAGGTAGCCAGTCAATGTTTTAGCCTGCTAAAAATATTTCTAGGGAAAAAAACCCCATCTGGTGCAGCAAAACCACAAGGGAAATAATATTTTTTTATAAGCTATTCCTGCTAGAAAAATAACAAGGCCTTCTGTTTATCATTATACTTATGAGGCAACTGCAATGAAATCATAAAGGTATTATCTTATGAACTGAAAAAGCTTTAATTTATTTTTTTCAAATCACTAAATGGCTCACTCTTCCAGGTGTATTGCAAAAAAGGAGTCAATTTCCTTCAATGAATTTGGGTTCAAAGGAATGATATGGTTGGGTGACACAGGGCTGCCTTTGTAGAGAGAAAACAAAAAAAGAAGATTTTTTATAGATTACTACCAGCATTTTCTCTAAAACTTTTATATGGGGGACATGCCATTAATTTAATGACATCAAATCTAATTTCCCTTATTATGTGGTACATAATGATGATGTATATGCAGAGATTTTAGATTTACTTTAATGTCCCTATAAATATGAAAATATACATAGGGACATTGCAGATGACATAATCCATACAAATATCAGTAGCAATTTTACTACCTTTTTTCTCTGTCTCTTCTGCCAAAACAAGCACCTAATTTCAGAATGCCTTCCTGGGAACTACTTCTTTATTAAAAGGGAAGGAAAAAAAACTCACAATGTGACATCTACAAAGCAGTATACCCTTTTCAAAAGTTAAATGAAAACTTTAGGGGTACCATTTTCAAATTATGTGAATAATTTAAGAATGCAAAACATCTTCATAGACTTAGTTTTTATATTTGTTACTCAACTTTATTTAAAATAGTTGATGAGTTATTGCAATGAAGTGACTATATTTTTCAGATAAGAGGGTCCTGCTCTGAAGATTGTCAGTGAGAATTCCAGATGAATCAACTATCTGCTGGTAAAATGTAATTTCCTAGTCAGGTTTACTTTCCCACAGAAATAGTTTTTTAAGTATGCTCACTAAAGAGAGCTAGACTTAGGTTGTAATATCTTCTCTGACAGCTAACAAAGGAAAGTGACTTATTTACTTTCAAGACAAATGACTTTTCCCTAAAATGGTTTTATGAAAAGTTTTTTGTACTTAAAACTTGAACACAGTTATAAAAAATATGGGTTCTATGAGTTAGCTTCAGATCAAGTTTTGTGCCATTGTGTTACTTCACAGGGGTTGAAGAATACAGATAAGGGAATAAATGTAGAGTTGGAATGGGAATAAAAGAACAAGTGGGAATAAACAGGGAATATTTAATCTGGGAGCTAGGCTTTGTGCTGGACAATGAAGAATCACCACATCATAGGAATGCCTGAGCCTCTTAAGTAGATATAACTGGAAAAATGTAAAGTAGAAATGCTGCAAGTTATAGGATAAAAGATTCCTAAAGAGCAGAAGAGATTTGGAATAGCGAAATTCTGAATGTTAAAGCAGACCTCACTAGATCATTTACCTGTAGAATGCCTGCTGCCCCTCATGAGAGGCTGTGTGTTCAGTACACAGTGAGGTACTGTGAGGTTCAACGCATTTACACTTTTGGGGAAACAAGACTGATGAACTGCACATCTGTGCCTGCATGACACTAAAGAAAAATGCAATCCTAGGGTAGACCTCATCCTTTCATAATCTTCCAGTTTCTTCCATAGCCCTTAGAAACTTAATGCGGATGCTAAGAGCAAATAATCACTGACTTTAATCATCCTTTAAGATTTGAATGGGCAAATGGTTGGTACTGTCTGAAATGCCCCTCTTAACCCTTCTGAGGGTGCCTGCCTATCCAGAAAGAGACTGAGAATTCAAATGTTACTGCACAATCAATATCTGATAAAAATAAGTTGAGAATATCTTCATATTTCTTCATTGTGCCTTTGGTTAAAAAGAATATATCGCAGATTTTAGACAAGTATTTTGTTAAATTATCAGAATTTGATTAGAAACATCAAAAAGGGGTTGGTTGCTGTATTTCTGTATTATTTCTTTGAAAGTTTGAATGAGTCACTATGTGGCAAACTTTTTGATGACTAAGCTTAGGCTATAAAAATCTGAAAATGAATTGATTTGATGCATATTTACAAGAAATATATATATATATATATATATATATATATATGTATTTAGCAGTGACATTCAAAAAACTGCTAAATATAACTAGGTGCACTTACTAAAAGAGACTACAAAAACATAGACAACATGCAAACAAATCCTGAAAAAGGGTTTGCATTAATTATTGGCTGGTGTCTACACATTGCTTCTTGTTGAATTGCTGCTTCATGGATATTTCTCTTTGTTTTTTCATGTAGAAACAATTGACAGAATTTGTTTGTTAAACTGTATCTGGAATGGTTAAGTCCTCTCCTAAGATAAAATCCTTGGTAGCATTTCTCATTAGAGAAATTTTAAAGGGATATCTCTCTATAGCCAAATCCAGCATAAATAAGAAAATATTTTCTTTAAGATTGAAGGATCTTATGAATTTTTATTCACCTTCTGAGAACCAGAAAAAAATCTGATTGCAAATATATATAATGTTCCATAGTTATGCAGGCAATAGTAGCAAAACCATTACGAAAATTATAGCAGCAGTAACCCTTTATTATTTTCTTGCAGTCAGAATCAAATGTCAAAGTAGTGGATATTTTTCCCGTCAAAAAGATGGAAAATAAAATATCTATTTATTGTGCCTTAAAATGTATTCTAAATAAATATCAAATTAAATGAATAATTAACAATAAAAAATAAACCATTTTTTTTCCCCTCCAATATTACAAGAATAAAATAGTTTTTTGAGACAGGTTTCAGGATTAAGTGTCAAATGAATGGAGCCAGATGTAACAAACAGAGAGCTGTTTTATAGTTACTCCTGCATTTTGTAATGCCAACATGGAAATAATCCCCACAGCTATTGAATTTTGGACAAAAGTCAAGAATATTAAAGTGATTTGAAAGAGAAAATAAAAGTTACAGTCAGACAGAGTATATTTAGAAGTTTAGCTGCAAAAAAGAACTGCCAAAGAACATCTCATCTGTCTTGCAATGCAATATGTAATAATCAGCAATATTTTTGAGGTAAATTTCTACATTACAAGAATGAAATGCCAGTGTCTCTCTGCTAAGTCTATCTGTAAGGCTAGGTTAGTGTGTGCATAAAAATGACTTACAGATGAAGGTACAGAAAGCCTTGAGTAGCAGTTTAGGCGCCATCCAAAGGCATAACATTATTTAAAGTACTTGCGGCTCACAAATGCGCTCTCAACTCCTTCATCTGTTGTCTCCAAATAGGTAGTCATTTATTGCTTCATTATACAATGAATAAATGAGCATCACTCCATCTCCTTCCTATTGGCTCTGCAGTTGCAAGCTGAGTCCAGGATTCATATTATCCATTCTTTCATGCCCAGTTGCTTTTGAGGATAATTGAATGGGTTACTTCTTTCATTCCAATGTGTGTGGAGTTAAAGTCTGCTTAGAAGAAATGTAAGAAGAATATTCTTTTTGTCTGGTATACTATTATGGGAAAGAAGCTTTAATTTATAGTCAGACAGCTTCCTTTAAAACACCAATTTTACTGTGCTGATATTGTTCAGACATTGTGGAGCAATGGATTTTGGTGTGGCACAGATTCTGCAGAAGCAAAACAAGCTTATAGAAACTCTTTCCACATGTGATACACTGCACATGTCTTTTCTGCTTAGAAAGGATAAGAAACAGATGGTGCTTCATGTTTTTAATTAATAATTCTGAGCTTCTGGGATCTACCTTTAATTTTAATACACATGAATTCCAAATCTCTCAGTTTTGTACTAGTTTATTAAATACATAATGTAGTCACATATTTGTGTTTTGTGTGGTTTTTGGTGTTTTATTTTTGTGTGGTTTGGGTTTTTTTAACTCATGGATAACATAGAGGTAGTTTTCCTTATTTTGTACTTCTGTAGCAAAACTCAATGGGTCCTGTAGAAATCATACCACTTAATTATTGCTAAATATTTCCAGTATTATATATTGTCTGATAACGTGCATGCTGTGAAACTTTGTATTCCATTGTAATTCAAATCTGTTTATCAAACACTACAGCAAGGGTCTGTAAATAGATTTGAATAAAATTCCAGTGGAAACTGATACCAGTTGATATTAGTGATGTGGGGTACATCACTGATAAAAATGAATTTTATTAGTGATAAAGCTTTTAAAATATGAAAAAAAAACCCTTATTTTTAAATTATGAATTATTTCGATTATCCTTGGCTGCAAATGTTGAATGTTTAAGGGAAATTGCTATGGAATCATTTGTACTGAGAATTTTAAAAGGATAGAAATCATGAAACAAATGAAATTCACTGAGAAGCTGAAGTATCTGAATAATTTTTAAACACCATTAACTATAAATGTCAGTTTTGTGTTGGAACTAATGCTTCTCTGCAATGAAAACAAGGATTAATTCTTTTGTGTATACACCACTGCTGAAAATACAGGGTTACTCAGCTGAAATGATAGAAACCTAGAAGAGTCCAGCGTATCTAATTTTCTGTCTTTGGCATCCACTAAATTTATATACTGTTTTGATAAGGATGTTTGCACACAAAACTTCATTTTCCATTAAGTAGTCATGCTATCTGTAGTGAAGAAAAATGAGGCAAATGTACCATAAGCAGAC
The DNA here is from genome assembly GCF_049639895.1 of Pseudopodoces humilis. NCBI lineage: Eukaryota > Metazoa > Chordata > Aves > Passeriformes > Paridae > Pseudopodoces > Pseudopodoces humilis. The sequence continues at coordinate 33,446,354 of NC_142204.1, read as the reverse complement.
AGAAATGAAGCTTCCATTTAAAGATTAGAAGAAAAAACTGTTTTCAGTGGGTGTTAAAACATGATTGCTTTCAAAGTCATGAAATAACATTAAACGGTGAAATAAAATGTCGGGGTTTTTTTGACAAAGAAAGATATTTTCTAATACAAGGAAACAGCACGTTTTATCTTTATACACTCTTTGGTTTTGAGGAATTCACTACACATTTTTCTCTCTTCTCCTTTATGTCTTCTTTGTAGTAAATATATGTAATGTCTTTTGTTTATACGAGAATCAGTTTTCAAATTTGTATGTCTTCTTTCCCACCTATTCTTTAGATATTTCTGCTTTTGCTATCTGAAGAGTCTGAATGTTTCTGTTTTCTTTGCTTGCTCTGTTTCAAAACAGAAATGTCCACTCCAACATTTTATTACAGGTCATATATTTTTGTTTTGTTTTATTTTCCTCATCTTTATTTTGGGGTGGTGTTTTGGGTTTTGTTTTGTTTAGGTTTAGATTTATGATGTACTGCACTAGATATTACTCCAGATTTCTTTACTAGCATATCCAGAACCCTGTCTGTCCAAAGATGAGTATCAAATAAGCTTAAAACCTCAGCCATTCCACATAGCATTTCACTACTATTTGCTCATTTTTCACATGTTTATCAACCACTATGCTTGGAGGGACCTTGATGTACAGACCCTTGCTTTGCCTTGCCTTCCTTTTCCTTCTGTTTTCTTTCTCTGAAGTAAAGCAGTATGCTGGAAAATTCCAATGGATGTGGAAATTACTATGGAATTACATTAATGTAATGTTATTTAAATTCTCACTAAAACCAAAGGAGTTCACTGTGATTCCTGTAAATATATTGATTTAGTAATTTATAAATTTTCTATCTACTGGCAATACTTTTTAAAGTAGTAAACAGTTATTACTTCCTTTACTATTCACTGTGAAGGATCATGCTGAATAGAAATTATAAGGGACATAGATAGAAAGTAATTCCATGTTAGTGCATTTTTTAAAGTGGTTAGAATTCTGTTACTATTCATGCCAACTTCCTTTTCCTTTCTTTAGATCAAAATAAATTGAGCTGATGGTAAGTCTGGAGAAACCAGACTGTGTGGTGCTATGTATGGGTGTGAGAATGTGAAAAAAATTGGAAAATAAATGGGTTCAGGATGGAGTCTGCTCATGCTTGTAATGCCTGTATGTGTGGTCTGGAGAAAGAGGGGGTATGTGAGGATGTGAATAAAGGAAGTGCGTATAAGTATAGATGTGTGCAGGAAGTAAAAAAGGGTGGAATATGGGGTTAAAAATGGTTACAGAACTGAGTATGAAGAAGACACATTGTTACCTGATGCATTCTTAAATGTCAATAGGAAGATGATCAGAATGCAATAATGTATGATGCTTTTGATTTATGTCTTTGGTATTACTTTTATGAAATGGCTATTTTCTTTAATAAACCTACAAGAAAGTACTGGAGACAAACTTTGGTCCTAAAATTTGGAAGATATTATTTTTTTTATTTTCAGAAATGTATACCTTGCTTGAAAAATTAAAATATTCTTTTAGTAGAAAATATATTCTCAAAGTAAAAATATTCTGAAAAAATTTAATTTATTATTTCCATGAATAATAGTAAACATAAAAAGAATAATGGCTTTAAGATTATAGCCACTCCTTTAACAACAGTTGCATAGATCATTGCTTTTTATTTCACCTACACATTAAAAGTCTTTTTTTTTTTTTTTTTTTTTAAGCTGAAATAGTTTATACACCTGGTCAGGGGTTTCTTTGAAGGACAGGTTAATTTAAATTAAAACAGCATATTAGGATGCAAATGTAAGAGAGGAAAAGTCTTCAGTTAGGTTTAGAATATAAAGCAATTTGTTAAGTTTAAAAATTAATTTTTTTTACCATTTCACTTGTTTGTGAATTTCTCTACAGAGGTTGTTAACATTGTTTGAGCTACCAAAGCACAAAATTATATTTTCAGACATTCCTGTTGGGGAAAATATAAGGATTAATCACGCAGCTCTTGTGACTCCATGACATGCACTTTTTGAAAACTGGAAACAGGTTCATGAATATGAGAGGAAAGTATTGATGCGTAACATCTTGATGGATGCACATGGAAAGGGCATTGCAGAGAATCTTGGGCTACTGCTGTCTTTGTTACTTTTATTCTATATTTACTGAAAAAGATCTTTTAAGAAAAAAAATCTAAAATAAAATGAGAAAAGGGTTTCTACTTAACATTTCAGTAGTTGTTTTCTTATAAATTTCTCTCTCTTTTTGTTAATAACAGGCTTTGAGCAACCAATGTGTTGTCTGTTTATAGGTTACACTGGCACCTAGTTTGGTGAATAGAATACTGAAAAGCATTTCCAGCACCTATTTGACATTTTCAGTGTGAAACAAACATTGTGCTAAAGGCCATTTTAAAATCACTTTACCTTCAGAAACCACTGAGTTTTGAAAGATTCTCAATCAAAAGCAAAAAATTTGTTATCCTTGGAAAATTTTGAAGATTTTTGGTGTCATAATAAATGTGTTATTCCATTTTCCTTGGAACTGTGCAACATCGATATTGTTCTGTCAAAAGTGCATGCGCCTGTGGAATCACTGAAATGAGGTATGTCACAAATACAGAACAGCTGAGGGTGGAAGAAATATCTGGAGATCATCTATTCCACTGCCCCTACACAGAACAGGTGCATCGAGAGCCAGCTCTCAGGGATGTGTCTGGCATGATTTAAATGTGTCCAGTATGGAGAATTCAAAATTTCTCTGGTCAATATACTGGAGTTGCTGTTGGCATTCGCATTAGAGGATAGTTTTTACCATATGGCCACAGCTCTTAAAACTGCTCTTGTTTGTGCTTCCATGTGAAGGACCTGTGACTAAGTAAAGATTAAAGTTAAGTTAAAGTGGTTTTAAAGTTGTTGACAGGGAGATTTTCCTTGACTTCATACTGGCAGGATCAGCTCCACCTCCACCTAGAGCTCACTTCACTCAGTTTGCACTGTCAAGGGAAAAAGAGTTCTTCAGTAGAGGAAGAAACAGCAACTTTTGATCCGCTCATCCCCCAGCCTGGACTGACTGGGAGTTGTCCCAGCACAGATGCAGCACCTTGCACTTGGCCTTGTAAGACCTCATGGGATTCCCATTGGCTCACTTCTTGGCTTGATCACATCCCACTGGATGGCATTCCAAACCTCAGGTGTGTCAATCACACCACTCAGATTGGTGTCAGCTGCAAATTTTCTGAGGTTGCACTCAATCCCTCTGCCTATGTCACTAATGAAGTTATTAAATAACACTCGTATGGCCCCCTGAGGAGTAGCACTTTTCCTTGGTGTCCATTGGGACTCAGGGTGATTGACAATTACCCTCTGTTCCTCATCCACTGAACAATTCACACACTGAATCCACCTCTCTCCAATTTAGAGACAAGAAAGTTCTGGGGGACCATGGCAAAGGCCTGTAACTTCCCATAAGAGTACTCCAGTCCCAGAACTCTTCCTTTCCTGCCTCACTTATGCTAATGATGCCATAGCCAAAGCTTTTAGTTCCTCTCGTTTATTCCTCATATTGTGTGAATTATGGTACAAATATTTCTAACACACTTCAATGTAGTCAGCACAGTGTAGGCCACAGTCAAAAATCTCAAACATTGTCATACTGTCCCCAAACTTATCACTAGTATGCCTAATTTTATCCTGTCCTTCCTCTGAACTTATTTTAGAGCTCTTTAACTCTTTTACATTATTTCTTGTGTTGTTTGTTGATGAGCACAAAATGCAAAATATTAGTCACTGTTATTTTAATTCTTTTTCCTGGCCTCTGCGGTCTTGAAAGGATTCAGAAGAATCATTCCCTTTTAACAGTATGTATCAAAAACATTTAATATCATATTGACAATGTGTAAATATAAATCATTAATATTTATAGACTTTTCTAAACAAAGACTCTTATTAAGAAATAAAAATGAAGATCGTTACTTTGTTTACAGTCTGAAAGTTGAAATGCTTTTTTTTCTACCATCAAAAATCTAACTCCTTTGATATTGACAGGGTTTTATACACATTGCAAATTTCTCTTTTACCTTCATATGTTAAAATGAGGTCAAGAAACTAATTTGCTTTTGTTGGACAATAGCCAATTAGAATGTTTACAAAGCTAGAAGGTGAAGGGTCTCTGTGTAAAAGGAAGGGATGACATTTCTGTCTCATGAATACAGTGATTTAATTCTTTGACCTACTGTTGGCAAGAGCTGGTTGTATGGTGAACACTTTCAGGTCTGACACATTCATTAAAATAAAAACAACCTCCAGACCCCTCTCTTGGCAAAATACAAAGTTGAATGTTTAACTTGCATGAGATTCCCTCCTCTCAGATGATCTATGATGTGACTTTGAAGGTTGCCTTAACAAAAAGAAAGGTAAGAAAAGGAGAATCTCTTTGCTTACCTTCCCAGTCTCACAGAGGCCATGCAAAAAAAGAAAAAAAAAAATAAAAAAAAAGATAAGGAAAATATTTGGAAAGGTTTATAATGTAAACACAAGCAGCTGGTTTAGACAGTGCCACATGTGCACAAGGACACATCAGGAAATCCATGCTGAAATTCATTTCGGCCCCGTAAGAAAGGTCAGAAGGTTTAGACATTTAAAGTAAGTTAACTCTTTGCTTATTTGACCATTAAACTGCCAGCATGAAACTATGTTTTAAACTTACGATAGTCTGAAATCTTAGTGGTAAATGAAGTCTGAAGACCTATTAACCTGCCCAAGATGTGAACCAGAGGCTGGTTCAGCTTCACTGCTATCTGCACTAGGGCAGAAGAATGGACAGAAAGAGGTGGAAAAACATCTGACTCTTATCTTTGCTTGGCAAAGTTAAGCAGCATAAATAATTGTCAATGCCAAACTTGGATTAATAATATATCTTTATGTATCTTTGTATTACTGTGAGACTAAGTTGATTTCACACATTTACCTATAAAATGCTTGCCATTTTCTTTCTATGCATTCCTATTTAATGTAGGCTATGAAAGGGCATTTGAGTAGCTAACTCAGTTCAACCTATTTGCTTTTGAAAATTATTTAGACTTTTCAATGTCAGTTCATATCATGATGAATTTAATTGATAAAATTAAAGTCTATTAATTAAAAACACTGCTGATGTCTTTGAGTTTGTTTCCCCCCTCCCCCCCCCAAATATTCATCTAACATATTGTTTAGGTATAATGAAGGCCACAAAGAAATAAATAAAATAGCTATCTAATGTAGCATTGTATATGATTTTCTCTGTGGTATGTCTTAAGTTCCAGAACATACTTTGTTTGGTTTGCTATTTAGAAAGTGCGATAAAACAAACATATCTATTAAAAATGATGCACATATGCATGCTTTGTCCTATAATTGCTTACATTATTAATCAAAGCCTAAGCAAAATACAAAGACCAAAATACAATAAACATCAAAACACAGTGAAATAAAAGGCAAGTCCAGTGATCTATATCACAGATTCTCTGTGTATAAAATTAATGGAAACAGATTATTTTTGGTTTTAATGCATAAGATACAATTATAATAAATTAAGAAAACTCATGATTAGAAAATCTTCAACAGCTTTTTTGCCTACTGAATGGTCTGAACTGGTCTACATGGACAGAAGTCACTAATTTCCATGAAGGAAAACATTTTTCTTTAGGAAATACCATGAATAAAAAGAATGAAAAGCTCTATAAACAATGTAAATCACTTTTTAGTTAACTGCTCAATCTCCTGGCCTGACAAAACCCAAGGGGCTTGTGGGGGTTGTGGGATGTGTATGAAAAGTACCATTAATTGCAGTTATAGTGATCAAGGACATTTTCATGTGGCATGCACCACTTCCCAATACTGAATGAAATTAACACTGGATTAAAGAACAAAAACTTTCATCTGGCTCAAAACAGCTCTTGTTTCAATTTTTTTTCTTTTTAAATACTGCTGATTTCCTGCTAAAAGGTTGTCTTTTAAACTCACAAGTAAAACTGTGCTATAAATCAATTATACAAATTTCACCACCCTTAGAAACTTCCCAAGCAGAGGGACAAGTTTAGCTGTGCTTTAATTAGCAAATTATGTGTGTCAGAGACTGTAAAGTGGCACTGATGTCAGTCATCACTGACAGGCAAACCTCCATGTCATAAAGGTCTCTGCCCTGTAACACATGAAACTGCTTGCTGGGAGTAGTTAGTCCATGACCCACAGGAACCCTTGAGCTGCGCCTGAGAACTGACTGTGTCAAAAAAAAAACCCGGAACAGGCAGAAACTGCTTCAGGAGCTGTTTTAGCAATTTAATAGTGGTGACAATCAAGTTCCAGAGGCTGGTACATTCTCTGACACTGTTTAACTTATTAATATTGACATCATCTTCAGGACTGCTGCCCATTGCACTTTGGTTGCTGTAGGCATTGTGTATGCAAATTAAAGGCATGTTGATGATGATGATGTTGATTTAGACGATGATGATAATAATCATAATCATAGTAATAATATTTTGGGCTGTTGAACTTCCCTGTCTGAGAAGTTAAGTACAAATAAAGCCTCCGACTTTCTAAGCCAGAGTGACTGTAACCAAGATGCCCTTTGAGGTTCATCACCCCTACATACTCTCATCCCAAATGTGGACAGACACAATTCTTTCTCATAGGAAGAAAGATGTTTCCTCTTTTCAAGATAGACTTTCTAGTTTTCAGCTCCCAGAGAGTTCAGAATTTCTTGAAATTAATTGCCTTGTTCAGCTCAAAATCTTTAGAAAATTTGAAAACTTAGCTCATCTAAGATTCCAGTTCAGAGAAAGTCAAAAATATTGTCATTTGTGAAAGCAAGATATCTTGATGCCAAAAAGCCCCTCATAATTTAATAATTTAATCCATCCTTTCTTATGAATAAAATCAAGAAAATTAATTAATTTTGCTTTGGAGTAGTAATAGTTATTCCATACAACATATTTTCACTCTGGTTCACTCTCTGTTAGCTTCCACCCTGGTAACTCAGGTAGGTAAAAAGTAAATTCTTTTCCATATTGAAACTAGGCCTATTGAGAGCACTTCTGCTGTCTGCATGGACATACCTAATACAATCAGTAATTTCTGTAAATCTATTAGCCTTTGTGGTTTTGGTGATGACACTAAAAACACCTCCTCTTCAAGATCTAAAATTGTAGCTTTCACTGATTATTTTTAACCACCTGAATCAAAGTAACATTAATTAAATAACAAAAGATCCATGTCTTCATTTCTCTGCTGACAGTTTTTTCCGCTTCCTTCCCAGAGTGCTTCCTTACATGAAAAAACATACACCATAAACATCTTTTTTCTGGACAGTGTTTGACAGTAAGTGCAAACACAGTAGTGGAATGTCAGTGAGCTCTTTTGAAGTATTGGAAATGCAGTCTTGCTTCTCCAGGTGACAATAAAGACATAAGGAAAATACCTTAAACAACATAAATCTATGCAAATATTCTTCAGCTTTCAACAGTTTTTATCTTGCTTTACATTATTAGAATATCTGATAAACAAATAGAAATTGCCATCATTAAAAAGCATATAATTTTAGAATATAACATAAATAAATAGATAAATATATACCTGAATTTCCTGCTCTGAATATAGAACTTGACATTTTTAAATTCAGAATACTTCAGCATTGTTCATTATTGCCATTATGGATTAACGTTATTACTGTATTAAAACAAACTGTTACCAGATATTCTCTATTGACCTCTGCTTTACTTGAACCTAAAATTCAGTGATTTGATTTTAGTTTCTTTGTATACTTGACTTTGCTAAAGTAAATTAAACATTTGATTTGAAAAAATAAACTCCTTGTAAACTCTTTATATCTTTAAATAAACACCTAAAATGCACTAAAAGCTTTTAGAACATTCAGTCTTTCTGAAAATGTAACCCCAAAACTAAGATAATAGTCCTTTAGAAGATTGTTCTCCTTTCTTTACTGTTGATACAATACCTCAAGGTCCTGTTTACACACTGTTCTGTATTTTCACTTAATCCAGATCTGTTTTATTTCAGAGTGCAATCCTGCAAAAAAGATAGCTCATTGCAACACGGCTGTCATTGAGCCCTAAATTAATTTCCACACAGCAAAAGGGACAGCTTTCTACTGTGGAAGAAGATAAAGATGAAACCTATTTACAAAAGAGATAAAAAACATTCTATCTTTGGTGACCAGTTCAGAAAATGAGTGAAGTTTGTAGTCAGGACAAAAATATGTTCATACTAAAACTTATGATTTTATCATAAAGCAGGAAAGATATGTAAGTAACTGTACGGCTAAATTATTTACTTACATTTCCTCATACTATCTTTTTCAGGAATACATAGTTCCTTCAGGGTAGGAACTTGGTAAACATCCTAGGAATCCTAGTGACTTTTCTCATCCTATTGAGGCGATACAGAGAGTTTCATGTGATGGCAAAGTCTTTACTTCCTACCCTTTTTTATAGCACACTATTTTTTCTTATTATCTTATTACAATACTTAAGTTTTTTTGTATTTAGATGGAAGAAACATCCATAACTTAATTTTTTCTTTCTTGTTTTCTATTATGTACAAATACAACTGGCATCTGGACATAAAAAAAAAAATTCTCAATGTAATTTAGCAGAGTTCCTGGAAAATGTTTAAGTAATTGAAATAACCTTTAGTAATATGGAATACATTGAAACATCCTTCAGTTCTAAAGAAAGGGAATTATTTAATGGTCATATATTGACTTCATATTTGTACTCTGTGAAGCTGCAAGATTTTCTTCCTTTCTTTTAAATGAACTCTGTCTTGGTGGACTGTGCAAAAAAACATGTCTGAAAATTGGATTCCCAATTTTTCCTTTAACTGAAGGACTTTTAATCTACCATGTGTGGTATCAGGAAAACATATGCAACTAAGAAAGCTATTCTATGAATATTCTGGGCTTGGTTATATGATGTAATACTAGTACATTATGGAAGTTTGAATTTGTACAAAATTCATTTACAGCTTACTAAACTGAATGTTTTCATAAGGGTACTCACATTTTTTCTCTTATACCTCTCCCTTCATATACTTTTTGAGTCCACTTTAAAGAAAAACGTTTAAATCAATGTGGCAGTAATGTTAGTGTAGTTAGGAAATGGAATGAAATTAAATAAATAAAAAAGTGGAAAAAAAATATTTATTTTAGACATAGATATTTTTACTTAGACTGATAGAAGACAATGGAAATGCTACCAAAGACCTCTTTGTAGCCTGCTATGTATTATTGTAAGAATTGTAAACAAACCACATCAACTTCTTAGGTATGTCTTTGCTGAAGTAAAATCTTACCCAAGGTGTGCAAAAACATTAGAGATGGGTTAATATTTTCAGAATTACTGGATTGGTGGAATTTAGGAGCCTAATGCCTATTTTCTTATGACAGATTTAAATACTTTCAAAACACTAGTGATAAACAATATTGTATCCCTTATAACTGTACTATGTATTTTTGGTTTTCCTAACAGGCTTTTGATAGACTTATTAGAGGTTTGGGTTTACAGAGCTTGGCTCTTGTATTTATTTTAATCAACTTTTTTCTCTATATATTTTGAAAATTAAATGACTGGTGTTTGGGTTTTATTCCCTCTGAAAGTAAGAATATACAATCTTTTGTTTATGCTCTATACTTCATAATATTAGTGTTCAGCTCAGTTAAACTATTTATTAATTCTTCCTTTCAAGAAAATTCTTACCTTTACAGACAAAATTCTATTTTTTAGCATTATTTTCCTTTGCTATGCCTTTCTTTGTCACAACATATATTCTATCTTATCATTCTTCTGTGCTTTTTACTTCTGGCACTGTAGTGAGAGAAGGAGTTTAGTCCATGAATACATCAGCTAGGCAGAACAACCAGCCAGAATTCCACTCTGAATGATCATTCATGCTACTGTAGCTTCTACAAAGCATCCTGTAGGCCAAAATTCTCTTATCTGATGATTGCATAGGTGTTCCACTGACTTTTATGGGAGGTTTGAGAAAAAAAATGAAAGAGTGAATTTGGCTCATTTAATGTAATATTTAGAATACTTTGGATGAAAATTAGCTACTGAATATGCAGTAAACTTTGCGAAGTTTAGTATCTCATCCATATTGTGTATTGCTTTACTGCCAAATCTTGTACTTCAACTAGAATACGAAACTATCAAAGAACCATCTGTAGATGTAAATATTTGGATACTTCTCAAACACTTTCTGGATTCAGTGTTGCTAATGGCAGGGATTGTTTTGACAAAGTCGGCACTTAACTAATAAGGATGGTGGAACTGGAGCACAATTCCATAGACATAAAACAATACAATTACAGTCAGTTTTCATAAATTTTCTGAAACCACATTCCACTACAAATGACAAAATTTTAACCATTTTACTCTTAAAGAGTATATTATAAAATAATCTCATCAAATAGAAGTGACAAATGTTGCAAGGTATGGCTCAATAAATAGACTCTTTCTTATCACCTGCTTCTCAACTATCTGAAACCTGTTTTACAGACCTTTCTGACTGACCTAATTTCATAAGACACGTATATCACACATACATATTGGAGACAATATTACTTTTTCCATTGGATTTCCATTAGACAAGCAGTCTATATGGTAAATTATTTTTTTCTGGCCAGTTAATATATCTCAGTATTTTGTGAGTTGGTCTTAAGAGGAAAAAAATATTTTCATACTATCTGGTAATAACAGTGCATAATATCCTTCATAATGTAAAATTAAATATCAAAAGTCACGAGCCAAGTAAAAAATCTTGAAATATCTCAGGGACAAGAAGGTGATTACAAGCCATCAGCATGGATTATGGTTGGGGAAATCAACCAAACTCATTGTCTTCTCTGAAGATATGATTGGCTTGGCAGATGAAGGAAGAACAGTGGATGTTTTTTACCCTGACTTTAGTAAGGTTTGGGACCTGGCACCCATAACTTCCTCCTCATTTCAAATTGATACTGGACAATAAACATTGTGTCTAGTACAAATTGTACTACACCCTGTGGCACCATAGATAGTGAGGTGGACTGAAAGCCAGCTGAACTGAATGTAAGAAAAGTCTCTTTATGGTGGGGTTGATCAAACCCTGGGACAGGTTGCCCACAGAGGTTGTGAAGTCTCCATTTTGGAGATACCTAAAACCTGACAGGATGCAGCTCTGAGCAGCCTGTTCTACTTGCTCCTGCTCTCACAGAAGAATTGGAATAGATCATCTCCAGTTGTCCCTTCCAGCCTCAGCTATCCTGTGATTCTGGGAGTGTGTGAAGGACTTTTTTATCCATCAGTTGTTTACCTATTCTTGAATATAGACATTGATATAGTAACTTTTATTTCCTTAGTTTTGCTGAACCTGCTGTTTTCTTGTCAGTAGCCATACTTTAAGCATGAGTGTTTTCTCTGCTGCCTGACTGAAGTGCTTCCAAAGGCTGTGCACAAGATGGTCAGGAGAGACTGGTGGAAGTTTTCTTCAGAACATCATTACAGTGCAAAGAGACAGCAAAGTAGGTGCAACAGTGTTTTCCACATTTGCCTAGGATTAGAAGGAAATCCCTGTTCCTCTGACTTTATACTACTGTCATGTAAGATACATAATGTGATACTGTTTGTGTTTCCTTGTTGTTGGAATACACAAATTATTCTGGCACAAATATTTTACACTCTTCAAATAGCTTTCCCAAACATCCAGAGTTCTGGAAATTCCTTTCCTACAATTGTTGAGCTAGTAAATTTGATCACAAGGCTCCTTGAGAAAAGTTAATGCAAAAGTTTGTAAGTATATCTGAAATGCATTAACTTTGTGTGAATTTTGGCAATGAATCTGTTAATGATTCTGTATAGTCAAAACCTAAACCTTTTGATACGGAGTATTTTGAATGAAACCACCAGATTCACTGAGAATCCATTGTCCTGGAATTTGAGTAGGCAACTGATGATTTTGGAACATCTACCCAAATGAAAATCAAACATTTCATTTTCAAATATACCAAAGCCAGGCAACTTGTAATTATGTCCTCAAATCAATGTTACTCAGTGCACAATGCCTCTGTAATTTTGGGAAGAGAACTACAAAATGGGTTGTGCTTCTTTTAATTTTCCTTAGGAAAGGTGAAGTGATGCTATATTTTACAGTTTTTTAATTATATATTTTTTGCTAATTGCATAAGAATTATCACCTCGGTGTGGAGACAGATCTGTAGAGCAAAGCAGTTTCTCCTGGGAGAATAATAAGGATTATAATGAGGGCTCCAAAGAGGATAAACTTTTAAAGTTGGGAGCCTGCACCTTGTATAGTCTTCCAGAGTTATATTTAACAGATCTCTCATTTTCTTCTGAACATTAACTACAATTTCCAGGCAGTTTGCCTGCTGAAGGAAGCCCACTTGACCCTCCTTCTATGCAAACTGTTTGTTTTCTGACAAAGAAATAATTTAATTTCAGACTGAATTTTAATATAGGCTATATGATTTTCCTGATCATTATGAAGAGGAAAAGAAATAGCTATTTCTTGTATGAAAACATACAAAAATACTGTATGGAAAGAATGGGTTCACCTAGTATCTTTTTTTTCAAAGTAATTCAGTGAAGGAATTATAAATGTTAATTTTTTCCTCTCCCAATGGCAGCAAAACGTAAATGAGCTAGTTATGTCCTTCTAAATGCAGTTATTAATCAGTTTTGTTGCCCCATGTTATTTATATCCATATTTATGCAAATATTCAGGTTTGTTTCCCAGATGGGTTTCATCCAGTTGCAGCAATCATACAAAGTGGACAAAGTACTGATCTGTTCTATCTTATGCATATACAGATATTCAAACATCCCAACAGATAAAAAAAGCAAACAGGTGAAGTAAACACACAGATGCATACATATGAGTGTGTAGACACACACCACATACATGAAATACTCAGACAGCTTATACTAAAATAATTTCCAAGAGCTGGTATAGACAAGACAGACCAATGATGTTCTAAGACATTTTGGCATGCTATTTGTTCTTTTTCTTTTTTTTTTTTTTTCTTTACGGAAAACTTGAGGTTTTTCAATAAATTTAATTTTTTGTGGGGGAGGCAGTGTCTTTAGACACCACCACAATTGTTTCTCCTTATTCTACATAGACTACTTAGATGAGAATCCATGTTCTAATATAGTATTTTAAAACATTTTTCTATATTAAAATAATGCACTTCTACCAAACAATGAAGGAAATGCTCTATGCAAGCTACATGAATTAAGGTGTATCCAACATACTACTTCTCCAAATGCACCTGACATAATTTATATCCATGAAATTAAAGCATCTTAAACTTTTAAACTTAAAAATTTTCCTTCAGCTGCATCCGAGCAAGCCTCCTGAGTATGGTACTATAGCACAAGATTAAGGGTAAAACTTGGTCTGACATTTTTATCATTTATTATGTTCTGAAAAGGTACATATGAATGCACTCCTTTTGTATATTGCACAGCTTCCTTGACTCCAACCAGTGAAAAACTACCTACTGGAATTTGGCTCATTGCACTTCAAAACAAAGTTAAAAAGTTCAGCCACTGTGGTAGGTCAGAGACAGTTACTACCTCCTCTGGTAAGCTTCAGTAACAAACTTTCAAGTTATTACCTCCTATAGGCTCGTAATTTCTACAGAATTATAGAACCAGCTGTCCATAGTATAAAGTTAACACTGTCTTGAAACTCCCTGCATAAGGATGACAATCTCAAAATTTTTGCATTATTGTGAAGACTGAAATCTCACTTAGGATGAAATACTGTGAAGTGGCTGCAGATGAAAGACTACACTAGAGAACTATTTTAGGTGTTCAGCTCTTGTGCTTAACATAGCTGAGATGATTTGTCAAAAAAGAAAAAAAAAAGAAAGATTTCATAATTAGCTGAAGATCAAAGAAGTATTGGGTTCATTGTCAGAAAAAAAATTAACCTGGTATACTTTCTTGATGTTCTCTGCAAGCAAGAGACTTTCTGACACAGTCATTCTATCAATAACTATAAAAGAATTGATGGATATTTTGGCAAATGGTTTTTTAAATTTGCTTAGCCTCAAGGAATTATTTTTGTATTTAAAGTTAATAGGAAATTGGACTCTAACCATGTACTTCAAGTGCTAAAAAAAAAAGCATTTAAAATCCAATTGCTGACAAGGGATGACTAAGAACTTGTTGCCAGCTTTTAGCACATAAAATGTTTTTGCACAAAAGAAGAAATAAGTCAAAGGTTAGAAAAACTTATTACCCTTCATAGAAACCCAACAGGTTTTTTACAGCTTTTAATCAAAACCAAAATAATGCACCAGATATGAATACAATAGAGCTCCTGTGACTGTACAAAGAACTGGTGGGTAATCTCTGCTGAGACTTCATTCCTTAGGATGAATCTCAGCTACACTGGAATTCATAGTTCAGTACCAAAATTTATAAGAGACTTTTTTTCTTCTTTTAACTCATAAAAAAAAGAAAACAAAACAAAAGAAACACTTCCTGAAAGACTTGGAAGCTAGTACTGGGCTACATAGTGAAGGATGAAATGAGTAGAGGCTAGAGTTTTATCCAAGCCAAACCTTGTAGCGCTTGGCTTCCTCAAACAGCAGCTCAGACTTAACTCTCAGTGACACCTCTGGAACTGTCTCCGGCTTTTTAGGATGTCCTGGCAGCCTGCTGACCTGTGCACCCACTGGACATTTCTCAGTATACTTGATCTTATTTCCCAAGAGATGACCCCACACACTTCTTATTGAGGTTGTATCATGGAAGGACCTACCTCTCACTCTGACCTCGTGTGCTGGTCCCTGCTCTGTTGGGACAGCCCATGGGGAAGGAGAGGCTCTGCACTTCAGGTGAAAGATGTGATTGGGCATAAGCACCTGCCTGCCTGGGCCTGCGTGCAGGGCTCACTCCCCTTGTCGTTCTTTATCACTGGCATTTGTTACCATTTAACTCATGCAATGACAAAAATTAAACTGGCAAGGCCTATGGTTGAACACATGTTGGCTGTTGGAGTCAATGGAATCAAGTATTAAAAGTTATGAAACTGTTAAGTGAAAGCCTCAAGAGACAGTTGCTTTTCCCCTCTTTTCTATTTTATTCCTCTGGTAATAACTAATTGGGGCCAGAACAGTAGAAGTCACCAAAAAGAAAAAAATTACAAATTTATACATCTTTTGGCCTGCTCCATCTCTCAGGGAACCCATTGGGAACTTTGATACTTTAGAGCTGTAAGAAAACTCTGCTTCCTAAAAATGACCAGCCTGCTGAGGTTTACTTTGGGATATTTGTGCCTGGATACAATGGTTATGTTAAAGTCTACTCTGTTAAGCTCCATCTTTCTGAGAAAATATGAGTGTTAGCTAAACAGCTTCCAGTTTTGAACTCAGAAAAGAGTTTTGGAGCTTGAGGTGCAACCCCTGCTTTTAATTTCTTAGCCTCAAATTTCCAATATCTTCTGTTTTAATGCAATCTATTTTTTTTTTTCTCACATGCCATTTTTTATTGTTGCAACACAGCTGTTTTGGAACTCTTCATTCATCATCACCTGTAACATTAGTTCCATTTCCTAGGAAATTGTTGACATCTGTTTAAACACTGATACTTTTCCATTTACATGGATATTTAACTCAAGCTTGTTTTAGTGTCAAATATACTGTCTTGAAAGGATACCACTTTTTAAGTCTAAGTTATAACTTTTTAAGCACTGATGTATTAGCATGAGATTGAAGCATTGTTTCCAAATAGTTTCCACACAGGAAGTAGGGCTGAAGTTCTTTGAAACTGCCACAAAACCAGATGAGTCTACCTAAACTTCACAAGTTGTCTGCCACCTCAAAGAAGGAATAAATGGACTGAGTAGACTGAATGTTTTATTTGATTTGTAAATCAGTTAACACTTGTGGAGATATTGCTGGGGACCCGGTTCAGCAATCATAATAGTTAATATGAATTAATAATTTTATTTTAATGGGTATTTGATTAAGTGTTAGGACAGCCAAGATATTAAAAATCCCAAAGGTAGCCTTTGACAAAGGAAAATGTCATTTACCCCTCATGTTTTAGGTACCGTCTTCAGGCAGTAAGAAATGCCTGAAGCTATTTAAGGAGTTACTAAGATAGTGTATTTAAATATGTCACCTTTCCTTAACTTCTCATGCTGTATTATTTAAAAGACAGAAAATAAGATAATAATTATCAAACAAATTGTGTGTTGGTAAATTGGACAGTAAAAATGTGGGAACACTATATATTTAATTTATTTTTTCTGACCAGACTTGAATGGTCCTGTTTTACATTCTGATATTTGCAGTGTCTGCTTATGTTAAGATGAAAATACTGTATTTCTAACTAAAAAAAAAAAGAAGAAAAAATATTGCTATCCATTTTTTTTGTGAAGTACTTCTCATTAGCATTTCATATAGTACAGGTGTGTTTGTCTGTGATCTGACAAAAAAGGAAAAATCAGGACACAGTTTTACACACATCCTAAGTAAAGAATCCACTAGTTTTAGGTTTCCAAACTAACCATAAACTGAGTTTTGTGCCTTACAACTTAGACCTTGTAATTGTGTATGCACTACTTTGTATTAATACAGAATCAGTTCAGGTAAAGTCAATACCATAGGTAATCAGACTTAATGTGTCATTTAGCAGTGACAGAATGTGAAAAAGATATTTGAAGCATCTGCACTGGGAGGTCTCTATCCAGCTGTTACCAGAAGCTGTTTACACCCGATGAGATAACAGTGTTTGTTCTACCAAACCCACTGGCCTACAGAACTGCACAATGCCCATGGTGTAAGGAGAACTGGAAGTTCTCCAACCCCAGTGCCCTGCCTGCTCATCTGTCACCTGTAATTTTGGGGTCTGTGACCACCAGAGAGACTCCTGGGACAGAAGAATGCATGCATAAAGGGGAGGGGGAATATGTTAATGATTTTGGGGAAATGATTAATGTATGTACATTTAGTCTTCGTTGGACATACACACATATCTACATACATATTCATTGGACAGTCAATTAGTATGTACATAGAACAGGGTATATAAACAGAAACTTGTTCTCAGCATGCACGTATTTGGGAGGAGCTATTCCCCTCTGCACCCAGCCAAATAAATAATGCCTGCTTCTCAATGCTACAGGGCTGCTAATTCCACATTTTAGTCTTTTTAATTTTACAGATTTTTTGGTAACACAATAGATGAAAGGAAGTAAGGAACAGGGTCATCACTTATTGAACAATTTTCAGTTTGATTCACAGAGCATGTCAGTGGAGGATTTTTTTAGTTCATTTAACCTTCAGTTGTTTCATGACAGAAACAACTCCCCATTAAAACATGTTCAAAAGAAGACTGAAAAATCCTTTTAGAAATTGTTGATACAATACTTTTAGAAATTGTGGATACATCACAGAGTGATCATGTGTTTGGAGTAATAAAACGTGAGCTCTTCTGACTAGTACAGTTAGATTAAAATCCATTTTAACTGATCCTTTTGTATACAATAAGTCACCCAGTAATCAACCTTCTGTGGTCCTGACATCTCCCATTTTGTGTTCCTCATTCATCTCCTGATTTCTTCCTCTGTTGAATTTCATCACAACTGACTCTGAGATTTTGACAATGTCGATTCTTTGCAAAGAAACAGACTGAAAATACATGCAAAGAATTTAACTTGGAGAGTGAGGCTGAATAGAAGTGAAATAAAAATCATAATGCACTTGCAAAATCAGCAAAATAAGATCAATTTATTATGCTCTTATTCAGACAGTACTTCTGAATCACTATCACTCAACTCCAGAGTCCTTTTCAGTGACTTCCTTTTTTAACCAAAAACTTGGTTTTATACTTGACAACAGTTCTTAATCAAGAAGGCAATTAGAGTTTTACTCAAGACTGTAATTTTCAGTCAGAATTAAAACTTATTTGATGGATCTCTTCACCCTGATATCACACAGTCTTCAGCCGTCAGCATCTTTATTTCTGTTTTAGTGCTTTAATTTAAAGTCATTCTCTCTTGTCATGGTCTCGTAAATAGTCTCACCACAGAGCTTCCTATTTTTCCAGGTTGAATAAATCTAAGTCTCTCAGCCTTTCCTCGTAGGAGAGGTGCTCCATCTCTCTCATCATCTTGGTGTCCCTCCTCTGGACTCTCTCCAGCAGGTCCATGTCCTTCCTGTGCTGGGACCCCAGAGCTGATGCAGCCCTGCAGGTGGGGTCTGAGCAGAGCAGAGGGGCAGAATCCCCTCCCTGGCCCTGCTGCCCACGCTGCTTTGGATGCAGCCCAGGACATGTTTGGTGTTCTGGGCTGGGAGTGCCCATGGCTGGCTCGTGTCCAGCCTCTCACCCACCTGCACCCCAAGTCCTTCTCCCAGGGCTGCTCTGATCTGTTCATCCCCCAGCCTGGATTGGTACCAGGGACTGCCCTGACCCAGGTGCAGCACCTTGCACTTGGTCTTGTTACTCTGCATTCCCATGGGCCAGCTTCTCGGGCTTCTCCAGCTCCCTCTGGATGGCATTTCAAACCTCAGGCATGTCAACTGCACCACTCAGCTCGATGTCATTTGAAAATTGCCTGAGGTTGCACTCAATCCCTTTGCCTATGTTATTAATGAAGATTATAAATAACATTGGGCCATCTCATTAATCTCTTAGTTCTTGCTTTCTGGCCTCAGAGTTATTTTTCCAGCTAGTATAATTTCCAGAAAGTGAATTAAAAGCAGAATATAAAGCAATTGTCTAAATGTCCAGACCTGAAAGCCAAAATATTTTTATTTTAGATCTTTCCATATGATTCTCACCTGCCCTTTCGTAGGAGGCACCACTTCAGTTGCTGGAACCAGTATTACTCTACTGCTGATCCTGAAGGATCTGCTTGGTCAGATAAAATTATTGTCTTCATACCTAAGTAAGACCTGATGACTGAATCTTGAAAACACCCTTACCACAGTTTCAGCTTCTCTGTGTGAAATTAGATGTTGTGTCAGCCAGAGGTCAGAGAACTTTTGTCCAAGGTTCTTTTTCATTATTGTTCTGTCCAAAAATGTTGTGTTTGTATAACTCTTAGTGGCCAGAAATTACTACTACTATGTTTATTTTAAGTATCAACATTGCTTCTAAGTTTATTTTTCCTTACCAGAAAGGTGGAGCTGCAGTGGTAGCAGCATTCCAGGTAATAAGCTAGCTGGTGTTTGTGACCCTCCTCAGTATTTATGATTAAATTCTCCATGCAATTTTCAAACCTCATAATGTATCTAGTCTCTGTAAAACAAGATCTTTTCAGTCTCTGGTATATCCAGAAACATCTTCTACTGTTTTGATACGTTAGGGAAGACAGGTCTTATTTTCCTAAGCACGAGGCTGCATATACCTAAAGGATATATCTATAAAGAAAAGACATTTGACCCGTGGAAGCTTACTAAATGTTATTACTAAGATAATTTAGCTTTTAGAACTATGTCAATGGTTTTCTTATTAGTAGTAATTTTTTAAAAGAATAAATAAGAGAAAGCTGTTCCTTCTGTTGTTGATTTCTTGGAAACCATATGTTCCTTCTACATTTAGTTTTGTTCCTATTTCTTTTTTTGTTAACTACCACCCCTTCCTATAAATCCTGTTGTTTTATATTACTTGATGATTTTGCCACCTTGGTTTCAAACTTGATAGCCATCATACTCTGTTTGTAATTCTGAAATAAAAACATCTAGAAGATTTCCCTGATTCTTTCCACCATTTTCTATTACAGAATAGAGAAATATCACCAAAAAAATTTATTTTTAAATTTTCAATAATTTTTGACATTTGGATTAAAACATTGCTTGGAATACTGTTAATTGCCCACACACAGATAAAAGGGGAGAAAAATTACATTTTTTTTTTATTTTTTAAGTTTTGAAGACCTTTACACATCAATGCATTATTGGTATCGGGTCTGTAATTTTACTTTTTTCCCCAAAGCTTTCTAAAATTTCTGAGTATAAACATAGAAATATAAATAATAAAACTCTTAAGTAACCAGTATAATTTAGTGTATTACTGTACAACCGTAGTTAGATGAGAGCTTTAACTCCCTAAGCTGCTTGGAAATAAACCAGGCTTGGATAAAAACTTTATAGCTTTGTTATCACAAAACCAAGAGTTAATGAAAATCCTTACTACTGAGCCCTGATATAAAAGATAAAGTACATAAAGTATAGTGCTATGTTAATGCAGCTGTCTGGGAAGAGATTAGTTTTATCTGTACATGTATGTACTCAGTCAGATGCTCAGTAATCATAAAGGATACAAGTTCAGAGCATTAATCTTTACATTCTCAGCTAATGTACAACTTTCACCTACAGATGGGTTAATCTTGCTCACCCAAATGCTGAGCAGTGTTAGCTTTTGGTTCCAGGATTTGGAAATTTACCTTAACAACTATATAACACAGTTTATTTTATGCAAAATGGTGGAAGCATTTCATTGCAGAATAAAAAGAGCCCTTAATTTTTCAAACTGGTTGTATTTCTATTCTTGCAGTATCTCAATTATAATAGCATTGCTTTCAAAGGCTTTTATTTCTTTGACTATCTGCGTAATGCAACTAATGCACGGCTAAAAAGCATAGTGTATTTTTATACTTCAGCGACAGAATTTTCTCATGGTAAAATTTACTTCAAAATCTTGCTATTTTCCTGGTTGCATTCTGCTTTAAATCACAGTAAATTGCCCACAGTATTTGAAAGCACAGGTGGATGGGAAATGATCATTCTCCAGGAATAATAACAAACTATGAAGGAAAAATCTATTTCCTTTGATTACTTTAATTCAAATGGTTTTACTGCGTGATCAAGAATTGTGAATCCATACCAAACAGATAGTTTATTTAGAAGGAATCATCATTTCTAGCAAATTTCCTTCAAGTAAATGCTTTAAATCTGATACAGTGCAATAGAAAAAGATACCAGGTGCAAAGAATTTCTGCAATTAGACCCAGATATCTTTGGATCAGTCTGTAATTGAATTTCTTGGAAAAGCAAAATGTCTTCCAAGTAACTGCAAGTTCAACTTGCGAGACACCAAGAAACACAATGCAAAATATAAAACATATAAAAATAACCCAGATTCATGAAACCAATCTTATAATACACAGTTTCTACCAAGGATTCCTAGTTGTTTGTGGGATGACATTTCTGATGGCAAAATGATTTCTATTATAAAACTTCACATGATAAAATCTTAATAGCTGCAAGGTTATAAAATGGCTCTTCCATCCTTTTTAGGAGTCTTTGAAAGACATAATGTCTCAAGCAGCATTGTTTTCCAAATCCTTTGCTTGTAGTTCTAGGTAATCTTCCATAATTTTCTACAGTTTAAAATTTAAGTAAACATATTCTCCTTTTTTCTTTTTTTTTTTTTTTTAGGGCAAACAGCCTTGACATTTTTGTTTAATGCATTTAGAGAATATAAGAACACAATTCCTTTGTTCATACATATGGAATGAAAAGACAGGAGAGCATCAAGTGTAACTGCTTACTTCCTCATGAGCCATATATAAGAAAGCACCTACGTCTTCCAAGAACTGTCTTGGCTCAACTCTATTTAGTTTATGATATTTGAGAGACCACAGCAGGTGTTAATTGCATCCCATTCTGGGATGTTTACTTTGCATTACTATATGGAGTAAATGGAAGAAACATAACCATGCTAGAAATTTCCAGTCCAGCAAGCCAGAATTTCAGACCATTTACCCAAAGTTCTGTGGCTTTACAGCATATTGCAAGTCTTCTCCGAGATTAAATTTACATGTAAAATTCTCATCTTTTATAAGCCATCACAGCTAATGTAAGAAAATATAATGCTGTGAGGTCTTTTGAAGAAATATCTTTCATATTCCCAAAATTATAAACTGTGACATTTCTGGGTTTTTGTCCTGTGATTGTAATATCTTCAAGACATTTGTATTGTATATTAAGGTTGTAATATCTTAAATGTGTTACATGCTAAGTCATTTGTTATTGGTGTCATGTCCCACCACAGGAAAAAAAAATAGAAATTTTTGTTTTATAGATTCATAATCTACTTCCATTAACCAGAAGCTCTTTGTTTTCATTTTAATTTATTATTTCATACATTTTAGAAGTCTTATACTGTCTTTTCCTTAGAAATAATAAAGCAGACCTTAGATGTTCTCACATGTGCTTAATAGTACTCAAGGTTATGCTGTCTACCCAGAAAACCTAAAATTAAATTTACATGGAAATAAGAAAGGACATAGCAATTCGAGCTTTTTGCCTTTAAAGAGAGGATATACAGACCCTAAATAATTTTAGAAGTATTTGAATATTTCCACAGTGCCTCTTCCTCTCTTGGGAACATGTGCTGCAAAGACTTTCCCTTAAGGAATTTCTTACAGACCAGCTCTGTTAAACACACTCCAGAGGAGACACTGAAAGACAGGATGACTGTTTTCTATTCTTGAATAAGGTTTGTCATTTAATTACAAAACAATTCCTCTTCCCTTGCAGTACTTTTATTCATGTCTTTAGTGCCTCAGAAAAACAGGAGATATAAGTTCTGAAGTGCTGCAGCTTTGCTCTGTGGCCTTCCCAACTGTACCATACCATTATGGCTGATAAAGTTCTTCACAATACAGATTGACAAACTGGCTTAAAATCACCTCTGTCCTCTGCTGTCAGTAAACTCAAGGACTCAGTTCCTGAAAGATGTAAAATGCAGCTCCTGTGAAGTCAGTGCCCTACACTTTACAGGAATAAGATGTGCCAGAGGACAGAGGCTTCTTTTGCCTGAACCTAACCTTGGTAACTGGAAAAAGCTTCGCACATTGTGCTTAAATGCAAGGTGGGTTATATTCTTGTTGTCTTACTTTGAGCTTCCTGCATCATTTTTTCCATTTTACCACTGAGTAATTTAACCTGAAAGCTTGGAAGAGAAGGGGTGAATATATTTCTGAACAAAATCTTATTATGGTAACCTTATGTTACCTCCATAATTTTTGTATAAAATGGGAGCCTTTCAATTTCTGCTATTGTATTCAGGGCTTCAAGACTGGGGGAAAAGCTCCCTGAAACACAGAAAAATTGAGAAACAATTTCAGGGAGAGTAGACCTGTAGTTTTCTGTACACTGGTGATATCTATCCTGGATGCGCGTGTTAGCCCTTTGGAAATTCCCTCTGTCTGGAGTAAGGAAAACTTCTAAAACTTTGAGTCTAACCTGACAGGAAGTCTGGATTTCCTGCATTTCTTAACATGCAGCTTTACAATTATTCTTGGGATACCTACTTGATGAAATGTGCTCCTAAAAAAGATAAAGGCATAAGTGTCTTGATTTGATCCCAGAGCCAGCAGGCTGTATCAGGCAAGAAAGAACAGCAGGAAGCCTCTCTCCCCAATGCTGAAAGCAAATGGAATTGCTTGCTTAGAGGATCATCTGTGGTCCATTTGGAATACTCTTGGAATTATGCTTTTTTCCCTTGTCAAGGAGAATGATGCTGCTGAAAAAGCTGTGTTGGTCCAATGAAAAACACATCTTCCACTGACAAAATTTTACATGTTTCATTTTGTTTTTTGAGTATCTAGAGTTTCATCTGTATTTCATGCAACCAAGAATTATGTTGTACTTCACTCCCAACAGTATTTTAGTTTCACTGATCTTTTTCCAGATAGAAATTTAGCAGAACAGTATTTAAAGGCAAAGATAACTTTAGCCTATCTGAAAAGTACTGCGTTTTAGAGCTTCTCATATGAAGAGAATGATCTTTTCTTAAGCAATAAACATGTTTAAAAGAATATTTACAAAACACAAGGAACTAATTTACCCTTCATTTAACTAGAAAGGTTACATAAAGAGAAAAAGGAGATTTTAAATTATCCTTATAAAGAAGTTTAATGAGTTTTAACGAAATCATAGCTCTTTCTCACTACCATGAATCATTTGAAAACGTTTTAGAGATACTATTCTTACCCAAATTTTGCTTGTTTTGTCTTTGAAGGCATAGAAAAATAACTAAAAATTCAGAAATAAATAAATATTAATATTAATTTCCTCTTATGTAAGATCTTAAGACATTAAAATTAGTTCTTGGGGAAGGTCTAGAAAGATTTCAACTATATCTTCTGAACTAAATTTTGACCCCTGTTCATCTCTTTTGATGCAAATACATCAAGTGCAGGCTTTACAAAGAATATAAGCTTCATAAGGCTTCTACAACAAAACAGTTAAGCTAATACAGTATCTTTACATAAAATAATCTATTGGATAGATAGTGGTAAGATTTTTATGTGGAGATAGAAATGTTGTAGCAACTATATTGCACAGAGACACCAAATGAAGATCCCTCTACTGGAAGAGACTTTTAGACAGATTCCTCAGATCTCTCACAGCTTTTCTCCTGGAGATCAGGAAGTAATTGTAGACAGAGTCTACTAGTTCTTGCTCCTATCAGTTCACTGGATTTTGCATTGCACTACTTTTGGTTTGTGCAATGTAAACCAGCAACATAAGTTATAAAAGCCCTCAATAAATTATAGAAATTAAAACAGGGGAAAAATCCAGGATGCTGCATGTGAGAGCATTTGTGTGGGTTCAATTAACATTCCTGAACATAAAAACAAAGTTAAAGCATTAGGCAACATCAATACCTCCAATACTTCTTCCATATGCTGTTTCTGCTTTTAAACATTGGATGTGACAATCTGTTCAGACACAGCATACGGTTCAGTGTAAACACCGCTCTCAAAGCAAAGCTTTAAACTCAAGATTTCCCTTTGAAGTGAACAATGTGTTCATAAGTGAATGAGATACTTACATATTCTGTGTGAGTTTCTGAGCAACCCTCCATGTTTAGATCCAAAGACAACATTCTCACAGGGCTTTCCATGAGAGCATTCCATCAGAGAGGGAAACCATGTGCATTTCAGACATTCTGGGATCAAACCTCTGAACCAGCCTATCTGGATGACACTTAAGAAGCATCTTAGTCTAGCTAAAGTTAATGTGAAACTCTGAATGATGTCAATGTAGAATGGGTTTAACCATCAATTTGTCAAAGACTTATTTGCTGAATTTTATACTCTAAAATTATAGACCTGTATTTATTTCTCCCCGAAGACATACTCCCCAAGATGCTGAGGATGCACTATAGATAAGCAAACAAATACTTTGCTACATGAACAATATGGTATAATCATGCTTAAAAAGAAACAAACCAAAGCAGGACAAGCCAGAAAAAGCAGAAAAATGTGCCTCTGTATTCTAACAGTCTTCCTACTCTTTTCTTTGTTTTAATTTTAAGGAAGGAGGCCTTTGGGAAGGAGCTTTTTTATCACATCTAATATTATACTGCCCAGGCATGTCTCCTATTAGGTATTCTTGAAATGAAATGAATAATAAATAAGTTGTTAAAATATTCTAAATATTAAAACAAAAATAGAAGTAACGCATACTAAAACAAAGGCAGCCCTTTCTTCTTTTAATGCACCAATAAAACCCTGAATTGTTCAGGATTCTATATTTTGCTTTACTTTTTTCCACTATAGCAGGATAAAATGTCCAGGGATACAGATTAGTACTCATGTGGAAGCACTGAAATATAATTTATTTTTAAGGTAACTACCTTAGTTTTTGTAATTCACTTAGGAATCTGTGTGAAGGCTTTGCATGCATTAAATTATTTTTTCACATTTCATTCAACCCACAGTGGGACAATCAGCTTCAGGTTTCAGCTATGATTCAGTCTTGATCACAGCACATTATTATACCCACACAACCGTCATTTGCTTTTCTTTCTCCAGCTATAGATGATTGGGTTGCTTGCAGCTTTCTTAATTAAAAATCTGCTTATTTTTACTGGACTTAGGTTAAGAAGATTAAAGGATATGAAGAATATACAATTTATGACTAAAATGGAAAGTTATCTGGGAAGTAAAATGCAAGTGAAATATATGAATACAGTCTAAAAATGTAGCCTTGTACAGAACAGGTCACATTTTCAATGGAAACTTTATTGCTGACTTTAGACATCTACCTTTATATTTCTACAACACGTTGACCAATGCAAGGTATTATATATGCACATAGAAAGCCTAGAAAATACCATGGATACAGAGAGACTGATTGTACAATTCAGCAGCAGGTTTTGAAGAGAAGAGCTTTTATTCAACTTAGTCACAGAGTCAGCCCAGCTCGATTTTACCAGTAACTGACATTTTACAATTTCATCCTCCTGCTTTTATGAGAAGTTAGTCGAGATACTGGTGGATTAAAACACAAATATCTGTTCCATTATGGCAGCTGAACATGGTCCAGACAGCATGCTTAATATGTAAAAAGAGGGAATACAGTGCTTGCAACTCCTTTCAAAAAAGAGCAAAGTAACGTATGGATATGCATTTTATTTGGCATTCCTTTCGTATCCATAAGAACAGAGGGAAAAACATAGCAAGGCCCTAATAAGACTGAGCACATAAATGCAGGGGATAGTGAATATTGCTCCTCTCTGAAGCCATGTGGAAATGAAGACAATGAAGAGACCAAGTCACACTTCTCCTTGTTAATTACTTGTGCTTTATGTGTGGGACATACATACCTCTCTTCTTGTGAATTCATACCTCTCTTCTGCTAGAAAATATTGAATCTAGTGAGAGCACTCAACAGAACATATCAGTGTTCTGGAGTAACCCGTTCTCTGCCCTTTCTGCTGGCAATGCTGTAGTTTATTTGAACCCTTAAATACTTCTTAAGAGAAAAAAACAGCTTTACATGTTGGTCATTTTATTGTTTTCAACTCCATTCTCAACTACAGCTAGGAAAATCACTTGGATTGAGGACAAAAAAATTACTAAATAGTCAAGATAGTAAAGATTCCTGAAAGGAAAAATGCTTGTACTTTATATGGGAAGTTGCTTGTTAGTTTTGTTTTTTTCTGGGAATAAAACCTAGGATAAGATATAAATATGTCATTAGACCTTTTTCATGAAGATATAAAATTTTAAAGTTAAAGATTTGTATAATTTTATGTTACAAACAGATGCCACCTTGATTAAATTGGGAAGATAGACTGACTAATGAGATAGGCATTTCAAATTTTTCCCTATTTACATAAAATAAATGATGACCAGACAAAAAGAGTGAATGGATATTTAAAATAAAGATATCAGAGATAAAGAGTTGGATCAGAGATTTTGGATAAGCAACAGATGTGAATTGGTTGTTTATTAAAACCATTGGTAAAAAATCTTCTGATCAGCAGGAAGAGGATGGTCTTTTCAGCAGCAGGTGCTACTTCCTAGAATTCCATCACTGACTACTGTTGTGAGAACAGCTGCTGAAGTATGAGAACTGGGGACAGCTGGGGACAACTGGGGACAACTGGGTTTCTGTTTGTGAAAATAAAAACTTTATTTCTGAATTTTATGTGCCCTCTTCCTATCTCCTCTTGAATTTGAGTAATGAGACAGATGGAATTGTGTCATGTCCCACTAGTGGGATTGCACTGACCTACATCTACAGCATTAAACAGAAAATGCTAGAAATGTTTGAAGATTCAAGCACACTTGATGTGCTATAAAGCCTGTGACATTATTAAAGAAAAAAAACTGTCAAGAACTAAGAAGAAAACTGTGTATATTTCACTGAAATAAAGACATACAAATTTAATGCTGAAACCTCTAAGCTAAATCTACATAGTAATCAGAAATAAAGTAGAAAGAGTTCAGTTGGAGAAAATAGGTCACTCAAGGAGGTTTCTTTTTCTTTCAATTTATTCATAGCACGGTTTTGTATTTATTTATATTTTTTATTTTGTTCTCTGCTTACAGCAAATATTCAGAGTATTCTCTATCTCAGAATTTAACTGGAAACAACAGAAATGTGCTACAAAGAAGTTTAGATTTATACAATTTATACTTTTAAACTTTCATCAAAAAGATGCAGTCCCATTCTTCTCACATACACGGCAGCTTATTGCTGCTTCTTCACAGCTTCCTTGCTTATGCTAAAAAAGCTTTCACCACCTGTGGAAGGTGAATTAACACTCTGCCTTGTGTTTTAAATGCCCTACAATGCCAGCAGTTCTTAGGAGCATCACTGCAGCTTTGGTCATTAAACTGCTGTAACAAGACTGATGAGACTACATCAGAGCCCATACATGATGCAATGCATTCCATGAATGCTTCTAAATGCCAGAAGAATGTTTGTGGAGACCTGTGGGCTTCAACTGTCCTAAATTTTGAGTTGGAAGAGAAGAAATTCAGAGACTGATATGGCTGATGTTCAGTTGTTTACTGCTGGCACATGATTTTGACCTTCGGGATTATGCAGATGTTAAGTGCTCCAGATCACTACATCAGTCAGAAACATTCTTTTTGTCATATTGGAGTTTTACATCATTAAGAATCTCCCACGTGAGGAAATGTATTATTATCCATGGAAAATTAAACTGCAATACGTTTAGCAAAAGGGCCTCCAGGACAGTGAATTTCCAAGTATCTTCTGACTTTTGTGGATTTTAGTCAGTAAAAGGATTGTGCGAAGCTGTACTCTGAAATAAATATGTTACAATTATGAATTTAAGTGTAGTTCAGCATCACTCTTAATATTTTTTAAAATGTCGATATGAAGACTTATAAGTTTGCTATTCTCAGGCTGATGATAAATGAACTCATGTAACACTGCTGAAAGTGGTTCATCTCAGCTCTGAATGTAGGTATATCATGACATTTGGCTAACCCATCACTGTGCTATATGCAGAATATTAATCTAGATGAAAGTTGCTGCTGAAAATTTTGAAAGCAAATGAATTGATTTAATCACTTTATAAAGGACTAAACAAATCCTAATGCTAATTCTTTTACAAATATTTTTTTTACAATAATCTCTAATTCCTATTGGGGGAAGACCTAAATTTTAATTCTAATGTTTTTCAGAGAATCACAGAATCACTGAATAGGTAAGGCTGGTAGGGTCCACAGCAGATCATCTGGTCCAAGCCCCCTCCTCAAGCAGGGTCTTTGATATCTATCTTCCCAAACCTTAATATGGGAAGACAGTTCTTTTTCACCACAATTTCATATTAAACCTTTAAATCCAAAGGATTTTGTCTAAAGAAACCCTTAAAGCCACACTTATGGGACAAGAACTATATATTCAGCTATTGAAAATCTGTCATGCATCATAACTGTAAATATTATGGTACTATAAAAACTATTAAAAACTGAAAACAATTTATTTTAAATTGTTTACATCTATCTGTCTTAATGAAACCCTGCTATGAAATGAAGACAAATGCTGCAATTTTCACAATTATTAAGGGACCTACAAATGTAGTTCCCATAATTTAATTTTTTTTTCCTGCAGATTTCACAAAATTGCAGTAAAGAGAAGAGCAAATATAGGGGAGATGTGACCACATTTAGTGAGATTTTTTTTTTAAAAGTACCTAAACTATTGAGACATTTCATGTTTTTTTCAGCCTTGGCTATCTAAGGCCTCTCCAAATCCCTTAGGCAGCTTTTAATTCTCCACTTTCCATTTCACATTATAATTCTATCTCTTAAGAAATAGAAAATATTTAAAGAAATACTAACCCTTACAAAAAAATTAAACAAAATTATCCTCTTGAAATCCTTCAGAAAACTCTCTCCATTCTCCCCATACTTCAGACCAAACACAGCAATTTATATAATTTTTGTACTTACAACTTTATATATCCATATTATCAAAGTTGTACTACAGATTCAACTTTTATTTTGAAATTTTTTGTATTATTGTTAGATCCCATTCAAATTAATAAAATCCCACTAATAGCTAGTCTTCTCAGTGTAATAGCTGAAATAATTTTGTTATGAATTTATAGGCATATATCACAACAATATTCCTGTAAATGTTGAATATATCTTTTAGGAATTATTGTGTCTGAGTACAAAAGAAAAAAAAAAAAATTGAACATATACCAGAAGTCAAATTACAGGTTATAGATCAAAAATACATGGATAAAGATGTTTTGGAAAGGGCTGTTCTACACAATTAAGAAACAGTGTATTATGTTTACTAGAAGCATATGTTTCTGTTTTCTTCCAGTGCTTTAAGAAAAGGTTGGGAAATTCAGATAACAGCTCTTTCTTCTAATGTATGATTGAATAATTGTTTGATGTTCTGTTTCTTCTGTGCCTGTTCACTCAGAAAATTTTGCTGCTTGCAACAATATATGAGATGTTTTGTGGCTGACTGCCACAAATTCTTTTACTTTATCATAATATTAGCATGGGCAAAATTAATGGTACTTTATTTCATGCTCCAAGACAAACAACCTTACAATGACAAGTATTTAAATAAAAAAAAATGATGGATTATACTTATTTGGTAAGTTTTTGAAGGGTATTAGAACTCTTTGGCAACTGCCTGTAACCAGTTATTTCTACAGAATCACAAACTTCAATTTCATGGAAAAGTGGTCTGCAAAGGATGCTTGTTTCACTGATCAGTCTTTAACTTCTCTGAATGTTTTAGTGTGCTTAATATAACTTTGCATTGTAAAATGTAAGATATTCTGTGTCTATTGCTAAAAAAATAGCCATTTTTAATCACAAAAAAATATTCAGCCAACTTTTCATCTCTACTTTGTGTTTTATTCAGAGATTTTCTTCTTATAACAGGCATACCAGCAGGATCTGTGTGACTGTCTTCAGTTCTCAGTGCTTACTGCCTGGGGTACTATTTTAGAGCAGTGTGTTTCAGTATGCCAGGAGTTATACCAGTCAGGAATCTGCTGAATACTAGATTTATGCACTTGTTAATGGACATTACCTCTGGTAATTCAGGGTAGAAGTTAGCTGATGGAAGTAACAACTTAAACCACTTCAATTAATACATAGTTATTATAAGAAATACAAAGCTCATCAGGCTTGTAAGCTATAATGCTGGTTATTCTTTTTCACCTGGTATATTAGTCACACTGATGACACATTTTTTTTTTTTCAGAATTCCAGATGCTTTGTACTTGGTCTTCGTTTTTTCCAAAAATAACCTTTACTTTATATTTTTGAAATTAATCTCTTGTATTTATTATTGCTGAGATTAATTTTATGTAATTTTTAATGTCTCAAAGATGTAATCAGAGTATTGAGCTATTTTCTAGGTAGTTTTAGAGCAGGGGGAGATAATAGGCACTGTGAAAGTGCTGTGTCTGTGTCATAGTAAACTATCTAGATGGATATGACTTGCACATACAGGTGATAAATGTGATTGTGGGAGGCACTTGATAACTGTCAGATATCCAAGGTTATCTCAAATAATATTAGTCAAATACCTGGGTCAAAATACTTGATTCCAGACTTCCTATCTTAATGATTATGGAAGATCAAGAAAATTTTGCAGTTCTTGCACATATCTGTCTCACTGTTTTACACTAAATATTTTTTAAAAACCCATGGAAACCCAAACAAACAAAAAGAAAACCAAAACAAATTAACTTAATTAACATAATGGTGTTCAAGGACAGGAATTCTTGAACATGAAAAGGTTCAGGAATTGTCTCAAAGAGGGGAGAGAGCAGGAATAAGTAATTCCATTTTTTGAACAAGTACTGCAAACCTTAGGAATGGGTGGCCATGAAGTGAAAAGACAGGACACAGCACTGTGCAGTTTTTTTTTTTACACCTTGGAGAAATCCAGGTGCCAAAGACATCCTTCAAAACCACTGGATCCAACAGCAGCTTGTTAACAGAACATAACACTTTTTCTAATAGAACCTCAGATATGATTTCTGGGTGGTTTTAGGTAGGTAAGTAGGTAGGTAGGTAGGTAGGCAGACAGACAGACAGACATCTGTATGCCTGCTTGTGTATCTAGGTGAATTTTTGCAAGGAAACACCATTTATTTTGCCTGTCTCTGAATACAATAGCTGATGGCCAGCAATTATTACAAATTAATTAAAAATTATTATATTGAGGAGACCTCTGAGCCTCTATAAAAAATTCCCCCTCTACTTTTTAAAAGATACATATTTTCCAGTCCCTTTTATAATATATTTTGCGTAGTTATTGTTAGAAGCAAAGAATGAGCTAAAGCTCAAGTTAACAGAAAGAACAAGTTCTGCCTTGGTCACCTACAGTTACTACAAGCCCATAGCAAATGAGTAATTATTCTTAGAAATTTATGCATTCAGATATTACTTCAGGATAGTTTAGTGAATTGAGCTATTATGAGTATATATTTGAATCTAACTGGATAGGAAATAGACAATTAATACATTTCCAAACTATGTCAGCAGAACTGTGTCTTGCTTTTCTTGGACAAATTTCTTTCACTACTCAGGCACATTACCTGACATCTCTCCATAGAACTAGGGGACAACATAGATCATCTGCTTTAGATGTGGTCCACATGCACACACACGGTAATTTTCTTAAGAAAATACTCCTAGCCTTGGAACTTTTTTTCCTTATTTATAATACTCAGCAAATATTTGTTGATAAATATTTTCCCAAATTTTTAGAGGAAAAATCACATTACATTGATTGTGGAAAAGACTAAAAAACATATAAAGATGTAGTCACGTTCTTCTATTCATATGATTGCTATTATGAAGAAAATCTGTGAGGGTTTATATATTGACAAAAACAAAGAAGGAAAATCTCTGTAACTCAAACAAGCCATTACAAATTTTAATTTTGTGGTTTTACTTTGTGAATACAGAGGGGAACTGAAACTTTTCAAAAGGACAAACCAGTAGAAAAAGTATATGAGTGCACTAAGTTTGATTGGATTTTACTTTTCCTTTCAAAAGAACATTTCCACTCCAAACTTACTTTTGTGTTTATTTTCTTCGCCTAGTTTCATGATACATACTTACATTTTACTAGGCCTAAAATATCCCTAATTTGATGAACTTCAATACACATAAATGAGATAATTTGTCAAATAGAAGTTTGTCACAGCTGACTGATCAATTCTGTTGGTTTTTCATTTCTGTAAGTCTTAATGCAGAAAGTTCTTCCTTTCAGCACTAATATGGATATCCATTTCTGATAATGGACAAGGCACAGGGTTTACATTTTTCTAGGTTTTATCCTCTTTGCTATCTTTCTCTATGATTCTGATTTGTTTGCCTCCTCTTTTAGTTGCATTCTCAGGCTACTTGGTCTGGTCACAAAAAATGTGTTTAAAATACAAGATAACAACGATGCCAAATTTCTCGCATGATGCCAAAGTCAATGAGGGGTGTGTTACCTACCAGTGGAATCAAGAATTTCAAGGCTGATCTCTCATTCTTAGCCTAATTTTCAGGGGTTCATACAAAATCACAATTGGCTTCAGGAGAGAATGACAACTTCTTTGTAAAAACATCTGAAGCTGAAGATGACAGTCCTTGATTTTGCTCAAATGCACCAGGGGATATTAAAGATTGTAACATGGGCAAGTGTCCAAACACCTTCTCATTAACCACTGAAGATGGTGCGTGTTTTGCTCACCCTTTTGGGAATTATCTAGGTAAAGTTTTGTGGATAGTCACTTTTCTAGCCCAGAATAGCAGGATGCAGGTATGGTGTCTCTCTGGGAATGAACTTGCAGTTACACCTTTCCTGAAAATATGAATGCAGGAAAAAAAGAAGCAAAGATCTATTTTAAAATGTTTTTGCAAAATAGTTGAGCTTTCAACTCTCTGAAATCTCATTTAGCTTCTGATGTCTTCCTCCCTCCTTTTCCATTTAAATTATGGAAAAAGGCTTTAGTCTTTTCAGTTCAAAATGTCATCTTCAAATTGTAGACTTTCACAAGGTACCTCCTTTGACACTGCTATATTTTTATAATGAACTCTTTCCATTAGAGACCCTATTTTTCAAGGATTTATTTAGGCATCTCCAATTTAATTTGCTTTAGATTTTATCCTGGCATGATTGCTTGTTTACCTATTATTATTCATCTTTGTGTCTCCATATACAAAGACAGATCACTCATATAGAATTGAAAAGCAGTCTATATTTATAAAATAACCATGCAAAAAACCTTGAAGCCTCATAGTTTTGTTAATGGTTTTAGGTATTTCAGAGTAGGTTTCTCCTCAAGCCTAAGCATCCTGCTTTGACATTACTTTTTAACTGAATAAAGAGGAAATATAAGGTTGAAAAATATGAAGATAATGGCTTAACCCCCTTATGGAAAATATGTTTTATCAATGTGATCAAAAAACATGAGAGGAAATTAGAGTAAATTCCACTTGATTTATATTTAGGTAACTACTACAGACAGAATGTAGCCTTGTTTTCTACTTCATTAGAACATGAATCTTTATTCATGCTCTCCAGCCCTATTTTCTAGACCTCAGATACCCAGGAACAACTTACATAGACATAGATGTCTTCATGTAGGGTGGGAATCATGTCCCAGACATCTATAGCCTCAACTATTAATGAAGGATTTTCTGCTTAAGCAATCTGCTGAGCCTGACACCAAAAGAATGCTGCTTGTGCGATTTTGTGAAACATTGTAGGTCCTTCACCACCTCTTACTGATGCCTGAATTTCTTGGTGTCAGTGACAAGTCAATAAAACCTTACACATACTTGGTCGTGCATCTTGGTGTTTTCCAATTGGTAGGGTGTGATACCCTTGTTTATGTTCATATTGCATGACATTTTTCAGGTGGTTTCCAAAGCTGCTTAGCTTCCAAGATCAGGCAAGAACTGTTGCATCATGGTGGTTTGAATTGAACAGATTAAAAGATATAGTGAACTTCTTGGCAAAACCAGTTTTGTCTTTCTGATAGTGGTTCAAGCTTCTCATAGGTAAGATTTGTACAGCTTGAGGCTTCAGTGCAAACTTTTCCCAGAGTACCATCAAAACTGACTTACTAAGAACCAGAAAAGGGTCAATGTTTCAGTTACAGAAGAAAAGGAGTTGCTTCAGAACAAGAATGTTTATTTCCTTTTCTTTCTTTTATTTTCATGTAATAGATTATTTATTTATTCCCAAAATCAAATCCTCCCTGGATTTTTCTTTATTTATATGCCTGTGCATATACTTCTGTGCAAGAAAGACATACACATTCCAAAAAGTGAACTGGAAATCAAGGGATGGACTGCATGGAGAGTCTGAATTAATTACCCAATGTGTGGGCAGACAAGGAGACGACAGCGGGTTAGAGCCAACAATTTTAAAAGTACCTTATGGACTTAATTACCAAAGTTCAAAAAGTCTTCAAAAGCCAATTAGAACTGTTATTTGTAATAGCTAAAGCAATTAATATGGAAATATAGCAAGAATGAGCCCTTTAGTTTGAGAACCCTGAGGAATACTTGGTTACAGTTCTTTCAAATCACTTTCAGAAATTTGGACAGAAAATTGAATGGGGATTTCCTGCTGTTGTGTAAGATAAACAGAACATTTTTCTGCATGAGTAACACACTGTAGTTGCAACACTCTGTAGTGAAATCTCATATCTGAGTGAAACAAAAAGTTACAGAAAAGGTATGACTGAAGACCACTAACATTGGTCATGAGTTAATGGTGCATTTGAGAATCATTTACACTGGGAGATTATTATTGTCTTCTAATAACTTTATTAAGGCTCTATCAGACAGACAAGGGCTCTGGAAGTGAGAAAAACAGAACATTTAATTCCATCTTCTAGATTTACTAGAGGTAATGATAGAAGGATATATTTTTGCTGTATCTAAGCAGTAATACAAAGCATTTATTTTTTTTTCTATAGAAGAATCTTATTACTGTCTTCTTAACCTTGAGTGCATCCCAGAACACATCTGTTACACTGTTGGATACAGTGGCAGCAGAAATAGAACACTATTTACAGAAATGCATAGAAGTTTCATAAAAGGTTAGAGATCTCTCCATACCTATATCTATCTGGTCTATTTTTCAAATTAAATTTATATAATTTCTTTAAAGAATTCTGAGAAAGATCTTCCAGCATTCTAATGTAAAATGAAGGCATGAAACAGTATGAAGTTTTTCAGGTATCTCCTTCAGTCAATTCATTAGAAGCATTGTCTCAATGAAATACTTCAGATTCTGTCTTATCTATGAAAGGAAAGGCAAATTGTACCTGTTGCTATTATTTCCCAGTATAGTATTCCCAGTATTTCCCAGCTAGTATTTCCCAGTATGATCCAGAGGTTTTATCATCTGCTGTCTCAAGACAATGGCACATTCAAATATCTGGAGTAACACTTCAAACATGGAAATGGGATTAAAGTCCATCGTTCCTGACAAAATTAAAGATAAAATCCACAGTTAATTGTATTCAGTGCATACCCTGGATTTCTGTTAACGGAATTTGTTTCGGCAAAGGTCATTGTTTTATCTAACTTAGCAAAATACTCTAGGATTTAAATGGTCCACATCATGTTAATATTTTTCTGTACTATTGCATCTTGGAAAATTCCATCTTTGAAGTTTTCAGTATATTACTGGTCTTGGAGATGTACTTTTAACTTTAGACATTTGGTCTGTATTAAAAGTTTTTTGTCTTCGAACAATCTGCAAAGTTAGTAAGCACCAAAACAGGGAAGATTGCCACTTTACAGCACTGAAAAGCATGTACAAAATATGCTTGTAAAATAAATACTAAATGATTTTCCATAAACATTCACCTATACACGTTTTCATGGTGTCAGACCATGTTTGAGAATGAAAAAATAATTGGATCTTAAAACTAATTTCTAAGAAACTCTGTGTGTTACAAATGCAGGCAAACGTTATATTTAATATTTTCTCATTTTTGGAATACAGCCTAATGTTCTCTTTACCTTTTTTACTAAATAGATCAAAAAATATGATGGAAATATATCTTGAGGCAGATCCTGAGCTGGCCAATATAGCTACTATACTGGGGTTTATATCAGCTGAATATTTGGTCCATTCTTCTGCACTGTGCTGTGTTTCATTATTTGCTTCAGCAATGTTTCCTCGTATTCTACTGACCATTTTAATGCAACCATCACCACTTAAAACATAGAGATGGTACTACATAACTCCTTTAATTACAACAACAACAACAAAACAACAACAACCTGAAAATTCATTGCTTCATGTGCACACCTAGAATGAGAATCCTCATTACAATGCTCTATTTTTTCAACCTATGCTGAATACAGGGATTAAAAGTTCCAATATAAATCATATTCTGCAGGGGATGCTGTCTTCATGGGAGATGAGCATTGGAGTGGCTCAAACCTGCGGAAGTAAACCCACAACAAGAGAAAATAATTAAACACCAAATTATGAGGTAAAAACAAGGAAAATCATATTTAATTTAGAAATTTCCTGTGAAGAGAAAGAGCTGACTCCCTGTTCAGTTCTTAAAAGAGTGAGCTTAGGAACTTAACAAAAAGGATTCCATAGTTTTCATGCTATATGAAGAGAAGCTTTAAATTAGGTACTGAGATCTTTCACATCTCTCTCATGCTCACATCAACATTTTTTATTGGTTTCCTTGAGATGTTTACCCAGTATACTGGCACTAACATGTTCCATTAATTTTGAATTAACTCTCTTCATCTACTACATGGTTAGGTTAGTTGTCTTCCTAAGGGTTATGAATTCTTCCAACTGTTCATGTTAAATTGTCAGCCTGTTTTCAATACGGATCCCATGTTTACTTTTCTAATATTGATAGGAGCAGGAAAAAAAACCACCTCAGTATGTTTAAAGGTATAGTGATTTATGACATTGAAAAATGTTCATTCCTCAGTTTTTCTATGCTATCTCTGTATTAACATTCAATGGTTGTAACATCTGTTGCAAATATAAACCAGACCTTGAACTGATTCAGGTTAAAAACAAATCTCAGAAAAGGATTATTTTTTTAGTAGAATTATTCCATTTGAACTAAAACTTCATGAAATGCTATAGTGGTGTGTAAGTGATGGCAAAATACAGTCCAGAATAAGAATGAAAAGCCAAGGGGAATAAAAGAGGTGGGAACATTTCACCTGGAATTGTAGCCAAAGTAAATTACTTGACAGAAATTTGGCAAAATTTTCTTTTTTTATTTTTTTTCTACAATGGGTGGGTGTTAAAGAAAAATGTCCATCTAAAAGAAATTCAATCTAGGATCCTTGTCCTTCACTAGCAATGATTTAATACACATCTGCAGAAGATCTTGATGTAGTTAAATCTCTTAATTGTCCTGTGGTGCACCAAGTCCAATTCCTATTTGGATGAATTGGAACTTTTATAAACATTTCAGATGTACAGTGAAGCCCTTTTTGTCAACTCTGAGGATATGCATGTTTCAGCTGGTAGTATAGGTAAATAAAAGATTAAGCAGTTGTGGACATTTTGAATTACTTTTCCAATGACTTTTATAAACACGAAATCTTGGAATTCTGGCTAAATTCCATGAGATGTTCGGGAAATTTGCAAATCTTAAACATAAATATTTTTTTTCCAGATTACATAACTCAGAAAATCTCATTCTAAACTAGTGCAGCAAATAATTTTCTGAATCATTGCACACACATAATTAAACATGAAAAATAAGCAAACAAGGTTTTTGAAGCTCTCTATGTTCTGAAATTGTTATGTCTAAAGGAGCATCAATAATAAGCCATAAAATCCAAACAGGATGCATATCCTCTTGGAGAGAGATCTCAGATGGGCATTTTGAAAGGGAAAAGTCTGTCTGCAGTTAAAGACTCTGATGAAGTCCTATATTATACTGTTCTCAGTATAAGAACATCTGCATCGTCCTACCTTGTATCCTATTGTTATAGGGTTTATTTGTCCGATATTTGACTCAGCATTGATTCCTGGCACTTCTGTTCTTGATTATGCTGTACAGTTTGTTGTCATAATGTGGTAAGACCTTACAAGAAAACTTGCACTTGGGGTTTGAAGAAAGCTCAGTAGTGGGTATTATAACACAGTTTTATGTTTATAAGCTGTAACTCAATCTAATGTTTCTAGATGAGAAAAGCTAGAATATGACAGACAAATTTTATTGGAGAAATGGAAGCAGTTTAAACTGATTGCTTTCCAGATGTCACATTACAGATTTTCTCAATATATTTGTTTACCTTCTTTGCCAAATTAATCCTGCCTCCTTTGAACCATCTCTAACACTGAAGGCCATGTCCGTCACTGATGAGATGATGGACAAGTTCACCCATAATGCCCCTGTGGAAGAATATAGCAAAAAAGTCATTTTGGTAGTGTGCAAACATTTTCATGTTTTGAAGCCAATGTGAAAAATCTGCTTCTTGCACACCTCACAGTAAATGGCATTCTGAAGAAAGAAGTTTCCACCTGTATTTACTGCAAAAACTGAAAGGTGAAAGCCTAGCCAAGCTGCCAAGATCTATGTGTAGTAGAGGGACAAGCCAGTTTTTTGAAAATTTACTGCACCAGTTTTACAGTGATTTGAACTGTAATATTAAAGCTAAAATTTTCATATTTAATGAATAGTGTTAGACCAATGAATACGACCGGGTTCCCCAGAGCCCCATACTGCCTGACCTTGAACTTTTGCATGGACAGGTATCCAGTCCTTCTCTGGCAACCAGTAGCTCACTGCTCTTATAGTCATGAAGTGTTCCACATATCTCATCTAAATGTCTGCACTTTCTCTCTCCTTTTAAACTTATTTTAAGTTTAAAAGGACTCTCCATTGTTCTATCATCATCTACCACACTCCCTCTTTTTATAATTTATAATTTTTACACTATCAATATTTTTATAAAAAATATTTTTAATAAATGATTTTATATTATCTCAGTTTTGTTGAATTTTGCAAATTTAATAACTTAAAATTTTCATAGTTCATATCCTGATCATAGCTTTATAAGGAACATGGAAATAAATACTTGACCCATCTCTTTTTTTCAACAATACTGTGAACATTTACAAATTATTTCAAAGCTCTGATCTTCCCTAATTTAAAAGTATCTGTTTTTCTATTTGTGTCCTGGAAGAGAAGATACCAGTAAATATGGATTTAAAAAATTACCAGACAAGAAGATAAGCTCTAATAAGGTATTGTTCAGTCTCTATGACACAAAATATATCTATATGTAATTCAATAAAGTCATTCATTGATGCAATAAGCTCTCAACCTGCAATCTTTAGATTAGGATATTTGTAATTGAAAACCAAAACAAAATGTGTGGACTACTGGCTTTCTTTTCTATTGTTTCTGTGACTTAGTGACCACTACATTGTATTTTGAAATAAATCAGTTGTTCTCTTTCAGAGAGCACTTAAATAAATTTGGAGTACTGTGAAATGAGAAGATGGATTAGTCTCTAACCCTCATGAGCAATCAGCTTAAGCCCTGAAGCCTGAAATGTGACTACTCACATCATTGTCTAAGCTTGCATAGCAACAAATTTTAATAATGGTTGTAAAACTACCCATTCATTTGTTAAATCTAGCATCCTAGATGACCTTCCATGGAAAATTTTCTCCACATGTTGACTGTACTCTGGGTTAGGAAAAATCTCCTTTCTTTTCATATTAAGTTTGCAGCTTAATTTTATCACATGTCCCCTTCTTTCATACGATTTCACACTCAAATTTGCTCTCAGTAAACTTACCGGAACCTTTGCCTATGAGAGTACCCTTTGTAAACATTATGCATTTATTTTCAGCTGCTTATTCTGAAACCACATATAAACCTGTCTAGTGTGAAGAAGACTCATTCCTCTGAGTTTGAGTCACAGACAATTGAAATGATTCATTTAAGTGGGGTCTGAGTTATATCTTTTTTCAGGGAATAATCAACAGAACTTCACATAAACTTCACATACTTAGCTATCCTTTTCCTATCTCAGCTAAGAAGATACTATGTGGAGTTACAAATTTAAAACTGACTGACAAAGAGGCAGATTAAAAATTCAGATACTCAGATGCAGGAAAAATATGCCTTTCTTTTTTTCTGCAAACAGTCAAAATAAAGAAAATATGGAAAAGTTATTGAATTGGTTCATGGATGTGAAGGAGATAAAGTC
Source organism: Pseudopodoces humilis (assembly GCF_049639895.1). NCBI lineage: Eukaryota > Metazoa > Chordata > Aves > Passeriformes > Paridae > Pseudopodoces > Pseudopodoces humilis. Next base: position 33,405,318 of record NC_142204.1, on the reverse strand, counting down.
AAAGATGGTTGTGAGGTCATTTGATGTCTCAGTTCTTTGCTTCAGAGACAAAACTGTAATATTTTATCCTTCTTAATATGCTCAGTAACTTCAATCATGTGAACTCTATTTCTGTCTCTACTTGAAGGAAATAGCCAGATCCTGTTAGTCACCCAGCTAACACCAAGCTGAGCATGACTGTCTCCACACTGCATCAGAGAGTGATGTGAGCAGACTTAAATCATTCATATACTCTTTATTTCTCTCTTAATGAGTAACATTTACTTCAGTGACATGGGGAATAAAATATTTTTTTTTTGTTAAAAAGGGCTGATATGAGCTTGTAGAATCAAAATCCAGACAGAGCGCAGGATAGAGAGCAGACCCATGAATGAGAGCTCCCATCAAGTTTGGTAGGGTCCTGCCAGTGTGAAGGAAGTGCAATTTACAGAAAAAGCCTTCTGTGTTGGTCATTGGTAGATTTTTCATGGAGATTAGCAGAAATATTGCTGAAATGAGAGCTTTTTTCCTACCAGTTCAATCACTGTCTAAAAGTGACTGTATGACATATGCATACTCTTAGTCTGTGGCAACTGAATTTACAGTGTTTAACTCTCTTCCACTAAAGAAAAATAATTTTTATTATATAGAAGCTGCTGACTTCTAGGCTGTAATGTTCTAACAGCATCTTTACATATTTGAGACATTTTTTTTTTAAATTACCTAAATAATAAGAAAGGTAGAGTATCAAAATAAGCAGTTGCATTCTTTTTCTCTTCCTGTCCCTTGTTTAATTTTTCTTTGTATCAATGCATTTAATTATTTAGGTTATTTAAATATAGCTACACCTGGACTGAGCAGTGGGTGATTGATGCAGTTGATGACAGTCTTTTGGGCTTTTGTTTGAGAGATGAGGTCCCTCTGAAGCTTCCTCTGTGGTAGTTCAATGGACTGCAAAACAGTCACTTCCTGGTGGAAGCATCTGAGATACATGCCTCAATTAATGAACTTGAAATTAAGAAGCCTATTTAATATATCAGCTTACTTAAGAAGACTTCAATTCTCTAGAGCAATGATAATGATAACGATAACATTATGAGTTAATATTTCATACACAGGTTTGAAATGCTTAATATAGTAATTAAATGACAAGATTTCATCATTTAAAATACCATTATTGGCTTTAAGGCTAATGTTACTTTAGTAGTGAAACCTTGATAATTTAAAGACGCTATTGTTTAGTACAGGATTCAGACACAGAGTATCTGTTGCTTGTTTATATAAAGAGCTGGCCCACTATGGGGTGCTAAAAATGTGCAACTCATGTCCTAAATGATTTTGAAAATGAAACTGTTACCTCTGGAATACTTTGTGAAGGGGATTTTTACCTTGCATGCAACAAATTATTGCTACAGGTTACTACACCAATACATGTTCCTGATTTTTCTTATAACCAGGCTAAGGAGACTGGGAAATTCTGAGATATGTAGTAATGAAACCTAATTGTTTCCACCCAATGTTCCAACACTCTGTGGATTTAATCCGTGCCCTTTGTAGTCACTGGGAATTGACATTACCTTAGTATGACCCTTAGGATGATCAAAGTTTCAATACATTCCTTTTCTATGTGATTAAAATTATTTATATATTATATATAATTATATTATTTGGTCTTTAAGTTACAGATGGTAGCTTTCAGGAAGAACGTAATATATTTTCTATATTTTATGTTATCCATCTATTGCTATTGAAAATTATAATATTAATGTTATATAATACAGAAACATTAAGTATGAAACCAGAAGGGAAAATGCAGTCAAGTAGTTCCAAAAGATATCATCCATATTCTCACTTTCCATAATCTGATAATTTTTCTTTCATATTATTGGCAACTTGTCAGAATGTGAGGCAATAGAGGCAGTGAGTAGTTGAGGAAATTGCTGAAAAAATTGCTGTTGAAAATTAATTGCTTCTGGGAAGCCATGAGTGCTCAAAGAGCATAGCATTAGTTTTAGCCAGCCCAAATTAAAAATTGAGCACCCATTTGTTTTCCAGTACATTTGACTGAATCCTTTGTTTTTTGATGTGCTATCTTTCAAACCAAGGTCTGCATGTTTTTGTTACCTATTCCAAAGGCTTAAAACCCTGAGGGACTGCTTGAAAAAACAGCATTTTACTGATATCTGACTAAATAGATCAAGCTGTGCCTAGCACCCTCCTGAGTCTGGAAGCACACTTATACTTCCATAACCTCACGAGTCCACAGTTCAATAAAACCTGGATATATGATATTGTGGCACACACATTAGTCAGGGGAACCTGAGCAGTACAGAAACTGAGAAGGGTAAAGAAGTCCATTCATGAGCAGGCAGTATACAAGGGCACAGCACATTCACAGACAACAGCTAGTACATTCATAAACACTGAAGTGCTATTTGACCCCTGAGAGTCCATGTAAGCAGCTTCATGGGGTTACATACTTACTACCTCTGAATGATTTCCAGATTTTTATGAGTCTGGTGTAGATGGTATATAAAGTTAAGTCCTGCTACATTCAGTTTTGTTTTACCTTGGATACTTCTAGAATGCTGCATAACAATATGATACACTCTTAAATTCAGGTGATAGATTGATAATCCATAAGAATTTGTGTTTATAAACAGGAGATAGATGAATGATAAGAGCAGTGGTCACAAGTTTAATAAGTAATGTTAAAAGAAATAGAAAGACACTGCTTCTTGCATTGAAATGTTGCCTTCAGAAAAAAGAAAATCTTCAAAAAGGACAGCCAGTGTTGAAATTTTAATAGAATTAATTGTTTCAATATTTCACCAAAATATTGAAAACACCAACCACACTGAAAAATCAATTTTATTGTGTTAAGTAACGTATAGTTTTAGGAAGATTATCAATCTATTGTTAACCATCTTGTGAATATACTCTATGATTTTCAGGGGGAATCCTCCTTCCTTTCCCCCCAGCATCTTGAAGGAATAAAACTGTTTAACTATAACCTAGGCTGCAAACTGGTTTATTAATCAAATTATGATAATGTGATAAATTCCACCCTTTTACTTATTCATACTGGACTGACATAACTCCCTTCTCACTTCATATCAGGAAAAGGAGTTTTGTTTTCCAATACAAGAGGTTTCAAATACTGAGTGGCAATGAGATAGGTCAGAGCACAGTAATTATACTTACAGCATTCAGTCTACCCAAAGAATGCCCAACATAGAATGTCCAAATGCTCTGATACTTAGATCCTGCTGGGATTCATGAAAGACAATATCTTACTAATATATCTATATATTTGAAGCAAGGAAAACTACAGGTAATCTTTAGACAGCAAACTTTGGCCCCAAAGAAAGTTAACCCTTTCAAAGATGGCATTCCCCACAGACTTAAAATCCATTCCTACAAACAGGCTGGCAAGTGATAGATTGTTATTTGGAAAAAAGAAAGTGTAAAATCCTGTGCCTTGGGAAGAAAACCACCAGATACTAGTACATTGAAAAGCCAGTTGACAGAAAAGGACCGGAGGCTCCTGGTAAATGCTAAGTTCAGCATGAGCAAGAAATATGTCCTTGTGGAAAAAGAAGGGCTAACAGGGTCCCAAAATGCATTAGACAGAGCACGACCAGCAGATCAAAGGTAAATGGATCTTATCAATGTGTGCAAGTACTTGTTGAAGGGCTCTAAGAAGATGGAGTTAGGCTTTTTTTCAGGACATCTCCCATTCTAGTGCAAGGACCTTCCCCCGTCCTGGCTATGATTACTGCCAGTTTGGAAAAATAAAAGAGATAATACTTTTTTTTAATCACTGAGTTGCAATAAAGAAAATTATTTGCTTAAGTGAAATGTGAAAATAATGGCTTAATTATTTCCAGGTTTTTACATTTGGAAACCACGAAGGTAAAAACTTTTTCTGTTTTAAATATATAAATCCTAAATATTAAGCAGCAGGAGAAATCCTTAAAACAACAAAGCTTGTGTTATGTTCTGGCTTTTCCAAAATTCCAGATATAAAGTATCTTTATTTTCTCATATTATTGTTCAAATGAATTTGAAATTCCTTTTTATTCCCCCTCTCCTTATATTTTCCACTTTCATTTCTGAAATGTTTGAATATTATAACAATGCAGCAACAGCTCTTGGCTTTAAGCCAGGATCTTTGATACCCAGAAAGAAAAGTGTAGTTGGCAAAGAATTGCTCTTAAGACAAAATTGTTTGAGACTGTGCTGTTCAAACCCTTGCTGTATATGATGGAAATCTGTCTTTTTAATTACACCTGTTTACTTTCAGGATAGTTTTGCATGGTTTCTTATCATTAAGTCCTTTCGATTTCACACTTTGTTTTATTTGCAAAGGAAGCTGGAATAACATAAAACCATAAAGTTCTAGGGATGATAGCATTTAGCTATGGATCTTTTTGTCTTTTTTCTGCTTCTCCCAAAATTAATTTAGTACATCCTTTAGTTGCATCCACTGACTGCCACCAGCTAATTAATATAACCATTTAATACCTGTATTTCATTATGCCATGTATGAAAATGTACATTATACACTTTGCAAAGATGCAGCCACACCTCCTCCATTTGAGTAAAAAAAATATCTTCATCCTCTAAAGGGATTGAACAATGTCTTTATTTCCATTAATATCAAGTTTTGTTGCTGTCAAAATAATAAAGTCTTTACGTTGATGCCCAACTTCTTTATGATAATGTTAATGCCCAATTTCTTTAGGATGTTGCCTGTATTTCCACTTCAGAAGACCCATGAATCATTCATATTGTATTTATCCCCAGCAGGAAGGACTCCTTTAAAACCAAGAAGAATAGTAACTCTATTATTACTTTAAAGAGAAATTTAGATCCTGGTGAGCACAAAGCAATTTCCTGAAAAATTATAATTCCACAGTTACTGAGTGTGAAATGTCCTTGTAGTGGCTTTTGAGGTAATTTCTGGAGGAATTATCCACCAGTTAAATATGCTGATGCATTTGTGTTTCTCTTCTCATGCAATACAGTTATTATCATACCATATTATACGTTTAGCTAATTGAATAAGGTTCTGGAAGACTGAAGCATTTATATTGCATTATTTATACAAAATGTGTTGCTGGCCTATTCTGTGATTCATAGTTTCCCACATCTTAGAAATTTTTGCATACATGACAATGACAGACCAGTGTTAGTCTAGAGGAAGAGGAAGATGGGATGCTGACATATTGAACTGAATGAGCAGATTTTTTTGTCATATAATAAGGAGGGGAATTTTTCTTATAGAGCTTTGTCAAATGACTTAGAAAACAAAACTTGGACTCAGAATTTATTATATTATTTAAAGGTATTCCATTTTTCATGTGATATGTATGCAGATGGTCTTTGCCAAGTGCAGTAACAAAGGGGAAGAGTCAAGATTTCATAGGAATCTACTGGGACACCTGAAAATAGACTCTACTGAAATCTTAAGTCCCAAGTGTTGCACCCAGTAACACCACAGGTTAATTGAATAAGAACAGTGACTCATATCATTGAAGGACATGACCTATGCAACGAAATGTTTGCATTTGGATTAAGGCATTTATTGAATTGCACAAGGACCACAGACCTGAAAAAACCCATGATGATTGGCACATATGTTAGAGAAAACCAGAAGTATTGTATTTGAACATGGAATTGTCCTAAGTGTTCGGTGTCCTTACAAGTGAAATCTTTGTGCCAGATATCTGTCGTGCAAGACCCAAAAATGAACAGGTTTACAATCATATATGGACTAACACAAATCACATTGCATTCTCATATTCATGCCTGAGGTATGAAGCATATCCTGTTTTAGAAATTGAACTTGTTATTTAATTAGGTTTTTGTTTATTTTGTCTTCCTGTGTATTGCATACCAGTTTTTTTGTTTGTTACTTTTTTTTTTTTAAACCATCCGTACCTCTTTCACTCTAGAATTCTATTAAGACATTGCATTTGTCATTCTTAGCTTCACACCAAGATGTATCTGATGTTTTTATTGAATTCCTCTCTTATAAATTTGGTTGCTTTATGATGACAGGTTAAAACTAATAGTGACATACTTCCCTTTTTTATGGAATGGCAGTGCAATGCACAGAGACATATTTCTTGCTTTCTTAATTTTCTCCTAGATTTACTTAACTGGAGATTGAAATGATCTGGTTTACATTTTAAGCCATTTTATCTCATAATTGGAATGAGATGTTTCTATTAACAACATTGTTTTCCCATCTAGATATATACTAGGATTAGATTTCCTCTTACTATTGTTAGAGTAAGCAAATTTACCTCCTTAAGGCTTTCAAAATAATGCACATTTTCTAGTCTTTTAATCAATCTTATGCTTCTGCTTTGAACTCTCTCCAACCAATCAACATCTTTCTAGACCTCTAAAAAGGGGATAAAGCTTCACAATTGCAATTGTGTTATTGCCAGATTCAGAGGTAATGTATCCTTCCTAATTGATAGTCCTCTGTTTAACCTTCCAAGGTTTACTTTAGACCTTTCAGCTATAGATCTGTAGTGAGAGCTCATGTTTGCCTTATTATCTACCACAACCTTTCTAATCCCTGACAGAGACCTTGCCTCCCTGGATAGATTTTTTGCTTTATGGCTCATCATATTAAGACAGAAGATGTATATTTATGTCTACCTTATCAAGCTGTCTGGATTAGTCTGGTTTGTAGGATTTTTTTTCCTCCTTTTTACTCACATCTTCTGTCATCCATTTTTCATCTACTAACTTTAGCAGCAAGAATATATCAGATTTTCCTGATATAATTTAGAAGAATTAACCAAAAGGGTATATAAATGGATTCAAGGAAGTACACCTGTTTCAGGATGATTCCTTATTGAAAATTAATTTTGGAAACATATCAGCCAGTTTTATAATACTTCTAATGTACACCATGTTGGTTTTGTATCAAATGACATAGTTATGGGAAAGCACATGACACGAGTGTTAGAGGAAGGAGAAAGAGATTATTTTTCTTTTTGCCACACAGAGCATTTGTTACTCTTTTTCAATTAGTCAAAGAAGCACCTGGGAAAAATTACCCCAAGTCACACCATGTGTGGCAGACAGATTTTTGCTTCTAGTTCATTTGTGGCTTAAAGATTTGTGATAGCAGTTTTACATGACCCAGGGTGAACCTCCATTAACTGATTTCCTGGAGGAGTAATTAAAAGGAAATGATTTGCTTTTCTGGTCTCTGCTTGGAGTTTACCTTAAGTCTCAAAGGTGAAATGAATAAAAGTGGAGGAAAAATACACAAAGCTAAAAATAACACAGAATCACACATTTTCTTTAGTATTTGGTGCGTATGTAATTTTATGGGATAGAATTAGGCAGTACTATAATTAAGCTCACTCAAACCCCATTGGAATATTTGGCAAAGAGAACAAAACAGTTTCTAAGCCTAGTATTTTATATTTTTTTTTGCAATCTTGACCTTCCAACGTAACAAGAAGAGTGCTTTTGTTTCAAAGTAAAATACTACTACAACTTTAAAGATTGCCTCTTTTTATAGCCACTTCTCTCAAACAGAACCTTAGTTTCCAGAAACTGTGCAACTATGTGCTCTGTAGACTTTTTACTAGATCCTGGAAAATTATCTTTATTTGTTTTCCTTTAACCAGTGCACCTCACCCGCTCCATCTGCACCTCTGTGAGGAGAGCTGTACTCTGTCTGAGTGTATGTGGTGCGTGTGTGTGTGTTTCCCTTCTCCCATGTTCTGAGCTCTGACTGGGCTCTATTAGCTGCAGGGGAACTTTAGAAGCTGTATCATAGTTCAGGAAGCAGGAACTGGCTTTTGATAAAAGGCTTCCTTTTTCTCCTCCACAATACATCTGGGGCCTTTCACAGTTGATTACTGGAATATCACATTAATGCAGCATTGACATACAACTGAGAAATTTAACATTTTAACACTGGAAAGAAACATTTGCTAACAGCAGGGATATTAATTAGAAAAAGGTGGCCTGCTTTGGTTAATCACTAGTCCAAAAGTTCCCTAAGCTTGTCACCCTCTTTCAACTCTTTTTTGGGAGGTTTGCTTAGAAAATGGTTTAAAAGTCAGCAAAGCAGCTTGCCAGAAAGATATGCTGCTGCTGCTGCTGCTGTTGCTGCTGCTGCTGCTGCTGCTGCTGCTGCTGCTGCTGCCTGAAACTCCAGATGGATCATATGGGCACAAATTCCACCAGACTGAGGGGGTCTTTCATACTTATTTTTCATGCACAAACATGAATATATTTACAAGTGAAGGTTCAAACTGCTGATATTAATAACTTGATTTCAGCAAGAATATTTTTCATTCACATAGATAAAGTTCTTCAATGTAAATTAAGACTGGGAAAATATGATGTCTAAAAAAGGGAGAAATAAAAAAGAAAATGCAGTTTTTGCCTTAACTTCTCACCATGTTTTTGCACTTCCATGTTTTGCTATAGAACTATAAATATGTTTAAAATATAATATGCTAGAAGATTTTATTTAATGTGCATCCACATATTTTTTGGCAAAATCAAAGAAAGTTTTCCTATTACTATTAAAACTATTAAAAATTTTAATGTTTTATAATATTAAAATATTATAAAATGGATAATAGGAAATTCCTACAAACAATTTGGGATCAAGTTATCAGCCTTCCTCTTCCTGCTTGAGTGCTGTCTAAAACATGTGCAAATGTGTGGAGATTTCTGTCCATCACTCTCAATCAGGATTTACAATTTTATTCTGAATCATGTAATTCAGTTACAAGTCCCTGGGATTAGGAATTAGTGTGTTTGATTTTTCCCTTAATTTGATATTTTAGCATAAATATATTTTGGAAGCTGGGAATGAGAAAAAGAAGCCCTCAATTAATCACCAAATAAATACATCTATGTAAGTTTTACTCAATAATGAATAAAGAGTTAGTTGATGTTAGAACTAATTTGAAGTATATAAAATCAAGTGTCAGAAAAAAGGAAAAAGGATTTCTGTCTAGGATGCAGTAAACTCAGGCATAGTACCAGAAATATTATTTAATATGTAGAAATGGGCTGGAGGATCAGAGAAAGAAAATGTGTGGAAATTCTTCTGTTAGAAAATATATATTGTAGAATAGTGAGTTGGCTGCAGATTGGAGAATTAGATGTACCAAATTCAAGTCCCTACCTACTTGTGTATTCAAGTGTATATTCAAGTGTTTTGTTGAGTCAGGTCAGAGAGTTCAGTCCATGCAGGCTTACGTCGTGCCTCATTAAAAAGGACACGACTCCTTAATCCGTAAAGGGCTCCTGAATGTCGACAAGGGGAATATCCTTCTGCCATGGTTGTACCTCTAGTGTGGACAGGAAATAGAGAAAGAGCTTTCTAATTCCCTAGAATAGCCAGAGAGATTAATTAATAATGATATTAGCTCGCATCTTGCTGTTTAGGCAGTATTTTTGAACTGGTGAAGTTTGTTGGAAAGTTAGGCTTTCTGTTTAAAAAAGAAAATACACATACATCAAAATTTTACTGTATAATAAGTTAACCCAAATATATTGGAACTTCTTGTAAACTAGAATTTCTGTCTTGAAAACAAAAAATACTTTAAAAACTGCAATTACTTAATTGCAGCCTGAATCATGCATTCATGTTGATTTTACATCCTTATTGGCAGAGGTGTATCTGACAAGAGTCTCATTGAGTTGCTTCCAGAGTTCATATTGGCAAATCAAGGAAGAGCTTTAATGCAGTGTGCTGATTTCAGCTGGGGTAAGAGTTAATTTTTTATCAGTGGCTGGGATAGGGCTGTGTTTTGTACTTGTGTTGAACACATTGTTGATAATATAGAAATGTTTTTATTTTTACTGAGCAGAGCTTACACGGAGCCAAGGCCTTTTCTGCTTTTCGTACTGCCACCTTGGCAAGAAAGTTTGGGGTGGGAGGTTGGGAGGGGACACAGGTGATCCCAATTGACCAAAGGGCTATTCCATTCCATACCATATGACATCATGGTCACTGTATAAATCTGGGGGGGAAGGAGGAAGAAGAGGAGATGGCCTTTGTCTTCCCAAGTCACTGCTATGTGTGATGGGGCCCTGGTCTCCTGGAGATTGCGGAACATCTGTCTGCTCATGGGAAACAGTGACTGAATTCCTTGTTTCACTTTGCTTGTGCATGTGGCTTTTGCTTTCCCTATGGAACTATCTTTATCTCAACCCTCGAGTTTTCCAGCTTTTACCCTTAAAATGCTCTCCCCAAGCAATGGTCTGTCTGGTGGGAGAGTGGGTGAGCAGCTGTGTGCAGCTTGGCTGCAGGCAGGGCTTAAACCACAACACACAGATTTCCTCCATTTTTCTGAACCAGCTCTCTATCTCACTGTACTCACAAACACATCAGAAAAGAGAAAATGTCACGATGAACTCCACAGTCTTGTGTGTTGCCATGTTGTGCCAAAATTCATTGCTAGGGCAAAAATTTTGCATTACTGTACAAAAAATTGTTAGGAATTTTAAAAATAAACTGATTCTCTGCATAGTGTTGATATTTCTTTTAAAATTTTTATCTTGGATAATTAAATTGAAAAGTTTGTGTCACAACTTTACAAACACCTCCATTTTTTAATGTGTTTAATGATGAAAAACATAGTCTTTATTATTATCAGGATGAAATATTAAAAGATCAGTCAGACTTGTGAGCTGTGAATCACATATTTACTCTGCACTGTATTGTTTGTTATTATTGCAGAATTACTACTGGCTGAAAAATAGATTGGTTTTCTTTCTTATTTAAGCATGTGTCAGGTCTTACTGGATGCAGCATTCCTATTTCTTAAAGGTCTTCTAGTCTGTTGTATATGCACCAGTTTGTGCAGCTGAACATGAATATTTGATTGTCAGATATTGGGAACCTATGCAATAACCTGCTTCACGTACTTCAGCTTCTCTTTCTCCCTTTGTAAAAATCAAGTTATACGTGCTACAGAAGGAAAAGCTGGATGTGTAAGGAAAGGGATAATTAAGCTGTTTGTTGGAATTTTCTTTGTCTGTCTGAGCAAAACAAGTATGTACCACACTACAAAGTTCTTTCATGCTATTAAGTTTTTAAACTCTGAATCCTGTTTCCCGACTTCTTTTACAGTACAATCTTCAAGGGAATAGCTTGTTTTGATTGTCATTGTTGTGTCTTCTGCCAAGAAAATAATCACTCAAAGGAAAGGACACAGTAAACATGAAAAGAAATTTCACAAAAGTTGCATGAACTTTAAAAATGCAAGAATTATATTTCTTCCTCCAAATTTTGGTGCCTAAGTGCATAAAAATTAAAGCTTTTCTTATCTCTGACTTTGGTTCATAAGTCTGAGGAAGAATTTGTGGTTTACAGTCAGACTCTAAAGGATTTTATTTCACATCTGTGGTTGAGAAAAAAGAGAATTTAGCTGAACTGCTAGTGATAGAAAAAGTGATCATTCTATATTAGGTGAAGATTGTTAGAGTATTCATTAAGATCTCAGATGAGCAAAAATTTAAGCATATACATATGTACATCACTGTTCTGCAAAGCACTCACTGTGGCATTTAGACGTATGTCTGAAGTTGAAAAGCTTAAGCACTTTGTTAAATATGGGGTACTTACTAAATTGATGGCTCTGTTGTCTGAAATGGTTTTCACCTAAAACATTTTTGGAAGGTAATCCAATCCATTCTAGTTTGTTATCCAACAATTTTGTGGGCTGCAGAATTCTTAATGCAGTAATCCTTTATTCTCTAAAAAGGTTCTTTCTTTCTTTATCAACCGTAAAATAAAAATACAGCTGCACTTTAGGACCTCTGACTTATTCTTATTTTTCAATAGAATGAAATTCTTATTTTATTTCTATGTATCTCTCAGAGTTACTGAACTGATATGAAACACTGAAATGGAAGGAGATTATTAAATCCCTTCAGAACACAGGCTGCTTTTCTAACACATAAATAAATAACTATAGCACAGCTCTGAAATGATATGTTTCTGATCTTTGTGACAAAAAAATAAAGCTATAACTTATAATGACTCACAAAGAATCTTTGTGATAACTTTTCCTCACTTTTTTTTAAAAAAAAAATACTTAAATAAGCCACCCAGTTATTGTAAATTATTATAATTCATGAAAGCAGCTTCACCAGGCCAATTATACTGTTAAGTAATATTTCAGCAAGGCCAGAATGTGAAACTCGTGAAATTTGAGGTCCAAGATTTGTAAGGATTTATGTGAGAAAAAATTTTCTTCAAGCTTCTCTATAATTTACATGAAGTAGCATTCCTAGACCTCTGTCTTTAACCTTTATGTCCTTTCATGAATTGTTTTTGGTCATATTTTAAGAATATTGGTCCATAAAAAATGTTATACTGTGGTTCTCTGATTTATCTGTGAAGTTTTTATGTAGAAGTTGAAGAACACAGAAGCTAAGTAACCTATTTTAGACTAAAGTACATCTGGTAGAAGGGTTATATGTGATCCATGTGTTTGCATATATGAGATATATAAATGGATGAAGTGGACAGAAATTCAGTGTTAATGCAGACTTTGCACATCATGGGAAAAAGTCAATGGAGTGGCACCTTTAAGCTGTCTAAACTTGGCACAAGAACATTACTTCCAATAACTCATATCTGAACAAAACCTGGGGAGAGGAAGAAGCTAAGAGCTAGAGGAGAAGAATATCCCGAATCTGCTGTATGTATCTTCTTTTCCACCACATCTTCCTCTTCCCAGTATGGCTTAGGGACTATAACAAACATGTCCAGGCACCGTCCTTCACACTTACCAATGAAAAGCCTCTCATGTTTGGCATCAGATTAAACATGAGAGTGTTTCTCAGATCAAGGTGGTTACAACATTGTACATGCATAACATGTGTCATCTGAATTTTTTTTAAATTTATGCCAAATTCATGAAACTGGATGAATTTTACTTAAATGAAATTGTTTCCTTGTGATATTTTCTAAATTACATATTTATGTCTTTAATTGTTTTGGAAACATGCACTTCTGTTTTTACATACTCATTTACCAGCATGATGATTTATTCTGAGTTTCAAGATGCATTTTATTAGACCTTAAAATGCACCTGGAAAAGAGCATAATTTTTTCCTCTCCTGGAAGGAAACAATCCATCATGCTAAACATAAGGGCATAACAACACCCTACACAGTATATTCCAAAACACATCTACTGTCTGGATGTTTCTCCTACCATCAATTTAATATTTACTATTACGATTCATGCTGTGATTACTCAGAATTAATATTAAATTCAGTGGAATATATTTATCCTTGCAATGGCTGTGTCATGTTATCAGAAGGACAAAAATCTGTTAAATAACATCTGAGGTACAGTTTTATAAGTAACCATTCTTTAATTTAATCATCATAACCAATTAAGTTTATATTGAGTCACAAAATTAGAAATAAACCACTAAGGTTTAAAGCAAAGTATTTAAAATTGATGACAACTGTAACTGCTTAATAACTGCAAAGACCTAATTATGCTGACAAAGCAATTACAATCAGGTACCAATCCTAATACCTCTACCAGATGCTCTTAAATCCTCATTATCCTTTGGGAATAAAGTTGAACTAAGTGAACACTGGAAAACCAAATGCATCTCTTCTGACTATAGTGTTACCTAGACACAAAATTTCTTTTAAAGAATATCATTGCTCAGAATAGATATGAAAAATAACCATAAAAAGATTATGGCAAAACACAATCATGACAGAATAAACTAAGTAGACAATATGTAACACTAAGTTAAAAACAGATGTGATAGATGGCATCTTTTTGGAAGGTATAATTTTCTCATTTTTTCCCTAATTACCTCCTTTAACTAAGTTTTTTGTTTCTGATAGAAGTCTAGAGATAAACAGAAATGTGTTGCACAGAGACAGCCCATATATTTAATGAAGAGACTGCACTTTCCCAATGTGGGATGAATACTTGGGTCTTACTACAAAGCTATCCAATAGACTGTAGGTGAATCCTATAGAAATTCTTAAATGTCTGATGTTTTGGATGTGTTCACAGTAAAGACTTTCTGAAATTGATTGGTAACCTTCAAATAAGACAAAAACCTCTAAACTTCAGAGTTTGATCTGACTTTCTGATCCTTCACATTGTATCAAGTAAATAACTTCAAATAACCAATCTTATGCAGGAAGTGTAGACAATGATTTTACTTGCATTAAGACGTTACACTTATATTCCTTAATAATACAATAATATAATTCATGTACTTGCTGGCTGATAGTCTGTGTGTTTTTGGCTGAAAGCAAATAATAAAAGTGGTTTTACTAACAGACAGCATCACTAAGTTTTATTTTTAAATCTAGCTATCTGCTTGACACTTACTGTGACTTCTTTTCTGACTTTTTCATTTGTATTTATTCTCTTTGTGGAAAAAAATAAAACTCCTAAAATATGCTGTGAAGTAATTTACCAACACATCACAATGTGATTTAGTCATTAGGCACCTTTTTTTCTATAGATGCTTCTTTTCACCTCCTCACTGACAGTCAAAGGCATTTGAAAACCTGTGTGAAATCCTGGAAAGAATCCAAGTAATTTCTTCATTCAGGCTGCTGGCCAATATTCTTTTTGAGTTCAGCAAACAAAAACAAAAAAGTGAAAGTTTGCTCTATCAAATATTCTTTTCTCAGGTCACATGTATACTTCTTAAAAAGAAGGAATGCTTTTGTGATAAAGAAATTGGGGGGTGGTCAAATTTTTTTTCTGGGTCTGGTAGTGGCTTTTCTTATGGCACCGGTTAAGTTACTTAAGGTGAGATTCAAAAGACCACTTAACTCATAAAACAAAATGCTTGTGCATTCTCTTAGCAGAGAAACCCAAAAATTTGGATTTCTAGCCCTCTTAGATACTTTAAGTATGGTAAGCACCTAGAGTTAACTTAAGTGTCAGAAGTTGTTCTTCTTCATATGAGTGAATTAGCATTCCAGAAGTATTGCTACCATTTTTGGCTGTGTAATGAGATAATCAAGAGTTAAACTGGAATAAAAGCATTCATTTTCCATTTTCTGCAACACTTAGACCACGCTTAGACCAGTGTATCACTATAAAGCTGGTATCACTGAAAAGCAAAAAAGATGAAGAAAAGGCAGGTGAAATGACTGGTCAAATGCAGAACCTCACATTATATTCCTAGACACCCATCACAGGGAATATGAAACTTGTTTCTGCCGATATCGTAGTGATTCTGAAATTATTTGTTCTTGGTTTGGTAGCCTAATAAAACACTACATTTTACTTTATTAGGTATTAAGTTCTTTATTATTTGTTGAGAGCTTTTAAAAGTAAAGGAAAGGCTCATATATCAGTTTTATACACAACTCTGTCTATAGGGCTCTCTGCACTAGGCAAAAACCATTACAGGCAGAAGGCACAAAGTACTGTTCCAGTATAAACTCTTTTGCTCAAGTCAATTCAGATAATTTTGTTGGTTAACTTTATACAAGAAAGCTTTACTCTGGGTCAAGTACTACTCAACCAGGCCACTCTATACAATGTTATTTGTTGTCTGTTCTGCCACATACAGCAAAAACACCAGTGTAAGCTCCCTAGTGACTTCTCTGGCCAACAGCAGACTTGTCATCTTGTGCTTTACTTCTTATCAGGTTGTCTGTATGTGGTTCCTATTACATTGAATGATATAATGTGGGCTCATAAAATCTTCCAGTCTCGTTTTAGCCAAAAGTAGTGCAGTCTCTACAATCCCAGGTTTCTTTACAACATGAACCCAGAATCTGGGGACCTGAAGAGCTAAGGAAGCCATCAGTTAGCAGGATACTTCAGATGAAGAACGCTGCTTCTTGTTGTGCCAAACTGTTACTCAGTATGAAGACTGTTATTTTTTACATGTACACATGCTTTTATATACCCTTCAAAGGCACAAGAACATATGTAAAGCAGTTATGCTTGTGAGCATCTGGAGAATTTCCAGATTCTCTAAATTTTTTTCAAACTTACATTGGCTTATTTAAGAAAATATTTTTGCCTTTTATTCCTTGCTTGAGGGAACCTGTAATCCAATTTGCAAAAATATGGTGGATGAGAAAAGGAAACTTTCTCTAGCTGATTATTATATTGTCTGATAAAATTAGTACTTAATAATCTGTTCTTTATAAGCCAGTAGCATTTTATTTTTACCAACACCATCAATGCAAATATAATCATGTTACAAAGGTTACATGTTTATGCAATTTGTTATGTCATGAGCAGATTTGATATCAGAATAATAATCTATTTGAATTTCTGAGAACCATACTCAAAGTTGGCTCAGGGAAAACCTTCCTTTGTATCTAGGGCATTTTCTTGTGTTGTGAGTCTCATGACTATTACCATTTACAATTGTTTCAGCTGTCCTTGCATGATAATATTTTTTAGAAAAAAATTTTTTTTGACCTTCCTTGATATTTCTGCTATTGTCTGCTGAAATCATCTACCCAGTTTCAACATGACCTTGGCAGATACTTCTAAAAAGTCAGATACAGAATTCCGAATATTAGCATTGCTGTAACAGGTGTATAGTAGACACCACTTTTGAGCTCTGTTTTTAGTTCTATAACTGACTTTTTGAATGAAGATGAACAAGCTCTACATTCTCTGCTTGAATAAGTAGCATGTAATATACCCATTGCCCTTTCTCTTTTAATTCCCTTCTGTATCCCCTTTTTATCCTGGTATCTACTATATATGAAGAGAAAATTGTTGTGTTGTGTTTTGGTTTTTGTTTTGTTTATTTTTTTTTTATTATATTGGGAGTTTTCTCAATTTTGATGCTTTATCTGACTCCTCTCACACTGTGAGGAGGGGGGATGAGTGACTGTGTGGCTGTGTGGGGTTCAGCTGCTGTCTGGAATTAAACCACAACATCTAAGTACAAACATAGCAAAATTAAAAAAAAAAATCGTAACTCTGTATCTTCCAGTTCTGTGTGAACAAGAGCAAAACGATCATGAAACATGATGAATTCACAGTAATTCTACAGCTACAGTAAAGAATATTCAATTATTGTGGTATCAGTATCACCACACCTGTGAAACTATATAGTAAAAATAATATATATTTTTTAGATAATATTTTATATATCTTTTTATATAATAAGATATATATATATTGTAAATGAATCAAAATTATCATATTTTCTGAAATCCATAATAATTTAAAAATATCACTGAATATTATGTAAAATTATTAGGTATGGTCTTAATTTTTTTCTGTTCTGGTACTCTGTGCTATGAGTTTTTTCTTTGCTATTACAGCAGTGCCAAACTTTCTCACCAAATTTTCATTCTAGACGCCAGATTAGCAGAATACAAAATCTTTCTCTGATTTTCAACTGATCTCACTACTAATTTCCTTAAAATTCTATTTAACAGTTTACTTTGAATGTTCAAGGCAAAAAATGAAAAAGAGTTATAGGAAGATGTCTGGATGCTTCCACTATTTTTTTTTCTCTTCCATAGGAAAGGAGAGAGATTGTCACTGAAGTTTCAGCCTCAGAGTTAGATTTTGCATGCCAATTTCACTTTTAAAACATGCATGAATTCTTTGTTTTTAAATATCCCTGTAGCTTAACAGGGATTCATGCTGCTCCACATGGTTACAGTCAGGTATGAATTGTTGAAGAAACTTGAGAGCTTAATCTACCTGCCCATTTATTCTTGATTCCTACTTCTTTGCAGAGCTGCTGTAAATTCTCACACTAAAAACCTAAAAGCACTCTGTATTCAGTACCTCAGCATCTTCCCAGGTCATTGAAGCTAAAAGCTAAGCCCAGACAATTGGTGTCCCAAATGAGCCAAAGAAGTGCTTCTGTCTAGTTTGTAACTGAGCACTTAAGCTAAGGCTGAATGTTCAGGCTGAATTTCCTATGTTAGGACCACAAGGGACATGATGAGTAGGTGGCTGCAGTGGAGAATGCAGTTTTTTGTTTTACAAGTAGTCCATTTAATGACTGAATCAGGTACCAGTGCTCCAACAGACAGCATTTCCTGAAACAGGAGGGAAATTGCAGCAGTGTTCATCGGGCTGCCCTCAAGAGTGGTGCTGCAGCACTTTGCAATATCATGCCCTCATCACATGAACATTTCTAGACAATCCATGCTGTGTCCTGACATAATACCTGAAAGCCTTCAGTATAAAACCACAGCACATTCCATTTTAAGCTATTAATTACTTAGAATCTGCTTCTTTTAGTCTCATGACTGGGTTTTGTTTAATTATGGAAATCCAAGCAGAATTTTCCCAAAACTCTGAACCCTTCATTTGATTTCCAAATCCATTTAAAAATATATATTAAAATATATGTTCTGAAGTTCACAGATTAGCTTCCTGCAAGATGTTGAAACTTACAGGTTCACCAAAACACCTAAGCTTGGATAACATAACACAACACAAAACATTAAACATGAATAATAACTTTGAAGATCTAGATAAATTAGATGTGTATTTAGGTGGTTTATTGGTTCATGTGCATAATACTCAGCTCTTGTAGAATCAAGCTCCATACTATATCTATATACACATACACACATAAGAACATACATTGTGCATTTAAAAAGTCAGTACTGCAATTTTATTTCAATTTACTGGTAAGAAATCCTTGGTATAATTGTACTGAGTGCAAAAATTACTGTTCTGCATACACTCGTGTAGGTGTACTTATAACAAAGTCCAGAAATGGTTGAAGGAGTCTGCCAGCAGTCGTTCACTTCTCATGCAATAACTTCAGCTAAATCTAAACAAAACGAATACTATACTTGAGAGTCTGAATTCAATACATTTTCCATTTCTGGATGTATGAAATGAAGTGAAATGACGTTTCTATCAAATCAAGACGATGTGTTGTATAAAAGTATCTTGAGAAACAAGTGAAACCAACTGTAAGAGGATGTACATTATGCTGGCATCATACCAGGCTGCAGCTTACATTTGGGAATGACACACTGAAGTTTTGCAAGTATATCAAACAATACATATTTTTCTAAATCATTTTAGCTATGTATGTTTTCTACCTCCTGCAATCCCAGCTTCACAGCCCGGATGCAATATTATTCAGTTTTTATAAAATCCCTTATGCCCTTCATTATTGTCTTTTGTTTACATGCTTTGCTTGGCAAATGTGATTTATTTAAGAAAAAAACAAGCGAAAGAAAGACATTCCAAGGAGTTTGATATCTAATTTTATTCAACTAATTTTCTGTTTCCAAGTCTTCTCTTTTGCTTACAAAATCTTTCTGTTGATGGTTTATCATAATTAATTAATTATCTCTATTATATTTTTAGAAATCTACACATTCTTTTCAAAACATATGAACCCATCTGACATTTGACAGTGGTTTGATTTTTCTCACTGGGATATTCCTATATTAAACTTTTCCACAGATAGCAGATGGGGATTTTATGTGAGATTTACATGACTTTCAGTTAACTGAGTTATTTGTTGTCAAATTATCCGACAAATTTAATCTGCTGTCTTCTGAATTATTCATGACCCAGTCTTAATTTCTGTAAACACTACATAATTTTTATCAAATAATTTGTACAAACAAATATCAGCTTTCTTATTATTGAACTAATTTTTCGAACTTCCATTTTAGTCAAATGTCTGTCTCTGGAAAACAGGGACAGAGTTCGACACCGAGAATGGCAACTGGTGGTGGCACAGCGTCACTTGGAGGTTCCTCAGGTTCCTCTGGTCCGGAGGCATGGCACAGGAAGCTCAGATTGTCTCAGAACACTGTCAGGGGTTTAGGCAGAAAAGCAGGCACCCCAGCATGAATCCAATTCAACACAGCAAAGCTCACTGCTCATGAGCACTGTCCTCCTTTAGAAATGCCTTGCTTTTCCACAGGGTGTAAACAGAGAAAGAGTTAGGCTTACATCCAGGTCAGGAAGCATGAATAAGAGTCATTTCACTCCCCACATAAAAGAAAGCTGAGAAGGATAAATTTTTGCACTCCAAAAATGGGGTGCATATCTATCCATTCAGATTCTATGGCTAAAACTATTGGTTTAGTGTTCCATTTTTAGAGAGCCCTGAAAGAAAAGATTATTTTTATTTTCCTTAGTACTTAAAATACAGTTGGAAATCAAACTGAATTTTTGTTAAAAATAAGAATTTAGGAAGGCAGAATAATGAAGTAAAATTGCTCCAGGAAGCCTCTTAACACAACACCATCCTTCTACATGAGATAACCCCTTAGGGCTTAGTTAACAATCTGGAGAAATTACTAACTTGGCGGATGTTTCAGTGTACCTAAAAATGGAATTGAACTTTTGCTTAAATACAAGGACTTCAATACTGTTTCACATCTTCAGAAAAGCAGTAAATTGAATGCTTTTTAAAATTATTTTTAACATTTATTTTTTTACTTACCTTTAAGAGCCCACTAAGATGTTGTTTGATTAGTTTTGTTAGGAGAGTGGGGCTTTCTTTCAAATGCCGCTTTAGAGAGTTTTCCACTATAAAATCTTCACTGATAGCAGATAAAAAAAGCTGATAACTTAGTTTATTACATGCTACTGCTTCCATTTATCTTAGTGGAATTCTTTCTCTAACCCTAGAATCCACAGTAACAAGACCTCAAATGCTAGAAAGGCTTTACTTTTAAGGCTGATTTCTGTGATACGATAAGATGCATCAGTACTGATCTTAATTATCTCAGAGCAAATGTCTTTAATTTGATCCCTTATCATTGTACATCAGACTAATTTAATAGGAGAGTATCTGAAATCCATGAAATGATCTGACCTAAATTTTGAAAATCCTGTGAATCAGAGTTAAAAACAAATGCTCAAAACAGTGTCTGTTTTCTTCACTGTCCATGAGGAAGAACTTTATGAAAATATCTGTCACAATTTAGAGTTCCTGCTACCAATTTACTGCTTTAATATATATACTTTGGGTTTTTTTAATATGTATACTTGGGTTTTTTGAGTGTGACTGTGAATAAGGTTAATCCTTGTATTTCTTAGGAGCTGCTCTTTGTAGATAGTGTTTTCATTCTGATATATGAAAAGAAAGAGAAAGAGTTTCTTTTACAACTTTTCAGAACACACAAGGGTGAAAGAACATTTGCAGGAATGTTCCTTTTTTGTTTACAATATCCAGGCATAAGAGCAAAGATGGCTCCAGTTATTTTATTTTTTTTTTTCTTCACCTAGCTATATAACTAGAAAAAATATCATCTGAAACTGTTCTTCAGAATGGAAAATCATCTGGATTAAGTTATTTTGTTTCTTTTAAGTGGGGATATATTAGAGCAAAATCATCCTATAAAACTGTGTGTTTTGATACGTGCCAATGAGACTAGCTAGTTTTGAGCTCTGTCACCTGTGATTTGGAGAAACTTCCAGGGTTGAAGAAGACTTATAAACACTTCTCAAGCAAACAGGGAAGAACAAATATTTTTTCGTTTGAGGTAAGGTGAAGGAGGTCATGGTACAGACTGACTGGCTGTACAGTAGCAAGGAGAGTACTGGACTGCTTCTTTTTTGACCTCACTCTTTTATACAGTGTAACACTGAAATTCTCTTCTATGAACCTGTTTCTTTTGAAGTTCTTTGCCTGCCTAGAGTAGCAAGGATGAAAATAGCCTAATTTTAGAATGTAACATATAGTTTACATCATCTCCATCAGAAAAAGAGGTAACTTGACCTCTCTACCCATAAATTAAAATGGGAACCAAAATTAAATTCATATATTACATTCTCAGTTTATGACCTTCTGAGCTTATGACTTAGTGTAATGAATTCTGCCCTAAAAGGGTATTTCACGGAGGTCAGAGCTGCACACTCTGAAGACAGAATTTCCAAGTGGACAAAAGTGGATTTAGTTCCCAGAAAAACAAGGTTATCTGCTAAAGTTGTAATCTAGATACACCTGGTTCAATTCTCCATGATTCAGCTTAGGGGCAGCCAAGATATGCAGGCCCTGCAATGAACATTCACAGGAATTTCTGATATGTGGGTCTCTGATCCTGTCTGGTCTTTGGGATTCCACTGTAGCTATTAAAATAATTGGGCTTTTTTCTTTCTCATAAAGGTGAGGAAGACAGGGACAATATTTGTCTGGAGCAAAAGACTTTGGGAGAGAGAGCAAGAGGACACAGTCTTAAGCTGTGCCAAGTGAAATATAGGTTGGATATGAGGAAAAAGTTTTTTACAGAAAGAGTGATAAAGTACTGGAATGGTCTGCCCAGGGAGGTGGTGGAGTCACCATCCCTGGATGTGTTTAAAAAGATTGGATGTGACACTCAGTGCCATGGTTTAGTTGAGGTGTTAGGGCATGGATTGGACTTGATCTCTTCAATCTCATGGATTAGGAAGAACTCTTCCAGCCTAGTGATTCTGTGATTCTGTAATGACACAATTAAAAAGGAGAAGTCAGAAATGGTGAAAGTGAAATAGGGATCAAACATGGAAGGGAAAAAAATATAGTAGAAACTAAGAGAAAGATGTTTGCTCTGAAAAATCTGCTGAATAAATAAAAATGGTAATACAGAATACATGACTAACCTACAGAATTGAGACTAAACTATTCACACAAATGAAAGTTCGGTATGATGCAGATACTCATATTCCCCAGTGGAGTTCTCAACACTCCTACCTAAGCCTGGAAAAAGAAATTCAGCTGAAATAATAATTATACAACAGGTTTTGGAATAAATAGATCATATTGAACAACCTCTCTTTCCCTGAGAAGGATCCCCTTGGGTAAGCACATAGTACTATAACCTTGAAAATGCTTACTTCATCCTTTCATGATTTCACTGACTGTCCAAAAGATAATGTGCAGTCCACTTGCACCTGCCAGCACAGCCCTGGGTGTGGCAAGGTGGACTGTCAGATGCCCTGCTCTGCACAGTTTCATAGAGCAAGGAAAAAAGGTTTAACTTCCTCAAAATGTTGTGGTGATCTTTCCCTTTTTGACAGACCTTTTCCTCTTTTACCTTGTTTTTCCTAAATATCCTACACTCCTCAGGGATCAGTGATGCAGAGATGGTTCTTGTTAGTTGACTTCCCTGTCTCAAAGCTTTCAAATTTCTACCCTGGAACAGTTTCACAAGCTGAGGTTATTGCCACATACAAAGAATGACATATAGTGGAAAACACTTTTAATTAAAATCTAGTTTAATGTTTCCATTTAATTTAAACAGCAGCTGGCATTATTTTTTACATTGACAGAATGAGAGAAAGGTGTCAGAAAAAGATAAATTGTTGCTATTCCTTCTTCTTGATTTGCCAATTGAACTATTGACAATATCAACATTTTAAATCTCTTTCTCCAGCTTTTAAGAAAATGGTAAACAAGAAGTAAACTGTGAATAGAATTGGTTTTTACCACTGACATGATCATTAGTGCCAATATCACAAGATAAGCTTCTAATTAAAATGCTGGTGACAAAAACATAGGTTCTCTGTGCTGAGATATATTTTCCTGGCAGAAGATTTCACAGCATTCTTTATGAGTGCTGCTTGAGAGAAGTGACTGTAGTTTCCATTGGCATCTCTCTCAATTTCTACTTAAATAAAAAACTAGGAATACTGCTGAGCACAGCATGACTTCATCTAGTTTCAGTCCTTGATCTGGTTGCCTTACTACAATTTAAAAATAACCTTGGCATTCAGAAAAAAAAATAAATTAAAATATTCAAACTCTGTTTGAATTCCTCTTGTATATGCATATGCCTGCTTCTATTATTGCTTCCACACCGTCATCTTAAAAGGGCTAATCACATGGAGAGTGGATTAATCTCATTTAGTTGAAAGCATCTATATCATGGGCACCTATGCCTGTGATAAACCTCTCAGGTTCTCTTTGTAATTAGTTGAAAGAGAGACATCCCCTCTGAAAATGCTTCTCATCTGCCCTGCTTTCACAGGAGAATTAAGAATGGAGTGCCTGACTCTCTGCCACTCTGTGCAGTGACAAAGAGGACAGTGCAAGAGGTGTGATGAGTCTTGGTACAGGTTATGGACTGACAAGTAACAGGAGGAAAACAGCTGAAACGACTGAAAAGCTGTGTCATGTTATCCTCACGGGCTGATTTCATTGGCACTTGTGCCTATACACCTCTCCTGGCACCTTCAGGGAGACTGGGGTGAAGCACAGTTACATGGATATCCTACATCAAGCACCATCTGCAGAAAGACCCCAAGGTTAATTTTAGAAGCAAGAATTAGACATTCTGAAAGATCTAGCATCTGAAAGAAGTCTTATTATGAAAATTCCTGAAATGACTTCATGCATCAGAGTCAGACTCTCGGGGCCACTCTCAGGGCTGTGTGCTGCTGGGGTGCCTGAAGAACAGCAAGAATCCCCTACAGGGAAAGAGGTGCTATCAGAAGCACTGCAAAATACATGCGACATGATTGACTACTGATTACACTGAAGCTGTGAGGTAGGTAAGGATGCAGATAAGAGGGGGAAAAGGAGTGGTACTGTATAGTTACAGCTTGGGTTATACTGCCATTTTACTGTACTTACAAAAATGAAATCAAGTGATTGAAGAAATTAAGTTTTAATTGGGATTTCTTTACATTTTGCAACATGAAAGCAGTAATTTGGGGTACTAAGATTAACTGAAATGCTTTTTTTGTTGTATAACATGTATTTCAGTCATTGTCTATCTAAATAAATATTTCAGAATTTTATTGAATTCCCTTTTAGGAGAAGATCTGCTATGCCAAGCTGCTTCTTGAAGTTTAAATCCAAACTCCACTTAGATCAGAGGATGTAATTTGGATCAATTTACAGTTTTTAAAGAAGTTGAAAAGATTGAAAGAAATCATCAAAGAGGATGCTAATTGCAATAAAATTAAGTGGCTGAATGGGTTAGAATTAGGATGCAGAACTCCGGGAGAATATCTGCTCTGATACATCCTGCTGGGTAAATACTTTATTTCTGTGAATTAGACAAACACTTTTTTGTACGTTTTCATTATGATTAATAGTGTGAAATTCACAGTGACTCAACCATGGACTAAAGAAGGAAAAAATGGTTCTTTCCTGTTGTTAAGGGTGTAGTTTAGCCTTAGAATAAGTAATACAATAAGTTTTGTTAAATCATGTGTATGTGAATTCTGGAATATATATATCACCCATTTTACCACTACTGGAAAGAATGAAAAAATAATTTTCTTTTTTCTTGAATAGCTCTATCAAGTAGGTAGGAGTTTTAAGTACAGTCTTGGTACTGTCATGCAAATAAGCACTTCAAATAATTCTTCTCAATTTATTTTGCAAGCCAGAACTGTGGAATTAATTAGTCTGTTCTTCATGGTATATTCTTCTATAAAAACTTTCAATGTTCTTATAAGGAAGGTTTTTCTTTCTTTAATTTACTCTTTTATTAAATTTTCATATACATCTAAGTGAACAGTATATAAATTAAATGAATGAATGCAAAAGAAGCTTAACTCAAACCAAACTAGAAAACTGTTTCTGAGTAGCTTCAGAGGAAAACAGATGTATATTGAACAAGATTTCAGTAATGTTAAAAACAAGAAAAAAATTCCTTTCAAGTGTGGGCATCAAATAATCATCTTCATCCTTTTAGATTTCTTTCAAAATTTGGGGAACACTTCATGTAACAAACTTCAGATAACATTTAAATATATTTAGAATCAAAAGACACTTATTAATAAACACACCGTGTACATTACAGACCACATATAAAGATCTGTTAAAAATCTACAGACTTTGATGGCAACAGATAACATTTAGACTGACAATATATTTCTCTCTTTTTTCAAACATAACCAAGAGTTGGGGACATTCTTAGTATATTGAAGCATAAGCCACAGGAGACTTCAGTCCAAGCCTATGTTTGCAACAGGCAGATATTTTCTTATGACAATCTTATGAACTGAAATTCTTCTTCAATACCTCTGATTTTACTTTTACAATTTCACTGAACAGTGAGAACTATGTATTTTTCATAATTCAATCTCCTCTTTAAAAATATTTACACAAAACTGTATTTGTTTACAGTTTCCATAAACTGTGTTCAAAACTGTTGTTTGGGGTAAGCATGAACTTGTAATATTGCCCATGAGTCTATCTTACCCCTCAGAAGTTTCAGTGAGTTTTGTTCCATCATTTTTTATATTACACAGGTCTGTGTAATAATTTTTAATATTACACAGGTCTGAAAAAAAGTAAAGAAAATAAATTGAAAAAAGGCAGATTTCTATTTATATGTAGTTGCAGAAAGAGAAATGACTGTATTCCTAGTAGCTCAAAAGTAATTTTCTACTGTGATCTGTAACCTCACATAAATGTTATGTTGAAATACTTTTTTATCAAATTGTATATATTAATTGCAGGTGTTGGCTGATTTATACTAATTTTTTCTTTAAAAAACATTGACTTTTCAGCATTGGTCTTTAAAGAAATAAGAAAACAAGCATGCCTTTCAAAGGGAGAGAGAAGCAAATAAAATAGTATTAATAATTACATAAACTTTGTGGAAAGACATGAGAAAGGATTGGGGAAACAACTATTTGTTATAACAACCTTGAATGCCTCCTTACTTTTATGACAATCTCCTCCAAGTCTATTCTTCATGGAAATCTTATGTTTGTCATATGCAGAGCTGAGGTAGGAAAATAAATTAGAAATAATCTTTTATAGTTGAAAAATAAATTCACAGATATATCTCCAAAACACTTAATTTCTTGCAAGTCTTCATAGCTGGGATGGCAGAAGACCTTTCTTTTTTTGTTTTTAGCTACCAGGACAAGAAAGTCAGAATCCAACCAGGTACTTGCACATCTCTCTATTTGTATATATTTATTTATCATCACCTTACAATGTGACTATAAAGAATTTGGGGACAGGTAATACATTTTCTTCTGTTTGCTTAATGACTGTTTCAATAGTACTCTTGCCTTTAAGTTGCCATATTCTATTAAAAAACACAAAAAAATCAACAAATCAGAACAATAGAAAGATATGTTTATTAATTATAATATAATATAATTAATATAATATAATTAATATAATATAATTAATATAATATGAAAGGAATTTTGTGACAGTGCTGTTACACCTACCTTTGAGAAAAGACCTGAAATCTTGTGCACTCTTCTTTTGCACCCCAGAACAGTTTCCAGATACCAAATTCTTATGGATCACTCAAGTATCTATAAATTCTGGGAAACAAGAGAGAATGTTTTGATTTAATCTTTTGTCCTATATATTTTTATTGTGTTATTGTGCATTTATCTGTAAAGGTGAGGCAGTAAAGCATGGGATAGACAACTAGTTTAAATACATTTGAATAAATCAGTATAACACTAAATTTTTCTTTGCTTATTGCTT
The DNA here is from genome assembly GCF_049639895.1 of Pseudopodoces humilis. Classification (NCBI taxonomy): domain Eukaryota; kingdom Metazoa; phylum Chordata; class Aves; order Passeriformes; family Paridae; genus Pseudopodoces; species Pseudopodoces humilis. The sequence goes on along the minus strand of NC_142204.1, from coordinate 33,377,956 downwards.
TTTTCCTAAATCTCTTAGGGAAAATTGTTTTATCAGGAGACTAACCGAAGTGAAAGAAATTAAGTACACTATTTCAAGAAAATTAATTTAATTTCTCATATATCCCTTTGGAGACTATTGGGCTGTAATGATTTATGAAAAACTCTGTCCATGTATATATATATATATATGCCACACCCGAGATATGATGACACTTAAAAAATAATATGATATGCTTGATTACAGAGGCTTGCCAGCTCTTTGTGTGTGTGTTAAAGTTATGGATCTGGTTTGACCATTACACAGCAAATATTAACATCTGGAAACTTGGAGTTTAGAGGTTATTTTTCTCATAAAACTGAACTAGTATGATTCATAAAAACCTGATGTTGGCCTGCAACAAATTCCTACTGTTACTACTGCATTATAAAAGATGGGGCATCTCTTTCCTTCACTTGGATTCTTCATTTTGATTTTACTTGAAGAGATAGATTAGCAATGTTTAACATATTTGTATGTTTTAACTTTTATGATAGAAAAGCAAAATCATTTATGATTGTCCATGAAGCTCCTGAATTGTTAGATAATTCCTCCAAATTTCTTTTTTCTCTTTGTTGTTGCTGTTTTTGCTTTTGTCATTTTTCATATTCCTCTTCCTAGTATTCTACAGTTCCATTCCTCCTGTGTTTATAGTGCCTGAAGGAAGACACTATAAAAAGGTACATTAACCTGAATTAATTTTGTATTCTAGATCATGCCTTCAGGCTATGTGGATGTGCTGTAGATAAAACTATTTCCTTCACACTCTTGCACAGCTGTCCATTTTGTAGCTCTGGATTATGTCTGTTTGCTCATATTACCTCTGGTCTGACAAGCAGATGTGGTGGGCACTGCGTGTGTACCTCTACTCAATTCTCCAGGCAGCCACTAAGTTTTGTACATTTCCCCTCTACATACATGTTATAGGAACTACATGCTCCCTGGGATGTGGTAAAGCCCAGCAGCTACTGCTGGCACTAAATACACTGGCAGGTAGTCTGGAGATTCAAATATTGCCTGACCATAATTTTCCTTCTTTTCCCTCTTTTCCTTCTTTTCAACAGTAAATACTTGCCTGAAATCTGACTCTATTTGTACCACTCCTCTCCTTTTTTTTGTTTGTGCCCTCCATAAATGAGGAGCCTGAGTAAGCAGACCTTCTCACTATTTAACAATAGGAATAGAAAAATCAAGGAAAGTATCCATAATCACAGGACTAAGCTAGAAAACTATTCCTTACACAATGTCTGGTTTGAGAGGTAAAAATGAGCTTTGGGATGATCAGCTGGAAATGACCAATAAGCTTGGTTTCTCATTTCTACACACTCTCTTGCCTGTAGATTATAAATAAGCATGAAATCATACATTCAAGTGGGAATTATGTGGAAATGAGAACTATCATATATTCCATTTAATCCTCATTTTAATGATGCATACATATAATTGCATTGACATTAGAACATTACATTTGCTGAATGGAGAAATGATTGATTGCTAGGTCATGCTAAACTTGCCTCCTTACCTAAAACAATTATAATAAAAGGAAATAAAAACAGAGGAGTTCACTAGTTAGTATCTATATTTATTTATTTTGAGTATCAAAAGAGTTTTGCACAAGTATTTTCAAAGAAGAAATATTTTGGAATGTCAAAGTATCAAATATAAATCTACATGAGAAACGAAAACTGTTGCTCTTTTTTAGGATGTAAACTTGAAATTCAATTCAAAAAGCTTAACAAAATAAAAAAAAGAACCCAGCACTAAAAAGTGCCTGTTGGATTGAAAGAATGATGTGCTTTAACCCATCTTTGAGTCCTGTTTTACATTTTTGAATGGCAACTCCCTTGGAGAGAAGAGTTTAGAACAGAAGTGCTGACTTAAACTTCATTACATCTCTGCTGTAACAGCAAGACAGTCTCATTCAGTAAGTTTGACAGTATGATTTCACTATGTTTTGAAGCCTTTTTCTTTTGACATGTACTTTCCCTAGCTGAAAAGATGTGCTAAGACTAATGAACAGCGGTATATTCTTTTTAAACATGTACCAGGTGTCTGTCGCTTAACATTTGTCAGTCTTCCATCATTATCTGTGAACAAATGTTCCTAATTAACTAGAGCAGGAGGTGCTGGGACAATACAAGGGTGAGCTGTATCTAGGGTGCTGTCAGCTTCATTTTTTACAAAGCCAAGGATCTGATGTAATAAAGGTGTGAAATTTTATATTCTTTCAGGGTATCTTCTGATGGTCATCCTTTATGGACTGACCTCTGGGATTGTTGTAACTAAATGTAAAGGAATACTGCAAGTGCTCCATAGACATGGTAATTGTCTGTGGGTTTTTTGTGTTAGAAATTCATGTAGCAATAAGTAAACCTCTGTGGTGTACCGTGCTTCTTGTAAATTTATTCTTTTCTAGGTCAGGTGTAATTTAAATAATCACTAATTATCCGTCTGATTGTTTTTTTGGAAAAAAGCAAAAACCCTAGGCATAATCTAGTAATTCAGAGATGTCCTGGTTCCAGCTGGGATGGGGGATGGCCAGGACCTGGAGCATAGGTCCTGATAGGCTTTTCTGAGGACAAGGGGAAGGGCTCTTCTCCAGTCAGTGAGCAAGGTGGAGTTTCAAGGTCAGTTTTCTTATTGCATTTCTTTTTCCAGTAAATAATTCTCAATCCATGATACTTAACCTCCAATTCTCCTCTGCAATGGGACAAGGAGGGGGAAGGGGGAGTGAGAGAGCGGTGCGAGATTTGGAGTGCTTCAATGGGAACACTAAAATGGGGAATACCATTCCTAAATCACGACAAGCAGCTTTTAAGCACAGCAAAAGTACTTCCAAAAGGTACTGGAAAGGTTGCTAAGAAAAGCAGGCTCACTGCAGGCAGACCTACATTTGCAGCATTAGGGTCTGAAAGCACGTGTGAAAATAGTGTATGTGGGAGGCAGTGGAGTGAAAAAGACCAAAAAGAAGTAATGGTTTTTAATCTTACACTAAGGCAAGAAATACAGGAAGAGCTGTTCTTTAAAAAAAAAAAGAAAAATTATGGCCAGACCTTTCTTGATTTATTTTTAATTTAACCCATTTTACCTCAGTTTGCAACATGTTGATATTTGACGTTTTATAGAAGTTGTCTCTGTGCAAAAGAATATTAATGAAAAATGCCAAAACTTTATCATATGTAAACGGTTTCCATTTTTAAGTAGTACTCTTTATACAGATCAACATACATTAATACCGTATTGGTGGCAAATGTTAGTCACATATAATGGATTTATTTTTTTATAATTTTGAAATATTTTCTTTATGAATAAAATAAATCTCAATTCATTTGTTATACCTCTTCAATCAAGGTGCAGTCCATATTTTCCAAGCTTGAATTTTATAATTTTAAGCAACTGACTGCTTATTTACTGAATTTTCTTCAACCTTTTTATCTCTCATGCTCAGTTTTACTTATGAATTGATTGTATTTTATGACTCTCACATCCAATTTAATTTTCTTTTACTATTTTTACTACTTGTTTCCCAAGTCTATATTTACTAACATAGAAAAGGGCAAAATTATGATCTCCAGAGGTCCCTTCCAACCACAACTATACTGTGATTTTGTGATTTTTTTTCCTCTTGGAGGTGGTCTTAACACATTTGACTAATAAAATTTAATCTATTATTTTGACAGTTGCCCTTAAAAAAGCCAAGTTAAATAGTCATTCTTTTCCTAAATAATACATAAAATACATTTAAATAGTTTTAATGGCAGTCTTGCTTTTATATATGATATATATAAAAGGCCTATGTGAGAGAAAGAATGGTTGAAGAAGACTTGAATGATCTTTGAACATAGAAAGGGTATTTAAGAGCCAAATCAATTGGTAGCCTCTATGGTAAAAATTTGAAGATGTTCTCATTTCAACCAAAACTATTTTTATATTAACGAAATCTATCTCAAGTATATCTAATATTGGAATCCTGATATCAGACAGGGATAACTTATGATAACTGTGTTGTAAACTGCTCCTGTTCCTTTTCATCATTGCTTTTAATGAGGCAGAGAAACATATTTTTCTGAGAAATATTTTTATGTTGATTCCCACCCTTTATGAGAGCTTCACAACACTATTTGCAGTCAGTTAAATACTGTCTTTTCAATCACTCTACAAAGTTAAATATTTATGTTCTGCTCGGAATTCCCTATGACCCCTGTTTTTCTTGACAATCCTTATCAAATACTGCCAATGTAACTACAGCATGAGTTTTAATATTATTCTGTTGCAGGGTTACTAGTCTCTTGTCCTTGGCACAATCCACTCATACACTTGGTTTATAGAGTGTGTCCAAAATTGACTTTCTAAGCTGTTTCAAGATCTTCAAAATATCTTGAGGATGCAAATGATAATGCTAATAAATAACTTCAATATGAGCGATTGAGGCTGATCTTTTCTTCAAATAAAAGCACTTATTAAGGTAAAAATGTAATGACTTTCATCCCCTGATTGAGATTTACACAAGAATTGCATTTTTTCTCAACTAAAGAATGTTATATCTGTCTTATAAGAAAATTTACTTTTCTATGGGGCTTTTTTTAAAAACAAATATATCAAAATATTTTCATTCTCTGTCATCAGATCTTTGATATTTTCATTAACCTTTTGTTATAGAAATATTTCATATATATATTTATAATAATATAATTTAGCTCAAATTTTGTGTGTTTTTTTCTTCCTCCTCCAACTTTTCCAAGGAAGGTGACTATGAAGCACTTGACAATTTCAAAGAGAGTTGATGAGAAGATGGAAGTACCAGAGATTATTTGGTTTCTACAACTTTTGGAAAATCGGTACTGAGTAAAAGTAAATGAAAGGCTGAATTCAGTCTTCAGGAATTCTGCTTGGCAGTGTTTGGAAAGGCAATCAGCAACTGAGTTTGGACAGTGCACACATAACTCCAGATATCTGCAGCGATCAGTGTTTGCTGTCTGTAGTCAAGTCCTTGGGGGAATTGTAGCATTCACTGGGATTAGAGATTATAACTACTCTGACCTTTTCAAAACAGCTTGAATCTTTTCAAGAAACTCTGTATATTTTTCTTCCCCAAGCTTGCAAGCTCACTCAAAATCATAATACTTGCAATCAAGAATGAATAAAAAATTCTTCCACTAATCCACCCAGCTATCAATCTGCTGATAGTAAAACCTATGAGCTCCAAGCACGACAGGAAAGGCTGTTGAAACTATTAAGGCAAAGCTTAAGAAGAAAAGCATTGCTTCATAGCATGTGGTATGAGAAAACTGAGGGAATGAGTAAGAAGACAAATGAGAAACACTATGTGTTAAAGAATATTATGTTAAGACAGATTTTTTGTGTATATATATATAACTTATAATTTATTATTTTGTAGCTCAGAAAAGCTGTGTTGAATGCTACACAGAGTGGAAATATTTGTTTAACACCACAGAAAATGGGAATATCAGAAATATGAAGCTGATTTTTCAGAGTATGAAATTAATTTACAATATATAATATACTACCATTCTACATAGAGTGATAGATTGATTCAATTTGTTGAACTCGAAATACATGAGTCATCATACACAATGCAAAACATCTTTGGAAATCCCTAGGAGTTTGTGAACTACTACAGACTGCACTTCAGGGAAATGACTGATGAATCTGTAAGTAAAAAATGAGCTATTGTTTTAGATCCTATGACAAGACAACACTAGGATTCTAAAAAACATATTTTCAAAGTTCAGGCTCTGTGTTTCTGTTCACTATTAGTTTAACTTGATAGAGGCAAAAAAACCCCAGAGATAAGCTGTCCACAGTTTTCCACTCATTTGCGAGTGCTAGAATAAATATGTTTATTCAGTTCTTCTGTTTTCTTATTAAAGTAAAATACAAGCAAGACTCTTGCTCAGAAACAAATATTCCTAAAATTTTAAATGAAGCGTAAATTTGACAAAATCCTAGAATTCCAGTGAAGCTGATGCAGTTATACTGAGTTTGAATGAATAACCTGTGTATTCACTTCTCTTTCTTTCCTTATTCTAATAATGTCTTGAAATCACTTTTAAATTAGCCACATTTTGCCCACATTAGAGTCATACAGCTTTTTTCAGCTTCAGCTTCCCTAAAGTATTAAATCTTAAGTTTTCCTTTTAGTTGAATATTTTAACAATACATTTTTTCCAGTGCATTAGTTGCTACTGGAAATCCAAGACACTATGTCATTACTTTCAATTTACAAAAAAACTCAACCATTTTAGCAATTTCTTAGGTAATAATATAATGCAAACTTTTCATCATCTGCTTTGCAAAGTGCTTTTAAAATTTATCAGAAAAAACATTCCTAAGTAAAACACAAAGGAAATAACACACCAATAATAAGAATGGATCCTTTCAGCTGGTTTTACATAAACAATAAATCTCAGAAGAAGAATATAGTATTATGGAGGATATACATTTTGCAGAAAGCACACACTGTGTGATGTTACCTGACACTGTAAAGAGCTTTACAGTGAAAAATATGACTAGAAACGTGTAAGCTAATCCACTGAGAGAATACTGAATGCAAAAACTACATAAAAATGCTATTAAGATATAAAGAAGTCTGCCACACTGACTTAGTATGAGCTAGCTGGACTTAAATATTGCTTCTATTTTCCAAATATGTTGCTAAATGCCAGCTGTGTTGGGGACTAACTTAAAAATTCTCATCCTGGGTTGGTCAGTGGTTTCCTCATTTAGACTTGGACTATGTGTAAAAACAAACGTTAAGTTTAGAAAAAAGTGGAACTGGATGTACATAGTCCATGATTTGGTCTTATTACAATGCAGAAACCAAAATAAATTCAGTATTTAAATGAACATTTGCCTTACCGTGATAGAGGATACAACCTACCCTCTTTGCCTCTTAATTTCAATTGCTGTGAACTGTAGAAGGTGTAGAACTACAGACACACTTGTACTAAAATTTCTGTAATGTAAATTATTCCTTATATAGGTAATATTTTAATTCTATCTAGTATATGTGTCAATGACATTTGTTTCCAAACTAATATTATTAACTAATATTTTCAAGCAAACATTTGAATGTTATTCCTATGGATTCATAGATTTTTGCTCTTTGTAGTTTTTCACTGTAATTATTACAAGTTTCAATTTAAACAAATAGTATTTTAATTTCTAGCAGTATCTTTTAAAGTTATGCTGATTTTCCTATACTATACTTTTTCTTCAGATATTTTATTTTCTTTTGAAATTTCTATAGAAATTGTGTAGGTAGCAAAAATCACATCAGCACAAAATCTGAATGTTCCAAGTCCTTCAGTAATACAAGTGTTTCAGTTTTCACCTTGTATGTGAATCACAGATTCTTTCAGGACCTCTACAGAGAATCATTACTCTTAACGGTACTTGTCACACATTGTGAATTTTATTCTAGAGTGGTTTTGGTGACTTTAAATGGTTTGTTCTGAATTAAACCTAAGTTATTTTCATATTTCATAGATGCTCTCAGCCCGTCTCTGTAATATCCTGGAGATTTGTTATTCAGGTTTGTGTTACTTTGAATTGAATCTTTTAGTTTTAGCCAATTGATTTTGTCTTCCAACTTAAAAAAAATAGACCTGATAAGCACGCACCTCGGTCTTAACTTCTTGGAAGACTTTATTCCTTTATATTACTTAATAATTCCATTGCATTTCTAGGAATCTGCAGAGAGAACAAGAAATGCCCCAAATTAGTTCCAGTCCTATTCCCTTCCTTCGCAGGATTAAATGAGTCAGCAAAACAACAACTTTCAAAAGACTTCTAAGTCTACAGTTCAACAAAATCCATTTCTATTTTTAACCATTATTCAACATAATTTCAGATATACTGAAGAAAGAGTGGAAACAACATGTCATGAGTTATCCACATGGCAGACCTCTTTTGAATGACTCACAGTAACATCAGCTGTGGTTTCCCATTGCTGGTCAATGCCCAAAGAGGGCCTGATCATAGCAAGAATTAATAGAAATTAGATCCTGGTAAGAAGAGAACATTTTACCTCACAGTCATAGTTCCAGTTGTTGAAAGTGTATGCCACTGAATTTAAGCAGTGCACCTTCCTAGATACTTTTCACTCTTTCATGGACACAGCAATTCCCATGGAAGTGTGAAATTCCCTCACACTGTAGACAGAGGAACACAATAATAACTAGATTTTATGCAGGTGTTTTTCGAATACTGTTTGTATGCCTGTAACATAGACAAGTCATCAAATATAGATGATTGGCTATTTGGTGAGGCATTTCCATATACAGGTACTGGTACTCTTACATATGTAAATATGTACTTTATTTTTAAAGAATACACACGCAGTCTTGGAGACATAATACAAAATGAATCCTGTTTCTAAAAGGTGCCTCAAACACTGAAAGTAAAATCTTTTCCAAAGAGCAGCTGAAAACATATTTTTAATTTAAGGTGTAACTACCCCTAGAATGAACTTCCATCATATGTTATAAGCTGGTGAGCATTACACATGAATTATCTGACCAAAATGTTCTGACATTTTTTCTTAATGTCGTTGTTGTGGCATGCCTTTGATCTACTGTGTTCCAAATTTATTCAAAATTGTCTACAGAAGAGATTACTCTGCACACAACTATCACAATCTGTACACAATCTAGCCTATTTTATGCTGATTGCCCCTATTACCACAACAAGAATAAATAGTTTGAACTAATATTCTGCAACACTGCCATTATATAAATATTTTTACTTAATCCTCTAATAAAAATCACAACCCCAAAATTACTGAAGGAAGGTAAAAAAGAACAAAATATGGGATTTAGGTGAAATTTAGAGAAAGCACTACAACTTTGCAGCTGTGATGAGGAAAAACAGATGATAAAGCCTTATGGCAGCTGTGCACTTCATATAATATACTACAGAAATGGGTGAATTAGCTCAGAATCATCAGTCTAGAGAGAAAAGTATGTGCTTACCCCAGGGACATTTATGTCATAAACTTTCATAAAAGAGGAAAGAGTCTAGACAGGTAGTTATATGAAGGGTCTCCATTCAGAATATCTACATGAAAGTTATTATTAGAAAACAAAGACATCTGATACTTTTCATGTAGATCTGGTTCATATCATGTTATTAGCAATAACAACATTCTATATGTTGCACGTACGAAGTGTCATCTTTTGCTATGCACAGAATTTTGAGGCTGTGCCATAATCACCCAGGAAATTCACATCATCCAGTGCTGTATGAAATGAAGAAGCCTATAGGAGTAGTAGTAGTAATCTTTTTCTAAATTTGCTTTTTCAGAGCTATAAAGATGGTAACATGCAGTTTGCAGCTCTTAAGTCTCTAGAAAAAAAGATACATTAAATCTCCCGTGTGGTAAAACTAATAAAATAAAACCAGGGAATACTGAGGCTACAACCTTAATTTTCTGGAAAGATCCTACTTACAAAAATTGCATGGGATTTATTCCTCCAGGTAAATCCTTGAAATTATTTTGTATTTGAACTGTTGATTGGTCAGTCAAGGAATAAACACAACCCATAGGCAAATAAAGTTGATGTACTACGACATTTCTTCCAAGGGGATCTCAAAGCATGACTTGAGTGGATAAAGCTGGAGGTAACCTGTCATGGATTGACTGCTTGGATTAACTGCAGCTACCACGAATTAACTGAAGCTGGAGCTGGTGAGCATGTTTTTGGATGATGCAGCTGTTTTTCAAAACTGCTGACTCACACAAGCATAGCTTTTCACAAGGTTAGGGTTTGTGGTGTTGTTGGAGTACTTCTCTCTGTCTTGGGATGGAGTGTTCAATTTGATAGCAGACTGCAAGGAAGGGGGTAGACCGTATCAATGGGTTTTGGTTTTGGATACTGCTTGGAGTGCTAAACTTGTGCTTTTCCTTTTTCTGGTTGGAGGTTTGGATTTGTTCCTACTTCACATGCCAGATGAGGAAACTTGAGGTGTAGCTTATTTTGGGGCAGGTTTCAAAGTTTTTGCTAAATGCATTCATTTTTGCATTAAAAAATGAAATAATTTAATGAGAATTATGTCTCTCTTATCTCTTGCCTAAGTCACTTTCATAAGGAAGTATTTGACTTCAGTTTTATTAGTCATAATCTTGTGCCACCCTATGTTTCCCACTGCCCCCTAAATACACTCTCCCAAAAAAACTTTTTCTCAAAGGATTTGACAGGTCAGCGAAGTTCAATAGTGACTGGAATGTTTTCACATGATGAAAAAAGCATTTCTGAAAAAAGAGTTCTACCTTTGACACCAGGGTTCAATGGAAAGAGAGGAGATCCTGAAATGTTTTTCTGTTCTCAGCTGAGCTGTAACAAAGATTTTTCAAGTTAATCTTGCATCAGAGCTTTTTAATGTGTTTATTTGATATTATAGGTAACATTATCTAAACAAAATAGTTCTCCCAATAGGTAATGGAAATGCGTAATCCCAGATTCTTCTGTTTCATGTCTGGTTCAATTGATTTACTATTGTACATTTAGCTTTTTATTCTGTCCAGAACATATATAGTCTTATAAGGTATTTAAAATTGGAAAAATAAGTAGATATTCTATTTTTGCAATAGAATCAGAAAATAGATGTCAAGATGTCTGAGATTCTCAGTTGAGCACATTTGAATGACTAGACTAAGAAATAACTGAAAGTTATCAGTTCCGTTTAGAAACAGTAAGACCATAAACACCATGTCAAACACTTCAAATTTGCCACTCAAAGGGAGACAGCCTCTGTTACCTGTAAGGTTAAAATTTTATTTCAAATATAATAAATTATTAAAATGTTAGAGCTAGAAAAACTCAGGGGAAAATTTTAGCATGTCTGTAAATAAGGGAATTTAATTTGCCTATTATTTTTATCAACGTTGATGATAGAAATGAGACATAAATTTAATAGTCTCCATTTAATAGATAGTCCCACTAAAAATATAAAAAAATAAATAAATTCTAGCTTGGCCATTAGATGGTTGAGAACTGAAAAGTTAATGGCAGCATGAGGTAATTTACTGTGACCTAATCTGTATTACATCTCTGTTACTTTTTCCAGTCATTGATATCTGGTGGTTTCCATAACTGTCAAAAAGCCCCATAGCTCTAAACATTTTACAGGCTTTACCAGAAATGTATGATTCAAGTTGTCAAGGCAATTTGGAGTTGAGTATGTGGAGTTTACTGAGAAAAATTTCTTCCCATACTGACTTAGTAAAAGAAAACCAATACATTAATTATATTTGAAATTTTATATTCAAATTATTGAAGACCTTCTGATAGGCAGATTCTGTAGCATGTTTTCAGAAGCATCCTACTGCTTCTACTAATGAGCTTAGGTTCTCAGTGTCTGGAGGTATTAGATAATTTTTGTGATGGTTTACTGTGATACAATGGTGTATGGATTTTTGTGATTCAGAGTAGTCTGCTTGTCAAGTTCAGTTTACCAGAACTAATATGAAAGATTAGATGACTTCTGGACCTCTGCCCTTGTTGAAAAGCTAGTCAAATGTCTGAAAGTCTAGCAATACAAATATTTTTCAGAGATGGATCATAGTTTCATGGAAATTGTAGGTTCATTAATTAGTAGTCTTTTTCCATCCATGAATACAAGATGCTTATGCTATTCTGTTGAGGCAGCTTGTAATTTAGTAGAGTAGGAATGGATTAATTTTGAAATACCTCAAAATAAATACCCTAAATCCAGTTAGGTAAATTGAAATATTTTTTTTTCAAGTATCTTTGTTTTTTGTTCTTTTTTTTTTTTCTTGCTTTTTTTTTTTTTTATTTTGCTGAGAGGTTGCAGTTTTTGGATTGGTTTTGATTTAAATTTGTGTTTCTTTTTTTCTTGAGAATAAACATTTTCCTCAGAATTGTCCTTTACAAATTTGTTGAAAAATTCTAAGTAAATTTGATATTTCCTTAGAATAAGATATGCAAATCACTAAGTATTGATAAATTTGGAAATACCAAAAATAACTTGTTGAACTATAAGTTTATCTGGGGAGCTAAGATATCTTTGTTGTGATAATATTTATAGAACCTAACATAGTGAAGCAGGATGAAAAGTAGGTAAAAATGTCAGAGATGTAACCAAAAGAAGTTAACTAGATAATTTGCTAAGGAGAAAAGCTACTGGTTCTGAGTGCTTTAGTTAAGTTCACTGACGAACATCTGGTGCTGATCTTTGTCTGGATGATGGAGGGAAAACAAATACAGCAGAGTAAAGACAGGACTTGATGACAAGGTGTTAGCAAAGAAAACTATTACAAAACAAAAGCTGGCTTAATTTACTATGACAAGATAAGATTTCAAGGAAGACAGACAGTTAACTTTGTTTTAAAAACACAGTAAATTACCTTGCTCTATCTTTAAAATAAATGGTACTTTGGCATTAAGCAGGGTTACTGATCACAGCCCATGAGCATTCATATAAAGAAGCATGTTATGTCCAGTCTTAATAAAGTCTGAGATTAAATAAAATTCTGGCAGGCAGAATTTGGTAATGACAAACCATCTGAAAGCATGAGATGAACCTGTCTTATTGCCAGAATGTGAAAGGAATGTCCTGAAAGAGTATCCATAAAGATACAATAATTCTGAAATATAAAATATCTGCCAGGGGTATTATATATATTTTTTATGCACTAACTTTAGGTGTATAACTGTATACACTTTTTACATTTATTGGTTAAAATAGTATTATCTGACAGATTAAACATAACTTTAATCCAAACTGCATTAACTGTCTCAACTAACCTTATATTTAACTCAAAGACTTGGAAATACAAACTTGACAAATACTTTAATTACGTGAAGTATATGAAGACTGGACATTGAAAGAACTAAGTGAGAGTGAAGTGAACATTTAATGAATAAATAGATGTGTGTCAATTTCTAGACTTACAGAGATCTTAATAAATGAAGGCTTGCTAAGATATGAAAACAGCTAGAGTATGTGGCTTCCTAAGGAAAAAACCCCAACATTATATATAAATTGTAGCTAATAAAGGTTTTGTTGTTGGTTTGGATTTGTTTTCTGGGTTTTTTAGGGAGGGAGGTTGGGGTTACGGATGGTTCTTTTATTTCTTGCAGCTCTTGGAATCAGACTTCTCTTAAAGCTGGAATTTAGATGCACTATAGATTGAAATTTAATTCCACATCATGTAATTTTCGTGAAAAAAGGTTGATTGCTGAAATTGCCCAGTAAGCAGAGGGAAATAAAACATCTGTTATTTACTTATATTAATATGCATTTATCAGATAACACTGCCAGTATGTTTGACACCATTCACTATACAACAGATCTGTGAGTCAGACTAGTGCAGTGCAATTCAACAGGAAAAAAATTCAATCTGTTTGCAAAAATGAATTTAAAGAATGATGCTTCAACTGAGTGAAAAATTTACATGAAGAATGTTTAATTAGTATTTCTTTATTCATTCATTCTGAGAGTACTAGAATTTAGCTTAGAGGACATATGAACCAAACTGAAGAACCTTCCTAAATGGGTTTGTATTTAAAACTCAAAAACTACTGCAGTCAAATCCTACTTGATAATAGAGGTATTCTTCCTTGCTGCTCATTTGTATTTATTTTGAACTGAGTTACTTAATTTTAAGGGTATACTCAGTCTTATTTCTTCTTAAGAAAGTCTTTTCAAAAATAAAATTTAAAAAGTTAATGGATTAAAACATGGATAGTAATTGTTCTTTCTTTAAATTGTTCTTGATGTAAAGTGCAAAAAAGAAAGAGTATTCTTTTCCAGGTGGTATTCAAAATAAGGAAGTATTGAGATGATCTTGGAATTGGTCTAGTTAAAGAAGTACTAAGAGAAGAAGATAAAAAAATATATTCCATTTATACCTTCCAGTTACGCTTCCTTTCTGACTCAAAAATAGAAATTGTGTGTGTAACAATTCAGCCAAAACCTAATAAATCTAAAACCTCACAGAGATTACAGTATTAAAAAGAAAATGAATACAAACAGGTACTACAGCCCACTCTTTCTTCAAATGCTTTATGATTTTACTGGAGTGTTTATAAAAAGAGTGTCCCACCTACATCATACATGGCCATAAACAATTTGTGCTTGGGTCAAGCACCATGTCTCCAGAAGAGCTCCCTCTCCATTAATATTGAAAGAAGAAGAGACAGCTGTGACTGCTCAGTCTAAACTACCATGGAAAACAGAAACAGCACTATATAGAAAGAGACAGTTGAGTGAATAACTCACTGTAAATTATGTATGTGATTAAGTTAGTCCTTTATTCTCCTTGTGGCTTCTCTATAAATAGATTGTGATTTCCTCCCATTTATTTTTCATTAGATTTCACTCCGTAAATATCATCAAAAAAGTCTTATTCAATGTATTTACACAGATTATTGAAAATGCAATCAGTGTTGTTTCGATATTTTCCTCATGACTCAAGGGGATTTTATTCCTTTCATTCCTGCTGTCTTCATTTCAGGAATAACAACTGCCAGATGATAACAGCTCTCCAAACAAGTCTCTCAATCTGGGATTCCCTAAAAGGCAAGTTGGGTGGAAATACATTTCCTATTTTAGTGAACTTAAGCTTACTGATTTGTGGGCTTGTTTTCCTTAGTCACTCAGGAAGAAATCCACCAATCATCCAGAGACCAATATATCATAGAATGCAAGTTGCTGTTATTTTTCCTGTACTGTCTACATTTGGTGGTCCTGCATGGTTGGCCTTCATATTTATCCAGTTTCCTATTTCTTCCCTAGTGAGAAGATAAATCAGACACCTTGAAACACTTGGTTCCAAGTGTTTTAAGGAGCTAGTTAAGAATACATAAGGCACGTTGTTCTCACTTCTCTGTGGTACTGCTGGACAAGCATATGGCTCGTTAAGAAACAGGAAGGCTTGAGCTGATATAAATAATTGGCCAATTAAAAAAAAAAGGGTGATAAAATTTGCAGGTAAAAGATAAGCTACAGCAGAGCATCAGAAAGAAAAAAATCCACTTATGTGTGTGTTTTTTGTTTTCCTGGGGATCAACACTCCTTAATCACCAATAAGACATGCCCTCAGTTGATTAAGGATGGCTTGCTGACAATTTCAGGCACACTTGCTGATGAAGTGTTTTCATTTAACAGTACATCTTATAGCTATCTCTGTGCAAAGTTGTACCAGACTATTAAAATTTTCATGACTACTTGGAGTGAATATAGCACTAGTCAAAAAGGATAAAAAAAACTTTAAAATGGGCTGAGCAGTACCAGGCATATATACATAATGGTGTAGGTGAAACACAAGTAAGGTAAGTAGGGATAGAGAGATGGAGACAAGACCATACAGACCTGATGGCTTTAGTCCAACCTCCTAAAAGTATTTGAATTTAAAAACACCCTTTCAGAGAGTGTATGGATGCTAGCTTTGGAGCAGGCTGCAGGTCCCATGGCCTCTCAGTCCTGCCTGAGAAGCTGGCCTGGGAGAATTCATAGGAGGATTTCAAAACAATCCTCAGAAACAGAAAACAACTGCCAGGTGCTGTTTGCCTGTCCTCTTGTTTTCCTTGCAGGAGAAAGTCAGGGGGTGGTGAACCCCACTGACCAATGATGGTGATGTAGTGATTTACTGACCAATAAGAGTTTCCTTTCTGTACTTTCCACGAACTAATCTATATAACAAGCCTAGAGCAATAAACTAGAGGATTTCTCCTGTTCTGACTCCCTTGAGAGTCTGTGTCGTTCTTTCCCGCCGTTCCCCAATTAGAACGACAAGAGTGTAGAGTTTGTACTCCAGGTTATTTGCATGGGAGGGGAAGGGGCAGAGGGTGCTACAGGGGTGGCTTCTGTGAGAAGCTGGCAGAAGCTCCCCCCACATCCGGCAGAGCCATGGACAGATGGCTCTGGGATGTACCCTCTGCTGGCCAAGGCCAAGCCCATCAGCGATGGTAGTACTGCCTTGCTGATAACATTCTTAAGGAGGAAAAAAATACTGATTGTGGCCAGAGAAGTGAGGAATGTAAATATCTGCAGGCACAAAGGCTGGTTTAGAAGCAGGAGGTCCTGCAGGTGGCACAGCAAATATTCCCCTGCAGCCTGTGGAGGTTCATGGAGGTGTGTCTCACACCTGCAGCCCCTGGAGGAGCTCCATGCCAGAGCAGGTGGGTGCATGAATGGAGGTTGTGATCCCATGAGAAACCCACACTGGAGCAGGCTTCTGGAAGTACTGTGGACCCATGGACAGAGGAGCCCATGCTAGAGAGTTTGTTGTCTGGACTGAACAGTGGGGGCTGGGGCGGTCTATTTTTGAAGGACTGCACCTCATGGGAGGGACCCACACTGAAGCAGGGGAAGGACTCTTCTTGGGGGAAGCAGCAGCAGAAACGATGTGAGATAAACTGTAATCTCCATTTCCTGTCTCCCTGTGCTGCTGCATAGAGGAGAAAGCAGAGAATCAGAAATAAAATTAAACCTGGAGGAGGTTTTTGGGATTTGTTTTTCTTTTTCTTTGTTTTTCTTCTCATCATCCCGCTCTGATTTTGACTCGTAATAAATTCAACTAGAGGACAAGGGAACTAGTGGTGTAGAGAGGAAATCACACAAGGATAGCTGAGGTCCCTTGGCTTCTTCAGCCTAGAGAAGAGGAAACCGAGGAGAGACCTCGCTGTGGTCCTACAACTTCTTTGTGAAGAGAAGAGGGGCAGGCACTGATCTCTCTGAGGGATTGGCCTGAAATTGTGTCAGGGGAGCTTTAGGTTGGATATTAGGAAAGCGTAAAGTCTTAAAATTTTACCCTGGAGGTGAAGGTCACCCTGGGAAGTAGTCACAGCACCAAGCCTGCCAGAGCTCAAGAAACATTTGAACAACACTCTCAGGACTGTGGCAGGATTCTTGGGGCTGTCTTGCGCAGGGCCAGGAGTTGGACTTTGATGATATTTTGGGTACTTTCCGGCTCAGGATATTCTATGATTCTAATTAATTTCTCCAAGCCTAGCTGAGGATGGGAGTAATAGAGAACATTTGGTGGGTAGGTGGGTATCTGGCCTACAAAAAACACATAAAAAAAAAAAAATTTCAGGTCAGGCCAGAAGGCTGGAGACTAGAAACTTAAGACTTGAAGGCTTTAAAGGATCAATAGTTGATCTCAGGCTCCTAATGCAATATTATGGGGAAAAAAAAGAGGACATTGTCACAGTTAATTATATAAAGAGGAATATAGGTAATAAAGGGAGAAAGTGTGAGGAAATCAAGTCCAAAAATTGACTGTTTTGAGGTCTCTTTGAAAAAGAAGGTTAATACTTCTTAAATAAGTTATTCTCTGGTCCTCGCATAACACTTCAACAGAAAGGCTTGAACTCTCACTGTTGGCTAAAGAGAGATCAAGATTTGACACTGTGAACCTTTCCAATTTTTGGAGAAATTCAGATCAAATCAAGAGGTAGAAAGTAAAGATAAGTGATAATAGTGCAAAAAAAATCTTATCAGAACAGATATGCAATGTTGGATGCAAAACAACAGGAATTAAGAGACAGATTTCCCATCATTTCAATGGCTTCTGAAACTTTTCCTTAGAGACATAAATGGATAACTACATATCTCTAGTATACCCAAGCTGTACGTTCGTTTATTTGAACCTAAATGGTTTTTGGACCAAATTGAAAAGTCTTGTTCTGTATCAACAAGTACTTTGGTTTGCATTATTCAGACAGCTGTAAGGGGAAAGCAGTGTTCACTGGGTAACAGGGATGAATATAATTAGATGCAATCATTACTCTGAAGTTTAATGACTCTTATAAAATAATGAACAATGTCAACGTCATGTGCCATGCTTTAAATAATTGATTGCTTAATAGCATTTTGATGGGAATGTAGTTCCCAAAGAGGATCCTTGATTGCATTTTAGTGTTGCTAAGTAATAGTGAGGGATATATCTCCATAGACTTATGTGTTCATTTCAACTAAGATATGTATGAAATATTTGTCTAAAGAAAAATAAAAAAGACATGCTGAAAATCCAGTTTTATATGTTACCCTATTGCACCATTTCAAAAGTTTTGGCATCTACTAAATGCAAGACTAGATAATTTTAATGAATATCTTTACTTCAGATGGTTACCTATACTTTCTCTTTTTTCTTTCAGTCTTTTGTTTTCAAGAAAAAGGTGTACAGAGAAAAAAGAAAAAGAATAGGCTGTAAAGTTTTTAGCTGTGGTAGATATCTTTTTTTCCTATTGTCTTACGTAGCACTGAGTTTTGTTTGCCTGTTGATATGACATTCAATTTAAGACACTTTCATGAGAAATTAATATTTCAGTTATTTCAATACAATACAGTCATCAGACTGCATAGAAAGCACTCATTTAGCACCTCTTTTTTCTCTCATTTTTCTTCTTTTCACATGTCACAGTTAATCTAATACATTAGCTTTCCACATCAGCAAAACACTCCTGAAAATTCTCTTCTTAACAGATTTTTCATACCCTCATAATTCAACGTTACTCTTCACAAAAGTGTGGGAGGTTATGAACGTGCATTTATTAAATTGTGAAACAGGAATCTGGAATACCATTAAAATGAAACTCTATGGCAGGGGTCTATTTTCTGAAAGGTAATAAAATTTTAAAATGTAATGCAAGTCAATTAAAGGAAAAAGGAAACAAAAACAAGAGCAAAAAGGCATAGATTTTCTGGGTTTTTGCATCAACTAATATTAATTAAACAAGTTTGAAACTCAGAGATAAAGATACTGAACTGCTATTATTTTGTATACTTTATTACTTTATGCTGGTTTTAAGATGTTTTCCCTGCATGAGTTGAGGCAAATCCTACATATACAAATGTAGAGGAGACGTTCAGACAGAAGCCTGGAATATAAATGCTCACAGAAACATGCTCTGAATAATTTTGCAGTGTAATTTTCTTAATCTTCATTTTTACTCTTATTTCATTGCATTTATTTCTTGGTGGCAACACATTATACCATGATGTCTAGAGTTCTGTATTTGAAATCAATCATATGTTTCAATATATAGCAAAAGCCAAACAGAACTTGGAAATTACCCTAGGGTACCTGTGGAAGGAGAGTGGAGGAGGAAAAGCTTTCATGTGTCACCCCTTGCAGTGCTCCTTGAGGAAACTGCCTCTTAAATCTAGAGTGAGAGGAAATAGCCATTACCAACAGCACTGGATATTTGGATAGGATCACTCTGGGGGAAATCTACAGGCCTTAAATAGCCATAAAAGATTGCTGTTCTCATTAGAAATAGATGTGAAAATACAGAAATGATTCATTGCTACCAGGATACCACAGGTAAGATTTGGCAGTAAAATTCTTAGAAATAACAGTCTTCTGCGCAGATTCTGGACTCCAAACTGAAGTAGAATTTTTTTGCATCCTATTTAAAATGTTAAAGTTGTGTTTGTTTATTCTTCTACCTTCCCATGAAATTTTTTTCATGAATTTTCATGCCAAGAATTTTGGCATACAGTGAGAAGTATTGTTAATTTGAAGATTCAGTGAGGGCTTTTTTGTCAAGGGTTTTTCCTTGTCTTCCAAGAGCTGTAGTTTAAAAAGCAGAAATGGAAATGAATAGAAATGAAATGGAAACTATTTGAACTGAAAACTGCAACTATTGAAAGATATAGCTATAAAGACATAAAGACCTATAGAGACCAAGATAGAAGCTGAGTTTCTCATAATTTATTTAGAAAAATCATTATTTATCTAGAAAATAAGTCATTTATTCAGACGACATTGGCAAGCCTTTCACGATAGGATGGTGAGATTTTTCTCTACCTTTTTTTTGTATGGAAAGTGAAATGCAATATTTTTGAAGATGTAAGATCAAATTGAAATATGTCTGAGGGGAAAAATGTTATCTTTCCAGTGACCATTCCTAAAGCTTCAGAATATCTTAATCCAAAACCATTTACATATAACCAAATGCCTGTACGAAATGACCACTCTTTTTCAAAGTAATTCATAAAACCATAACATGTATAAGATTGGGGAAACAAAACCACACGCCAAAAAACCAACACACAACCAAACTGAATCATACTTTAAAACTTCATAATGGTACTTTCAATACCTCTATTTCAATAAGTTTTTTCCAGGAAGAGAGAAAAAAAACTCCACCCATTTTTCTATGTTCTAGATGCCTGATGTGCTCCCAAACTATAAATCTGAACTATAAATTCACTTCTCATTTAGGAATTATTTGATTATTCATTTCTTAGAATGAATAAAATCAAGACTACATCACCCCATGATGCATTCACCTAGAGAATACTATTTTTCAAAAAAAATGTGTGAAGCTAGGTTTCCAAATATTTTTTAGACAGTGATATATGGGTTTTAATGCTTACAAGTACCATGAATTCATCAACCTCTTGCAAGAATTTATGGGAGCTGTTAAATGCTCAGTATTTTGGAAAATGTGGCTTACAAATTGCATGCCTAATTTTAGTTCTGGAGCTTACTTTAAGACAGTGATTAAGAAAAAGGTGATGACTTATATGTTGCATTGCATAGATATGTATTTCCTCCCTAATTTCCCAAACTAATTTTTTTCAGGTTTTTGATTCTCTTTCCTGATGCTGTTGTGAAGAGAAGTTTTACCTCTACCCTTAGAGCTTGAAATATTTGGAAGGAAAGCAAAACATACGTTGGGCTTCAAAACTAGAGAATGTCCATTCATTTATAAAGGAATTTCAGATGGCAGATTTGCAGTCATATTCAATTTTACCATCATACAGTATATCATTGGCTTGATCTTGTAAGAACTAGCAACTTCCAGAAGGCATTAAGTTATTTTTGCCCTTGTGATATCAATAGGACTTGGGATAAGTAAGACAGTTTTTCAAATAAATATGAAAGCTGTACCTAGATATTTCAACAGAAGTCTGGTGTTTTAGTTTATATTTTAAGATTTTGACTAGATTGTTTTCCTGAAAAACCAAAGGTGAGCCTAAATCATATGCATGATTCATGATGGAGTGCCTCCTAATACTTACCAGGGCACTGGACCCCTGCCCATAAAGATTTATTAATTGTCATTCAATTTGATTTTATGGAAACAAACTAACACCAAAGTGCTGTGTTCTAAAGAAAATACTGAATGAAAATGGCAAGAAATTACACTGAGCAGTGCTCTGGGAAATGAGGAAGAGGCAAGGAAAGAACTTCATACACTGATCTTTGAGATGCAGAAGCAAATAAAGCAACATTTCAATGCTGCTAAACCGAAACTGGATGGAAAGAAGTTTTATTCTTAGCAAGACATTGCCATCTACCTGTAGGATTGATAGCACTAGTACCTTAATACCTTAATACACAGTTAGTTTAAGAGTTAGCTTGTTATTGACTGGCAGCATGAAAGCAGGAATTCTAGAGAAACCTAACTGCCCCTGAACAGGCATCACAACTGAGTCTGCTAGCACTGACCCAGTGAGGACTGGTTGCACCTTTCTCCTTCAAATATTTTCAAACCCAAGTCTTTTAATGCAGTTATATTGGTCTTGTGTAATGGCAAAACCTCAAGGAGCATCAGAGAGGAAGGAATAAATAGAGTGGGAATTCTTTTTGTACCTATTGCAGACTGAGCCCTTTCTCATCACTAGACCATCTTCTTAGCCATGAAAGTGGAGAAGAAATTTTTCATACCTGAATTCAAATCTTCCTTATCTCCCTGTGTATTCAGTTGAAAATCATAACTTTATGATTGATTGTTCTTGTTAAATATGATGAACAATGAGTTTAAAAGGTACCCTATGCCAGGGCTGTTGTACATGCTTGTCAGCTGTACTACATTTGCACGAAGATTTCTCTAATGTATGAGAGGGCCCCAGTTCAAAGTTTCAGGATTGTTTCAAAGCAAATCTCCCAACCATTTCCATTTACTGTGTTTTGGTTTACACTTATGTGTTCATTGGTTCTCCTTCCGAGGCAAATGAGAACATGTGGTCCACAAAGTGTTGTATTACTACTATTTGTTGCTGTGGAATTTCGGTTTCTTCTCAGGGCTGTGTTTTCTTTGGGATACTCTCTCATGGGGAGTCTCTCATCTCAGTTTTGTTTCAGGAAAGATTCTCTAAAGGCTCGTTTGCTTTCTGTTTCTTGTGTTTATTCATATATAATTAAAAGACTTGGCAGGTTTTCCTCAGACTTTCTGCACAAGTTCAATCCACCACAGCTTTGGCTCAAGTAGGCTTGAATAGCACAGAATGGCTCTGAAATACGCAGCTCTTTTATCTTTATACTTATTTTTACTCAATTAACAATAGACACATAAATTATTTTTTTAGTGACTCAATGACTTATCACTTGTGTGTTCCACTGCGGCATTTTTTATTCAATCACTATTACTCAAAAACTTAGAAGAAGAAGATGAAGAAGAAAGAAGAAGGAAAAGAGACAACATTCTAAAATCTTCCATCTTGTCTTCTGTTTTCTAAACTAGCTTAAATTTTACATTCTAACTTTTTCACTCAGTGACTTAAGAAAACTTTCTAATCTGCACACTCACATTTTTAGCTTTTCATTTAACAGTTGTTTTCATGGTGTTATATGAAATTCAGTGTTTACTTGGATGTCAGAGCTAGGTATCAGAAACAAGGGCACGCTCTGTGCCTCAGACTCTAACATCAAACACACTTAGGAATGTGGACAGGCTGTCCACAGGAATCAGTCAGAGACAGCTTTATGATGGCTTTTGCTGCTAAAAAGCTAAAAAAGCCCTGACCATGGACTATTTCCCTGGACAGGCATGCTACAATTGACCCACAGTAATTGCTGTTTGTCCATCTGAAAGCAACAGGGTGGGTAAGCCCTTCTGAGACTGCTCTCACTGTGCCTTCATTTAACACTGATGGGGACTGTTCTCATTTCCTTCTCTTTCTTTAGCTCTCTGAGATGTGTGTGTGTATGAGAGCGTGCTTTGTTGCTTTTGGCTATAAATTAAGGAAGATTACTACCTTCATTTTAAATAATGTATTGGATTTAAAGTTAATGGGAAAAAAATAAGCAACCCCAAGTAAAACAATCTATGAGAAATGTGAACAATTGCAGTAGTGTTTTAACCTTTTAACAGTTATAAGTGTCCATTTTTATCACTCATACCTTCTCCACTCCATTGCCATAATACAATGAGATATACTAAAAGAGGAAATGTTAGTGCTTAAAATGGTCAAAGACATAAACACAAAATAAATTGTGTGTGTCTGTGCTTTTGTGCTTGCATATGTGGGTGGCTTATCTAGAACTGAAAAATCCCTGCTGTGAAAAACTGATCCCACATAAGAATTCTAAGCTGTTGGAAATCATGGCATTTAAGGAAATAATAAAGGTTGTAATTTATGTTTTCAATATCCATTATTTAAATATACATACTGCACCCACTTCAGTACAAAGTAGACATTTTCTGATTTTAAATAGGGGGTATAGCATCCTCAGAAGACTAGATAATAAACATAAAATGAAAAAAAAATCCTTATTATTTACCTCAGTGCCTGTATTCATAATTATTTTTGACAAAATCCTTGACATTTTTCTTTATTATACAGCTCTCAACATGCTGTCAAGAAAAAAAAAAACAAACCAAAAACAACAAACCCACACAACAAAGCAAAAAATCTATGGAAGAAAATAAAATATTTATGGATAACCAATCTGAAGAAAATTTCATAAATGTAAACTGTCCAATCAAAGTATTATCTGAGAAAAATAGATAACCATTACCAGAAAAAGACTCAAACACTTGAGAGCATTAGAAAAAATCTGAAAATTATTTAAGTTCAGGAGTTAGACATGTCTAAGAGTAGAATAAGAAGACAAAGGTACAGTATTATGTTTTTAATAAATGGGGCTGGAGGGCACTAAAGTAAGAACAAAAGTCACATTAATTCTTTCTCATAGTGGGACTGAGTCTATAGGGAATGCCAGCTATTGTAGACAAAATGCTTGTTTTTTTCCATTTTATATAGAATTTAATGTATTGTTAGCCCAAAAACACCACCAAGAAATACACATCACTGATACTTCTTGGCAGTACAGCTTATCAAATTCTACATGATGAGGAGACAAACAATAAAAAACAACCTTTGCTTTGTGTTAGCTGGTGCCAATCGGTGCAATGTGGGGAGGAAAAAAAAAAGAACCAGATCACCCAGTCTTCAAAAACAGTATGCCCAGTAATTTGTTTGTTTGGTTCATTGGTTGGTTGGTTTTTGTTTTGAGAAAACACTCTTCCTTTGTATTTAGTGCACCCACCAGTGCCCTCATTATATTTTACAAGAGGACGGTGTGCCTCTTTCCAAGATTCCAGAATCTTCAATGGGAGGATAAAAATATCTTAACACTTAATATATGTCTTAAAAAAACTGAACCAAAAGTAGAATTGGGAAGAATACTCTCAATTGTGCAACTCCAAGATGAAAAAGAGAAAATAATTTTCAAATCAATTATGGAAGAGTATCTAAAAATTCCCTTTTTTTTTTTTTTTAATGAATAGACCTTTCTGTATTGCTATATTAATAGTAACAGATCTACTGAATCAGGGGATGCTGCACAGTTAACATGATTTTTGAGTTCTCCAGTTATTGATAAGGAAGTCACAAGGAGTTACTGCTGCTGTGATGAAAAAAGAAGAAAAAATACTTTGAATAAGGCAACTGAGCATAGTAGGATCTAACTTCCTTTTCCCTTGACAGAACTGAAATATAGCCTACACAGGTTTGTGAGGAGGCACAGTGCTGTGTCTCTCAACAGGGAGACATTAAATCCTGTAAGTATATTGGAAAATAGAAGATTTCTTCAGTCCTTTGGATTCTGAGGAAAATTGGACAATTTCCAAATGCTTTTTTATATATTTAAATCTAGTAGCAATTGGCTCCTGTTTTGGCACACTGGCATAGCTCATGAGCTCATCAATTCAGGATCAGACGATACTGCCAATTTTGCTCCTTTCAGGGAATCACCTGTTTTGTAAATGTTCTAATAAGGTACAAGAGATATTTACTGTCAATTACATTAATATTGCATCTTAAAAATGGGTGTCAGTGACATAGCTGCACTGTAAACTTGGAAACAGTAAATGTAGAATAATGTAGATCAATCTTTGAAAAAAATTTCTATCAGTGTAGCAGAGAGCATTTTTGATTCTTAACAGTTTATAATACAAGTTGCAACAAGGGGAGTCTTGATTTGCTAACTCTTCTTACAAGACTTGAATACATTATCTTTATAACAAAAAAGGGAATTGTTTATGTTTCAATGCACGGATTTTTTTCCAGAATAAAATAACCTGTCCAATGGGACTGAGAGAGATTTTGTCATAAAATGAGATTCTTAACATAGATATTTAACATTCTGTATTATATTGATCTGCTATCCATTTGAAGTATTTTCATTGCCTTTATTTAATATTTACATATTAGAAATTTCCATAAGTTTCTAACTTGTATTCTTCCCTTGAAAAATTTGTATTTTTACCCTTTGGCCCTTTTTCCCATCAAATTTTCTGAAAAACATGGAAACTGTGAAATGAATCTTTGCATTCTTAAAAGATGATCCCCCATCCCTGGAATCACTCAAGGTCAAACTTGATGTAGTGGATCAACCTGCTCAAGTGAAAGGCATTCCTGCTGACAGCAGGAGTGTTAGAGTAGGGGATCTTTAGAGACCGCTTCCAACCTAAGCCACTCTCTGGGGCTGTGATAGGGGCTGTAATTTTTCCCCTAAAGGGTTTAGTACATATCATGTATATCTCACATATTGCACCCACAGAATGTCGAATACCAGCAATCTTGGCTCGTATGTCAAGCTCTGTTGCTCACACTATGCATATTCTCAGTTGCATGGCATGGCCTTTTCACAGCTGGTGGAAGTCAGCAGAATTCTGACAGTTCTCATGTTGGATCACAGACTGCGTGATAAGGTCCCTTACCATTCATCTGACACTGACACTGCCTCTCTGAATTTCAGTAATCCTCTTTCCATTTTGTGTCTTAAAGAGGAGAGTACAACAAAGTTGCAACAAGGAGCAGATGAAGGAATCCTATTTAACAGACAGCTATAATGTTGTTGCTTCATGGATAACACTGAAATTGCAAAACAGAGCCTGAATCACAGCTGCTTTATTAAGTAATTTCTGATTGCAGCCAGAAACCAGGAAGCCAAACATCAAGCAATCACTCTGCCAGTTTTCAGTTTCAAATTTTCTTTATTACTCTACTCAGAAATTTACATTAGCAGCCAAAATTTGCCAAAACCTCTGGAAACACTCCCATTCAAGCTGCTTCTATGGGAAAGAAATTTTAGGCTTCAGACTAACCATCAGGATTTGATTTTTTATTTGCATCATTTGTCATTTTGCCAGAAACACATATTAGAAAGGTATCCAAGGTAATACTTATTGAATGCTGTGTGTAGATTGAAAAGCAGGAAAACAGAGTTTATTTATTGCACCCTAGTTTTACACAGTGAAAAGTCATATAAACCCTACTGCACATCTTGTGGAGGGCAGTCATCCAAAAAAAGTAGATGTCAACTACAGTTGCTAAAGGGAGGTTTGGCAAACAGAAGTGCAGTGGCGTGTCAGAATGCTCTTTGCTTAGCCTTTGCACAAGGCTGATGATGTCTGCTCCTATGAACACAGGAATCTTGGTGCTTGCTGGCTCCTGGAAACAAATTATCTGAAAAAGAGCAGGCAGAATCAAGAGCAATTCCGTCTACTACCACTACACCCTTATGCTGAATAATTTTGGATAAGTCTGATGACCTCAGACTTAAAAATATCAGACTACTGCTCCACATTTTTAACTACCTGGGGCAAATTCTGAGCTCCAGTGCAACAAGCTTCCATGTGCAACTGCATCCTACAAGATGGAGGAAAACATTAATTCAATGATTTTAAATCTCAGAAAAAGTTTTATAATAATGAGGTAAGAGCATAGTGTTGTTGGGTAATACAACCCTTTTATTTTTTTCTATAATGCACTTGATGAAGTGACAGATTTGTGTTACCCCATCTAATATCTTAATCTTTCTTTTAAGACCCTGAACATCACAGGATGCTGTTGCTTTTCTAGCAAACTCTCATATTATATATGAATTTCATTGTATATACGACATGCAAAAAATAATTTGTTATTTTGATGTAAGCAAAAAAAACCCCAGGAAATCACCATAAATAATTATTCTTTTTCTTGTCTGTTTCTGAAGCATGACATTCATTCTTATGCCAGAATATGATCTTGCATACGGCATTAAATTTGCATAAATCAGATTTTGGATTTCACAGAACATGGGTAAGGCTCCCAAATGCCAGGAGAATATCTGAAATATCAGAGGACTTCTCAGGTGGGCTTCTTTATAAATATTTTCTGTGTTTTGTTTGTTTCGCATGAAAGTTCTTGGCAGGTTTAATTTGTTTAATTTTGTTTGTTTGTTTGTTTTGGCTGGTTTTTTTTCTTTTTTTTCTTTTTTCTCTTTTTTTTTTTTTTTTTACTATAATACCTGTGTTTCTCTTGTGGTCAATATCTCTTGTGATCTCAATCTCAGGTCTTTGCTAACCTACAAAAATTGCTAAGATTTGCAATAAAGGAACAAGAATTAGCAACTCTGGAGGTCATCTAGTACAACTTTCTATTTGAAGGGGGACTGTTGCAAATTCAGGCCAGATCAGCGATGAATGTGTACAGCAGAGCATTGAATATCTCCAAGAACAGACCTCCCTAGACAACAAGTGCCAATGCTGTGTCATGCTGGCAATTTCACTGCCCTATTAATTTTTTTTTCCAGCCTAAAATGTCAAAGACATACTTTATGGCAACTTTGTTTTGTTATGTTTTTTGGTGCTACTATGAAAGGTATAGCTCTGTGTCTTTGCAGCTGCCCTTCAAAGGGCTGTAGACATTCACTAGATTTCCTCTCACTCTTCTTTTTTTCTGTATTGAACAACAGTTCCCTCATCCTCCCTTCACAGTACATGTGCTCTGGGTCCCCGCTCATCACAGAAGCGCTTTGCTGAACTTTTCTAGTTTCTCCATATTCTTCTTGAACTGGATGGAAGGCAAAACTGTATGCCATAGTCTGGTTATAGCCTCATCAATGCCAGGTAGAGAGTGACAGAAGCTTCCCTTGATCTTTAAGGCATATTCTGTTGCATTTCACAGCTGCAGGATCACGTCCAGAGAAGCTGCAGTTACCAGGAGCCAGCATGGGACACCAACGAGACGGGCTTCTGTTCATGAAACCATTTATTCAGCATGGGAACAAACTCAGATCCAGAGGCAGAGAGCCCCAAACAGAGGCAGGGTGATGGGTTTTGAGGAACAGAACCAGGGTGGAGTTCAGGGTCAGGGACCACTAGGAACACAGCAAGGGAGAAACCCCAGGGGCTCAAACCCAATCAGAACTCCTGGGCTGCCACCTCACGAGGGGTCTGGGGTGAGGCAACTGGTCCAGGGCTCACAGGGAACATCCTCTGAGGCAGAAGTTTAGATTTCACACTAGCCTGGCTTTACAGCCACGCCTCTCACTTTAATAATGCATATCTGAAACTAAATCTTTCCCTGCCTGGGCAGGGGGACCTCACAACATTCCTCTCAACACAGACCAATGCACCATTTGTCTCCCATGCAATGACACTGCCCTGTTCCCTCTGGGGCTCACTATAATCTTTAAGTTCTGTGGTAGATTGACCCTGCCTAGATGTCAGGTACTCAAAAAAACACTCTATCAGCTGGACAGGGGACAGAAAATATAAGAAAAGTTTTGTGAGTTGAAAAAAGGATTAGGAGAGCTCACTCACCAAATGTTATCATGGAAAACACAGACTGAACACAGGGATATGAAATTAATTTAATACCAACAAAATCACAGCAGGACAATGAGAAGTAAAATAAATCTAAACAACACCTTCTCCCCATGTGAAAGACTGGAGGACTTTGCTGGCTTAAAATATTTCAGGTGCATGTTTGGGGACAGGGGCAAAACAAGTCAGACCTTGTTGACTGGTCTTGGTGTCCTCAGAGCTTTTCCTTTCACCTATTCTCTGTCCAAACCTACATCTGCACATTAACTTTTTTTCCCTTTTTACATATATTGTCACAGAGGTGTTTCTCTCATTCTTGATTGGCTTGGCCTTGGCTGGCAGTGTGTCCATTCTAGAGCCAGATGGCATTGGCTCTGTCACACATGGGGAAAGATTCTGGCAGCTTCTCACAGAACTCACCCCTACCTCCCACTGTTACCAAAATCTGGTCATGGGAACACAATAAAAGTTCTTCCCAGAAGTGAGATTATTTGGTTGTTAGCCCCTAGTCATATGCTTGGAATAGAATCTAAGAGTAAATGTTTTGTGACCTTTTTGGGGTCTGACATGATGCTGATTTCTTGGACCCATTATGGGCTACTTTGCCTTTTCTAAACGTAAAATTGTTGTAATGTTAGACTTTTTTTTTTCTAATTTTTGCTAGGCACTCCCCCATCATCACACTTCTTTGCAGATGACAGAGAGTTGAATTCAAAAATCACAGTAGCCAGCTCTTCCAGCCTTTCTATCTGAAACCAGCTCTTTCAGCCTTTTTGTATGAAACCCATTTTGTTCCAGGAATTTGAATGTACCCAGTGTGCCTGACTCTGTTGTGTCCCTGCTGTTTATTGTCCCATGCCTTCCCATCTTTTCCCAGCTCACTCCTCTGTAAAACGGATTGTTAATAATCTCAGAAACTTGAATAGCTACTATTTCATTACTTCCTTCTGTGAACCTCTCATGGCTTTTGAGACTCTTGAAATAGAGAAAATGTCAGGTAAATGTCTCTAGAGAGAGTACTTAACTGGAACCAAGTATATCAGACTTGCTACTACCTGCTACAGTCACATTTTCTGCTAGTCTCACTCAAAAAAGGAAACAGTAGAAGTCCAATGGGGTATAGGCAAGAGACAAAAGAACAGGAAGGTGCCAAAATCCATTTCCTTAGGATAACAGCTGTTTTTCATCCAAGGAATTTGTTAGTGGTACACAGGGGAATGGTATATATGAACATACAGCAAAAGTCAGTAGTTGTTTTGATATCAGAAGAACTCTTATTTTCAGAAAGTATTTGCATTTGGACTAGTTTTTGTTTAAATTCAATGTATTTATTTCAAGCTTCGTATCAACTAAATTTATGAAGGGAGAAAAAATAGAAAAGACCTTTGCAGGCTTGAATCTGTATCACTGATTAGAAAGACCTGGGTAATAAAGAGAATTAGGAATGGTCATTTTCAAAGGTGAAACTGTTGTCTTTAGCAAAGCTCCTAATAGGCATAACACACCAGATAATAGCTGTAAGCATGTGGTAAGTGACAGCTCTGGTTCTCTGCTATAGATATGTACATTAACATATGGAAGACACTTCAAGACAGAAATGTATTTGCTGATTCAATGCACTGAATTATATGGAACATCATATATAAGTATTAGAGATTGCTTTGCATAAATATTGAAAATCAGAAAATGACATTTCTACTTCTTGTCATACTTAAAATTACCATTAGAGCTGCTCATTTTAATTCAGAAAATACATTACATACAGTTTCCAAGAAATAAAACGTTCATTACTAAATTCTTGTTTTTGTTGACCCAGATATCTTTCTGTCTTTGGTAACTCAGCCTTATTGAATCATATGACAAAAAAGAAAATAATTGTAAAATGTGAATTCAGAATACAGGAAATACTGTGAGTGGAAATAGAAAGCAGTGCAATAACATGGCAAATTAGAAGTTATTTCAGTGGCTCTTCTCTGATCCTCCTTTTACAATTTGTAGGGTTTACTAACAAATTTGATTACTTGCAACCCAAATCTCCTCCCTCTCCTTCCTACTCAATCCATGTACAGGAAACAGAATTTAATTTAATGGTGTTGTTAAAAGGTGAAAATAATTTATAAATTAACCTTGGTGGTAATTTGACTTCAGCCTAGAGAATATGCATCAGAAAATTATATTTGCTGGATTTTGTTTTCTGTGAATGGTCATAAATACTGTGTTCATTTCAAACCCTGAAAATTGTCTAGAAATAAATTGAAAGGCATCTTAGAAGTTATAAATAAATAAAGGTAGCTGAGTAATTTAAAAAAATCATTGTATTTACTTACTTCTGAAAGAACATAAGTTTCTCACACTTACTGGAAGTTGATTATAATTTTTTTTATTGTATTTGATATTTAATTGCTAATTTTGAACATCATATTTAAAATACTTTAGTTCAGTTTCAGATCACTGTTAAAAATGATTGTTAAGGTCATAAAAGACATTATATATTCAAACTGTTCAAGTTTTGTGAAGAACAAGATCACTAAATGTGGCAAAATTTCCACTGTCTTCAATAGAGCCATGGCTTTGTGATACATGGTACAGTATGTACAATAATATGAAATAGAGACAGTTGCACATTTTACATTGTCATACCACTTGATACTATAGCTAAGGGGAGACCTTACAGCAGTCATTTTAGCACTGAATATTTTACAGTGAAGAAAATTGATGAAAGGTATCAGGAAAGAGCATCAGAAAATTTTAAAAACTGCTACAGGTTTACCTTTCCAGGTGACATAGGCCTTTCCAAAGGTAATATTGATGGAAAAAAAAAATATGTTCCTACAGGATTTTTTGCTTAGCACAGAGTTTAAATGTAATGAGTCAAGGTGCTGTGAAGTAATTGTGTGTGCATACCTGGTAGTAGTTGTGAAGTATGCAGACTCTTGCCTGGCTTTCTTAGTTGCCTCTGTGTCAAAAAATTTGGGAGATTTGGGATTATTACTATCCAATATATTATGCCATTTCACAAAAAATATCATTTCTCTGGTGTGAGCCTTCAAGTGTGCAAACTTAAAATTCACTTTCTAGGAGCATCCTTGCAACATCCTTGAACATCCTTGTTCTTCCAGCCCTGGAAATTACTCAGCTCACTTTATAATGATAATCATTTGGAGTAGACATAAAATACTTTTTTCTTTCTAGGGAAACAAATCTATTTCAGTTCAAGGATGAATGTTAATACAAAAATTTCAATACTGTGCTTCCTAGCTGAAATACTAATTTGTTAGAGGATTTAAAAATATTCAGCCTATTACATGGAACGTATCTGTATAAATGGAATCCCAGAAACTGAATCATAGGATTGTGAATGTAAACCTTGTGTGTTAGCAATGAAGTGAGATTAGTTTATAAATAATGATTCAAACTAAGGACATATCTACGTTATTTAACATTCCTGTACATTGTAAGCAGTAGTTCAGAGGTATATTTGTCACAAAGGTGCTATCTTGTTAGTCACCTAACATGAGGTATACATGAAATCTGATTTGGCTTAGTTCAAATCAGTGCTTTCAAAAGTGGTTTTAAAATGTCCCAGTCAGATGTCCTTTCTGAATTAGAAAAGTTATGCACTTCAGATTGGAGTAAAGGAATGTTGATGAAATGTTAAAAGCAAATACAACTTTTCAGTCTGTATCGACCAAGGAGAGTTTGTGTTGACACAAATCTTGTAAGAACATGGCCACATTAGAACATGTAAAAATTTATCTAGTCCAGTGTTCAATGTTAGGAAAAAAATGATAGAGAATACAGTCAGTATTATCCCCTAGGGATACTTCCCCAAACAAACCCTTTCAGAAATAATTTTTCATTTTTTTTTAAATTTAAAATTTAATTTTCTGTTAATCTGCAGTTATAGTATTTTCTGAACTGAAGACCATACCTTTGTGTTTAATTGTTTTTGACAGAATTTTCTTCCATGAATATTCCTAATCCTTCCTCAATCTATATTTTGTCATTTACAATATCCTTTGAAAAAGTTTTCCACAGTTTTATTATATCTTGCACTTCCTTTTGTTTATTTTAAAACTGATATTTAATAATGCTCAGCCTAATTTATATTTATACAAGATCATGATGAGTATCAAGTCATTCAATCCAAATTACTTCATAGTCAATAAACAATAGAAAGAACAATATGAAAGAATAAAGAACAATAAACAGCTCTTGCATTCATTTTGTAGTAACAGATCTTGTACAGTAAGTGCCAATTTCTGACAAGATAAAATGATGCTCTTTGTTGCTGAAAATTGTTATTCATATACCTGCCATTTTAAAACATTTCATTGAAGCTGCTAGAGAAGTAAGGGCAGGGGATCATCCATCCCTTAAAATCTCAAGGTTAGAACATGTTAAATAAATGGGAATTAAATTTTGTAGTCAAGAAAACTTCCCAGGAAACAAATTCCAGTATTTCACATTTGCTGATATTTCAATTTAAATATACTATCCCAAGTCTCTTAAAAGGAAAAGGAAAAAAAAGAAAAAGCAAACCCAAACAATTCTTTGAAGTGGGTGCAAAAAATCTTCCCTTAGCACAGAAGGACCATTTGTCACTGTGTTGCAGGGAGGTCCTTCCTTCTTTCCGTTTCTTGGTTGCAAAACAGAGGATTTGTATTTGTAAAAATTATACAGCTTAAGTTAATTACCAAAAATAATCTAAACCAGGTTTCACAGTCACAGAATGGGAAAGGTTGGAAGGGACCACAATGGGTCATGTGGTCCAACCTCCCTGCTCCAGTGGGGTCACCCTAGAGCACATAGCACAGGATTGCATCCAGATGCTTCTTGAGCATCTCCTGTGAGGGAGATGCTCACAAGCACAACCTCTCTGGGCAGTCTGTGCATGCAGTAAAAAAATTCTTCCTCATTTCCAGGTGGAGCTTCCTGTGCAGCAGTTTCTGCCCGTTGCCTCTTGTCCTATTGCTTGGAACCACCAGGTAAAGCCTGACTCCATTCCTAGGACAGTCTGGGTCCAACACTTTGTAGAAGAGGAGCATATCAAAAGAATGTATTAATCAACACTCAGCAGCTGGTGCTGATAGAATAGGACATTCAGGACACCCAGAGGTGTGTGAAGGTGACCACATAGGTCCTACAGCAGCAAAGGCTTATTAGAGAGTGTCATTTGCACCTGCACTGACACCCCTTCCCCACCCCCCACCCCAGGGTGACCTGGCTTTGACCAAGACACTTTGACCAAGCTCCTGAGGAAGGACAAGGTTGATCAAGTACCAGGATGACAGAGATATCTGTAGTTTCTCCTGCCTCAGGGTGGATAGCTGTGTTGTACATCCTAAGAGTCACATGGCTGTCAAATAAAAGAGCTGTGGGAGAAATTGAGTACATGGTGTAATGGGAGAATTGAAGTACATTGTGTAAAAAGAGAAATTGAGTACATGGTATAACATTAGGGAGGAGATGAAGGACACAGAAAGGATCTTTGCAGAGACCTTGCAGGTGCAAAAAAAAAAATCCCAAATCCATATTTCATGGAAAGACAGATGGCTTGAGGTTATATTTAAATGACAAGGTATAGATTCACCAGATGTTGAAGGCCTTAAATGTAGATTCAGAATGGAAGAGTACATAAAGTACATGGAAAAGTGAAAAAATGGTATGAAACATAGGAGGCTCTCAGGGGCAGCATGATGTGGGAAGCTATCCCACTTTGCCAAACAAAGCTGTGCATCTGTGTGTTTGTCCTAAGCACCTGTTCATCAATATGAGCATCACTGAAAACAGTAAAATTGGAAGTTCTTGTGCACTCAGAAGTATATAATTTTACTGAGATCACAGACATAGGAGTACACTGGTAGATACAGACTTTTTTGGGAAAGGCAGGCCAGGAAGACAGGATGGAGATTTTGGACTTGCAGAGTCAAATCTTGACTTGACTTGTAGGGTTTTGCTCTGGGAGGAGCAGAAAGATAGCTGGGATCAGTTAAAAAATGGAAACTAACAAGAGAGAAACTCTTCCCTAGAGTTTCCCTAGAACAATACCCTAGATTATTCCCTGCAGAAGACCTAAACAAGAGGAGGAAACAGATGAAGACTTTATAGATCACAGAGGAAGAAGCCTCATGGTTGAAGGCCATGAACTCATGAGAAATTTAATCTTGGTATCTGCTTGACATGCAGGGCACAAGCAAGGACACAGGAGTTTGGCAAGCCAGCTAAGGTACATGCTTTGCAGGCCCTGCTGTTTATAAGCCAGGAAAAATAGTCAGGGTTTTGGAAACAAATGCAAGTCTCCATTGTGTTTATGATGTTAAAGTTTAGACACAGGGGTAAGGGCTGGACAGAGCCCCAGGCAACCTGCCCTAGTTGACTGTGCTTCAGCAGGAGAGGTTAGACTTGACAAGATGTCACAGCAATCCTCAAATAGGCTGTGATTCTGTGAAAATGAATAGTAGACCTTGTCTTCAGCAGAGCTGACCTATGCTTTTCTGTGGAAATACTTAGAGACTCCCCTAGGAGGTAGCTCTGAAGAACAAAAGGGCCCAGCAGTGTTGGATGATCCTCAATAATCAATTCTTCAGGGACAAGAATTCTTCACCCTTTTGTAAAAGAAGGCACACAAGTGTAGTAGAAGATCAAGCATGAATGAAGAGAGAATTCTGAACTGAAGCAATATAAAACTATTTTTGAATACACAGTTAGTGAGACAGCTATAGGACAATAGGACACTAATGGGACAGTACAGCAAACCAAGACTTCTGAAGAAGCTGCCTTATATTACTAGAGCTGTTCTTCATGGGAAATAGGTGATTCTATTTAATGTCTTTCACTAAGAGGTAGAATGAATAGATGAAAAGTACCTTCAGCAAGTTTATGGATGACACCAAATGGGGAGAAGTACTCAATGTACTGGAGACAAAAGTGATTTTGGTGACAAAATCAAAAGATTTTGAAATCCAAAGAGATTTCAATATGCTGGAAAAAAATGGACTAACAGAGACCGCATGAAATTTAACAATTATTGGAGTGGAACAAGCCCTTGCAAGAGAAGGGCTTAACTGGCTTGAGAGCAGCTTTGAGGGAAAGGTTCTAGAAGTGCTGGTGGCCACGAGTTGACCCTGAGTCAGCAGAGCACCCTCGCAGCTTTAAGGGGTAACTGCTCACTGAGCAGCTTCAGCAAGTGCACAGACAGCAAGGGCAGAGAAGGGATTATCCCCTGAGGAATTAGCCCAATCTATTTGGCATTTGAAGCCAGGTTTTGAGTGCTGCATTGAAATTTAGCCTCCCTAGTACAAGAAAAGCATTCACAAACTGGAGAACTACTGGTAGAGCTACAAAGATGGCTGGAGAATGGAATCATAGAATTGTTTAGTTGAAAAAGTCCTTTAAGATCATCAAGTTCAACCGTTAACCCAACACTAAATCCACCACTAAACCATGTCCCTCAGTGACATCCACACTTCTGTTAAATACCTCCAGGAAAGATGACCTAACCACTTCCTTTGACAGCCTGTTCCAGTGCGTGACAACCCTTCTGAGAAGAGGTTAAGAAAATTGGTGAATTTTTCTTTCTTTCTTAGCCTGAGGAAGTAAGGTTAGTGCAGTCTTGCTGCTACATTCAACTACCTAACAGATTTTTAAACAGAAGATGAGGACATGCTCCTCTCAGAAGTACACAGAGGAAATACAAGGTTGGGTAAGATCCAGAGCAATCTAATCAAACATTAAACTTAGTCCTGATGTCGGTGGGGCCTTGGATCAGATGGGCTGCAGGGATATGTTCCAATCTAATTTATTCTTTGATTTTAAATTATAGAAAAATCTGTTAAACAGGTCTTAATTTCAATGATTCCTGTTGAAGCAATAAGGGCAGAAAAGTTAACATTTAAGAACACAAAGAATGTTAGCAATTTTTTCTTTCTTTATTCATGTTTTTGCTTCTAGACTTTTCCAGCTGTGATTTTATGTGCTTATCTAAAGGTTTCAGTTCTCTTAAACCATACTATGCATAAAATTCCAAGAGTTAAATTTCTCTTTCATAAAGGAAATTGTGTTCCTTGGAGGGTCAGTTCTACTGAATATCTCAAAACTCACATAAAATACATTTCTGCAAGTTGGAGCTTTTTAAAGCTTTAGATCTGTATGTATTGTCTAGCTGAACTTGGCACAGCTTACACCTCATAAAACCATAACAGTGTTATTTCAATTTTTCCTATGCAGTATGTGTGAATGTGTTCTATTTCTTGGTAAAATTCTGTTTTTCCATTCTACTCTGTGGGATATGACTGTGGAACAAATATTAGCTTAAATCTACAATGTAAAGGAGAAAACTATAAAAACAGACCAGAAATAAGCTATAATAATCACTGTAATGTGTTTTATGCTTTCAAATTGCTCCTGGTTTATCAGCCAGTGAAGTTATAGACAGAATAATATCTGCTGTTTACAGTGTTGTATTCTATCTGCAGGTACTGCTGAGATGAAGAACATACACTGAAGAACAGACAGGTAACAGAATGAGAAGCTGCACATAAAAATATCTCAGAATACCTCTTGCCAATTAACCAAATAACAATTAACAATTAATCAATATTCAGAATATTGGTAAAATCAAGGCTTTCTTTTTTCCAGTGAACATTATAAGTGCATTGGAATATAGAACTAAGAGAATGTGTTAGATATTCTCTGTGATGACAACATACACAATTATGCCAAATTATGCCAATTGTCAGGAATGTAATTGCCTAAACCCTACTTTTGTGCTATTTGAACTTGAGAAAGACAGTTATGGCAAGAGAAAAGTTTTCATTTCTTTCATGTCTTGCAACTCTTCTGAGTCCTGCTTCAACACACAGCCCTCTCAGGTAATGATTATTTTGCACATTTGTCATGAAACAAAAGACATTTGTTTGGTTCTTTCACATTTATTTTTTCTTTTATTTACTTTCTGCTTTTGCCCTTTGTGTTCACTTCCCTCACTGCTTTTTTCGTGGTATCATATTATCTAGCTCAAGTTTGGTTTGTTTTTGTTTTTAAGAGGAAAGCATGCAATAAAACATGATTTAATTCCTTTAATCTTTATGGACTGCGAGAATGGGAGGAAAAGGGCAAGTGGTTGATGTGTTAACATTCATTTAGTATCCAGGTCATTACTACTAAATGAGTTTTAAAAAACAAACCCCATGGCCTTAAGCACTTAGGAATTAAAATGGAGAAAATAGCATAATAATATATACACCACTGTCATGCTAAAAAAAATAAATTAAAATGGCTTCTATATTGTCATCAAAAAATGAAGCCAGGATTTTACCCTATGCTTTTGCAAGACTAATATATGCATATGTTATTGCATTTGAATCTTGCAAAAAGGTAATAGCTGTGAGTGTATAGCATAAATTTCACCTTCATTCAGACAACACTGTAACAAGATACATTTCACATGACACACAATGACTATATTCTAAAATCTAAACAGCATCACTGGACAGTGAAAATTAGTTTGATACTTAGTAGATGGGAACAAAATACTCATTAGGGATTCTGCCAGATTAACCTGTGATCATTTCATTGTGCATTGTTTGGAAAATAAATCCTCTCATAACTTATGAATTTACTGAACCAGAAAATTTTATTTCAGGGCTATTGTCATGACTGTTTTAATAATTGGAATTAACTCCATGTCAATGTTTTCACAGCCTGGATGTGATTTAATTTGCATTATACTAAACTTTATAAGATTGTATTGACAAAATATGTGTTTTGCATCCATACCTTCAGAATCAGTGAAAGCGCAGCCCTAAAGTCTTTTTTTTTTATTGTAGCTTTTCATAAAAACAATAGCTAAGATGAGAAAATTTGTTAGGAATAAGAAAAATTAAGTGAAAGAGATGTCATAGAGTACAAAACAGTGAAGGGGAGGAAAGGTTGTGGGGGTAGGGGAAAGCAGCATTCAACTAAAAAGAAAAGGGATATAATTTATAATATATAATTAACCTCTGGATTTCCTTCCTTCAGGAGGAATGGCACAGCCTATTAGAGGTTGAGGCTGTAGCTGACTTTAAATGAATCAGACATTTACATGAGCCATGGGACCGTCCACAAAATTAACCATAGGCTATTCTTTTCTTTTTATTATTCTGACAAAGACAGAGTTTCAGTGATTCTGAGCATAAGCAGCCATCCAAGAGTGAGAGTTAAAAAATGCATTTCTTCTAAGGAAAGGTTGTTCTTTTTCTTCAATTTTTCTTAGTTTCCCTTAAAGCATGCAGTAGTGGCCACTTGCAGAGAGGATATATTGGATTTTTCAGACTCACTGAATGTCTCAGGTTCAACAGTTTTTCTTGTTATATGACATATTTTCCATAAACCACCCAAGAATGGTTTATATTTGCATGGTGAAAACACCATGCAAACTCCTGCCTCCTCAGTCACTGCATTTGTATAAACAGTCTGCATACCTAATAGCTAAAAAAGAACTCTGCAGAGCTAATAGTTCACATACCAATACTCTGGGGATGTGCTTTGCTGTGACTAGTTCCTTTAGGTGAGAAGTCACATTATGCAGGGTGAAAGGGTCAGCTGGGTCTGGAAATAGCTGTATGAATGACTTCATGAATAGTCTCCTGGCATGAGGAAATGAAAGATTCCAGGAGCTCCCTTTAACAGATAGGAAACCAATTTGAGTAAAAACTGCAAGTGGAACTGAACTCTGACAGGTGCATGTTTTGTTACAGACTGACTTCTGTAGTTATTTTTGTACAGCATAGGAGCAGCAGGAAAAGGAAAGCAAAGGACAAAAAAGACTTAAGATGTGTAGCATGCAGGCTTTGAGTGATACCATTGGAATTTTTTAATTATCAGACTGGAAGTAAATAGAGATAAAAGTGTGCTAGAACCTCGTTGTTAGGTCAAAACACATTTAGCAAACATTAAAATGATTTGGCCAACTCCTGATCCATCCTCCTTAGTGGCCAGAGGTGTCCTCAGAGAACTTGCTGCACTGTGTAGTGCCTCTCCATCCAGCTGAACCACTGTAAACAAAAGGGAAAGCAAGAAGACAGTGGTGTGGAGTGATAAAGAGATGCTGGCGTCAGTGTGTCAGGGTTCAAGCTCAAAGATTCCAGACTGCACTCCACAGCTTCTGCCCATTGTTTGGCAGTATGAGATGGTCCTTTCCCTTGTGCCCAGTCCTACCACTGCTCACTCCAACACCGAATAAACTGAGGATGAGCCTACATGCAAAATGCGTATCTGCATAATTAGGTGTATTGTGTGACAATTTTTAAATTGAAGTTGCTGTGCTGTAGAGGCAATGATGATCCTTAGCATAGCTGGCACTTCAACAGTGTAATAACTTTGGTTTTATTTCAGTGAATGAGTCATTTACTGACCACTTGCTCTGCCTTGGCAAATTATTCCTGACTGAACTTTCAGATAGCAATATATAAAATTTCACCCACCTACATCACACATTTTTGCCTGAGTTAAGCCATTTGACTTCTGTTATTATCAGTGGAAGGAAAGTAACTGTTAGAGTGATATATATCTATTTCTGTTAAAAAACATAAATCTAAAGCAGGTCAGGTGATTCACAATGCAGAAAAGTTTATTTTTCCTCCATTGACTATAAAAGTTTTCTAGATAGCTAACGCAGAGTCCTCTTAAGTTCCTGGAAGGCTGCAATTAGGTTTCCTCAAAGCCTTCAGTTCTCCAGAATAGGAGAAATGTAACAAATTGCACTGGACAAATGAGAGGGATAGAGGTTATTTTCTGGCTGAGAATGCACTCTACAAGTTGCTAGACTGATTAGAGTCCAAGTATATTTTTACTTTTGAGAACAGGCCTTGGTTTATGTAGTGGACCTGGTTATTACCATTAGTATTCTACTGATGAGTGGTCCAGTGAGAAAACTCCTCTTTCCATTTATGTGGGAGAAGGTATTTTTCTGAAATATTTTGTCTTAAGAACTGGTATATTTTCTCTTGCTGATCTATTTCAGAGGATTTATTCACAAGTCCTATGGCAAAGCCTTGGTTTTATCATCAATAAAAGAGGGATATCAATACTTTCTTTCTCAAAAGACTTGGTTATTGTGCTATATTTAAATACTACACTATAGCATAGCATGGAGATAATAAACTTGGGGTTTAAAAGATTTATCAATATAATCTATCCATCTAATTCATACTGGTGCTTCTCAAGATGAAATACCCTGTAGATGGAAAACAATTAGTACAGAACATCAAATCATTGTATCTAGCTCTTGATTGTACACTTACTGTAAGGGTTAATTATGAACAGAGTTAATTATGAACAGGAAAAATCTATAAGAGAGCTCAAAGGTTTCGCTTGAAATAATGTACCAATCAGTGCAAGTTATCGGAAAAACATTAATAAAAGAGGTACTTTCTTTATCCTAAATTAGTTGATATGAAAACAAATTCAACAAATAAGAGTAAGAATAGTGACAATGAAATCAAAAAGCTCTTTGCTATTGCAAATAGGTTTGGATATTTCATCAAATATTTTTGGTATTGACATCTTTTGTTCGTCTCTGAATGGCCTCATGACAACAGTCATGGGCTATGATCACAGTCACTTTGGAAGAATACAGGGGACTGACCCCATCATCAGCTCATTAGGAAATTACTTACTTGGACTGCCTTTCCTACTGTCACCTTGATGTATACTGACACACTGTTTTCTAACCCACTGCAGAATAGAATGACCCAGTCCCATTTAGAAACTCCTTCTTCATCACATTTCTTATTAGAAGAAATGTGATAAAACCTCATAAACTCTCCAAAGAACTCATAAAATACAGCCTGATTTTTGTAGATAACTACTACTCTGACTGCAAGCTAACCTGTGACTACTCTGCTGCAAGCTAACCTGTTTCAAGTGTGAGGAAGTAAGACTAAATCTAACAACCTTTTCAGGAATTAAACCCCAGCAGTCCAACCACATGTTGCTAAGAATGTTACCCACTGCAATAGTGGCTGCTCCTCTCATTCTAGCCCTGCAACGTAAAATTCTGAATTTTCATGTTGCAGTGATCTCAGTTTCATCCTGAACAACTGAAATGTGTTCAGACTTGGGCTTCATAATTTCCAGTTCCAGCAAAAAGTCAAGGAGAAAACTGTTCCCCATGAGATGGAATTCCTTATTTTGTATTAAGAGAGGTCTTCAGAAATGTAATAAGTATGTATTGGAGATGATTCAGTTTCCACCACTGGAAATATTAAAAGCAGGTTATAAAACTATCTGACAACAATAACATAGTTGAAATCAATTTTGACTTTGGACAGATTTGAAAAATTTCCAGCCTCTTCCAACAGCCCTTTCTATCATTCTGTGACTAAAGAGTAGCCAGACATTGACATTTAAGGTTTCAGTTGAAAACATCTGTGAAATTAAAAATGAGTGAAATTAAAAATTTTATTTTCTTATCACTGAAGAGATAGTATGAGTATTAATACTGAGATATGCAAACAAAGTTTCTTGTATTTATGTGATTTTGAAGGAATTAATTAATGTTCATGGGCACGGTCTGATTTAAAACTCATCCAGACATGATGTAACTTCTATGACATAATGTGACATGTGACTGTAATAACATCTGTGTGACATGAATCTGTCCATATGCACTTGCCACATCAGCCTTTTCACAGAAAAAAAGCTTCTGCTGTGGTATTTAGCTGTGGTGCTATTATGAATCCCTCCACTATTGTCATTGTTCTGCATTCTCACAGATTAGATATAATATTAATAATCTCGTTTATAAAGTTTTTTTTTCTTCCTTTGCCCTTTCAAAACACTAAGACACAACCAGCGCGACAAAAAAATAACTAAATCAAAGTATTCTAAATTTGGGAGTAAGGAGACATCTGTGTGCATGTCAGGTGAACAGAATGAAAAGATAACCCAGAAAATAATGGGAGGGTGTACAGAGAGATGAAAGACCACATAAATTAAAACAGGAACAGGATAAATTAGAGTTTTTGACCTAGGATGACAAGAGTCACAGAGAAGATCTTGCACTTCTACTGTGTTGTTCATAATTTTGACATTGTTGTTCAGCTATTTTTATTTATAATGAAATTTTATCTTACTGCATTTCAATTCTAGTATGAGGAAGTGTTAAAATATATAGTCAATGAATCAATATTCTCATTATTTTTATGTATGTTGAGACATGATAAGAAGACCCATTCTCTAATTTTTCCTGCAGTTTGGAAAATAGTAAAAAAAGGGTGTTTATTCACAGGTAAGTGGCTTTTCAAGTGATAGGGTGACTGTAATTTCAAGTTATGCACATGTATTAGACATTGTAGATCAAGATAATATCCTGTACTGTCTGTGATGATTGCCTTCATTTCTGTCATCCATTCAAAAAAAATTTAACATTGTTAGTGACAACACTGGCAGGAAAATGGCTTCCCACAGTTTTTATCTTTGAAATCTTGATTGTTAAAAAAAAAAAAAAGGCTAAACATCATGCCTTCCACTAAAATGTAATGGAAATCAAAGCAATGACTGAGTGGCCTCTCTTTTTCTAGTGTACATTTTTGACAGTTAGTATTGCTATTATTACAATATCATCTAGGTATATTCAGTGATATATTCAAGACACAGTTTTTCAAGATTCTCAAGTCTTTGCTCTAGGGATCTTACTGTCTAAATACTTTTATTTTCTTCCAGTATTCTGTGGCTATATTCTGACATACTGCTGTAAAACTGGGCTATCAGGGTTTAGCTGATGCCTGAAAATTTGTATTTAAAATTACATTGTTGTTATATCATTATGACTTACTGTGTAGAAAAGTTTCCAATAAGGGGAAAGCTGAGGGGGGCTGGGGAAGAAGGAGGACAGTTAGAAAGGAGTTTTCCTGACTTGCCAGAGGGTCACTTATATTATATTTAGTCTGGAAGGAAGCGTATATTGGGTGAAGCAAGGCTGGCTGCAGTAAGGCTGGTGTGCAGTGTCTGCAGGGACCAGTGACTTACAGGTCCTCTGACATCAGCTGCAGTAAATCAATGTACTCCTCTATCACTTTATTAAAGCTTCCATCACTTTCAATTGTTTCCCAGTAATTAAGGAGTCAGCCTTGAAAGAGCCTTGAGTCTTTCCTGGGCCAAAAAGTGTGTAAACTGATTTAAGAATGTATTTTTTTATGATTTCTTTTGCCAGTGTGTGTCTTAAAACTTGCTGGTTAGTTTTCTGTATTACCAGCCCTCGTTTGATCGATAGATAGATAGATAGATAGATAGATGCCTCGCTATTCCTGTCCCTCTTTCTGTTATCTCCCTTTACACCATTATTATTATCATTATCATTATTATTTTCTTCTCTCAAGCCATTGGTTTTACCTTTCTCACATTCTTCTCCCCATCCCACCAGGGGCAGAGGGTACCGAGTGATTTGTATGATCTCAGGAAGAAAAGGGTTAGTAAAAAGAAATGAAGAATAATGTGGTGGTTTTAAAGCATTAGCTAAAAATCACCAGAAAACTTACTCATCCCTTGCTGTGAGATATGGATTAGGAGAAGGGCAAAACAGGCTCAAAACTTAAATGGGATAAAGTTTATTAATAGAACTACAAGAATAAGAAAAACAGAATAAAACCTCCAGAAATCTTTCCTCCCCACCCCACCTTTTTCCTGACAACATAGAGACAAAACCTGTTGGTTAAAACAATACCAACTATGCAATAGTCTTTTCATCAGTCTTTGTAGAGAGAGGAGTTCTCTTTTGTCATTCCATGGAGAGTTCTCCACAAGAGAACAGTTTTCTCATGGATTTCATTCCCATGATGGCAGCTGCCCAGAAAACTCTGCCAGCAGGTCCTCCTCACATTTTCACACCATCCTGAGGTGTTTTCATGGGCCATGAACTCAAGGGATATTATTTTAAGGATGAGTTATTCAAAGGCAAAGGTTCTCTTCATCTGTCTCTGTGATCATCTCTGGGAACAGAGGTTTTCTCTTTTTCTCCCTGGGGGCCAAGGATCTTCATCAACTCTCACTTCTCTCTCTCTGTTCCAGCATCTCATGGGATCACAACTACTCTACAATCTGCTCAGCTTCATCAATGGATACCTTTGCTC
Organism: Pseudopodoces humilis; assembly: GCF_049639895.1. Taxonomy (NCBI): domain Eukaryota; kingdom Metazoa; phylum Chordata; class Aves; order Passeriformes; family Paridae; genus Pseudopodoces; species Pseudopodoces humilis. The sequence continues at coordinate 33,333,003 of NC_142204.1, read as the reverse complement.
AGATCTACACTTTGAAACACTTCATTCCCCCCCAAAATACTCTTTCATGAATTAAAGGAGTTTTTCAGAACATTATTGTCCATCTCCATGGCCTTACCAAAAGAACATTCACTGTCATGTATAATCCATAGTAAAATATGCAACAAATGCCTTCTCATTCCTTTATTTTTGTGTATGATCAGATTATTAGATTTTTATAGATAGATTTTAACATTACCTTTGTTCATTTTCTTAATAGATTTTCATTACTGCTATGTGAGAATGGGAGAATTTCAAGAGATTTAGATGTTCTGTTGATGTGAACTTAACTTATGAACTATAAATCTTCACTTCTGTGTGTTTAAAAGTTGTTAATGCTTTTCATATGAACCCTTGGCCAGCTAAACTTTGTCTTTGAAAAAAATTACCCTGCCAATAAACCTTGCCTTGTTCTTGATACTCCCTAATTTCCTCACTGTGGTGGAAACAAATGGAAACCATCACATCACAGTGGGGCACCTACACATACATGGCATTTGAATGTGTGAAAGTGATGGGAGACAAGACACCTTTTTCTTCTCTTGCCTCCTGTATCCAAGATGCCGAAAGAATCAAGTGAGATGTAGGTGCACCATGTTAGGTGTGGCCTTTTTGTGTTCAAGTGATAGTTATTATGGTGGAGATACTTTAACAGTCTCAAGAAACTAGACATTTTACAGCAAAATAAAACAGACAAATTTAAGTCACTCTTAGGAATGGTCTAGACATCAGGATATTCAGAGCATGAATGGAATTAGTTCCTTAGACAGAGCTTGATCATAGCTGTATGCAAAAGGTCATATTTTAAGGCAGTCTGAGACAGTTAATAGTGGAAGAAAGCACAGGATTTTTGTCTTATTTTGACTTGTAATACTTCCTTTTCTTTCAGCTTATCCTATTCCTTAACTGCAACAACAGACTCTCTATTGACTTGCACACTATAGTTATACCATGCTATGACAGGGAACAAAAGATTATTTCTAAATACCTATGATGTGTCTACAGTGTTAATTAGAGCCAACTGTCAGTAATCTTCTTTTTATAAAATCAAATGTGACTGTTCTGTGCAGGAATCTTCAGGAAAATATATCTATCCGTTAATGTTTGCAGTACTTCATAGGATTTAATTAATACAAATCTTATTTTGTTCAACAAAACTAGTGAAAAATACTCTAAAAATCCCCAACCTTGAAAGAATGTATTCTTGAGGAAATAACAAATGGTTCAGCTCATTAACTGACTTCTCATGCATTTTTCCATAGTAAATCATTGTCAGAAGATTGTTTTTCTTTTGCCAACAAATAGATTAAAGTTAGAAAGGAGGACACTTTACCTTTAAGCAGAACTCTATTAGCAGCTACATTTAGCTTGTTACAAAAAAACCAGGAATGGGAATGTAGAAATAGAAGACAGGAAAACACTGAACTCTTTAATCTCTCTTGGCTTTCTTCAGCAAGGGCTTGCATCAATTGAAAAGAACTTCTCTGTTTATACTTAATTTCACTGAATTATATGTGACATTAAGTGGTTAGCACTATATGAAACCTTGTGTTTCATTATGTCATTTTCAAAAAAGAACTTTTATTTTTTTACAAAAAATAACTATAAAATATTTACTCTAAAATGGGATTACGAAGTCAGAGGATCTTAGTTTGGGGGTGTGTAATTATCAGTAGAATATAGTGTTAAAAATGGGATCCAATAAACAATGAAGTCAGCAATGTAATGTCAAGTCTTGTTCTAATGAACACTTAGTTTAAAGTCATAATATATTAATAGGGCATGTTGTATCTTCAGTGTAATTTATAATTTAACAGTCTAATGGCACCTTGCAGATATAGTGGCAAACTATTTTCTTGACTAGAATTTTCTTCTGGATTTCATGATAAAACAAAACTGTTTTAAAAAATATGATAAAAGTATCTTTTGCTGGTGCTAGGCTAAGAGGCTGACATAAAACAGTAATATGCATAGTATAAATTAAAAAATGTTTCCAGATCTGGAATTTATACATTGCATTATGCAATAAAGGAAGGTTACTGAGCAGAATAATTTGCCAGAACTAGCCAGCAAGTATACAAAAACTGTCCTCATTGGTATAGAGGTGTGGGTTTCTATTTTTATGATATTTGTAATAAGCTGGAGTTTTTTATTTTTTGTGTATGAGTGTGTCTGTGAGAAATAGTTTTTTCTTTTGAGACCCGGTCTCAAGGGAAGAGCACATTGCAGCATGCAAATAGTATTTCTCTTAAACTAACACATTGGTGGTTATCTTTGCACTGGGTTTTCCTGTTGTAAACACACCGAATTAGATCCTTATGTTCTGCAGGAATACAGTTTCTCCAGCAGTTCCAGTAATCAAAAGCTGATGGACCAAGGCACTGGGTATATATGTACATGCACATGTGTATACACACACACAATTTATATATATGTATGTATGTATGTATGTATGTATGTATGTATGTATGTATGTATGTGCCTTTGAGCTGCAGGGCACAGTGAGGAGAAACCAGGACTGCTCTGGGTCCATCACAGCCAGTTCCAGACAGTCCCAAAGCACCCAGCACAGCCCACAGCTGATGTGGAGGCACCTCTAGAAAAATGTCTTGAAAAAAGCTGGTAAATACTGGGAAAAATGAACAGCAAGGCAGCAAGTGAAGGAGGTGCTCTGTGATGGAGCAGTGAATACCTTGATGGAATTGCTGACCATGGAGAACTTGATGTGAGCCCATGCAAGAAGGAGAGAATTACTGAAAGAATGAAGAAGAAAATGTCTGCTGAAAGTACTGATAGAAACACTTGGAACTGGGAACCTGACAACCAGGTCTTGGAGCCAGGAACACCCTTGAAAAGTTCAGCTGCCCTCTTCAAAGTGCACCCAGGGTATGAAGGAACCTGTGATATCCTGAGATGCTACTGAGAAGGGAAAACACAACTGCAATGTCAGCTTATTGCCTGAGAAGATGGAAAACAGTCTAAAAAAACAAAAGGGGATTAAAAGTATAGGAAATTGCATTGCCTATTAACTGCTACAGGTGAAAAATAGGAATTAACTGCAAAGTTAATTAACACCAAAGTAGACTGTTTCAAGTAGGATGTCCTATATCCTTGTACGACCCCATGTTATAAGATATATTTTATTTTTCGTTTTCCAAAATGGAACCTTGCTCTCTCTCATACTTTTTCTTTCTTGTGCAGGACTCAGCAAAACCACCGTATGAGACCTTGGACTCCCATGGGGGTCACCTGGCTAATTTGACTGTTGCAGGTATGACATCTGAGGTGAGAGCCCATTGTCTTATTGATCCTTTTTTGGGCCCACTGTTGAGTCACTTTTTCCTTCCACTTCCGGGATGGGTGGATTGCTATTTGCAATCTCTTTGTACCCTTTGGTATGGTTTGGCCCCTTCTGAAATCTGTCTAAACAAACCCCAAAGCCTCAAACTCAGAACTGAAAACTAAAACTATGGTATCCAAGTTTAATCACTCAGGAATAACTTGACATTTGAAAGTTTTGAGCAAGTAAAGTAGCTTCTGTAAAAATGGTTTAATAAATGTTATCTTAACCTACAATATTGCCTAGATTGTTAAATGCATGCTGGAGAAAGGAAATGAGGGCAAAACATAGGCTGGGGGTTTTATATATATTTTTTTTTCTCACTTACTTTCCATTCAGTTGAATGAAGTAAAAATGGAAAAAAAAAAGTCATTACAGTACTTTGTTCCATAGCATTCAATACTCCATGTGAATGTTAAAGTGTCAGAATTTTTAGAGACAGGGATGTAAGAAACAGTAAAAACATTTGCTTTCATCTGCATATCAGTATTTCAGTAACAGCTTAGAAGTTTTAATGACCTGTATTCAATCAAACTCCTTTGACCTAGTATGAAAGGTATCAAAGCACAATTGAGACCCTCTGTTGAAGTAAATGAAATGTTAAAACCAAGTACTGCAGTTAAAAGCCTGTAACAGGCTCTGAAGCATATCTGAGAAACCTCAGACTTGCACTTATTTATTTGAGATGAGAATCTGAGACACTTAACTGATTGCAGAAGCAAATTTTAGAAGTAATAGGTCAAAAGTTAAATATCTTGAATGTTAAATTGCTTCTTAGATCTTTGGTAATGTTACAAAATATTTGGATTCTTTGTAGAATAGTGAAACTTATCCTAGGTGTTAGGTTTTGTTTGACCCTAATTTAAATTCCTCTATATCTGAGCATAAACTGCTCTATGCAATCTAATAGAAAAAATACGTTGGCTTTTTTTTCCCTTCTTGCCTTTATTTTATTTTTCCAAAAGACTTTAATAAAAAATTGGCCAAATTTCCATTTGGATGAAAAGATTTAATATGATAATAAAATAAATAATAAAAGATTACAGTGTTAGCTGAAATAAATCTTGCAATTTCCAAAATTTTTGATTTGTCATGTAACTTTTTCTTTTAGGATCATTTCAGTCTGCCCTCCTCTCTCTGATTTAAATAAGAGATTTGGTTCATTCACTGAACCAAATACTTCAGTATTTTGAGTCTTTGCATCCTCAGACACTAATTGGTTGATGTTTTTCTTCCTGAAGCTGAAATGTTATGTAACTGAACTGGTAGAAGAACCTAAGGGAGATGACTCAGCCACAAAAATGGAAGGTAATAATAGACTTAGTTTATGTGATTTTACATCCAAAATGTATTGAATATGTGCAGCACAAAACATAACACTTCACAACAATCAAAGAGTATATTCCTGTTTCTAAACTCAGGGATTTCTTTCTTCCTTTCTTTCTCCCTCCCTCCCTCCCTCCCTTCCTTCCTTCCTTCCTTCCTTCCGCCACTTCCGCCACTTCCGCCACTTCCTTCCTTCCTTCCTTCCTTCCTTCCTTCCTTCCTTCCTTCCTTCCTTCCTTCCTTCCTTCCTTCCTTCCTTCCTTCCTTCCTTCCTTCCTTCCTTCCTTCCTTCCTTCCTTCCTTCCTTCCTTCCTTCCGCCACTTCCTTCCGCCACTTCCTTCCGCCACTTCCTTCCGCCACTTCCTTCCGCCACTTCCTTCCGCCACTTCCTTCCGCCACTTCCTTCCTTCCTTCCGCCACTTCCTTCCTTCCTTCCTTCCTTCCTTCCTTCCGCCACTTCCTTCCTTCCTTCCGCCACTTCCTTCCGCCACTTCCTTCCTTCCGCCACTTCCTTCCGCCACTTCCGCCACTTCCTTCCGCCACTTCCTTCCTTCCGCCACTTCCTTCCTTCCGCCACTTCCTTCCGCCACTTCCTTCCTTCCTTCCGCCACTTCCTTCCTTCCTTTTCTTCCTTTTCTTTCTTTTCTTTCTTTTCTTTCTTTCTTTCTTTCTTGACATTTATAATATACATGAATGTATAAAAGCCACAAAATTATTTAAACCATTATAAACTGGAGATTTTTGAGTGTTTTGAGATACATCTGTTAAGTAAAGACAGTTTATCTGAGCTGCCAATTATCAAATTTATGGTAAAGAGTAACAGGCCCATGAAGAGGTGGCTCTAAGAAAGAATCCAAACCACTGCTATTTTGATGCCAATAGTTAAGGGAACATTCTAGGTATTATTAGCAGACTAATTAATCAATTTTTCTATGGAAACAACGCTTATGCACTTATGTTGTTCTTAAAGTGTATATTCAGTAAAGCGTGAAGCCTTTTGCCAGTTTCAATTTCCATGTGGGAGAGAGGTGGGAAATTCAAACATAAAAAACAATCTTGCAAGTTTTGGGCAACTAGATAACTAAATAAAGAAACCTTATTAAGGCTCCCACAGTGGAGAAAAACTGTAGCATGAGCTGCCACTGGAGAGTTCAAATGCATTGTAGTTAGAGACCTCTGTGGGAAAAGTTTAAACTGAAATAAATACTGTATTAAAATCTCAACAAATAAATTCATCCTAAGGTAGTTTATTTATTCAAGGAAATACTTCTGAATTCTTTGATAGAATGATATTTAAGGCAAGGCTTGGACTCAGATACCATTACTTTACTTGTACTTATGCCTTGTATTAGTTTATAATGTAAAAATAGTTCATTTTCAGTATTTGATTTCTTTTTTCCTTTCATTATTCTTCATTTCTGTCTCATACCTTTACTTCTTTCCTCTGAATATTCCTGAGACAGCTTTATTTGCTCTGGGTGAGAAAATGCCCTCCCACATCTAGGCTAGAGGGAGATTTGAGGTTCAGTCACTCTATAACCATGTTGAAACTGCCGTGACCTATTCAGTGACTGTCTGTAGAGACAGCAGGAGTAAGCTTATCAAGTTTTTGTTAGTGAGGACTGGGAAGAGTCAGAAAATCTTTTCAGAAGTGCTTAGCTTTCCTTTTCTGCTAGTATTGTACCTCACATATTACCCCTTCACCAACCTTGAAAATTAACACCGCTGAGATACTTTTCACAAGGGTTCAAGGACAGGGGACCTGCTTCTTCTTTCAGTGCATTGTAATGAAAACTGCTAGGTCCCAGAGGGCACCAAAAGGCCATATGTGTGCTGAACCTCACTTGGGACTTGCCTATGGATTTGTGGGCTGAATTTAAGCAAAGTTCTAGACACCCTCGCCTCCCCCAGTGACGCTGTAAGTACACATATTCTGCTACCTGCAGTTCTGTCCTCCTGGCTGGACTTGTAGGATGGAGCTTGGGCTCAGTTTACTTATAGTCTTATCTCTATTCCTGCCTCCAGTCCAGCCTCCTGCCATTTTTGACTGGTCTTCCTGATGGTCAGACTCATTGCCTTATCTTATCTGGATTTGTTACTTGGATCTGTTGATACCACCACCCCTGACCAGAGCCATTGGATGGCAGCCTGTGGAAGCATCACTGCCCAACCTGAAGTGCTGAGGTAATCACGATTCCTGGCTCATCTCTGTCAGAGAGCAGCCCCACTCCTCCTGCTCCCTGACAGCTGGAATGTTTTTACTGAAAAAAATATTTTTAAACTAAACATATATAAATTAATTCCCAAACATATTTTCTGCTAATCTATTAATGCTAGTAGCAGTTTCACTAAAATATTTCATATAAGAGCTTAATTATTAAAATAAATAAATAGTGGGTATGTTTCCTGGGATTTTAGTTTTTATGTTATTGAAATACTCTGATGGCAATGCAGCAAAATAAGCAGCTGTTCTAACTATGAACTTTTCCTATATGAAGCTTTAAAGCAGCCTTCCAGATTACTTGTATAAGTGTTTTGAATGAAATTATCAGTTTGTGCTAGGATAAGCCTCTCCTAACATCTGTCAAAGAAACAGTACAATATCATTTAGAAATAAAGTGCTAATCGAGTGCAATATTTGCTTTCACATGGCATCTGATGCATAGTTCTGTCATGAAGAAAAATGGGTATTAAAATATCTGAATTCAGATATGACTCAGTTTGACTTATTTAAACTTCAGGTTGATTAATATATTAATGTGAAAATGAGAAATTCAAAGTTATTGATAAAGTGGGTTCCATGAAAAATTTAACAAAGCTTCCTCCAGGAAGCACATTATTTTCCAGTATCTAGAAGAATATAATCATTTTCAAGTAAGGTGAATAAATTTTCCGCTTTCTTCTGTTTTACTCTCAGGGGAAGTAAGATGAAATTGAGACTGGGTCTCATTCCTGCCAGGATTACAGCATCATTAAGAGTCTATCTGTTATGGGTTCACTGACTCAGACATTCTGCCTTCTGTATCAGACCAGATTGTTTGGGATCTAAATCTACAACCTAGGTTAGAAATGAGTATTCTACTGGTTATGCAAGTAAGAAAAAGTGTCACATGATATGGGGCAAGATTCACTGAGACAGCCACCTTAAGAACATTCAAATATTTGAAAATCAAGTTCATATTTACTACTTGCTATGGTCTTGTTCTCAACTCTCTCCCTTCCCCACCTCCTTTCAAATTTAAACTGTTTTCATTTGGCTAGGATGGGAAGCAGAAGTGCTGAAATATTTAATCTTGTAAATCTTCCAGCCCAGCTGTGCAGAATCAAGTGGCTTTAGACAGTTGGAATACAGTTCAAAAGAGCATCCACAGTTTTTGGTGTTTTTCCAAGTGTTGAGAAACTTTCTGGTTTACCCATCACTCCTTGTAACGCATTAGAAAGTAAACACAGTCTGTCAATGCATAAAAATTTTATGAAAGTAAATCTGCTTGTGACCTGCTGTCCACCTGTAGGCATGACTCTGACTGGCTTCAATGGGAGTTTCATACAGGGAATGACTTTGTGATCAGACATCTGTACTGCAAATGAGACAATATGTATTAATGTGTGTGTTTTCTCTCTGGAATCAATTACAAGTGAGAAAAGAAAACTGTGAATTTAATAACTTTCCCATGGACTGAAATTACTACTTCATCAATCTATGCAATGAAACTCTAGAAGTAAGCATAGTAGAAGAAATGCAAAATTAAAAGATTTGGTTAAATGAGGCATGGTCTTTTTCATACGATACTTAAAACTAGAGGAAGGGGAAAGTGGTACAAAACATCCTTCATTACAGGACCTGGTTGAGGATCTGAGAATAATATTCTTAGACTAGAATCTTGTCCTAGAAACAAGATGTAAGAATTGTTACTGAGTTTGTGAAAAAGAGACAGACTTTCCTGTCAGGTGCAGTGGGAGAATAATTACTTAATTCATCCTGATGTTATGCATATATTGAAAACTTAAGACCAAGAAAAGTGATTGTTATGGGTGCTATGGCTGTATGACCACTCTGTTCAAAAGTGACATACTCTCTTGCATAATTTTCTCCCATTTCATCTATGATGTTTCATCTTAATCATATAATTTTGCCTCAGGCTTGTATTCTGAAAGCAGACTTGAGCCTCTTTGTGTTCCATGATTTGCCTGCACATGGAAATTGAGGAATTAATCACAAGTAGATTGTAGTGATTCAGTTTCTATTCAAAGCTAATTGCAAGTTTCATCACCAAAACTTGGTAAAAATGAAAGTTTGACAAGTCATACTGCTGACAATGTTGTTGAACAACATAATAAGTTTTAATCTCAAATGTTATAAAAAAAGTACAGTTTAAAAATGGCTTGGTCTGCTCAATAAGGTACAGGATGATTCACATATGGAAATACATTTTTCCCCTAAAGCATAAAGTAGATTTCTAGAAATAGTATTTTCTTGCTATTAAATTTACTTCTATTTGTTTTCAAAACAAGTTCTTATTTGATAAATTTCTTATCTATGAGATGATTGAAAAAAACTTTTCTTTTGCTAGACCTGAAATGTGGTTGAGGTCTGAATTTAAATTTAGACAACTCTTTGCAGGAGTTTATATTGAAACTAAACTCCAGTGCAGTATAAAAAGCACTTCTCCTCAAAACTGAAATCATATTTGCACACTAGATAGCTGATACTTGGATCAAAGGGTGTAGAAATGTTTAGTCTTGTTCACAAAATGACAAAGTGCAAAGTTAGATGTTATTTCAATTTTTTTGTCCTCCGATACTTACATTACAGCTTACTGCTAAAGACATCTCAATAAGTAAAAAGTAATATAAAATATGTTTTACAAAGGTGCTTGGATTGCCAGGCTTTCATAGTGTATTACTGAATAATTGAAACAAATCATTAAACGGATCAGGAGCTAAGCCTGTGGGAAGGGAGAGATGCTGGCACAGACTGTTACTTTAATTTAATTCAATTCTGTTAAAGTATTTTATTGAACCTGCAAGTGACATTTATAATCAATGACAAACTTACAGACTGAGAGTCTTATTTTTGAGTGTATTGATTAACTTTCAGTAGACCATATATGAAGTATTTACAGTTTGAACATGATCTGTTAACCTGGAATATTGGTTAAAATGATGAGACACTTCAAACTGACTCGTTTCCATAGTCAATACATTTACAGAATATCATGACATAAAGATGGCTTGACTTGTCAATGCTCTGATGTAGTTCTGCTGTAGTTAACCAGCTGTAGAGGACAATATTGTTCAGTGATGACACTTAGGATGACACCTCTTTTTGGCTATTAGGAGTCAATTTTATTGCTGCTATTGAGCTGTTTATCCAGATCACCCTGACACTTCTGTCTTGCATAACCCAAAACCTGTTTAAATCTGAAAGCGTACATGTTGCACTTTTTAAATTCCTGCAATGTATTCCCAGAAAAATGAGACTGTAAACACAGATTTTCCCCTGCTCTGCTCCCATTGTTTATGCCTGCCCATGTGACTACTTACCTTAAATTCACTGGAGAAGAGGCATTCTGAACTCTTCAGCTATGGTTTTGTAATCCTTAATCAGATATCCTACAATGATTTTCTTAAAAAGAATACAGAGAACCTATTGTAAATGAGTTGCATAATGTTCAGTTTTTATTTTTTTGTATATCATTTTATATTTGACATTAATTTCATGTTTAATAGTATATATTAATACATAAGGCAAGATGGATATTTTCAAAATAATTTAAAAAGAGATGTAGAAGTATATCTTGAATTTCATTATGCTATTTTAAAGATCTTTTTCAGATTTGAATTAAGATTTTAGCTCAGAATGCATTTATGAAAAAAAAAACCTACATAGATTTATCCTCATTGCAGAAACTAAGCTAATATTCTAATAAAAAGTGAAAGCATGCCGATTTTTAAAGTAACCAGTTTTGAAATGTATTTTGTTGATTTTGGTGAATAAAACTGGGTGTTCCTTGCAAAGAACAGCAACAAATAGCTATGAAAGGCAGTCTATGAAATTCCCATAACTGTACTGTCTGATGAGCCAAATTTTTACTTCAAAATAGCCTATGACCAATTTTCTTTTTCATGGAAAGAGATTAAACTACATTGATTATGATCTCGCACAATAATCTAAATAAAACTAGACTGAATCTTCATGCCTTTAGAATGAAAATAAAACCAAATGTCTTTCCACTTGTCTAAGATAGAGATCTATTTGAACAGTTTTTTGGAACACTCTTTATGAATTTGAAAGTAAATGAATCAAGGCACAGAAATATTACTAGTCGTATATTGCTCAAGAACCAATTGAAACTACAGAAAAATACAAATATCAGTGGGGGTGAATAACTTACAGGTCACTTCCCAGAAGAAATAAATTCAGATAGTTGTAAATTTTCAATGAAAACTATCAGTCCATTATTTTCAAATGATTACCTGGAAACATGTTTATATTTTCACTTAAAAGAGCTAAATTCTGGTGTGGGAGGGACACCATAGCACATAGCATTAATTGACTGCTCAGGATACTCTCTGGAGATGTGCAGAGAAATAGCTTGAATCTGCATCTCTGGCCCTCTGTATGTTCCTGTAGCTCCTACATTTTCCACTGGCTTTTGGGATTCTAGGATGAACTTTTATGAATGCATCCTGTTGAAGTACTTTTGTTGAAATTAGTAATTAAATGTTCAGTAGACCTCAGTGGTTTTGGTTGACTTTGGCTTGAGGTATAAAGTATTCTGTTATATTCAATCTAAAGAGTATGCAAAAAGAAAAAAAAATTAAATTGTAAGGCTCACGAATATCGTGTCTGATAAGGAGATCATTTCCCATGCCAATTCAGAATTAGACTAATTTAAAATGATAAATAATTTCTTAAAGTTTTTGTGTGTACATATTTATACAATTACTTGAGAACACATAAAATAGAAGTATTTCTCATTAAAGGGAAAGACTGCTGTGTATAACCTGCCATATCTTAACAAAATACCTCTTCTTTTTACCTTCTGACCCTTTCCTCACATCTAGATTTTTCTGCACTGTTTTCTCATTTCTCCTTGAGTAAACCTTCAGCTTTTTCTGCCTTTAAAGCATTTTTCTCAAACTTGCAAAGCAGGAGGTTAATCTCAGAGTGAGATGTGTTTTTAGCTTCTTTATACAAAGTAAGATTCAGTTCTTTTTAGTAGTCTTACAGGATTAAAAGCTCACAGCTTTGGAAACTGCTCCAAAAGTGAGCTAAATGAGAAAACAGCACAAGGTAACTCAGTGGATTTATCTAAATAGCTTTCCTCCTTTGAAAGTATTTAATTTTACTTCAAGCATAAAAGAGAAGTGTTTGAAACATCCAAGGTCCCAGGGGAGCATAAAAAGTAAAAACTAGAACTAATATATCTTTTGATACTGTTGGCAGTGTCTGCAAGAACAATGCCAGGAGTGATTGTGTTTGGAGACTGAATCATACTTTCATCACAAGAAAGGCTTGAAATTTATTGGTACTATGCTTCTAGGGAGCCACAGCTAAAAACTATAACATCATGTTGTAATTAGCCAAGGAATAAAAAAAAGATTATCAGTCTATCTTGTTTCACATGCTTACATCTAAAACCAATATTCATTGAATTTAAATTAATAAATTAAGTAATGGTCTGCTACAAAGTTTAATCATTTTCATTTCAAAGCAGGACAGGCACACACTACCTTACTCTCAAAAGAATCATGTTGTATAATAAACTGGTTTTGGTGTGTCTTTTGTAAGTAGGTTAGCAAGCTTCTGCTGCATTCAGTACCCAGCAGACAAGATTTTTTTTCTTTTGGAATCTAATTTTCTTATAATAACAAATTAATTTAAGAAAGGTCTCTAACAGAGGAAGCATCTGAAAGCATTCATTTATCTTGCTCTGAATTCTATCACAGATATTGAAGATGTCTTAAGAAGGCCAGAAACAACAAGATGATAGTATGTTTCTGTAGCTCAAGCTTTTGACATAGTGATGACAGTATGCAGAGTAAGCAGTCCCCAGGAGTCCACTTTTCAATAGGAATTGCAAAGAACTCTAATGTGGAGATAAGTCACAGAAGTGTTCATGCTTTCTAATTTGAAATTATTTCTCTTTGGAAGCCTGTGATTATTATTAATTATTATTAATTATAATTGTAGAAAAGTTAGAAACAAAAAAGGAAAAGAAGAAGGGGCAATGTTAAGGTTCTGACAGGGAAATCTGATTAATTATAACAAATGTCTATGGCCTAATATTTTGCCCAAGTTCAAATGCAGGTGAATAGACAAATAATTTAGAAAGTTTATTCCTACATTATTTTGCTAGTAGTGGCATCAATGAAATCAAGTCTAAGAGCCCTGACACAAGAGCGTAATTTCATTTTTTGTCATGACAGAAGATACATGTGTTAGTTTGACAAAACAATTGAAAATAATTAAGCTGAGTAACCAAAGAATCAGTCTAATACAAGACTTACCAATTCAATCAAGTAGGGCTTTGAGTTTTTTGCCTTCAAAAGGACAGCCCTCTAGAAAATAAGGGATATTTTCTACTAACTCCACTGATTCAATTGGTTGGAGAAGATTAGAGAATGAAACTAAGGTGGTACTGCATTGAAAACATTAATGATACAAGAATAGGTAGAGTTGCTATCTCAGACAAAGGGGAAATACTGTAGAACAGGACTTCAGAAAGAATATTAAAAAACAGCAAAGAGGGGTCTGTCTGAAAGGTTAAGAAATTTAGAGGAGCCAGACCTTGCAGAAAAAATGAAAAGCAAAATCTCAACTACAGAAACTGATAAAATGACAATAAAACCCACAGTGAAACAGCAGTGCACTACAGGAAAAGGTGAATAAAAATTATAATCTCTCAGTGCTTCTAAAAATAGATGAATACTTTGCAAAAGTTTTGTATAGAAATGTCCATCATTACTGCAGACAAAAGTGAAGAATAGAAAGGTACATGTAACAGTGAAAACTCAAAGAAAATAGTGTGCTCATGCTGTTAAAGTCAAGTAATCTACATCACAAAAATTCCAAGAACTGTGAGAGAAAGTTGCAAATATGGAATATCTGGAAAATTGATTCAGTCCATGTCTCAACATAAGAGTCTTGCTTTCTGACTATAAAAGAGAAATTATGGGGAAAGTGGGTTAGAAAGAACAAATTTCTCTGATCTCAATATGATATAATATCCCTTAATAATGAAAAAAAAGTAAGTAAAATGAGTTAAAAATGCAAGTTTAATTTACAAAAACAAATTAAGCCACAGAAAACATTTTTCATTGAAGAAAAGGAGTACACTAGAAGATCTGATAAAAAAACACTTTTCCAAATCATGTTCCTATTGTAGAATCTGGTCCTTTTAGCAAAGTACCAAAAACAAGAGTAGTTTACATCAGCAAAATATTATCAGCAGCTTTTACCAAACAAGTGGCAGTGGAAGATTAAATAAGGATGGAAAACACCCAACATTTTTAAAATAATGCACATTTTTTTCTAGCTGAGGGTGTCTATGTTAGTACTCTGTATCAAAAATAAAAAAATGGTGTGGATATTTGGACTGGGCATAATAGTGTGACTTGCACCGATAATTCAACTTTGATAAACATAATAATGGAATAAGAATTCATTATTTTCCTTATGCAATAAATTGAATGTATCTATCTAAGGAACTTTTAGCTTAGGAAATCACGGCTAAATTGTCTTATGTATCTAACACATGTATCTTACTTGTGACTTATGCTCTGTACAGTACAAACAATAAATTGTACTATAGGCAGTTCTGGTAGATTGGACAGTCTCTCCTCATGCCTATACTTCATTTTCAGTCAGAAAATTTCAGATCTGAGACAGCAAATCTTCTCATGGGAACATTCTTAGGTCAGCTTGTTGGTTTTGGTTTTGGTTTTGGTTTTGGTTTTGGTTTTGGGTTGGTTTTTTTTTAACCCTGGAAATGTCTCAAATCTGTGATGAATTTATTTTACTTTATTGTATTTCTTAAGTGAGTATGGCATCAACAGGTAAGTTTTTAGGTCCCTTGCACAGAAGGCCGGTATTTTAAGTTTCTCTTTCTCCTGATTTGAATTTGATTTCTTTCACTTGCCAGCCTAAGTGAAAACCATCAGGCTGTTGGCTGTTGAAGATAATTATACAGCTCACTCTATGTACAGATATTGGAATTGGACTGAAAAAGCAAGATAAAAAAAAAAAATATATATATATATATATATATATATATATAATTATATAAAATTATAATGTTGCCTCTACACAGAAGAGAAAAAAAAATGGTTAGGCTGGATTATTAATCAGATTTTACTACAATCTTTTCTATAATTTTCTCTTGTAAAAGACTATAGTATGGCTCATTTTCTACATTCCTCTTTTAGTGTAAGCTTACATTCTTCCTAAAGGATAGAATATGATGCTTGCTTTTTTATTCACCCAGCATATTTTGAGCAGTATGTCTAATAAAGACATATCCTCTCCTGGTCATCTGGTCTATTTAGATAGTGTTAGTTCATTAAATTGATGCTGGGAAAACCTATGCCGTTGGGACTCTTTTCTATTCCTGGGAAGGGAGTTAGTGCCTGCTCACAATTTTTCTGTTAATTAAGATCCATATCTAAACCCAAATGAATTGTTAATAGAGAACTGCTTACTCAGTATGAGGAGGGAAAACAGAAAGAAAATAAAAAAAGAATACATTTGCACCAAAGCAAACTGTAAATATAAGAAAAATATTTAAACAGTTTTGTCATTGGGTGTCTTTATCTTGATTAGAACTGCAGTTTTGGTTAAATAAGAAAAAGAAGAAATAAGAAAATCATCTTGTATTAAGCATGCTCTGACAGAAATACTTCCCTTCCAGAACCCAGATAAGTCTGAATCTTAAAAGCTGGTCTTGTTTCCTTTCTCACATCTAATAGAAACTTGGTACACTTGCATTAAAGAAAAATAAAATACAGCTATTTATAAACATTTCAGGGGGATAATATGAAATTAGCCTATCTGGATCTTTTGTTCATTTCATTGTTAAAATCCTATTAATATCTTCTTTTGAATATTTTTGTGATTAACTTATATGTGGAGAAGTTTGAAAAAATATAATTGGGCTTTTAGATAGGATTTCAGATAGTACTGAGACTTTCAACTACTGTGGGAACTCTTATTTGATGGAACAATTTTTGTCTAATGGCTTCTAGAGATAGATGATACTTCTGGGGAAAAATAGCAAGACTAATTTAACAAAAACTGTTCATTATATTTATACTGTAGTGCAGCTGTCTTCAGGTCTTGGATCAGGACTTGTCTGCTCTTGAGCGTCTGTGCTCAAGTGTTCAGCTCAAGCACAGAGCTTTTCTCCCCCTGCTCTCAAGTGCTCAACTTCAAGATTCAGTTGGATCCTCTTGCAGATCAGAGGCAGGGCATGATGGAACGTGAAAGGAGGGAGTTTATGTTCAAGTGCAGGCTTGAACCTCCCAGTCCAGCAGTACAGAATTCTGCACTGCACCCGGGGACCAGACACACTGAAATCAATGCTCAGTAATGTTTCTGAAGAAGCAGTTTCAATCTGTCAGGTGTTCTCTCTTGCAAGGGGTCAGAAATAGAAAAGAAGTGGGGAAAAAAAAAGCACCCTGTACTAGTAACTGTCCAGAAGAGAACAAATGTCTTGAATAGGAAAAATGTCTTAAAAGAGTGAATATTTTTTTAATTAGTTCCTGAGAAAATGAAAGAAACTTTTATTTTCTTTTCTCATTAATTCTTCCACAGTGACCATTTTCTCTTGCAGAAAAGCTTTAATTATATTATTTAGAAATTTTTACTATTGATATTTTCATCCTTTAATGACCTTATAGTATTCATTTAGGGTAATGACCTTGTAGTATTCATTTAGGGTCTCATTATCATGAATATCACATTTTGTTTCTCTATCTCCTGTTCTGATTATTTGTCTGAATATTCCCCCATGTATAAAATTCTCAGATTACCTCAATTCTATGCATTGCAATTTTTAAATTAACTGATGGAAAGATTTCACTGACTGTACATGAACTGTTCAGTATTGGATATGGTGATTTTTTTTTTAGTGCCACCTCATGCAGGACATTTTGCAAATATATTTTCTTATCTGGAATAAAGCTAATGTGATTACTAACATCTGTACTAGCTCAGGTGAGTGCCATGAATTATTTGCTTAATTTTTTTATGAAGATGGATCTTTTCCAAATATCACATCAGCCCAAGGCAAACCTGCTTTCCATGCTGCCAACTCTGCACAGATACTGTGGACAACTATTATGGGAATAGAAAACAAAGTCCTTCAAATTGCTGAAAAATCATATCTATTGTTAGTACAGTGAGGAGTTGAAACCTCACAGGATAGCTGCTGAAATAGCACATGTAAACGGTTCAGGAAACACAGACAAGTAGACTATTATATTATTTTCTTCTATTGACTTCTACAATCTTTCTTCTGATCCCTTTTCTCTGAAGTATCTTATGGATGCTAATTCTAAAGCAGGCAGCATAGTGCCTGTGAAATTGCAGGTTACATAGCTTTCTCAGTCTTGCTGGGAAAGTGGCCTGGGAATTCATAAAGAGGAATTAAAACAATCCTCAGAGACAGAAAACAGCCTTGCAGGTGCTGTTTGTCTGTTCCTTGTTTTCTTGCAAGAGAAAGTCGAGGGGTGGTGAACCCCACTAACCAATGATGGTGATGTGTTAGTTTACTAACCAATGAGAGTTTTTTTTCTGTACTTTTCACGTATTGGTCTATAAAAAAGACCTGAGGTAATAAACCGGAGAGAAACTTCTCCAGTTTGACTCCAGAGTCTGTGTTGGTCTTTTCGCTGTTCCCAATAGAGAGACAGTGTATTACTGATTAACAAATGAATGAGGTATTTTTAGTAGGCAGCAAATTCCAAGTTGCAAACTCATGGATACTCCATATGTACTTGCTTAATTTTTTTTTTCTCTCAAGTCCATGACCTATTTTATCAAAGAGCTGTGAATTTGTTATCTTTGATATTTATAATTGTCACCTACAAAACTTCATTCCAGGCAACTCATTGCTTCTTGAACAAGGACATTCCACTTCAGCAGCTAGAGCAGACTGCAATCAAAGACAACTTACTATTGTACCATGCTCAAATGTTTCATATTTGACAAGAGCAAAGAAATGTGAACCATAGATTTGGTGTATGTGATCAGTGTCCCACAAAACTTCTGAATGCAATACAAAATTATTCTATAGAAAACACAGATATTTTGCATCAAGAGAAGGAAACAATGAGCAAAACAGCACAGAAGGAAAAGAGGAGGCCAGTTCAACTTTCTAAGAATACATACTGAATTTTACAAATTTATAAATTAATATTTTTAAGTTATTTTTAGGGAACAAAATGGATGAAAAGACAGCCAACACACAAAACAGTCCTTAAGAAAATATGTCTTCTTAACTAAACTCTTTACAAAACCCATATGGGCTTTACACGTTAGCGTCATCCATCAAGAGAGCTTGTAAACTGCTGGGTGAAGTGGATGTCACTTGTGGCACCATCTATACACAGAGGGAATTCCTAACGCCAGCAGCCTTACCTCAACCCAGCTGGAGTTACGTGTGACAGAAATGGACAGCTCAGGCAGGGGATGAATCAAGGAGCACTTTGGCAGGTAAAGATCCAGCACAGAGTAACCGAACACATCTCCACTTTGCTGCTGTGGCTCAAACAGGGAGCTGCTATCACAGATGTGTCTCCAGGATCAGGAGTGACCGTGTCACACAGACACCACTGACAGTCAGCCAGGCTCTCTCTTATGCAGCTGAGTGTTAGAAACATGTATGAGCTGCAAGGTTCACAGGGAATGTGGTCCATTGTTTTGCCAGGCTTAATGTAAAGCACACTATGACTTTTACTTGCCCACTAAAGACACAGAAAATCCTTTAAAAATATAAATCTGCTGGGAATCTATTTTTAACAAGGACTTGTAATAGAGATGATGTTTGTCTAAAAATATACAGATTACTTTACTCAAAAATTCAAAAAAAAAGTCCAAGGTTTTTCATCAGATCTGAATTATGATATTCTTATACCAATAATTCAGTTTTATACATTATCCTCCCTGCTGCTCAGTGACAAAAATCATGTTCTGAAGCAGTCAGAAATTGGTAACGCTGCAAACTTTTAATTCACAAGTAAGCCACTGAGCCACAGACTAATCAGTTGCAAGTTTCACAGCACTATGTCTCGTTAAATTTAACTTGCCATGAGGAAGAGGCAGGAAAAGGGAGGTCATAACTTGTAGTTTGGGTGGAGTTTTTTTTAAATCAGCCTGTGGTGATAACACAAAGTCTTGTTTCAGGTAACTGCTCAAAGAGATTAAATTTAGGTAGATGGAACATCCTTATCCCACTGCAGAGCACTTCATTATATTTCTGTCAGAATGTAGTGATGCATAGGCTCATTGCTGAACACAATCAGCTTTAAAATTGTTTTGCATTGAAAAAAGGTTCAGAATTTTCAGCTGCTGGCCTTATTTCCTGTGAGGACAAAATATTAGCACTTTCTGTTACCTCTTGTATAACTTTAAACACAGGGGCTTGGTGTAAGCATTTCCAGGACTGACAGCTTCTTTTGGATTCAAAATACAGACAGGATATAGCCTCTATAATGGTATCCAATTCGTGGTTGCAGCTCTTCCATGTGTTGAATCTGATGCAGGCTTGTTTGCACTGTGCTGGAATGGTGTGTATTTCAAGTATGTAATGTACTGGAACAATTTCCTGCTTTTGGCTGTGGAGATTCTGTACTTGTTAGAACAGGAGATATACTGTAATTAGGGGTCCCCTCTTCTACTGAGTAGAAAAAAATATGTAGACATTCTAACCAAAAGACATTCTTGCTTTTACTTCAAATCTAGAGCAGATGCGTGTGAAGCATGACATTCCCCTGCTCAGAATAATTCTCTTGAAACCTCATCACGAATAATGTAAGGTACTTGAATATATTATACTTGGAGCTCCATCATCCTAAGATTATAGTAAAGAGCATGTAATACACGTCTAGATAGCCACTGGAGATAATCTATCCCACATTCGAGGGTTTTGTTATGTTTATAAAGGCAAAGATTTCAGGTCAAGACTGAGAAAAAAAAAATCCTTGGAATTTTTGTCCAGCTTGAAACAATTTAATGGCCCTGATTTTTAAAAGATGCCAACATGAAAGGTCTCTCAGTATATATCCCATAAAAATGAGCACCTAAAGCCATTTGAAAAAAAACTTGACCTTGGTCCCTAAAGTGAAAAATTTTGTTTGACTCAGATGATAAACTGAAAAAAAAAATATAGACACTCAAGCTGTAATGACTTTCTTAAGAAATATTTACTTGTTCAGATATTTCACAACTGTGTCTGAGTATTGATGCTTCTGTTTTGTAAAATACCTTGGACAATGTTGTAAAGATACAACAACATTATAATCAACTTTGATACGTATATATGGTATTCTAGTGTTAGTATTTTAATTTAGCCCCTTATTCTCTCATAAAATGTGCCTTAATGCAGAATTTTTTCCCTCACTTCTATTGGCTTTTGTTCATTTTCAAAAGGTAAAGAGCTGGAAAAGAGAAAAATTCTACAGGGGGAAAAAAAAAGTGAATAGGCAAACCCATTCCTGAAATATCAAGAATTATTAAAGACATTGTGAATGGACCTGGAAGAAAAGCCTTTAGTCCCAATTAAATAATTACATGATTGGAAAGAATTGCAGAAACTGGTTTAAATCGCTTTTCAAATCCTTCCCATTTAGAATAACATAATATTTAATGTAATTTAATGTCTAGTATTCAAGTCTATCCTGCTAATTGTGAAGGTCTCGGCCACCAGCAGAAGCACCTCTATGGTTCCTATTGCAAATAAAATTTATCAAAGTGAATACTAATATATACTTGTAGATTCTCATTAGAAGTGAATTAAGTTAAATTCCTTTTAAGTTATTTTAAAACTGAATAAAAATATGATGCAAATAGTTAATTGACTTAACTTAGCCACTCTGAAATTCATTAATTTTTGTGACTATATCTGTTAAAACAATCATCATGAAAAGTGTCAGGATGCAACTACCACTGCTATTGTCTCTGAATGTTCATGACTTCAGTTATTACATTGAGAAAAATACAAATCCTTGTCAGGAAAAAGCTGTACAGTGGATAGCTTTGCAGTCATAAAACATATGGTACATAATGAAAAGAGGATAAAGTGTATTTTGACTTTGAAGAATGTCATATATTCCTGATAATGCAGTAATTATATATATATATATATATATATATATATACTATATATATATATATATATATATATATATACTATATATACACACACCTTTATTTTCTTTTAATTTGAAGAACGTCCAATATCATTGTATTCAGGTAATGGAATCCATGCACATGGACACTGATTTTTTTCAGAGAGCTGAGGCTGACATCAGTGGTGACAACACGATGATTCCCTTGGAATGTGATTTATGAGCCTGTGGTACATGAATTCTAAGGGCAGTTGATTCAGCTGTTGTCTGAAAAGATTTACTCCCACAGAAGGACAGGTGGCCTCTGAACTCCCATCCTATAACAGCTTGTGCTTGAAAAGGATATTTTTCAAGCGCACCTGCACATAAGCCCTAATTCAAAAGGCATGCTGAGCTGCTGCATTACTTGATAAATGCTGTTCATGTTTCCTCCTTCGTTCCTTTTGACTCAACAAGGGTTTGGTGCTGCGGGTATTTGCAGATACATTTTGCTGATTGCTTTCTTCCTTCAAGAGGAAGTGTCTTTCTACAACGGCCAGACACAGAGCATATAATCTTCACAGCAGCTCAACCTATACTAAAACAACAGGTAATACACCTAAGGGAAACCACAGAAGGGATTGAATATTTTGCTAAAACTGTAGGAAGAGGACACTTCTAACCACTAAACCAAATAAAACCAAACATCATTATTCCGACCAATTCCAAAACCAGGTGAAGGCAGTGGAGGAGGGGGAAGCACTTCTCCCAACTCCAGAGCTATTGCCCCTGGAGAATACTCTAATGCATGTTGTGTTGGGCTGCAAGTGATATCCCTGGGCTATGCTCCTCTGTGACCAATTTAGTTCAGAGCTACAGAATCCATCTGTATCTGTGAGAGAGAAACATGTTAAAATGACAGCTGAATATGATGCAAGCTCTTTTTCTAGTTGGAAAACATACTGAGCATAACAACTACATTGCTAAGGAAGAAAAGGGAAAAGCAGAATAGGGGAGACAAAATAAGTAATGCAAAAACTTCTACTTTATGCTCCTTTTTTAATTTCATAAATTTTTTCATTTACAGAGCAGATGATATTTCTGTTCAATGAACTAAATATGAAATGTCTAATGGTATATATGCAGATTTTCCATCTGATTTCTTGCCTATCAAACACAAAAAATCACAACAAATATATCTTTTTAAAACATCCTGTAATAATTCAAATGGTATTACAGGAGATGGTGCAGAACGGGTGAATTAATGCCATTTTCTTTTTCAAAACCAACAGAAAAAATCCATAAAAGACATTACAGTGTTTAAGTTGAATGGATCTTCCTTGTTGACTTCTAAAGTTTGTAAAGAGAAACAAATAGGCAGTTGGCTTGATAGACATCTTTGGCTCATTTCCAGAAGAAAACATAATTGCATAATAAGATCATTTATTGAGTCCTGTAAGCCTGTGACAGACGGTATAGAGAGCAGAACCAAGCTCCTGTATAGATTTCCCCATATATAGATAATTTCTGTGATTTTTCTTCAATGACTTAATAGCTTTAACAAACAGTGTTTCAATTTGCTTTTTAAGTAGATGCTGTGTACAGAGTTGAAAAAAACCCAGTTATTCCAAACAGAGAGAAGGCTTTGCCAGGAAGAATATGTTTAACAAGATGAGATTCTGTGAAAACAACTCAGTGTGTAGTGGTCTCTAAATGAAAAGTATCTTTTACTACTGACAATAGTGGTGAGAGGTTTTGCATTTCTGTGTTGGATTCATTTTATTGTTTCTTAGGTTCTGGGTTTTTTTTTTCAATGGGAACTGTGCCAAAATACTAGTCCTTCAGTTCCTTTTTACATCATACACCCATGTCACCACAGCCTCACAAGTTTACTGCACATTTTGTGTATTTTTCTTCAACAATCTTTAATTTTATCATGCAGAGTAACCACTTAAAATATGATGCACTTCAAAACATTTATGTGACAAATTTCAAAAAGGTAAAATAACTTCTGTCTTAGATGCAATAAACTTAATGGTGAACGTAGGAAATAAAATTTCAAAATTTTTAAAGAAGCCTATAGAATTATATCAGAAAAATAAGGAGGAATTTATAAATATTCTTATGCAATTGTTTTACCTTAAAACTACTGGAAGGTTTTCCTTTCTTCATTCTTAAAAGTGGTTAGATTGTTAATTTCTATCACAAGTGCTGTTCAAGCCCTGAGTGTTTATGATGTTATTGTAGTACATGTGAATAGTAACGTTTGTGTTTCTCTTTGTGTCATGGATTTAAGGACAGAAAAATCAATCAAATTTCAACTACCTAGAATTACAACAATGCTGTAGATCTCACTTGTGTATTTCAGTAGGCAAGAACAGGATAATTTGGATAATTAATATAACTTTCTGTTTTTTTACCTACACAAATAATGTAAACCAGTGCTTGAGGTACATTTGGAATGCTTTCTTAGCTACAAAATCTTTCAGGTGATTCTGACTCTGTGGTGCGTATTGCATTGGCTAATCAAATTAATTCATAATTCAATAAACACTGTAAAGAGTTTTCAACAGTTTTAAATTGTCTTGTGTGAGGAAAGTAATTGTTTTTCAAATTTTAACATACGGTGGTTTTCAAAATGTCTAAGCATGCAAGCTGCAATGTGAATGTGTCATCCCTATAAATGATATAGTGTGGTGCACTAATGCTAAGGAATGAATGGTATGTTCTTTTGGGTGTATTAAAAAGAACACTTTGTGGTTCTGATACAGACCTACATGAAGGCAGTGAATAATTCTCAGTGTAGCATTTCCAAATTTTGTTGTGCTTTCTTTAAACCAAATTTAATTAAACACAAGAACTAATTTACTTCTTATTCTTCCAACAGTTGAAATACTTTAAAACAAAACCCCAACATAGCTATTTTAGTCATTATTTACTGTTTTATTCTGGTTGTCATCATAGTTCAAGTCCTAGAATTTTACACAATGGAAATACGTCAGAATAAAACAGATGGTTAGAGAACCAAAGCACTATGTAAAATAAGCAAGCTCCAAGTTAAACATCTCTTGATAGTTAGCATAGAAGTTCTTAACCTTTGGAGTCTGAAATTATGACAGTTAACATTTTGGGGGGGCTTCTTAATATATGTTTGGCAACAGAATGGCCTATTTTCATAGCATCCCTAGTGCAAAATATAAGCCTGTGGTGTTTTTGGTCCGAATCCAGACTTCAGATTTCATGATTCAACTTTCAACACCTCTCAATGTAATAAATCATAATAGGCAGTGAGGAATTTACTTATAATGCACGAAACCAAAACCCTAACCCATGGAGACACCACAGAAATCTGAAGTTTCCACATCTGAGGAGCAAAACAAATATTTTTTAGATTACAAATTCATGTTAGCAAATGGTGTGTTAGTAACACTAAAACAAAAAAGCCCTGTTGTACAATGAAGTCCATTGAGCTCTTTTCACCATAGCTAAATTTGGCAGGTTAATATGAAACAGCGAAGATTCAATGTGAAAAAGTCTAAAATTACTCAAAAGCTCAAAATTACTACAAATGAGCACCACAGGACTGTTTTGGGAAACTAAAAAAATCTTTTAAAGATTTGACTTTCTGAAGACATAATGCAGAAAAATATTAAAATTAAACCTCTTTTGTCATCAAATGTAAAGTGATTTTTTTTCTATTCTCAATGATGTTGGTTCAAAGGATGCAAAGTGTAGTGTCTTCTAGTTCAGCGTGTGAAGTGCTGGAAGCTACTGTTACAAAAGCAGCTTTACTATTTTGACTGCACAAATAATTTGGGAGACTGACAGGGACCAGTTGCCTTGAAAATTGCTGTCTTTTTTCAAAGTTAAAGGCTTACTCATCAGAGGACATTTTCAATAACAGAAAAGGAAGGAAAACGCTCTGTACAGGGTCTCAGGAGAACAGAAGCTAGGTGGAGGTTCATGAACCAGACAAACTATTAAATATTTTAGTTAGAAGGTCTTTTTGGAGTGATGTCTAAAAGATACAGAAGAACCAGGAAGCTGTACTTTAGCATTTAGTATTTAGAGATAAACTTATTTTGGGCCATAAAGAGGTAGTTTTCTGCTATTAATGTGAATCTAAACAGATTGAGAATAAATTATAAATAATTTTAATTTTATGGCTTTCTGACTAAGTGATATTCAGTTGTAGCAAGCACAAAGATGTGAAAACAATTATTAAATGGAGACTGAATTATGTAAACAAGCCATTATTTATATAACTATAAATTATAGAGTTTAGAAAGTAGAAGAGAACTTTTCACTCACAATAAAAGGCAAATCAAACAAAAATTATGCAGTATTCAGCAGACAAACTATTTAAATAGAAATATATAAATATTTAAACTATTTAAATATTGCTTTGAAAAGACATTTGAAAAACATTTTGACAGTAATATATTGTTTATTCTTACTCATAATTATGCTTCTCAATTATGTAGGACAGTAGGCATCAGAAATATGCCTTTGTTGGGATGACACCTACAAGAAGAAATGAAGACATTTACAACTGAAAGCTGTCCTCCCGGGATGGGTATTTTCATAAGGGACTTCCTTCGAAAAACAAAGTAAGGCAGCATGTGCTTCTTCTGTACCTTACCTTCCGTGTAGCTGCAAGCTGGAAAATGACAAAGCTGTCAGGCAAAAGTACCACACAGATGCTCTTTCTCTTCCAATATAGTTCTTTACCAAATAACTCCCTCACCCTGAATAAACCCTTTTTATGTGAGATCGAAATAAATCTCTGGAAGGACCCAACTGGGAACTTGAGATAAGAAAAAGGTGGTAACTATTGTCTGAGTGTTATCTCAGATCTAGGGGGAGGTTAACCAGCTGAGGGAGAAGAATCTATCACTGATAATGGACATAAGGAATGCAGAATGTATGGGTCACAAAGAAAGCCAGCTCAGCAGCTGTGCTGAAATCAGCTCAGACTGGAGAAGAGGTAATTCCAGCGAGTGGAGATAGTGACCAACTCACAGCCCACTGACAAAAGAGAAAGACTGGGACTAATTAGCATTAGAAACAGGGGAATAATTTAACCAACAGAATAAGAGAACAGTGTAGCCAATGAACATTAATTCCTTTTTGGCTAACATGTGTAAATAGTGAAAATTTTGAACAGCTTTGAGATCCCCCACCACTGGGAAGCCCAGGCTGAAGAAGAGCCAAAAGAATTCTGCTGGATGTACGGGTGGGGACTATCTTCTGCTTGATATCCCAAGCTCTCTCTCTCTCTCCCCGCTCCCACCTCCTTTTCTATTTCTTTATCTCTACCTCACATTTATTATTAAATAAAATCCATGTCATTGACTTAGGTATATGATCTTGTTTGCACCTTAATTTGGGCAGAAGCATCTCTCTCTAATCAAATCTTACCACGGGCTCATGTGACCCCAAAGGATCCTTGATTCTACCCACATGACTACGGTGCACAAACTGAGAGGTCTTGTATTTATAGGAAGGACATTATTAACAGAGTTTTTGTTCTTGCTCTTGTAGTTTGCAAATAGCAGAGACCACCCTTTATTTTAGATATTTTTTGGCTTTATGTTTGTTATGAAGCTATCAGCTGTAGGAGCCTGGGCCCAGATTAGACAATCAGGTGCTGCCTTGAGATGTCAGGGCAAAGGTCCCTTGGGCAGCAAGATAAAATGAGGAATGGGCATGGTCTAGTAACCCAAAACAAAAGCACTTGAATAAGGATAAAATAACAAACTGGATCAGTGACCAAGAATGCGAACAAGGTGTGGGGTGCACTAGAAAAGTGAGGGCCAGGGGATTACAGTAATTTATATAAACTAAGGTGGGGGCGGAGTCTGAGGGAAAGGGGAACAATAAAAACTGGAGATTTGGAATATGTAAAATAATGAACCAAATTTTAACCAATGATAACGAAGAAACTATAGAACTTTGTGGCAACATTAACATATAGCTTTTCAGGAACACTGTAGGTGAGCTTTTTCTCACCCTAATGACAGGAGATTCTTCTTCTCAGAGCCTGGGGCAAAGTCCCTTACCAACCCCTTGCCCTGATAGACTATTAAACAATCAGCTTAATGAATAATGTGGAGTGCTGCTTGAAATTGAGTATCTTGGCAGCTTTTAATGTAGATGTCAGCAGTTACAGATTGCTATTACTACAGTTTCACAGAAAACATCTATTTTTCTTCTACAAATTACTGAGCCTTAATAAAAGTAGGCAAGAGTTTAGTATAAATTTCATAAAAATTATGCAGACAATTTATCAGAGGGGTGAAATGCTGAAGAGAGAGCACACATACCTCTTATGCATCCTTTATTATCCTGATAATCTTTGACATATCTTTTTTTATTGTAATATTTCTGGATTTATGCATCCTGTAGTTTTATCCTCATACAAAGTATTGCATTTGATGTTTGTAGAGAACAATACCTAGATCTTCAAATGTATAAACAGATATATAGGTCACATATTAAAAGAGTATTGCTTCATAACTCAGATATTTGAAGAAAAAGTGATGAAAGAAAATAATAATCCTCATGTACCTGTCAAAATTAATTAAAATCTCAAAATCTTACACTCATTTGAGACTTTCAGTTCAGACTAATCTGTCTTTGATTATTTTGTAATTTGTCCATAACACAATGTAACTATAAAAGGAAAAAGGAATGTCAAGGGATTTTGAAAACAAACTTTGTGACCTTGAATGAAGAGGATTTCTTCAAAACAAGGGGTGGAGACAAGGCTGAGAATGAAAGGGAAACTGATGTTTGAGGAATCGTGATTAACCAAACTAAATTTGGTTAAACCTGATTTTTTTTTTAGTTCACCAAGTAGTGTTGAAAATTATTAATATCTAAAGCCAACATTAGAAAAGTAAATTTGTCAAGGATATTATCATTACTGCTTATATGAATCCAGCAAATAAATGTGTTGTGGGAAAAAAAATTTAGACATTTTCAAGCCACTGCCATGTAATCTGAAATCTGACAGATAACTAAACACTGACTGCAGTGACAGATCCATGTTCAGCAATTAGAGATGAAAAGTAAGACCAAGCCCACCAGTATTGCCAAATTTCATATGATCTGGGTAATTTATGAGCATTAGTAATCCAATCCTACTTCAGTATCAATACCTTTCAGTCCAAATCTAATTACTTGAGACAAACTTTGGGAAAAGTGAACACAGGTCTTTACTGGGGGCTCCTGTTGTAGACTTTGCCCTCCTCCCTGGGAAGAATGGGACATAGAAGCTTTTTTCCACAACGCTGTTAGGTTCTGCCTGAGTCACGCTCTACACATTTCCTTCACACAGGCTGCTGCCTACACATCTCTTACCCTCAAAGCCTGGAATTGCTCCCCTCGGTCTCAGAGGAAACAAAAGGATACTGTTTGCTTTGCAGTCATCTTGTCTGAGCTTTGTCACGCCTTTGTCACAAAGGTTTTCATGGGTTTTTAGCTAAAACAGGCAGGGTGATAAGCACTTGGCAGAAGGACAGCTGTTAAAATAAGGTAAAACATGGTCAAGCCCAGTTAAGTCCTGAGCACCTGGCCTCAGGAGCCCAAATGACCACAGAAAGCCTGTGACTATTGCCAGTAATGGCAAAGTAACGTTCACTGGGGCTACAGACAAAATAATTATCACACTTTAAAATAACTTTATTGGAATTTCTGTTGATTCACTTTGAATGAAGACACAGAAGTTAATATCAGTCAATATTTAGATACAGTTTAAATTAAATTAAACTAATTAAAGTCATATGGGAACATCACAATTAGCAGTGGAGGCTTGAAACCCAAGAAATAAAATTTAAGCAGGCTTTCATTCTCAATGTAAGGGATCACAAAGATATTTAAAACCATTTCTGTAACAACTTTTCAGTAAAATCCTTATTTAATAGCATTTTAAAACCTTTCTTTTTGTGTCCCTACAGAACTAATCTAATTGTTAATATTCTCAACTGTTCTAAAAGCTGTTTGGAGGGAAGAACACCTAAGTATTCAAATTGCTTTTCTGGGAGAGAAGTTTGACCAAATCTGCCGTTCCACTGAGGCCTAGTGGAAGCTTACCATAACTGACTGTGATTTTGTCAAGTGGATACTAGCTCCCCAGAAGGCAATAGATTTAGAATGCTGGAGAGGAGCAGCTACCTTTCAGTGGAGTGGAAATCAGGCTGATTAAAGATAAAAGAATTACAAGAGAATCAGAATCTGAGATTGATTGCTGCCACTGATGCAAAACATCTAACATACAAGGTAAAAAAAACTTCTGAAAAGAGCTAAGATGCATTAATTGTAGAAAGTGATTAACTTGAAATGGCAGTATTAACAGCTTTAAGAAAACTTCTCCTTTAAGAAAATTAATCACATAATGGACTCCGTAACAGCCAACATAAATTTACACTTTAAAAAACAAAAAGATGTTACATTTTAGTGTGTTGCACTTTAAATGCCAAGATGACTATTTCTTCCTCTTTTTTGATTCACCTATTGAAAATCGAGCTACTACTCATTTAAATATAAATCAATGGAAAAGATGGGACAAGAAATACCTTTTTGCGATCCTAAATGTTTCCATGTTTGGCATCTAGGAAGCAAATAACAGGTACTTAAGCAAATATTCAATAGCCATTTTAGACACAATACAGCACCCAATCTGGTCTTCATCTGTTGCTGCAAAAAGACATGTCTTTATGTAATGCACCCTTGCGTAGAAAACTCAGAGACTCTTCATGTGCCTAAATTTGCTCTAGAGAACTACTCTAAACCAGATGGATTGTCATTTATGTCTCCAGGCCAGACACACAGAATAAGTCAAATATAGTTGTGTCTGAAAAAATGAATTTACTTCCGTGTGTTTTAAAAAGTCCCTGGGCTACTACTCTTGATGTAGATGTGTACACCGAATTTTTTATTGATGTCCTTTAACAGATTGGGGTCTTATGTCCCATAGAGCATTCTGAAGAGATGCAGTTTTAGTGATCATTCAAAAATTCCTGTAGGGTATTGCAGTGTATATCTAATGGGGATATTATATTTTGAGTCTATCTATGAAAGATTTATTATGGGTCCTATAAAAATTCATTGAGCTTTATGTGTTTTATGCATTTATAAAATTGGGACACAAAAAAAAATCCAAACCAACCAAACACAAGAAAAATCAACCAAACAAAAAAACCCCAAAACAATACAAAACAAAACAAAAACCCAAGCCTCCCCAAGCTTATTACCATATGATTATCAGAACCCACATTATAATTGAAGTATAATTGGTTCAAGATGAGAGAAATTCACTATATTTGGGAAATCCCTTTGGCTAGCAAACCCTTTTTAACAAGGAATACAAAAAGTTATTCTCTCTTTTTTTAAAGTACTTCCATTGTTAATGTGTCTGAATCAAAGATAACTTACATATATACTATAATCTAATTAGGTATATTTGAGGTATATTATATATATATTTGAGGTATTCAAAGCAAATTTAGAATACTACTATAACTCAATAGCAGATACACTCCTTGACATTTAACATAACTGTTAAGTTGTTCTTAGTTTAACAACAAAGGGGCATGTACAAGTGATTCTCATAAAAAATGAGGTCTTCAGGTCTCACTGGTGAGCATAAATCTGTAACTACAGTGTACTTGAAGTTTGAGGTGTTGTATACTTTTTTTCTTTATGCAAAACACTACTTTTTACATCTTAGACTGAGTCAAGGTAAATAGGACACAGGAAGCTTTGTCAGCCTGTTGAGCCACTGTTGCTGAAACAGCACATACAGAGGAGAAGGACAGCATTTCAGCAACCTAGAAAGATAATTTAGAAAGAAACTTGCCAAAAAAATTACCTGGGAACCCTGTAGCAACGCTTATAGCTATAGCTTGGGTGTAAAACCTTTTCCTTTGTGTTTAAATGTAAACTCTAAGAGAAGCCAAGAAGAGTCTTCCATACTTTCTGCTTCAGTAAATAGAAAAGAATACAGATGTGCAGAATAAAAACCTTTCTAGACACAAGAAACAGGGGCAAATATTTGTCAGGGCCCTGAGTGAACACAGAGGCCTTAATTTCTCTGGGCACTAGCAGTCCTGCTCATGGTCCCAGGAGCCCCATTTCAGCTAAGCTCTGAGCAGAGGAATTGCTGTCTCCAGCCCAGAGGTGATCTACCTTGCATCAGCCACAATCCTGCCTCCAGCTCCTGTTCACTGGGTTACCAGTTTGGACCCTGGAGGAATGATGGACTTAGTTTATCCCTTCACCCTTTCTGGGGATGTCGTTAAATGCTTTTTCCAGCCCCCAACCCTGCTGGCAGTGCTCAGGCCCTCTGGGGCCCTGTTCTGATAACAAAGGCACAGCCTGTGCACCCATGTTTTTTGCCTCATTTCCCTCTTGAAGCAGACCTGCACACAAGGATTAGGAGAAAACTGTATAAATAGTCTAGATCATCCTAAATTGATCATCCTAAACTTTTTGTTTATTGCCAACACTTTGTTCTCATGTTTGGCTGATGCAACCTTATGCTGATAATTATATATATGCAGCAAAATCAAGGGTGTCAGAAGATCTTTGAAAAACCCTCCCACATTTCTGTGCCTTGTCTACTGTGATTCCCAAGGATGTCATTATAACCACTGTAACAGGCAGAGGGGTGACTGTACAGAGTAGTAGAACCAGAACCTTAAATGTACAAGCCAATCACACGCCAGCTGAGGCACGATGTGCAGATGTCACCCATTCCTGTTCATGCACAGGATCATGATCCTATCCTCAGCTCCAAAGAAAAGCAATTCTGTTGTGTCAGCCAGAAACACACAATTAACTCAAGATTCAGTCAAAGCAGAAAACCTGGACAATTACTGCACTTAAGTGAGCCAATGTAATTTGTGTGTTTCTCTTAGGCCTGATGAAAACTTGCTTGCATGAGGTTTTTCACTGAGATTTTAATTAACAAAAGGTTGTGGTTAGGTGTAGAGATATTTAATTTATGGAAAGTAAAATTGCTAAAATATCAAAAGTTAGTGATGAGAACATAATTTTTACTGATAAAAAAACACATTAACAATTTAACATTGGCTGTTGGAAACCCATTATCTTTTATCTTGATCATTATACCTGCTTCACATATTTCAGTCATATCCAGATTTTTGTACTGCAACAAAGTATAATGGGCTCTTTCAAAATGCGGATGATTTGCTTGTGCCTTTTTGATGAGAATAAAGTTCAAACGCACAATAGTGTGACCAGTGGGAGGTACTTAGAAATTCATAAAGACTTACAACTAGCTGGGAGGCCCTCTCCATTTACCTCTTGACATAAAAGGAAAAATGTTGTTGTACGTATCTCTATTTTGTATATATCTCTACTTATCTCTACTTATACTTTTATGCACTCCTGTTGCACAAAATTAATATGGTTAGAAACAGCACTTAGAAACATCCACTAGTAAATCCCATACATATCAATAGTAAATTACTAGATGCTTGATGTTAAATGTGACCTCTAAAAGTCATCTGGCTTGATCATCCATTCTCCACCATCAATTGTTTTTTATTTTATTTCTAAATTTTAATTTAAATAAAACTATCAAGGAGTGTATTATATTCCATGGGGTTTGCATCCAAACAGCCTTTTATGCATAAAAGACCAAGACTCCTCTACCCTAGTAAGTTATGTGACACTCCTAGTCCTACTTGTATATGGAGAGGTGCTTAGTTCTGAGGACTCAATTAAAGCTGTTGTCTTTAGACATTTCAA
Organism: Pseudopodoces humilis; assembly: GCF_049639895.1. Taxonomy (NCBI): domain Eukaryota; kingdom Metazoa; phylum Chordata; class Aves; order Passeriformes; family Paridae; genus Pseudopodoces; species Pseudopodoces humilis. Next base: position 33,300,211 of record NC_142204.1, on the reverse strand, counting down.
CTCTAAAACTCAGGAAAAAAGAAAAATGTTTGATGGTGCTTTGTGTCCATCTTTGATTTTTGATGATTTATACATTAGTCCTATTTTGGCAAGTGTTCTGGGCAGTAATGGAAAGATTGGAAATAACATGCAAATTTCAAATACCAAGGGACAGTCCTGGAACAGATGCTTTGCTTATGGTTCCTGAGCAATTGCCAAAGATAATATGTTATGGGTTTCTCAATCCAAAATAAGAAAGAGGGCAGCAGGAAGTGACATGTACAGAGTAAATTAGTGTGAGAGATGGTTTCTGCTTGAGCACTAGTTTCAGGGATACCTTGAGTCCCTGAACTCTGGGCACAGCATGAATGCACACAGAAGTGAAATGGTCGAAAACCACTTAAACAGAATTGATTTCATGGAAAAACAACCTACATGGTTATAAAGAAAACAAGCTGATAATTTAACTTTTGGGCATTTTGCCTTACCATACTTGCAATGTACTAAGCTAGATAGTATTTTAAGAGAGAATCAGACAAGTTATTTTGTTCTTAATTTTCTTAAAAAAAAAGGAGGCAGAAAGATTTCTAGTGTCATGTGTATCCAATGGGCCGTTTTCTTTAGCCATCTGTTGCATGCAAAATGACATTTTGCACTTCTTCTGTATGTAAGAGTTTGTGGCAAATTCTCCTTGCAATGTTCCACTATGAATGAATTAGAAGCATTTTTAGAGTAGGCTGATGATCCATGAACTTCCATAATGGTAACAGCCATAGACATCAATTCCCATCACTGGGGTGATTACCTGTACCCAAGACCAGATAAGTTCAAACTGAAAGAGAGTAGATGTATATATAATTCTTATGGCAGTAAAATAGAACACAGTAAACTGTGCACATAAGGAAAAAAGAAATCCCATTTCTTGTGTCTAATTTCACTGCCCATACCTATTAAGGATCCTACTTTTTTTTCAGTAAGTTTGTAGTATATGTACTGAACCAATGAGGAGTTATTTTTTGTTGAAAACTGAGTAGCTTTTCTTTTTCTTTCTATTTCAAGGGAATATTTTCAGGGGAGACTACTATGAAATAAAATGATGTCAAGGTCTCACCATTGACGATGATGACAGACTTTGGAACAGGTTCCTATCATTTTAATCCATAAAATGCTAAAAAATGGGGAAAAATAATATTGCTTTTTGAAGAATTTGGACCAAAGGAAAGATTTTTGAAAGTTTTAAATGTCTATGTTTTCAGATTTGGCTTCCCCTTCCCCTTCCTCCTGAAATTAGGCTGGACCAAAATTTGGTGCTTCTGCCAATCTTGAAATATACAGTTCTTCATTGAAATACATCCTTTTCACCACTTGAGTGATAATGAAATTGCAAGAATGTCTTTTTTAGCGAAGAGAATATTTTTGCAGTGGAGAGTCAGATACAGAGCCAGTTTTTGTTCTTCGAGTAGACCTTTTAAAAACCCAAGTGCTTGTGATTCTTTAAATGCCATGAAACCTTCTTCCCTGAACATGCTGTCAAAACCAAATGACCCTCCAAACAAAACAATCTACTACATGTTTTAAACAAAGGCCCCAAAATGAATGCATTTGCCTGAAAGAGTTTCACTAGAACATTTTTCAGACAACTCCACTCAGAAGCAATCAGACTGTCATGTCAAGAAAACTGTCAGAAAATAAGAAGTGTATCTATGTGTAAATACAGCTATTATTTTTCAAAAGGAATCCATAATACATAAGATTTTATATGCCTTTTTGTCCTTGATTTTAACAGTATTTGGAGGCAATTTTCCAAATATAATTGTACTTATAAAGATCACAAAAGCAGAGCATACATTTGTTCTTAGATTGTATTTGACCTTTTTGGCCAAAATAATTTAATTGTCAACATTAAAATCATCTTGATAAAAGTCTAGGAACATGTAGAAACACTAGATGTTGCTTACAGTTCAAGATCCTTTATTTACCAACAGAAATGACATTATGCTTCCTTAAGTGGTAATAAAGTAAAATACACAATTTATTATTTTCTGAATAAAATTTTCTACATCAGAATTCTAATACTGAAATTTCCCTAGTCAGGCACTAGGGTGACTAGTAACTGGAATGCCTATCTGTCTTCGGGCTTTTTTTACCTCACAAGCTGTCTCTCTCAAAAATATGAAATATGCCCTCTAATTGAACAAATCAGGTAACTACTTTAATTTAAACTCTTAGTAAATATGTGCTTTTTATTATTTATTTAAAATACAATATTAATGAAATAATTGTTCAAGTATTAAAATATTATATTTATATATTTAATATTTATTTAGTTTTAATGTTTTATATATATTTAATATGAAAGTATTTTAAAAATAATTTTTAAAACAGAATGTGCTGAAAGCATTTTAACAAAACAGTCTCTCATAATAACAGACATTAATATATGAAGCTTGCAAGTTTCTTTTAATCCTATTTTATCCATGTTTAGTCTTTTACACTATCTTTAAAAGTTATTTCATCAAAAGTTATAGTGACATCGTTTTGTTAAAATTATAAAGCTATCTAAATCCAGTATTTTTTTAATATCCTTTCTGACACACGATACTTTGCTTAGCTTCCAGTTTTGACTGCATTGTTTGTTGTTACCCTAACATTAACTTTTACTTTGGAAAGTTTAATTGTTTTATGCAAAGAAAATGACCTCCACTGGGAAAGGCAGCAGTGCAATGCAATGAAGACCTGGATTCTCGTTCCAATAACTTACTTGCATCTACTGATTCAGCCAAAAGTGAACTCAGTGGAATAAACACTTTTTTTTTTTTATTAGACTTATTTATATTAAACCTACTTACTTGGTGTTCAGGGGTGGACATATATTTTCATTGGGCTTTTGATCTGGATTTAGAAGGTTTTGAAAACATTTGTAATGCCAGGTAACAGGCTCAGCCTATCAGCTTATTATTACAATATGGGAAGCACTTTAGAAAGTTGTTATATCTCTATTTTTAGAGTTCAGTGCCATTATTTATATCAAATTGCACATCACTTGTATAAAAGGTGATTTAAAACATCTAAATTAATATTAATTTGATTGAACTATACAGACTAGGGGAACATTCTCAGGCATAATTAAATGGCTCTGATCTCAAGTCTGTGGCACAGACTTTTTTTTTGTAAAAAGTTGGGTTTTTTTTAAATTTTCAGGTAACAGACATTAGTGAGCAGCATGTCACCACATCAAGAGTAATGAACTGTAAATAAAAAAAGTTACAGCAAAATGCCACCCAAGAATACATAAACAGTTTGATCTCTATTTAATCCCATGAAAAGCCCTCATGTGGGTGAATGTCAACATATTTTTTTTTAATATGACTAAGGAAAGCATAGAGATAAAATAGTTCCACTGGTGAGAATTACATTGGTTTTAATCATTAAGTGAAATATATTTTATTCATTTTTACGCAAATCTAAGAGGATATTTTGAAAATTGGCAATGCTGAGCAGCTCATGTTTAGGAAAGGAGCCCTGCCTGAAGGCAGCTCCATGTTCCATAATCCACATTATTTGCTATATGTGGAAATAGCTGGTTGCTTGACAGTGGACAAGGCTGGTTATGGAGTAGCTCTGGAGGTCATATGGCTCTGTATATTTTGCCTCAGGGTGTATGTAGACTGCAGGACAAAGGACTTGAGTTGGATCCAACTGAAGTTGCTCAGGAACTGGAGAAAGTGTAAGAGAGCAATATATTGCAGCATATTTCTGGGAATCAGATAATTAGTGCTGCCTTCGGATGGAGTCAATCAGCCTGGCCATTAACTACCAGGCTAATCCAGTTTTACTGTGGCCCACAGTTGTACCTATATCCTCGACTTCCCTGGGTAAATACACTGGTTGAGCAGGTAATCTTTAACATAACACTGAATTTGTGCAGTATGCACATGGCCAAAAGAGTGATTTTAAGAAAAAGCGTATAAACTATGTTTTATAGCTAAAAGTGAATTAAAGAGCTAATTAAATGTCCTGGGATTAAGGAACACAAATATTTCCTTTTCAAGGAAATATTACTAGCATAAAGTAGCTCACGCCACCAAAGTCTCAGCAGTGGGACAGTTTAGGAGAGTGAATTTCTTTTAAAGATATAAGGTACCAGTTATTATATCAAATGCTTATTTTCACAAAAATTAAGAGAAAAAGCTGAGACATTTGAGATAAAGAAGTAAATCTATGCTGAGTCTGCACTAAAACATGTCCAATAATCATGTAAATTAGGGGAACTAGACTAATACAATAACGTTACTCAAAAAAAAGAGGATATTAATGTCCACGTGTTGTGAAATCCCACCTGCAGTACTGTGTATAGTTCTGGTGTCCCTAACTTCAGAAGGACATGGAACTGTGGGAACAAGTCTAGAGGAGGCCCACAGAGTTGAAAAGAGGGCTGATGAACCTTCTTTATGAAGACAGGCTGAGGAAGTTGGGGCTGTTCAGCCTAGATGAGAGAAGGTTTAATGGATACCTCATAGCAACATTCCAGAATCTGAAGGGAGCCTACAGGGATACCAGAGAGGGATTCTTTGTCAGGAAATAAAGGACAAGGAGTAATGGGTACAAATAGAAAGAGGGGAAATTTGGGTTAAATATTAGGAAAAAATTCTTTACTGCTTGGGTGGTGAGATGCTGGAACAGGTTGTCCAGGAAGGCTGTGGATACCCCAGTCCTGTCAGCATTCAAAGCCAGTTTGGATAAGGCCTGGTCTAGTGGGAGGTGTCACTGACCATGGCAGGGGTTTGGAACTACATGATCTTTAAGGTCCCTTCCAACCCCTAGCATTCTAGGATTCTATGACCCCACAGATCTGTGCTCAATTCTGTATGAAGGAAACACTATTGATAATTGTTTCAAACAATTGATAATTATTTTAAACACTAGTGGAAAATGACTGACACTCATTGTAAAGTCCCTTGAAGCTTTTAATCTTTCCTGTTTTGTCTGGTATGGACACTTGTTTGTTTGTTTTTAAACGAGACGCAGTCCTTCCCTATTAGAGCACTTTCCTCATATCTGTCTTTTTCTTGAAGTTTTTATTATCCACATAAACTAAAAAAAGGTAAAAGAATCAAAATCAAACCCCCTCCCAGACTCCATTTCTCCTCTGATCTCTAAGTAGGAAAGTAAGAATTTTTTTTTTTTAATCTCATTTACATGATGTGTGGTGTAAGTTTGCATCTTTACATAGATGATAAGACCCTTTTGGCATTTTTCTGCTAGTGACACTGATTAGGGTGAAATATCCAACTCTTTTTAATATCTCCTTAAGGATCCTAATCCATTTTGTATTAATAGGTTTTCAAACTTTATGGCTGATACTGGTTTTTTTTTTATATTTCCTAAGGAATTTTCAGGTAAATCCTACTAGCAGCGGATTGTTGCATAAACTGTAGACAAGCACTTTAAAAACACTGTACTCATAAACCATAGGTAGTGTTTAGGTCTTATGTCAACATACACTCCTTGGTCTGTTACATTTTAAGCTGAAACTCTGTAAGTAAAGCCCATTTTCAAAAAAATCCATTTCTGTCACCTACTTTGTTAACAGAGGTAGAGTAGGAAAATTTGCACTTTTACTACAATAAAAATATGGAAGATGAATGCTCTGACCCATTTAAAATTGCACAAATATTGTGAGGTCAACAAACTTGATTTTTACCATAACCATGAGGGAGAGTCTTCAATCATCTTGTTAGACACCAATGACAATTTAAGGGAGAACAGCCATTTTGCAGCTGTTAAAGACTAATTGTACTATTTTGACCCATGTGTCACTCTCAGTAATTAAATTCTTCCAGGCTGTGTCTCAAAGAGAATCAAATGTGTCCTGGATACCTTTGCAGTACCTCTACATTATGTAGCTTTACAGGAGAAGGAAGTGATCTGCAGAAAGATTGATTTGATCAGGATTTAGAAGAAATGGAGATGTAACTTTTAATTGCTAGACTTAATCATGTTTTCTGTGCCTTCTGTAATCAAAGAGTTTTTTCCACTTACTGTATAATACAGAACAAATCTCTTGTACAATCATCTCAGCTTTGATTTTCCACTGATTACTCTGTACTTCCATCTGTTGAAAGGATGTAAATATTACAATCCTATATTAGATTAAAAACTTATTTATATTCTTCCATAACCCACTGTAAGTTTAAAAAACTTTTTCTATTGGTTTAAAACCTGTATTTCTCCCAGTCCTTCATATACTCATATCTCTGGAGGTATGAATCAAATTAAGAGTGGAACAAGTTCTCTGCATGTTGTACATTTTCAGTATTTAGGACATTGACTGTAATGACATGTTTATGATTGGTTTGATTTGCTTCCTATTTAGTCACTTTCTGTTTAGATTTTTAAATACATGCTATTGAATTTGGGAAACTGAGATGAAATTGGGTCAGCTTTAACAATTTTACAATCTTTAAGAGAAGCTTGTCTCAAACACTTCTCTTTATCTGGGCTTTTAGGATATTCATAAAAGAGCTAGGGAAGGGAAAGAGGATAGGAGAGGGCCATGAAGACACAAGTCTGAAATACCATAAAGGTAAAAGTATGTGAATGAATAAAGTATTCCTGAATTCTCCTGTCTGCCATAAATTGCCTACTTCCCATTTGCTGATGTGCAATAGTTCACAAGTTTAAAAGTTCCCAATATTTGAAAGAGTAAGGTTAAGAGGCTATTTGTAATTCTTCGGAAGGATATGGTATTAAATAACTGTAAGTCCAAGTGGCACAATTCATGGGCAAATCTGATTGCCTGGCTTACGTTCTTTTTTATGATTTTCAACTGATTTACTTAATGATCAGTATTAAATTTAAAAAATCCATTATTTGAAGCATGAGTTTGGTGATTTTGAAATTGTAATCTGTTTTCTATTAAAGATAATTTAAAAAATAAAATCTTTAATCTGTTATCTTGGATTTCCTTTAGAACATAAAACACTGAATAGGTGTTTGGAGTTATTCCTAAAAAAAAATTGGAAAATCCCCTCACAAAGCAATAGCATGCTCATTAAAACACATTGATGACAGTGGTCAAGCATGTAGTATATAAACAATAATGTCTACTGAGCTGTTAATATGGAAACTGTTAAGTAGTGTCTGTCTCAAACTTTGCCTACAAAAAATACCATTGTACACAACTGTATAGACAATGACAGCCTCTGTGAAAGTAACAGATATTCTTCAAAAATAAGTAAACTCTGAAATAACTATTTCATAGTTATGAAATTATTGTCTTCACTTGGGCTGCACTGTAATAAAAGATTGTTTAAAAGGCCATTAGTAAGGAGAGGATGTTTATGCATAATCCTGTGTCCAGTATTTAGACTATTTTGGGTACTTGCCTGTATTGATGGAGGCAATTCCTCTGATTCTGATATCTGTCAGATTAATACTCAGCATTTTTTACATTTAATATTACATAAAACTTTTGAGTTCAATGAAACTGAGAACACCATTGCATATGCTCATGGGTTTATGAAACAGATGCCTTCCTATATGGAACCTCATGTACCTTCCTATGTACCTTGATTGTACATGATTTAAAGATAAGAACAGATCATATTGTTTGCTATGTTTGTGCTCAGTCATGCTGGGGTGAGGGACAAGAGACTTGACTGGTACAGACTTTTGCAAAATAGTATTTGCTAATGTTATACTCAGTTTGGCCAGTTTACAATGAACTGCTGCCTATGTATGGTGCATAGTTATACAGGGAGATTATTGATGGTGAAAAGGGTTTGTCAGCATATCTGTGCATAAAGCATGTGATCAGAATTTAAAATAACAATTCAGTTCTATTTCACTTAACAAATGAAAATTTCATTTCACCCTAATTCTGAGGTAATGTGTGATTAAAAAGTAAAATGAAAGCACAGCTTTAAAGGTAGACTACTATAAAGTACAGTTTCCAAACATGATAAATGCCATTGGTAATTAACAATTGTAAATCCAGTCCTGAATTTTCATTCTATCTGCCCTAAAATGGACAAACACAGGTCAAATGGGTGTGGACTGAGTAGGTTCAGATTAGCATTTTAAATAAATACTAAATACATATGTTACATATATTAAATAAATACATCAAACAACAAGTTTTGTGGGATGCCTTATTCAATTTTCTGCTTGGGAAGGGAAGGGTAGGAAAGCTGTGTTAAAATGGTACTGATCATTGTCTAAGCAGGGTTTCTTAATGCAGTCTTTGACTCTGCAAAATCTGCATAAAATCCCAGTGGGTCCTCTAAAGCAAGGCACATTCAGCCAGAGAAATTTATGCCAGAGAGTTCCTGAAAGAGGGGAGAAATTAATGTTCCCAGTGGTACGTGTAGTTACCTTTTGATATCTAGAGGGTTGGTTTCTATCCCTACAATTACGTCATTCTTATGAGAATGAAATTTTGCCTCCATTCTTGGATTTCCAGCATTACAGTCTAAAATAACTGTTGTAATTTCAGTTTATCTTTGTTTCACATGGAATATCACAAAGGAATCATCTGGCAGTCAGTGGAATATGGCTTGTCTTTTTGTTTGCTGAATTAAAAAAAAGCATTATTGTGTGCCTCAAATTCATCACCTTTTACTGATATAACATTTCCTGTACTCAGATAAGAACACTTTTCTTGCACAGAAGAAGAATTGACAAACTCATCATTCCCATTTCTGTTCTGCTGCTGGCATACAACAATTGGGGATAAATGATGAAAAAAATAAAAGGAACACCCAAGCAGATCTCAGCTGCTAAGGAGTTCTAAGGAGTTCATTCAGTTTTAATAGCAGCTTTGTAGAAGTGAGTGATGCACAGGTTAGCTGTGGTGTTCATGTTGATACAATTATGAGAGTCTGACATTGATTCCCCACTCCATAAAGAGCAGTGTCACAGTGTTTTGTCTGCATTTCCCATTATGAAAATCTATGTGTTTGAATGAGATTTTTTTTCCCACATCAAAAAGAGTTACAGAATGTTTCATGTGCTTTATTAATATAAGCCACAATCCATGAGGTTTTATTTTACAAATTTGTAGTAAAAAGACAATCAAGATACAAGTAATGAAATTGGCATCTGCTGTTTAGCAGACATTTATTTATACTTTCTCAATTAAGAACACAACTCACAATTTAAGGATTTTTCCTTGTTCTACATAGGTAAAAATAACATAATTTTACAGTATAATGAGACTCATGATCTTATAAGAGTAAACTCATTACTGTGAATGTGCTGGTTGACCCCACAAGCCTTGATCCACTACTAAACATTCCAAATATTCAGTTCATTATAATGTTTTTAAAAGAAGAAATCTTACTCTGCTAATTAGTGTACTTTTCACATATAATGACTTCTTTTAAAAACAAGAAGCAAACAAAACACCCTGTTAGTAAGATAAAAATGCAGTGAGGATTTTATTCTCTTGATACAAGCACACAGCTTTAAAGATATGTCCATGGGTTCTGGATGCCTGTTGCTTAGAATCTCTGTTGAACATTGTATGATGCTGATAGGTCCTCAAAGGTGGTCTTCTATAGTTCAATAAATTCTATGTGGTGATTTCTTCTATTTTTTTTTTTTTTATATATATTTCCTTACTCATGACACTTCCAGAAATTTATTTAGTTTACTTTATTTTCCTTCATGTGATAACATTTAATTAATTTAATTTCATTTCATTTCATTTCATTTCATTTCATTTCATTTCATATGAAAATAAAATCTTCATGTCATTTTTGGGGATATCAGAGCAGAGAATGTATTAACTATATATTTTTTTTAAAAGAAGGAATCATTACTAAACCCTCCCCTCCCTCCTCCCTCCACTCCTCCCCAGCCAACAATAAAAAAGAAAACAAAATTGAAAACACAGCCTCTTCTGAATTTTGCTCTTCAGCTATGTCCATAGTCACTAGCTGGCCATGATTGTGTTATTCTTACAGAGGTTCCTTGTTTCTGTAATTCTAGATTTGTTATTGCTTTACTTTTTCTATTGAAAGATCATTCCAAAAATTATACAGTGTTCATTCATTAGTCTTCGATCTCTCTTTGGGGAAGTTTTCTGTTGGTGTTGGCTCTACATGTGCCTTTATAAAATTTTCCTCAAGTGTTGTCAGTATCTTCACTGCTCACAGCCCAGCTGAGTGCCATTTCATTGCAGTGCCTTTTCCTACATGTAAAAAGTTATTCAGTCTTTCAACATCTGACAAACGGCACAAGCATCTAGGAAAGATCAAGTTTTAAATTGTGACATTCTGCTAATTATTCTAAAAAAAAGGCTTTCCAAAGTATAGAATTCTGTAAGCCTTTGTATTTTTCAAGAAACAATTCTTTTTCCTTGGCTTATTTAGAAACTGGTTAATGAGTTTGCTGCACTATTGAACACAGAGTTGCTTCTGGGACCATCTTGAGAACAGGTGGATGTGAGGCTGGTGACACATCCTTATAACATCCTGAATGACTTTATCTTTCAGCTAATATTGTTATCTGAGGAATTTTTACATGGTTTTATATGGGCAATTAAGGCCCTATACAAATTCCACTGTTGAGACAGCATCCAGTTTGAAGTGTAGATCTGACATGTTACAGATAAACTATTCCTTGATCTTTGTTTTGGTTTTTGTCCTCCCACTATGACACAAGAACTAAATCAATGTAGTCAGCAAATAAGATGATAGCAGCTAAAGTTCTCTTCCCTTGTAGTTTTAAATGGACTTGGAGAAAACCCACAAAAACATACCTACAAACAAAATATTGACCTCATGGGTGCTTAAATTATAGCTTGAGTAGAAAGCACATTTATGTTTCCTTTTTAGGTTTAGTTCTGACCTCCTTTTACAACACAGCAAGGTTAAGGTAATTGAATTGGCATCTGCTAAAGGGTTTACTCAGTTGTAAATAAACAGCAGTAAGATACTTAAACATATATCAACAAAAAACCCCAACTAACCAAAACAAACAACCCCCCCTACCCCCCTCCCCCCGCCCAAATCCTGCAAGAATTTCTTTATTTCGGATGGAAGAATTTTAAAAAAATATTATTTTCAACAGAAAAGGATGAAGCTGAGCTCTATGGATTATATATGATTAATATTTCAGTAGTGGCAACATTACTGATCATGACTGAAAGCTGAAAACAAACTATGACAAAATTAACTGCAAGCTTTTCCAACCCAAAGAAGAGCAATGAGACTAGATTTTATTTTCTTGCATACAGTAACTCACTCGAAAATGACATTGAGCTGGTACAGAGCAAAGAATAATTGATATAAAGAACAGAGAAAGAACTTCCCAGTTGAGAGAACCGTGTCTTGTGCAACTTGCATCCAGAGCATTTGGCATTATTTTTTGGTAATATTAACATGCAGTAATGTAACACATGTAGTATTTCTAGCAACAAATATATCCTTAAATGTGTCTTATGGTGGATATATTTATTACTGACACTATCAACAATGTTTTCCACTGAAAATATTAATAAAATAAAATCAACATTTATAAAACTGTTGTTCAGGAACAGTATTGTGGCAATACATTAGAAGATGCTTTAAAGGACAAAATTTCTGTACTTATCACATTAATTACTTCCTATTTGGGCTCTCTGTCATAGAGTTATCTCCCAAATTATGTAGTAGTGAAAGATCACTGTGTTAGCAAGTTAGTGTAGCAGCCTTTTTTTTTTTTTTCCCTTTTTAAAACCCTGTGATATCATGGGTCAGACAAAGTTTAAGGATTGCTTGAATTGATACTAGAAATGAAAATGTTCAAACTTTCCCAAGTATGGCTGGCTGTAAGTCCTATATACATTTTGCTCCCTGATGGAGAGTTTTCCTCTATGTGTACTTTCTAGATGCAAATAAGCAATATATTAAACTATTTTTTTTTTAATGGAAGCTATTATAATTTTGGAACTTAAGGGGAATTAAATATGTAGTTTCACTGTACAAATAACACTAGTAAATCATCTGCCTCCCTGAAAAAGCAGCTACAAATTATTACCAATTTAGGGCAGGTGAAGGAGCTACTTAATGTTGACTTCTGTTGTTTCTAAAATCTAACAAAATATTTCAAGTTTATAGGGAGTTATTATGAATTGCTGTTTGTAGTAAAAATTCAAGTCTTTAATTTTAAATTTCTGACACAATTGTTCCACAGGCTGCAACTCAGCTTTATCTACATTGGACCACTCCTAACAGCTGCTGACAACATCCTCAATATGATGTAAATTAAGCTAACCTCTCAAAGACATATTTCTGAAACTAGTCCTAGGGGAAAAAAAATCTTATTTCAGATATGCTCTAAATTCCAGAATGTGGAATTTGCTGATAATTTATCCATGGTGTATATATTTGGGTATATATATATTTGCCTATGTATACTGCCAGATTCCTTATTGCATCACACTAATTTTGTCCAGATTAAAAAAATAAAAAGTAAAAGAAAGAAGTTAAGAAAAAAAAACTATGCAAAAACAGTTTAATAAAGACATATCAGCCTAAGATATCTAGGCAAAAGTAGCTTATAAATGGGCCAGCTTGAATTCAGACCACAAGGGCAGTGTGCTCTCTGTTTCATTCAAAATCTGCATTAATATTTGTATTTTTACCTCTTTGACTCTCTGGTAACCCTACCTAGGAAAAACGTTCTCCAAACTGTTTAGGAGATACTAGCTAAGTGTACCAGCCTTACTACAGGAGGTTAGTAAAGAAAAGCAAGTATTCCAATTTAATGGAATTCTTTGAATAAAGGTGAAGCTTCTGCTTCACAGAACTTCACAGAACTGAATCTTTGAACAGGGTGATGTGTCACTGTTCATGTGTTGAAGTGCATTCATAAAGTTTTCTTGGGCTGAGTGGGATCAAACTCTCTGCAAATCTGTTCTGCTAAACTCATATAGGCAGCTGACCACTTAGAATCACAGAATCAACTAGGCTGGAAAAGAACTTACACATCATCGAGTCCCACCTATGACATTCCACCACCTTATCAACTGGACCATGGTACTGAGTGCTACAGCCAGTCTTTCCTTAAGTGCCTCCAGGGACAGTGACTCGATCACCTCCCTGGGCTGCCCATTCCAATGTCTCATCATCATTTCTCTGAAGAAATTCCTCCTAATATCCTACTTCATCATTCCCTGGCACTACTTAAGCCTATGTTCTCTGATACTATTACTTGTTACCTGGGAGAAGAGCCCAACCCCCATCTGGCCACAGCCTCCTTTCAGAGAGTTGTAGCAAGTGATTGTGTCTCCCCCAAACCTCCTTTTCTCTCCCAGACTAAACATCCCATCAGCTGCTTCTCATAAGACTTGTGCTCCAGACCCTTCCCTAGGCCCCTTGCCCTTCTCTGGACTCACTCCAGCACCTGAACGTCTTGCATGAGGTGAGTAGCCCAGAGCTGGACCCAACACTCAAGGTGTGACCTCACCAGTGCCAAATACAAGGGGACAATCCCTGCCCTGCTCCTGCTGGCCACACCATTGCTGACCCAGGCCAGGATGCCATTGGCCTTCTGGGCCACCTGGGCACTGCTGGCTCATGTTCAGCTGCTGTAGACCAGCACCCGTACACACATGTACAGTGCCTGCTGCTCTTGTCCTAAATAGCATGCTAAAGCACCTGAGCAATCATTCCAGAGCCCACAGGAATAGTTCCTACTATGTACTAGTACCTCATCTCTGCTTCGGACTACATCAACTGATTATATCACCTGAATGAAAAATTAATTTATTGTTCAACAATTAGGCAGATAATAATGTAAACAGAAACACAAATCTCTTTTTATTTTTTGTCTGTTTCCTTCTAAAGGCCTTATTTCTATCATTCATTAAATAACAATAACTGAAAATTAATTTCATATCGGCATGCATTTGGAGGGGAAAGTCTTTATTGTCTGATACTAAATAAGGTTATTAAGGCATCAAATGAAGCTGATTGTCTTCCTGCTTTTTTGGTGAACTGATGCACAGAACAAGGGAAATAAAGTACATAAATTAGCACCTCAGATGTATATGTATTTTTTGTAGCATAAAACTCCTTATGTAAGTGTTTTATGCAGGCTTTTGGGGGGAGGCAGAAAGGATATGGGGGTTTTTATAATTTAGGAAATTAAACTAACCCAAGAACTTATAATGCCTCTATGATCCTTGCAAAATTCTGAATTATGCATAGAGGAAATTAACAAATGTGATATCAAATTATTTTTGATATGTAAAGTAAAGAAAATTTCTTAAGTATTTCCTTGTTTTAGATAAAGTTAATTACACAAAAGGAAGCCTAGTCTCCATAGGGAAATATTTTCAGCACATTCCTATTGATATAAATGAGGCTAGAAGAAGTAGAAGTAGAATATAATTCAATAACACAAGGGCCAGGGTCATACACTTGGGGACTAAGAACAGTTTCTGCTAAAAACTGAGATCTTACAATTTGGAAAGAGAGAAAGACAAAAACCTCAGATTATTAGTTGACCATGTGCTACCAGTTCACTGTGTCTGGAAAAAATGCAAATTAGATATATTAAAGTGCATCAAACATGATTTTTTTTTTTTTGACCAATAATAAGATTTTAATGTTGAAAGACATTGATGAAACATCCACAGAACTGATCAGAGGGATAAAGATGAGGTAATAGAGAATGATTTTGTATCAGGTTGCTTAAATTTTTGCTCTCCTGTGAGAAACACAAAAGAGTGACAAGGAAGAATCTGAAAGTTTTTCCTGAGAGCTTATCTTTACATATCTAAATGGATCATGCAAGTGTGATCTTGGATGGAATGAGACTGCAAGGACACTGAATGTCTGCTACTGTGGTTGTCTTTGTTTCTACCCAAAACTAAGAAGCACAGAAATAGATTAAGATGAAGAGTATTCCTGCATAACTTAGATATCATATAAATTTCTTTATTCATGACAGAATTTTATGTGGTAGTTATGAAAGAAACAGATGTTCTGAAGATTAGCAAGGTCCACTGGAAACAATCACTTGATAATAATTCCTATGACAGAACATGTACACAGATTTATCACTAAAGAGCTCAGCAAACTATGCATACTGACTCTGAGACACTATTTTCTAGTTCATACATTATTAGGGGTACTAATTTTCCTGTGGAGAAAAAAATTCTGGAAGGTAGAAAAAGAAGTACAGAATACAAACAGGCATAAAGAATAGTACAGAAGAGAAAGAATAGAATAAGTAATATTTTTTCTTCAAACTAAGTAAAATTTTTGGGGGTAATGTATAGGGAACTTATCTGAAATAAGGGAATCAGTTAATTTTCTTTCAGTAAACAAAATTTAAAGCCAAGACTGCCCTGTTTCTAGAGGTTTCAAAAAACTTTTAAAAAGCTATTGTGTATCTGTGCCACATTCATATAACAAACTAGGGATATATGTGGTTAAGATGCTCTGGGATGTGCCTAAATGAAGAAAGAATTCCTTTCCCACTTCTCTTAAATACAAAACTTATGTGAAAACAGTAAAAAATTACTTTCTTATATGAGGGAAAAAATTACAGCTCACTACTTCTGCCCAGCATTGTGGGTGTCCCGTCCCTGGAAGTGTTCAAAGCCAAGTTAAATCTCTGAGTAATCTGATCTAGTGAAAGGTGTCTCTGCCCACAACAGGGGCGTTGATCTTTAAGGTCTCTGTCAACCCAAGACAATCTGTGATTTTATGATCACTTTGATTTTATTGTAAATTCTCTAAAAGTAGAAATTGATGTCAAAAAGTGGTTTGTTGTTGGGTTTTTTAATCCCATCTTGAAAATATTTCTTCCTCCCATTGGAAAAAGCCCCATAACAATGGAAATGTTTCTAGTTGTGCATATTCTAGACTGAAATGTATTTTTGACATCTTGGTTTCATTACTAATATATAAACTTAGAAACTAAAAATGTCAGAAGCTGAGGAGAGGACAGAGCAAATAAAAACAAACTGCAGAATCTATTGTCACAGACCGAATGTCCAATATGAAACATGCTCTGGAAAGAACTACAAAGAGAATACTTAGCTGTTTAGCTATGGGAAAAACTTGCAGCCTTATGTAATATAAATATTGTGCTGAAAAAGTATAATCTGGTTCACATCTAATACTGGAAGCTATAGAGACACAGTACATGACTATGAGTTCAAGGAATTGAGGCTACTGAGAAGCTTGTGGTGGGTTTACCCCAGATGGGATCCAAATTCCCACTGAAGCCACTCTATCCCTCCCCTCCTCAGCTGGACAGAGGACAGAAAATGCAAATCCTTGGTTAAGGACAGGGAGAGATCACTCCCTGTCTTGGTCAACACAGATTGAATGAGGGGAAGTTAACTGAATTTGTTAGCAACCAAATCACAGTAGGATTATGAAAAGTAAAACCAAAACAGAGGACTACAGGTCCTGCCAAGCAAACCAGCAGGCTCCTCCAGGGGTCACAGTCTCCTTTGGGCCTCCACCTGCTCTGGAATGGAGTCCTTCATGGGCTGCAGATGAATGCTTTCCTCCCCATGGAACTCCATGTGTTAGAGGGGGGCAGTGGCCTCACGATAGCCTGCACCACAGACCGCAGGGGAATCTCTGTCCTCAGGCCTGGACCACCTCATCCTTCTCCTTCACTGACCTTGCTGTCTGATGGGCTGCTGCTCTCACATACTCTCACTCTTCTCTGGCTACAGCTGTTTCAAAAGCATTTTTTCTCTTAAGTACATCTCATCACATCTTAAATAAATCCCATCCGTGCTACCCATGTCTCTGATGGGCTCGGCCTTGGCTGGCTGGTCCATCTTGGAGCCGGCCAGCACTGGCTCTGTGAGACATGGGGACTCTGTGAGACATTTCACACAGCTGTGTCACAGAAGGGACTCTGAAGCCCCACTCAAAGACTCTCCACTACCAAAACCTTGCCATGAGAAACCACATAAGACCAAACATGAAAAACAGGGTATGAAAAATGTACTGAGGACACGTTTTCAGATGATGTTTCTACGGAATACTTTTGTTCGCCACAAGTGCTGAACAGAAAAGGTTCAAGATTATTGGGGAATCTGAGAAAAGTATTTGGAAATATCTCTGGCAGCCCTTGGAGAGGTGAGAAGGCTGAGTTGTCTGTAGGGATGATCAAGGGACTGACTTTCTTCTGGCACTATCATAAAACTTTAGTCCTTTACAGATGGTGGTGTAGACATTGAGAGTGGCTTGCCAGGAAGGACGCAAGAATGCAGTGGAAAAAAGAAGGGCAGAATTGATGCAGAAATAAATAAAGGAAGTAATTATCTGGGAGAATAACATCTCTAAGATGGAGCCATGGATCTGCTGCTTACCAAATGATGGCAGAGCAGAAGAGGAGAGGCCACTTTCAACTCCTGGCATGCATAAACCTGCAGATCTTCTAGCAGAAAAGTACCCCTAGTGATAACACAAAGTGTAGGACTGTCTCTTCTCCTGTCTTTCATGTGTGTGAGCATCCCTCCTTTAGGTTCCGTGCAATGCAGTGAGAGTTGGTATAGCAACCAAAAAGGTTGTCCCTTCACTATACTCTGTTTTTTGTAGAATATTTTTTTCCCTCTGAAAGGAGGCATATATGGTTTCAAAATCCTTTAGCTGAGAAAGTGGTTTTCAGAATTTCAGAAATCCCCATCTAATTAAAAAGGTTATAATTTTTCCGTTTATTACAATACGTTACCTCTGAATAACAGGATATTCAATCAAGCTGCCAAAAAGATATCCCCTTTAAAAATAATTTATTCTAATTGGTAAGATTTGTGTTGCTCTATGGTAATTATTTTTTCCAGTCAGGTTATGAGCAATAGCTCTAGTCCTTCCATGTGCTGCAAGATTTGGCTGAGAGAAGGAAAATCTATTACAATTGAAAACAAGGGCTAATGGTAAGAAAATCTGTCCAGCTGCATGAATGCAATTATGTCATAGCATGTAGGAGTGCGTCTTTCAGTGACCAGTGCTAAAGCAATACTTCTTTCCTCTGATAAAGCCAACCCAGTTTATTATGTTAACCTCATGTGTGGAATGCTGCCATCTCTGCTACTGATAATGTTACTTTAAGATTCTTGAGTGAAAGGGTCTTTGTAGAGTGCTTTACAGATAGACTAAGAGTCAATTAAATCCACATTTCAGCTTAATAAATCAGTTTAAAATACTCTGTTATGCCCTGCCTCACTGGTGTAGTTCAGAAAAAAATTATAATCTCTAATTTATGAGTTGGTAGTTATTTCTAGCAGCTAAACTGCTTTGTTTTCATCTCGCACTCTGCTTATATTCATTGCTCAAAAGACAATGGGAAAAGCTGCCTGAGTGCCAGAAATTATCATTTATATAGAAGTCCTCCCTGGTCTGTTGCCAGACACTTGGAAAAGATAATAAAAATGTTAATACTATACTCTACTGGAAAAGTGGGTCTTGTATCTTGAATAATAAACTCACCTTAGTCATAAACTTAGGTTCTATTTTCTAAGTAAACAACAAAGTTTAACAGAGAGTTAAAAATAAAAATTTATAATCTGACAAGGGAAGAAGAATTTATTGGATTGAATTTGATAAAAACCAGCAGTTTTGTCTTCATAGATAGACTATAAAATAAGAATTCTGTTTATATAAAATAGAATAAAATGTAAACCAAGAGAAACTAAGATTCTTCATGGTATATACAAATGCTCTTCAATACTTAGTGATATTTTATATCTACTTGATAGCTGCAGGGAGTGTTTTATCACAGGGAGTGTTTTAATCATAGATGGAAGAGTTCCATTAAGGTATAATGCAGTTCATGTTACTACTAATGAAAAATTATTCCCTAAACACAATTTGAGATGCTTTGTCCTCTCCAGTTTAAAATTTCCAAAGACATTGGTGCTCCTGCAGTGTTCATCAAGAGTCTATACACAAGTGAATCTCACTGTCTGTAAATGTGTTCCACCATTCAACTTAATTATTTCCCTTGTTATTAGTTAAAATATATTTCCTAATCCTAAATATTTCTTCAGGTGTCTTGGTGGTTAAATATTAGTAAGAAATAATGCATGTAGGACTCCAATACACAGCTGATAGACTGTTTAGATTTATGCTTTGAAGAATGCATTTTATTTTTTATTAATAAATAAAATATTTATTAATGATATTTAATTATAATTAACTAAATATCATTGAAGATGTATTTAAATCTATCTCAACAGAACATTTCTGTGATTCTTCAGTAACCTGTGCAGTTCTTTTCACTAACACTGCTGACTTCTCCTGGGTGTGACTTTTATAGGGAAGAGACTGGTCAAAGGTTGCTTCATGTTGTCCTAAAATAAACCAATTACTTTGAATATTTTTTCTCAAGTAGTGAGAAACCATACAGCATGGCCTAGAGAACACTATATTGTGTAATGTGCACACATATAGCTCTTCATTCCACATAAAACTACACTTCATGGACTATAGACTTTGCTCTTTATTAAAGACTGTGACCTAGAATAATAATACCCCTTTTTGAGGCCACCCTATTTTCTACACAGCCTAACACAGGGGCTAAATATTTTTAAATTGCTGAAATTTAACACTGTTTAACTGAGTTTAGTTGTTTGAATCTGAGGAGAAAGAAGTGCTCAGATGAGCTAGCATGTACATGTATCACACATAAGTTAGGGCAGTAAATCTAAGAGGCATGCTCTTGAGCAGCTTTTCCCTCAGGTCGAACAGGGAAAGAGGGTAATCCAGGCAGAGTACAAGTGATATGAAAGGAACTTCTACATCACACTCCTCCCAGAGAGAGGAAGGAGCAAATATCTTAGCATAGATATTTCTCATCTTTCTCTTTGAGCAAAACTGTATTGACAGAATTAGGACCAGGAAATTTTTGGAAGTGACTTTGACACCAGAGAAAGGGGGCACATAACTGAAAGGTTTTATACAACCTTTATAGCTGTACAGTACTCCTACATATTATATCAGATAATTTGACATATTTATTAGGCCACAATTGGCCAAGTAATGATTCTTAGTTCCATGTCTTCTCTTTTACCCATAACAAGACTCTGAGTATAACATCTACAAATAATGGAAAATTCAAACATGCTTTAAGAACAACATAATCAAATAGCTATCTGTTACCAAATGAGAAAAATAAATTAGGAGGAGCCATGCTGAGTTTTTCAAAAAACAATCCAGGTCAAAGAAATTTAATTACAATCTATGAAGGGAAAGTATGCTTTGCAGGTTGAGGCTTCCGAGATAATGAACCAGTTTGAAAAGATGTGTAAAAGAAATTTGTAACAGTGAATATTGCACAACAGCACAGTATTTAGGCTGGGTTCCAAGTGAGCATTTTCCAGGTCTGTCCGAACATATTTCCTTTGAATGCCATGAGGAGTTTAAGTAGGCATTTGACTCTAAGGAGGTGAACAAGTAAGGACTCACAAATCACCTTTGTGTATATGACCTCATGGGGTGCTTTCTCACCACTGTGTGGATTGTGGGGCTGCACATAAAGTTAGAAGCCACCTTTCCATCTCTGACAAAACCTGTAGGTTAGTAAGGGAAGGTACTCCTGGAAGTGGTGGGGAGCATTTCTAACCCAGGTCTCCTGCAAGAGTAGGGAGAAGGCTACATAACCAAGAATATTTGGCGAGTGAAGGAGCAGATGAGGGTGAGGCTTTCTGGGGATTACTTATACAAGGGTGATGAAATTTGTAGATGTTTATAAACATTTTGTGATTTCCTAATTTGATTCTGTATGTATAGTTCAGAGGTTGCTGGTTAATTGCTTTTCATCAATGATTTCACTTAAATCACATGAGGCATACATCCCAGTGACTGAGGAGGAGGAGCAGAAGAAGAAGAAAGAAGAAAGAAGAAAAGAAAGAAGAAAGAAGAAGAAGAAGAAGAAGAAGAAGAAGAAGAAGAAGAAGAAGAAGAAGAAGAAGAAGAAGAAGAAGAAGAAGAAGAAGAAACAATAATTTCCTATGGCTCAGACAAAGAACTGTAGGTTTCAATGAAAAAGAAATTCAAGCTATTGGGAAAATCTGTCCAAAAGTAAAATAATGAAACACTGGTTTCAAATAATAATAAGGTTCAAATAATTGTAATGAATTGGAAGTTTCTGAGCATTCTGGAAGATTTCTAAAAAGAGATTGCATAAATATGTATCAACAAAGCATAAAGAAAGTGTCTTTAAAATGGGAAGAAAAATATCTAAGATTTGAGTTAAAAGAATTTATAAAATGTGTATTCATTTAGCTTACTGTACCTTATGCATTCACGTAAATATATTAAGTGAAAATAAACAGAAGAGTTGAGAAGTGGCTAATAAAATTCTGGTAATCCACAAAAGAAGGCATAATAAAAAGCCATTTAGAATATGTAAGAATTGAAAGTGTCCTTGAGCTCATATCGGGGCCATAAAAGTATAGTTTGGTATTTTATTTGTTTTGATGCAGTTAGCATTATTGTAGGGTCTATATCAGCTCATTAGCTCATATAATTCATATACTTTGAGAGAAGCAGATCCCATCATCAATCTGATGGGGTGAATAGGGAACTATCCGTGAACAATCATATTCATTAAAATGGTCTTATAACAGCATGGCTTGCATGGCTGCAAAGCTTCAGGTTGCTTCTGGTTTCTATATTGGTGCTGTATGTATGAATGAGACTGAGAGCAGCAGATATTACTAGCACAGCCATTCATTCCATACTGATAAGGTACTCGAACACAAGATCATGATCCATGGATCATGATCCACTTTTAATGGAAGAGATCTCACTCCTTTAAGCTGTTCTTAGAATCAATTTATATCCAGACAGAGTAGATACAAAGGAAGATAACTGTAGAACACAAGTTCAGTCTATCCCTTGGAGAATTACACACTCTCTGGCTGTGCTACTTCCAGTGTTGTTCACACATTCACAGAACTGAGTAAGGAATTTGAGCTCTTTTAATTTTTCAAGCATTGACCCTTTTACCTCTTTTCAGTACTATTCTTGATTTTCTTCCACTTGCCAAATCCTTCTCACTCCTCTAGGGAAGATAATCACAGGAGATTTTAATGAGACAATGTTTTTGTAGATTCTGTATCTGTAATGAAATTACTTGCATTTCATTATTGGGCCATTTTTAAAAGAATGTAGTTTTTTTCCTTTTCACTCAAAGAATACAGATAATTTCTGTGATTAATCTGGATTGTTTTTTCCAGCTTTTTGGTAAGAATATGATCTGTCCATGCTGAGTGCTTCTGTTGAGGGCTCTCAACTCATACACAGCATGAGGGGAATTTAGTATTCTATTTAAAGGATGACATTTTAAAGAATATTATTCCATTTACTGTTGCCTTCAAATTTTCTGTATTTTGTACTGCTAAGTCCCTATCATGTTTTTTTGTGCACCTCAAAAATCTTCTGGTCCAAGTTTTTCATAAACTTATTTCCATAGTATCACATGACAATCTCAACATACAAACTTATTATTTTCATCCTTCCTCATTTCTCATTAGGCAAAAGAGTCTGGAAGACATGATCACACTTAGTTAGCCTCAAGTCACCTCACCTTGTCTTCTTTAGTCCCTGTGCTTCACAATGAATATGTCCCTACTGCACAGTACAACATATATCTTTATTATGTAACAGTGTTATATATTTGAATTTATTTCCTTTATTATTTATTTAATTACGTGTTATTTCATCCACAATGCCTTCCCTGTTCACCCACTGTGTGGCTGGGGATCTTTGCAATTTGAATAGCAGGAAAATAGCAAATAGGGACAGCAACATTTGCAGCTGAGCTACAAATTTTAGTGAATAAAAATCTAAGTAAAGAAAGCAGTGGCAACAGGATAGCAGATTGTGGTGTGGTTAATCGTGTAAAGTGTGTATTAAATTATACTCAGATATGAAGATTTCTCTGAATAATTTAAAATATCTGTTTTTGGCAGATGCTCCAAACCATGATGTTGCCTGATCATTTGGATCATTGATAATTTGGATTCTATGTTGTCTATGAAAATTTTATACAATGTTTCTGTCCGAGGGAATGCATTTTGATATTTATTACAAGTTTCTTTATGCTGTGGTACTGTCCAAACAGATTATTTTGCACGAGATGACATGCACTGCTAGAGCTAGGTGTTGTATTTATTTTGTAATGAAACAGCTGTCACAACTATCAGTAGCATTATGGGAAATATTTCTGCCTAATCATTTGAATTTCTGGGTTTAGGGAATCTCTGGTCTTAGAGACAGCAAGAGTTCTATTTCTTAAGACATGTCTTCACTGTTCTAGTCATGTGCAAATAAGATTTATTTACGTTTTATCTAACAGAAATAATTATTGAAATACTTTCACATTAGGACTATTGAGCATACAAAATCAATATGTATTCTGCAAAAGTTATCCATGTTTTAGCCTATGTATGGTACAATGAAATAATTCTGTATTCCTGTTTTTCCAAACTAACAGAAGTTAGTGATTTGCCATAATACAGTTTCCTCTTCTTTTTGGTGAGAGTTAGCAACTGAATTAAACACACAAATTCTATTTAAATCCTAAAAAATAGGTGAAGACACTTTTATTGATTTCAGCTTAAAGGAATTGGGAAAATGGCTTAAGCTAAACACAAAAGAATAACTCTTAAATTCCTGATTCTTTAAGACACTTCACAAAACCTCCTTTAATTAAATGGATGTAACATAACAGTCCTAATCTTATTCGCTCCAAGAATTTACTTGCATGAGGAAAAATAATGTTTGGTTAACCCCATAATAATTTTAAAAAATGAAAGTTCTTGGGCCTCTTTCACTGCTTTGTAGTTCTGCTTCTAAACTGATATCTTAACCACAATACTTAAAATTCAATTGATCCAATGAGTTATTTTATGCATCCTGAACTGTTGTTTTATTATTATATGTTTGGATTTAGGCTTACCAAGCTTTGGGTTTTTTTAAAGCAAAGAAACGGGTTACTGGTAGACTTTTAAACTGTATCCTGGGGGGATTCTTGCAGATAGTGTGTTAGAGCTATTAGCACTGAAGCATATATTTGAGTAGATGAAATATTAGTGTGCTTGTCAAAAATGTGATGGTGAGCACCACCCTCTTCAGGTAGCTGTCAGTGAAGGAAAAAAAACCCAACTTTCTGTTGCTTCCAGACAATTTCCAAAGATGTCCTCAGTATGTGAAGGGCCATGTTTTCCTTCACAGAGTAGCAGCAGGAAAACTAAAAGCAGGAATTACATAAAATAGGCAGAAATTATGCCAGTTAATAAAGTTTTTATTTTTTATAACAAATATTATTAAAACTGAAGATAACCGAAAAACTAAATAGATTTTAAAATTACTAGTTCCACTTTGGAAAGAAAATATAACAATTCTGGTTTGTTTGCTGCCCAAAACAGATTGTTCTTCCTTAATTTAACATTTATTTCCTTTTAAATTTGAATCCCTTTTATTTCAATTAGTTTTGAAAATAAATATAGGAATATCTATAACTAAAATCTCTTACACTTCACTATAAACTATTTCTAAATAATGAGTTAAGATATTGGATAATAAGAGCAAATGAGTGCCTGGATTCTAAGATACATTAAACTGTCAAATGTTCTATATTTAGGTATATTACTTTTCAATCTTTGAATGTGTTTCCATTTTTTCAATACCAAATTTAACAATCACTCTTGAAGTGACCTCACATAAGGACTCTCTTGACAACACTTTTTTTATTTTTTCACTAGATAAGCTGATGCTTATTAAAGTCTTTGGCATTTTTTCAATTATTTGGTTTATTCTTTTGCAACCTACTTACCAGAAATCCAGTCTTCAAATTAAATATACTCTGTGAATAACCTGGTGTGGTCTTCTAACAAATCAAAGTTTAAACCCTCACAAAGTTTTCTGAGTCTTTATGTGGGAGACATCATCTACAGATAGGAAGGAATTTAGGAGCTGAATTTATAGTGGTGAAATACCATTATGTGAGCAGTACTATGTAAAGTTCCACAAGGTAATCCTCATCATAATAATATTAATCATTTTAGCATAATATTAAAGAGCATTCAATACTCTTTGGCATATCATCTTTCTCGCAAATATCAAACTAGTTTTTGTCAAATAATGCTGTTGATAATACCAGTTGATGCAATTTTGTATTGTTAAAGAGGTCTTTTTTAGTATTTAATTTTATTTTATTTTATTGTAAACTTTTTAATTTTTTTTCAAGTAATTTTCAAGTGATGATGCAAAGTTGGTTAACATGTAGTTTTAGGCACTAAGCATACTTTGAGGTTGTCTTAATGAAGTGGTTAATGAGGAACTTCTCTGGATGGCTTTAACCTTACCTGGTTTGCACATGATCCAGCTGGCACATTGGTTATTTGTGTTGGGAAGTTAAAATCAGCAGATTATGGTGCAAATTATCCTATATCCGTGTATACTATTGATTATGAGGAACTAATATCTCTTAAGCTTTACATGAGCCACTTCCACAGCCTTTTGGATACAAGCACTCCATCTTAAACTAGTTTTGCGGCTGAAAAAATTAAACTATTTTTAAATTGCACCATATTTATTTCATTATATGATAAGAATTCCATTTTATATTCTTGCACCTCTTGTAAGTATGGTAATAAGATATTTGTGTATAGTTGTGCTGTTCCCCAAAACAAAAGCCAGAGAAATGTAATGGTAAAGGAAGTAATAAATCTACCTGAGTTTATGGCTTGGCTACTGTTCAAGTAGCAAAGTTAACACAAAAGATTTCTTCAAGCATAAGATGGGTAAAATGTGATAAAACTAAAACAGCTAAGTGAACCTAGAGGAAAAATGTATCATTGCCTGTTAATTTTAGACAACATATTTTTCCATAGAACACCCTCACTGGGGGTTAATAATTACTGTTTTCTTGAAAGCAATTACTCTACTGTGCAGTACATTAAACTGCAGAAAAACCACACCAATAAACAGGAATAATAACAATTCTTTAAAGTGTCCCCAGTGTGCTGTGATGTATCTATTGCTAACTCACATATTAAATCTAAACTGTTCAGCAAACACTGTAGAATATATCTTCAGGGCTGAATCCAGCTTTTCTCATTTAGCATTCTTAACAGTAAAAAATTGGCTACAACACTGCAGTTTCAACAGCAGCTCTCACAAAGTTTATTTAAATTTTCAGGAAATAATTTTAGAAACTAAGCCCTTGTTGAAAAATCAGATACATGACTGAATAATAAAATATCATAAAATAGAATGGTTGGCCTTTGTCTTGCAAACTATTTTGCATTGCTACTACTAGGTCATTTGAACTAAGCAGTTTTCATATTTCAGACTTTTCATTCTAGACTGTGAAAAATATTGCACTATTTAAATCTGTTAATAAAGTAAGTGCATTATCTTTAATAATCACATACTATAAAAGAAATTTTCCGGAACTCATTACCTTATTTGACTATTATAAATTACTTTATTTCCATTCACTGTTAAAAGGAAAGTCCTCTTTTCTATGATATCTGAAGAAGAGTGAGACTATTTCATCATGGATGATTTTGGATTTCTAAATAATGGTTGGACCCGTTAACTCTTCAGTGGATAGATTAAAATAGCAAAACAAAACAAAACGCCTCCACAAATTCTGAGATCCCTCTAATGATTTCAGTATGGTGAAAGTACATATGAATGTTTGTTTACTGCGTTGAACTAGGCTTGACAAACAGCCAATAAATGACCAGTCTATGGTTGAAGAAATTTTTCCTAATATCCAATCTAAACCTTCCCTGGTGCGACTTGAGGCACTTTCCTCTTGTCCTATCCCTTGTTACTTGGGAGAAGAGACTGACCCTTACCTGCCTACAACCCCCTTTCAGATGGTTGTAGAGAACATTAAGGTCTCCCTTTAGGCAGGTTTTCTCCAGGTTAAACAACCCTAGCTCCCTCACCTGCACTTCATAAGATTTGTGCTCCAGACTCTTTGCCACCCTTCCCTGGATATGCTCTAGCACCTCAGTGACTTGAGGGGCCAGAACTGAATGTAGTATTTACACATAACCATATTTATAACCACATACAACTGGCATTGGCCCACTCATCCAGCCTGTCCGTATCACTCTGTAGCGCCTTCCTACCCTCCAGCAGATCAGCACTTCCACCCCATAATGGGCTCTACTTCTCATTGTCCCCAATATTCTCACCTCCTCCTGGGGGCAGGAGTTCCTTCACAAGGGCTCAGCCCCAGGCTGTGCTCACTGCTGCCAGCAGGTCCTGGCAGCACAGCCAGGCAAAACTTTCAGCTGTGCCTGTAGGGTGTCTGCAGAGCTTGGAGATGCCGTGATCCACTTCTCCTGCGTGGATAGCACTGCTCACTGGTCGGGCTGGCAGGGCGCAGCTCCTGCCCTGCCATGCTCCGTGCCATGCCATGCCATGCCCTGTTTGCCCACCCTGTGGGTGGCACTCCTGATAGCTAGATCCCTAAGGCCTTCTTCTATTTAAAGTATGTGATTGTAAAGTCAGAATTCTCAGAGTGTATGAATGTATAGAAAGAATCTGTTCCAAGTTCAAATCTACATATAGTGTAGGAGAAAACAAAATTTGATATATATTGTTATAAGTCTTCAACAACCCTAACCAAGACTGAGTAGCATTATATGATATATTGTCTCACTTTGCAACTACATTATAACAATAAATAATAAAAAAAATTCCAATTGATTTCTATTGGCATTTTCATCTCAAAATTATCCATGTCTAATTGTCATATAAAATACTCCAGTTTGTATAATTTCTTAGTTTTCTTATGCTTTTGCTTGCAGTTCCCTCTGCTATACTGTACATGGGTTTATGTCACATCAAATTAAAAGAACTGGAAAAATTCTCCTCTGTATGACTTTAATTTCTGTTCAGATCTCAAATTAGTTATATTTTATTTACATGAGGCCTAAAGCAAAGCCACATTCAGTTAGTAAGAGGTGACTTATTACTAAGAAACATGGTTTTAGATTAAGGTTTTAGTGTTCAGGTTAACCTGAGGTAGATCCAGGAATCAATTACCAAGTGTTATCATTGATATGAAGGGAAAAAATCCCACCTCTGAGCTATATTATAAAAATCACTTTTTCTCCCCCAAGTAATATTATTTGGAATTAATTTGAAATTTTTTGTAGCAGTAGGCTTGAGGATCTCACAGAATAACACAGGTTACTAAATATGGGTTATAGATTACTTCTAGATATATCAAGGAGTAATTCAGAAGTTCAGTTTGTATCACTCTTAAATAAACATAGCTGCTTCTATTTGGACAAAAGGCAAGATTTTTGTCAGAATTGCTGTATCCACCTCACCAGAATTCTCACAGGTTTTGAAAAACAGCTCTCTGTGATAAAGAATAAAGCAGTAATAGCACAATAACTCAATCTGTGAGGGCAAGATTGGTCTCTTATTCACAGAGTGATTTCGAATTGCCAGAAGGGACTGACTGCTGTAAAGTGTCTTTGTGGGAAACATCTTCAGCAAAATCGAATAATAATGTTTCTGTGGGCCTTAAGCATTTTGTGAAGGATGTGTGTTTTCCTGAAGTCATTTCATTTTCATAATCAAAAGGTGTCTCAATACAGCAAAACCGCTCTGTTTTGTACAAATGATCCTGGGCACCTCCTGGGAAACATTTCTTTATACAGAATGTATAAAGCCCCATTCAAGTAAGGAATCTAAGAAGAAAAGGTCTGACATTTTCATATTTTGTTCTCCTTTCTGTTCTGAAAAGCCTGAAAAGTATGAGAAAGAACAATCTGGGGACACGTGGATTTCTGTGATTAGGCATTCTATATACACTTTTCAACTTCTATTCCTTAATCTTGTTAAACATTATTTGCACTGCAGGTGCTTATTGAGAGTAGCTTTCATTTTAGCTGGAGATTTCTCCAGAGAAAGCTCTGAAAACCTGAAGCTCCATTATTACCATTTTTTATTTTGTACTTCTTAGCCTATGAAGTCGATTGAAAAAAGCATATTTTAATGCACACATTTTAAATGTGAAACTTTTCATCCCTGGTTCATTTGATAGACCTTTAAAATATTATTCTGAATTTCTGGAATTAGCAGGCAACAGTGTTCATAAAATCGAAGAACCTCTGGGTATCTCAATGGAATATGTTAAACTTTATTTAAAATTTCATGTGTGATACACTGCATTAAATAATCATTATGTTTGTCAGAGGCAAAGAGGAAAAACAAGATAATATCTTCTAAGAAAATCTCTTAACAGGTTTCTGAAGTATTCAGCCACAGTTAGGTTTTTGCTTCTCTGACTTTAGCTGTCTTCTTGTTTCTGCCTTCATGAGGTGGTGAGAGCACATAGGAGGGTTTTGTTTGCCTTGTGAAGATGTGCAAAATGATGTCTTCTAAGCTTATGGAAAGCTGACTTACAGAAAAAAAAAAGTAAAACAAAGGAATGTCCTGTTTCAGGGAGGAGAAGCTGTCCAGAAAGTGAGGTAGAGTCTCTTTAGCAATATTTCTGTGTTGCTGTTACAGAGATTGATCATACTGGTTTTGAGGATTGAACATCTTTTGTGTCTGATTTTCCTTGTAAACAACCTGAATTTGGCCTGATGGCAAAACTCATCTGCTGTTTTAGTTGATTAAGAGATCAACTAAACCCTTGCCATTTTAACTACTTAATGTGAGTCTTACAGCATCACAACATACTTGAATACAGAAAATAAAGCTTCAAGTGTGCTGGCTAAATCTAGGTGTAAATGTAGGTTTTGCCTTCCCAGAGGAACTGTATACTCTGATATTTACAGTGATCCCACATGAAAGCATCATTCATTGGATACCACTGTTAGCCTTCAGAAGAGTAATAATATTGTCCTAAATTAGAGTGGCTTTCACCCACCCAGCTGAGTTTAGGTTAGACATGTAGATTGTAGATGGATAAAGGACAAGTAATGATAGTATATAATAAGCATGAATTAATTTGCTTCTAACACATGAAGATCCTGAATATCCTATAACTCTGGCAGGTGCAAGACTACTCATTCAGTGATTGTGTCTTGCTAGAAGAATGCCTAAATGCTGTTAGTAATGGATTTTCAAAACCATCACTTTTAACTGTGCTTTGTTGCTGCTGTAGCATTTTCAAAACTTATAGGAGCAGAACAAGTACTAGCCATTGTGATGATATTCCTGGGGCTTCCTGAAAGTTTAAAAATTTCTCTTTAAACACAAGCTGTGTTTTGTTCTAAACCAGGAGTGTAAAAATAGAAATAGCAAAGTTGTAATGGTGGTTGATGATGCAGCTTCAAAATAAAATCTCTATCCAGTATGCCCACTGTGTTTAAACTACTGAGTTGGTGAAGCAAGCAGTATCACTCACAGAGGTAAGCATCCTTGCTGAGCTTTCAGCAGCATACAGGACCCAATTTTGTTTCATGCTACAACACACAGATGAAAGATATCTATCTCGAGAAAGAGGTCTATCAATCGTAAGGGATTTTTGAAAAATATGAAGATCACGCTCCTATGGCTTTTCAAATCACTGCAGCAGCTAAAAATCCCCTGCCTCAGGCATAATACATACAGTCTAGTGTGAGCTGTAAAAACTCTAAGCAAAAAAAACAAGAGCTGTCAACGTTGCCCAAATCCAACACATATACACAGTGATAACACCCAACAAGATGCTTCCCTGCTCTAATTTTGCAACTTTTTTTCCTTTCACTTTCTGCTCTGTTGCTGTGGAAAAGCATTACTGAAATGCCTTCAAAGCCAAACTGACACTTTTCACTTCAGAAAAAGGAAAAAATAAAAGAAAAAGTTGTTATTTTACGCTTGTCAATTTCTAATCAATTCTGCTGTCTGCAGGTCATCTGCAATGGTAATCCAGAGCACTAACCAGCCATGTGAGCAAAAAATGTCAAAAAGAAACAAAACCCATCAGGTTTTGTAGCAGGTAATTATTGTACCCATTGTAGCAGGTAATTATGGTCTTATTTTCCATATAAGCCAAACAACAAGCTAGTGTTCTGAGAAGGAGGAAGCAATTTGAAAGCCATATTTTTGGTCAGCTTTTTGACTAACTTTTCAGCTTCTAAACCCCTGCCTGCTCTTTTGTTGTCTTTCCTATCTCTTGCAGTTAAGAAAAATATATGCAGTTCTGTAAATTTCATTTTGCTTTGCCTTGGAAACAGAGTTCTACAGGGTAGTAAGTTAATATGAAATGAATTAAATCAAGAACCTAATGAATTTTGTGATCAAAATGAAATTGAAAGAAATTAAACATTCTGAGGCAATGTTAGATTTCAGTATTCACAGCTGCCAGTGCTCTCCCATCATTTCAATCTGTCTATAATAAACAACCAGTTTTCCAAAATGACAAACTATATTTAAAAACTAAATTATTGAAAGAAATAAATCTACAGAGATGTACATAATAATTGCCTGAGTAGGAGCATTATATAATTTAGATCAACTTATTAGCAATAAATGCGTTCAAGCCTAATAAAAAATAGATGTTGAATTGCAAGGAAAACACAGCTGGTCATAACATTAATTTATATATTGTATTGTTTTTACAGGATGGCACTAGTGTCACTCCCAGGTTGCTGTCAGATGCACCCTTCTATTACTTGTCCTACAAGAAACTTATAATGAACAATTTAAACCACGCCAAAACAAAGATTAACTACGTACTAGATAACATGGGAGACCAAAAATTATGATAGTTTAGCTTAAAAGATCATCTCCTGCAGAATTTGTCTGTGATCTTGCTGAGTTGAGCAACCCACATGAGTTTATTTCCCCATTTGTAAAAAGGAAATTATGTTTGTCTAGTAAACAGAAAATTACGGAGTTCAGTCTCACCATCTTTGCCAAGAATCTTTAAGTTCTTGTCTACCAGACACTGCATTATTTATTGTATTCTTTCATCTTTTATATAAAACAAAGTTTGAGGTGTGAGAGAATGCAATTTAGAGGCTATGATGTATATTATGCTATTTAAATTAATATTAAATCAAAAGTACTTGACTGATATTTATTATGCCAGGACTAAAACTACTTGGAAGATTTCTGTTGGAATACTTTTCATTGGGAAATGTCAACAAAATTGATGTTTTAAGTCTGCGATTTTGAAGCATTTGCTCTTTTTTTGGTCACAAAAATAAAAATTAATTGCAAAGAGGTAGTGAGCTAATAGAGACCAGGAGTACTCTTTTTCTGCCAGTGAGGCTTTCAACAATTTCACTTGCCACCAGTAAAACTGGCAGGAATTTTGGGTAGGAAGCAAGCCAAAATATTTCTCTTTATGTCATTCCAAACCCAAATTTTCCTGGGAATCCCTTCACTAATAAAAGCTGTATTTTTAGTTTTTATCCTGAAGTGGGACGACAAAGATTTCCATTATTTTAGAGGGATATTTTTAATTTTCAATTTCTGTTATACAAAAAACCCATAAGTAGTAAGTAGTAAGTAACAGACATTTCTGAACATCCTGCTAGTGCACTATACACGCATATGTCATGAAGACATTCATGAAGAGCTTTGATTTAACAGTAAACCAACTGATACCTCTACAGCAAAAGGCAGCAGCTCTGAGTAGTGACTTACCAGAAAATCCAAGCACTTTCTATGTGTCTGACATTTTCAGTGTATGAATTCTAGATCACAAATATAAAGTGTATTTTAATAATCCCAGTCACATTTCATGTCCCTAATATCTGCTCAATATCCTGTGACTTTCTGAAGGTAAGGGAAAATGTAGGTTAGAATGTGACAGGATATAACTCAGAGAACTTTCACTAATTCATCTTCTTCCAACTCACATTAAACTGATGCAATTTTTCTACGAACAGTTGCTGAGAAAGTTCTATGACATATTATATATTTGTTCTTTCATTATATTTCTATTTCCAAGACTGGAAGGACAAGAGGAAAGGCAGCATCTTCTAGTAGCTTCATCCTTGGATTTATGAGACAATTTTAAAATTATTTTAATAAGTCCTAAATCCATAAAAAAAACTTTGCACTGAAACCTTATGACAAGGAGTTGCATTTGTAGAAAATGCACAGTATTTTATAGAGAAACCAAAAGAATGTACACATGCAGAAGGTCATAAAACTTCATAAAGGTTCATTTTTTCAAATATTGTACCATCAAGGATATAGGTTTTCCCATAGTTGAACTTCTAACTAGTTATGTTGTTATACTAAAGAATTTCAATTCAATTTTTCAGCAGGCATGCATACACATTGTGTTTTTCAAACTGCAGCACTGAACTCTGTGCTTATTATGAAATCAGATCTAGTCTGGAAAATGTACCTTTGTCATTATAGCTGGGTACTTTGAGGTTTCTATTCTGTTGATCGGTACTCTGAGAAAGTAATTCCCCTCAATTAGGTATGACTTGTTGCCATGGGGTGGCTTTACCTTTAAGGTGGTTTTGGGAGCGAAGGAAGTTGAAGCTGCTGGTGGCTGATGGGAGTCTTTCCTCCTGACCAATTATCAGTCATTTCTAAGAATTGACAGCAGTTTTGACCATTAAAAAGTGAAGTCGACTTCTGAACACCCCCTTAAGATGTACAGCCAAAGCTCTCTTGTCCTCTTTGTGTTTCTGGCTTCTGGAAAAGTAACAAGGCTCTGTCTTGGCCTCCTCCCCCACCTCCAGGCCGGACAAGGCCGCAGGGGGTGGCGGGGGGGAGAAACGGAGCCGGCCAGCTTGGTTTAGTTTTCAGTTTCTGCTGCTGGACTGAAACCTGACACCATGAACTCTTGCAGCTTTTCGAAGGCTTTAATTCTTTTACTACCTGGATAAAACGCACAGATTACTCCTTTTTCCCAGAGAGACAGAGAGAGACAATCAACATGAAGAAGACAACATAAAACCACCAACAACAGTGAGAAAAAGAGTTAAGTTTTAGATGGGGAGAGAATAAGGAGATGTTTTATAAGCTGAAATATCTTTCTGTTAAAGCTATGGAGATGAACAAAAGTGTTTTGAAAAGACTCCTTTAATTCATGACAGTATATTAGGAGGAATGGAGTGTTCAAAGTGTGGATTTTGAGCAAAAGAGAGAGTAATTGTGATACAGTGAGGTGCTAGAACAGATTGAAGCGAAGATTTGAGGCCTTGAGGGCAATGAGAAAACTGTTTCCAGGGAAGCTCACAGAGACAGATGAAGAGGACTTTTGCCTTTGAATAACTCATCCTTAAAATGACATCCCTAGACTCATTGACCCATACACACCTCAGAGTGATGTGAAATGGGAGGAGTGAGCTGATGACAGGATTTCTGGGCAGCTGGCATCAGAAAAATAGAAAACTATAACAGAAATAGTTTTCTTGTGAGAAACTCCATAGATTAGCAGAAAGAGACATCTGTTTCTCTACAAAGACTGATGAAAAGACTCTAGCAGGAATTGGGACTGTTTTAAACACCAAAGTTCCAAAGTTTTTTTGTCTCTATGTTGTCATGTGAACAAGGGAATGGTGGGTAGTAGGGGATAAAAAGGGTTTTCTGGAAGTTTATTCTGGTGTTCTTATTCTTGTAGTTTTGTTAATAAACTTTCTTAATTCCTTTTTAAGTTTTAAGCCTGTTTTGCTCTTGCTGTAATCCATATCTCACAGCAATAAAGTAAGTAAGTCTTCTAGTAATTTTTTAGTTACTGCTTTAAAACTACAACACTTGTCAGTAAAAAAAAAAAAAAAAAGAGGTGAATTCTTGTGTTGATATGTAAAGGAATGGGAGATAATGGGAGATGAGAACAGGAAGATAACAGTATAAGGGTTTTGCCACATGGAAATATTTTGCACTTACATTCCTACACTTGCTTGCTGCTGCTGCTGCTCCAAGTGAACCTCTTTTGTCTTTCTTATTCCCAGTATTCATCCCGGATACTTTGAGAAGGTTTAACTGCAAACTAAACATTGAACATTACAGCTGCAAAATCCAGGTGCTCTGCTGTGATATACATTTTTCTAGCAAAAGCATCTGGATGCTTGGCTGACTGCACCATGGAAAGACCTGGCTCTAACACTGCTTGTATTGGCATCCAAGGAAATTGCCTAAGGATCAGTCTGCTGTGGGGCTGGCTGGGATATGCTGCCCAGCTGGAGGCCAGAGTCCTTTGATAGGCCTGTCATTGTCAAGAATTTGATCAAGTTTATATACTTAAGAAAAAAATCCCGTTCAAATTTCTCATGATCTCTTCCACATGTAAAGCCTTATTACAGTATAAAGGATCTTGTACAAAGTCACTGAGTAGAGATACAAGCAAATTTTAAGGACCTACTACTTTGGCTAGCTCTTTCACAATCCATGTACTATATAATATGCCATAGAAAACTGCATTTGTGTTTTGTGTCAATGTTTTATTCCAAAATAAAACCATTGTGAGATAACTGATTTACATTTATATATTTTAATCTGAAATGCAAATAACCTTCACAAAAAATCCACCAAAATGTCCTTGAATTGTTAAATGAAATAACTTGATGAACTAAGTTTGGCAAAGTCTTTCAAACATACCTCTTATGGCCATACAGACTAAAGACAAAATACTTCCTTTCACTTGGACACTTAAGAATATAGACAAGAAGTTCAGGCAACCTCTGGTAAAGACATGAAAATGAAGAAATTGAGAGGATTGATAATAATATTGGCTGTATTCATATAATAGGCCTAGAAAATAATTTTTTTCTTCAATCACTAATAATTTTTTAAAATTTGTTTTTGTCTGCTTTGTTTTTCAAATTAAAGACACATAATAACAAAAAAAGACCAAAAATAGTCCTTAATCCAGAGTGAGTGCACAATTCAGAGCTCTTCTTGTACAGTGGCAAAACAGCTGTGTGGCTAAAATGGATAAGCATGTATACGTTTTTTTCCTTCCTCCAATGATTGCTAATATTTCTTAGTTTCTCCATGTGTTTTCTTCTGCCTTCCACAGCTGGAAACTTCTTGTGCATTGCCCTAATTCCAACAACGAGATGCTTTAAATACTTGCAGTTCTACATCAGTGGTTTGGAAACTCTCCTCCATAAATCCTGAGGGCAGAGAAAAGGATGCAGAGATCATTTGAATACTCTACTGCAATTTGCCAGCATCCCAGTTTCATGTAGCCTGTAAGGCGACAATAGTGAGCCTTATTTTAAATTACAAAATGCATAAATATGCAAAAATAACTTGCTCTGCATATGTAGAGGCTAGTAAATGTATTTCATTTACAGTAGCACCTCTTTTTCTTTTCCTGGAAAAAATTTTATTAATATGACAGGGAATGAAAAAAAAAAAAAAAAATCACTAGCTAAAGGTGATTCCTTTGGCTTCCTTTGTTGAAAATCTCCATGCAGATCAGACAATCTTCCTGCTAGGGCCAATATTATTATGCTTTTGAGAGGAGAAACAACTTGTACAAGTTGCCAGACTAGATTTATAAACAATTGCAAATGATGTCTGACTACTTTAGCAGCAAATAACTAGGAACAGGTGCAGACAGTACCTAGCAAAATCGGCTAATGTTAGGGCATTCCTGGTCTGGAATTATTTATTTGTTGACAATGGACAATTTTTCATTTAGTTCACACATTTACATGGTCATTATTTCCCTTTGCATTTCTGTGATCAAATCACCATAAAAGAAAGGCAGGCACAATGTTTAGGACCTCTGAATACATACTCAGGGTTTATAGACTTCTCCATTAACTACATCCATCTCTTAAATTCCTAACAGAATTTATGCATTGTAATTCTCTAGTTAGAAAAGGTATACTCTTTCAGACATTTCAGCATCTAGGATATTTGCTGGGGATCTGAATGAGGTCATAACATCTATTAATTTAATTTCTTCTTAACACTGAAGAAATAAATTTAATTTGTTGCATCAATGGCATTCTAAGACACTTTGTGTCATGCCATTCTCTAATAAACTTACAAAATATTTAATTAATATTTTTCTGATAGGTTATCCTGTAGAAATTACAGTACTATGTATAAGTCATTATTTCTCCATCTCCTTCTGAATCTGCTTTGAATTTCTCAGGTGAAAATAAAATAAGTCCACTCACCACTGCTCATGGTCTCTTATTAAGTAACCATGTGATAATGAAAATATTGTCACATTTTCATCATGTTACTTAAAACTTTCTTAAGCTCAGGAAGCAGGGAAGCAAAGAGCAAGGGTTTCTTTCCATGTATTTATATATCTGAAACATTCAATTGGAAAACATATTCAATGGTTTAATGATACACTTGGTTGCCCAGAAAGAGCCCAGACCAGCCCCCAGCTTAATGGATGTTCAGAGCTGTGTGTGGGCAGCTCTACTGCTTCCAAAGGTGTGGATCTTCAGCAATAAAGTACAGCAAGGAACAAACTTCCATCACTTAAAGACTGTCCCTTTAATACCTTGAGGTACTGGATCTAAGCCTGCTGTGGCAGAGTGTTCCAACACAGGCTCATCCCAATTGGACTCTTGAGTTGTACAGCCTGGCCAGCTCCTAGGGAATCAGTCTTTCACACTGATCTTTTGTGCCCATTAGGGCAGGAGGGGTGTAATGGCACTTTCCAGATGGCCATTCTGGTCCAGTGCTACATATCAGCTGAAACCCCCACGCTGGCAAGGCCAGAGTCTTGCTTTAATGAGTCACTTCTTCCAAATGTGGGTATAGTAAAGCAGAAACCCAAGTGACTCTGCAGGAGCCAAACTAAGTCTGGCATGACTATTGCTGACATAAAGTTAGCAATCCTGCCTCACCAAAACAGGTTTTTTGCAGAGAACAGGAGCTCTGCACATAGCTCTTTCCAGCAGCCACATAAAATTTTCTACTGCTAATGGCCTCTGCCCCACAATAGCTGGCCAGCTCTTCCAGGGATTGCTTGACACACTGAAATTTAGGGGACAAAGGCATGCCAGAAGCCATTTGAACATTTTAATTCAGTGATGTAATTCCAGTGCATGGCAATGGTACCCATTGCTGCTGAATATACTACTGTAGATGCTGCATATTTTCTAGGTTTAGTCTTTAGCCCAGCTCCATGTTATTCAAGTTAGTGGAAGGTTGATGGCAGTCCACATTAGGCAATAAATACTACTTCCATACGTTAATATCTCATTGGTATCTTGATTTTGTGCAACTTTCAGCAAATTATTCCTTTAGTTCAAATATACTTTGCAGAATTTTGCAGGGATGATGGAATTAGAGAGCTCTAGTTGGAAAAAAAAAAGTGAATTATCTTCTCTACATCTCTTGTTGCTAGAAAGTGCCCTTTTTACTGAAGTAGCAGAGATATCATCAGCAGCTATATTAAAATATTTTATCCTTCCAATGTGCTTTACAGAAATACTTACAAATAGAATTTAGCAGCTTTGCTAACATATAAAGTTGCAGCTGTCTTTTTCCTCCCTCTGCAGAATGGAAGAAATAATGTGATAACACCTTACCTGATGTAATCTGTTGACACTTAGTCTCTAACTGTTTAGATACACATACATTTTTCTGTTATGCTCATTCAGTGTGATAGCAATGGAGAATGAATGTAAGATCTGAGTAGTGATGATGCTTCACTGCCTAGCTTCTCGTAATTAAAGAGAAAAACGAGTGCTTTTCCTATGCGATTTGACAGGTCTTATGGAAATTCTGCGCTCAGCATTCAGTCCATCAGACATGCAAGACTGCTGCAGAATTTCTAAAGGATTTTGTACAGTCCTTTGTGCCTTCTTTTTTTGATTAACATGGTATTTTAGTAAAGAATAATTTCTTGAATGTTTAACAATGAGAAGAGCTTTTAAAAAAAAACATACTGCGAAACTTATTTGAAATATACATTGGACTAAATTTGATATAATACACAATGCAAATGTTGTATCCAAGGCAGTAAAGGTTTAACGACTACAATAAGAACTTTTCTATTAATCCTTCTGTAGTTTATAGGATTAAAGAACATGAATTTGTATTAGGGTTATTTAATTACTGGTGTAAATTAAAAATGGCTTCTCTAAAATCCTACATTTGCAGATCAATGATGAAATAACAAGCCATCTGTTCTACCAGAAGTCCTTTTTTCTGTCTCTTGTGTTGATTTCTATGTTCGTAGTAAGTTAGAAACTTGGCAGTTGTCAACCCTTAAAAATTATCTGCAGGAAAATGCAATAATGCATCTATATTGATTTCCAATGAAAAAGCTGTATGAATTCCCTCTGAACTTTTTACAAGAAAGTTTTCTGGCTGAGGTTTGATTCACATCTTTTAATGTATTTTTGTTGATGTTGTTGTTTGATTTGAGTGTATTCGTCAGGGTTTATGATTTGTTTCAGAAATGAGATCCAATTTTAAAAAGTCTAGCCCATGGAAAAATTGTGCAAATGAGTACCAAAAAATTCCTTGGACCTTCTATAGAAAATTAAAGGGTTGTGTCAGCATTGTACTCCTAATTCCAGCAGCTTTCATCTGGACTTATTTTTAAAATCACCCTCCATATATGAGTGGGTGAATTGTTCTAAAAAATAGGTAGAAATTAACACAACAACAATGGTATTTACTATGTAGACAGGTACTGATACAGATTAAATGTTTATGGAACGTTGAAATTAAAAAAAAAAAATGGAAAGAAATTTCCAAAAAGCACAAATTTCACCATGCCTATGCATGATGCAGCTTGCATCTTGCTTAGTGTGACAATGCTTAGAAGCTTTGCTGGATTAGATTTTAATAAAATAATCTTTTTTTCCTTGGTTTATGCTGCAGCAAATCATGAGAAAATTATTAGCAGTCTGCAGAAACATGGGAAGGAAGATGAGGGATTGCTGTATAATAAACCATCTTCAGCAGGTGCTGCTCATCCCATACATCCTCAGTGTATGTACTAGGGGACATGATGGGAGACATTCTGCTATAAGGATGCAAATCTTAAAACTTTTCAAAGTATGACATTCCCAGGCTCAAATTAGATTCATCTGTGTAGAAACTGCCAGGACTGGTTCAGTTTTCTAAAACATATTAGGTCAAAATTAAAATTTTTACATGTCATATTTACATTGAAACAGAATAGTGATTTCTGTAAAGTTGAATAAGATACACATTCAGACTTACACTGGGTGGTTGTGGGTGTGAAGGTGGTGGAATTAAATAAAGAAATAAAATCTTCCCTAATAGAAGATACAGTTTGGAAAATGATCAGTCCTTTGTATTTAACTGTAAAAAGATGAAGGTGGAATAGTTTATCACTGTAAAAATTCTGTAGGAAAAATTATCAGTTTCTTTAAGCTGACAATCTGCTGCAGCAAGGAATTTCTCAGCCTCGAGGAATAACCTTGAGAGGCATCCCAATTCAAGGGGAGGTCATGGCATGCAGGGGAAAAGGGGAGGGGATTCACACCACCACACTGTTCTAAAAGCAAAGTTGTACTCTAGATTTTCACTTTTCTATATGTTACTAGATACTGACAGAAGAAGCTGTGCTGAATTGACAAAATCAGAGTAGGAGCTGACTCTTAAAATAGTGACATAATTTGAAAACCTGGATTTGATTTGTAGAAACTTCCATAAAATATGCAAGACTTACCTTATCTTTTGCACTAAAAATAATTTTGGTGACTTTATATCCAGCATGTAGAAATAAAATACCTTTTAAAGAATTTCTAAAGATTGAATTAAGCAGATTTTTTTTATCACTGCCTTGAAAAAACTGCAGGAGAGAAAGCTGAACTTGTCAAAATAAATGAGTATCTTAAGCCCCAAATATATAATATTCTTCTTACAAAAAGTAAATTTGTGACAAAGGATCATCACCCTCTGCTGCCTGTGAACAAGATGTGAATATTTGCTTTTGAAGTTAATCAGCTGCATTACATAAATCAGAGTTTATCTGACTGTCAGGAGATTTCTAACCTTGCTAGCAGTGATGCGATTCAATGCCTGGTTTTTAAGGTTTCAGCCACGAATGGATAGCAGTCACATGGGAAAAGAAGGTAAGGTCCCTGGTAGCCATGGAGGAAGGGAGACTTAAAGGTCTGGGGTTCTGACCTGCTGGTTTTGAGAACAGGTACATCTCTGAGATCCTGAAAGTTTAGATTAGAGGTTTGGCAAGATTTTGCACACTGTTGTTTGGCAAGGCCGTTTCCTCATGGTGCTGCCTTTTCATGCAATAAAGCAAGAAAAAAAAGAAAATGACAGTGTCCTCAGAGATTGATATATTTGGACAAAAATGTCTGGAAGACTTTGTATGTGCTTCTGGATGTAATCCAGTGAAGTCAAAAGGGTATAAAAGTCAGTGCCAGCTTTTATCTTTGTGGGTTTGCCAGTTTCAGTGGTTTTGGCCGGCTGTTGCTGTTCAACTTGTTCCTTACCCTGGTTAGCTAGAAGCAAGGACAGATCTTAAATAGTATTTCTGACCTCTTGTCATTCCAAGTCTACCAGTGCAATGTTCATATAAGGATCAAAATTATTTTCCTCTTTTTGATTTGTTTCTTGTTTTCTTAAAATTGAGGAATTTGTATTTGGCCTCAACTTATGGTCAAGGTGATAAGATGTGTGATGGGAGTCCTATGCTACATGAGAGGGACCCATTTAGGAAATGGAGAACAATCTTCAAGACTTATATCTTGAAAAAATAAATAGTAGTAGAATAATATCATAGTGAGGCATATTAAATACATAATAATAAAAAAAAAAGATACTTTTATCTCACTTTCTGAACAGGAATCTATTCCTGTTTTTGTTTTTTTTGGGTTTTTTTTCTGAAGAAAGAATGTCTATAACTTTGAAGAAAATGTCTGAAATTTTACAAACCTCCTTTCCTTTAAATTTTCCTGGCTGCACTGTGCTTTAAGTAGCTAATTTTCTTCCTTCCCAACAAAGCAAGCAGAACACTTTCAAAAACGCATTTTTTCCTTGCAAAACCAGAATAATTAGGTGTCTGTATGTCTATATTTATATGTAAATGTACGTTTATTCTTAAAACAAAAATGCTGGCTGCCTACTAATGTCCTAGGCTTCATCATAGCAGCC
The DNA here is from genome assembly GCF_049639895.1 of Pseudopodoces humilis. Taxonomy (NCBI): domain Eukaryota; kingdom Metazoa; phylum Chordata; class Aves; order Passeriformes; family Paridae; genus Pseudopodoces; species Pseudopodoces humilis. The sequence goes on along the minus strand of NC_142204.1, from coordinate 33,258,245 downwards.
CAGTTGTTCATATCTGTAAACTGGTTTGAAGATTGGAGTTGGAGGGTTCTGAATCTCTGGCACCTTTTAAAAATTGACAGCATGTTGCTGGTAAAATAAAAGACCTCTCCTGTCATTCTACTTGTACATGTCTGATTATAATCTTAATTAAAGAAGGAAGATACTTTTGATTATTTTTCCTGGTATTAATATTATTATGATCATTTCCTGAATCCATATTCTCCATTTTGCTTTATAGTCTCAGCTCATTTGATCTATATAACAATGAACTGGTATAAAAATAATCAAAGTGTAGAGTTTAGGTTTAATCTCTTTTTTCGTTCAGAAGGTCCTACATTTTCCTTCTCATCTTTCAGAAAAGATCTTCACTCAATCTGTAGTAAGAAATTTTAATTAAAGTATTTACATTACAGTTTTTAAAGATAGTTTATTTTTATTCCATTTTAGAAAAGCATTACCTCCTACTTTTATCCCTGAGGGGGAAAAAAATATTACATCTTTAGTCAATTTATTTTTATTCCTAAGTGTTACTGTAGAAGTGTCAAAATAATTAGGTCAAGTGGTGATAATAAGACCAACAGAAATAAATAACTCATCTTGTGACTTGTCCTAAGATTATTCAACTGAAGTTTGCAGTTTAAATTTTGTTGCATTTATGACAGCTAGTTTAATGCATTGAAGACAAGGATACACTTAATTTTATGTAATACATTCATTAGAGATTTCTGTCTTTAAGAAGATATCAAATCACTGGCCCCATCCTCCCTCCTGCTTTTTCCTAAATCAGCTGAAGAGGAATTCTGTCTAACCTCAGCAGCCTCTGAAAATTAAACAGAAGAAAAGATGTTGGAAGGACTACAAATTTGAAATTACCCTGGACATAGGGAAATTTTTATTACTCACATAGGGTAATACTATCAGCTAGTATAGTATTTAGGTCATAAAGCTATTTTTGGCCTTTTTTTTACAAGATAATTCTTCATATTTGCACATTTGCTATTAACAATCTAATTCAAAATGCCTTATAGTACATGTAGACATAGAAACATAGATATCTGCAAACACACACGTGTTTGGCTCGTATTTTTACTTTAAATAGCATAAAACTCAGGGATCATAAATCACAGCAGTGAAGACTATACTAATACCACCACATTTTTGACAGGTACCAATATTAAAGATATTTCATTAGTTTCTAATTTCAAACTGTGTTCAAATGTTAAATAGATACCAGGAATTCTTCTCTGAAGAAGCAGTTCTGAAACTCCATCTCAAACTGGTTAAAGAAAAGAAAAACACAGGCAAGCTCTTGCTTTGAACAGGAAAGCTTGATTTTGGTATTTGAGAATCAGAAAGAAAGGGCAGGTAGAAAATTTTTATTCTTAGGGTCTCAGAACTACACTTTGCAGAGGTTTTGTCCATGCCTGGTTTGAGGTATATGCTAATGTAAGTCCTATGCCAAACCATTAGCATGAAGATGAATTTCTTTCTGTTAGGCTTTGGATCAAAATGCACCAGAGTCAGCACTGCAGATCCTCCACTGTTGGAGTCTGAGACACAGAGTGTGTTCCCTTGTTTCTGATACTCAGTTCTAAGATCCAGAAAAACACTGAATTTCATATAACATGAAATTCATGAGCATGTTTTCATGGTGATACATGAAAACAACTGTTAAAGTTAGATAGAAAAGGTAAAAGTGTGAGTGTGTAGATTACAAAGTTTTCTTAAGTCACTGGGTAAAAAAGTTAGTTTAGAGTTTAAGTTAGTTTAGAAAGCAGAAGGCAAGATGGAAGATTTAGAATGTTGTTTCTTTTCCTTCTTTCTTCTTCATGTTCTTCTTCTAGAGGTTTTTGAGTAATAGTGGTTGGACAGAAAATGCTGCAGTGCAGCACACAGGTGATGGGTCATTGGGTCATTAAAAAAAATAATATACTTGTCTATTGTTAATTAGGCAAGAATAAGTATAAAGATAAAATAACTGCATAGTTCAGGGCCATTTTGTGCTTTCAAAGCCAAAGTGAGCCACAAGGCCTTGTTGTACCATCAGAAAGAAATGTACCAGATTGCAGTGATTTAAACTTGTGCAACTAGTCTGGAGAGACCTGCCAAGTTTTGTGATGACCTTCTAATAAACACGAGAAACAAGATTCTAACGAGCTCGGGAGTTTTCTTCAAACCTAGAGAACTGAGATAAGCGGAGCTCCCCACGAGGGAGGATCCCAAAGGAACTCAGCTCAGAGGAGACTGAGAAATCCAGGAAGAGAAAGAAAAATATAGGAAGAGAAAGTGCAACAGAATCAGAGAAAAAGAAAAAAGAAATGAAAAAGAATTTTTTAAGAGAAAAAGTTACACTCCACAACATTTTTCTTGTTGGAAGCCACTGCAGGTATCCTAAGACATTGTTACTGTGATCTACACTCAGAAAACTCTATAGGAGACTATTTTCCCCAAGTCCATCTTTGCAGAAGTACAGAATATTCAGAGTTGTAAGTGACTGACCCACAAGGATCATCAAGTCCAACTCCCATGCACAGCACTATCCCTAAGCATCACACCATATGCCTGAGAGCACAGTCCAAATCCTTCTTGAATTCTGTCAGGTTTGGTGCTGTGACCACTTCCCTGGGGAGGCTGTTCCAGTGCCCAGTCATCCTCTGAGTGAAAAATCTTTTTCTACTATCCAACCTAAACCTGTCCTGACATGACTTCAGGCCATTCCCTTGGTTTCTGTCACTGGTCACCACAGAGAAGTGTTCAGTGACTCCCTTCTATTTCCCCTGACAAGGAAGTTGTAGACTGCAATGAGGGCTCTCTTCAGCCTCATTTTCACCAGGCTGAACAGACCAAGTGACCTCAGCTGCTCCTCATACAGCTCCCCCTCAAGGTCTTTCACCATCTTTATTGCTATCCTCTTGAAACTCTCCAATAGTTTAAGATCTTTCTTATATTGTGGTGCCCAAAACTTCCCCCAGCAGTGGAGGTGAGGCCACACCACTGCAGAGCAGAGCAGGACAATCCCCTCCCTTGCCCAGCTGGCCGTGCTGTGCCTGATGCTGCCCAGGACAGGGTTGTTCCTCTTGGCTGCCAGGGCACTGCTGGCTCATGTTCAACTTTCCATCCACCAGGACCCCCAGGTCCCTCTCCACAGCTCTGCTTCCCAGCATCTCATTCCCGGTCTGTCCATGCATCCAGGATTGCCCCAGCTCAGGTGAAACAAGCAGCACTTTCCCTTGTTGAGCTTCATATAGCTGGTCATTGTCCATCTCCCCGATTTGTCAAGGCCTCTCTGCAGGGCCTCCCTGCCTTCCAGGGTGCCAACAGCCCCTCCCAGTTTTGTATCATCTGCAAACTCAGCATCCCTCTCAATCCCGCACTTCAAGTAATTTCTGAAAATGTTGAAGAACACAAGGTCGAGAATGGAGCCCTGTGGAACCCCAGTCATGACAGGACCCCAGTCCAACGTCACCCCCTTCACTATGACTCTTTGTGCCTAACCCATCACATGATGTGTTTATCCAGCTGTGTGCTGGCCGTTTTTTCCAAAAGGATCTTGTGAGAGACACTACCAAAAGTTTTACTGAAATACAAAAAGATTACATGACCTGGCTTCCCTTGATCAACTAGGTGGGTTACCTTGTCATAGAAGGAATTGAGAAAATCAGTTCTTGTATCCTTGCATACTTTCTCAGCATTTGTATATGCTTCCTAGATATTTTATTCTGGATGATGCATGCATATGAAAATTTTTTTTTTAGTAAAACTACTACATTTATTTTGGTAAATACCGTGCATAATGAGCCTCTCTGTCAGCAAGTTCCATCATCATTCTTTGCCATGAACTTTTTGCTGTTCACCAGAATTTTGGGTGATGAAAGGGTCTAAAAGGAGGAAAGGAAGAAATGAAACAGAAATAGAAAATTTAAATTAGAAGTGACATCTTAAACACCAAAACCTGTCTGAAATTTATGACTATCTTTGCATAACACCTTGACCTTGCAATAATTAAGCAAATATCTAGTATTATACGTGCATGCTCTGCCCATGATACATTAGGATTGCTCACATGAGTAAACATTGATATGGGATTAAGTGTTTTTAAGATTGTGGCATAAATCCAGCCTGTTACTGTAATTGATCTTCATCCACAGTCTTCTTGCTGATGGTGGCAGTGGTGTCTGACTGATGGTAGGGTGGGAGCAAATGTGCATGTGGCACTGGACATAGAAGATGTAGAAAGATGAAATATTTAAATGGTCATTAAGCCAACTAGAAGACTAGACTTGATTTGTTTTCTATCATCCTTCTCTGCAAAGGGATTATCAAAATCTATATAATTTTTTAGACAGAAATCAACAAGTAAGAAAGCAAAAAATAAATAATATTAAGTAACAGGATGAGATTGTTAGAAGCTTTGGAAATGTCCCATCAGCCCCCTATTTCAATTCTAACAGTAAATAAATATTGAGGTTTGGGAATAGTTTCCTTTACATTAAAAAAAAAAATAAATTATTACTCTTCTAAGAAAATATAAACTGATTTGCAAATCATAACCCAGTTACTATGACATGAAATAAAACTGTATGAAAGATTTCTTTTTCTGGTTATTTCTCAGAGGTTTCATAGAAGTGAACCTCTTCTAGGGTTTTTTCTCCCTACAACAGGCATTTTAGTTTTTCTTGCAATCTCTCCTTGGCTGTTATTTCATGAAATGATTAATTTAAATTGTAAAAATATATCAAAGTAATAAGACTTTCACTGTTGGAGCTTATATCCTCTGCTCTTGAGACCTACAAGTTCCTGATCTGACAGTCTAAACTGAAGAAAAAGTCACTTTCCCCACTTTCTTTGCAGTCTGTTCCCTACTCACATATAAATTGAAATCCTTTTTTTCTCTTCATAAAAGTAGAAAAAATAAAAAAAATAAAGAGGATGAAAGCAAATATTCCTCCAGACCTCTGGGGCCTGTTCTGTATTTCTTTCAGTACGGGAATATTTAGGTATGTTCTCTAACTGGAATTAATCAATCAACCAACCATTTTGGGTTTTTTTTTGTAAATGGCAATTTACCTGGAGCACCTCAGGCACTTGAATCCTTGACTAAATAATAAATAAAAATAATTATAGCACCAAGAAAAAATAATACTTATTCACAGGACAAATTAAAATTTAAATACTTTTCTCACAGCTTTATTTTTAATTGTTTTCACTAGAAGTGAAAAACCTGATTAAAAATCTTAATAGGTTTCAGAGGACTTAAAGTACTCAGCAGCCTGCATTTTCTTCAATATTCTCATTATTCTCAGAAGACTTTCTGAATCCAGAGTATTTTGGAAAATGCAGCCTCCTCTTTCTGGAGTGAGGGTAAACATTCAGAAGCACCTATGTGTATGCCTGAATGAGGAGTGACTCTTAAACAGCACATAGCAGACATACAATTGCAAATTTATTAATGCCTGAGAATCCTGAAAGCTATTCTTGCAGACATCTCAAGATTTATTCTCTTTTTGGAGCGCTATGCTTGACAAGGACTGGTGGTATAACAGAAATAGGGGAAAACTATGCCTTCAAGAAATTACTTGTGTTCCTGGAACAAAACAGAAAACTTCTTCAAGTGTTGTGAGGTGTCCACTACTTTCAAGGATGTGGTTGGTTCGTTGCATTTCAGGTGTACACTTGGTAAGGGATGGTTACTCTGAGTCAGACTGGCTCAGAGAGAGAGTGAGGCACAAGATGCGATCTAAGATCTAATGGTCAAAAGAATTTATAAGAGCAATTAAAATAGAAAGGCAGATTATTAGTAAACAGAAAGCTCAGAGTTTAATTTTGGCATTGTTTTTCTTTCTTTAAAATGAGTAGGCACAAATATAGTGTCATAGATTCGGACCTGAATCAGATTGCCTCGGAATCAGAATACCTTGGGGATGTTTTCTGTCTCTTAGATGAAAATAAAGACTTTTCAGTGTTTTATTTTGATACAGGCAATCTGGAAGAAGGACAGAAGTGGCATATGAGTCACTCCAAATTAATGCAAACATAATTTTTGTCTCATTTGAGGAATGGAATAAAAATGGCAGAATTGTCCTTATTTCAACTGAAACAGTTGCTTCTGAACCATAAAACAAGTGTGTTTTCTCTAACTCCAAATTGCACAGCACTAAAGCAATTCCTTCAGAAGAGGATAATAGTTTTTGTTAAGTTGGCAGTTCTAGTCAGAGTCATAACAAATTATAGTAGAATTTCGTGACATGTTGAGACTAGTGAATTTAGTGACTGTGGTTTAACTAGTTTCAGAACTTTAAATTGCTGCTTTGTGTTCATTTTTAGCTTTATAATATGAATGTATGTTATGAAAAACATATTATTTCTACTGAAATGTTTTAAAAGGGTTGTCAAGTTTGCCCATTTCTGTTTGAGAATTGTCAACCTGACCATGAAGTATTTTCTTACAATATTTTCACCTAAATTCTTGTAAAATTTGCCATATTTCAACTAGATTAGAAGCTTGCACTTTAGAGGAAAAAGCAGTCATTGTCCTTCTTTTTCTTTATCAGTGATTCCCAGCAGCAATGATGTGCCATAGTGTTGCACATTATGCAAATATACACATTTGTTTTCATAGTCCCTTTGCACTTTACAAATTGTAATGAATCCTCTCCTTCAGTATCAAGTAAAGGTTACTTTACACATTAAGTTCCTTGTTAACACATATATTTTTAGTTGTATCTATTTAGATTTTTTTTTGTCATTTTAATAATCTTCAGATGAATTTTATATTTGTATCTTTGAATGTGCAACAGAATGTACATTTAATTTTATTGCTATTAATATTATATTTCTGTGGATATCTACCAGGAATTCAAGCCCTTGTTTTTAAATTTCATCTGAGAAATTCAAATCACACTTGATATATGAATATTTATTCTAGTACTCATAAGCTCACCCAAAAAAAATCATTTGCTAGAATATAGCTATTCAAAGTGGAGCTTTTAGCATGACACAAACTTCCATCAGCATGCTAAACCTCAAGAGGAGTGAGGTTGAAGCATTCTGTTTATATATCATGCCAGAAAAATACCACAAATCATCAGTAAAGTTTTTTCACATTTCATTTGTAGAAAAAAAATCTACTTTTTGACTTCTTTCTGTATAATGAGACTCAAGTGGTGAGTAGGTTTAGTAGGATAGGGTTTTATTTTGCTAATTGATGAAAAACTCATAAGCTAGAGAAGAGAGATTTGGTTCATTACTTTTACATGTTCCCTGGCAGCTGGTTATAGCCAGGGGTGGCTCTGAGCAGTTCTGAAGCTGCTCTGTTGCCTCAGACAAAAATCTCAGGCTGACCCAAGAAACAGGAGACAGAAAACCAGATTTGTTCCATGCAGATGCTCTGAGGTAACTCCATACAGCTGAAGAGTTATCATGTATCTTAGATACATGAGGCATATCAGTGAAAAGAAACAGACAAGTACCTAATTTCTCTGCAAATCAAAAGACGGTTGCAAAATGTTGCTGAGCTTTTAAGACTATTGAACTCAGGTTTCAATGATGGCAACAATTTCAAAAGACTTGTTCTGCACTCACTAGGTAAAGAAATTTTAACTCACGTGTCCATGGGACTATGTTCCACTGAAAAGTCAATCTCCTTATGTGGTGCACATAAACTCCCATTTTTTATCTAAAAGTATCCAAAAAGTTCAATACACATGACTCTCTGCTGGGTCTTGATTAAGAGCTTATGCTGGTGATCTACCTTTTTGGGATGATATCTGGACCCAGACTGCTGTGTTGAGATTCCAGCTACTGAAGAATACCTGAGTGTGACATTTTCTCAGTGGATATCTGCTGTAGAAACCTGCTGTAGTAGAAATAGAAATGCATCAATATAAATCATAAGAACTGCAGGATGGTTTCTGTGCTTATTTTTCATTGTGACACTGGAGTGAATGGTGACCTTACGAGAATATAGACAGATATATATGAATTCCTTACCTTGGCTGCCAATAAATAATGACAGGGAACAGCAATCTAAAAACACATCCACAAAAAAAATGAAATGCTGAATGCTACTTAAATGACTGAAAAATAAATCAGTATGAAATTTTATCTTTCCTGATTTATTTTTTTAAGACATATATTTCTTTTTCCAGTAAGCAAAGTCAAAAGACTTTATTTTCTGTAGTTACATGAAAACAATAGATCTCACTACTTTTGTTTTCTGCATTTGTAAGAAATTATTCATATGAGCACCAGTAAGCTCTGTTCTAAACCCTAGATAAATTGAATAGTTCACATACTCCTCCACTTCTACCCTCTCTTCCAGGTATTAAGGTGATGATCATATATGTCATTAATGTAATTTACTTACGGAATTATATACAGAAGATAAAAAAGAAAAAATCAGTTAGTTTAGGCCAAAACACCTCAGTGAAAATAGCAGAATTGTAGGAAAGTGATCAAGCCAATGGTTTCCAACACATTTGTAATATAGACATTATATGCAGTATATAGTATAAAGACAGTATATAGTTTCATTTTGTTGTTTAAAATAACAGACTTTAAATAATTAAAGCATGGAGAAAAGATGATTGATGGATTCTGTGCATGGCCATTTATTTTGATTTGTGGTAGCTACTAGACAGAATAAATAAAATTCAGACTCTCAGGTTGTGGAAACTGGCATGAGGTTGAACTCACTCCACCTCCAAAGCCCATAACACTGAATTTGACATGAGCTTCCACAATGAAGAAATCAGATGGAGATTATGGCCTGGAGATATTTGCTATACTTGATTTTTAGCAATCATGATATTATCATATAGATTCTGTAGCTAAAAATAGAAGTCTAATTTTTTTGCAGTTTCTTATTATATTGAAAGCTTACACTCCAGAGCAATGATTTATACTCATTCAGACCCAGAACTGAACTCTTTTTGAACCTTTTTAATAGACTTTCTGTTTAATTTTTTTTTCTATTTTTCAATTACTTATGTATCCTGCTTATTGGCTGTATAATACCAATCTTTCTATGCAGTATTTTTTTTTAAGTAAATAGTTAAAATCTAATTTTTCCTTAAAGAGAAAATTAACATAGGAATCTAACTTGCAAGTCCCTGTCCAATAAAATATACATGTGAATTACATCATAATGAGGCTAAAAATTATTAAAGTACCAGAGAGAATTCAGAAAAGAAAGCAGAATGAATGTCTTTGACTACATGTCTTCATGGAATACAAACTACAGGTCAAAATTAAATAAAAATGAGTTCTGAGACAAATGAATCACAAACGTGCCAGGAAATTTTCTGTAAGCATTATCACTGGGAATTAAGGGTTAGAATCACATAGTTGTAGAAAAAAGATACCTTGGGTTTCATTTCCTAAAATACACCTCTGAAAGGGCAAAAGCAATTTCTGCTTCTATTATTATAATGCACTAAAAAACTCTAACATGATTAGGCAATAACAATTGTGAATGGAAGACAGCATGGGATTATTTGGTTTTTATAAACAGAGAGAAATGGAGGGGAAAAAATAAAGCCATTCTAACACACAGTAACCTCAAAGGGCATGTCTGCCTCTGCTGAAACACCTCATGGACTACTTTTCAGTCAGAGTCTGTCCAATAGGAAGGATGTTACTACACACTGTCAAAGAAATGCCTCTAAAGAAATCTTTAAAATTTTCTTCAAATGGAGAAATCCCATTTAGCAAAAACAGGGGGGTGCTCTATTTCTGTTCCTAATCTTCCAAGCCACTGATTGCCATGGACTGTGGCATTCACTTTCAGATTAAGACATCTAGACCCATTTCTTCTCATGTGAACATGAGCTATATGTGAACTAAGTATCTTTCTCGTGTCTTCAAGAAAGATTTAGTTAGCAAAGTTGACAGACTGCGGAACGACTCCACTGATAAAATAAACTTCCTGCAGGCTTACACCAGTGATCCACTTAATGCCAGTGCCCTGGCCTTAGTGGCAGTACTAATGCAGGCTAGTAGGGGAGTGTGACATGTTCTGTGGCACAGAATTCTGGCTGCTTTTTGTTTGAAGTCTGTTGCTCTCCAATGCCCCTGTAATTCTCTAGATTAGTGTTACAGGTTTTAGAAAGTTCATCCCTGCCTAATCTGTTGCTATCCTCTCTTGGACATATTGCCTTGAATTTACCCTGTGAGTTTACCTGTGTGGAAAGTGTAGGAGACACTCTATTATGAACAGTGCAATTCTGATGCCACCATTCAGGCTCTAGGGCCACTTGAGATGCCCTGAAATGCCTCATTTTCTTCTGCTGCTGCTGCTCCAGCCTGCTCTGGTCTTATATGGGTCCTCTGCCATGTATAATCCCATTTGGAGAATTAATTGAGCCTGTGAGCATATGAAATGACATCAAACCATCTCTGAGATCAGTGAACACTGAGAGCTTAAGAACCTGGCTCAGTCACAGATACATCTGTGCCGACATTCACATTTAGCTGTCATTATTTCCGATTCACTGACACCTCACCATCTGACATTTATCATCTTCCTTCAAATATAGTGGTTCAGTAACAAGTCTGTAAAAGAGCAGATTATTTTTGATTTTCTTCTCAGTTGTCAGAGATAACCAGAAGGTGTGAATTTTCAAGTTTGTGGGACATTGAGTACATCAGAAGGTACTGAAATAGTCCTGAAATGGAATGGAAGTTCATACTGCAGCAATATTATTTCGTTGGTTTTAGTTTCCAATGGAAATTATTCTGATGACAGAATATAAATATATAGAAAGAATATTATATTACAACTGGACTGGCTTTTAAGTCACTCCCATCAAACTTGGTCTCTTTGCTAGGATAGATTTCTTCATGGGAATTGCAGCTTTTGTTATTAAGTGCTTTCTTCATCATTTATAAAACTGCTCTCCTTATTGGATAGTGTTTCCCTCCTCACAGCCATGTTATACCCAAAATACCATAGGCCATTCTGCCAAAAAAAAAGGACTTCTGTGTCACACAGTATATAGGCTAACCAAGGAACCTATTCTTCACAAGCAAAGAAGAGTTTGGTCTACAATTACTATGTAGTAACAGATAGAAGAGGGAAATGAGATTAGTTTTTAAACCAATGTTTTTGAGGCCATAGAATTCTAAAAATATTTTTATTTAAGGTTCACCCAATTCAGAACTAAAGCTAGAAAGGCAAAAAAACTAACAAAAACCAATGTGGAAGCTCTCTCATCCTCCTTAAAAATTGTTATTTTTCTGAAAATTATATTTCTGCTGCATAATCATTAATCCTAGTAATCATTATTCTGTTTGTCTGAAGGGTGTGGGAGTTGAAACTTTCTGCTAAAGGATTATGGGTCCAAGTATATTAACTATATGCTTCAGTAACTATGCAAATGTGATTATATCTACTGAAATTATGTGAATAAATATTGGGCTTTAAGGATAAAGATTTCAATTTCTTTTGCAGAACCCAGCATATGTTCACTAAAGGAATAAAGCCTCCACTCTATATATAATATTTTAGATTAAACAAAATAATTTACTTTTTACTTGTTTACTTTGTTCACATGCCCAGGCATTTCATTTATAGTTCAGCATTTAATAGAATTATGAGGATCTAATAATGGTGTATAAGAAGAGCAAGTGTTCAATTTTCCTTCTTAGTTAAACTATGTTTTTATCATTAATATATCCAGAGTTCCTACTTGCATGTCGTAAGATGCAGCTCAGGATCCAAGGTGGGATGAAGACTGGATCTGCCTGTCTCTGCTGAGCACTCGGCAGTAAGTAAACTTGTATTCTGACCACCAGATCTGGAGTTCCCTATAGGCCAAGTATTTAACACACAGAAACACTGGGAAATGAAGTAAACTTGTGCTGAAAGGGGGAATAATATGCACTCTTTAAAATGTAGCTGTCAGTTACATTTTTATGAAGTAAGAAATAAACATGAGTGTACAAGTTGTTTTGAAAAAGCTGTAAGTAAATTATGGAGTGAAGGACAGAAACAGAAGATGACTATTTAATTTTCTGAGTAAGATACCTATAAAAAGTGACCCACCTCTCAACTCCTTGTAATTTCTGAATGCTTGTATGTAATGATGTGTTACTATTCCAGGAAAGAATATAAAATAGCTTAAGCTGTCTGCATAAGAGAAAAAGATTTTAAAAAAATCTTCATTTAAAAGACACAGTAATGCTTATGAAAGTACTTCTAAATGTGAACCATCTGGTTACTTTGAGAATTTGGAGGTAATTTTTATTTTAGCACAGTAAGCTCAGAATTAACTGTTTTGATCATTATTGGTAACAGCAGATCTTGCAGTACAGATCTTACTGTACATAATTTGCAAAATAAGCTACATTCCTAAAGTAATCATTACTTTTTAACTAAAAGAGCTATAATTCAGTGGTGTTAACCAGTTCAACAGGCAGAATTGAGTATTATAAACAGTCATTTATATTACATTTATCTAAATGTAGTCACGTATCCACCCAAACCCACCAAGTAGTCACATCTCACAAATGAAGAACTATATGTCTCCTTCAAGAAATATAAAGGAAACTGAAATTTCTAGAGAAGAATTTTAAATCTCCTTTTCTTTACTGTCCTTGATACCCATCCAAATTCCTTGGTTATTCAGGATCTAATCTTGCACAGGGAATTTTATGCACATGGATTCTCATTATTTTCAAAAGGATTTTGCAAAGACACAAGATAATTGTTTTCTGGGACAGTCAACCTGAAGGTCATTGGAGCCAAAGTGTCAGAAAGAATCATTGGAAATGATCCAGATTTACACCAGAGAAAATATTTATAGAATCAGACTTCTGCTGGTATCTAAATCTCATCTCTGCACATTTCAACAAGTAGGGTTTAAAAAGAATTGTAGTACAGTTCATCTTTTCTTAATAAAATTGATTCATGTAGTTGAAGTCCTAGCCAGCACTCTTAGAGGAGCTAATTTGAAGATAAATCTCACTTTTAAGGAAAGATTTGACCCTTGGATGCACACATGCAATTTTCATTACATTAATGGAAGCCACATTCGTGCATCCAAGGGCAAAATTTGCTCCTTAGAAAAAATGATATAAAATAAACAGATAATAAACTGCATCAGTGCAGTCAGGGAAGCTAATTGCATGGAAGGGATTTCCATTGGGATGTGTTTTTAAGTGCTGGGAAAGGAAACTTTTGAAATAATACTTATAAAACTCACTGGCTTATAAAATCTAGAATCTTCTAAATATAAAGTGAATTTTACTCTCATCTAAATAGATAATTTTGTAAATACAACAGAATAAAGCAAGAAAAAAAAATTCAACTACGCAACCAGATTTTCTAAATTCTTTTCCATGCAGAAGAAGAAATATAAAAACTTGGGAAGGGAACAATCTTTTCTTTTTGGAGACATGCCCAAGAATAAAAAACATTATGAAAAGACTCAATATCTTTTTTTAAATAATGTTAATGTTACATTTACTCATACTACTTATGTCTTTCTGTAAGGAGTGGGGAATAATCACACAAAGATCTAGCATGCTTTCTGTTCTGCACAGAAAAATATAGTTTATTTGCTATAATCAGAACAACCTGACATAGGTTGACCCTACTACAAAATAAGTATTTTCACCCATACAGTACAAAAGTGCAGGGAAATTATTGTGACTGATTGTCACAAAATGCCAAGGGTTTGCTCTGATTTTTCAGATCACTTTTCTTGTTTTCCAGCACATAGTATTGCAAGCAAGGAAGTTTTCCTTTTTTTTCCAGGATACTCTTTCAAAGTCTTTTAATGTTGTTTTAACTAGTCTCCTGTAATGCCGCTGATCTACATCTCTTCAGCTGGGCATCCATTATTAAGTGAAGTAATTATTATCACATCTTTCTTCTGGGATTTTTTGTCAAGATAAACAAGCTGACTTTGCTCAGCTGAAACCAAAAGAAAATGAGAAAGAAAAGACAGTCAACAGATTGTTTTAAAAAAAGAAAAAAAAAAGGGAAAAAATTAAAAAAAAAAAAAAAGAAAAAAAGGGCAAGAGATGGGATTAGAAAACCACACAGTATTTTTATTATTTTCATTGACTGAGTTTTAGCCAGTAGACTACCTTGTCATAAGAGGTTGGGCACTTTGTTTCCTAAAATTAAGTTTTGTCTTGGAAGACAAAAACAAGAGGAGAAGGCACTGTCCCATATCTATTGGGATTAAATGTAGTCATTTAAATTCATTAAATGTAGTCCAAAAGGAATAAACTATATACTTGTTAGATAATTATATATTTTGTTTCTCCAGGGAACAGCTGTAATCTTTCTTTGTCTTGCCAAAGTAGGTAACCCATTATCATCTTAAGACAATAGAAACTAGTATATAGTCCATTGTATGCTAGTGGAAATGGATGTGTTTCTTCCCCATGAGTTTTTTCCTAAGTTACTTCTAATGTAAGCTCCAATATGACCTTCCCCACATGGCACAGGGTTTATTAGTCACACCCCTGAACTGCTGTCTTGTGACATCCAAAGCACAATGAGAACAACCAACATCAGGAGCTTGACCACTAGGTTTTCAAAGTTTCCAATCAATATCAAAACCATAGCATTACATCCACTTTCAAACGATCCCCAGATTCTAGTAATTTTTATTTTAATTAGATTTAGTCATAAGTGTGATTTTGGTGGTGCATTTAAATTAATTAATTGCTCACTACCAGCCTGCATACTGTTATATACCTTTCACCCTTTCAGAAAGCTATTTTTATAGTGAGATGTTCTGAGGTATCCTCCTGAATGATCTAAAACTGCAAATAATTAGCTGGAAAGTGCTCTCAGAAAGAGCAGCTTTATTCATTGCTGTGTTCCCCTTCCCAGATTCCACAAGCCCTGTATCTTATAAGAGAAACTCTTAAGTTTAAAATAAGAAAATCTTTTCACTTCAGGAAAAAACTCGGTTACAGTTAGCAGGTTTGATTGAGACCCTGGAGGTTCTACTTTCTGTTTTTCCCCACATTATGTCTTTTACAGACAGCTAAAAATACTCTCTAGGTGGCTTGAAGGAGGTCATCCAAGTGGTCAGACAAAGTAAATATACCAGATC
This sequence comes from Pseudopodoces humilis, assembly GCF_049639895.1. Classification (NCBI taxonomy): domain Eukaryota; kingdom Metazoa; phylum Chordata; class Aves; order Passeriformes; family Paridae; genus Pseudopodoces; species Pseudopodoces humilis. Next base: position 33,243,171 of record NC_142204.1, on the reverse strand, counting down.
TAGCTTTCTGAAATCTAGTCTGACGGGAATCAAATATTTTTTTCCATTTTTGCCTCATCCTGTTATACAGTTAGTAAAACAGATGCCTTAAAACCAAACAGCATTCCTAGCAAGACCTTTTTTAGTGCTTCATATTCTCTAGGGGACTCTAACCCAAAATCTTGGTCTCGGAAAGTTTTGAGCATTGAGAAATTTGGGGAAACCATACCTTTTAAAAAGCCAGATCATTTCTAATTTAGCAAAACAGTTCTAAAGTTATTGAGAAGATTTTTAGTATGTTTGGTTTTGGTTTGGTTGGGGTTTTCTGTTTGTTTGCATGATTAGTTTGGTTTTCTTCTTTACAAATTGTATTAAATTGTTTATTTAATTTCTCTATTCTTGTTGATCTATTGCAAAATTTTATAAAACATGTATGGAAAAAAATAGGGGCAGTGGGTAGAAAATAACTATGTGATGGAACAGAAATGAAATATATAATAATTCAATAAATGAAATGTTTAACCTATATAGTAGTCTTGAAATATTCTTCCATGAAGTCTGTGTGGTGAACTTGATCTTCACGTGTAAGTTACTAAAAGGATGTATGGACCTCAGTGTGTGCATCATTAGCTACAAGGAAGTCCTACATTGTAAGTTATCATTATTTATGTATTACTGCCCTTAACATTTGAAGTGAGATTATAAACATCTTGGCTAAGCTAGCCATTAAGACTTCTGCAAAGAGTTTCAAAATGTTTAGCAGTATTAAAAAGTTATATCCCTTGACATGCTATAAAATACTTGATATACTATAAAATAAAACTATTTGCTTATAAATATATGCATATACATATTAGCAAACATTTGTTTTATACGTATGAAAAAAAATTTGTTTTATTTAACTTGTGTTTTTTGTAATCAAGAAGCTTCAAAACCTTAAAGCAGAATTTAGCTAGACACATAAACATCTGGTCTCTTGACTTAAACAATGTAGAGATGGGGTCAATGGCAGATTTTGGCCTAGGCTTTTCCTGAAAACATGAATGCCAAAAAATTAGAAAGTTGATTTTTTTCCTTTGCAGGTGTGAAAAATTTAATGCATGTAACTATGGCGATTGAATAAATAATAGATAAACATGGAAAAAGTATAGTACTGGGAGTTTGACTGGCAACCTGCCAAAAGACTTCCTCATATTTAGACAGAGAATTTTTATTATTGTCCAAAATTATAATGGAAATCGGTTCTTATAGATATATGAATATAATTAATTCTCATAGAACAAAAAAAAAAGTAAGAGCCAACACAAACACATTTAAAGAGATAAGTCTACAGACTTCCTGCGTGTTTTTACATATGTAGTTGTTTTAGGAAAGAACACAAGTGAGATCAGTCCCGCCTTTGAAATGTCACTCTCACACATCCTTCAAAATATGCCCTTTAGGGCTAATGAGCTCAAAAGACATTTTGATCTCACATACACCTTGAGACACTTTCAAAACCAAAGGGGTAGCATTTCAAAGTCATACCAAATAGTCAAATAGTCAATATTTCTTTTTGTCCTGAGCTAGTCTGCAATCACCAAGCAATGATTAAAATGTAACACCTCTCCTTTGTTAGAGGAAAGGTTGTCAGTTTGTCTATGGTGCAAGCTGTGTGTTTTCAGTCCCAGGGAAAGGCCATCTCCTGAGCTACTTGATTGTTTCCGATTCTGAGCTTAAAGCATCTCCCTGATAATTGAAGATGGAGCCCTTTAAGTGGTACAATGAAAAGCCCACTGCGGATGGAAATATCTTCACATAATTCTGTTGTTTTGCGCTGGAATAAATTAAGCGGACAGAGATTGGCAACACACTGGGTTATAATTTGAGTTTCCTGTTTTTTAAAATCTTTTTCTTTAGAAGATGCAAATTTAAATGCCTGCTGTTTATTATAATTTGAAAATGATGTACGTGAATAAGTTCACTCCAATAGAAGCCCTGCAAGTTGAAGTAAATTGTACTGTAACTGGTGCTGGCTGAATTCAAAGAGGAAATGATAAAGGACATGCTTTTTTCAGGTCGATTTTTTAATATGGGAATCATAATATTAGCATGCATGAAGATACTAAAGATGTGATATTAACTATAGTGCTTTATTTCACTGGAAAAGTTATCCATTGATAACAAACTTGCCAGAAACTTCTTATATGTGAATTTTAAACAGAATTTAACTGCTATTTCAATTACAATTACAGAAGCTTTTCTTAAATATGAATGACTGCTACGTATCACAGTCCCACACATGGTTTTCTGAATCCAGCTCATTTACAAAAATTTTCGAGTGTTTATTCAGAGAAAAATTTGGAGAAGAATTTCTACTAACAGCTGTTTGGAACAGATACACTCATTCAGTAGAATCATACATCTACCTATAATTGACAAAACTGTATGATATTAACATAAGGAACTGTATTCACAGGGGGTTTTTTTCGGTTTTGTTTGGGTTTTTTGTTTGTTTGTGGTTTTGTAGGTTTTTTATTTTTTATTTTTTATTTTTTTTAATTTCTCTTATCATACAAAACAAAGCTTTTCATTGGAATCTTTCTGGAACCAAATTTTTTTCCCTGATTTTTTTTTTTTTTTAAATTTTGCATTATATTTCACTACAATATCAAACCAAAAATCTGAAACTGAAAAAATGTATTTTGATTACCCTGTAATATATATTTGTAAATTGCTTCCACCAAATTGGTTCTTTTTGGGTTTTAATAAGGAGCTATTTTTCAGAAACTTTTTTTTTATTGGAATTTTCCCTAAATTTATGAACTCTGAGAACTTTTACAAATGAACTTTTGACTTAATAACAGTTTAAATGTAGTAGTTTTAACCATATTATACCATGAATATTATGGTTTGTCAAAACGAAAAGGTCATTTATTAGTGGCATAATAAAAAGGAGCTTTCAAAAATGAAAACAAATATGTTAAGAAACGGGAAGCACAGCACCCCATTTTTGTTGTACACATGCTCATGTTTCTTTTGAACTAGTTGTTTTGCTTGGAGACAGTTTGATAAAGTTAGGAGAATCTCTTTTTATTTTGAGCAGAACAAGTTAGGCCACCATCTCATTATTAACTGTTAAACACAAAGTACCTTATCTATTTCTTAGTTATATATAGCCCACCTGTATTAATTCAGGCAAAATTCCCACTTAAATTAGAAATTTTCATACATTAAGGACTTTGTGATTTGGCCTTTGTTGCCAGCCCAAATTAATAACTCTTGGAGCTTCAGATTGCTCAGACTTCTCCTTCTGCACAAGAGGGTGGGGCAGGTTTAGTTTACCCAAGGGGTTGATTATATACAAAAGCTGTTCTCAGATATGAACAATGGCTTAGATTTCATAACACAATCACACCCTAACTCCTAATGCAACCCCGTTAATACCCTGCCCACCCTATTTTACCACCACTTCCACAGTTATGCTGCTGAGAGAAACAGGAGAGATCTGTAAAATACAGATATTTCTAGATGGAACCTGTTTCCTGTTAGTGTGGCTACGCTGAACATGTCTCTGGAGATACACGTTACAGCCATCCAATATGCCATGATGTCAGAGTATAAAATCTAGTAAACCAAAACACAGGAATATGTAAGTTACCACATAGGAGCTGAAGAGCTAGTCCCTAAGAAATCTCATATAATTCCTCTTTCAAAAGACAGGAGGTGAGAAGAGGATCTGGAGCAGATGTGTGAAGAGTGTCAGAACTCAACAAGCACCATCACAGTTACAACAAAAGATCAATGTACAAAGAATCAAAGCTAGCTGAGAGACAATGCATCTGCCGAACAGCTGGATTTACAGGGCTGAGACGTGTCATTTAACGTGGAAATGGGAAGAAGCTGGGCAACTTCATCCCTCCCAAAGCTAGGGAGTCTTTCCTAGAGAAGAATTGTTTATTTTGCAATTAAAATTTGTTGACGTATGTTAACATTAACTTTATATTCATATTTACTTTAACCAGTAAACTGAGAGAAGTATCTGTAAACAATATAAATTTACTTTAAGATTTGACTTAAAGGAAATTGCATGCAAGTCTGCAAACTATTAGAACAAATTTGTCAAATAGCATAGCTTCCCTTCTTGTTGGCAAAAAGAGCAGATCACTGCTAATAAGCCTGCATTTGTCATTAAAAAAAGCCCAAAGAGCTTTGTGGTTTATTAGTCAAAAATGTGCAAATAATTTATATTTTATTTGTCCACTTTAATTGTCCGGCATTGAAACTTTTGAATAAATTAAACTATACCTCTATTTCTCTGTTACTACTGTCATTTTATAATACATCTCTTTCACGGAAAATGTCAGACTGCTTATAAAAAAAAACAATGGAAAAAGAAAACAATGGAAACAAAATCTGCTGGGAAAATATATGCAGGAGAAAGGAGAACAAGGAAATTATGCACACTGTAAAATATATATTAAACCAAAAGAGAGATTTCAAATACAATTTCAGAGACATTATCTTCAAAACAAAAGCAAAAAAACTAAACCCACAATATGATTAAATTTATATAAACCAAAATAAAGGGAAATGACACTTTATTTTTGTGACAAATCTCAGTGCAAATCAATGAACCTATGATGTGACTTCATAAACCTTAGTTGTTTCTTGAGTTTTTCAAGTAAAATTGGAACTTTCTGTGAGTGGAAAAACTTAATTTAGGGGCAGAAATAAAAGTAAAATATCTCATTCATTGACTGATTAAGCAACAATAGTCATAAAGAGGAAAAAAAATAAAATAAATATTCAGAGTAGCAGGGTAGGAGACTTGCTGGCCTTTTCTTCATCTCTGGCTAACTTATATAGAGGGGACAAGTGCCTGGCTTAATTTTCTTCAGGTATGGGCTTGCAGGAGGTGGTTCAGGTCACATGCTACAAAACAGAACAGCCCTAATGAACTTATAAAGTCTTTTAAATTTAAAAAACTGAGAGAAAAATGCTCATATAGTCCTCCATCGAGTCCATCAAAGAACTTAGTAGCCTCTGATGTTTAAAAAATTACATTTCTAAATTATTGTTTTTTTAATATTTCTTTTCAGTACCAGGCATGATTTTCTTCCCATGGAAAGCAGGAAACTCAGGACTATAGTTATATAATTTTGAGTCCAAACAGCATAGTCTTCCTCTGACATCTTTATGGTTGAAGGCAGGTTTTGCAGTCTATGTTTCAGCATTCATCACCTGTGCAGTCCTGGAAGAACCATGGAACAACCAAACATAGCAGTAAACACAGAGCAGTCAGTAATCAGCAGAACAGGTAGAAGAAAAGTACCAGAAAGTTTGAGAGAGAGAATGCACGTGCAAGAAGATGCTGCTACTTTGACACACAGCAAATGTCTCTGCAAAAGGGAAGGGCTGGGCAGTCATTTGAATGATTCTTTCAGCCTTGGCTTCATACTCTTTTTATCTGTTGAATCCATACCTCCTGCCTTTGTGTCAGCAAAACCTTGTATTGAAAGGCATTCAGAGCACCAACTTCAGGGGTCAGCAAATTCAAGTATATACATTAATCAGTCTTCTATACCTTATAATCACTCAGCAGTACATATAATTCCTATTCCTCTCTCTAGTGACCTGATGACACATGAAATAAGAACAACTGGTGGCCAGTATAGAAGTAAGAAGTATAGAACCTTAGTAACAGTCTGTGGTGAGAGAAAGACTTGGACTTCCACATAATGAGAATGAAAACCACAACTGGAGATTGTAAAAGCTGCCAAATCTCTACCTCCCTGCTGTCAGGAATCAGCTGATGTTGCCTTTTTAAGTTTCCAGGCCATCTGCTTGCTTCCTTTGCATTTTCTCCCAGGCGTCAGCGTACCAGCTTTTATAGCTATATTTAAAATGACACCTGAGATTATTCTTAATTTTCTTTTATTGAAGATTCAAGACAAGGCTATCATGATCAGTGTACTATTTTCTGGCATATCAGTCTAACTCATTGCTATGGGGTTACCTAATCACATCAATCACATTCACCTTTCATTTAAAATGGCACTTCATCAGTGTGACTGTAAATCTATGGTCAACAACGATTTCATCCATACTGGAGAAGACAGTAGCTTAGACAGACACTTGCTCATTGTCCTGTGCTTCCTGTAAAATGAAAATTAACCTATTCTTTTTCAGATTTGGAAAGTACAAGGTATTTTGATTTGTTGTGTGGAAGATAAGGATAAGTATGTGATGGAGACCAAAGGCATTATAAATCATTAACACAGTTGATCACATCTTATCAATTTGACATATTACTAATACGACCTATGTTGTTCTACCAGGTATCTTTGCATTTGGGGTGCATGACAGATAGAATATTATTATTTATTTTATTCTTTTTTTCTGTCTTGATGCTATCAAATATTTTTGTCAAGCATACTGAAGCTTTTAAAATCTGAAAACCTGGAAAAATGCTTAAGGTTTCAAATATATAGAAAAGTTATACAGACGTGAATTATGTCAGTTAAATTATTCTGATGACATATGATTTTAAACTATTATTCCTCTTATGAATATTCTTATTCTAGGCTGAAGAGGCTGATGTCACTTATGTTTAAGCTTAGGCAAAAAGCTATGCACCATTTAGTATAAATGTGAATCCACCCAGGAAGTCTTACTGAATCTGACTGGCATGAAAGGTCTTTTTATCATCACGGACATGCTTTACTCTCCTTCTGGAGGCTTTGACACTAATGGATTTTATCAAAACCGTACTTTTCCATTAATGCAGCCTTTCTGGTTTGGTGGCAAGATAGACTCTGTCACTCTGTTCTAGTCACCCATCAGCTTTTTTTTTAATCACCATTGTCTCTTCAATAATAAAAGTGACAGTTGGCAAATTTATCTACTGAAACATTTGATGACCATTGGCATGACTGTGTAAGAGAGCAGTGTATAATTAATCAGTCAGTAACAATAAAGACGGTTTTTATAGCTACCAGATGGGTAGTTTATATATATGTTTAAATGTGTCCAGAATCTTTTGTAACAAATTGAACTTTGAATTCATGTTATCCTTTAATATCATCAAGCAGTTTGAAAATTGCACCAAAATACAAAGGACAGTAATAGTCTTCTGAGATAAGAGTGATTACGATGTGACTTACAATGTGTTTGAAATATGCATCTAAGTTTTGGCAGTGACATGGCACCTATATTGAAAAAACTAGAAACACCTCATAAAAATTGCAATTTCAGTGCCTTTACCAAACCAAAACTCGTACAGATTGAAGTTCTGCAATAATGTTTTATTTATCTAATTTTTCAGAATATTAACCATTAATCTAATACAGACAAATCTGCTAAATATTAAGCCTGAGAAATCATACTTCCTTCATGAGAAATAATGCTGATTTTACATTTTACCCTGCAAAGAAGGGAAGTTAATTTTACTTTTCTGCTTTTGCAGCATGTACAACTAGGAAATCAAAAGGTGTAGCCCCTGCTCCAGGATATACTGAGGTTTAAACTTACAAAAGATTCTTTAAACTCATCTAATTTTTCTTCATTTTAGACCATTCTGTCAGTGCTTTAGTATGATGAGTATTATATTGTGGAACGTCTGCAAAAATAATCTTATAAGGAATCCTCTTTCCATTAGCTTTTTAAATTCCCAAAAAGAACACTATTCTGATTTTCATTATGAGGCTGTTTGCTTTCAAAACTGAGCATTTATTAGCATGTAAAAATGAAAATGAATTTTTTATACAGCTTGAGGTATATATATATATGCATATTTTTTTAAATGAGCATGAAAACACTGGGAGTGGCACTTGCTGCTTGTAATATAACCTAAATTATTTTCCCCACATGAATGCCTGTGTTGGAAGAAGATCTAAAAAAAATGTGTTGATATCTGTCTATCAAAACCAGATGTGGAAGATCTGCCCCTGGTGCAGTTCCTAGTGCCATTTCTACAATGGATGATATCAATTACAAGCCCACTCTTTGAATGTCAGTTGTCACTACAATACATCCCCTGTTTAGATATTGAGCATTATATAGACAGATGAGCAACTGAGATCTTCTAAATTTGTTTGCCTAATATGCTGGTCTGAGTTGGAACTGCTTTGCTTTAACAAAATATAAATGCAACATGGAAGGTCAGTGGTTTAGAGTATGGGTTTCTGTCTTATTCTTTTCTTCATAATAAATCTCCATAAAGGTTACAACTCACTAAATACCAAATACAGGCCAGAAAATCCTACAAAATAAATTAATTGCAATCATCTAATTTTTACTATGCTTTACTAAATCGTAATCAACTTCAATCATAACATATTAATAAAGTAGTAATGACAAAAGAAGGTATCAAAATCAGAAAATTCCTCATGAAAATTCAGAAAATTAGCATGAAAGAAGGACAACATAGCTCTCAGTGAGGACAAGTAATATCCCTCTGAATATTAGCAAAAAGTGAATAAAAATGAAACAGATATTGTAGCAATAGCACATATGTGTATGCGGGTGCATGTGTGTATGTATATTTATGGACATATTGGTTTAAATACACATATATTTGTATTTATTGTAGGAAAACATTACTGCATGGTGTTTGCTTGTAGATTAATGATTGCCTGGTATAATTAATGACACTGACTATACATACTTCAGTAATGATGTTGTTTATGGGAAGCATATGGGATCAATGGTGCTTGATTGATGAAATATTTGCAGGTTCAAGTATTCTTTTTTTTATATTTTATTTTAATTTACTTTGAAAACAATTTACAAATATGTGTGTTAGTTATATTTCTATTCTATTTATTCTGTGCATTCTATTTGCATGAATACATTTCTACAGAACTATAATCAAATTCACATTCAATGTCTGGAATATCATTTCCTTTGGATGATAGAAATGAGAAAAGTGGAGGAAGTTAATCCTCTAGAAACATGTCAGATGATTACATTATATACAGGTCTTAATAACATTCAAACACATTTAAAATTATTTATTTTCCATGAGAAAATAGGGAGATATCAAACCAAAAGGAAAATGTCACATAAAATGCATTTAAATTTTCCCTTAATATGTGACTTGAGATGGTAAGTTTAAAGTGAGAAAAAAGCCAATTCAGTATTGGATAGAAGGCTAGATCTTCAATTAGTGCATGTAATTTAGGCAAACTTTTTTAATCCAAGGGGGAAAAAAGACTCCAATCTTCACTTCTTGTTGGCATTTTCCTGAACATATGTGAACCAGTTTTCAGAATGCATTACATCCTGACATATATAATATTTTTAGTACCATTTTTAAAAGGATGTGGAGAGTTTCTGTCATGAAATCACTGAAAATAAATTAGAAATAGAATCAAAGAATGCAATGCAGAGTCATGAATTTCCCTGAAGAACGGCAGCTAGGAGAGATGTCTCTTCCCTGACTAGGATGTATGCCTATACCACTGCCATAAACCTCTGGCTCCTTCATGAAATAAAACTCTGTGAACTTCCTGATCAATAGACCTAAGAGGTCTAGACCTAAGAGGACACACTGAATGCTTCTCCTTAACTTAGGAACCCAAATATCTCTATGCTTTTTGTTTTAATGAAACACTTAAATTTTGCTTAGCAAAGCAAGTTTTTTGGAAGGAGGAAAATATTAATACAACTGAACTGATCTATTTTTTATATCTTCTCTAAGTGATGTAAAATGTTTAAAATTGAAACATTAAAAAAAACACATATATAAAATTTCCATATGATATCATGTCTGATATTGTATCTGATATCCAGTGATACTAAACATATCAAATAGTTCTGTCTTAATTTTTTCTCAGGAAGTTTTGATTTCTAATGCCAATGAGCTGTTTTAGGTTTTCTATTTGTTCATTTAGCATTTAGCATTTAATTTCTAGTAGTTTACCACTATGATCTGTGTGTCTCACGGAATGTTTCAAACACCTGTGTGCACTAATTTTGTTCTTTTATCTGATTTTAGGAACTGTAAGAATCAGAAACTGATCAAAGAATGAAAGGCTTGTCTCCCTTAAATGCAGTCTGCCTGTAACACTGATTAAGAAAAGGACTCAGTACATATTGAAATTCTCTGAAAGTAAATGAGACTGATTCAAAATTCTGTATAAATCACGGTTTCAGCCTCATAATTCTAAGCACTTTTGATTTCTTTTTCAGGAAGCACTGCTGGTGGAAGCATAAATGAAAGGTTTTTGCTTTTTGATTTCTCCAGAACACACTGGCCTACCCAACAGCAAAGTACCTGCATGGGGATGAGTTCATCTATATGTTCTGGTATCAAATTCAATTATCTAATTATAATATGTAGTTTCTGTTGTAAAATACAAAAATTATTCTTCAGTTTTGCAGTGTTCTTAATTACTTTAAAAGACCATTATTTTGCTGCAGAGCTGCACTGCTCCTTCTCTGCTATCACTGTGTAAACAGGTACTAGAAGATGCCCCACAGAGACTGTATTTTAATGAATTAGGAGAATAGCACATTTTAAATTCCTGGTCTTTTTGCTACATATTTTAAATGCTGTCTGTCATCTAGGGGATTTAGTTTTGTCTTCAAGAAAACAATGGCTTTAGCTGTAATAAATCACTCATTGTACACATTATAGTGTATAGTATACCTACATATACATATTAGAGTGCTTTGTGATGAAACCGGTATATCACCTAGTGTTGAAGTAACTGTTGGCCTGAATTTGCACCTGATAAAAAGTAGCCATCTGTACGGTGGATGTCATCAAGACTTCTAAATATTTTGCAGAAGATGAACAGCTTATACATAATTTACCAAGTGGTATTTAAAAAAATACAGAACAGCCATTCTCCAGAAAGGAAACCCATACATTCATGATAACAGAGTGGAAATGTTCATTTTGATAACTCTATAGCTCACTCAGTTTAAAAATCAGTTTATCTTTCCAGTCTCCACAGTGGATAGACATAGCAAGCATGAAAATCTTCCAGGTATGCTAGAGGGGAATCTGACAATGCAAGGTTCCTGAATCATTTGATCAACTAGAAATAAACATGCAAGGACCACAAAAGATTGATAGGTTGACTGCAAAATCCATTGAATCAAAATCCTTGTTGCTATTTGAACAGCAAGCAGTCATACTGTTTGTATTCTAACCCCCTTGAATGTCACTCTGTGGAGAAGATTCCAAAAATAATTATAGGTGTTTTGAGGTGGGGTTACTGCATTCTTTTTTGTTTATTTGTTTGTTTGAATTTATTTTTTATTTCTTAATTAATTCTCTGTCCATGAGTATTTGCACAACACTGTCTCCTCCTGGTGTTTGCAGCTACTTCTCATTACTAAAGATTCCTTTCCTGAAAGATCTTTGTCAGTCATACACCTTTGTTGTTGATGTCAATGATGAGGTGGATACCTGGGGTACTTACAAATATCCATCGACCACAGATGGCCAAAGAATCACAGTGAATCAGGAACAGGAATTAAGAATTTTTTTTTCTCTTTTGCCTGCAGATTCTTTTCTCATCATGTCATTTTACCCAACCTTTTTTCTTAAGAATTGACACTGGATGGATTCTGTGGGTCACCTCCTCCCTCTACTGCATGTACCCCCGGGAACAAGGTGACAGATTGAATGGGGTTGACAGTTATGGTACTGCTGCTCTGATCCAAGGTTTCAAGGAGTGAGTTGGGGAGGTGGATGTCCTCCTTTAGAGCCAACCACACGGAGCTTTAGGATGCAACAAAAGGCTCTCATTCTTCTCTTGCAATACTCAGACTAGATTTGGGATGAAAAATCTGCACCTTGCTAAAAATTCTGTGTCTCAAACTCTGTACTTTATCTCACTGTGTTAATGAGTTAACACTATGTTATCATGTTAGCAATGTTAGCATTATATTATCATGATGTATAATCAGTGAACTATTTAATTTGCCAAGATTACCTCTGAAATAATTATTGTATGTCTAGTTGTGCTAAACTACATTTTAGTGAGGGAATGAACATGGTGGAAAGCTAATGAAGGAGCCTGAGAGAGATCATAATCTTTCTTTTTAGTATGATTGATGACTTAACAATAATGCCATGTAATTTAACCAGAACAGATGCCAGATTCTACACCCAAGATAGAATAACATCAGACCCAAGCATAAATGGGAACAGGAGTGGTTGGAGAGCAGCTCTGCAAGAAGGGGTGTGGGGAGGCTGGTTGGCAGCAGGCTGGACAGGAGTCAGCAGTGAGTCCTGGCAGCCCAGATGATGCTGGAGTGCATCAAACACTGCATGATCACTGGGGAAAATATGTGATTATTACACTGTACTCGCTGTTGATGCAGCCTCACCACAGGCAGTGGATCAGGGCCCCACAATCTAAGAAGGATGTAATGGTCTTTTACTGTGTCCAAAGGAAGTGATAAACAAAGGTGGTGAAGGGGCTGGAGGAAATGTCCAGTGAGGAGCAGAGGGGAATTTTGAGCTTGTCTAGTTTGCAGAAAAGGAGGCTGAGAGACCTCACTTCTCTCTACAGTTTTCTGAGGCAGGGACATCACTTCTCCCAGGTATCCAGTGGTAGGACTCATGTAGGTAGTTCAAAGCCACATGAGGGGGAGGTTTAGACATTTCATTAGGAAACATTTCTTTACCAAGAGGGTCAAAGACTGGAACAGGTTGCTTAGAGAGGTGATCAATGCTCCAGGCCTGTCAGTGTTTAAGAGGCATTTGGACAATGCTCTTAATAATATGTTTTAACTTTCAGTCAGTCCTGAAGTTCAGGCAGTTGGACCAGACACCTTGTGGGTCCCCTCCAACAAAAACTACTATATTTATTTTATTTATTTAATTAAATATGATTCCATTCAATTAGATTCCAGATTAGTTATGCATTTACCAACATAGCCAAGGTAAAGATGGGATCCTCTTGACTGAGTTTTATTAAAGGAATATTTTTAGCTGGAAGGTTGTTTTTTTTTAAAGTAGAGATATAATTCAGATGAAATATTGAAAGACTATTATATAGAGAGAACTAGATGTAACCAAACTTTATGAAAAAGGCTATTTTTCCCTCAGAAGATACATTGAATATAACAGAAAACTGAATGCATTGTCAACTGAAGTTGACAATCCTATGAATAGGTGAAGAGAGACTATAGAAAATGGAATGAAAAAAGTAAGTAATTTGGAGTATTTCAATGGGGAATATAGAGATTTCATCTTCTAAATGATTTCTAAACAGCTTCTATAAAAGGCAGCAGAACAAGAAATATCTGCTCTTGTATTCCAAGAAATATTTTTGACTTTTAAATGGAACATAGCAACAGAATCTGAAAATCTATTTACATGTATTTGTGGATTTCAAAAGACAAAGAATATTATCATTATAAGCCTTAATACAAAGGGCTTTGGAATAAATTCAAGAAATAAAGAAAAGGAAGAAGTAAAAACAAAATGTAAATCCAGGGATAGGGCATGTAATTACTCTGGTTAAAAAATTAGAAGTCTTTGTGGTAAACCATTAATACTATGAACTTATGTTCGGTTAGAAGAATGTTTTTACTCTTGATTAAAATCCTGTCAGGGCTTTCAGTGTTGTAATTTTCCTGGATGCCTAGATCCAGCTTGTCAAGTTTCATTTGCTTGCAAGGAGAAACTAAATTTGTCATCCATCTGAAACAGCTAACTGGCAAGAAGCAGATGAATTTGATGGAAGCATAGAGAGCAGAAAATCTGAAACACAAAGGAAAAAAATTCCCCTTCCTTTAGCAAGACTGCTTCCTCTTCAACAGACCTGACCTGTCATAGGGCTTTTATAGCATAATCTTTGGCAATACACAGGACATGAAACTCATAAAAGCCTCCCATATAAACAAATAGAAAACTGGAAAAATACATCTTGATTATGTTCTTTCCAGAAAAGAACATCATGTGAAATAAAATTTTGGGATTTTGGTTTTATTGCTGTCTAATTTTCCATGTACTTTTTTGTTCTCTTTCAGGACAAAAAACAAACAAACAAACAAAAAAATAAAAAAAATAAAAATAAATGAAACCCCCAGCAAAACCACCAGGGATCATGTCCTACACATTCTGTTTTCTGAGAAAAGACTAATATTTTTCATGCATTTCTTTTTTTGTTAAAATCAGTAGTGGTTACAAAAGTGTATCAGGGAGAAGATAGCACTTACTGATACTTAGAAAAAAACTAGACACTTAGTATGAAAAGGATTCTCACTGCCATAACAGCTTTGTAATTGTACTCTCCTTGCCTCAGATTAGACCCTTTCTACTCATCTTAAAGTAAAATAGTCTTTTCCACAGCTCTTGTGTTTCTTTTTGTGTTCAAAAGCTATGTTAACTTAAGCTATATCTTAGTGCACCATACTATATCTGCCATCCATAATGTCTTGCACAGATTTGTCTCCATTTCCCAAGACTTTAAGAAGAATCTTAGTGTATCCAGTTTCTCTTCATATCAGAGCCATTTTATGTTTCGAATCATCTGTGTCTTACAGATTTTCATTTCTCTCAGCAATACCTGTTTTGAAGATATGGCCCCAGTGAATTTTGTCAGTGCTATAGACCTGAGCTTTCAGATATGTCATTTGCTCAGCTGAGGCTCCTTGACATACACAGACTTGATTACACCTCTGCAGTATTATCTTCATCTGATACAGAATATAAAAATAATCCAGAAATAGTGAAGTACAATGTGTTAAAAATTAGGCATAAGAGTAATTAGAAATATTCTAACATGGGGAAATTTTCTACACAAAATATTTAACAAAAACATTTAATAATACAACAGAAGGCATGCACTGGGTATTTGCATCATGCTTATATTGATCAAAAGGGTTTATTCTCAAAATCAGGTAATACAGAATGTATAAATTCCTGAGATGCTACATACATGGTTGTGATTTAATAAAATTACTTGAGTACTGTGCTAATAATTCCAAGGTTGATGATCCCCATTTGGGCCATTCACTTAAGAGACAGACTTGATGATCCTTGTTGGGTCCCTCCAACTCAGAATATTCTGTGATTCTGTGACTTTTCAGAGATGTGGCTGTGACACGTCAGCCAGGCCTCATTTATGAAATTGCTTAGGAATGGTAAATGTAAAACTACCTGGAGACAGTTCCATAATGGATATTTCTTGTTCCATTCACAAAGTTACATGCGAAAAGACAGTAAGAAATGATCAGACTGTTGGTGAATATTTGACATAATGTGCAGTTCCTTCATATGTTGCTTCAATACCAGATCTCTTCTTGGCTCCTTATTGAGGTGTGAATATTTCAGTTCTGATGAATAGACACTTTCATCTGATGTTTTTGGTTGCTTCATTCTGAAGCGAAATGCGTGACTGAACATTTGCAAGATTTGGCATCAAGAATATTAAGGTCTCCCATTGCAATAGACTAAGATACATGAAACACAGATGACATCACTCTTGAGCTTCCAGCCAGTTTCCAGACAAATCTTGTGGAACATATCCAGGAAGTGAGTGACTATGATCAGCTAAATATTCTTTCTTGCCAGTGTTTTCTCTCTGACTAGAAAACTGGCAAAGAATCAGGAAGTCTTAATGTGGTTTTCATGTCAGGTGAAGAGAAATAAATAGACTGTTTGAATGTTTGAGTCAAAGGGCATACTAATGATATTTAAGCAGACTATCTGAACTATACCATTTTGCTCCAACTAGCGGAATGTTATCTTGTATCTTGAAAAGTTACAAAATGTCATTCAGGGAGCTAGAGACACTGATGTGAAGCTAAAACCTGCTAGGATTCTGACCTCTGAAGATGATAACCACAGGTTTGAAGGAGTCTCACAAAAGCCACAACAACACTTTTTCACCAGCACCATATGAGAAGTCATTAAAATAAATGTCTTCTCTTTCTTCTCTAAACTGAAATTGATGCCTTTATTCCAACATTTTTTTACTAAGCTATGCCATTTAAAATCTTTGTCTCTTCTCTCAAAAATCTCCCATTTTTAAAAATATATGTGAACAATAAGGGTCAAAACTAGACACCGTGGACGACCCCACCTGAGAAAACTTCTCTCTGTATGTGCATGTTCTCTTGTAATATTATGGGGTTGATTTCGTGTATCACACTACTGGTTTTTGTCTTACTTACACATAGGTAGATATTTTCTCTTCTTTGTACTACTTAATTCAAGTTCATAATCTAAAATATAATTCTTTAAATTCTCCTTTCTGTTGTATTTGGTTTTTTTTTATTTGAAGTCTAAATTTTAAAAGATCATATTATGATCCTGTCTTCAATAACTTACAGTCCTTTTAAAACCAGCCTAGTCTGGTGCACAAAGGTATAATTTTTCTGTCTGTTACAACAACAATGGCATTTTCAAAAATGTTGACCTGAGTATGACCTAAAATACATCTGCACTTTGCCTGTCCTTCTCCTGTGCTTGTGAGTGAGCGACAGACTAAACTGTCCTTTTAGATTTCAGATTTAGTACAAAGCTTGACTATCCTTTACATCATGCCACTGGTTGGGTTGAAGTAGGGAGGTTCATATAGAACATGCTTGAAAAGTCTGTATTGACTGTGTCCTGCCATTACTACTTCTTTATGGTTTTGTTTATTGCAAATTGTTTAATAACTGGCTCCAAAATATTGAAGGAGACAAAGTTATGCCAATTGGCCTGTTACTTCCAGTGTTCTTCCTTGTTCCTCTCTTTGTCGCTTTCTCTTTCCTGTGAAGGTGGAAGCATGAAGATTTTGAATATTTCAAACATCTTGATTAATTTGTTACTATTTAACAGTCATAATAATTAATGAATATTTATATTCCTTTGCTTTTATCTTCCTTTTAAATATAAGTAGAATTTTTTCCTGTTTTTCTTTGTATTCTCTACTAATTGACACTTATATTACATTTCAGGGTTTCTGGTTTTGTCTCTGTGCACTTACTGTATTTCCTGGTCAATTTTCCTAATTTCTACTTTTGTATACTACCTTTTGACTTTTCAGTCATGTTTTACATCTGATGCACGTCTTGTTTTGCTGGAGGGAAACTACAGGCTGAGGAGAGCTTTGTCCCAAGTAGGAATTATGATGTAGCAAAAAATACAGGCCTTAATGTGTAATGTAAGTGTAAATGGAGTGTCTCCCTGGTTCACATAAAACAGATTGGCTTTCTATTATGACCCATGCTATTCCTCATGAGAGAATATATGTGGTTTCCACATAGGTTTTTCTTAAGTTCAGGTTCTGACTTACCAAAAAACCCAAAAGAATCCCAAATTATCAAATCAAATAAAAATAAAAACATCAGTCCTTTGTTACCGATGTTTAATTTATCATCATCATCACCATCCTCATCAATCATCATTTATTTAATTTATTTCACATTTTAAAGACTGGAAAATTTGGAAATTCTAAGAAAAAAATATTTTCCCCAAAATAGGGATGAGGATAAATGTAACTAATACTGATATACATGCTTCATTATGAAATATATGTCCTAAGTTACACTTTTGAACAAAAATTTGACATTTATTTAATTATAACCAAAAATCATATTGATTTAATTTTTATTAGTCTAGTGGGAAACATTCTGTGATTCAAGCAGTTAAATTTGACTGGTCTTTTGGAGGACCAAATCCCCTAAAATCAGATCATATATGAGGACAAAGAGAACATGGATGTAATTTTGGGCACTACTTTTCTTTTTCTTTTTTCCTTCTAGGAAAATGATATTTTTTTCCAAGATAATGGACCAATAATTTTAAAGGGCTGATTTAGTAAATTGCTTCTTACTCTAAGCTTAAAATGGAAATGTCTGGAAGACTTTAGGAAAAAAGCCTTCTACTCCATTACCTCTGCTCCTCAAGTCCTTTGTAGCTTTCCATAATGTCACAACAGTTCATAGGTATTTAAAGTGATGAGAATGTTCCAGATACATTTTGTATTCTGATTAACTTGCAGACTCTTTGAACATGTAGGTAAAGAATGAGACCATTTCTACTAAATAATAGACTCTGCTTTCATGGAAACAAATCTATTAAAAACACTGCTATTGAAGTAACAGAATTTAAAACCCCACATAGTCAGGGATTTTTAAGAATTCACCTTTATATTTTTAATTGCAATATATTAATGGATTTGAATTTGTTTTTTACATCTGTTAAGGTTATTTTTAGATTGTATTGGCTTGTAGAACAGACGAGATATATCCCAAGGTTTCCTGTACACTGACATAAACAGCACTCTGAGTATCTAACCTTTCTCAGAAAAGCCTGTGTCCCATGGCAGTTCCCAAGTTAATGGAGATGATGATAGCAGCTTTTTTCCTCCATGACTGCTACAGGTGGTGAGTCTCATCTCCTTACTGCAGCCTAGGCTGCCAGTGAAAGTACCCCACCAGAAAACAGCTGGGTAAATATGTAGACATTGGGGTTCCTGGACACTTCAGACTCGTGTAATGGAACATAAGTTGTAAGTGGGAGGCTCTTTCTGCCAAAGATGTATTTCTTTCTTTCCCCAGCTTTGAATAAATTTTTTAAATTGCCACAGTGAAAGAGTGCACACTTCCCATTACTAGACTTTCAATTCCTTGTTTAGTTGCTTCATATACACATTTGGAAAAGGACTGGACAAGAATAATTCCATTACAGTGATGCAAATTAAATGTAACTTTACTAAAGTAAATGGAACCATGGCATGGCAAGGCTTGTGTAACTATGGAAATCAGGTCTCAGACAGTACTATTTTATTACCAATTAAAGTACAGAGGGAAAAAGTGAAGGGATACTTAAATAAATTTAACTTCTATTTATTCTGAAATCAAACTCTTCAGAAAAGAATTGAAATGTGTGAAAAAGAACTTACATGCAAGATTCAACAGAACAATTCAAAAGATTTTGAATGAAGCCCATTTCAAAAGAAAAACTTTTTTTCTATCATTTTTATTACACACATGAAAATGTAGTATTTCTCTGAAAAAGTAGACATGAAAACAAAAAGAGGTTTATGTGTTTGCATCTATAACTTGGAGGAAATGATGAAAGAGCCCAGATGATTCTCCTTAAATGTCCTTATCTTATTCCTGAACTACTGTCAACTCCTTGTAAATCTGTGCTGGATAGACTTTTTTAATAGAACTAAGGACTGATTTATTTTTGTATGGGAGAGGATTTTGATAAATTTCCAATTTGTTTATTCTACATTTAGGCAACAAAATGAAGAACAGCGGAAAGCTATGAGGACCAGAAGACACAGATGGTTAGGAAACAAGAAAGATTTTCACTTTGACAAGGCAGCTAATGCTGTCAATGGTAGCTGGCAAGAGGATGTAGCATTCATTGAGAAAATTACAGTGGAAAGAGCAGCTGGTTTATAAAGCAATTAAAGCAATTTTGTAGAGAGTTTCAGCTTCCTTGTCACAGGAAAATATTTTCTAGCCTACAAGCACTGTATTTTCCATATCAGGTGCAACCTTTAATGTCTTAAATTTACTTTTAATGTAAGTTTTGGACCAAATAAATAAAAGATTAAAAAATTACATCATGTAAGTGTGAAAATATAGATCCTTTACACCGAAAACATTCAGACAGAGGTGCTACTATTTCCAGTGCTGCATGAGTAAATACATTTTATGATATATGTAACTTATGGGCTTATTTAAAATTTGTATGAAAATATAATTTCTACATTTCTATTTTATGAAAACTATTTGTATCTAACATTGAAAAATTTTGGAAATAATAAATCCAGTTGAATGCTTGACCTTTCTGTATGAAAATCCATCTTCTAAGAAGAAGAAGACAAAAGCAAGCTGTTGTCTCTAATGTGAAAAATATCAAAAGCTAGCTTGCTACTCTGCAGTGGTACAAAGACATGATCTGATCTAAAACCGTGATTTCCAACTAAAAACCATTTCTCATTTCTCAGTTTTCTTGACATTATTTGCTGCTGCCACTCCTCTGTGTGCTCCATGTCACTGTATTGTTCCTCTGCAGTAAATGACCTACAGCACTCCCAGAAAAACAGGAGATGTGGCACAAGAAAGCAGCGCTGAGGGAATGTCTGTGGTTTATATTTATACACAAACTGAGCTGTAAGACAAAGGACAAGATCATACTGCTGAAGCTGGAAAAGGGAATTGAAATTTCTCTTCCTAAAACTCCATTCATAAGGTGGGGGTTGATGAAACTCAAGGTTTATAGAGTAGAAATTGAACTCAAGATTTATAGATTGGGAGTAGCCAGAAGATACAGAGGAGATAAATAACCATTAAGCAACACCACCCCCTGGAGGGATCACAAACACCTGGTCTGGGAAAAGATTGATAAGAGGACCAAATTAGCATGAAAGGTGAAGGGATAACAAATAAGAGATCATATACTAAGAACTGTATCATTTAAGATCCATGAACAAGAATTTCTTTGGGTTTTATCTGTATAAATATAGGAAAAATGGGAAAATTTTCACTGCCCAGGCATGTGTCTATGAAAGAATTTCTATTGCACATCCTGGCCAGAATAAAGTAATGCCTAAACTCCCTAACACTGAAAAGATATTGTTGGTGAGTATTTTCCCTGCAGTTGTAGGGAATCACACAGAATGTGCAGGACAAGCAGGGCATCAGGCCGAGACCACATGGGGTTAGAAAAGCAGGATCCTGCTTGACCTGCCTGATCTTTCGTGGCAAAGTGATCTGCTTAGGGGATCAGGATTGTCTCAAACAAAATCTTAAACATAAAATTTTTATGAGGTGTTAATACTAGTGTTAACTAAACCAATTCCCATTTCAGTGTACTTCAGCTCTAACAATTAGGAGAATATGTTACAAGAATGCCGATTCTTGGAAAGGGCACATATTTAGATTTAATTAGCTATGAGAAAATTTCTAACTTTGACACTAGGGATAGGAAAAAACTGTCAAAGGTGAAAAGCTACTGCACTGTTAATAATTCTATGAAGATTTTCAAATTCTATCATTTGAACAGAATTGTAATGCACCTACAGTCTTGGAGGAAAACTTTAGATATAGAAAGTGAATTAAAATATATAACCTGTGATGGTCTAAATGACACCAAACACTGAGACCAAAAAAATTTTAGAAAGTAATTTTCCATTAAAGAGGAAGCATTTGGTAATATGTAAATGACATTGATGGTTTGTGAGACTGAAATATTAATGGTTAATGGTTCAAACAATTGGCCATTTGCAAAAGCTGTGTGTGCTTTGCTGAAGATGTGAGAGGTAACAGCCTAAGTGCATAGGGCTGAGCACCTGAGGATGGCAAATAAGTCATCCTTTGTTAAGCTACAAGCCAGATTTTGGGCCAGAGAAGGAAAGAGGTCAATAAGAAGTAGATCCTGAGGAGGAGTGGTGCTTTTTACCATGCTAATGTCTTTCCTCACACAACTGGTTCAGGTGTGAAAACTCCTCTAAGGGAGACATTGAGGCATTCACATGTAAAGCTGAAGGGATTCATCCTGTCTGATGGGGTGTAACTAGATCAGCTAAGCTGATGTGAAGCAGCTGTCATATCTTAGAAGGTGTCATAAACCATCAAAGACTCCTAAAGTGTCCCCAGACTCATTTCTGGGGCCATCTGCCCTGTACATGATCCACAGTCTGATGGAATTCATCCACCAGTGTTGTATCAGACAGTGTAAAACACCCCTCACAGTGGAGTTACCTGGGCATTCCCACGCAGCCTGAGCATATATTAACCCATTATATGATTTGTTTTATGGGCTCTTCCTCACTCCTGAGGGATCAAGACAATCACTTTGGCTAAGGACATCTACAATCAAACCTTGCTGCTTTATCCATGGGTGATAATATCTTTCCACTGTTATCCTTTCTTTTTCTTTCTTTCTTCTCCTAACTTCTGAAAATATATTGCAAGCCTGATGAAAAAGTTCCAGTCAATGCCTCAGTGAGTGGATAATTGTGTCTGGATAAATTAAAGTTGGCTATGTTAAAGTCTGTCAAGTGCTCTACTTTCTCTGGATGTTGTTTTAAAATTTGCCACGTACCTTATTTTACCTTAATGTTGGGAAGTCATAAGTAAAATTTTGTTATTGAACTTCCTGAGAATGTTTCCTCTGTGGACTGCCCAGAGTGAATTAAAGTACTTCCTCCTAATCCCACTGAGCAGAAGAAGACATAATGTGGTTTTAGAAAGATTAGATATAGAAAAACCCAGACAAGGTCTAGCATACGTTTATTGATGGTTCACCATCTAAAATACACACGAAACATCAAAGACACCAAAATATAGCTAAGATGTCCTCCAAATCCACAGATATCAGCAAGAACAACAAGGGTACAAAGGCTTCAAAGCTTCACAGGTGTGCATTGGATGAAAGAAAATTAATCAGCCTTCACATATATTTTGATCTACATCTCTGAGTTTAAAATACATCCTTCTATAAGGTAGAATTGAAAGAAATGTACATGGATATAAATTACTTGACATTTTCTCAGTAAATAACTGAAAAGGTATTTTACACAAATGTGTTGTTTTGTTGTTTTTTTTCTTTTTGTAATTATATATATGTATGGGGGAATCCATAACATTAAATAGTCTCAATTCTATATTTCTACCCATGTGTGGTGGTTGACATTAAACCACCTGTAGATATTTTAAAACTGAATTATTCTTTGAATTTTCCTTGGTTAGTAGAAGTGTGTTTAAAATACTTGTTATTGCTTTGTTGTACACACAACCCCAATACTTGTTTCTTTTTTATTTTTTTTTCCTAGATACCAGTTCAGTTGTATGTCAACTATTGTACTTTATTTGCCAATTTGGTTAGCGTATGGTTCTTGTCACCCTACAACAGGCATTACTGAAGTCTGATTAAACTAATTAATTCCAAAAGAGCTTGGAATTCATCTAGGATACTGCTCAGTAGGGATTGTAGGTTGTATGAAAGCAGATATCTGGGGACAAGCCTTCCTACTTGCTTTCTAGTCTGGCCTTTCTTCTTCCTTCTCTTTCCCAGTGGTCAGCTGCTTGCTGTGCAGCTGGCTTCCTTACATGAACATAGATATTTTTCAAGTGGTTTGCACAGCATATGTTTTCAGCTGAGGTTTCCAAGAAATTTTGCCTGAAAAATTAGAACAATTCACTTGGGACTTCTGTCAGTTCCAGAAAAAAACCCGAAACATAACAAAAAAATCCAGGAGAAATTATTTTCATTAGGAGATCATAAAAATTTGTCATGACAAAAAATTTGAAGGCTGATGTTTTGGGTGTTGGGGTGCGCTATCCCAATGGAAGAAACTGTACAGATCAAAATGTAGAAATGTATTTTACAACAGATTTATGTTAACTACTTATTATGTTCAACATAAAAATTGATTTTTTTTTACATGTGTAGAAGCAATAGTAATGAAAGAACATTGATAATGTGCATTTTGCACCGTTAGCTTTTGCTGGTATTTTCTGTCTGTAAATTGACTAGATAGATCACCCTCAGAGAACTTTCTGAGTTCCATTATGATATTATTCCCAATGAAAGAGACATTTTTAATCTCTTTGATCCAGAATTCAGAAAAGACAATAGAAATCTCAGCACAGCAGCACTTTCCATACAGGAAAAGGTGACATACTGCACACATGCTTTTTCAAAAGGTCAAATCTGTCTGTCATAATTTTCATAAAATGGCACAGGCAAGGATAAAAATATGCAGATATTTAATTATGTTTTAGTAGATTATTTTCTTCTTTAATAATACAATTCTCTTTTTGCTATTTGTTTAATACTTCTTCAAGATTTTCAGATAAATTAGATAATTACAGACTAAATGGAGCAAATCAGTATGACATTTTTCATCTCATAATATGATATTAGTAGTTTCCTTTAGATTATGATTCTGATTAGCTTCCTTTTGAGTTGCAGCTAAGCAAACACTAATTACTGCTGATTTTTAATAATTACAAAATTAAATTTCCAAGTGAGGGTTTTGTAAATACCCTGCTCAGAAAAAAAGTTCTGAGTTTTTCTTATGAGTTTAGTGAATATACAGTTTGGTTTGTTGTTCCTAGAAGAACAATGTTCATTTAAATAAACATTATTATGAATTGCACCACATTTTTGGATCCCTGACGAGCTATTCATGTTTGAGTGACATTAAGATATGATAGAAATAAATAAAGACACCCCATGGTAGTTACTAGGATACAATATCCTGAAACTGTGAGCTGTCATTTCTGCTTGTTCTAAATAATTAAACATCAGGTCTTTGTCTGATATATACACAAATCAAGGACAGACTTGAAAGAACATCATTGAATAACATATCATCAAATAAATCTTAAGGAAAATTAATATTTTATATAATTTAATATCCTAAACAGTAGCTAGCTGTTGAATAATGCTGTGGATATTTTCTTAACATTCTTCTTATGCTGTATTACCTCACCTAAGTTAACTGTGTTTCCCATGCTCACTAGCATACTAGCATTCCGTCTGCCCTGTGTAGACACTGGGACAAAAGCAAATGTTCCTTTTTTCCTACCTTAAATGACCCTCTGGGGTGACAGTTTGATCAATAATTTTCTCTTTAGATCCCCTTTTCAAAAAACTCAAGGGACTGTTAAACCTACTTTTTTTTTTCAATCAAATCCCTGTGGATTGAGATAGTTCTCATCTGCTGTTTCATTGCTTTTGGAGTTTTATATTTCCTTTAAAACTTCCTTTTTATTCTGCTGCACATTTAATCAAATGCAGCTAAAATAACAAAGCAGACCTGATTAATTTATTGTTGCCACACAAGAACTGGAAACAGCCTCTAGGCAATGCATTTTTATCTCTTATGGGTAATAAAGCATTCATACAGAGTTGTATTTATTTAACCTCACACATGTTGTTGAGCAATCTTATTTACAGTATGCACAGTTCATTTTCTGAGACACCACAGAGCAAGTACACTTCAAGGTACTACAGAAGAGTTTAGCCATGTGACTCCCATAAAAATAAGTTAGAGTTTTGTGGCTATCCATGAAAACTTTTAAGATCATGCCTTTGTTTGATCAGTTACTGCAAAAAATTCATCACTGAGATAAGGAATAAGATTCTGACCTATTTAGTTGTAAATTTTATGGTCTGATTTGTTGGTTTATTGAAACTGATTTATTGGAAAACTGATCTGGGAAAAAACTATTCCTTTAAAATAGTAAGTTGGAGTGTTGAATGGTAAATGCTAGTTTTTATTTATTACTTCCTTAAGTAAGAAAGCAAACTTTTTAGTTGCAATATTTCTTGTAACTGGATAAGAGATTATAATGATATAATCCAAGTCTGTCCTCAATTTTCCAGAAGTCCTTTCCTTTTAGGTCATACCCTCAAGCAGAGAAGAATCCAAGATACCATTCTGAGATGTGGCTATTAATGTCTAAAAAAAACAACCAATCTGAGCTTTTCTCAAATTAAAATCATAGCATTGGTTTCCTTCTATGTAGTTCCCTATTTGACTAATACTCACCTTTTTCAATAGTGAAAAGTAACCATTTAATGTGGCATGAAGTAATAATTTTCCTGTACTAAATCTAGTAGACTATTTTCCCTTTCCCTCTAAATTTATTCAAATGTCATCCTTGTGAAATCTTACTTATTTATATCTTTGCCCATCACCTAAGGTAAGACTAATGTTCTTCTATGGAATCTCAGCTAATAGAGATTAGAACCAGATTCATTAATATCAGACTGTTAGCTTTAGATATTTCAAAATCCTCCATCAGAGCATTTTGTTCTCTCTAGTACAATTAGACACTGACACACAGGTACTTACACCTGTATTCAATGTCTGAGTTTAGATTAAATTATTTTCTTTAAAAAACCCAAACAAACCAAAAACCAAAAAGAGCAATAGTTTCCTCTCCCTGTAGAATCCAAAGTTAATTTGAAAATATTGGAGGAAGAGCACCCACTTTCTCAGTTTTTCTTTGGAAAAAAGCAATCTGATATGTCACATAGCTTACAGCCCAAAATCCCAGAATTGCTCCAAAACAAGGCAAGTTGCATGAGAACATGCTTCACGGAACAAGAAGCATTATTGTAGCAATAAGCAAAATTAATGCAGAGTTTTACAAGGTTTTCAGTCTCTCTCCTGGTGAAAAAAATAAAGGTCCATTGATACTTAAATCAACATTTCTTACAAATGCTGGAATAGTGTTTGCAGCCTCAGCATCAGACAGGATTACATCTACATCTCTTAATGATAATAAGCGGGGAAACCTGAGGCTGAAAGTATATTTACTTTTCGTGAATGAACAAGGAGGAAAAATGAATTGTTTTGATCCCTTCTGACAAACATAACCATAAAAGAGGACTATATAACAACTAGAGAAACAAGCAGAAGTGTCTGACTGAAACTGAGAAGCTCAGGTTCTCTGAGACAAGGTTCAGCACCCAAAGTCAGGGGAACTCTGCAGAAAGGAGAGATCTATTAAAAAGCAGAAAATGGTCAATTGGAGACTAATTGCAGCAATATCCCTCCAAGTGTGGGTCATTGGACACAACTATAAGTGAAAGTGCCATGTATTTTTTTGGGTAATTGTTCCCAAAGGGAACACTGGGGAGGTAGAAATTTGAAAGTGGAATGAAAAATGGACAGGAGGAGGATCACAATTGCTTTCCTGATACAAGGATGAAATTTTTTCCCTTCTCTTTTTTTTATTTTCTTTCTATTCATTTAAATTTTATTCTTATGTTACCAGGATGCAAATATGCAATATTTCTTGAGCTATATATGGACTTATAATTTTAAAGGTGAATGATTTGTACTTTGCTGTTTTTCTTTTTTTTTCTCTTTTTCCTTTTTTTTTTTAATTTTTTTTTTTTTTTTTTTTTTATTTCTACACAGCTACAGCACAGGCACCTAAGTGGGCCTACCTAGTCAAGAGCTCAAAAATTTTTTATGGAAACAGTTTTATTTGATGGACATTATCATTAAGTCCTCAGAAAATATAGAAACAATTTGCTTTACATATAAAAAAAAAAAAATTAAGACTGAGGTTTTGTTATCTGATCTGTTCTTAATGATAAAGTGAATAGAAGAAGAAATAGTGTCCTATCCATTGACCATGGTTGCTATAACTCCTGTTTATGTACAGTGCTTGTGATACAAACATCAGCATCCAACATTTTTTCCCTAGAATCTAAAAATTAGTTTTAATTTTAGTCATTACCCCTGCTTGGCACAGAAATAATGGGTTGCACTTTTTAAACTACTTTCTCTTCTCTGTAGCAGCGTGTAATTATTAAAACAAATTTTATTAAGGAGTATTTCTCCAAAACAATTGCCCAACCTGCAGTGAGCAGAAAAACAGCACATGCAATATTCTAGCAGTTCTTAGGAATAAATACTGATTTGTAAAATCATCATGGGAAGTGTTGACACTGAGAATTTCTAACTTGCTTACATGGCAAACAGTCAATGGTCTGTAAGTCTGATCTGCAGCAGATAAAGTAAACAAAGAGGGCAATTTAAACCCCACCATATTTCTGCACAACACAGCTTATATAATAGACTTAAAATCGTATTAGCAGAGTTCTGCTCTTTTAGGAAGAGTCTAATGGGAGTACAGTTTTATTGAAGATAAACTTTTAGGGAGGTTAGTGCCTCAGCACTTTCTACTTCAGATGAACTCTTCTCCACATGACAGCTAAGAAAATGATAGGGCAGAGGATGATTTTCAGCAAAGATTATCAATGTGAAATCATGTGGCTGACAAGAGATACTGCAAACGCAATCAAAGTTTTCTCTATGTAAATATCGGAAGTCTTATTCTTAACTCACCTAAAATCATTGGGTTATGAGAAATGCCTTCCTTTCCCATCTCTCTGACCTGCTGCCTATGCCTCTATCCTAAAAGGAAAATATGACTCAGTGGTTCCCTTTGCCACATAGGATGTGTTTGCATTGCTCTGATGCCAGTGGGGCAGATAGACACAGAATACTTTATATACTGGAGAGAGTGCAGGAAACAATATGAAAAACAATGTGAATTATTTAAACCTAAATTCTGGAAGTAAGAAACTTCACAAAAGATTCAATTTCCTCTGATCCCAGGTAAGTCAGTTTGAGAGAATTATGTAATTTGTAGTTGTGGTTACTCCCTGTCACAAGTTATGATGGAATATGCTTGAAGAATGCCAGTTATCCTAAACTGTTTTTCCTCCATTCAACCACAGAATAAATCAGCTCTGCCTTATTTTATAGAGAAATTAAGTGTTAGAAAAGAGAGTCTTTTAAAATGACTCCTTCAATTTTCTTTCTTGCAAAATAATTTTGGTTATTTGTGAAACTTGAACACATCAAGGTGTTCATCGACAACTAACAGCTTTCTTGTGTCTGCACAGAGTTACAGTGCAGTTGCACTGTTGGGGTTGATGGGAGTTCAGTCAAACACATGTTTGAAAGCAGAGGAGAGTGTTCCAGACTTTTAATGTGAAAAACAGCAGAACATGTACCATTTATTCCAGAGTATAAGAAATAGAATCATTTCCCTCCTGTCCCCATTTGCTTGAGAATGTGCAGATGTAAATTACGTCAAAATATGGGGAGAAAAAGGTTGGAGGGAAAGTAGAATTATGAGCATGCAGAATATTTTCAGATAAATGGACACCCAGCTTTTATGATTTTATTTTTAAAGAAAGGAAAGAGGCATTTATTTGAGGCAGAACTAAGAGAGCACCTGGTGAGCAAACTTATTAAAAAAATCTATAATGAAAAAGTCCTTTTAAGTTGGCCAAGGCTTGCAAATCTTGAATGAAACAGATTGAAGTAAATGGAAACATTTATGTAAAGGGGAACAAATTATTCCACTATCAGCAACACTAGTAAAACAGTAAATCAGATGAAAATAGTTAAGAAGCTCGAATGTCTCAGTCATGATTGGTTGTCTGTGAGGCTTGGGATTACACTGGAAAAGGGAATAAAATGAGAGTTTTAAGTGACAGGTTTTTGGAAAGGATAGGATTGCAGACACCACCAAAAGGAAGCTCTTTTCCAAAGAAAATTCACATTTTCAGGCAAAGCTGCTGTTCTTCATGGAATATCTCCATCCTTGCTAATGGAAACCTGTGGTATTTATAGTCAGTCCTTGTGCTGGTTTATGGGAGTACAGCTCTGTCATTGCCCCCCTCTATGCAGACATTGCACTTAGTGGCCATTCTGTTCCTCTATAAAATCTTGAGGGAGATTTGATCTCTCTGAGTTTTCAGACTTGCAGAAGATTATCCTGTATGTCTCCTAATCCTTTCTTAACCTTCCTCTTCTCTTCAGCAAATGCCAAAGTCCATTGCATCTTTCTTTATTTTGTTCCATCTAATAAAGCAAAAGCCCCCTCAGAGATGTTTAACAGAAGTATTCAATGCTGGTAATCCCTCTGATTTTGTTTATAGTATTTAGTTCTATGAGGCAGTAACTATGCAAAACCTGTCAAGGGCACAGACAAAAGAGTTGTGAGTGAAGGTGGGATAATTGAAGCTTTTTGGTACCCAGCTTAGTCTGACTTCAAAACCAGAACGTCCACCTGCAGATTATGGAAAAAATTCAGTCCATACTGATGCTGAGCTAGAGAATGGAGTCTGATAAAATAAGGTGGGCTGCCTGACACTGTAAATCGTTCACAAGCAAGCCAACAGCTGTAATTCAGCCACTTACAATTCATAGAGTGAACACAGCCTGAATTTAGATTGCAACTTTCCTTCTGCTTGTGCTGGAAAACATCAAGGCCCTTTTTAAAGGGTCGTAGAGTCATGGGACATGCAAGGTATCACTGAGTTGGAAAAGCAGCCTAGGCAGGCTCTACACAGATGTTTGCATGCTTGATGACACATGACCCATTAATAAACCCAGTTTTGCCCTTCACATGTGTCCCAACAGAATCAATGGATAAAAATATGAGCAAGAAAAAGTTTAATGTAAACATTTGGATTCTTTTTCGCATGGCTGTTTTGGAAGATGTGATGCCAGAAAAAGATAACTTTCTCATTTTTCCCTTAACAGACTGTAAAAGCTAGTTTGGAACTCCTGCTCCTATTTCACTTCTTTCACTTCCTACTGTGATTCCCGTGACCCTCTTGGAAACTTTTGTTCATTCCTGATTGTCCTAGAGCTTCCAGTGTCTTTTCTTTTGGTATCAGCTTTCCCAGAGACAGATAAAATGGTTTTCTGAAATCAAGTCTGCCTCACCCACTGCTTTTGGATCTCTTTTTCCATATCAGGATTCTCTTGCCTTTGAACCTTCTGACTGTATAAAAAATTTATTTCTTCATTCACCCGGATCCTTGTACATATTCCCAGTAAGCTGCCTCCCAGCTCCACAGCTTTCATTCACATGTATTTTTTTTATGTTCTTCAGTTATATTTCTTAACTTCTTTTGCTGTTACTCTAACCATCAAATGAAGACATCTTCTTCATACAAAAAATGGCATCTTCCTGCTCTCTACCTTAACCATATTGCAGACATTTATTTTTTTTTTATCCCACTAGAAGTTGTGTAGTATTACTCACCTAAAGAAACGAAGTCTTCAGTAATGACTTAAATGTGGACTGATTTTAGCAAAGGACAGAAAACCCTGCTCATAGCAGAATGACCAGCTCACATGTAGGCATTAATGATACTAGTTGCAATCAGGAGCACCTCTTTAGTCTTGAAATTCAGTTACAGATTCTGTTAAAGGGGAAATGTAGCTCTTCATAAGGACCATATTTTCCATTGTATATTGTAGAAACCTGGTTCTGACAATCCCAGTTGCAAAGCTCAACCAGGTAAATCATATCTTGTAACTAGTGTCACAGAGAAAAGAATCCAGTAGTGTATATTAATTTTCAAACCCCCATGTGCTCTTTGTGCAGTGTGTCATTATGTCAAAAGGTAGTAAATCTTAAAATAATAATGCAGTAGTGGCTATATTAGCAATGCAGCATTCATTTGGCTCCAAATGGATATATGTGCAAAAGGTTATTGTGTTTTGGTCATCATACATGTGATTTTTTGAATTCTGAATATTAAAATAGAAGAGGTAAGTTTCACAATTATTAATTTTTGTATATTTTTTCTGACATGCTTCCCTTTATTTTTGGAAGATAAGTAAATTTTTTTTCTTAGTAGTCAATAGCTGTTGAGGGAAATTATTAACATTTGTAAATGTTGAATTGTTGAATTGTCTTGAAACAAAATTTTGCAAGAACTGGTAGCAGAGCAAATTTTTATAGACTGCAGGAAACATTGTCTAATTTAAAATGAAATCTGCATTTTATCCCTCTTTTGTTTCATTAGCTTCAAATAAATTTCATTCGCCTCTTCCAGACAGCAGCTCTGGGTGTGCTTCTGCCACAGGTGTGTCAGTTCTTTATGTGCCATTAATGTCCCACTAGAATGCCAGCAGTGGGAAACAAGTTAGGGGCAGCTCTTCAGCAATTTGTGACTGCACAAATATTTTGAGTATCAATAAGCCCACTGAGGATAAAACCCTGTGGTATGTGTCAATGTTTTGCTAGTGTGATTTCAAAGATCTGTATCTCATGTGGTTCATTCCATTTTGGAGTAGAATATTTTTACTATTATTTTTATTGTTATTTTTACAGCTGATCTCATAGTATCAAATAGATGGCACAGCAAGGTCAGAACCCACAGCCCAATAGTGTTTCCTTGAGAGACCTAATTTTCCTATAGCAAATTGTCTTTTACAGAGAACAGGATTTTGCTGGAGACAATAAATACAGAACAATAAATGTAGTAAATTATGCACAATGTTTTTATCAGGAGGGACAGCAGAAATTGAATTTACCTTGTTTTAAGCCCTAAAAAGATGACTTGAAGAAGGGCAATGAATTTAGTTATATAATATAGTGTTGTATTATAACACTAGCTTGTTATAATGTTATTGTAATATTGTTACATTGTTATAATGTTATATTAGTTGTATAACATAGTGTTACTGTCCTCTCATTAAGAAACACCCAGTTTGGAGAGAAAAGCTTGTTAGAGTAGTAGAGCTGAGTAAATACGAATTAATTACAAAAAAGAAAATTATTTTGGAAAATATGTTTCAGTTTGATCAGTTTTCCTTCATCTCTGTCACGTGCTCTTTGGTATCGGATGTAAGTCTTTTTTCTCTCATTGTTCTGTTTCTGTATAGACAGTTTGTGCTCAGAAGTTCTAAAGCTTGTTTGATATTTTTTTTTTAAAGATTATTCATAAAAACTGTTGATGACTGGTCACATTATTCAAGTATTTTTTGTATTTTAAGTCTGAAATTTACAATTATTGTTTAATCTATTTGCAAACTACTTTGTTGTCATACTGTCACCAGAAGTGTTCTTTAGATCCAAACCTATGTCTGGCATTGTTTCCTTCCTTCTCAGTTCCATATGAGCTGATTTTTAATTGTTGATTTTAAAGTTTAAGAATGATTCACAGCAGGATGTTCCAGAACCACAAAAGGAGTATAACTGTTGTGTCATAATTTTATTTTCAAATGTTAATTTCTCAGAAATTTTGCATTTTGGGTAATGTTCCTGACTCACAAAGTAGCATGTTTCTATTCCTATGATGCTAAAGGTTCATAAGAAGCACAGCATACATTACAGACACACAGTGATTGTTCAGATTTATCCTTAAGGATTATAAACTCTCTGGCATAGCAATTCTACAGTCATTAGATAGACAAAAGAGATATAGCAAGGAGCTAGTAGACATTACTCAGAACATGACTAGTGCTAAAGGTCCTGAGCGGTGTCAATTACCATTATGATCAGGGATGCAAAAGTGCTAGGATAGCAGAAGTAAAAGGAAAATATTAAGAAGACAAAATTTAGCTTTTTAGTATCTCTTCGGATGAGGTCCACTGGGTTCACAGACAGTTATTAAAATGCCTATCTTTGAAAATTGTAGTACTTCAAGAAATATGTTCTGTATCCTCCAAAATGCAGAAGGGAAAATGTCATGTAGTCATGCTCAGCCCTCTGTTTTTCATCAAAATTCTATATGAATTTCATGTATATTTTATTCTGATGCTCTATTAGTTGCTTATGATGATTCACCACAGAAATGAGTAATTCTAAGATATAAAGAATTTTTTTATTAAGTGTGGTAGTGGTTGCTTTTAAGCTACATTTATCATTTAGACTTTTAACAGGCTAAAATATAAGAAACAGGAATAGAAGATAAACATACAAAATACTTTCTAAAATTTGTTTTATTATATAGAGTCGTTAAAAGGTAATAGTTACCAAACCCTGGCCTTGGAATTAAGCTCACAGATTACATCTTAATAGTACAGTAGGAGAACTGCGTGAAATTCAGTTCCATAATAAGAAATGTAATTTAAAGGGGATTAAGACTGGTGTGATATCCACTCAATGCAAGGAAGGCAAGGAAAAGCAGGCCAAAGGAAA
Organism: Pseudopodoces humilis; assembly: GCF_049639895.1. Classification (NCBI taxonomy): domain Eukaryota; kingdom Metazoa; phylum Chordata; class Aves; order Passeriformes; family Paridae; genus Pseudopodoces; species Pseudopodoces humilis. Next base: position 33,209,802 of record NC_142204.1, on the reverse strand, counting down.
GCTCTCAACTGTTAACTTAAAAACCACACAGCAAGATTCCACTAATACAGAGTGCTTCAGAATATTCTCACATTCACCATCAGGCAATAAAACATACTCTGTCTAATATATCAATCTTTAGTAGAAGGGTCTACCTTCCACTCACAAGGCATTACTTTACCTCATTACCTGGCCTCAACTTCCATTAAAGAAGCATTTCTACACCTGAGCATAATTAAGACTAGGATATAAAATTCCTTTTTCTCCTAAAAGCATTTTTAAGGCATAAAACTGACCGTTTTGAGGAACATACATTTCAATATTTAAACTTGTACTTTATCATCTATCATAGTAGACAAGAATAAAAGTATTTAAAATTAAATAGAAATCATGACTTTCCACCTCATTTTTTTCCAGAGAATGAGTAGATTAGGTGTGGAATATACTTGAAGAGATTCATTCACCCTGGTTCGAGACAGGGCTATCAAGACTTAAAACATTTGCAACAAGCCTGTACATTCTGTAATTGCCATTAAAAAAAATCTATTCTTGTGCTTCTTTTAGAAATATCTTTCTAATATTTGAACCCAGTTTGCTTCAACCCAGGAGGTTTATTATTTTTTGTTGTATTCATAATGAACTCACAGCTAATGAGAATGAGACTATTCATGAGGTAAGAAGTCGTATCAGAAGTGACAAACTAACAATAATTAAATGAGAAGAATCATTTTAGGCTGCATCTGAAGCTATAAACATAGGGATTGTTGTGAAAATAGATATTCTCTAAATTATCTGAATCTCCAGTCTGAAAATCAATTCCAATTGAGGTAGAATGTCACATAGTTGGTTTGGTCTCCAGCAGAGATTTGAGATGTACCCTATAGTTTGCTGCTAGGAAGAAGAAAAGCCCCATGAAATTGAAGTTTCTCATTGTTTATAGTGATGAAATTGATACCTGTTTTTTAAAAATCTTTGACAACCAAATTACTTAGATTTTCCAGACCTACCTGGTCCTGTGAAATTCTCTTTTTCAGCATTCTGAAATACAACTAACTTTAGGACATCTTGGGAAGATTTCAGAGTAAATAAAATTAATCTGATTAAGGATGTTTCTTGCGTTCTTTTGGCTTTTTCTTTGATTGTTATTGTGTGCTGCATGTTAACCATCTCTATTACCCAAAATGGCTTTAGTGTTTTCTTAACATTCTAAGTGACTGACATACTTTCATAATAGGCCACAGGCTTGGAATAGCGTACTTGATTCCAAGTTTTTAGGGATAAGCACAAATAAATTCTAAAGCCACCATATGACACCATGTTTATCTGCAACAGCAAAATGATATTTTATGCATGTATGTCATTGTGGTTTGGCTTGAGACTTAGTTAAGCAATTGGTAAATGTGTCTCTTGGAACTAGTTCCTGGCCTTGAATGCAAATTACTTGTTTCACAAAATTAAGATTTCCTGCTGGGAAATTTGGTAGTTTCAAATGTGCTTTGCCACCTAAATGGCTATCGACTTACACTCAGAGGAGAAGCAAAAGCATCCATTATACAATGCAGCGTACATAATACATGGCAAAGAAGGCCATGTATACCTCTGAAATTAGCAAATTTGAGCAATTCAGGAGGCCAAAATTAGATGAACAGGAGATAAATAGTACTGGTGAATGCTTTACTCTTTAAGAAGTAAATTGTTAGTTTTAGCAAAATTGATACCAAAGATTGCTATAATTTTAACTTTTACTCCTGGGTCCTGCTATCAGATTTAAATGCACTGTAGTATGAATTCCAGAATAAGACCCAAAGATTTGATACCACCTCTTGTGTTACCTTTTTCCCTAGGACTGTTGGCAAATCACTTATCCATCCAAAGGTATGAAAATCATCTTCTTATTCATGCCATGGGGTTTGAGACAACTTACTAAAATTTACTAGCACAGAAAAAGAATATAATATAAAATAATATAGAATATAATATATATATATATAATATCATATAAATGGTGGTTTATAAATGCCTTCCAAAATACAGTTCTTTGAAGGAGATATTTTAAGATTCTCAATTTTTACCAGTTTTGTACTTTAACATTTTATAGATGGGTATGTCAGAGGCTGTAAAAATTGCTTCAGAAAGATTGGTTTGTTATCTGTAAGTATTTACTATATCTGTTATACATTGTGTCATTTAGCTGTCAAACATTCATATAGTGGGAAGGGCATGGATTTTTGCTACATAAAACATGTGCTACATAAAACATGCACATTTAAGAATGTTCTACTAGTTTGAATCTGTTAAAATCAGTTTTTCTTTCCCTGTGCTATATTTGTTGTACCAATATGAAAACTTCTATTCACCACCATAATTGCTGATGGTATGAAACATAGCTTCTTAAAAAGTGTACAATGGAGTATTTTGTTTCAGCATCTGTTATATGTCAGTGCAGAATTTCAAGGGTAGAAGATTGTGTAATCTTTCTTTGCAGAAGGCATCAGTCATGAAGAAGTGAGACAGAGTTAAAGAATTAGCCTTTCTTGGCTCTCACTGAATCTAATTCAGGCATTCATGACCCATTGCCATCATTGTTGTACTTATGCCAGCTGGTTCTGATTATTAATAAAAGCAGCTTTGCATGCTGAACATATAACAATAAACTATTGTCATACGAAGGAAGCTCTTTTGCTTCTCAGGGGTATAAATATCCATATAATAAAAATAAGGTGGCTTCAACTTCACATGTTGCAGAGAACAAATAATAGCTCATCAAGCGTACTACAAATGGAACTTGGATATGGAAGGTACCCTTACCAGGACCGGTGTGATTTTCTTCCCCTTTTTTGAAGTGAGACATGGGAGGGGTAAAAATTTTACAGTCCTTACTCTTCTCAAATGAGCTAATTCCAAGAACAGACACTTTTGAACAGTTTAGGAAAAAATTTTGTCACACTATACGTTCTTACCCTGTCCTAATGTCAGATACGATGAGTTATATTTCCCATCACCTCCTCATTGATTTTAAACCAGACACCATGAAAATCCTGGATTCCTAGCAAATAATAAACTCTTTTAATATTTCCATCAGGGAATAATAAAATCAAGTATGTATAAAAACATCCCCTTTAGCATATGAAAGCATAGAAGCATGTGAACTTATACAATAACCAGTAGATACCTCATTTTGAGTACATTCACATATTGTCACAACAATGTATGCCAAATAAAACTCTCATGAAGCCTGGAACTCCATAAGACAGTGTAATAAAATCTAGGATACAACTTCCTGAATTGGGGTCAAAATCATCATGTTCTACTTGGAATTGTTCTGGAAGAGTAAAATCCCTAGAAAAGATAACTAGATATCTAAAGAAATAGTTGAAGTAAAAAGAAACTTTATCTGGCATATGGCACTTGGCATTTGGCACCTGCAAGACATAGGTAGAGGTGCAAGTTTTCTAAACCTGAAAAGTAGGGGAAAATATACAAAGACTTTGCAGTATACTGAAATAACATTAACAATCCATTTAGCAAAGTGCATGTTCAGTTTCTCATATTTCTGTAGTATGTTTGGCTGCACAAAATTTTGGCTGTTTTTATAGAATTCATAACTGAAACAGAGGTTTATTAAATGTCACAGAAAATAAAAAAATCTAATTATTGTTAATGTGGTATTGGTAATTTATGTCAACATTACTGTAAAAACTGCAAAGTGATCCAGTATTTGGTCATAGTTCTGACACCAATTTTTTCCACAGAGTGAATTAATCCTATGAATTTATAGCCAAGATGAACACAACATAAGCCAGAGGAAGAAGTGAATGAAGGAAACATAAAGCTCACTTGTGTATTCCCATGACTGTATGGTGTTCCCTGGGCTGACCATTTCATCTGGAATTAGGGTGTCTATATGATCAGCAACACATCAGACCATCAGCTCGTCTCTAACCTTTATCTGAATCTTCCAGGCAAGAGTCCCAGAGCCCAGAAATTGAAATCTCTTTACCTAAGCTTCACTTCCCACCAAAAGATCCTTTTTATTACTTTGAGCTTATCAGATTTCTGTGGCCAGGAGGAACCATCCTAATGATCTTGTTGGCCCTGGAGACTATATAGTTTCATTCACTGACTCCTATAACAGCCCACGGATTTTATGTTTGAACTAGAGCATTTCAAAGACAATAGTGTTGATTGAGACTCAAAATAATATGAACTCATAGACAGAAGAGGAATCAAAGACTGAACTATGGATAGCTATAACTGAGTCCTTGGTAACCCTTCCCAATAGATGGTTTCATGAATTTCCTCTCTGCACCCTTTAAGACAGAAGAGCAATATGTGGCTCCTTTCCCACAGTAATTTGAATGTCCATAATAACAGTGTGCTAACAGTAACAGCACTTAGGTCAACTTTATCCACAGGTTATTAACTTCCAGAATATTTTGCTCAGACTATCAGGTTGTTGTTGCTCAGGCAGTAAGCACACTCCTCAAACTTATCAGGTAGATAATTTTAAAGCAGGATTGTCATTATGTGCCTCATGTCACAGGGGTAACAGGCAAGCAGGAGCCATAAATACACTTACAGACAGTTTTGCAAGGTTCAGCACATCACTCCTCTTGTCTTCTCAACCAACCAGCTTTGAGTCCAGTCCCAGGAAGCATCTGCATAAGCAGTTTGGTGACAAACTGGATAATTCCTGTTGGAATTACAGGGCTTGCTAGCAGAAGCAGCTCACTGTACAGCAACTTTGCCATGGGTATGCCCTAGTGTCACTCTAGTGTAAAATCCTACTGCACATCCCCTTCCTGATTGCAACATCTGGGAAGGGAAGGGAAGGTGCGGGAAGGGAAGGGAAGGTGCGGGAAGGGAAGGTGCGGGGAGGGGAGGGGAGGGAAGGTGCGGGGAGGGGAGGGTAGGGGAGGGGAGGGGGGGGGAGGGGGGGGGAAGGGAGGGGAGGGGAGGGGAGGGGGGGGGGGGGGAGGGGGGGGGGGGGGAGGGGAAGGGAGGGGAAGGGAGGGGAAGGGAAGGGAAGGGAAGGGAAGGGAAGGGAAGGGAAGGGAAGGGAAGGGAAGGGAAGGGAAGGGAAGGGAAGGGAAGGGAAGGGAAGGGAAGGGAAGGGAAGGGAAGGGAAGGGAAGGGAAGGGAAGGGAAGGGAAGGGAAAGGAAGGGAAGGGAAGGGAAGGGAAGGGAAGGGAAGGGAAGGGAAGGGAAGGGAAGGGAAGGGAAGGGAAGGGAAGGGAAGGGAAGGGAAGGGAAGGGAAGGGAAGGGAAGGGAAACTAAGACTAATGCTGGAACATATCATGATTGCAGCACACAGATTACTCTCTTATCATTTGCAGGATGAATAGGGAGCTATTATGTTTGGCATTAGAAAGGAGAACTATTTCACTGTCCGATACTTCCTGGATATGTTTTTCTAGTCTAGGACATAAGCCCTTCACTCATTGCTCTCCTGTATTACTGACACTAGTATTAAAATTATTCCCTCCTTACATCATTGCTAGAAGGCAATTTTGAGGAGTGGGAGAACTTTCTCAGACACATTGCTTCCTTTCTGAAAAATGTGATAAATGTGGTATTTCTCTTTCCCTTACCAAAGACAGGTCATATTTCAAGCATATTCTATAAGTCAAAAAAGAAGAAAAAGGAAAATTAAAAGGAAAGGGAAAGGGGAAAAAAAAGAAAGGAAAAGCAATGAAAAAATCAGCTGTGGATACAGTTACTCTTGTAAAATTTAAGAAAACTTCTACCACCAGAGATACAAGGCATTCCTCAGGCAAAACTTCCTCAGAGACATAAGAGTTTTGCCTTTTGTTTTCTTCCCTCTCTTTTTCCTTTCTATTTTCTTGATAGAGAGTAAATTATATATTGCTAATTTAATATAAAAGTGAATAATTACAGCATTTAGCCTTTGATTTTCTAACTTAAATTGCCAGTTTTAGCCCTTGTTTTTGGTTTTTTTTTTTGAAAGAAAAAGACACATCCTCATAGGGAAATAAAGATAAAATAGTATGAGAAAGGGCAGCATAGGCTTTAACATTCCATTTGCACATGCATCACATGAACTGCATATATAACACTCCTGATGCTGCCAATGAGAATTTTAAAGTGGATTTGCAGGTTACTAAGTGTCTGGCCTCACCTTCAAGACTCACAACCGCAGTGAGGTCAGTAAAAATGGTGCCACGGGATTTAATTCTATCTCACTTTCTTTTGATAAAACCACTGAATCTGCTCATCATGGGAAAAGAAACCAACCTAGAAACTCCAGACAGAACTTTTAAGATGGCTATTGTTAGGTTTGTGGCAGAGAGAGGTATGAAGGATTTATATGTGTCCCTGTGCTAGGAGGTGTAGGAAGTCTCTATTCAAAGATCTTGCTTAGGCTCCTCTGCTGTTTTGTCTTGACCAAGACACAGCAGAAATGTCTTAAGTGTACTTAAGCATAACTGCTACTCTAAGTAATAGAGCAGGGTATTGGGCCAAGAAGTGAGAGACCTAATTTCCAATTTCATCTTCAGAATCTCACACAAGTCAAGACTGCCTTGCCCATGGGACTGCAACCTGTGCCTTCTACAGTGCACTAAAAAGAGCAGGCATCAGCAGAAGAGCAAATAAAGAAGGAAACTTTGTGGCTAAACCACTAATTGCAGAGTATGAGCTCCTACTTCCAAAATTGCTTTCTTTTTAATGAATGTTTATGTGGAAGAAGGACTTCCAAGGAGTAGGAACTGAAACCTCAGATGCTCCCCATCTCCATTTGAATGCAATGAGGGAGTCCTTTCCCAAATTCCTCTACCCCTATCAGTATTTTATTCCCAGCTCTGCACTGGCCACCCTTTAACCAACAGCAGAATGCTTTTACTCCCAGCCCACTCAAACACAGCATCTTCACAGCATGATTCTTGAGGAGAGTCATGTGGAAGTCCCTAGGAGGTTCCTCCTGATGCACCACAGATCAATTCAATGCCCTCAGCATGTGTGTTTCAGTGTACTTACTGTATCATAACCTGCAGAAGAGTAAAGCATGGAGAAGACTAGTTTTCTGAGTGAGGTAATGGCTTTAAACAGTCAACTAGGCATTTCTAGAAATCATGTCTTCTTGAAAAAAAGGAGATTTTAAATGGCTTTTTAGTCAGTTCAGTGAAAGTATTTCATTGCCTTAAATTTCAATGTCTTTAGAAGTTGCTGGCTTAAAAATTTGAAAAATAGATTTAGATAAAAGAAGCAGGACCAACTTTCCTCCAAATACGTTCAAATAACACATAACCTCTGACAAGCTAGGAGAGTTTAACTGTATTTTTTGTCTTCCTTTCCTTTCCTTTCCTTTCCTTTCCTTTCCTTTCCTTTCCTTTCCTTTCCTTTCCTTTCCTTTCCTTTCCTTTCCTTTCCTTTCCTTTCCTTTCCTTTCCTTTCCTTTCCTTTCCTTTCCTTTGCTTTCCTTTCCTTTCCTTTCCTTTCCTTTCCTTTCCTTTCCTTTCCTTTCCTTTCCTTTCCTTTCCTTTCCTTTCCTTTCCTTTCCTTTCCTTTCCTTTCCTTTCCTTTCCTTTCCTTTCCTTTCCTTTCCTTTCCTTTCCTTTCCTTTCCTTTCCTTGCCGTTCCTTTCCTTTCCTTTCCTTTCTTTCCTTTCCTTTCCTTTCCTTTTCCTTTCCTTTCCTTTCCTTTCCTTTCCTTTCCTTTCCTTTCCTTTCCTTTCCTTTCCTTTCCTTTCCTTTCCTTTCCTTTCCTTTCCTTTCCTTTCCTTTCCTTCCTTTCCTTTCTTTCCTTTCCTTTCTTTCCTTTCCTTTCCTTTCCTTTCTTTCCTTTCCTTTCCTTTCTTTCCTTTCTTTCCTTTCCTTTCCTTTCCTTTCCTTTCCTTTCCTTTCCTTTCCTTTCCTTTCCTTTCCTTTCCTTTCCTTTCCTTTCCTTTCCTTTCCTTTCCTTTCCTTTCCTTTCCTTTCCTTTCCTTTCCTTTCCTTTCCTTTCCTTTCCTTTCCTTTCCTTCTCAAAGTCTTTATTAAAAGATTACATGTTGCACTATCAATATTATTAAAATATCTTCATATTTTAAGCCAAAAGCCAAAAATTTCATTATAAATTACAGAACCCTCAAATAGAGACTGTAGATTATATATGCATGCTTTTTTAAAAAAGAATTTTGATTCATGTAACAATCTTTTTTGTCATTTTCATGGTTTAAATAGTTACTCTAAACAAGCAACAAAAAAGCAACATACAGGGCAGCTGAATATCCTATATTCTACATAAAAATGGTGTCCTTTTATTGCCTACTTTTTTATCATGTAATGCAACTGTGGCACAGGATATCTCTCATCAAGACAAAGTAACAACTCAGAGAAAAGGTTGTGTTGTATTGTCTCAAGTTTATCTCCAGGAAGTGTCTTTGAAACCTTTGGGATTGAGCTAAACAGAAAGACACAGCTAACACAACTGATTAATCTGAACAGAAACACAAATGTTCTATTTGTTTTAGCAATCTCTCACTGATGTTCAGAGGGTCTATAAGGCTTGGTTTGAGTCAAAGGCCACTGAAATCATGTCAAGACTTTCATCAGCTCTGACTTTCAAAAGAGGCTTGTTTTGAAATCAAGTGGAGAACTAGAGTATGACAAACAATAGATAAGATACAGGAGGTGCATCCAGAGCTCTTTCTAGTAACACAAGAACAAAACATGTTAAATTGAGAGACATCTTAAAGTAATTTTAAAATACGTCTCATTAATTTAGAGAACTGATTAGTTAAGGTTCCTTGAAGCCAAGAGGTACTATTCAAAAAGAAAAGGAAAACCAATTTTTTTAAAAAAATAAATAGTTGTATGAAGTAAACCCCTAAGGAGGTAGTGATAGTTAATTTCTGCTTCTCCTCTAAATCTTCTTTTGCTCTTGGTGGTGGTTTATTTTCAAAGAGAATGAAAAGAGAGACTAAGAATTTGAGAGTGATTATGAATCCAGAAAATATGGAGAATAAAATGGAATCTGTGCCAGAATATCACTTAAGACAGGGCTGAGGTGAGAGTCAAATACAGCACCTTTATAGTGATAAAGTTCATTTGAATATAACAAACAAACAAATGTATGCAAAAATGGAAGACCCAACGTTAAAAACCTCATGGATCTGAATTCAGAACATTGGAGGGTTAAAGAAAGAAATACCTTCAAAAAATTAAAATTTGAACCAAAAAATGTCTCATAGGAAACAAGGAAAATATGTATTTTCCCAGAGGGGGCACAGACAAATAACTGAGAATTCCCACATATATAGAGTAAATAAAGGAAAAATATAGAGGAACCTAAACTCTAAATTTTCATACAGAAATGAACACATTGAAAGGGTTTGTTGAACAAGGCTTTTTCCCTTGTATATTACACTGACGGGTTTTTTGAAGTGACACAGCTGACTATGTATCTTTCAAGTTCTGCTGACACAGCTTGTATTCTCAAGATTTCCAGCCCAGAAAAAAGCTTATTTGGAAAAAAACTCTTAGATATTTTGAAAACCCCCAAGGGTTTGCCTGTAAGAATGTAATTCAAAAAATCTCAGGCTTGACTGCCTGATTTAAAAAAAAAAAAAACAAAAAAACAAAAGCAAGCACAAAACAAAACCAAAAAACCTACCACAGTTTTTACTTGTTGCAAAAATGCTTAGGTACAGACATTTTTCATAGGTTCAAGACAGTACAAGTTTATAGGAAGGCTGGGGTTTTCACCCATCTGTAAAATGTCAGTTCTAGGGAGGATTAACCTGTGGATGTCTTGGTTTTGACACCATATCTCTATTTTTTATCAAACATACCACGAAAGGTGTTATCCCATGCAGTCCGTATTGCTTTGACTGAAGACATCCAGTGTAAATGTTTGAAGCTTGAGCAAAAATACTTGAGCAAGTACTCTTAGAACACCTTGAAAAACTGATTCAAGAATAATTTCACTATTACAGATGACAATTATAGCCCTCTCAAAGTGCAAACAAAAACTGTATTGCAGGAGATGAACAACTGTATTTTAAATCATCAGACATGACTGGCAAGATTATGGCAATTTAGGTTTTCCGACATGAGTGGGAAAATAAATATTTTAATAAACAAGTAGTAATAATAATAATAATAATAATAATAAAGTAATAATAATAATAAACTTTTTAATAAAAATGTAAACAAGTAAAATACCCACAGAAGTTATTTTTTAAGGTAATTTCAAAAACTGAAACTCCATTTTTTTATTAACAAGTGTGAGCATATTGTTTTCTGGCTATAGTCTTTTTTTAACTGTAAGTATTACCATTAATATTGTATGGAAATTAATACTGATATTTTTCCAAAGCTAAAATGTCCCAGCAGGTAATAAAATCCAAATTTAAATCATAAGTTATATAAACATTTTTTTAATCAAATGCATATTTTTCTATTGCTGCTTCATAAAGTTTTTCGTTTTATCTGTCTTTTCTTCCTGAGAACAGTGCAGCATAAGCTAATTTACTGATTGCTGTACTGGAAATATTTTAAAGAAAAATAAATAACTTGGAGTTTTTTGTGAATTGTCATAACTTATCATCATAGAAATATTGTGCATTTTACTCAAAGTAAAAGACAAAAAATGCTAAAAGTAAATACTGATTTCTCTGCATAAAGTTATGGGAAGAGTGGGAAGTGGGCCAAAAAATGTACCATAGAACAAAATGATTGCATGTAATTTTTTATAATAACTATTACTATAAAAATATTCTAATTAATAAGGAAATAATACATGAAGAACTCCTGGCAAAGCCTCACCCATGCATTTTTTACATGAAAAGGCATGACTCATTTTTAAAAATTCTTCTTACATTAATCATAAGATTTAAAAATTATTGTTATGTAAATAAGAGCTTTGCCTTTCACATACATGATTTAGGAACTTATTTTCTTTTTACAACTATGTATATTTTTTGTTTTGTTGGAATGTGTCCCTGATAATAACAATTCCAGAAGTATAAATTGATAAATTTTGGCATAGTTATTTTCCCGGGCAGGGCTCTCCAATAGTGAAATAGAAACAATGGAGTTTCTCTGCATGCATATGATGGTATGTCTTGATAACACTACTGGTAAATGTGCATCAAAGGAAAGAACATGTCATCCTGGATCTGTTCCAATACACTAAACGATTTCTAGAAGCCACTCTTAAGTCTCTGTTATTTTTGTTGTTAAGTAGAGGTGCCATTTAAAAAGAAATGTCAAGTCCCTTGGGCTGAAAGCAGAAAAGCTATACAATGCCTGTCCTGTTTGTGAACTCTGGTAAAGACCAATTAAGCCTTCCAGCAATACCTTGTATGTTTCCCCAAATGTAAAGGACTTTATTATATCTGAAGTTTTCTTGCTTTTTCTCTTTTCTTTCTTGTTGCCTTCTATAATAATTAGATCTTGGGAGACAGGGCAGGAAGTCCATACTTTCCTTTGGCAATCCTGATTCTCTCCTTGCATTTTTGTGTAGTGGAAACACACTATAGCCTTACCTCAAAAAATTGTATTGGAATATTTATAGATCCTAAAGATAATGTAGCACATCAAATGTTGCTGGTTGCACCAGGGTCAGGGCAGGCTGGGGGATGAACAGATGGAGAGCAGCCCTGGGAGAAGGACTTGGGGTGCAGGTGGGTGAGAGGCTGGACACGAGCCAGCCATGGGCACTCCCAGCCCAGAACACCAAACGTGTCCTGGGCTGCATCCAAAGCAGCGTGGGCAGCAGGGCCAGGGAGGGGATTCTGCCCCTCTGCTCTGCTCAGACCCCACCTGCAGGGCTGCATCAGCTCTGGGGTCCCAGCACAGGAAGGACATGGACCTGCTGGAGAGAGTCCAGAGGAGGGACACCAAGATGATCAGAGGGGTGGAGCACCTCTCCTTTTTGGAAAGCCTGAGAGAATTGTGATTGGTCTGAAAAGAGAGAGAGAGAGTGGGAGTACCTGAAGAATACCATACCTGAAGACACCCTGCAAGAATGGTGGATAGACACTATTTACAAGGGCATGCAGTGACACAGTAAAGGGGAATGGTTCTAAGCTTAAAATGTAGGTTTAGATCAGATATTAGGAAGAAATTCCTGACTGTGAGGATTGCCCCGAGAAGCTGTGGATGCCCTATCCCTGGGAATGTTCAAGCCCATGTCAGTGTTGGTGCTCTGAACAACCTGGTCTAGGGAAAGGTGCTCTGGTCATGGCAGGGAGGTTGGAAGTAGGTGGTGTTGAAGGTCCCTTCCAACCCAAGCCATTCTAAGATTGTGTGACTCTCTGAAACATTGAACAATTGAAGAATTGTCATCTTGAGCTGTGAACTAAGCAGGTTCTGCAAGCTGTATATGAACATTACTTGCAGGTTTCATCTAGAAAACCTTTGTTGGTAAAACAGTGGTTTTAAGAAGAGCTTGCATACAATAGGAGATGGTGTACATTTGGTCAGGTACTCTTTCTTAGGATTTGAGTCAGTTTTGAATGTGTATCTCAGAATGCTAGACAGAGCACAGTGTGCCAGCCTGGGTTAACTTAACTTTCATTTAGGAAGAGGGCTGAACTCCACACAACCACCATGTACAGAACATACGGAAAGAGATACTTTGATGCACGTAAACCTTAAAGTGTAGTAACATAAATTCAGCAGTAGTCTTTAAAATTTAGAAACACCATTGTTTGTGGTTAGGTTTTTTTTTTCTATCAATTTTGCTTTCTGGTTAAATTTGAACTGAAAACCAGAACAGACTCTTCAAGTTTCTCCTTGCATAAAAATACGTTGTACTAGACACCTATCTCTATGGAAAAAAGTTCACTGCATCCTCTATATTCTGCCATCATTATCCCACTGAGTCTTCCTCCCTCAAATATCCCAAATTTTCTTTTTCTTGCCTTGAACCAGTATGTGTAACTCTCTCCTTAAGCTTCACATTCAATCATTCTGTTTTTTCAGTTAGGGGTTGTGAGTTTTTTTTCCATCTGGGTTTTGATGCTTCTTTTTTTCTTTTTTTGGTGGTTTCTTTCTTTTCCCCTGATGACCTTTTCTTACTTTAAGCATTTTGCAATGAAAAAATGAGAACTGTAATTCTGTTGCAGGCCATAGGCACCATGAACTCTCCAGAATAAACAGGGATGAGCACTGTGTAGCGCAGTGCTTGCCAAATTGAAACACAAATCACCTTTTTTTTTTTTTTGAGCACTAAATGCAGCAGAAATGGCAACTTTTCCTTAAAATAACTAATAGGAACTGAATATGATCCACACAATCTTTGACATTTGTAGCAGAAACCAGTTGTTCATGTATAACATAGCTAAATGATGTTTATATACAACTGGATGTCCAAAAATACCTTTGTATTGATACATGCAGACAGATAGAGTGAGGGTGACACATCTGCCAAGTTGGTAAGTATTTACTTTCAGGTTAGACAGTTTGCTGTGAATCCTATTGATGGATTTGAAATACCCAAACTCCATGAGATGAACTCCAGCCCAACAACTTCTTTTGTATGTGAACAAGTGTACTAAGCAAGAAACAGTATGTTGCTTTCCACATTAGTCTCAGTTGTCAATGCTGATAACTTTTAAACACTTCAGTGATCATCAATACAAGAAACTTGGAAGCAGTGTACAATTCACAAATTACAGAAAAAGGAGCACAGTATTCCATCTTATGTAGCTGTATAGGTAAGTATTTCCTCTGCCCATTTTCTCCTTTTATCTCCTAATAAAATCTCAGGAGCAGTCTCCTTAATTGCAAAATTACAGATTTTGTAAAAGTATTTTTGCACTTTACACATAAGTGTTCTACACAGGTGAAGTGTAAAACTCAGAAAACTGGATTTTGAATTAAACACATGAATTTTTCATGTGGATGTACAAAACCTTACTGTGAATACTTTAAGGGTGTGTACAATGCACGCTTTTCACTTATGTGGGTCATAAATAGCAGGCAGAAACTTTTATGAAAACATGTTTTAAGTTGATCAGCAAAAATCCTTAAAATTGTTTCATTGTGCATTGCAGGAATGTGACTCCTGCAATCTCCAAAGAAATGTAAGCAAAGGGAAGATAATCATCAGAAAACCCCAGCAGCCAGGGGTAAAATTGGTGAGCTTGTCCCCTTGTGAAAGAATACATTTTGAAAGTGGCCTTTTCTAAGAGAACGTATTAAACATAGTTTTTCCTTTTTTTGCCTTCGTGTCAATTAAATGGTGACAGTCTCACTGTGATCTTGTTTGATACAGTGACAAAATATGTCTTCTAAAACTTCTTAAGATTCCTCAAAAAAATTATCTACAAGTTCTGATGGGAATTGCATGCGTTCAATCATCTAAATTGTGTAAACGCTCGCTCACACCAGAGCATGTGCATAACTTAATCCATGTTAAAAATGTGAGAATAGAGATTAGGAGTTCCTCATAATGTGAGGATCTGGTTATATGCTCTTAAATTCCAATTCTAACAGTTCAAGGGGTTTTTATTCTTTGTTTTGCTGTGTTTTTTCCTTTTGGAAGTCCCTTGAGCAATTCCAAAAAGTTAGTCTGTAAGCTGTTAGTGTTACAGCGTTCAAGCCTCAGTTTATAAAACAGCACCTCCTGTTTTCTTGTGTTGAGTAAGATGAGAGGCCACAATCTTGTCAGGCTTTGATTCCCAGTTGTATCTTTGGAACATCTCGTTGCAAGTTGAATAGCTGATTCTGCAGTGCCACTGGTAGTGAGTGGGGACTTGCAATCGAAATACAGCATCTGAAACACTGCTATACAACAGAGTGGAAGGAAAGGAAGCAATCTGTAAGTCTTTAAAGCAATTGGTTATCGCTTACGTGTCTTGAAGAGATACTAAAATAAATTAAACTATTTTCAGACAAACACAGTGAAGATAAATGCACTTAAAGTAAAAGCAGTAGATCAGGCCATGTATTTATCCTGTGAAACTCAACAATCTGCAAATGCATTCATTTGAGTAAACAGCTTTATATGCAGCCAGCCTCATAAGTAAATACATAGAGACTTCAGCTTTAGGGTTTTAAATAAACATTTTAAGGTAATGCATTTTTGATTACTATTTGTTAGGAAAAAATGAAATGGGAGAACATTTGAAAATATAAGGAATTGTGGGCTAAGCAAGATTAAACCCTGAATTCAGTTTTAATATAATAGAAACAATATAATCCAGAGATGAATATGCCTAAGTGCAAGAATAAAAAACCTTAGAAGAATAAAAAATATATTTTTTAAAAAATTAATAAGATTTTAATAAAATTATATGTTAAAATTCTTACCAATTTCATGTTTGTCTAGAATGCAATAATCTGAAAACTTTGTGAATCAAAGATTTTTAGATATTCCAATTCTAATGTATACTATATTGTGCCCAAGGTCCCAGAGAATAAAAGAAAGCCTAAATGCAAAATTTAAACATGTTACGTGCAAAAAGGTTTAAAGAGTTCTATATAACATTTCAAAAATTAAAGCCAACAGTCCTTTTAACAACCTTGTATTATGCCATTCTTTACTGTAATCAATCATATATGCCTTTTTTTTTAGATGACATAGTAAGAAACTCCAAATATCAATACAGATAAATACTTAATGATGTCACACTAAGTATACTGGGAATATTAAGTTAACTGATAAAGTCTAAAACACACAAGCAGCTGAAGATACTGGCAGTGTTGTGGATGGGAGCCCTACTGCTGCTCATGAGATGGAACAGAGCACTTAAACATCTTTCTCTTCAATATCTATCTCTTTATTCAGGATATAAACAACTTTTCTGACCCCTCTTCTTGATCTACAAAATGGCTTTCCATGGAATATGAAATCACAGTCTTTATGTCCTCCAAGACAATTAAAATACATTTTTAAAGATTTGGAAGTGAAAACCACAATAGGTGTTTTGATTTCTGTGGAAAACTGAACTCTCTGTGGTATGTATCACAGTCATCTGTGGTAGACAACATCTGTTACAGATTTAAATGAGTTCAAAATAAATATTCCATTCTCCCATCCTCCCCTCTGCTCTTACCATTCTCACATCCAGGCAACAAGCACAACAGACAGACAGACACACACAGAGCATCTCTTGCTCCTGTGTTAATGGGAAAGCACATTGCTCCAGAATTATTAGAACATAAATTTCAGGAACCTGCATACTTATATGTAATTAATTTGGTGTCACAAATTCCTTTAGAAGGAACAGGCAGGGCGGAAGGCAGAAGGGTGGTGTTGTATATAATGGAAGTGCTGGAGTGTATGGAGCTCACAGCTGGCAATGGCACAATTGAGAGCCTTGAGTAAGAAACAAAAGGCAAACAAATAATGCAGGTGTCACCATGGAAGTCTGCTATAGACCTCCCAGCCAGGACAATGACACTGACAAGTTATTCTTTGAGGAACTAAAGGACATTTCCAAGGAAACCGCCCCTGTTCTTATGGAGGACTTCAACTTGCCAGAAATCAGCTGGGAACATCACAGCTGGTCCAACCTGGGCCAGAAGATTCCTAAAACACCTGGATGACAACTTTATGGAACAGGTCCTAAGGGAGCTGACTCGGAAGGATGCCCTTCTTCATCTACTGCTTGCCAACAGAGTGGATCTCGTAAATGAGGTGGAGATTGGAGGCCGTCTTGGCCACAAAGTGATCGAGATTAAAATCTCTGTTGACAGGAGGAAAAGTGCCAGCAAAGCCTCAGCCCTGGACTTAGACATGAGGAGAACTGACTTCAAGCTGTTCAGGGAACTAGTGAGTGAAATCCCCTGGGAAAATGTTTTTCTTTTCAGGAGCTAGGATCTGTTAAGTGCTGCTCACTTTTTAAATATCACCTCCTAAGAGCACAGGAGAAGGCAATTCCCAAATGTTGGACATTCAGCAGTGAGGGAGAAAGAAGGTTTGGCCGAACAGGGATATCTCTTGGAAATAAAGCAAAAAATGAAGGCGTAAACCCAGTGGAAGCAAGGTCAGACGACATGGGAAGAATACAGAGATGTTGCTTGCCAGTGTAGGGAGAAAATTCATGCTGTGTAAGCTCAATTGGAGATGAAACTGGCCAAAGGCAGTGTGAAAATGCTTCTCTTATGGATGAGGATAGTCATCTCACAAACAGGGAGGGAGACAAGGCAGAGATGTTTAATGCATTCTTTGTCTCTGTCTGCCACACTGATGATGGACCAAGGGGAATCTCAGTACCCTGAGCTATAGGACTGTGATTGTGATAATGATAAACCCCCAGTTTACCCCAAAATTTTGTGAGATCTGATGCTCCAGCTGAATTCCTTTAAATCTATGAGGTCTCATGTGATTCATTAGAGAATCCTCAAAGACCTTGTTGAAGTTGTTGCAAAGCCTCTCTTGATGGTTTTTGAGCAGTCTTGGGAATCTGGAGAGTTACCCCAGCTGACTGGAAGCTGGTGAATGTTGTCCCAGTTTTCCAGAGGGGCAGGAAGGAGGAGTTATGTAAACATAGGTGTGTATAAAACACACTCTAGCAACACCCACGCTGATTGTCCTTTTCTTTTGTGGGAGAGAATAAACAACATGTGACATAAATTAGCAGTGCAACTTAATATGCTCTTGCAAGATGCTGGTGAACACTAAGAAAACTGATATGAAAGAGATAATAAAGTTAATCTACTTTTTTAAAAGCTTCTGGAAGATCATCAAATAAAGATGCTAGACATGCATAGACACTGCCAAATTGCACACCACACAGTTGTAAACTGTAAGACAGCTCCTTTCAATTTCTAAATGTTACTCAAAGGAGCAACTGTTACAGATAATTTAAATTTCTGGGTTGTGAGTGTAATAATTTGCTGGCATTTCTTCTGGAAGATGAAATACTACACCTTTACAAGCCTTCTTATAACTCAGCTGGCTGAACAACAGACACAGGGTAACTAGGAATATTTGTGTGAATCCTACACAGCCATGGTTTAAAAATGCTGAGAGGGTTGCCAGCTGGATGAAAGAGATGAAAACCAACACCGTATTGTAAACTCTACACTATAATTTTCATCGAGAAAATATATTTTAAGACTTTGAAAAAAAGAAAAAATGACTGTCAGGTGGCTTTCTTAAAAAAATCCAAAGCCAACCAACCAAAAAAACTTCTGTGTGTGTGTGTGTGTGTCCCCTCGACTTCAGAAGAGAGGGAAGAGAAAGCTGTGACCACTAATTCAATAATTTGAATCTGAATGAGAGCAGCAGAAAGAAGGAATCACTGAAACAAATTCTTGAAGATACATAATACATGTTGAATTTAGCAATGAATAACTAACTCAAATATTATGATACAAAAAATCACTTAAATTATCATAATTTTATTTATACAATGCATAGAAATATATGTTTAATGAAACATCTACAGTAACTTCCTAATTTCTGCAACACCATATCTGATACAAGTAATCACCAATGATATATTTCTAAAATATGTAACAGAATAACTTCCTTGTTATACAGACCACATCATTAATATTCCCCATTTTACTATAGGAAGTGCTATGACATTTCTTTCAAGATTCTTTTGGATTATCATATACAGTAATTCTGTACATTTTAAAAAATATTTGTCCATATGAAATCAAACAATTGGGTATATCACATGTTGTATGTTGTTCAGAACATACAGTGCAATATAAAACTAGAGAATAAAATTAAACTCAAAAATACCTTTTCATATTAATTTTACTGCTAGAAATTTGGCAAAATAGGACACCAATAGAAAAAAAAAAATGAAAGAGACTTTTAAAGAAATCTATTTCTGACTCACAGTATCAAGAGACAGGAATTATTTAAGTAAACATGATGTATTATCTTACAAAATTTTAATGGTTAATCTTCATGCCTATTTCTTTTTAAAGAAATTTCTGTTTCAAGAAAGGTTTACTAAATCACTTAAGAAAAATGGCAGCCAACATGGTGGAAGTTAAAAGCTCAAAGTGCATAAATGGCAAGTAACAGTATAGAAAAGAAAACTCAGAGATGCTTAGCACCCACACTAAATTACTTTTCTAACCACTGTGATCTTCAGGATGACCTATTTACAGAATTTTCTTTGTAGGCTTTTCTTGAGGGCTTTTTATATTGCCAAGACAGCTAGGATTATCTTCGTGTTTAATCCAGTTCACTAAAGCAGGATAAAGTACCATAACTACTTTTTGCTCAAGAATTAACTGATGTCAGCTCAGTGCCTCTATAAACTGCATGGTCAGAGAATGCAGAAATCAAAACAATTATTTTTTTAACTTTGGGTTTATTGGTAAAATACTCAGTGATTAACGTGCTTCTAAAGGGCATGTGTCTAACCCACAGTTAAGTCTTCTGGGAACATCTATGCTCTCTGTTGTTTAAGGTTCATACCAGTCCTCTTTTAAGTAATAAAAGAGTTCAGTATACTGTAATATACAAGAAATATTCATGCTAGTTCAGATTCCTGAAGAAAACATCTTACCCTGAGCTCATTTATGTAGCTCTTTCTCAGCATATGCTGTCTGTTCTCTAGATCTACCACCAGGAAACAATAGATATTGCACACATTTTTCTGTCACTTCTTCCCCATTTTACCACATAACAGATTTCTTAACAGCTTAACATACTTTGATTATATTTTTATTCTCCCTAATTTAGTCTGAATTTCTCTCAATTTTCTTTTTCCCTCCTACAGGTATTTTTCTTTCCTCATTGTTTAAACAAGAATATCATTTTATCAAGAAAGCACTTAGCTAATATAAATCAAAACATCTGAGAAATTGGAATCTCTAAGGAGGAAAATCCAGGGTCCCTTAGAAATCCAAAAGAAATCTTCTGAAACATAGTTTTTTATCATATCTTTCTATTATTGCCATATTAATAATCATATTATTATAAGTGTCCTTCAATTTTTGGAAAGCAGGCAACTCTGAATGTATATTAGCTTACAATTAGTTTCTTATAACAGAGTGCAAATTTCATCTCCTATTTCATACCAGCCCCCTGATTCTTGAGTAGATTTTATGCATCTGTTTAGATGGATGCTTTCCATTGCTCCCTATTACATTCAGATGTTAGTTATTGCTGAGGAATGCAAGAGTGTTTTAGGTCTTCATAGCTTCTCTGTCCTAACCCCATTCAGTAACAGATAAATGTAGTTACACTTATATTTTCAGCAGCACTTTGCATGATGTCAATACACAAGAAACTTTAGCCATACCCTTAATTAATTTACATCAGTAAACTGTCATGAAGGTCTGGGTGATTAAATATGGTTTTCATTCTGTGAATAATGGACTCAATATCTCATTTCTAAACTAAAGGAAAAATCTAAATTAGGGTGTTGATCCTGTTTTTAATTCTCTGGATCTGTATGTATTTTCCTCTTCCTCCAGCATTCACCTTTTTTTCTGTACAGTCTAGAGGTCTTCTAAGTCAGTCTAGAGCTGTTTTTTTCTCCATGTAGCTTTCTTTGCAAAAGGGACTTGGTGATGTCTTTATGGCAGTTTCACTGTAGATTATCTCCTGAGTCATCCAGGTCTGTGTTCTGCACAGATGTTGGATTGCAACAGTTCCAAAACTTGAGTATATACAGCTTGAGGGAAAAAGTAAAAATATTACTGTATTTACTGTTTTTTTAGTAAATAGAAGTATTTATCAAATAAGTTTTGATTTTATGCTAAACATAGACAGTGGATATTAAACCTCCCCTAGTGTTGGAAAATATTTATCTCATGTTTTTTTGGATTTTTTTACAACACAGTCTTAAAGCAAAAAAAGCAATCATATCATCTATGAAATTTAACATTTTACTTTAAGTTTTTGACTGGATTTGTTGGGGTTTTTTTACTACTGGCAGATTATGCAGACTCAGCATTCAGCCTACAGGTAGATATTCAGTCTGGTGAGCAGTAGTTGATTTTCTGTAATTTTCAATTTAATCATTGTTTGTTAAGGAGCTTTATCATCATTTGTGACTTCATTGTCATGACTTTACAAAACTGAGCTAGCTGCCTGCCACAGACTGTCCAGCCCCATTTGTGTGTAACCAAGATCTCCCTTGTGAACACATAATTAGTGATGGTAGGATGGAGTTAAGAAACCAAAAATTTCAAAATTTCATATAGAAGACAACTTTGTTTTTTTCTTCCTTTTAAATACAGCAAAAAAGTTGTCTTTCTCTCTTTAATAGATGTGTAACTGTTCCACTTATGGAAACTTTTTAGGTACTCCTATAGAGGAAGTTCTATAATAACCATCAGGATTCAAAACTTGTGAACCACAAAAGGGGGAGATGAGACAGAGAGGAATTGAACCTGAATGAGTGCAGTGAGAAATCAATGTGAGACTGACAGTGCTGGGTGAATTCCACAACAGATTTGCTTTTCTGGTCCTCTCATTTTGGAGAGAAATCTCCTGGCTCTGAGAAATGTTTTCTAACTGAAGATCCATCAAAACTAGCAGGTGCCCATAAAAACCTTGGGTTTGTCAAATCAGCACTTTACAAAAAGAAACTGTTTTAAAAAAAATCTTAACCAGCTGCTATCCTTATTATCAAGGTTTTGCACAAGCTTTCATTTACTTAAACCTCAAAAATGTAAAATTATACAAAGAGAACCCTTTATCTTAAGGCTTAAAATTCAGTTTGTCTGGTCTTATTTGTTTCTTTCTTTTAAAAGTTTGAAAATAACTCAAATAACTCAAATAACTGTAACTTCTATTTGTTCCCTGCCTGGAACATACCTCGAGAACTAAATGCTTCAAAATTATATGATTTATATCCACACATACAGTCAGATGCATGTGTGACATACCTGTGGAAAAATATCAGTGAATTGTAAAGAAATCACCTTGTTGCTCTGGACACACTAGAGTTATTAATTTAGTAGTCAAGAGGGAAATATATATATATATATATATATATATATGTATATACATATATATGTATATATGTATCAGAAGTACTTTGAGCCAGAGATTAACTTTGTCCGTCGATAATATGTGGGGTGTTTTCTTCTTCACAAAGAATTGTGTTTGATCTTTCCATTTGCAAACAGTTACATTTGAAAGGCTAAAGCAGTATCAGTAGAATACCAATCACGTCCAATATAAAAACCATCTTCTTAAAAAAAAAAAAAGAAGGAATTAATTAATTATACAAGTAAAAACCCCAGCAAAACAAAACTTTTCCTGATGGGAGTAATTCATCTCATACATAGATATTTGAGTATACAACCAGTCTCAAGCTTCAAGTTTATGGGACTGGAATTAATAAAGCTACAGCTACAGCATGAAATTCACAGTATCCAAGATAATCAGAGTTACTTCCTGTACTTTATTTACTCAGTCAAAACCTAACTCCTGGAACTAACAGTTGGAAGCTACATCAATAGAAATATTTTACAGTAAGTAGTTTCACTCCAAAAAATAATGAAAGCAGGAAACAAATTATTGAATTTTGTTGAATGTTTTCTTTCAGGAGCATAAGCATGGTAGTTACAATTGTAGAGATTTGAGCAGAACTGCTTAGTACTTAGAGCCAGCAATAAATATAGTGATAAGGCCTGTATAATTAAGGATCAGCATTTCAGATTCTCTCTAAAGATGAAAAGAAGTTATTCAAGGCTTTTATGAGAAAAAGATTAGAACATGAATTACTTGCGCCAGTTCAAGTCTAATAAAGCATTCATTTTTGTTTGTTCTGAACTTGTTTGTTTGCTTGTTTTATAGGCTTGTTATTAAAAACAGTATTATATTTGTTACATGCTAAACAGATGCTAATTTCTGCTCCTAGTAAGACTCAGACACTGGGACTAGTTAATTAGATCTAGGTGACCAAAAGAAAAAGAAGAGGGAAGTGTGAAACTTGAGAAACATAAGCAATTCTGTTTCTTGTCACCTTCCGTTCTCTGGAGTCCTGAAAGAGTACTGGAATTGTATTTCTGTAGCAGAACATAGTGGACAATGAAATTATTGGGTTAATTTTATTTTTTCATAATTGGTTTTATGTCCCTCAAACAAAAAACTGTTGTAGCTTGAACAACAGATCTTGAAACTAAAGAATATATCCTCAAATCTTAACTGGTTGTAGGAAGCTCAGGTAGATTGTCCTTTGAAAACAACAGACCTAACCACAAAAACATGAACTTTTCACAGACTGCAAGGCTTAGTCTGTCAGTTCAGGTGTGTTCAGCCTGTTCCTGGAACTGCCTCAAATTGATTCCCCCACTTTCTGCCATAGTCCTCTGTGTACAATAGGAACTGTGCTCTGCCACTTAGACCTGAGAAGTTGGTCCTGGCAAACTCAGTAGTTCTTATTTTACATTTAGGTAAGCTATAAATGTAGAAAACATTGTAGAGTTTTCCTGGTTTTCTTAATTTCTATATGAAATCACACTGAAGAAGCTATGATCTTAAAATAAAACATTCCTCAGCTTTCAAATCATCTTTCAGGGTGATGATTACGTGAAGATTGCTACCTATATACTGCAAAGTAGACAGCATTAAGGCATTATTATAGTATGACCATGATCACTTGGAGCTCATTTTAGAAACAGTGTGATGGATGCTTCTGGGGAATGATCATGTTTTGAAGAACTGCTATATTCAGAATTGACAAAAGTAGCAACTTAAAAATGTGTTCACCTTTAAATTGCTATCATTATGTTTCTAGTAAAACATAAGTGTCTTGTACCTTAATTGCAGTGTCTTAGAGCAAAATGAAAGGGCTCTTCACCATGCATTCAAAAAAGAAATCATGAGTATGTTTGCAGAAACCCTTTTTTTTTCCGAGTTTAAAATACTTTTAACAAATTTCAGTAACATTTTGTGCATGAAGTCAGAATAGGAGATTTTGTTTGTTTGTTTGTTTTATCTTCTTTGGTTTTTTGCTTACCATTTTGGTTTGCTTTGATTTGTTGGTTATTTTTGTTCTTTTTTGTTTTCCTTATTATACATCAAATTTAACACTAAAATTAGAAAATGACATTTCTGAAGTGCATAAGTTCTAAGCTGACTTAAAAGGATGTCAGTAGGTTGTTAAGTACAGGGATGGTATTGTGCAAATGTGATAGATAACATTCTCAGCTGTTGTTCACAATTTCACTATTTTCAAGGAGCCACCAAGTCACCTATTTACACAAATTAGGAGTTAACTATCACAGATGTTCTATGCAACAATTTTAACAGTATTATGGCAATATTATATACAGTCCATATTTTATTTTATACAGTCTATAAACAGATTGCCAGACATCTGTTAATTATAACAGTAATCCTTAAGTCCACATAGATGTTGATTACCAATGAGCTCAGTCTTAACCTTTGAAAAGTGAGAAAAATATCAGCACCAGCTGCATGGACCAGAAATGATGCTCTTCACTTCTTTATTTATATAAGACCACATTTTGTTTATAACTTATGCTTAGAATTGCTGATGAAAAGTTGTATTAAGAGCCACAGTCACCGTGAGTGACAGTAAGCCTGAGAAGTCTAAAACTGCTCTAGTTGTTGATAAGTTTTTACTTCAGAATCGAAGATCCCATGTTAGGAGAGCTTGCACTAACTTAGGAGTTTATTGTCATGCCTCTCTTTTGCCAAGATTTTTTAGCTGAAAGTCAATTTTCTGTCTCAGTACACTAAAACAACAAAACCCTGATTTATTTCCCTGAAACTAGAGTCTGGCAATAAAACAAAGCTGATACGATTAAGCGTATCTCCAGATGATGGCCACAAAGATAAATAAAAACAATAAATAACATAAACAGTTCAAGATTCGTTGACGAATATAACAAAAGAGATGATGTTGCTAAAAAAAGCTCTTCTTAAGACTTCAAAAACATTGAGAAGATTGCAGATTTTCCAAGTAATCAGTTCTAGAAATCAGCTCCCAGGGTAAAAAATAAAATGCTGAATGATAATATACTGTGAAGCATATACATGCAGGGAACAATCAAATGGAGACTTCCAATTACCTGCAGAGTGCATTTCTTACAGTTGTAGAGGAAAAAAAATTGGAACTTATTAGTCAGAAATCCAGAAAAAGAAACAAGGAGTGAAACGGAGAACAATCACAAGATTAATTTAAAATATGAATATTTGTTATGTTGCTGAGTGTACATATACTTCAAACCCAAACATCCTGACCTATCTTAAAATACTACTATCTTGGATGAATTTTTTTCATATGTGTTAATGAATAGCATTTAGAATGCTAATGTTATACTAATGGATTCCATTGGAAGTACGTTGATGTTATGTGAAGAGCAATTAAATAGTTGATAAGTGTATTGCATACTACATGTTATCAAAGTACTCTCTGCTTATGCTAGGGATACTTAAAAGAACTGTTTATCATATAACATTCCTTCATTTTGATGTAGTTCAAAGTGAAGCATTTAGAAAAAACAGAAATGTTATTCAGTGAGCAAACAAATTATAAACTTCTAGTTCTTTGGGGCTTTTTGTTTTATTTTTTTTTCCTACTGGAAACAAGAAAAATAAGGGAGAGGAAAAAAAAAAAAAAGGACAAACCAATCCCACCTCCAAAATCAAGCAAACAAGCAAGGGACCAAGAAATCCCTCCCCAAAACCCTATCCAGTTTGTGCTTAGCTGTACTCTCATACTGGCAAATTCAAGGAAATTAATATGAGCAAGTGGAACAAGTGAAGATTAAGTTTCTGTCCATGCCATTATTTAGCTATATATGTCACAGGTTTACAAGTTCATATAGTTTTCTACTGAAACCAAACCAGTATAACACAAAGAAAATATAGCACCAGATAGTTTGCTTTGACATTCCAAATTTACTTTTTTCCAATAGATTAATAAACTGTGACTAGGAGAGTGATCTCTACCAGGTTAGGAAAAGTTGAGGGCTGAATCACACCAACTGTTCTAAGTATCCCATGAGTTTTAAGTCATTTTAAGCAGGAGAAACCCAATCGTTGTATATGCAAGATGATTTCTAATGTCAAGAAATAAGTGATTTAGTATTCATGACAGTTTCCAAAGGAAAAAAATAATACTAAATTCACCAAAAGGATTTCAGCTTTTTCTACAAATGTAGGAAATATTTATTTAAGGTCACATCATTCACTTTCTATTTTACAAACAAAATCGAGTTTCATTTTAATTTCTGGAGGAATAGTGTTCAGTGGAATATTGCTCCAAACCATCCAGTGTTTTTCAATTGCTCGCTTACCTATTAACTCTCTGGGCTGCCAGGATCAAAGCCATGCAGACACTTGGACTCAGAGGCCACAAGCTCCAGGCTTACTGTCACCAAATTCTAGGTTTTCACTCTAAATGTCAAATGGTACTTGGTACCACTGAACCTGGACATCTGAAAATCCTTGTGGGGATCCAAGAGTTCCTTGCCAGTATTGTTCAGTCATTTCAAACTAGAAGTTTAGGGGCCCTCCCTTAAAAATCATAGAACAAAGCCTAAGAATTCAGAGTTAAGGTGGTTTCATTAAGAATATTTCTGGGCAAACCAGTTTGCAATACTGTTTAATGAAATGTTTGCCTTCCATAATTCACTCCATTTATTTATTTAAAATAGATCAGGTTTTTTTGCTTTTTATTAACTTCTTAGTTTTCCCCACAATGAAAATTTTGAGTTATTTTGTTTCTGGTCTGAATGCATGAACAGATTTATATGAAAACAAAGTGTGTAACAAAGCAGAACCTTTACTACTGGTCAAGTAGAATGACACCTTCAACAAGAATAAAAAGCTTCTCAGATATTTAGCAATTAAATAGTTCAATTTCAACATACTTATAGGATCAAGAGACTTCACTATTTGTAAACAAACTGAATTTTTGTCTCCTAAACCTGTAAATTTTCCTTCAAAATTTGTTGTCAATATCAGGCCAACTTTGAATCTTTTATTGGAACTAGCATGTAAAATTACTCCTATGAGGATAGACTTTGATCAATATTAAAAACCTTGAACTTGACATTCGGTGACGGGAGAAGGAAAAATAAGAAATATATTTTTTAAAATGTGTTATAGATTGATAGAGAAGTTAATGAATGTTTCAGAGGCTTAGATACAGCTTTAGTCTTCAAGTAAGAGGTATTTTACGTTTTAGAAATCTGCAACCAGCTCACACTTGATGGATCGATGGAATAGAATCAGAAAAGGCTGATGGAGCAATAGACAGAATTTATATAAGCCTATAGTTCATTAACCTGGAAATTGTATTTTAGCTGAACTAATGGAAAAAGGAAGCAAGGTATTAATAAATGTATGTACATGAATTTCAAGATTTGTACAATCAAAATAATCCCTCAAAATATAACACTGAGCTTTTAAATGATTCTTCACCAGGGGAAAGGAGGATCAGAATCTGTCAGACATTAAAATGGAAGGCATATAGCACATGGGCTGTCTGGAGATGAAATTGGATTTCTCTGTCTGGACTCTTCAGATTCCTTTTCATTCCACAAAGCAAATTGCTTTGCCTTAACTTCGTATTAAACAGGAAAGGATTCATCTGGCATAGGCAGTGCTAAAAGCTTATTAAGAACCATACAATGCACCTGTCACTGAACCCTATGCATTGGAATACCAGCTCTTGTAAAATGCTGGATTCATTTTACAAATATTTTATACAAGTTTAGCTCAGCCTGTTTACAGCTCCTTTATCTTCTCTGCTGTGGAATCTTCTCTGCACTATTTATTTTAATTGTTTTTTATTTTTCCCTCACTTTTTCTATTTTATTGACAGCTGCTATATTTTTCCTGCAGGAAAAAAAAGACAGTAACTGCAAATAATTGTGTTTAAAATAGAATATTGCAAAAGAACTTGAAGCTATTTCAAGCCTGCTTTTTGCTATACAGTTATCTAATAAACTGAAACCCCCTAGCATTATACATAACTGCACCGTTCTTTTATCTATTCAAGGGTAACTGCTGATGCATTATTAATAACAGTTACTACCACATACACGAATTCAAAATGCAAGGTAATATATCCATTAAGGATGTTTAGCAGGCAGAAGTGCTCACATTATTTTCTCTTCAGCTCTTTTTTCTAAAATAATTTATCTATGTCTTCCTCTTTCCACATTATAAAGGCTAACATCATTGTTACTCTTTACTAGTTCACTGCTCTAACTGGATCATCTTTGAGCATGTTAATTTCAAGAGGTGATAAAATACTTTATTTCTTCTTAACTCAAGATCTCAAGATGTTTCCTGGAGTTTGCCTGTGGCATGCAGGGAGAAATGAACCCCCTAATGATATTTAGAACAGATAATCAAAATATGTGACTTTCACATGATAATGCCCGTGTGAGCAATTCAAGAGAATATTTTTTTCACTGGAAACAGATTTTATGCTCCTTTTAAGGTGTGAAAAGATAACTCCCATAATTTAAAATCTAGGAAAATTTAGATTTTATACCACTAAGCTGTCTTGAAAATAAAAACATATTCCATGTATGTGTTTAATTCCCTTGTAAAAGTAAAATATATATTTTGATAGTATAGAATTTTATAATTTTTTGTAGAAATCATTGGTAGTGCTGAAATTTTTCTTTTTCATATTCTAAAATATATTTTAAAATATATAATGATGAAGATCTCCAAGAAGTAAGTATTTTAATGTTTTCTTCAGCTGAATCTTTTAAAGAAAGTCTATTAATCCATTTAAAAGCATGTCATATTAGCTTTTGAATTTTGAATATTTCCAGTGGGCAGACAGAGACAGTTTGTTTCGTATTTTTTTCCCTTCCTATGAGTGATGATCCAGCTCTTTCCAGCCCTTATCTGACCTAATACGAAGCTATGAGAAAGACTTCATATTTTTATCTTTGATCACATCTCACCACTATAATGTACAGTCCCACCACCTCTGACCTGCAGTGTTTATTTGGATTTCAGATTTTCTTCTATTTAATAATTAAAGTATTGAGGAAGACTGAGGTGAGAATCACCCTCAGAAAACCAAAAGAAGAAAGTCTCTAACTGCATGATATTTCCCATTAAGGCGGTGTGGTTGTAGCCCAACACTATTTCAGCCTCTATTCCGCTTTCATGTGTCCCAGATTTATTTTGTTTAGTCCTCATTTTAACCTTCAACCCATTTATTATTTTTTATAATTCAAGTACCTTGTAGAAGCTGAAGAACATCTTCAAAGTGCTCTTATCTATATCAGCTGGATTTGCAAACTTGTGAAAGAACAGGACCACCTTTTTAAGGACTCATTTCCATGGGGCTCAAGACACCTGAATGATTCCAGTTGGAGTGAGTTTGTTTCCAAACAAATCAGATGATCCTGCCAAAAAAACAGGCAATCAACAGCCCACCATTGGAGCAGGCCATGCAGCAGAAATGTGCTCAGCTGCTGCTTCCTACCAGCTTCCTACTGCTTAGGGCATCCCACAGCCAAAGACAGCCAGCATAAAAATAATTAAATCTGAGTATGTGATGATCCCCATGAGAAGGTTGGAGACATGGCATGAGCCTTACTCAAAAAGCACCTGTGGTGATAGACAGAAAGAGGAAAAAAGGTTGAAGAAAAGCTGTCAGGCCATTAAGTTTCAGTATTAAGGACTTAACAAATTAATTAGATTAATTTATTTATAATGTCCCTTTATACCATCTGAATGGTCATCTCTACATTTTCTGAATTAATAATCTCTAAATAAAGTGGGAGTTTATATTCCAGAGTTCAAAAAAGGGCCATGCTGAAAAACAAAAGCTTTACTGTATTTCACAGATAAGTCACATATTTTTACACCAAATCTGTCATGACATATATGACATGTATGTCATAACATATACAGAATAATTGTGAGAGAGAACATAGCTCCTATTAAACCAAAATATATAGCTAGAGGAAACAGACCCACAAGCAATACACATAAGCCTTTCTACTGAATGAAATGTAGACAACAAAAAAATGCATGTTGGAACACACTGAACAAGTGCTTCTGCCAACACACCAGAGTATGGAGAGTGGGCTGGGACCTCTGACAGTCAGCTGGCTTGCAATCAGAACACAGTGGAGGTATTTGCTCTGATCTACAGACAAGAAAGTGCTTCCAGTCTCTGTATTTATGTGTGGCCTCTGTGCAAGAAACTGTGCAACTGTGAGACTACAACCTGATAATATTTCTTCTATTTTATATTTACATTACAATTTGATATGAGAAAATTATTCCCTGTATATAAAGAAAATTATTCCCTGTATATAAAGACTGACTAGGACTAGTTGTACTGATGATATAATAATGTCTTTTCTTATGTGGATGTAATTGACAGACAAATCACATTCCTTCAACACACATCTTGTGTACCTGGTCCACAGTCTTCCCTAGGTTTTTACATCATTCTGGACAGAATATCACTGTTCTCAGCAGTGTGCATGGCAGTCATGGAGAGTATGGAAACATCTCTGCACGAGACTCCAGAACCAACTGAAACAGCAGCTCAAAGTGGAGTCATCTTCTTCTGCAATCCTGTACCTGTCAAAAGGAGTTAAAGGACTATCCAAAGCCTTTGGTGCAAACAGAGTTCACTGTCTCTGTGCCCATAAAAGAAACTCGCATGGGCTATTACAATGCCTCCCCTTTACTACCTGATGGCAATGTTACAGAAGCCTAACTCCTGTCAGAATTCTCTGTAGATTGGACCCTTTCCAATCATGGCTTTATCTTTTCTACATGGTGAACTTGGTTTTCAAGTACATTTCAAAGAATTTTCATGGCTCTGGATAAAGGCCAACTTGGCAAGAGATTTCTGCAGATCTAATACAAAATGAAAAGAATATCAGCTTTTTGAGGTTATTGCCAGCTGGCTTAACTGGTAACAGCCTTTAAGTCACATGAGAAAACATCCTGGATCCAGGTGGATTGAGATCAAAAGGGCACAAAGGCCATTTTACACAACCTTTCCTAATCTGCAATTTGTAGACCTCAGAAAAATGTAGCTGACAGCTCAGAAATTCATGGATTTCTTACTATCTCAGACAAAGGGAGGCCACATTTTTGAGAGGGCTGTGAGAATCCCGTTGCAAAGTTTTATTGAGATAATTTACAAGGTGCCTTCACAGCAAGTGCAGCCTAAGGATGATGACTCAGCTTGGGACAGATGTGAGAGTCCTGGAAACAAAGAGCTATTCCATAAAAAAGGGCATGTGGAATATTCCTTGCATATGCTTCATGGAACTCAGTGTCTGCTTCAGTGGTGGATAAATGAGGAAAATAAAGTGGGAAGGGTGGGAAAGAAAAATGGAGCTCTGTGAAGGTGTTAAAACGAACCCTTAGGCAAAGAAACCTGGGAGACTTTGTTGCCATTCTTGTTCTTTTCTCAACATGCTAACATGCCATCTGTCCTCAAGGGAATTGTTTATCTTAATTTCAACAAGTTAATGGAAATCTTAACCACAGAGACAGTACTGGAGAAGGGAAGCAGACTGTAAGGCATATTTCTGGCTGAGCAGGTGTCAATACTGTCATTCTTCTAAGAGTGAACTGAAGTCTGTGCTAAATACTCTGCCAAAGTGATTTTGCTGAATTGTAAAGGTTCAACAACCCTAAATTTATGCCCTGGAGAAAGTTAATTTCTTCAGTTAATTCTTAACAATTATTCAAGACTCTGTCCATCTTTCAAAGCCATTGGTAAGTAAGCAGACGAATGAAGCATATGTAAGACCTTTTGTGAGATTCACAATTGAAAAAAACAGGGGTGCTGTCTATTTTGGAAAAAACCTAGTACTGGGAAAAAAAATGTAGAGTATTTGAATCTCCATGGTTACTTTTACTGGGATGGTACTATCGTCTGCGCCTGTGCTTCATGTGGTACTGGTCAAGTTATTAGTCACCCAGCTGATATATTATTTCTGTATTATTTCCACTCCTTTCTTGGTCACAGCTTCTTTATACATTTAATTTTTCTTCACACACCAAAAATTTAGCAACATTTTATACACCACTGGCAGGACACTTCATACTACTTTTTTCCTGCAAAATGGTTGTACCTGAAAATGTACATACTTTAATGTAATTTATTGCCTGCTAACAGAAGAGGGTTTTTTGTAAAAGGATGATAAAGAACTAGTCAAACAGATCTTTCTGATACGCAAATTAATATGAACACATGTTAGAAATAAGAATGCATCTTGGTAAGAAAAATAGTATTTTTATCTGATCAAAACTTGAACAAACAATGGGCTGAATGAATTTTTTTCCTAGTGACTTGAACTTCAAAGACTTAATGGTGAGTAAGAACTGTTTTATGACTGACTAATTAATAAGAATTGAGAACGAAAATATCACATTGTTCTCAGAGTAATCCTGCTTGGAAACTTTCAATTAACTAAGCCTGTCAAAAGTTCTTTTCTAATTGATAGTGGATAGGCTTAATCTTGTATGAGGCATTATTTTTAACTGGTATTTCCTAGGAGTGAAGCAATTTATGGAGTGCTCAACAGAAATTATATAGATCTGTCTTTTGCACAGGGGAACAATGGATCCAAAGGCAAAAATATTTAATCTGACATAACTTTTTAGAGCATAACCTGATAGAATATTTAAAGCAGCTATAATAAAGATAGCATTAGAACTACCCATAATTTTTTAAAGGAACAAATTTTGAGGTCCAGTGATCGTGAAAAAAAGGGATTTGAGTACTATCAACAAGGCAAGATGCCAACAGTATTTATAGCTGACTTGTGTAGGAGACCATGACTTGTACAAGGATGGATGAACAGCACACCAGGAGAGAGAAGGGACAGCAAATCATGTTACTTGTTTCTGAATTTTTAATATTGACCATAATAATCTGAACATTACACCACATCACCTGTATGTTTGTACAGAATGTAGTCAGAAGGTTTGGTTTGTGTTTGTTTATAAAATTGACAACATTTCTTTGTAGGGCTTTTTCCCCCAAGGTGTGTGTGTGTGTGGAAAACAACTTCCAGATTTTCCAGCAGCCTAAAACACAGCATGTTTATAACCTTCTTTTAATAAAGACATCTGGGAAGTTGAATTTACTGCTCAGCTGGAAAGCATTCTCCCTAAGCCAAAGCCATATCTACCAGTGAGATAAGCATCCAGTCCAATATCACAGATCATACAAAGGAATATCTGCCAGTGCAGTGGTCTACTGTTCAAGTCCTTTTGTGCTGGTCTTATAGTTCAGAAGATTTTTTTATTGACTTGTATGATGTAGTTTTCCAAAACACTTTTGACATTCAATATAAGGATAGCATCCAAATGTCAGTCAAAATATTTTCAGCAGGTGACCAACATATTTTTCTAACAAGAGAGTTACTAATTGGCAGAGGGTGTTCAGTCCTTGCAGATATTGGTCCCAAGCAAGTTAATTCAGTGCCAAGACCTCTGGAAATTCATAGACAAGATGCAGTTGAACTAAAATGCAGAGAAACATTTTTTAAATACATTAAAACAATTTAACCTTCAGGATGGCAGAGGTAAAATGTGAGATTTTTCTATTCACTCTTTAAGAACTTTGACTACTTTAATCTTATCACAGTTGAGACAAATGGATACCAGACTGGACATGTTAATCAGCAAACTCAGATTTTCAGTTTAGTAATTTTACCACCACTTTGACAGTGATTTACTTCTAATTGAACTCTCTCTTCTTAGTTGCTACCTGCTCACATGAAGGAGAAATGTGACTAGAAATTATAAAAAAAAAAAAAAAAAGTGCATATATAAGATATATTATGCAATTGGAATCAATTTCTTAATTGTGTTTCTAGTTCTGGTGTTTCATTTACAATTTGGATTTAAATTATTTAGGATAAAAATGCAAAAAATTCAAATGCCAAGATTAAATGTCAGAATGTCAGACTGAAATGGTCCACACAAAATGGTATTTTTTTGTATTGTTTTGAAATCAGTAGATGAGAAAAACCAAGAAAACTCATTTATTTAAAGGGATTCATGTAGAATTTTCAGAATTGACCTTTTAAACTCACAATATGAAAACTGTGTTTGGGAATTGAAATTTTTTTGCTGCTTAGTTCCCCCATCCCTCTTGATGGCTGATAAATTACCGTCCTTGCCACTAGTTCTCATAGCCTGTATATATTTTCTGATTCCTTATTCCTGTTATCTCAAAGAGAGGGTCCAGGTTCATATCTTGCACTACAATGTTTTTAAGGTCAGACCTCATTTTTAGACACATTTCTAAAAATTTGTCCTGTAAAGAGGCTTAATCTAGATGTGATGATAAGATGAATGTGTTATAGGGTAGTAGCAAATACTTTGCTGTCATTCAGGCTTTTAAAAAGTCAGAAATCAGTCAGAGCAAAGACAGAAATCAGATGGAGCAATAGTGTTGCAGAAAACCACCAGACTCTCTTCTGGTGGCACTAAGGAACAGTTTCAAAGATACCAACCCTAGTAAAACTACCCAGTAAAACTTCTGCTTGGTAATCCAGACTGTAACTATAACAGTATTTTAAACTGCTTTGTACTCTAACTGAGTTGGAGTCTCTTAAAGGTCTACACTTCCAAAGGGTAAAGAGAAAAAGTTTCTGTTAGATAGTCATGAACTTCAAGTTTACAAAGAAAACAAGATTAAGCTCAACATTTTTCTACAACCACAATCTATTTAAATAAATTGTGGGTTGGGTTTTTTGTTTGTTTTTGGGTTTTTTTCAGTCTGGTGTGGAAATATGTGCAGATAAAAAGAAATTAGTCATCTTGTACATATGCAAGAGAATTATAGAGACTAGGGTTCTATTTTGTTTTACATCACATCTAGATTGTCATTCATGAATTAACATATCTAATATGTTTCATTCTTTTAACAGATAAAAAATGGTCTATAATTTCTTGGCTCAAAACATACTAAATTCAATGACAGTTTTAAATAAAAGGATGTGAATTTAACTCATTCATCTTTTGTTCAGAAGTCATTTGACTCACATTAAAAAATAGATTGACTGCATAAGGTGATAAATTCTAAAAATATCTAGATAAGATCTAGATTCCTTATAAAGGAATTTTTAAAAAGTTGAAAGATCAACTCATACATAGTGGAATTCTAGATTTCTAGATCATCCTTTGATTCAGAAGAACTGGGACATGAGTTCTACATTAGGAATACTGTGAGAGCAGTCCTTTCATACTATTCTGAAGCTCTTGTAAAAGTCAGAAAGTTCAAAATGAGAGGGGAAAAAATCTCCCACTCAAAACAAAAAACTCCATTTATATTTAAAAAAATGTAATAATTTTTTTCTAGATTAGGGATGTAGTTGGTCATGCTGTACTTTGAAGTAAAATGGGATCTAGTAGGGCAGGACTCCTTTTGGCAAATTGCCAAAATTATTTTCAATTGTATATGTGATCATAAAAAATACAGTCTTCTGGCCTTCAGCAGCAGAACAGCAATTTCAGTTATGGATGTTCTTTCTGCTTCAAAGTCTTAAGGAGGCTGGGATCTAGGAGGTGGTCAAAGATGGAAAGCACTGGTGATTCTCCATCTCATTTCTACTTGATTCAATACATGGATTTGGTAATATCTCCCTTCCTATCTTTTCTAGTGACCCTACCCTTGTGCATTTCTATTTGCTTGAGAAACTGCCAGATGCAAAGTTTTTCTTCATTAGGAAAAACATGATTCATTATTCACTCTCTTCACATTACATATCCTTTAAGACACCTTTGATCTACCCAAGATCTCCTATGACATGCCATTTTTCTTATTTTTTTACCTGTTTCTTTGAGTCATTAAGATTTGCATTCTTAGAAATTCAATCACCAGAAATCTTCTCTGTGTTGTTTTTGGACCACTGTTTTTTACATTTATTAACTATAACTAAAGGGAAGAAAGCATCTTGGACCATATTTTCTCTTTCTTTGTCTTTGTCCATTTTGTTGTTTTCAAAGAAAGCAAATGTTTCTTTTGTTCCTTTCATGCAGAAGAAAAGGAGACAAGAAGGGATGGACTCCAAACCTTCAGATGGATGTCACAAAAAAAGTGACAACTTTTAAAAGAAAATATCTAAAATATTTTTCAAACAATCTATGGAAAAATGTTTAATGGTAACTGCTGAGAATCATAATTCAAAGGTAATTCTGGTGATCCTAAAAATTACAGATTAATAAGCCCGCTGAACATTAACAAGGTGCATGGCAAATTAGCAAGAAATTAACAATAAAAATTGTAATTTACATTAAAGATCTTTTTCTTAAGACAATCATATCTATTGTTTGTGCATACAATATTTGTAGAGATGATTTTTCCTCAGAGTCAAAAGAGTTCTATTGACATTAAAACGAAATATTAGTAGCTCATTACTGAAGGGAAGAAACTGAGAAGACATAGAATTTTATTATGCACACCCTTTAAATATATGTTTATTTTGTTATGCACAAAAAATGCTGCAGGATCACCCAAATTGTATTATGAAACTCCTGTCTCTTTGCTAGTCATGTAATAACTCCTGGTAAGGCCAGTGGCAGTTAATAATTTCTGTGTGAGGAAAGAGTACATTTTGAAGAGCCTAAGGAAGAAAAGTGAAGAAACCTCCTTCAATACTTTTTCCTCCATTTGTGTAAAATGATTCTTCACATCG
Source organism: Pseudopodoces humilis (assembly GCF_049639895.1). NCBI lineage: Eukaryota > Metazoa > Chordata > Aves > Passeriformes > Paridae > Pseudopodoces > Pseudopodoces humilis. Next base: position 33,173,301 of record NC_142204.1, on the reverse strand, counting down.
CATTCCCTCAGCCATGTTATGAAGATTCCTCACTCTTTTTCTCATTTATAAGATTAATATAAAGCTTGCATATAGTTCCAGATAGAGGAACCAATTATACCGCAGTTTTTTAATATGCTGGCTTCAGCAGTGGAGATAAGTAGAGACATTCTGGACCCTTCCCCTCATTCTAGACACAAATTTCCACATCTGCTTTACATTCCACCAAGACTGTTTTCATAGCTGTTTAAAGTAGATTGCTTAAATTATCTGGATTAAAAGCAATCCTAAGGGATAGTTAGCATATAGTAGAAATGCTATAGGATCCAGATAGTTTGTAATTTAAGGATTTAAAGCCTGTGCATCATTTTCCTAAATCACTATACTAATCTTCTTCTCTTTACAATTTTTATACTATTCAGTTGACTTCTTCCTAGCTCTGTGTTAGAATACGGAGTTCTGACTTCAGTGGAAGAGCATCGTAGTGTAGAAGTCATCACCCAAAAGCAGCAGTAAGTTAGCCCAAAAACACCAAGCAGGCGTTTTTCACACAGATAATCTCCTGACTTCTGTGTAGCACAAGGAAAGCAAGATGCAGACAGTTTTGTGCAGGTAGTTGAGCCAGTGCATTTCACAAGCCTAGCACTAAGGATGAGGCGAGTCCCCTGGCTGTCCTAGAAGGTGCTCCTCAGTGCTAACAATGGGAGAGCACACAAAGCCAGGGCAGTGCATCTGCCAGTGTGCCGCTGAGCTCACAGGCTCAGCGTTCTGCTGAAACTCCTGAAAATTCTCCATGTAGTCTGCTTGGGTGGCTACATGGCTACAATTTGCACAAATATTTTGGCTTGTTCATTCAGTCTGCATAAAGAAACTCACTATTACCTCCTTTTAAACTGAGAAATACAGTTATCTTGTTTACACAGCTGCCAAAGCTAATTCCCTATGGACATAGCTTTCCCTATGGACCTTATTCTCCATTCTGCTGCTGTGTGCTCTGCTAGTGTAACTTTAGGATAAGGCAAGTGTTAATATTCCTTTTAAGAAGTTCTGGTTAAATTTATTGTTCTTTTAAAAACAAAGATGAATACAGAATCTAAAAAGCATAGAAAACTTAATTGGATTAAAAGCTTTGGCTTTGTGGGTGTGTTTGTGTTGTGTGTATGCAGTCACTCTTCTTAAATGACAGAAAGAATGATCTTTAATTTCTCACTAAATAAAAATGATTTTTTTTTTTAAAGAGAGAGATTTTCATAACATGAGAAGCACCGACATCAAAGTAAAATTCTAGGTATTACAAATTTCAGCCAATATTTGTCCCATTCATATTATAGGTAAATGAGTTCTCCTTCTTAATGAAAAGATCTTGACAACATTAGAATGGAAAACATCCACTTTGATGTTTTATCTCTTCTAATTTTTTGTCTGATATCAAACAAGCATGACAGATACATAATATAGTTCAATAATGTCAAAGGAAAAAGTTCAATTCTAAATGAATTAATGAGTGATGAGAATTTCTCCTTCAGAGTGATAAACTATTGTTTGGTTGTTTTTTTTTATTTTTGGAAGAATGCTATAATTAAACTTCTTTTCTAATTTCAAATTAGTTGAGAAACTCTATGTGAATGCAATTGATTTTGTCTTTTACTTTAAGCTATCTCTCTTATTTTGTCTGGTAACATCACTTTTGTCAGCATTAATTGCACCTAACACATTAACGTTGTCATATGCCATGATTCTACCTCTGTGCCAAAGTGTGAAGAAAATACCTAAAATGTCCAAGCAGTAGTCACATGTTTTACACATTTGTAGTGTTGACACTTAAATAGCATTGAACTGATTGTACTGGGTGTGGCTGGGTTAACATCCTTCACAGCAACCCATATGGTGCTGTGCTTTGCATTTATGACTAAAGCACTGCTGGTATCACCCCACAGCCTTGGTTATTAGTGAACAGTCCTTACAAAGACTCTGTGCTTTCTTTCTCTGATTCTGCACACAGGGACCCCACCCCTGCCCAGAGAGTGGAGGGGTGGAGGCAAGAAACAGCCTGGAAAGCTGGGATAAGGGAGAGGGAAAGGAGGTGGGGAATTGCCTTACAAAGTGGCTGTTGCTTGGAGGCTGACTGCCCATTTGTCTTCTTATGAGAAGTGGGGAACGGTTGCTTTTGCAAATTATTTTCCCTCTTTTCTTGCTTAGTATACAGTCTTTATCTGAACACTTGGGTTTTCTTAATTTTACTTTTCCTATTCTTTACCCCATCCCAAGCCAGGCAGGGGCATTGAGTGAGTGACTTTGTGTGTGCTTAATTTTAGGGCCAGGTAAACCCACCACCCTGATCTGTCTTTCACTATGTGTTAATTTTGTCATTCTAAGAATTAGTATTAAAATTAAATTAATATACCAAATACTTGCACGGTGGAGGCAACAAGATACAATCTGAAAGATCTATTGAAGTAAATATTCCTAAACTCACGATAAAATAAAGCTCTGTTCATGATAGTACTCAGAGTATTCAGTCTGGTATCAGACAGAATAAAATAAGAGATAAATCAATCTTATCTCTTGAAAGTAGATCCTTTCTTTAGCATCTAGATACTCTCATACATGAAATACCTATCTCAATAGAAGGTAATAATGTGCATTGGAATAGGTATTTTAGCATTGCACAAATCCTAATGTCAGTTTTACTGTGATTTCACTTATGTCTTAGCAGAGCACTTAATTCTAAACTCTCTATTACTTTATATATATATGGCATCTTTGGGGAAGATATCAGCATAATATTAAAAGTAGAAAAAAAAAGATGCATTTAAATGCATTATAAAGTTGTTTCTACAATTTTAATTACTTCCATTACACCAATAAAAAAAAAAAATCTCTTAATTTACAAGTCAGCCCAGAAAATACCCAGGTTCTATACTTAGTCATGTTATACTAAATACATTTGACAACATGAGAAATATTTTTCTGCCAGATGTTTCTCTTGTATTTATTTAAATGCTGGCTTTTAGATAAATAGAAAACAATCAATAGCAATTTAGAGGCATTTCTTTGGTTGCTGATAAACCCAATCCAATATTCATAACGTTGAAATCTCAAAACTCCACTTTCAACAGCATATTCACTAACATGGTACCTTTTTTTTATGCTAAAGGGGTTATTCAGAAATAAACAGCCTTTGAGAATCTTGCAGCCTAAACCTTTGAAAGAATTTAGAAGCTTTTTAAAAATCAGAATAAATTATGATCTTTCTAGATAAGCCTGGAAACATGAACCATATTCTTAAACGGGTCATAATTATGTTCATGTTAGGCCAAGAAACTGAATCAGGAAGGCAAGACTAAGGGGTATCCAGTCCTCCAGTCCTCTGGCATCTTTCAGAGTAGATTCAAAATTTTTCTTGCTGACTTTTTATTTTGGCTTGAGACCCAGCTACAACTTATTCCCTAATCTATTTAATTCAGGGAAGAGAGTGAAGGGCATTTCTCGATCGTGAATCTTGGCTGAATCAGTCACACCAAAGTACCTCTGGCCTATCTGTCTTGCTAGCCTCTCAGGCTGACAAAGCAAGAGTTGATTTGTAAATCATTTATAAGGTTTTGCTGAAAAACAATAAAGACAAAACAGATGCTTGGAGCTCCTCAAAAGCTCTGGGGCAGCTAAGTCATGCAGATAATCATATTCTGGTTAACAAACATTTAACCAGAATTATTTCCCAAATGACTGTATGCTGCTATATGTAAATTTGATACATTGTTCAGACTACTTGGAAACAAGTAATACATCACCTTTCCCTGGTCAGCATCACATCCCAATTCACCGAGGAGGCATACATCTCTAATCAATGCTGGCAACAATTCCTTAAGTTTTGAGTTATCAGCTCTCTGGGATTCCTGTCAGTTGCAAACCAAAAACTAATGCAATGATCTCTTCACTTATATCCCAAAGCCTTTGTATACCTTCCACAGTGATTCAACTATGGGTTATTCCTGAAAGCCAAGATCTGTCTGACTAGAAGTGGTCAAGAAGGTCAAAAGATCTTCCTGCATTATAGAAATGGAAATAAATATGGAAATTATTTGCTAAATTCATTAAGTAATTCTCCTGTTCTACTCAACACTGGTGAAATATCCAGTAAAATATTCTGCTTCAGGAAACAAATATCAGAAAGTTATTTATCAACTGTGGGCATATTTGGAGAATAATGTAGGAAATATAATCAATGAAGGAAGACTGAAAAATTTTCAGCTCACAATCCATAGAAAATGAAAGAACATTCAACAGCTGTACTCAAATTTTTGTGCCAACCATCTCCCAATGGCAGGAATAATTTTCCTCTTGTTTACTGAGCAGACGGAACCTTGTTAAGCAGAGATAATAAACTAGGTAGGGGATTTTAAAAGCAATTTCAAATATTAAGATTTTTCTAAAGATAAAGATAACTAATTCTTAGTATAGTTCTGCTTCCACTGTTGGGGTTATGCAAGTATTAACCAGGCAAGTGCTTCCATGTATGAGTCTTTGAGGTTTTTTTAACTTTATTTTCTTACTGTTGCAATACTAAAAATGGTTAAGGCTCTATTTTTGGAGCTTCTTAAATTGCAGCTTTATGATTAAAAAAAAGCTATTTGAATATTATACTTTTCTCTGAAGTCAACTACAGCCTGATGATACCAGTAACAGCTATAATTTCCATAGCTCAAAGAGAACCAAAACAGGGGAAAATAGTTTCTTATTTAACTATTTTCTAAGATTGTTAGTTCTGTGTTTTTTTGACAGTATTCTCTTTTCTGTACTATTCAATGCACAATTCACCAGTGTTATTCTTTGTCACAGTAACTGAAGATATAGTTTGGTTAGACTAGGAAATCAATCCCTATTTAGTAACATTTTTATGATTGGGTCATATACAGCAGAAAGAAAATGGAAAAAGCATGCCAACATGACTAAAAGGGCAAAGGAATAGTTACTAGGATTGATGACAATTTATATAGCCTTACTCTCAAGAAAGTACTTTGAAAATATATTAACGCTGAGCAGCTTTTAGCCTTGAGCTGAAGAAAAGAGAGTTCACATGGTCTAAATCAGCCTTTTCATTTGGGTCAGAATTGCAGTCCCAAATATACCCATGTAGCACCCCTGGTTTCATATCACTGAATAGTGTTGGAGCATGCAGACTTGATTTTTCTCAGGTGTAACTGGACCATTTCCTTACTCTGTGTCTCACTGATATGTGCTCCTGTGCTTAATGGTTGTCCAGCTCATGGGCATAAATTAGACCTGCTCAAAGTTAAATATAATGAGCATTTAACAGATCTGGGATTCTCAAGAGCAAGGGTTTTACCCAGAAAATTGGTGAAAAAAGTGGGGGAAGCAGCAAATCCACAGACTCTGAGAGAAAATTTAGCTGCATTATTTTTAAAAAAAAACCAAAAAAACCCAACAAACCAGAAGGGAAAGTGGAACACAACTTTCCATTTCTTCCAGAGGTAGTGAGCCTGTGTAATTATATATGGCAGCCTCTGTGACCTGACAGTGCTACATTCAAACTCCAATAGTGCTGATGATGTCAAGAAGCTAATGCTTCATGAGGCCACAGTTCTTCATTGTGTTGCTCCCATGATGGAAAATACTGTGAGTATTTGAGTATCAGGAGAGGGATCTGGTAAATACCAGCTTTAATATATATATATATATATATATATGTCATATATATGTATATTTTATAATCTGAATTATTCTCAAGATAGTAACTTTATTAAGAGTTGATATAATTTTGCTTGATTCATAACCTCAGAAATACTAATATTTCATAAAGATTTCCTCTCTCTTTCCCTCCTACTTTCCTATCTCTCCTTGTCCCTCATTATTTCTTGCTTCCTGTGTTCTTTACCTCCTTTCTCACAACAATATGACCAATAAGAGTCTTTATAGTTTTAATTTCTGCCGTGAGCTATCAAGAAAACCATGACTTTCTGAATGTGCTTGTGTTCACTAGCAGGTTCAGAAATGCTGAACATCCCAGAGGAGACTTTGATCAAATGAAGTCAAGTTGAATACAAATCTGAATAGTTCTAGTCTGTGAGATGTTACGTTGTAGAGCCCAAACATCCAAAGTTCAGTTACTATTTAATTTACTTTTCTTTTTTGTCATTTTAGGTTTGTTTGATTGGTTCTGGGGGATTTTTCCTGGTTTAGTTTTTGTTTGGTTTTTTTCCAAACAAAGAATAGAAGCAAATAAAATAATCTGATTGCATTGTTTAGGGGAGACTGGGGAGAAAAATAGAACAAGGAAAATGAGTTCTCCATTTAAATTCCATGAAAGTTATTATAAGTTGCAAAGTTGTCTCTCATAATTACATACTCATTTTCTAAGAGCTGTAATACCCCTTCTTAGTGAACATCTGAAAGCATCCTAGATGACACAAAATGTTTGCTTTTATTAAACCCATCATAGATCCTCTGGCCTCTGATACTACACATTTGTTTAGCAAACTTAAAATGCCAAATGATTTTTTTTATTGCCCTTATTTTTCTTAAAGAAATGTTGTAGTCGAACTTATGAGCTCTTTGTTGATATACATTGAGCTATAGATCTATGTTGAAAAATGGTGTTTCTTTTAGCTCAGATGTTTTTCTAGAAAAATAGAAAATTATTTCATAGAAAACATACAAAAGACCTTCCAAACCTCAATACCATACATTATGTCAAAAAATTCAAAATATTTCCATCGTCAAACCAGCTGCTGAAGGTAATAAACGCTGACGCTTCTGATGAATTCAATAAACTGTATTTGATGAATTGGGATTTGTAATTGTTCTTTGGAACAAAGATCTGGTTTATTTATACAGATATAGTGCTTAGAACAACTGGGCACCAAATCTCAGCTGTGTATTACAAAAACTAGAATTTATGGTTAAAAAATTTTAAAATATAGGTGAAAAATAAAAGACCAATTTCCTTAAGAGTGTTCAGTGTATGATGCTTTCATAAAGCACACTAGGCAGTCTCTGTTAGAGTTAGAGAGGAAAGATGGTCCATCTTAAGATAATGTTGGAAAAAAACTTACTTGTAAGAGTTAAATTTGCTACCTTTGCAGGAAATTTTATCTCTGTCATGGTTACAACATCCCTCCTAGATAGTCTTTCTTGTCATGTCAACCCAGCTGCACAGTGACTAAATCTGCTCAAAGAAATGCCAATCTCCCCTGCTTCAGAGCCCTGCCCTTGGCAGAGGAAGCTGCAAGGACATGGCAAACATCTGGCCATCCTTGGTGCTGATCCCATTCCAAATGTGATGTCTATTAGACTGGTTAACAAACCAGATGTAATCTGTCCCTGGGGTTTTCACACAGACTATATTGGTTATGTTGGAGCAGTGGTAACAGAAAAAATGTCCCTAATAAAAACCAAGGCAGAAAATAACACTGTTGTGTGGGTTGAAAGATTTTTGTTCCAGATTTCTAAGAAAAATCATGAGGATTTGGAGAGGTGGGGGGGAAAGTATTTATGTTAGGGGAAAGCATTTTTTCACTAATGAGCTGAAAAATGAAATATTCTAGCTAAATGTCAAATTCTGTACAAATTTTATAAAAGCTTCAGGCTTTTTTCCTGTTTTTTTTTTCCCCAGAACTTTATCTGGACTGGTTTTCCTATAATATAGAACTGCCAAGGAAGCTTAAAATGAATCCTCTCTTGACAAGTTTAGTTTGAACTACTACTGACAAAAAATCTGGTGGGTTTTTTCTTTTTTTTATTTTTAATTTCTGAAACTTGCTGATTTTTTTTTTTTTTTTTTTTTTAGCAGGGCATCTCCTGCTAATGGGAAAAGGTGTATTTCCCTCCAACACCACCCGCAGACCTCTTCAGCCACAGTTAATGAATAGCTACATTTGTCACTATGCAGCGCCTTCTTATTTCTTCTTCGCCTCACAAGTTCCATCTCAGAAGATACTTCTTTCAGCTGTAGATTTTAATGGCTATCATTAAGTGCTTTGGCAATGTCCTTAGGCCCTGACTGTAATCAGTGAAGAAAGGTTGCTCCAGAGAATTGAACAGGAGCATTCATATCTGGTGCTGTTCAAAATGCTCTGGGTGAGCCATCTTCACTTTACTGTGGAAACTGAATGGGATGAACAGCCTGGAGAGCAAAATGTTGTTATCAGTCTATTATTAAGTAATTTGCTTCCAACTGTTTGTTCCACTATCCCACCTTGAAAATCAGTTTGAAGGTTTGTTTTGTTTCTTGCTTTTGTTTTTGTCTCCCGGCTAGCTCTTCTGCTTCTTCCAGTATTTCTGCTTCCTTGCAAGATGATTTGTCTAATCACATTTTTTCTGTAGCTCATATTCTATTCTAGGGAATAATTTTGAGACTACCTTTGTCACAACAGTATGAGAATTTATGGGAAAAGTCCATAAGTGTTGCAACTTGATGATCTTCAAGGTCCCTTTCAAACCCATACCAATATATGACGATGATTCTCTGAAGTAGTAACTCCTCACATTTATCCATTCTGACTGTAAATGGTTCTTGAAAGACATACTGGCTACAAAAAAAATCAGGTTGCCAAAACAGAATGAAATACTGAACCACTGTTTAATTGAATGGTATATTCTGGACAACAGTGTATGTAAAAAAATGCAGTCCATAGCTGGAAAGGTGTACTATTTATCTTCTTAGGTATAAGATAAATATCAGAAATTTAATTCCAGAGATCCAAATCTATATATGTGTAGATTTCATATTGTGCTTTGGAATTGCACAGAAAAAATATTTCTTTTTTGTTCAGTGAAATATCAACAATTCTATATCAATGATACTTTTTTTATTATTATTCAAATTAATCTCTTATTTGAGTGCTTTGGGATTCTGGTTGTAATTTTTTGTTTTTTCTGTATTGCTACTTTTCCTATATTAAGGTTATTCCCTGCATATTTTCTAGGAAACAAATAATTTACTCTTCAAGTATGTTTCATATTTACATATGTTCAGTTCAGGTTATTGTATTTGTATCTAGCAAAAATCAAATTTATTAGAAAGGGAGATTTTCACCAGGTATTTCACATCAAATATCACACTGAAAAAAATATTGTCTACTATGGTTTCCTCAATTTCCTTCTGCTTTTTTCTTTCCGTGTTCATTTTCCATCTCTTCTTGTTTCTTTGCATCTAAAAAAGTCTCATGTATTTTCCAATATCCAATCTCATGGATTTGGTTACTCATATATGAATATTAATATAAAAAGAAAAGAGAAATAATTTGGGGTTTTTTTAATAAACCACTGATAGTTACTCTTGGGCTTATGTAGACTGTTCAAATGCAGTAAAATTGGAGGAAGGTTTTATAATACGTTTGTATGTTGCTTATAGAGGAAAATTTTGCCCAACATTATCTCGGAGGTTATAGTGCCCTCTAGTGCTACAGTTCTAATTTCTTTTTCTCCCACTAGTTCTAAATATGTAGAAGATAAATAAAATGAAGTCGTACTTAGGGAACTAAACAGTGTCCAGGAAGACAGGGAGTACCCTAATAATCATGTGGCACAGTTATTCAAAACCACAGAAACCGTTCATGAGTGCTCATGAATGTCAGAGGCAATTTCCCACGTATTACTCTTGGATGGTGGAGGCCTTGGTACATTTACACAGCTGTATGCAAAGGCTAGGAAGAGGTAGTCTCTGTGGGAGAGGTTGAGAAATATCTAACAAACCTGAAAAACCTGAGAAAATGATTTAGCATACTCTTTTTGGCACCCCCATTATCTGGGAGGGAAAATACTGCAACATTCTCAGTACCACAAACATTGCTTTGAATTGTTGCACCTTGCTTTCTTGCTTTTCACGTCATTTTTGAAGGATGACTTCAACAAGCATTTCAGAAATTTTTGTGTTGGCATCAGAGACTGAGGGGGAGCAAAGATGGACTACTCCAGATTAGAACAATATGGGAAGGAAATAGACTCACTGTGAAAGAAAGATGAATAAGCAGAAAAATCAAACATTTTTTAAAAAAGAGAGTTAAAATGATGTTGTCTACTGCCTTGGATTAACAGATTCTATGTAGTGAATGAAAAAGAAAGAAGGCCCATTTATTCACATTTTCTGTTTGGACTGAGTTAGTGCTGCAAGTCTTTGTTGTTGTGTATAACCTTTGTAAATTTTGTCAAACTGCTGTGTTGAGCATCACATATATGCCTTTCTTTAGACTTTATATCACCACCAGTTAGCACAATGGCTTTGCATTGTGGTAATTCTAACATTTCTCATTTTAGAGTTAAAGAATTTTCCTTGTAAAATTTGAAGGATTGTTATTATTATTACTATTATTATTTTTTTCTTAATTTTGATTTATATTAGGATATTCTTGTTGGAATTTTCATCCCTGAACTGTGTTCCCTAACTCTGTTACAAATTTTCTTAACATTACCAGTTACTCAATTGATTCTCCAAGTTTTCTTGTTTTCTTGTTTAGTTTACTTTCTTTTAGAATGGAAACTTTATGGTAATGGCATACACTTTAGATAATTGAATTATATTTCACCTTTTTACCAAGGATATTTTTGATGAAGGACAATTAAAGCTTTAAAACTTCTGAATGGAGATTCTCAGGTTTCCTGAATTAGTAGAGTTGTTTGTTTTAGATAGATGGAATTTAAATTTGAAATCAGAATTTATTTAGTTTAGGATTAATTCAAGCTGGGTTTTATCAGGAAACTGTTGAGCAAATTTATCTAATATGGGATATGTTTTGTGTCTGTGATGCTGCACACAAAGTCTTCCACATGACTTGGAGCTGGTTAGTGAGCAGAAGAAAATGAAAAGAGGAAAAGAGGAAAAGAGGAAAAGAGAGGAAAAGAGAGAGAGGAAAAGAGAGGAAAAGAGAGAGAGGAAAAGAGAGGAAAAGAGAGAGAGGAAAAGAGAGGAAAAGAAAGGAAAAGAGAGGAAAAGAACACCCTCACCATCTCCTCTATATTTACACTGATCTGCTTTATCCTGTTTCATCTGTAAAGACTACAAGGGATCAGGTACTGATCTGGGGCAAGCAGCTTTAAAGTTCAGGAGCTCAGCAGCCACACAGAACCAATACAAAGTTCACGTTCTAAAAAAGCTTCTAGCTGTATAAAGCCTACAATTCCAAACCAATGCATGTTTTCTTCCTGAAAGCAAGGACTATAACTGTTTTGTGTAACAATAACTAGACTTGTGTATATAGTCTATATTGCATCAGCACCTACTTTAAGGTAGGCAATAGCTTTCCATTTTGGCAAAGCTATATTAAAGACCTCCTTTGAACTCATCACTCAGTAGAGAGTTGAGGAAAATGTCTCTTGTTTATGTGTATTTCTTTTTAGGGTTTATTTTCAGTTCTTCATTGTTCCTACTTTGTGGTATTTAATTTAATGCACTAGAACTTCCCTGAGTACCATCTGATGGATTTCATTGCTGCTTTTGCAAGACAGTGTGCCAGAAAAAAACATCTGGTTTTAAATGACAGTGAATTAAGCCAGCTCTCTGATCTGAGTCCTGGGAGGCTAGAACATACAGCAGGCAAGCCCTTTCCTTTTATGTATGTACTGCAAAAGACATCTCTGTTTATTATTTGCTTTAGGAAAGCTATCAAAGTGTAAACAGAAAGTGTAATAAAGTAATTAAAAACAAAAAAAACCCAAAACAATGAAATGTCTAAATGTCACAAAAACTCTTAATAACCCAGTGGTGACAGGAACCATTTATGGTATTACCAGAAAATATTGTACCATGTACTTCAGTTACAGCACAGTTTCCATGAGGCAGCAATGGTAATAGCACACTGTAATTTGTCTCACCCATGTTGTACTTACACGCTGCTGAAGAAGCAAAATACTCAAGCTCCCAGTGTGTACAGAACCTGGAAGGTGTCTATAAGGTTGATCCTGGCTGGTTGCCAGCTACACACCAAAGCCATTCTATCACTCCCCTCTGCAGCTGGACAAAGGAGAAAACAAAAGGTAAGGACAGGGCGAGGTTGTTCATTGATTACTGTCATGGCCAAAAAAGACCCAATTTGGGGAAAAGAATTGAATTTACTGCCAATAAAAATCAGATCAGGATAATGAGAACTAAAACAAATATTAAAACCCCAACTTCCTCCCACTTTTCCCTCCTTCCCTCCTTCTCAGTCTCTATGTCCTCCCCCAGCAGTGCAGGAGATAGGGAATGGAGGTTGCAGTCAGTTAATTACGTATTGTTTCTGCTTTTGCTCAGGGAAAGGAGACCTTCCCCTGCTCCTGCATGGGGACCCTCACACAGCTGACAGTCCACCATGAACTTCTCCAACTTGTCTCCTTCCTATGGGCTTCAGTTCTGCTCCAGCGTGGATCCCTTTCCATGGGGTGCAATCTTCCAAGAACAGGCTGCTCCAGTGTGGGTCTCCCACAGTGTCCCAAGTCCTGCCTGGAAACCTGCTCCAGTGTGGGCTCCTCTCCCTATGGGTCTGCAGGACCCTGTTTCATTGTGGGTTTCCCACAGTCACAGCCCCCCTCAGGCATTCTCCTGCTCTGGCCTGGGTCTCCTTCATGGGCTGCAGGTGGATCTCTGCCTCCATCAGCCTCCATGGGCTGCAGGGCAATCAGCTTTGGTGCCTGGAACACCTCCCGCCTCTCCTTTTCCACCAACCCTGGTGTCTACAGAGTTGTTTCTCTTGCACATTTTCACTCCTCTCTCTTCTTGGAGCATAGTTAAATCCGTGAAAGACATTTTTTTTTGCCTTTCTTAAATATCACAGAGGTTGTACTGTCTTCTCTGACGGGCTTGGCCTTGGCCAGCAGTGGGACAGTCCTGGAGCCAGCTGGCACTGGCTTGGCCAGATGTGGGGTAAGCTTCTGGCAGTTTCTCACAGAAGCCACTCCTGTAGCCCCCCACTCACCAAAACCTGGTCATGTAAACCCAATGCAAACTTCAAATGTAAATTAAGCCAGAGTTTGTTAAGATTAGTCACAAAATTATACTGTTTTTTTTTATTCTCCCACTACCTTTTATATACATAAAGAGGTTGTCCATAGCAAAGAAATAGCATTTTAACGAAAATACTTTTAGTTTGGGAATATGTATATAGTCCTGCTGAGCAGCACAGTTGCTAAGAACCTTCTTTCAGATTTATATCTTCTACAGACTGGAAGGGTAATGGACTTACATGATCATTTTAGTTTTTAAATTAGTGAGTCAAAACTCTGTGGGGGACAATGACTAGCTCTGCATTGAATGCTCTGGGTTTATTGACATCCAGCAGCGTACTCATGGAGTTACTCCACTAAAGTCATTATGTAAAGCCCACATGAGATAGATCTGCACATTTTGAAGTGTTATGTTTTATTATTCTATTCTCTGTTTTATTATTCTGGTTTTATGCAGAATATTTTTTGACAGGAAAACCCATCCAGCCTTCTTTGAGTACTTGTTCCATGCTCTGCAACAGTGAAAATGAGGATGAGTAGGAGTAACAATCAGTCATTCATGCCACTTCAGAGTGGCTAAGATACTAATATCAGTATTCTTTCTCTGAATTCTTGCTGACTAGGATACAGAGAAACCAATTTGTCCAAAATCCTAAATATTCCAGCTTTATTTATACTGCTTTAATAGCACTGTGCAGATTCATTGGTACTTTGTGCTGTGGTACATTTCTCAACTCCACAAAGAAACTTTTTCACCTTGCCAGACTAATGGACCAGTAAATATGGTTGATGGTTGTTCTACATTCCCCATTGCAAAGCAACTGAAACATACTAGTTAATATGAAAAATAAAGATTAAAACCACAGACAATAAATCATTTGCTTGACCATTTGCCAATCTATAAATGCTTTCTTCATGCTGCTTTAAAAAGAAATCTGAGGCCAGAAGCTTTTCCAATCAGTGTTTAAGGTTTTCCCACATTTGTTCAATTTTCACTTTGGCTATTGGGAATTTTTTTAGACTTAATTTTTGTAAAAATGTGGTAATTTATTGACAGAGAGAGTTCATGAAATAATAATAATTTGGAGTCAGAAGTGTGGATTTTTATAGGACTATATGCATATGAGCACAAAGCCACAACGAAACAGAAGTGATCTCTCTGATGACTACTATCAATACTTGAATATCAAGTTCTCAATATAAACCATGCAAGACTTTGTTTGCTCCATCCCTAAGTTCTGAGAAAGGTTGAAGTCAGAATGTGACTGTCTGGGTGTATAAGAAATCTTGCAATACACACTCAGATTTGCGGGGCAATTCAAGACAGACATTTCCCTTGTGTATAATGGTGCTGCATTCCTTCAAACCATTCACATCATCCCAGAGGGTAGAGTAGCCCTCTGAAAGGAACAAAGGAACATTGTTTTCTGATGAAATTAAATATAAAAGTAATCTGAGATTCTGAAGACAAAAACTGCTTACAGCATAATTTGAGGATAATGTAAATCTATATGCTTTTGCCTCTGTAGCCTTGTGGCAAGCAGATATATGTCATATTTCAATGTGAAAAAAAGCCCCATTTAGAAAAACAGTAGCTGTTTCCTAAATTTGTCTGGGCATAGAAACTACCAAATCAAACAAACTTTTCAGTTTAGATATTTCTGCCATCTGTCTGTGTTAAGTTTTGAAAAATATATCAATTTCATCGTCTCTGTCATTCAGACTGTGTAAATAAAACAACATTTTGGCTACATGTTTTATTTGTGCTGTGTTACCTAATAATACTTAGTGGGGCTGTAAGTCAATCACAATGCAACAAGAAGTCAGCAATGGAAGTCTCAGAGAGGCAGGAAACTTGTTCTGTGCTGACTTGCTCTGTTTCCTGCTGACATAGAGTCAAATACAGGAAAAGAAGAAAAGCAAAGTTGAAAATGATATTATGTAGAGAGTCTAAGTAATTCTCCTTGGCCCTGGTAAGAGGTAAATTTCAGTTAAACTTTGCTTTCATTATTTTTTAATTATCCTAACAGAAAAAGGACTGTAGATGTTGTTACAAGTTAATTGTCATAAAATCAAAGCAGAAGATTTCAGAAAGTGACTTTTGATATGTTCTTATAGAAGCAGGATGAGAACTAGTGGGGGGTGAAATTTGTCTGTCTAAAAGGTGTCCACCAAGCCACTCTTGGTGGACAAGATAATAAGATAACTTGGAGAAGTTATTATTAAAAATCTCAGAAAGTGAGATAAGGACCTACGGATAATATGCCTATTAATGTCATGGCCAAAACAGACTTAGGGATAATGAATTTAATTTATTGCCAAGTTAGCTGTTGCAGAGTACAGTAATGGGAAATAGGAACAACTCTGAAAACACTTTGCTTCTACCCCTCCCTTTCTATCACACTCAGCTTTACTGTGAACATTTCCATTTCCTCCCGTCCATCAGTGTAGGGAGATGGGGAATGAAGGTTGCAATGAGTTCATAACAATTCATCTCTGCCATTTTTTCCACTTTATATTTCCCCTGCTCCATCATATGTTCCCTCTCATTGACTACAGTTCTTCAGTAATTTCTCTGGTGTGAGTCCTTTCCACAGGGCACAGTCCTCCAGGAACACTCCTCTAGCATGGGTTTCCAAAAGGCTCACAGTCTTGCCAGGACCCTCCCTGCTCCAGCGTGGTCTGCCCCCATGCTTCAACTTCTTTAAGCTTACATCTACCTCCTCCTCCTGGCTGCACTTCCCCACAGGCTGTGGATGGATGTCTGCTCCACTATGGACCTCCATGGGCTACAGAAACTCAGCCTGATCTTCTCCACAGGACTGCTCTGACAGCTGAAGCACCTCCTTTCCCTCTTCTTCACTGACTTTGGTGTCTGCAGGGTTGTTCCTCTTACATTTTCTCACTCCTCTTTCCCCGAAGCTGTTGTGCAGCACTTTGTATCCTTTCTTAAACGTGTTACTACAGAATTGGTACCAATACCTGCAAACACATGAAAACACGTGTACACCTACAAAAACCAGTCCCTTGTAGGGCAAGCTGTATGTGATAGATTCCTGTTGTTCAGCACAGTGAAGCTGATCTTTTAAACTCAAAATTTTTCTCACAAATGGATATTTTAAACTCAATATTTTCCAGAATTCTCTAAATCAACTTCATTTGCACTCTGTGTTATCCAGCACATGGCTCTTTACACCCAGTCAGAAATCCCAGTATTATTTGTGTATCCTCACATTTAAAATCTTCATGCTAGTAACATCCTATTCCTTTTTATTGCCATTAATATTTATCCTAAATTAAGTATTTATCCTAAATTAAACCAAGTCAAAGAAGCTCATAGAAATTCTATTATATGGACAATATGATTTCAATATGAGTGATTGAAAAAATATTCATTTCATTAAAATTTGACTAATAGAATTCTTGAAAGAGTCAATTTTGAACAGTTTAGTCCTTTTTTTTCTTTGAAAGTCATTTATCTGTACTAAACATAGCCTTTCTGATCTCTCATGATACTCTGTGTCTATAGAAATGAAAAAAAGAGTGATGATACAAATATGAAGAGAAGGGGGAAAAAATATACCAATGGTTAAATAAATTTGTTTACATAACTGTTATGCTTTCCTAAAACCCAGTCAGCTAGGAGAGGTCTTCAAAAGTCACCATTAATTACCATTTGTGAGTTTGTATCCCCACAACAGAGTATTCAGGGATTGGGTGATAAATCACTGCGTTATCGGATTTGGAAGTGCAGGCCAAGAGCAAAGAAGAAGGTGTCTGAAGCCCAGGGGTGAATTTCCACTCAGCAGACATTCTGTTCAGGAAGGAAGATGTATGTTCTGAATCTATGTTCATTTCGTGGAAAAACAAGCCTAAGGATAGACCTTGTCAAAAGAATATGCTCCATCCCCTTAGGAGGTGTGTGAAAAATCTTGAGAGTTATCTTAATTTAACAACCTTCTAAACCGAAGGCGGCACAGGAAAAATATAATGCCAAGCATCCCATTACTAGATATAAGAGAATGTAGTAGGTATTGTGCTATACTATTGTTAAAGACAAAAGCTGTTTTGTTTTTTTTTTAATTAGGATTTTTTTGTGAAATTTACATTGCCATTTATCTAATGATAAATGATTTAGGGGGGCACTGTTTTTTTTGTTCAATCTTTCACATTCTTTAGGCATCAGGAAACCTCAAATGGAGAATGGGCACAAAACAAGCATACTATAGTTAACAGTATTTTTTTCCCATAAATTCCTAGGTAAGTGTATCTTTATATCTGGGTGCAGGGATAAAGAGACATGAAGGGAAAAATACGGCTCAATATTTTATGTTTATTTTTTTATTTTTTTGAAGGTTTTTGTGGTTTTTGGTTTTTTTGTGGCTTTTGGATTTCATTGGCTGGTTGGTTGGTTTGGTTTGACTTTGTTTATTTGTTCTCTTTTTAATAATTGAAGTACAATTACTGAACAAAAGCAAAAGATCATGGAACCAACACCTTCTCATTTTATAAATTCAGTAAAATTCAAGTTATCTCAGCACTACATTCAGGAAGGGTCTAGTAGGGATGGAATTTAATCATTCAAGAACACAGGCAGACACCAGGAAACAGGAAATATATAAAATACAAAAGATGTGGAAAAAAATTGCTTCCATCCATGCCCTGATTTCTATTCCCCTAAGAACTCACAGAACTCCAGTTACTATAATATGATAGGAAGCTCTGCTGTCTTTTTTTCAGACTCTTAATTGGTGGCAAAAATCTCTCATATAGAAATTTGATCCTTCCTTGAAGGAACTCATTGATGTCTAGACAGTAGTTTCTGGGGGGAAAAAAAAATTATGTTTCTCCCCCTGTAATTTTACTGTCTTAAGAGATTTTGCTCCAGCTCTGCTTCAAAAGTGAAGTTGGTGAACTATTCCTCTCTTGTATTGAGTCAGAAGAGATTGAACTACAATTTCTTTCACTTCCAGTAATTTTCACAGGTTATTTCAGAAATCATTTAGAGCAGAAATCAATATAGCTACACATGTTTAATTGAAATATTCATGTATTAATAAATTAAGTTTTTTAATGAAGGTTATTTTTCAACAAAATTACATCATTGTTTTTAAATTCATAAAGACAAGTCCTTTTGTAAGATGCAAAATATTAGAATCAAACATAATAAAATCCTAAATTGTGATGTGGCTACATCACAATAAAAATTCATTAAACCAAACATAAGCAAAGATTTCTTAAAAACCTGCTAACTATGTTCATATTTACATTTTTCTTTTGACATTTGAGCTTTAGTGTTTTAAAAATGTGTCTGCCATATGTCTTTTTTCAAAAGAATCCGAAAGCAGAAATTCCCACGCTATAACATGTCTCCTGACGGTAATATCCTAATGGAAAACACTAAAAGAATCCTGTTACGGACAATGACATAACATGTTGAATACTTTTTTACCCATTTTAAAACTATCCTTAATCAGTAACAATAATTGGTGCACAACTGTAAGGCCTTGTTTCACAGTAATATATTGCACAGCGGAGATCGTGCTGGGAGTTACAGTGTGGTGTCCTACTGAGAGACTGAAGTAGTGAAACTGTCTTGAAAGACTCATAACAGAGACTGATGATCTGAGATGGAGTTTTATGCTATTAAGGCAATATGAATACATGCTGCTGCCTGTTGTAGCAAGGACAGGACAGTCTGATCCAAGATATCTTTGCTAGTCCCTTGTTAATAAAATCATTCTGAGTATCCTACATAAAAAATAGTGTCTGATAAAAAGCATGGCTAAAAGTTGCTTTTTAGGACATTTTCATCCTGTACTAAGATTTTCTTAAAGCTCTGAGATTTAATTATCTGGATATTACTACACAATCAGTCTTTGGAAGTTCATCCATCCCTTCTGCCAGATCATATCAACTGTGACAGTGTTTTCTGCAGTCTGGGTAGCCCCATGAAAAAGACCACCCACTTATCCTATACAGGTCAAAGAACAAGTTTCTGACAAAACTACTGCTAATGATTCATCAATTTGAACTGATTTACCTAAACCCAAGTTTTAATATTCCACCTGTATTACCAGCTTCCTTAACTCATGTAAATTACAGAAAAGTTTGATGACAAAATGTCCATAACCATGCTATTCATGTATTCACCTTTCATATTATTGTATTCATCAATGTAAACACTGTAAATAAAATGACATGTGACTTCAAGAAAGATCACAAAGGGAATTTTTTCTGTCACTTTCCAGTTTGCCTTTTGGGTTGTATGGTGGCTGGTGGGAGGGGAAGGAGTTGGCATCCAGGGCAGTAACTTTGCTTATCCTGAATGATGACTATATCTCAGAGCATCCTGCTAACTCATAGGCACTTTTGCTGCACTACAGAAAGTATTTGGGAGGAAAAAAATTATTTCATGAAAGATTAGTCACAGCTATAATTCAGAAGTATATGGGTTATATGTTTTCAATTACTGGAGGGCTTAGTTATCAAATCTTGGCTTTGCTGAGAAATGTTTTATGATCCTTCTTTGTTTCCAGCTGATAAGCTAGCAGCTTCTTGTGGCTGCAGGAAAGGTTCCAATGACTACTTCATCTGTATTAAACCATTTGTCATGGAAAGTTAATGGATTAGATTTTTTTTGCTGCCTGTGTGTAAATTTAATACATACTGTTTAAGAAATGCACTAAAACCAAAAGTATTTATGCAAAATAATAGCAAATAATTTTAAAAATAGAGATGTGTTAGGAAAAAAATAGCTGCAGTGGTATCAGTTGTATCTAGCAATTCACTAAAAATATTTCAAATATGAATATAAGAATCATTTTCATTTATCTGTTTCCCTTTGGAAAATATTGTTTGTATACCTGTTTCTTCATTTTTATTAGACATACAGGGTTCCAGAACAATTAATATGAAGAGGACTTTTTCTTTCTTTTGTATGGGTTTTTACCAAGATTACTATAAATTCTTTTAATAACTATCAAGTCATGTATGCAAATATTTTATTTAAAAATGCTTCAGTGTAGAGAGTATTCTAAACCAATATTTCAGAGCATGGTTCCAGTTAATCACAGGTGCATACTTGTAAAGGTTGTATCAAGGACCTATGATAAACTGAAGCTTGATTCTAATAAATCAAAAGGAATTTCTCTTTATTTTAGATACATCACTCAATCACATCAGAATAAAAAGCAAAGTATCATAAGTATAGTCTTTCTATTTATGAAAATAGAAATATTTAAAAACTCTCAGAATTAGTATTTAAGGGTTGCATTTCCTCATGTGAGAATAATACATATTTAATGAAAAATGGAAAGCAGCCACTAAAACAAATGAAATTAAACTACAGTTAAATGTTTAGCTGATTGAAAATAGTGGAATAAAACAAATAATACTATGGAGTTGATAAAGTAAAAATATCTTGTTTGTGGAACAGCTAGGAAAACGATTACTGGTTTTTGCTTGGCAAAAATGCTCATTGTCTCCCTTGAGTCCTACAGCAAACCAATGGACTATAATGAATGGATATTATACATACCCATTCTTATATAAAAAATATAAAAAGTTAATTGATTTTTTTTTCCAAAAGGCTTCACAATATTTATGCAGTACAGAATGTATAATTAATGAAGAACATGCTGATGTGAGTTTAGCAAGATCTGCAGAAGAATCTCTGCAATATCTTAAGAACTTGAAAAATATCATCAAATAAAAACATTCCAATTAACCTGAAATTTGAGCATTATTACCTCATCCTTCCCCACTTTATCATGAGAAACACAAGCACAGTTATTAAAAATAATAAAAAATGCACTTTTCATTCAACAAGACTGCATTTTCCATTCTACAGTTGTAATTAATAACAGGGTTAATATCCTCGTATCCATGTTAGATTTTTATCATGAAAAGGATGTTTGTAACTATCTTCTCTTTCCCTGTCCCAAAGCTACATTGGCAACACCCAAAACCATCTCTATCAGATTTTAGAATTTCAGTAAAGGCACTTAGCAATGTTGCTGAAAATTAACACTGAAATGACACCATTATACTTGCTGCAAACTATATGCATTATTTGCAATACAGATAGTGACTGGGGACAGAGAAAACACTTTCCCTTGAGATTGTTTCTCTACACAGAGTCCTAGGGCTTCCTTTGTCCCTGCCTCCAAGGCAAATAAATCTGTAGGAAGATTTATAGAAGCATCAAATGACGTTCTTCTATAAATAGATTTAGGGTAACAAGAATTATAACCTGACAGAATCTGTGTCCCCAGCTCTGCAGCACATAGACAATAAGCTACCCTAATGAGGCACCTAAGTCTTGGTGGACACATCCTAGAAAAAAGCAGTGAGTTTTTAATTAGATATGTAGAGCCATCTCAGAATGCCCTCATGGAGGCAGAAGTATCTCATCACCAAACACAGGCATTCTGCCAGGCATATGTAATCCTTTCTTCATGCTGGTGTTATTCTATAGGAGTAGCCACTACCCTCCTTGTTGGATCTCACTGTATGTCCGGGCTGTGCTCTGCCACATCACCCCCTGATTGCAGAACAGAGACCCTCCCCACAGCCACCCATGGCTGGTGCTGAAACCTGTGAAAGAGTCACATAACAGGCCAGATACTGCATCTTGCACAGTTCCTTCTCCATTTTTTTTCTCTCCTGTTAAGCAGCAACATGAAATACATCATTAAATATTTCCTTTCCTGCTTGTGGTTTGGCCATAAGAGCATGTGAACAGATGTGTCACCTCTGTCCCAGTCTGTGTTAGTGAGGTGAGGTGTTAGTATGCTCTACAGGTAACTGCTGGGGACCTAACAGGTGGTAGCATTCTGAATAAATATACACAGTCGTGGAGGGTTTGCTTTAGAGTAGTTTCAATCAAATTCATATGGCAAAATTTGAAATTCAGATACAAAAAGTCAGTATAATAAGCCATGATTCTAAATTACAGTGTTATACAAGACGTTATAATACCCTGCAAACAGCAGAGAAAACAGTGTCGTGTGGTATTTAAGCTGAGAGTGTAAATGAAAGATTTTGTGCCATGTAACCCCTGACAGGGGATCTCTGTTAAAGCATTCATATATGAAGCCAAAGGGCTCATTTGAAACATTTATTTAAGCAGTACAAATGCATTAACAAACTAAATCAGCCTAATACCATAATGTAATAAGCAGTTTGACCCCTTTCAAGGCTGATTATTTTCACAAAGTAAGTTTCCATCTTCTGTATGTTGGCAGAGCATCAGCATCTAAACAAAACCCAGCACAGAGTGATCTCTGTTTCATATTTTGAAGCATTTCATTACAGCAAAAGCAGAAGCTCTCAACTGGATCAAATTATGATTTGTATTGTTGAAAGCCAGTTAGACATTGACCAAATTCTTTCCCTAAACAAGGCAAGAAATGAAAAAGTTCTAGAAACTGCAGTTATATTACAGAACCCTCTTCTGGTTACTGAATAGCTATGGGAGGACTGGTTCAACATTTTGGATGCATACTTCATCTCACAGAGAAGCCAAGTGCTGGAAATTCATCAAATTCTGTGCCAAGAGATGACCATATTGTGTGACACTGAAGAAAAGAAAATACAGCTAGGCTTTTGGATAATGGTCAATCAACTTTTTCTGCAGCAGTTAGAACATGACGGGAAAACGTATTGAACCTATCATAATTGGTAACTCCTGTATGACACATGCAACATTTATTTCAGACATAGTTCTGCTTTTCTTCTAGAGAGTCAAAATATTAAATTGTTTTAACACAAACAAATGGTTGTAATGCAATTTGGCAGAAGCAGAAATGTTTCAATAGGATGTGAATGTTGCAGCGTTTCAGATATTCTCCCTCATTGCTAAAATGAAGTATTTGAAAACCAGAAAGTGTGACTGACAGTAAAAAATAGGCTGGTATTGACCACTGTATTGGATATTATAATTTGACAGAAATTCAGAAAGTAAATAATTTGTGAAGAGTGCGAGTCAGTGATTATTGGTAAATTTGCTTATACGTGAGTTTCATTCTAAAACCTGTTTTCCTGACAATATCTTAAGAATGATGATTGCATTGCTGACCCTTTTTTCTTGCTCATGGTTTTAACATTCAATTTTTTAGCTTAGAACAACAGTACTGCTTCTAACATGTTACAAAATACTCATGAATATTTACACAGATTCTTATAAGCAGCCACTCTGTGTGCATAAGACTATGAGTAGTTACAGAGAGAGGTTATGATTCCACATACCCTTTTCACAGACACAATAAAGCTTCCAACCCATCAAGAAGCAGATGAAAAAGCTTTTTGTGAGTATATTATACAATAAAAATGGAGTTTTCTGTTCATAAATAGTTTTCAAGCCAATTCTGATTATAAACTTCCATTTTGTTCCATACAGATGCCTGGAATATATAGGCTAAAGTGAGCTCAATTGAGTATTGATTGTTTACTTCAGCCAATAAATATTAAATATTTAATTTCTTTGATAAATCATTGAAACATCATGAATATACATATATACATATATATGTACCCAAAAGCTGGTAGCAATGCAATCATTGCTCACAGCAACTCATTGTCAGCATTTCACTAATCATTTCAAAGAAGCAAGTACAGTTTTTTTAATTGTATTAAAAAGAATGTGCTGGTTTGGTGGTGTTTTTTTCTTTAACACTGTGATAGTCCAATCCTTTTGATTAAAAAAAAAAAAATAGAAAACAGTAAAGCAGATCTGGTCCTAATCTTATTTTTATGGTCAAAAAAATCTGTCTGAAGACACAACCCAAACTGAAAATGATAAAAATCTGTCTGTTCCAGCTATGAGGAAAGACAGTCTAAGAGACCAAAGTAAAATCTCATGCTCTTTTGTTAGCATGCAGCCAAAATCAAGTTGTCCACTCAGGTCCCAGAGCACTGCATGTCCACCCTGCACAGTGAGGTGTCAAGCTGAAATACTAAGTTAAGAGCCCAAAACCAAGATAGTGCTATCAGCACAATGCTGGTGCAGCTGCACTGGCCTGGCAACACTGTCTCCAGCCCTCCAATTATCTCATTCAAGGCTGTATCTGGCCGCGCTGTGACAATATGTTAAATTGTCTGCATGGCTTCTGGTGACAGATCAAAAACAGTGTGGTAAATGATGTACAGTTCCAGTCCAGATTGCTTGTGTACTGCTGTTTTCAGATATCTTCAAGTGCCCTGATGAATTAAGTTCTTACCAGCAACTTTATGCCAAATGAAGCCTAGTCTGTTCTCCTGCATGGCACATAAAAAACCCATATAAGTTCACATAAATTTGAAATCGAGTATTCTGGCTAATTTGACTAAATAAAAGAGTTTGCCCAAGCCCATTTAGAGTAAATTGGTTCTTCATTTCTTCCCGTAGCACACAGGTCTGATGGGGGACACATGATATGTTTAATCTGGAGTACAGACACAGGGGAAACAACAGCAAACCAAAACCACAGAGAGCAGCACTCTTCCTTCCTTGGAGTCTGGTGGATTGCTTACAACTGCCTTCTCTTGCTGTTAAACATAGCAAGAAAGAGAAACTATGATCTCATTACACTGAGCAATGACTAACATAACTGATAAGAGAATGATTAACAAAAGTGTTTATAACAGCTTCTTAATTGCCAATACCTGGATTGGATTGGATGGGGTTTTTTCCCTACCTTGAAAACAAGTAAAGATATAACAACCTCTTATTTTATTACATATTTTTTTTGCATTTACTTTTATAAAAAGTTAAATCAACTATGAATAGTGAGCAAATAGTTAAATACGCATAGTCTTTCCATGAATAATACATAAGAACTAAATTTGCAGATAAACTTTTCCTAAAAATATTTTGTTTATCTCTAAGCAAACAAACAACAGATATAATAAAAAGTAGACTGTAGTTTTGCTTTTTTTTTTGTTTTACTAAAATGTTATTAGAAATAGAGTTAGAGTTTTAGAGGTTTTTGGCAAGTGCTCCTTAACATCCTGAGGATTTCATTTCTCGTGTGTGGAGTCAGTAGGCTGGTAAGGAGAGATAAGTAGGTGTAACAGACCACAGCTGTTGCAGTCCTTAGAGTGGTGCTTTGCCCTGTTAACTGGCCCCAAAATAAAAATCTAAATAATTAAAAAAGGATTGGGAGCTCCTCGTTTATTGTCTCTCAATGATTTCCATACTGCCTCTGCTCAGTTCTCAGTTTAAATATAAAAAAGCTGTGGTATTTCCCTCTAACTGTTCTGTTCTCAAACTCATCCTAGACTCTGAAAGTGAAGCTGGCTTTTCCCTGGCTTGCATATCTCCTACAAAGTGCCTGCAATCTGACTGTTAGGAATTTGGTTGATGGGGCGCCAGCTGGAATCAAGCCTGGTTCATTCCCTGAGAGATGCATTGGTTCTGTGGAGCAACAAAAGGCAAAAGTACCAGCAATTTTCTCTAGCAAAGAGTCTGAACACATCAACAGATAAAGTATCCTGTGTCTCAGAAGACCTTTGTTACCTTCATGACTCTGCTGCTCTAGTCACCTTGGACAAATCACTCCACTTGTCCTTGCTGTCTTTGCTACATCCGTAAAAAATACATACTGTACATCAAGTAGGTGATGTACAGTAGAGCAAAGACTGCACAATGATTACTTGATGTAAAGGCATTCAGAAAAGGGATAACCATATGCAACCTAGTCTTCTTTTAAATTAAAAAACATGCCTCACCAAGTAAGAATAGACAAAAAAAAGCCAGCAGTTTCTTTGTATTTGGATGCCTTATACCTTTCTTCATCATATGATTAAAGGAAATTACACACAAACTTTCTGCTAAAATCTTTGAACTAATAAATTTCTAATTCTCTTCATAACTTGAGATATTTTTGTGCTGTGCACTGCAGTTCCTGTAAGACACCAGGATGGGAAGAGAGGAAATAAAAATAGACATATCTGTCCTTCACATTATTGATATACTTGCCAAAGACATTCAGCAGTCAATGACAAACACTTTCCAGATAAGAGAAGAAATGATGAGACCAAAAACTCTAAGTCCAGCACCTGGAATTTTTCTAATGTTACTTTGATGGAGAGAAAAAAATTGTTTGTAATGGACATTTAACAAAGTTGCAGGTTTCTTGAGCAGACAGAGCTAAAGCCCCAGCTGGGAGCGTCTGTTTTTGAATGCTGAAGGGCAGAACACACATTTATTTAAGGACTTACTTTCCAAGTGCAGGATAATATATTTTTTGAGGCTTCATTTATGGGTTCAGGAAGGAAGTATTCAAAGATGGTCCTTTATTAAAAATCCGATTCTAAGATACTCCAAAAGGAATGAAATCATTTGGAAAAAAGGTGCCCTTCACTACTTTAGCATTTAATTTGGCTCATAGAAATGAGGAACTCTTCCTCATTTTAGTTCTGTGCCATTTCATCAAAGATGACAAAATAGGGAGCAGGTACCATGTAGTCTGAAAGAGGAAACCTGTATTTCAGGATATAACAGCTTGAGTGTTTTCCTTGGCTGATCCAACCTAATGATTGACATTACTTCATTACTCACCAGTGAATTTAATTTACAAAGGGAAAAAAGTTTCTGCTGTCTGGAAAAGATTGCATAAGAATTAAAATGTTAATGAAAACAAGAGGTTTGGTTTCTTCCAGTTTTTTTATTTGTTTTTTATGTAGAAGACCCAAACAATTTTAATAATGTCCTTCTGTTTTACAGCAGTTTATTCTCATTCTCAGCTCCTGGCTGATTGAAGTACTAGTTTTCTGTTTACTTTCGTTTTCACCATTCTCCTGAGATTCTGTAAGTTTCTAATACGTCTGTCAGGGATTACCCTTAAACCTTACTTGTCAATTTGTTAAGCCATTGAAGGCCTTACAGAAAAGAAAAAAAGAAACGTGCATGAAAAAATTTGCCAACTTCATTTAAAAAGAGCTATTGGAAATAGCTGGATAGTGCATAAAACCAAATACTCTATTTCTTTCTGTGAAAAATTTTTTCTCCCATATGTAGAACTTTACAAGCAGCTATTTTTGTTAGCAATTATTCAACTCCTTCTTTCCTATCTTAATCTTACTCTTTCCCTTCTTACCAGCTTATCAGAAGTGATTTTTTCAGAAAGGTTATGAAATTATAATCCTTCATTATAATCCCTTGGAAAGAGATCATAAGGATAAATGTTTATTCATATTCCCAATTCATGTCTTGACAAAAAAGAGAGAAAGCTATGAATTCTTTAGATTCCTGTGACACAGAGGTTGCAAAGTCATTACATAATAATAAAGAGCCTCTATCACCACAACAGCAACAGACATATTGTTAGAAGGGTTATTTTATATCATTCTTACTTTTCTGTGCCTGTCAAGATTCAGTACTACTCTCATTTGACTCATGGAGAACACTTAAACTAGGGTGGTGAAATGTGAAAGGAAGTGTCTGTGCTGGACAAAATTGAACCAAACACGTCTTTACTCCAAGGCGACAAGTGTGTAAGTCCCTGGGTGGATGCCAGTGCATTGAAAAGATCAGCATTTCTAAGGAAACAAATGTCTTTGACAGAAGTTTAGACTTGCCTTTTGAGTGAAAAAAGCAGAAAATAGTCATGATTTCTTTGAAAGTATATCTACTCTGAAAAATATCTATACTGAAGATCAGCAGTCTGAGCTACAAGGTGTCTGACAAGCCTATATAGCAAAGAACACCTCCTTGTAGGTCTGAATTCAAACTTAAAAACAATGCAGCTTCATTTGAAGAAAATGCACCTGAGCTAAAACAACTTGCCTTTGAAGGACAGACATACTCTATGACTTCCTGAGAGGTGGGTGGAGGCAGGTGGGGGTCTGTCTCTTTCTCCAGGCAGCAACTGACAGAACCAGAGGACGCAGTTTTAAAATTTGCCAAGGGAAATATAGGTTGGATGTTAGGAAAAAGATTTTATGGAAAGAGTGATAAAGTACTGGAATTGTCTGCCTGGGGAGGTGGTGGAGTCACCATCCCTGGATGTGTTTAAAAAAAGATTGGACATGGCATGGTTTAGTTGAGGTGTTAGGGCTGGGCTAGACTCAATGATCTTGAAGGTCTCTTCCAACCTAGTGATTCTGTGATCCTATTCAGAATCTGTGAACTCATTCAGCCACACCTGACTCATTCCAGACATGAGGGAGGTACATAAATAATCATTTCTACAATTCCTTGGTTAGTCCAGGCAGAACAATCTTTGATCACCTTGTACCTACTGTTGTAGTAACAGTCTTAGAAGAAAGTTCTCAAATTTCTTGCTATCCATGAAGATTTGTAAAGTAGTTGGAAAATTGCTATGGAATGGTTGCACTCTCCAATTAAGTCTTTTTTTTTCTATGGTATTGCTGTGACATATCAAGGAAAATTAACATCTTCCTTGTGGGAGTGAAGAAAAATGCATCAGAATGTAAATTTCCTTCTCAGGCCAAGAACATGAGCAGAAACCAACCAGGAACTGCTCTAGGCTTTTCACGGGACTCTATGCTAAAAATGAAAACTAGCCTATGCACAAATGGCTGTAAAAATGAAACATAAGGAAAAAATATATTAAAAAGAATTTCTGAAGATTTACAATAAAGCTGGGATGAGTTCTAAAAAGTAATTATGCCATACTTGTTGAGTAAGTCTGAATTCGCAACGTGACTAATACCAGCTCCTTGCTGTTAGCATAGCGGCTTAAATAACATAAAATGTAATATATTTGCTGCTGTCCTTTTCTAGCATAAACAATACAGTTTACAAAAAAATTATACTAAGAAATTAGTACTGTTATTTCAAGGCTAAACATCACAAAAATACATATTTTAAATTAAGTAGATTCCTTATAATGACTTTCTGCTTTTTATCATTATTTCTAGTATGTCAAAGGCTCAGAAACAAAGTACACTCTGGGGGCAACCAGGCACAAACATGGCATTTGTTCTTTAGCTAAATAAAATTTCTGGCTGCCTCCTTGTTACCTTTGAGACATAAATCCTCGTGAGGGCTCAGTCAGATGAAGCAATGGTCCAATAAGTCAATCCAGTGGGATGCCTGCTCTGATTATCCCAATTCATCTTCAGTGCAAGCTGCTGATATATGCACATAATAACAAACCAGTAGGGAGTATTGAAGAAAATCTGGCTTTTTTTATAATTAGACATTTGCTATAAAGAACTGCAGAGTTATATAATCATCCTAATAGGCACAAATGAAGCTTTACTTTGTTTGCTACTGAAGCATGGATAATTTGTCATCCATTTAATCTACTGTTTTCAACAAATTTATTCCTTTGCATTGTTGACTATATATGAAGATATCAATACTCTAAGCTTATAGAATTCAAACCACTGTGATAAGATCTGAGCATATCTGTCTTTCTAGATACATGTAATTGGTGAGAGGATCAAATTTGCTGATCTTATTTATTCCAGCTGCTTAGATGAAAAAAGCTATAATAGCAGAAGATATTTATGTGATATAAATATCCTAATGAATATGCAGTTGCTTCCAGGAAAACATTCTGTAAAACTTGGGTCCCTAACAAGTAATGCCACACTGACAAGCATTTCTGGTTCAAATGTGGTCACTGTCTTAGCCACTATACTTTTTCCAGAAAAATACAATTTTCAGGGGAAAAAGAACACCCAGCCAGTGGATTGCCACTAATAAGAGTATAAAATTACTCCTGAGTAATTAAGCAAAATGAGTGAAAAATGCCTTTCTTGTTAGAAGAGATCAGCACCCCTGCTAAATCTGAGAATCTGAAACTTTCAATAAAAAAAGAATAAAAATGCTTCTCTGAAAAACTGAGGCTTTTTTTGAGAGATGTTCATCACTATAGATTGTGAGGAGTAGGTGTCAAACATCATTATTTTCTAAGAGAAAATCACCCTTTAGGGCATGTATATCTGCAGAGAGATGAATTCAAACAGATTTCAGAGTTTGAATCACAAAACAAATGTATCCCAGAAGGAGAAATTTTATACACCTACCTCCCATTGATTCCAACATCATGCAACAAGAGTTACCACATTCAATAAATATTTTCACTGTTTTACAGACCATCACAGCATTATTAAAATTCTTTTGATTTAGGCTAATCATCATCTGGTTCTCCTTTATGCCAGCATCTACAGGAGTGCAAATATAGACAGGATTTACTGGCATAATAAGTAACCTTAGTGAGGAGAGTAGTCCTCCCCACAACTAACTGCAGTGTAAGACAGCGTAGAGTGTGTCATCTGCATTTATTTAAAGGATAAATTTGCTATTTACTATTAATACTCTATGCCCTAAAAATATTTTTTTTTAAAATTGCCTTTTTATGTTTTGGGGTTTTTTTGGTCTTTTTCAGCAACAGTTCTTCCTTTGTCTGTTCTTTGGTATCTCAGGAGATTTTTCTACTAACAGGCTACCATCCAGCTAGAGTCTGCCAAGAGGACACTAATAATCATTTAAAGTAATACCAAAATCCATATTTAGTAATATGTAGCCACTGAGAATATAGTGGACAATAAAAATAGAATTATTTAAAAATCTACATTTTTTCCCTACTGCACCCAAAGCATTTTCTATTCCATAGTTAAAATATTTATGTTTCTGTTCATCATTTGGATTCTGCTTTGGCCTTGGGTACTTGATTGTCTTTTGGCTCTTAAGCATATGCAATTGCACCTTATTGCATTATTTTTCTACGTTTAATGCAAATAGAATAATCACTTATGTGTCTCAATGATAGAACACTATAAAAGGGCCACATTATGAGAGAGCGAATATTGGATTTCATGGGAATGACTGAATAACACTGCTTTTTAATTGTCTCTAGTACCTGTTTTTCATCACTTGCAGAAGACCTAAAATCAATTGAAATTTTTATGAAATGTAAAAATGTGTCAAATGAATATATGCATGCAGTGCAGCAGCAATAACACTAATATGTCTCTTTCAATAAGCAGTGTAGCAAACTGTCTCTAGAAATTACCAGGTGCATCACAACTTCTGATAGAAAATCCACAGGAGAATAGTCCATTTCACTAATGTTGGGTTTGTTTGGATTTTTTTTCTTTGCTGATACCACATCAGATTCCAATTGTCAAAAACCTTTAGGAGCAAAAAATCATGCAAAAATAATATAAGAAAAAAAATCTACTTAGCAATATCCTTTACCTTTTAAATGTAAAAAGATAGAAATTTATGAAATATCTCCCATTTTGTTGGCTTCTGCCTGATCAGGTGGAACAGCCCAGAACAGAGCTTCACTTACAAAAAAGGACACA
Organism: Pseudopodoces humilis; assembly: GCF_049639895.1. Lineage (NCBI taxonomy): Eukaryota > Metazoa > Chordata > Aves > Passeriformes > Paridae > Pseudopodoces > Pseudopodoces humilis. Next base: position 33,142,119 of record NC_142204.1, on the reverse strand, counting down.
CTGCTTGCTATAATAATTTTAAGGAAAATAGTTTATCAAATCAATTGCATGACACATTTTTAATCTAAGATTGTGAAATAGCATGAACAAGGTTTAATTTCTAGACATGATAGCCCTCATTGCTGTTTAGTTCATGACATAGTATGTGTAAAATTCTTATAGACAATTTAATCCTGACTGGATTACACAGGTGTGAAATAATATGTAATGAGTACACTTTAATAGTGATTATATTATAGAGGTATCAGTTGTCCTCTCTTTGCATCATTGCATACATAGAGGGAATGTAGAATTTTTCTCAGGTAATAAAAGTTGATATTCTTACACATTTGCTGGTGGAAAGCATCTACACTTCCATCCAAAAGCCTCAAATCATCAAAACCTGCAAAAATATTGCAAAGTTCAGGAATATTCTGACAAGAAAAATTAAAAATGTACCTGCACCCAGTAAAAGTTTATGGCATCATTACTATCTGATTTCTCTACACTAAAAAAAAAAAAATATATAAATATATAAAATTATATATAAATATATATATTATATAAAATGATATCTAAATATACAAAAAAAATATATTTTTTTCTTTATTCTAAAATTAAATTAATTAAATTTAAAATACTGGGCAGAGTTAGTTATACTAACTAAAAGAAAAATGCACTTTTTTCATCAGTGAAACAGAAAATAGCAAGTAGAATAGGATAATGATTTTCATATAATACACTTATGAAATAACTATGATTAGAAATAATGTATTTCACACCCATGAATGAGAGAAGAGCCTCCAGAAAGGAAGGAGAGCTAAGGGTTGCAGCAAGGCCTCCTCAACAAGGGGCACAATCTTACTGTGGCTGAGCAGGTCTGGCTGGGGAATGAGGAGCAGGGTTGGCGGCAGTCCAGCCAGCCTGGCAGGTCTGTGATGGGAATGCAAGCCCCAGCTCAAGCTGGGGAGAGCATTCAGCAAGGGCAGACCATGGCAAGGGAAGGGCAGACACAGGAAAAACTGTGACATAATTTGGGCAGGGACTGATGGTGTAAATCAACAGCCAGGCAAGGGGATGTTCATTTAATCTCTTCTTACTGCTTCTTTGTTTTCCAGAGATCTGACCTAAGATTACATGGCTGCACCACATCTGAGCAAACTTTGAACAGGGACAATTAAATCCCTGAGGGCTGCTAGAGTTGCAAAGGCTGAGTACAGAGAAAAATATTTCAGGACGGCAAGATCCTGCTGCGCTCAGGGCCTAGAGAGAAAAAACAAGGAATTTGTTTGAGATGTCACTGAGATATCCTAGCAATAGTCCAGACTGGTGGCTGTAAACAACTGGTTTGGATGAAGGATATTTATTAAAACCAGAGTGTGACTCTAAGTCCAGGAGATTTTGAGTAATAGCATTTGACTTTTGGGAAAAAAAAATACCCCGCAGATTTCTAGCTAAATATTCCCCATGGGCAATTTCCACCATGTGCTACTGTTGTACTGTATGAGATGTATACTTCCATCAGCTTCCACCACTGCTCTCTATAGATTATGATTCCTGACAGGACTATGCCTCCAACCACACAGTTTCTGTGTTTACTGTACTGCTGAAGACTGCCCCAGATATCTCCAGATACGACACTTCAGCAAAAATGTTTACAGTTAAAAGCCAGCTTACAGAGGAAGATGCATGTGAAATACATCTCTCCTAAGAAACAGAAAATCAATCCTAATCAAATTGTCTGAGAAGTAGGCTTTTGTTGTTATAGTTTTGAATAAGATCAATTTTGAATAAGAGTAATTTTTATGAAACATATCTTTTTAAAACAAGTCTTAATTCCCCTCCTAAAACTTTTTTCCTCTTCCTCTTACACAAGCACAACATACACATGCTTCCCTAGACATAATATTGCTTTCCTTTAGAAGACATTTTATGAGCTGACTTATCAGGTGATTCTTAAAATAAATAACAATTTATTTAATTTCTGCCTGCTATTACAGCCTAAATTTTTACCTTTGTTTAAAATGTAACAGAACACTGATATGTGTGGGGTGGGGCAGAACTCTGGCTATTCCTGTGCCAGAGAAGAAATCACCGTTGATTGGCATAGTGTGAAGACAGCCTGGTAAATATCTGTGCAGGACCTGTCAAGCTGTTACCCTTACAACTGTACTGCATGTTTGTGAAAATTTTTCAGAATAGAATGACGAATAGAATCGTAGAATTGAATCACAGAATTGTGTTCTATGTTAGTGTTGGAAGGGTCCTTAAAGATCACAGAATCACAGAATGATTTATGTTGGAAAAGGCTTCTAAGATCACTGGGTCCAGCCATCTAACTAACACTGCCAAGTCCACCATAAAACCATGTCCCATCTTGTTCCCTCCCTTCCTCCCTCCACTATGGGCAGGGGCACCTTCCACTAGACTAGGCTGCCCATGGTCCCCATCCAGCCTGGTCTTGAACATCTCCCGAGATGGGGAAAAACCCATTTCAGTGTCTCATGACCTTCCCAGGAAATAATTTCTTCCTTATAACTTATCTAAAATTAATCCCAGTCATTTGAAGCCGTTCCCCCTTGTCCTATCACTGCATGCTCTTCTAAAGAGTTCCTCTTTTGCTCTCTCGTAGGCCCCCTTTGCGTACTGGAAGGTGCACTAAGGTCTCCCAGAGCCTTCTCTGGGCTGAATAATCAAGCAGCATTTTGTAAAGCAGAGAAGAATGAGAAAAAGATCATAGATGTGCTGCATCCTCCAGCGTGACTTAGATGGGTATGTAAGTTCAACTAGATCCAGGTAATGTGCTAGGTGAAATCAAAGTTCGGAATGGTTAACTGTTTTCATGCCTTATGTAATTATATTCTAGCTGTTTGTTGTAGATTTAACTGTGATTGAGTGTCTTATACAGGGGTTAATTTCCTAACATTTAAAATTATTTGTGACACTCTTTCCATCTTTGCTTTTTAGTTGTCTGAATTTTGTGTTGAATATTTTCAGAATTTGGACAATAAAGAAGAACAAAGCAAGCTCTCATCTTGCTCAATGAGACTGACAGGACTCATCAAGAAAATTATTGAGTAGTGTAGTCAATATATAGCTGAATTTCTATCTCACATTAATAATAATCATTCAAGTATTGTCAAAATTCAATGTGTTACGATTAGGTAAGCTTCATTCTGTTTCAAGATAACTCTAAACTGTGTTTTGGAATAAGAGATAAACACTGAAAGAATTAAAATATTGGAATTATATGACATTCACACGGGGGCAGAGTCATGAGTAACGTCATCTAAACACTGTTTTAATTTGCATTGCTGAACTTGAACCCCTCAATTTAGTAATTCCATGAAGAATTACTGTGCCTCAGGCTGAAATGTTCTTGAAAGTGCCACTCAAAACAATTCAGATTTTTCTGAGAACAAGATAAGAAAGAAAAAATCTATTGTTTTGCCCTTACTGAAAGCATCAAGACAATAGTTTTAAAGATATTGTACCATCTCTCTGTTTCAGACTATGAACAGGAACTTCAGCCCTATCTTAATCTTTAATAAATTTTCTATCTCTGAAGATCTCCGTGGATCTTCTCAATTTCAATATGAATGGGTAGACTGTGACCATTGACACCCAAACAGGATCTACACTTTTTTAAGCTCCATTCCAGGTGATAAGATACCAAACAGTTTTATATATAAATTTTTTTCTCTTATTTTGGCTATTATGGCTCCAGAAACATAAAATGCAAGCTCTGGATGTAAGTAGAGTTGCATTTTAATATAAAGAAATATGACTTAAATTAAGAGATTCAAGTTAAGGTTTCACAGGTAAGAGCTACTATGGAGTTAACTGTCTTAAAGATCTATGAGTACTAAATGGTACTATTTCTTGTTTAATGTCATGGTTTACTTGATTTTGCTCATTGTAATACAGTAAAATAGCAGCAGCATGCTGTACATACACGCACACATATATTTTAACATTGTTACTATTGGTTGCAAAATAAAACACAATACCTTGCAACCTTATGGCAAAGAGAAAAGCAACAACAGCTGTCTTATCTGTACAAACAAAGGAATGAGATGAAAAACAGCTAATAGGAGGAAAGGAAGAAAACAATTTCTTTCCGTAATCTTTTCTCTTCAACAGTTCTCTTGGAAAGAGATTGAAATCTTGAAAAAAGATTTCATTCTTTGCACTAAAATATCAGGCAGAAAATTTTGACCCCAATTTCTTTTATTCTGCCAGCTAATAATACAGCAATAAAGCATAGTAATTAACTGAATTTTAGTCTCTTAGTTTAAAAAGACATTCTAATAGTCTGAAAATTAGGGTCACCAATTGAAAAAGCAGTTGATTTCCCTTAATTTTTACTGTTTCATTAAACTTTTTTTCAGATTTAAAAGTACTTGCTTTTTCTACTCATCTACTATTTTGGTCCTCTATTTTTCTCTCTTTTCACTCTAGCCAAGCTATCAGACAGAGATTATTTTGTAGAAAAAATTGGTTTAATTTTTTTCTCTGTATGATCCAGTCAGCATGGGTTTATGAAAGGCAGGTCCTGCTGACCAAACTGATCTCATTCTGTCACGAGCTGACCTGCTTAGTGAACGCCGGAAGGACTGCAGATGCTGTCTACTTTAAGCTGCAGTAAAGAATTTGACCCTGTCTTCCACAGCATTCTCCAGAAGAAAGTGGCTGCTCATGGCTTGGACAGGTACATTCTTCCCTGGGTAAAAAGCTGTCAGGATGGCCAGGCCCAGGGAATGGTGGTGACAGGTTACACATCCAGTTGGTGGCCAGTCACTGGTGGTGTTTCCTAGGGCTCAGTTCTGGGACAAGATTTGTTTAATATCTTTATCAATGACCTGGGTGAGGGGATCAAGAGCATCCTCAATGTTTTACAGATGATACCAAGTTGGGCACAACTACTGATCTGCACAAAGACTATATGTTTGGATCTAGAGAGGCTGGATTGATGGGCCAAGGCCAACTGTATGAGGCTCATCAAGACCAGATGTTGGATCCTGCATTTGCAATAGCTGCAGGGAGCACTGCAGGCTGGGGACAGAGTGGCTGGAAAACAGACAAGGTGAGAAGGACCTGGGAATGTTGCTTGACAGTGGCTGAACGTGAGCTAGAGTGTGCTCAGGTGGCCAAGAAGGCCAGTGGCATCCTGGCCAGCATCAGCAATAGTGTGGCCAGCAGGACCAGGGAAGGGATTGTCCCCTGTAGCGCTGGTGAGGCCACAGCTCAATTTCTGGGCTCCTTTGGAGGAGAAATTGAGGTTGCTGGAGGGTGTCCAGAGAAGGACAATGAAGATGAGGGAGGGTTTAGAGCAGAACTGCTGTGGGAACTGGGGTTGTTTAGCCTGGGAAAGAGAGGGAAGATCTCATCACTTTCTTCAACTACCTGAAAGCAGGTTTTAACCAGGTGAATGCTGGCTTCTTCTCCCAAGTAACAAGCGATAGGATGAGAGGAAGTGGCCTCAAGTTCCACAAGAGAAGGTTTCAACTGATATTAAGGCAATTTTTTTCATGGAAGGGGTTGCCGAGCACTAGAACAAGGTGCCTGGGGAAGTGATGGAGACACCATCCTTGCATTTAGGGACATGGCTCAGTAGTGGACTTGGCAGCGAAGGGTAAAGAGTTGGATTTGATATTCTTAAAGGTCTTTCCCAAAATAAATATTTCTGATTCTATAATTATGTGAAATCTTTAAAGTTTTTTTTTTGTATTTTACTAATTTGCTAATGTGAAGTTTTCCTTATGCTTTTTCACTTATTACTGTTCTCAATTGATCATTGTTTTTTTGTTTTATTCTCACTGTATTGTATTCTCCTAGATATAATAATTATTCTTTAAAATCTTTTCTTGCCATTTCATTTATCTAGCAGAGCCACAATAGAATCAATACCTGAGGGATATTTGAAATTATATTAAAAATTGCAATATTACACAGTCCATTTACAAAAAAACCCAAGAAAACAACAAAAAACAAACTATTAATGCTGTTTAATTTCCTTTATATTTTCTAGTATTTTCTTTCTTTTTCTTTATATTTGGGCTATAAATCTTGAATAGCTGCCCAGAATGCACGATGCATAGGACATATGATTTTTGTCACAGCAGGACCTAGGCCTATTTAGGATTATGAACATATGTCTTAATAGTGAGAAATTCAGTGGAAAAACTTATTTTGTGTGATCTAATTTTCCATATGTCCTGCCCAAATCTGAATGACTTGGCAATATGAACATAAGGTTTATTAGGAAGTACAGAAAGATCTGTTCTTTCACATTTACCTTTAGATATCCCTGATAAGAACAAAATGGTTAAAATGGTTCTTGTTATTCATGAGAATGATTTGATCCTCAAAAGACTGTAATGGCTACATCACTTTTTGTGTTGTATTTGCATACATTTAAGGTAGGTTAAAAATCATAATGTGAAAAATTATGTATCCATATATTTTGCTGAAACAGTTCTATCTGCAGTCACCAACAATATTTGTGGTATGGACTCGGATATATCAAGAGAAAATAAGTTTTATTAAATTAATTAATCTTGCTGCTCATGACAATGATGAGAAGATGAAAAAATCCTAAAGTTTTGTCTTCTAATCCTCTGTCCTATGTTAATGATAGACTTCAATATAATAGCAGTGCTTGCAGTGCAGTAATCCCTAGAGGAGCTTTCCACAGCTTCTTGCATAAACACATCATTTTTATTAATTTAACCAATAATTTCTAGTTTATAAGTACCATGTGCCTAGTTCTGAGAGAATTCATTTGAAATATATGAGATTCAGACTTCTTGTGAGGCAGTCAGCTCTTTCAAGTGAGTAAGTAACTTCACTTGCCTGAAAACTATATCAGGACAGACATTAAAAAAATAAATAGCATAGACAGCCACCATTTGTGTTATGTGCACTACCTGGAAGGAGCCACTGAAACAAGGGCAATAGTATGACAGTTGAGTGTTGTTTTGGGTGCTCACCAAAATGCCACTTCACTTTCCTCTCTCTGTGTCAATCACTCGGTCTGTCATTTATACAAATTCATTATTCAAATTCCACAATTAAATTGAAACACTACTTAATTTACTGTATATAAAATGAATCTTTGTTGTAGGTACATCAGGCATAAGAGCAGTTACATCAAATGAAGAGATCCACCATGTAAAACTTTCAGGTCACAATGCATCTGATGAGCTTTAGATGTCAATTTTCAGAGATAACCAGACAACTCAAAGTGCCTTTATCACTTCATTGACCATGGATCCAGTCTTGAGTATTTGACCTTGAAGTAGATAATTTGTACCACAGAAAAGCAGTGGGATTTATCTAACTTGTTGTGAGTTTCTCACATGCATGTTGAAATATCTAAATTATCCTCTTACATCTTTTTTAGTCTATGGAGATGCTGTCATTGTACTCAAATGAATCTAGCGTGCAAAGGATCTCATTCTAGATGCTTACATTTAATCAAATTTACCCTTAAACAAAAATGCAGATATGTAAAACTAAGTGAGATAAATCTCACCAAGGCTCACATAATTTTCTAACCACAAAGAAAATTATATCAGGACATGGAGTTGTCAGTATTCTTATATCTGAAAGATGTGTAAGAAATATTTCTTCATTTCAATGACCAGCAGTCATGCTCTGGGAAGGAACAGATGTCCAATTAACACAAAAATCCTGTCAAAACTTTTCAAATTAACTGAGAATTTTATTTGGTCTTTAACTAATAATAATTTAATTTTTTGAATTCACTAAAAATCTCAGCTAAAGATATGTTTTTATATGTTGCAAAGAGTAAAAGTCTGGATAACAGGTTATTTTTCTCCTGATTAAAACAAAAATGTTTTCTTAGTATCATAATGAAAAGAAAGTGAGATAATTAGATAAATACTTTTCAACTAAATTACACTGTTGAAAAGATTAATATACTAATTTGGCAACTTTTAACAGTAGAAGCAGATACCATTTAAAGGAAACTAGCACACAGAATTAACTAAGACTTTTTAAATGCACTTTATTTCAGTGACAGTCATTACCAAGTTGAAAGCAACGGGAGATCATTTATGGACAGATTTTTTTATTTTCTTATACTGAAAATGAGGCTGACCCAAAAACCCCCATGCAAACTATCTTAAAAACTGTTCAATTTTGAAATGGCTGATAATTTTAACCAAAGAATATTATTTATTCAAAGTCATATTTTTCTTGTTGTTGTTTTGGTTTTTGTTAGAACATGTCTTTTTTCAGTGAATGTTCATGGAAAATAAGTGATTAGTTATTAACATAACCAGTGTAATTTGTTTTCTAAATGACAAATTCATTTTTGTCCTTTAACCAAAGGGATATATACTACTTAACTCTGAGTGGCCTATCACAAACATGAATGGTCAAATTATTTATTTGCTTGCTTACACTCTTATTTTATGTTTCCCATTGAAAATTCATTCTTTGTTTTTGATTAGATTAGTGAAAGTTATTTTATTACCAGATGCTTAAAGCATTCACAGTAGGCACTTCATCATCCACTGCAAATTTATTGTCAACAACTAGGATGAGCCTAGTTGCAAGGCTGAAACTTATAGCTGAGTAATTAGAGCACTCACCTTCAAACTAAAACAAATTTCAGTATCACGGCATCAGTGACTGACTAATGTGTGCTTTCATGTGAAGGTCATTCTTTTTTCAATGCCAGCAAGTTCTCAGAGGAAGGAAAACTGCTTCCCAGCCCACTTGGGTCACAGTTTTAGTGTTTTGATTTGGAATGAGTTCTATACAAAACCACAGGAGAGTTAATTCAGGCACAAAAGAGTGCTCAAATATGTTCCTCCTAATTATGCGAATTCCTAGAAAATTAAGTACTCTTACAATTTTACTGCTTTTTATTTCACTTTCTGAGCCTTTCAGTATTATCACTTGGAAATACAGGGAGCATGTTTCCATGAGAAAGATCAGAAATTTCTCATAGGAATGCAAAACCCTTGCAGCAAAGATGATTTTTGCATTGAAATTAACTCATGGAAAATTGCATGGTTTGCAAGTTTTGAGCAGAAACATGAATATCTTACAGGAAAAGAAAATTCCAGTTACCCAGCTCTGGAGCATGTCTGTTTGCACCTCAATTCATTTACATATTTCAAGAGAAAAACTAACAAAAAGTTACTACACAGAGAGAATAGGTCTGTTCTCACAGACGTACAATAAAGAAACCACTAGCATTAACAACAACTATAATTACTGAAACTTTCTCAATTTCCAGACTCGGATGTGCAACATCACATTGTTTGTATGCAACAATGGCCCAGTCCCAGTCTTTTGGGTGGAAATGAAAAATCACATTGTTCTGAGACAAAATTTTCCTGGATGGAAAGGAAACTAATACACACTACTAGCCTTTGATAACCAGCCTGAAGGAGTCGGAAGTGTAGTGCTAATGCCAGTGACCAAAATGTATCATTTGAGAAATGCAATCTTGATATGTAGCAAGCAGATAAGCTTGTCCACTTTTTAAATTTGCAATGTTGCCATCACTGGGCCCTTATATCTCTAGATATACCTGCATAATCCTGTGGAAATAGTTGAGGTGTGAGGCATGTCCTCTCCTGAATTTAGGAGCAGCAGTGTGCCTTTGTCTTTATAGAGCTTGTGTAAGGTACAGGGAAAATCATTAAGTCTTTTCTTTTCCCCCTCTTCCTTTCCTAGTGTGTAACATCCATGAAGCAAAGAAATATAACTTCTCTTTTACCACAAAATTCTTAAATATTTTTCCAGTATAATTTTACTGGCATTATAGTCAACCATGTTGATTTCAATGATTTGACAAGCGTAAGTTATACCAGCCAAACCATAAAATCTTGTGATAATTATATCCGTTTCATGGCTTTCCCAGGATAAGAGGCTGATAAAGATGCATTCTCTTTCTTATGCTGATCTAACAGAAGGAGATTCTAGGTTGCTCTACATAACTCACAGTAAGGAAAGAGAACTTCTTTTCAAAGGAAAAGGTAATGTTTCAAAGCAGGCACTATTCTGTTCAGTGAGTTAGATTTTAGTGTCAGTAGTACGATAAAATATACATCTTAATGAGTCAGCTGTGGATCAGGTAGGATATTTCCTTAGAAAGACACTCGTGTGCTGTTGGGAAATTACCACTATTCCATTGTAGAAGGAAGAATCAAGAGAGAGAGAAGACTGGAGGAAGAGAAGGAGGGTTTGTCACAAACACAATATTTTTATTAGTAATAAGACACACATTTTTCATTTATTTCCAAGAACCCAAGGTACTCCAGACTATTTTTGAGAAAAAAGGTTCTCTCCTTCTTTTGTTTCTCAAGGAAAAAATCCCACAGAGGATTCATCTTAACCTTAAGAGATGCTTACATTTCTTAGTGACCCCACTTAACCAGCTTTCTAACTCATGTCTCCTGCTGATACCTCCTGCAAAAAGCAGTTGGCGGGTTCATTTGCAGAGTAATAAATGCTGTCTCCCAGCCTGTAAGAAACAGATTGAAAGAGATTACCTCCCAACAGTGCTTGTTAGCTATGATTGACATATCAATATGAGACACACTTTTACTTTCAACCCTGTGCACCCTCAATTTCAGACAGAAAGGCATTTTAAAGGCAGTGAAAATAACTAATATAAATTCTTTCTGTAAAGATTGCTATGGGTTTTCATGTGTCTCAGCATTATAATTTCCCCTTCATTTATCTCACTTTTTTTTGCTAGAAGTCAGTGTGTAATGGAGAATGTCTTATTATTACCAAGCTTCCTCCATCTTAAAGGACATTTTAACTGCCCTTTTAAAAAGAGCAAAGCTAGGGCTTATTGTTGTCAGTGTTCTTTCAATGCATCAAGTTCGGAATCCATCTAAGTTTTGATCAGTAAACAAATGAAATACGTGAGAAGGGATGATTACCCAAATTCACTTTATTATTGCTTGACAGATGACACAGATAAATAAGCCAAACAGAATAAAGGCAACTACTCCGTCCAAAGTCTGTGTAATATGATCATATTTTATTTGGGAAATTTACTTAACACCTTCACTGACATAGCCTTACAATGAATGAATCTTTCAAATAGCTCAGCTTGTTTACTAGCTGGCAACAGTGCAGCGTATTTTGGAAGTAGGATTAGTGATCTTGGTGACAGCTCTGTATTATATAAACTACCATCCCCACAGCCAGAAAGAAGTCTGCACTTTCAGCTGAAATTTATTGACAATTTCAGCTCAAAGGCTAACGCTGAGAAGGCTCCACTTCTGTGACACGTTTCTGCAAAGTGTGCTCTTTGCTCATTACCAATTCCTGATCCTGAAAACCCATTAACTACCAACACTATGGGGAAAAAAGGTGCCTTGTAAAATGTTACAGGTGTAGTCATATGAATCAGAGTTAACATTTTAAACAGCCAGAATACATGTGCAGGAGGAGCTGGGCAATTCCCACTTCACTCATCTTACACTTATGTACAAATGGTAAGGTCCAAATTTCTCACTCAGTTGCCACCTAATTCAAGACAAACTCCAGGTACTCCAGCTCTCTTCCTTTCTATTTTGAAAGCCAGCCAGCCCAGAATGCTGTCACTTTCAAAAGAATTATTGGTTTTCACAAGACTTCTGAAGGAGAATCAGGTCCCACTGATGCTTTGTTTTATCTAGTGGTACAGTACATAGCAAAGGCTCACCCCAGACTACAGAAGTGCAAGATTCTGATTCCCAGGAGGTTTCCCACAGCTCTCTGATAGAGAGTGTGCAGGGCAGAAAGCAGAGCAAAGAGTCCTGTGCTGGAATTATTCCTTTCTTAGAATAACTGGAGATCTGGTAGATCTTTCCCTGGAACATTCACCTACTTCACTCTAAGACCTGGTTCTTGTTCAAGGAGATGTTTATGTGACTTTTTCCAACCACTGTTTAGTGGAAAGTGCACAGTCCCTGAATCATGCCTGGAAAGCTCTCCAATAGCTGGAAGGCCAATCCCCAACCACTCATATATAAACTCTTGCTGCTTTTTTGTCCTTTCTCTCTGGTCTAGTATAGATTTTTGATACATAGTGAAAGAGATTCAACAAAAAGGGAAGTGGTCTCCTTTTAGCCGCAGTCTAGAGGCCACATGACTCTCCCAGAAGGTGGGAGTTTGAGTTCCCTCTGGCAGAAAAGGCACTGGGCTCAAATGTGTCAGACAGTAAAGGAGTATTCAATCCAGTAACCAAAAAAGCTGCATTAAAGAAAAAAACAGAACTTCCCTTTGTAACTGTACTTAGGAAAGGGGATTAATTAAAAAAAAAAAAAAATTGCTTTGGTTCAGGTGACCATTTTGAGTTTTGATTATGGAATGGAAGAAGGTGGAAAGAATATTATAACATAGCAACTACACACAGACACCCCTACCCCTTACGGGGTCTGTCTAAGGTGGAGTTAGCTTTCCCCCAGCACTGTGGCATTCCCTCACAGTGCTGTGCTGTGTTTGGATTCCACAAAGGTGTTGATAACACAGCAGTGTTTGGCCACTGCTGAGCAGTGCTGACACACCACCAACGCTGTCTCTCCAACATTCCCCCTTTCCAAAGGCCAGCAGGCTGGAATTGGGCAAGAAGCTGGGTGGAGACAGAGACAAAGCAGAGACTGACCAAAGGGATATTCCATACCATATGGCATCTGCTCAGCAATAAAAGCTAGGAGAAAGAAGGAGGAGGGAGCATTCATTATTTATGACACTAATCTTCCAGATCAGCCGCTTCATATACTGAAGCAATACTTCCCAAAAAGAGGCTGGACATTGCCTGCAGATGGGAAGTAAAGAATAAATCTTTGTTTTTCTTTTCTTCTGTGTGTAACCTTTGCTTTTGTGTTATTAAGCTGCCTTTATCTTGACCCATGAAGGTTTTTGCCATCTTATTTTTTCCCCCCCTTCCCAGCTGAGAAGCACTGTGGGCACCTGGCATCCAACCAAAATCAACCCACCATACCCTTCCCCCAAAACAAACAAACAAAAAAATAAAACAACCACAAAAATGAGAGAGGAAGTGTGATAAATTGAAATTAACTGCTAATCTTTTTCTTTAGAGTAAAATATCACAGAAAAACAAAAAAGAATCATTACTCAGACTGAAGGAAAACATGAGTTAAGGAAACATTTTATTCAGTGGGAGACTATTTCATCAGTAGGCCAGAGAAAATCAAGTAGATGTTGACCCAGCTGCTACTGAAGCCTGGAAGCTTTCTGAATATTTCCTACAATTACACAAATCTCATCTGAGGCACTGCAGATTTGAAAGTAAGAGCTAAATCCTCTAAAGAATATTTCCCCCGAGGCGTTTATTTCTAATGGAAATTATTCCTTCAGATGTTTGACTTAGTTTACTCCAGAGAAGTTTGGGGGTTTTTTGCACAAACAAAATGTTGCAGAATAAAAAATGTTGCTAACCACAGGTAGTAGGTACTATTATTCAATAACCTTTCCACTGTTTCAGTACATTCATTTTCATGATGCTGAGGTCTGATAAATTGTATTCCATTTCTTAAGAAGTAGAAAAACTTCCACAAAAACCAGTCACACAGGGACTGAATTTGTTCAGATACAGCTGAAAAAAAAAACTCCTTGCAAAAATAATTAAAACTGGTCTGCACACAGCTGCGTGTGAGTGATTCTGTTTAGAAAGAACAGGTTTGTCTCTAGGGCAAAATAGGTCTCACAGGTTTGCTGCTTCTCATTTAGATACTCTGTTCCACATCTGTAGCTCTTCTATATTCTGGTAAATGATTTATGTATATTCACCGATACTTTTCCTTAAGTAATTTAAAACATAGCCATAAAATCATACTTGCCAAAAGGATTGTTACGGTTTAACAAGGAAGACTGGAACACATTTTCTGAAAAACAGGTTAATGAAGAGTGAATGGGGATGTCTGCATGTAGATGCATCAGTAGGAATAGGATAGGGCTCAGGGTGTGTTAAGAGGAACAGGGCTCTCTGAGTGGCCTCTGATGATGGCTACCAGATCAGCCATTCACTATCCATCATCAGCATCCCAGCAGGAGAAGCCATATCTGTAACTTGCATGTAGTCCCCAGCCCAGGAGAAACCTTGGAGATGTGAGGACAATTTGACAGCTTAAGTCTCTTTTCCACCATGTCATCACAGTGGAACCTGGAATTCACACCTGGATTAACCTCAAGGTACCTGGCTGCTGGACAGGCTCCTCAGACTCTGCACATCCTGGTGGTTCTGAGTATGAGACTGGAGAGAGTGAGGGTAACAGGGAAAACTCATTTGCTTCAGATTTTATTTTAAATAAATTACCTCACGCTCCTAATAATATCTGGCAGGGGTAGTTCCTACAGGGCTGGTGCATGGTGGCAATAGTATTTCCTACAAACACTGTGGCATGTAATTGTGCTAAGGCATAATAAATCACAAACACAAGGAGGCTTCAAAAACTTTTGGCTAGACAGAGCACTTGACATCAGTTTCTCAACTGTTGTATGGTTGTATGGGAGCAAATCCAGCTGTGCAGAAAGGCATGCAGACTTCCTCCAGTAAAGAGAGAAAAGTGTTCCTTCCTGATAAACCAAAAACTAAAAGACTGTGAAATATGCAATTTGGAAAAATGCATTGGGAAAATAGAAATACTGAAGTAAAAGGATTATAATAGTTGAAGTAGAGATAATTTTCTGGTCAACATTCATACACTTTCTACCAATATTCGGAACAATTTTGTAATATAGTTTAAGAATTATAAAAAAAGCCCAACAAATTTACAAATAAGAATGGCAAGAGGGAGAGGTTATGTGACAGACAAAATGATACCTGTTTGGGAACCAGTGTCGGAGAGAAATTGAGCTTATTCCTTTCATTTCAAATCTTAACCCACACAGATTTTACCTGTTCCTAAACAGGAGAGATTCCTTAGAAGCATAAGGGTTTATTTCCCCAGGCTCCTCACTTATTTTTCCTGAAAACATTTATACCAAAGATGTACCAAGTGTTATTTCTTTGGGAAGTCATGGCTACAGAGTTTTCCAAATCTAGCTGGCCAAATAAATAATATATTATTGAGAAATGCTGATCATCTTTAGTGCAAATGCTTCTGTGCAGTCTTTGAGGCATTTCTATTAAATTAAGATATGCTAATGTCAGATTTGTCACACAAAGATTTTTTTTTCTGTACAAAGCAAAACCCTTTTATATAAAAAAATTCAAGAACATATATTCATTCAATGTCTGAAATGAACTCAAAATGTTGTTCAGACTTTTTTATTTTTCAGCTTGCATGAATAAGAAATATTTTGAAAAAAACTGTTAGGCTGCTACTAGGGTTTGACCTTTTTTTATTGAGGTTCCAGCCACAT
Source organism: Pseudopodoces humilis (assembly GCF_049639895.1). Taxonomy (NCBI): domain Eukaryota; kingdom Metazoa; phylum Chordata; class Aves; order Passeriformes; family Paridae; genus Pseudopodoces; species Pseudopodoces humilis. Next base: position 33,126,771 of record NC_142204.1, on the reverse strand, counting down.
TTCCAGTACAGCATTAAATCTCAAATAATCTTTCTAACGCTAACACATAACATCTTCATTTTTAAAAAAAATATTAGGGACATGAAACACTGTAATTTTAAAAACCACTTAGCATACATACTAGACACTAAAAAAGAAAAATCAGAATATACTCAGGATACAAGTTTCTTCCCGGCCATCTGGAAAGCCTAATCCATACAAATGCTTCTCTCTCACAGGGTAGCAAATAGGGAGAGGAAGAACAACTCTGATATGATAGAATAGATTTTAAGTTTCTTCCACCATTTTATTTCTCAGTGAATGTTTCCTTTAGTGTAATTCTGGCTATAATGTATTAAAAAGGTATCTGACACAAGTTTGCTATGAATCTTAGTTCCTAAAAAATATTAGTCCAGCACAGACCAACAAAATGGGAATGAGTCCTCGTGAAGAGAGAAGGAATATGATTTAATCATCCATGAGCAACACTGTGGTGTTCTTGAGATTAACAAGTCTGGGGACAGAGCTACCCCTATCTAATGAATACATATATGTTCTATCACCATGAAAGCTAATAAGTAAAGAAGATTTAAGGATCCTTAAGCATCCTACTCATTGAAGGTAGGTGAGACAGTAAGATCAAAATCAAATTCTTGTCATAGCCAGACAGGAAAATATTGGTTGGAGTTTTATTGTTGTTGGTTTTTTTTTTCTTCTTCTTTCCTGCTTATCAAAATTATAAATTTCTCCCAGTTATTATAACTTTTACAGTAATTGAATTAACTTTCTGGAGCTTAATACAATTTATTTTTAAGTGTAAATTAAAGCAACTTAATAAACACGTATAAAATAGCTGAGAATTTTTGAGAATATTTTAACTAGTCTTGTCACACATGTTTCTGTAATGAGAATAAACTTGAGCTCTCATTTGGACATCTGAAAAAAGAGAGTATTTGAAAAGGCTTTTCTGGGAATGCTACTTGTTAGCTAATAAACAGGGCAGCAAAATGAATAGAAAAACTCATGCAGTCATTGAAAAGACCTGAAGATGGTTATTCTTCTCATCACTGACACCAAAAAGAAATGTTTATAGCAGAGAATGGAAAATAAATATTTTTCATTATGTTTTTCATAGCTGAAAGATAAGATTATTCAATCAAGGGCATGAAATATAAAATTGCAAAGAAAATCTGCCAATGTATATTTTGTTCAGATTACTGAAATTTCAGGATGTTTTTTAGTAATTATGGAGCCTCAGGTCTGCAATAACTCTGAAAGGATGTCTGCAATAATTAAATCTTTCATGCTGTGGGATTTCTCAAATCAGGACCATGAGATAGACATAGATGAATTTATAGGTAAAATGCAGAATGGACTAAAGAGATCATAGTGACACAGACTGTGTCACAGATTTATGTTCTTACATGAGGGAATGGAGAAGAGGTCAATTTTGTGTGATCTGGATGCTTCAAAAAATTTTTAGTTTTAATTTAATTATGCTAAAATGAAGTCCTCTCTATCGGGTAATTCATTATTTCCCTCTCATTTCCCAGCACAATTCCTTCTTAATCAATGAAAAATTACAGTCCTCCAATAAAGGAGTTGAATGATTGTGGGAACCTATTCTTTTCATAATAGTTTGATATTTGAGAAAAGGGGATAAATATTTGGTTTTAATGGATTAACCAGCTATCTGTATACATCACTGGTTTGGCAAACACTTAATGAGTTTTCACAAAATTACACAAAAGATCATGTAACTTCAGAAATCTTCCTGATTCTTAAATGGGGTAACAGCATCATAGAGTAATTCAGATGGAAAAAGACCTCCAAGGTTATCAAGTCCAACATGAAGCCCTCTTCACAAACATTACTACCCCATAATGATATATTTATTATATATTTATTATATATATGATATAGATATCTAGATATAGATGATATAGATAGATATAGATGGATATAGATAGATTAGATAGATATAGATATAGATATATTTGTATTACTTTACCAGATTTGGGACATGAGGAAGTTTTTTTTGTTTCATTATTTTGTTTTAAGTTTTAAAATGCTTGGTATAAAGTACATCATTCTCTATGTTTTTCTTTCTTTTCTTTCTTTCTTTCTTTCTTTCTTTCTTTCTTTCTTTCTTTCTTTCTTTCTTTCTTTCTTTCTTTCTTTCCTTCTTTCTTTTTTTCCTTCTTTTCTTTCTTTTTTTCTTTCTTTCTTTCTTTCTTTCTTTCTTTCTTTCTTTCTTTCTTTCTTTCTTTCTTTCTCTTTCTTTCTTTCTTTCTTTCTTTCTTTCTTTCTTTCTTTCTTTCTTTCTTTCTTTCTTTCTTTCTTTATCTATATCTATCTATCTATCATCTATCTATCTTTTCACTTTCAGTAATGAATCAAAAAGGAAAAAGAAGAATGTTTTTAATGGTCTCAACTTTAGATAATTTTTTTCTGGAAACCTTATAACATTAGAAAAAGACTGACTTGACTGACATTTGAAATGAGGATAGTTAAATCCATCCCAATAAGTAGTGGGAAAAAAATTAGTTTTTTTTTTTCTTCAACCCCCTTGTGCAAGTATCTGACATGCTTCACTTAAGCAAAATTGCATGAACTTGGATGTCTGCCTTTCCCAGTATGTCCAATGCAAATGAGGTGAGAAGAGGAGACGAAGGAATTCCCTGGTGTGATATATATTTTATGGAGGTATTGATTTTTTTCTTAGCATTTAAAAACTTTTTCTTAGCTTAAATAGCTTCTTGGGTTAGGGAAGAGAGAAGGGGCCTGGATACACTGTACACTGACACACAGATCAGTTTGGATGAAGTTATGTACCATATAGCCTATTATTTTATTATTTGCACTGTAGTAGAGCCCAGAGGTTCAGTCAAGGATCAGAGGCCCATTTTTGTAATGAATAAAAAGACAACCAAGATTGCTTCCAAAAGTAAGTAAAGACTTTTCCAGTTGTTATTGGCAAAAGTCAACTTCTGTGTTTCCAAAATAATAAAATTCAGTTACTTCAGTACATATTACCTAGATCCAAGAGGTCAATAAGAATCAGGTTACTGGAAAAAAACCTTTTTTGGCTTACAACTAAATAGTTTCATACTTTCTAAATTCCCATTGATGCTGCCTTTAACTTACTACCATTTTCTGTATTTGCTATTTGTATTTGTGACAGTAGGTAGGAAGATATAAAGAGTAATTTAAACTGGCATTTGGGGATGGTCTCTTCTATTACTTGAATTCTTACAGAAATTCAATATTATTAGACAGCACATCAGTGAAAATATTCCAAAATTAAATGAACATATTGCAGTTCATATCCATTTGTCACTGGAGTTTCTCTGTATGCAGTACCTTAATCCATTTAAAAATTATAACAGAGTTTTTTCTAACTGAAACAGAGCTAGTTCTCAAAGCTGATTATAAAAGACTTTATAGTGCATTGCAAGAAACGGAATTAATTCATCCAAGAGTGATTATTCTTTGTGTTTACAACATGATAAGGAAAAACTTCTTGGATGCAAATAGAGGAAAACCTAGAATAACTGAGAAAAACCATCAAGGCATGTGTCTAGTTATGATTTAGCTCTACTTACTTTGCCTCAGTCAAAATCTGAGTGGACTGACTTCTCTTCTCTGTCTGCACTGACCTCCCTATCTTGAACTTGACACTGATAGCCCCTAACTTGAGTTAGAGGTGGTTTTTCATACGGAATTTCAACTCCCAGTATTCTTAATTTGCAGGAATTTTCTGTTGCACTCAGTTGTTTTTCAGAGTTTATGTCTCCCCAGGGGAATGAAATAAAGACATTCACATTAGTCATACATATATCCCCCAAGATCACCTAATATTTATCTAAGACATTTCTCCATAAAATACATTAAGTCAACAGTATTCTGCTTCTGAGGTGCTGTCTTTTAAACTGGACCTTCTTGCTGATTTATGTATTGTACTCTGAGGAGAGAAAATGCTTCAAATATTAATCTTAAAGAACAAACTAACTTTAAAACAAATGCCAAGTACTCTCCTATTTTTTGAAAGCTTACACCACTTGTCTACACTGTACATATGGCTTAATTGCTTGGTAATCCATGGCATGCAAATAGAGTATCAATCTGATTACAAAACCCTTTGAACTATCATTGGTGGACATGTTGGAATGTCTCCACATTTTTTCTTAGAGAGTAAATTAAACTGCAATTATAAAATCAATGTAATGTTTTGCAAATCTTTTATTTATAAGGCAGTCACCTCTGCTACTTGTGGGTTTATTAGCATTTCATAGGGATCACAGAAGACATGTAACTTCAGCTATTATAGAGGTCACTGCACCAACACTTGATTTCCAGAGGAAAAGCAGAGCTGCTGAAAAGCTCCTGTGCTCATACATTCTTAAGTTAATGTAATATAGAATTGATAAATACATGAAAAATCAAGTTGAGGAAACAAAGACTTCATCAGAATATTCTGAAGCAGTTCTCTGGTGTTTTCCAATATTTATGAGAGTGCAGGCAGCAGCCAGGTATCTGTGAAAATGTTTATGAACTTTCAGATGTCTGCCAAGACTTATGCTGCCATTAATGTATGCTAACATCTTTTTTTTGTGCATTATTTTAAGTTACTGGTGATGCAATTCAGGCAGACAGAACTATTCAGGTGACTTAGAAAACCTGCTGTACCACAGAGCCCATGAACAGCAAGTGGAGAACTAATGTAAGCATTTTTTAAGCATTTATTAGGCAATTTACATCCATTTTGCATCCTGAAAACCATAAGCTCGTACCTTTCAGTGAATAACAGGATGTAAGGAACTGAGCTTGTGTTTTGAGTATCTTGCATGTATATGTAACAAAAAATGCTGCACATAATACTTGCAGCAACTGATTCAGAGAGAATTCTCCTAATAAATTTCCATGTATTTTCAACATAGTAGTCACACTGGATACTATTGGATATGGGATCTCTATGGAACAAGTTAATCTTGGCATTTTTATGTTTGATATGAAACTGATACAAGGAAATTAATCCATTTCATTCTCAGTAGAAAATCACATCAAATTTATGAAGCTCGCATATAAGTCTTTGAAATAAACACAACAAAATAAAATGTCTGTTTTTACTGTAATTTGTGTCTAACAGCTTTCCTGCTTGTTGTGATTGAGGTCTTTTCCCAGGGGACTTTACTCCCTAGTTCCCTGAGCAGCCTGAAGTCCGCTCCCACCACGTACAGGGTTGGAGTTTCACTGGCACTTTTCCTCCTGTAAATAGAGACTTTAAACTCGATCTCTTTGTGGTTGCTGTAGACAAGACAAACACCAATCTCTGCTTTGCTCAGGAGATCCACTCTTCTGACAGAGTGGATCAAGCAGCAGATCAAGGAGGGCATCTTTCCATGTCACTTCCCTTACAACCTGTAATGTAACATTGTCATCCAGGAATCTTCTGGATCCACAGCTGTGTGATGTTCCCAGCTAATACCTGGCAAGTTGAAGTCCCCCATAAAGACAAGGGTGGTTGATTTGGTAGTGTCCATTAGTTCCTCAAAGAATAATTCACTGGCACCACCATGCTACCTAGGCAGTCTAATATACACTCCCACAATGGCATTTGCATTATTTGTTTGTCCCTTAATCCTTACTCAGACGAATGCCATGTCATTTCCAGCTGTGAGAAATATTATATTATATTATATTATATTAGATTAGATTTATCATATCATATCATATCATATCATATCATATCATATCATATTTATCATATTTATAATATTTATCATATTAATTATATTTATTATATTTATTATATTATATTATATTCCAGACCCTCCATTACATATAATGCCAGAGAATGTCGTGATGTAAGAGGTAGGATCTACTACTTTAGCTGGCCCAGAGGGACCTTTGCCCACTCCATCAGTTGATTTTCCAGGAATGATCCAGGGCCTCATGCTCCTTGTAAAAGATCCCAGTTCTCTTTGAACTTGGATCTTGATGAGCAGTAGACTTTCTCATAGTATGCACAGTGACCAGCCTCCAGACCTCAACAGTTCAACAGTTTAATTCACTAACCTCTTGACAGTGTTCTGAGGCTCCCTGAATCTCCACTTCTATGGAGGTTTGAGGCTCCTGAGACCTCAGCATCATCAGTCTCTGACTGTGTGAATCACGTTCTCTTCCTTACATGGTTCCTTCACCTGTTGGCACAGCTCATTGGCAACAGCACATGCTCTGCAAAAGGAATGATTGTCGGCCCATTCTGGTAGAGGATCCTGTGATTCTGTGAAGCATGAAGAATCTACATGTTACTCATGAAGATGGTGAAAGAATGCTGCTGTTTAAGTTGGTCCAGGCACAGACTGTGTTCACCTTAGACTTATTGTTTATAAGAAATAGACACAAACAGGGCATTGCAGAGGGACTCTAGGTCTAAATCTGTGGCTGAAACTGTAGAGGGTATCTCCTCTGCCACAAAAATGCAGCTGGATACCAGAGCTAGTGGATGTTCTAGTTCAATATTCTTTTGTCTTGACAAACTTCCCTGCTCTTGAATCCTGCATTGTAACTTTAGATGATAACTTATTGGTTTCAAGATTTTCCAAGAGCAAAGAAACATTACAAATTTCAGCAGACCCAAAGATTCTAAAGCATATAGGATAGGAGCTATGAATTTGCCTGCAGTATGAAGCATTTGCTAAATCTTATTAAATTAGAATCAAAAAAAAAGGGAAAAAAAAAAGCTGTGGGGAGGAATTGATTTTAAACTGTACTGTCAGCATGGCTTGTTTATAGGCCATTAGCAATAAATTGCAACATGAACATAGCTGATTTGGTTAACAATTACCCTCAATAACATATCAGCTTTCTGTCCTCATAACATGAAACTCAGCTCATTAAATGGACTCTCAATTAACAATTATTCATACTGTCAGTTGATGGTGTAAAACTGTGGCAAGAGAGATTGAATAATTAGCTCATTTTAAAGGAAAAATAGAGAATGAATTCTTTGTCTAATTTATAGCAAAGCAAGAGACAGAAAAGAAGCTGGGCCAAAGAAACTGAACCAAGTGAATTCCTGAGATAAAGCAGCTCCTCATACAAGACCACAGCATCAAAAGGCACAGGAAAACTTTCCAGACAGGAGGAAGAAAGAGGCTCATTTACATGTGCAGACCTTGAAGTTCTACAGGTAGATTTAGTTCTTAAATCTGTTAGCAACTTAGTTCATTAGATCCAGTGGGATTTTGCAACTGAATAGAGCTTCTTGGATCAGATCCTAGTTGTGGGATTTTTTCTGTCTTTTCCATGCTCTCAAAGGGGTTTCCCCTTGATATTTTTGGTATCTATGTTACTGTTTACTTGTTTGATCTGTCAGGTTTGAAGTGCTTGGCCATAAATGTTGTTTATTTTTATCCATCAAATCTTGACTTTATAAAAACTTTGTTCTTCCTTTCTTTTGGCAGCAGTAATAAGTGGTCAAAGTTTCACCTTACCCACCTATTATTCACTCAAATCTTACTTCATTTTATAAGTAAGGAGAGAAGATATTAATCATTCAGTAAATATCAGGCATATGTAGTGTGCATAATGCTTCAGGTGAATATTATTTGAACTCTGCTTTTGGTCTTATGACTGACAAAATCCCTTTCAGGGTGAGTGAATCTATGTCCTGCAGCTTCCAAAATTCATTGTTACTCAAAAAAACAAGTTCATAGATATTTTCCATTGCTTTCCCTGATGAAACTTAAAATGAAAGCAAGAATGCCAAGTCGCTGAATTTTTGATGGAAAAAAGTCCAATTATTTTATGTTGCTAAATCAAAATAAATTTTGAAGTACTGTCTTAATGATGAGACTGAGAAGTTTAAGAAATTTCTAGCCTTCAATACCAGAAAAAATGGAGAATTTCAACTTACTTTTTCCTCTTTAAAAATTCAGAGAAAAAAAAAAAAAAGAAGAGAGAGAAAAATAAAAGAACATATTTCGTGGAAAAGATATTATATAGCATTTATACTGAATTAGTGAAATCACGTTTTACACAACACAATTGGATGAATTTCCTAGTGCTGAAAAAAGAATTAACATTGAATAGCATTGCTATACAGAAAATTATTCTGGGGATAGCTTTAAGCTGTGACTCAAGGAACTGTTGCATCATCTTGCAAGATTTTAACTTACAAACAATGAAGCTATCTATCTTCCATTAAGTTTTCCTGAAAGACAAAATTGTTTTGGTTAACAAACAAGTGTTCAATTTGCTCTGTATATAAAATCTAAATAGAAAAGTCAATTTTATGGTAGAACAAAATAAGGGCATGTATGATGCTTATTAAAGAGTTTTATGGTTGTTTTTATGCAAAGTTGAATTTTTCTTCTGTCCTTAATGCTGTATTTTTCAGTTCCCTCCTTTCTACATGTTTATGTATTTCTCCATTTGGATTAGCAGCGAAGTGTTGATATTTCCAGATATAGCAGAGAGAATTGGATAAATTATGTCAGCCACCATTTTTTTTTTACAGTTCTTCCTGAGTGCACTCTCCTGAGACAGGCATCTGAAAATGTCCCTGATGATCTAGTGGATGGCATCTGGCTAGATGACTTTAAAGGTGCCTTCCAACCCCAGCTATTCTGTGATTCTGAGATCTTACATGCACACTACTCAAAGACAAATTCTGAGTTTGCCTGTAGTTGTATGATAATCAAATTCATTAATTATCTTGTTTCTGACATAATTTAGCACTTAAAAATTCTTTTCTTCTAGAAGCTTTCAACAACATTTGTTCTCAGGGACTGTTACTCTTCTCAAGCATAAGAAATAAACGTGTTGGTAGTTTCTATTTAAAGGATTCAGTGACAGAGGGCAGACAGCTCTTTCCTACAGTAATGCTCAATTAGAAAACCTGAGCAGAGATGCCTGCTTTCTTAAACACAGCAAAAATTAAATAAGAAATGTCAGCCGCAGCTTTAGAGTTCTGAGCCTATCATTAATCACTACTTGATCCCAATATCTGTTTTATGATAGCAGCAGGCTAAGGATTTCTTCTCTGAGTATTCCTGAAATTCTGATTATTTTCACACATTTTTTTTTCTCACACAGGTCTGTAGGCAGATTAATAAGCAATCTCTGTCCCTGCACTTTGCTTGCTATGGGAACTTTTAAAATGCCCTTGTAATATTTTTGTACATTTTCATTGTACAATTTTACTTCTCTAGACTACTATTTTGGGTAGCAACTCTTGATATTTAAACTAGTTTTTCCTTAAAGATTTCAACAATTTTTATACTTATCTTGACAGAAAAGCAGCTGTTGTATCCACCAGCTTCATTGTATATAAGCTAAATCATGATGACTGCAAAACCAACCCCAAAGTTATTTTCTTTTATTCATTTAAAATTATACAGCATTCAGAGAGAGAGAGTGTCGTAGGAGTGTTTGTGCCTGGCTACTTATTTTGCTGAGCTTGACCTACCGTCCTGAGCCCAGGGCTTAACCTAGGGCCTCTCTTGCCACTGTAGACCTGCCTGGCCAGCTGTGGTGTCTGACCGTGGTCATCTTCACCAGACCTGGTCAGCTTTTTGTATATGGGTGCTGTGGGACTGGTCCTTTGTCAGTGTGGACACCATCCTGCCTGCCTTGCTGTGTTAATCTTCGGCTCCTGTCTTGCTTTTCTTTGAAGAGCAGACACCCTTTGTCTTGGAAACACGAGTTAAGGAACACATACACACATACATGTATATCTTGCATTTGTATAGACTTCTAAATTCTTTGATTCTAAATTCTAAACTGCACAGAAACATTTCTTAATTGCACTTAATGGGCCCCCAGAAGTACTTACTAGAAATGTAGGGAGAGCTTCCCCAGGGCAAGGTAGCACCTCAGCTGTGCTTGCACTTTGATACAAATTACTATAACGAGTAACTTGGCTCTTGGGCAGTAATTCAGATACTCAAGCATAGTTTAGCAGAGTCCAAATCAAAGATGACAGTTTTAGGCTTAGTCTTGCCTTTAGGCCTGCATATTTTTACATGAATTTGGCCTAAGAAATTCAGCTACAAGCAATTGAGTGTCAACCAGTACCTACTTTCAGGAGTCAGCATTACCTCTGTCATGCATAAGTATTAATGTGCAAATAAAATGTTTTAAATTGTATACTGAATTCGAATAGTCTTCAAAAATAATATGGGAAGTCACATCAAATAAATGAATAAATAAATAGCACTAAAAGGAAGGCTTTTACACAAACTGCAGGTTATGATAAATAAGGAGAAAAGCAGCTTACATGTCACCAACATGCTGAGGAACAATTCTAAGTAAATCCTAGTGTAAGTGGCAACATAATGAGTGTTTATGAAGTACACATTTATTTAAGTTTCCACTTGCCAAGTTTCTAAACAGTTGAGTGTAATTTATCATATTATTGAAAAAAATACCTTTACCAAACAAAATTTACCATTCTGGCAAATACAGGCATCTTTTAGAATACCTCAGTATGATACTTCTGTGATAGATTCAGATCTACACTGAAGTCCCAAATTTGCCTTCTTCACAAATTTGCAATGCAGTTCTTACTCATACAAGAATTTTGCCAGATTTTGGGAGACAGAAGTCAGAATAATTACACCTCTTCTATTCCTTAATACAGGCATACATATTCAAAGAAAAAGCTATTTACAGTGTGTACAGGGGAAATAGTGCCACCTGGATCTTTTTCTGTTGCCATGGTGTCACAGGGCCAACAGCCAGCAGCTGAGGCTCAGAGATGGCACTTGGATATTGCTTTATACGTACATACAAATTTTATTTCCCCTTATAATTGACTCTCTAGGAATCTTACATCTACATATGAATCTCACCTGGCTTTAGTACTAGACAATGGAGAAGTCACATGGCTGCTTTCATACCACCTGCTTATAGTAAAGCTGACAATTCTCTCATCTATTTTTCCTTAGAAGTGAAGACACTTGACCTGTCTTTCAAAGACAAAATGCATCTGTAATGTGTTGACAAGTCATGGACCTGCCTCATCTCTCTGTGTGATAACGCCCAAAAAAAGGTGTAGTAGTAACTTTTGTCTTGGTGTGGCTAACACTTGACCAATAAGTTTGTCTCTATCTTCTACACTAACATAGGTCATCTTTCTCATGTCAGCATTCAACGCTTCCAGATGACTGAAAACCTGTTCCTATGGTGCTTAACAGATGTTATATGAAGAAATAAAAAATTTGGCAAGGCTGCTAGGAAATCTACCTGCAAAAAAGTGAAAAAGACTAATGTTGTGAATGTTGACTGAAGTAGATCATTGTTTTGGGATGTCTGGGGTGTTGTATCTGAATCAGGAAAATGCAATTAAGCACTAAGTATTTCACTGTCACTGTGGAGTCTAACAAAACTCACTGAACTCTGCACAACTGTTAAGGAAAGCTTTTCAAAATGTCTGACACTGAGAGAAAATTTGATTCCCAATTAGCTCAACATGTTTTCTAACAAATAAGGTATCTGAATATTCCCAGTGGAGAAGTGCAATTCCAATCCTCTCTACGGGTCATCTCTTCATGAAGTCAAATTTCTTCTAATGAAAGGATGTATTGTTCATAATTTACTATGTCTGACATCAGAACTGAAATAATTAAATTGAGGGATTGGCAGAGAAGTTTTAAACCCCAGAAACAATACAAAATGCAATAAACAATAATAAAAAAATTATCTCAGTGGCCTTTGAAAACAGGTTATTATTTTCAGAAAACTGCATCAATAAAAATGAGAAATTGTGACCACTGCAAGTACTGAAAAAATTTGCACATATGCCTTAAATAAAAATAATGCAATTATTTAATAACTCAAATTAAACATTAATGGAAAGATGGCAGTATCATAAGAAAGGAATTCACAAAGTTTAACTCTCCAAAACCAGTGAATTACTGCTTTATTTTCCTTCATGGTAAAGCTGTTTATTATCTTGCCTTAGTCAAAATCACTATCTTTATGATGCAAATTCAAACAATAAGAATCCTACTAACAACTTTTGATAGTTTGTATAGTGCAAATTATAGCGCTGCAGAGAACCAAAATGTATCCTATAAATGTTAAAATTATCCAGACTAGACTTTATGAGCTAACATTTCAAAGATATTGCAGTGATGATTGTCTCAATAGCTTAGAAAGAGCTGCTGGAAGCCTAAGATATTCCTAGGATATGTTAACTATTAGTATGAAAAGTGACTTTGAGACTCAAATAATTGTGTTTAAAAGTAAACTTTCATAAGTGACATATGTAGCTTTCCTTCACTTGGTCCTCTTCACAGAACAGTTTGAAAATGTCTTTATCTGGTTGCTACATATATTTTCCTAAGTGTTCAGCTAAATTTATTTAGTTCTACTTTGTTAAGTAGTTCTCATGTTCACCAATCCCTTTTCAACTCCAGACCTATATTCTCAGGTCTATATTCTCACCTTTTCAGCTCCTAAAAGGGTATGTGTTAAAAGCAGTCAGAAGATACAGTTATCATTTATATTACCAAATCTATCACAAATACAAGTGACAATAATTTTAATCTTTAGTGAAATTTTTAAAGCAATGTTTTGCTAAGGGTTTCTTTAAATATATTCTCGCTACAGACACCTGATGAATGAATTAGAGCATAAATAAGAAAACCTATTTGTTACCCTACTTGTAAACAAGAAAACCTACTGCCCCATGTAGACAGCTCTAGAAGATCTTTCATCAGGAGTGGTGAGGCATGGTGTCCTAGACTATTGCACCTTGTCAACACCAAAGCTGGGATTCTGAGGTCCTATGTTGTCCCCAAACATCCTGGCAGTTGCTGCATTGTGCCACGAGCATGGAGAGACAAAATCTCTCTTGGTAATTGTGGTGATGACATCCTATTGCTTCTGCCACTTTCTGTTTGCCTGAGCTATATTTGATGTGCACAGTTCCAGGCTTTCAGCTCACACATCCTTTCAGCCCTGCACATCGAGCTCACGATGTGAGCTTGCTGCTACAGGCAGAGCTTGTGACAGTGGGAGAAATGAGGGGAGGAAAAAGGTGTCAGAATACTCTGCCTAAGAAAATTGTCACAACACAGTGGATCAGTGTCAGTGAAGTCACCACATTCATCACCTTTGAAGAGGCTGGACAGTCATATATGCACCCAGCAGCAGAGAATGCCATTTACAGCAGGCAAACAGTATTGTAACACTGGAGAATAATTGAAGCAGAGCTGCAGATACCCACAGTACGTATTTCCTCCAGTGAAAATCCACCAGATTTCCAATGATACTGCAGATAGTGGGGCTAGCAATCACCATGGCAAATTCAGAAGACAAACATCAGTTCTGCTCTCTGTGTGTATGATGCTTACCTCCTTTGCAACTGTCAACCTGTTGGTTATACAAACATATTTTTCCCACTTCTGTATTAATTGCTCATAATTTATTTCTGTCATAACTGTTCCTACTTTCAGCCAACTGTTTCATTCAGGTCCTGCTGTTACACTGTGTGTAGCTTTACATAGAAAACTCATGGGAAGTTCAACCTCAAAAAAACTAAGGAAATCTGCATGTCTACCATTAAAGGAGATTATTTTCAGGCAAACTTCGAGGGCCTGTGGGACATATTATGCCTTACAGACCCAACCACCATTCAGTGTGGATACAGATAAGTCAGAATACAACGACTTATGGCATACTTGGACTAGGAGAGGTCTTGGAAACAACCTTCACAAACACTGACCTGGCCTGTCACAGCCACAGAAAAAGAGAGGCCACCTCCTTAGTTGCAATGAACTTTAATCAGTCTAAAACTCAGAAGCATAAGGTAAAATCCCTTCTAGAAAAGAACAGGGTACAGGGAACATCTGTTAATTAACTGCCCCACAGATTTCATTAACGAGATTAGTGAACTCAGTGTATTTCCAGGTGTGTTGTCAGATGGTTATTCTACAGAAGGCAAAATTTTAAAGAAAATGCTATAGCTCTGCAAGAGAAAGAGGGAGCAAGAGAGGCCCAAAGAAAAGCATGCTGCAAAAGCAACAGTACTTTCTATCAACTTTACTGGCATCTTGTGAATTTTTTTAATTTGTTAGGATTTTTATTTTGCTTTGTTTATTCTCTTTTCTTAATTAACTGTGTTAGCTTGATGAATGCAAGAGGCAAATTCCACACTTTTTTTTACAAATAGTCACTTTCCACACAACTCAAAAAATAATTTAAATCCAGAATTAAATTAACAAAATTGTAATTGGAGAAGGATTCTGCAGTAGTCTGCAATAATCAGAAATATCTCCCCATTTAGGCTAGTGAACTGAGGTCAAGGAAACAGGAACAAATTTACTAATGATACAGGGCACTTAGAGCTACATACAAAAAAAAAGCATTTTCCATTACATACATTAGAGCTGTTTTTCTATCACTCATGGAGAAGCAGACACAAAGATATATTTTATTCACCATAGACTCATATGTAAAATCCAGTGTTTAAAAAAAGAAACAATACTGACAGGCAAGACTTCTACATTATGGGAATTGCAAAACAAAAATAAAGGCTATTTCCAACCATGACTGCGGTTTTCCTAGACGAGTCAGTATTGTGATATTTGTTCAAGACATCTGTAATAAAGTAGATTTCCAGAACCTGTTCATAATCTGCAGGTAGCATTCACACAGTTTCCAGCTAATTACACCACCTTTCCCTCCCACACTCTGTGCTGTAAGTTCAAAGCAATTAATGCAGTTGAGTGGAAAGGAATGATTTAGAAAAGGTTTGTTTCATTCCCTATATAGAGCTGAAAAAAATTAATCTCCAGACAAAAGATTGACAATGATTATGCCAAAATGTCAGGTGGCCAAAAAATTATAGGACTGGTTTAGACAAAAGATGCTCTATCAAAGGTGAAAATATATTGTCAAGTTAGTATGTACTGTAATTAGTATAATGGGCTAGGAAAAAGGAGAAAATGTGCAACTTATGAACAAAGAAACATCCAGGCTCAAAATATTTTATAACCAGTCAATAAAAATCTCTGAGGACCACTTTGAAACTTTTGTTAAGATTCTCATTAATCTTTAAACATGAGTCATTCTAAAGCAATAAAAAAAATGGAAAAAACAAACAAAAACACCAAAAAACCCCAAAAATGAAAAAAAAACACACCAAAAAAACATTTATCCAAGCCAAAAGCTTCTACTGTCTGAAATAGATAGCCAAGGTCAAGAACTTTTCTTTATCCAGGAAGAGATCCCACATCCAAAATGCTAGTCGAAAAGCTACCACAGATAAAACCCAACTGTCAGAAAAAGAGCAGTGAAGGGTACAATATACTCCATCAATGAATTGTAGAGCTTCTGTAATTCTTCAAATCATTTTCCAAGTCTCCAGAAAGAATCTTGTAATCAGAACAGAAAAGAAAGTTAAGTTCAGTCCCACAAGCCTCAAAGGTCTCCTTTCATGAGCAGGAGGATACTGTCCTCTGGCAGCCAAGAAACTATTCCCTGTCACACGTACACACTACTATTAAATAAAAAATGAAAGAAACCCCATGAATTTTTACACATTAAGAGAGAGATAATCAATTTAAAGTTTGTCTTTAGTGAGCACAGACACAGCATTCTGTTTTTATTCTGTGACAATATTATCTAGTCCACTGCAGTTTTGTGTAACATGTCTAAAACTTAGATGATAACCTCTTCCCCACTGTATCTCATCTAAAGCCCATCAATCTGCAGAGGCCACATGCAGATGACAGATGGCAAGGTAAGGTGACATGTCTGTATTTTAGGTAACTATAGTATAAAAAGCATTCATACCAGCTGTTCTCCACAGTTGGCTGGTGCCAGAGTTACCTAAATTTGATCTGCAAAGCCTAATTGATGGACATTTCTGTTCAGTTGTTCTGGACAGAGAATTTTTTCACTCCACTTATCCTTATTTCTAAACTCCATCAAGGTTCTCAGTAAACATAGGGATGCCTAGAATTCATCTATTCTTTTTCTGTGGCGCATCATCTGATAAGAGTGTTAGCATATGTGTGCTATGCATATATATATGTATGCACACAGGCATTTTATGTGCATTGAAGAATAAAATTAGACAATATTATATAATTTTATTTCATTTGCAAAAAATATATATAAACAGTGTATTATTCATTGCTGCAGTAGAGTTATATGTATTTGAAAACACAGTGGCTTCTAAAGGTTCTATTTATTGTGAAGAAGGGTTAAGTAAGGGGGAATACTCTGTGTGGACCCTTTGGTGAAACTGAACTTAAAAATTGACTGAAATCCTGTATTTGACAGAAGACCAGAACACAGCAGTTCAGCATACCTTTCAAAACTAAGTAATACATCAGATAGTCACAACTAAAGGGAAATGAAAGTGTTCAGCAAACATCATTATCTTTCTGGTTTTTGCATCACTAAAATAAACAAATGCTAGTATGTAGACTATATTTTTCTCCTGGATCTGTAACATACAAAAATGTTGGGGGTCCTCAAAGCATATTGTGTGTAAGCTGTGAACCTGGACTTCCTTGGCATCAAAAGGATGCTTTGGGAAGTGACGGTGCCCCTTAGCTCTGCTCTGCCTGGTTGGAACAGGGAGTAGCACATCTCACTCCTTCCAAACAAAGTATTCTGCAAGTGGCAATAAATATGGTGTACCACCAAAGGACAACTGAGATTTTTTTAAATCTTACTTGTGCTCTAGGAAAGTTCTACAGTATTCCCTCTTAATAAAACCATTACTTGCTGCTTTTCTTCTTATTCACTTTCCACAATTGGTAAAGGAGTGATACAGGATGTCGACTGAAAATTTACGGATTTTCACATTCTGAACAGAAACTGAAAATTCCATTAAGAGTTCCACGACCTTGAGTAATTTTTGGTTACCTTTATCTACTTTTAATCCAGAAGATTCTTGGCTACAATCAGGTTTCCAAGACACTGATTAAGGGAATGTATAAACATATTAAAAATTATTGAGAAGGGATATTTCTAATATGAAATATCTGAAGCTATAGAAAACTTTGAAAACTGCATCTTAAAAATTGAATGCAGATTATTGGAGAGAGCATAACACACAATCAACATTCTGAACCTGCTTATATTTTCACTCACAGTCACAACAAATTCAAATACATTGCTGCTTTCCTGTTGAAAAAATAACTTCATGTGAAAAGAAATAAGAAAAAAGAACTTCACGTTCTTTCAACAGACAGAAACTATACTTCTTCCTCAGTTTTCACAGGCAGAATTAATTATTTGGGTTTGTGTTTTGGATATACTATTCTTCCTTATGTTTGATCAACAAAGAATGATATTTAACTTTAAAACCTGGCATCTTTTTTAACAATACTTGGCCAACTTCAGCTTTTTTAAAATACTCTGTTCTTACTCCAAAGTCTTGAATTGCAATCTTTCTTGAATGAAATTATCTGACCTGACATTAGCTGATGATTTTATTTCTGGTATTCATATTGATAAAATATATGAGAAAATGAATTTCCAATTAATAAAAATGAAAAATTCAACTCATAAATAAAACAATATTCTAACTGTATTCTTGAGAACCTTTTAACATATAACAAGAAAATAAAAGTATATAATTGCAATTGATATTCTCAGGATTGCAATAGGTCAGGTGGAAACTTTGACAGATTTCTGCAGAACACATAAAAATGTAAATGAATCTAGCTTTCCTTTCTTGGTTGATTTAACAAATGTAAGGCTTTTCTTTTCCTGAAACAAACATTGATATGCATCTTTAGTATTTTGAACAGGACCACAAGTCTGGACATGTTTTATGTGGCAGAAATAGGGGAGAGGTAAACAGCTAAAACATCATATGCAAGTACTCTTGTTTTTCTCTGTTTTCTCTGAAAGTATAAAGTAAATAAATACATAGTTTAAAATTTTTATAAGAGTAATCATACTATAAATAATGCAGTGATAGTTCTTGTCACTGATCATGACTTACTGCACTTTCTATAGAGATCACCAGAATTTATTTGGCTTGGTGAAAAACAAGTGCATAGTCACAAACTGATAGTCCTGTAAGTCCCACGTGTTAGATACCACAGGAAGTATTCTTTAGGAGTATTTTTGTCAATAGCTCTAGTTGTTTTTGAGAATTCAAATAGGTTCTTATGCAACCAATTAAACTGAGAAGGAACAGCTCTGTTGGCCTTCCACCTTATCTAGTATTCTGCTCAAAATTAACATCTTTCATTTTTTTGCACATTAGGAGAGAGAAAAAAAAATAAAATTATCTATTGCTTAGATAAATTCCATTTTTGCTTCCCTTTGGTCTGCAGTTGGGCAGTTCTTAAGCTCCCTGATACTCTGATTCTGCTCCAGTTAGATGTTCTCTTTTGACTCTGGAAGACACATGCTTGGTTGAAAATTGTTCCTACATTGTGGAGTTTCCATTCAGACTATATATTTTATAGCACTGTATTTTTATATATATACTGCAGCACTACCAAATAGCAACCTGCACTACGTATTTCAAGTGGTATTGCAACATACACAGATGCCATAAAATTGTCTCCTTCCATGAGAAAACTATCACTCTGTGATTCATTGCAAAATCAGAAGGGAAGGATTAACATGTGGGAATACAGGAAGGGTGCAACCCACAGCCTTTCCAGATCCCATATTAAAATTCACTTCTGAGGGATGCTATACGTCAGAGAATTTTATATATTATATATATATAAAATATAAATATATATAAAAGTGACACTTCAAAGCAGAAATCAAATGTTAACCCATAAAATAGGTCTGAAAATATTTGTGCTTATGGATCTCCATTTTATAAAGGAAAGGGATGTACAGAGAACTTTGGTACATCATGTTATCTTCCTTGCTCAGCACCGGATTCTTAAAGAAGCAGTAAGTTGCATTCATTTTCTCCATTTCAGACATCTGAAAATTGTACAGCTGAGGTGAATACCTCTTTTAATCTTCAGTGGAGAGAGAAGCTTTTAAGATTAATTGATTCCCTTCCTTTAAATGTCTGTGTCTCATTACTAATAATAGAGGATTCACAAAAGGAATTATTTAGATTTATACTTTCGGACAATTAAGTTACTGCCAGTTTATCCCACAGAGTGACAATTTAGTGCTCTGCTTTGTCAAGTTGACAATCAGCTGATCAGCAGCACTTATCAACATTAGGCTTAAAATTTCTTTCTTCTTAAATACTAGTTTTACTACCCAGCAAAGATAACCATACTTTTATTCCCATCTGAATTGCCCTTAAATGAGTAGCACTATCCCAGAGGGAATGTAAATCTTAAAAGATGTGTTATTACTGGAAAATATCAAACTCAGAATATGCAAATGTACAGCAAGCACCTTGTAATTCCTAATCTATTTCTTGACAAGAATAGCTACAGACTAAAGTTACACAGGCATATTGAACAGAAAATAGCTGATCTGAAATAATTTCTCAGCAAATCAGATCAATACAAATTTGCCTTGTAAATAAAAGTAATAGTGTGATGTTACTTCCAATGAAAACAGAAGAGAAAGAGGAAGAAGAGGAAGAGGGAAAAGAAGAATAAGGATTTATGGGAAAGCTGAACTGTTCCTGCTACTTAAAATTCACATTTCTGTTTGCCTTAACTGGTAACTTGAAATAAGTGTTGAAAACCATTGCAATAGTATGCTACTGAATAGAGTGACTTCTTGTTAAATAAAGGGAACACAGATTATGCCTACAGCTCTAGTTGGTGAGATTACTGGTGTTTTCTGAATAATTATTACAAAGACCCTTAGAATTGTTTATTCTGGAGGGGAAAAAACTGTGACTATGCATTCACTAAAGCTAATCAGTTCATTAGGATCATTGAAAACCTCAGAGGAAAGAAAGAAATTAATTCTTTACTTGGATTCCATGTCATACTAGAATTCTCAGAATAATTTGGAACTATTAACACTTTAATTTCTATTAAAATAAATTGTCCAAATGAAGCTTTAACACAATCAGCAGGATGAAGCACTAATAAACTCAGGAAAATTATTTGAATAACATGGATTATTAAATTCTGAGTCATTTCATCTGACAGCTGGATCCAATTTTATCCCAGATGCATCCTTCCAGGTCTGTGAAACTTCAATTTGATCTGTGATCTTGGTTTTTTTCAAGTTTGCTTAGCGCATTTACATGATCACAACTTCCTTCCCCTCTTTTGCTGACTATAAAATGGTGAGACCACTCCCATTTCATTCTTCAACTTCACATAAAAAAGACCATTAATTTTGAAAAGTTACATCCTGATTAGGATATAAATTAAGGATGCAAAGACTGTAAAGTCCATTTGCATGTCATTCTAGTGCAGATTAAGTCAGCAATTCTCGAGACTGCAGAAAATGTTGATTTTGTAACTTTTTCATTGTTTTTTTTGATATAAAACCTTTTCAATGAAAATTAGTATCTTTAGGGATGACATACTAACTTCTCCAAATGTAATAATGTTGTTCTGAGTGGGAATGAACACGTGCATTTTTAGTTTGGAAAAGTTTTGATATCAAGCTTGCAAAACATAGGAAATTCTTTCCAATGACATGCATGTCTAACTTTTGCTATAGACACAGTAGATTGCAGTAAATGGGCATTTTCTAAGACTGCTATCTGACTGCTAGCCTATTATTGAAAATGGTGGTGCTTTTAAACTCTCAGTAAGCCACAAATATCATACTTTTGGCATGCTTATGTGAGAGAGTAGTCTTATTTTCTACCTGCATACATGCATGAATTTTGAAAGTCACTTATTTTTCTCAAAATTTATGAATCAAACTAATCCGAAAACATGCGTGAGAAGATTTATTCTTAATTATATTTATTATGCATATACCTGTTTTTATAACAATATAGGACGGGAAATCCTATGGCAGAGTTTTTCCTATCTCTTAGCTACTTTGGCTCTTTGATCTTATATCAGATACTTCTCCCTGAAATCCTTTAATCATACTAAATAACCCCAGGCACCAGTACAGGCTGGGGGCTGACCTGCAGGAAAACTGGTTTGCAGAGAAGAACCTGGAGGTCCTAGTGGGCAATAAGTGTCCATGAGCCAGCATTCTGTGCCTTCATCAAGCACTGTTAAGGTAAATCACAGTCAACAAGTGTTTCTAAAGGACTTTTAAATGAGGAATAGCTAGTGAGATCGGTGGCTTAGCTATCAAGGCTTGATTGTTCCTAAGTTCCAAACAGGCACCCAGATAATTAAAATGTAATTTTGCTTCCTGAGAAATTAAGGGGTTCTTCATAATTCTGATATAGCCAAAAGGTTTATTTTGTGAAAATAAAGCTTGGTGTTCTGTGGGTCTCCTCTTAGGCCTGGGTCTGGCCGGGACTGCAGGACGCCTGTGCAGTGCCTCTGCCCAACCTGCAGGTTAAGATGTGAGCTGGAGGACAGCCGTGAAAGGAGGGAGCTGCAGTGTGGAAGCCAGGGTCATGCAAAGCTGAGACAAAACAACCATAGGTATTTCCAAGGTGATTTAAGAAGCAGCTTAAATATTCATGGCATGTGATTGCAATAATGGGCTCTACATCCATAGAAAGGAAAAGTAACTCAAAAGTATTGAAGATGTGACAAAAGGAATTACAAAATTACAACTATAGTCTTTCTTAAGGTGACAAGGTGTATTCAGGGTATTTATTTACTTTTTTAAAAATACTGAGAATGAGGAATTTCTGATTCTTCCAGAATACATTTAGAAAGATGAGTTAAATTAGCTACAAAAAAAAATCTTAACATATACAGTTCTGAACATAGAAAAAAGACCTTTACCTAAACAAGTTCTGACATTTACCAACTCCACTATAATAAATTCACTAAGGGAAAGCATATACTTTCTTAAGAAAACATACGCCCATTGTTTTTTCTTAATCGTACCTGACATCCTCCCCGCCAAGATATATTTTTCTACTACAGTGCAAATATCCCATCCAACAGAGATCAGTTTTTGCCAAACTTGCATGATGGGTAGAAAAATATAAACATACATTTTTCAGTAATAAGCCAGGCATATGGAAGACGAATGCAATTCTTTTCTTTAAAATTAGCATTGGCTAGCTTGAGTATTTTCTCTCTGAATGTACGTCATCATTCACATTTTTTCCAAATATGGACTCTTTTTCTGTCTTGTTAATTCAATATATTTAATTGTAAATAGTTTGCATGTGGTGAACTAAAATAATATTGCTCAAACTTTTAAATATCGCTTTGAGTTGCATTTGGATGGGTAGGAACTTGGACAAAAACTCAGATTCTATTTTGTGCTAAAACATACCACAGCTTCGTAGATCAGATTGAATCATTCAAGGATCATATTTTATTCACAAAAAAACATCGAAGTGCTAGCTGTATATGTTCACAAAATGCTTTCTAATGCAAATATTTCCCAAAAAATAAAAAATGAAAATTATTTTAACTATCTTTGCTGTCAAAACTCAAACATTTCCAGAAAGTCATAGTTAACAGCTCCAGGTACATATATATATTTTAAATTAATGTAAGATCCATTAAGAATACAGAATTATCTCTACTTTATAGTAGTTGTCCTCCTTTTTTTCATACTGCTGTTCATAAGAAGGTGACATATATTTGGTCTCACTTACAAAATCCCAAAATAGTAACAATTATTTTTTGTTAAAGATTCAGATGCAAAATAAGCCTTGAAAAGGGAATATTGACAACTTTGGTCACACAAGCATTGGATGTAAACTTTGCTTCATCTCTTAACTATCATCCTTTCCCTTTGTTCAAAATGGAATGGTGCAGAATGGGAATTTCTTGACCAGGTTCTGACTGGAAATCGTATCATCTGCAGATCTTTGGTACATAAAGTGCTGTACCATGACACTGGTCAAAGCTCTAGATCAAGCTCTAGACAAGTCCCCCTTTTTGTCCAACTGCAGCTGGTGCTCAGTATTCTTCTACAGCTTTGGGAATGTTTTACCTCTGCAGACAAGCACAACACCCTTTACATTGCTGAAAGACTGCCTTCTGAACTATTTTGTATGAAAGAGTAAGAAAAGAGAATTGTCCTCAAATTTGCAAAAGTTCTTAAAGGACCTTTGTTCTCTTTACTGGAATGAAAAGACACTTTATCACTGGCTTCTTAAAATTATTTTAACGTTATTTTCTGATTCTGCACACTCTATTCATGCTAAATTTATTTTATGCCATAAAAAACAGTTTTAGTTCTGCTACAATTTTTTCAATCGATGTATATAGATAGTAAACTTGACATGCTTCATTTGGAATACTTCTTATACACCAGACCCAACTCATGAATACTAGAGATTACAGTTTTAGAAATAAATCACTGTATGCATTCTCTTTACCCTATACCAGTGTGATTTCCTGATCTATATTCTCTAGCTGAACTTAGAAATACAGTTTTCATATTTAACTTCTAAAGTGTAGTTCTTCAATATTCGGTCTTGAAATTAAACAGTAATAAAGACATCTCTACATTCCTAATTCTCAGCTCAAAAATGGTGCCTTCCAATTCAATATTGTTAACAAGCTCAGCTGGAATTAATCAGAAGAACAAACTAGTTAGTGGCCCAACAAGATTTTAAAAAGGCCCAGTTAAGTAATAAAACTATTTCTACCTATGTCTTCACGTCCAATTCTGATCATCTGGAACTAATCCTGTGCAATGTGCTGTAGGATGACCATGTTTGAGCAGGAAAGTTGGACGAGATGGTCCCTTCCAAACTTAGACATTGTGTAATTCTGATTATGAGGACTGCCTGAATAAGCATAGACACAAGCAAAAAAGTAATTATTAGAAGGTGGGAATAAAGACCCTTTAATACATAGAACAAGTCCATTTAAAAAAAGTCGCAGAGAATGACCAATTTTTTGCATAGAAGACCCAGTATTAGATGCTATTTCCACATCAGGTCTCAGCATTTCACAATAGTAATTCCGCACTAAGAAATACATAAGAATGAGTCAAAGTTACCGAGTGTAACAAATACCCTGGAAAGGAGATATGATCAAATAAAATGCAATTGAAAAAAACCAGAAAATTTGCAAATGGAGTGACTATGAGCAAATGTACTGAGATGAAAGGAGGTGTAGCAAAAAGGACCAAAACTTGCCAAAATTATCCCAGTTGAAATCCCAAAATCAGGGAAGAATGGTAAACAAAGAGACAGGAGAAGAAATGGAAGCAATGAAATGCTAAAAAAAAAAAAAAGAGAGACTTCCAAAAGCAGGAGAAAACAATATAAGCCACTGGGATGTCACAAAGTGCAGGAAAATGGACTGAAGCTTGTACAATTGCCTCTTTGAAATTTCAATATTTCATTCCCTTTCCTGAAAGGAAAATTTAAATTTAATCTAAATCTATTTTAGAATATCTCCACCCAGATCACTTTTTTCTTCCCCCCCTCTATATTGATTTAATCTTCCACTTTAACTTAATGTAAAAGGAAACTTTTGCACGTAGTGGCGCAGTCAACCCCTGCTGGAAGGTTACCGTGTACTGCACTATTCCCCAAATACTCATTTACAATGTCAAGTTTTCTGCCAGCTAAAGTAAATATACTCTAATTTATTTGTACTTGACAGTATGCTTCACACTGATAGACAGCTAGCTGAAAAGCATAAAAGTGTTGTGAAGAAAAAGTTTAGAACATTTTTTCCTATTGGACAAGGAGTTAAAAATTATACCTCCATACACAAGTAACAATTTTGCCTTTTAGTTTAGTAAGCTGACATCGTTTATAACTCATCTGATTTGCAGTATAAATTTCCAGTTTGCAGCAATGAGTCTAAAATATCGAAGAAAGAGCACTGTGATTACAGAAAGGCTTCAGGAAGACAGAAAGAACATAAGTTTTTTCTCTCCCTGTGGAACATGGAGGAATAGAAAGGCTTGAAACAAAACAACCAAATGTCAAGCTTTCAGGTCCTGACTTCTTACGTTACATTCCACAGTTAAAATAAACCCACAACCCAACAAACAAAAAACAAGCCCTGTTAAAGGAAACCTTAAATCACGTCTTAATTTTTTTTTTCCCTTTATACACATAAAGAGTTTTGTCTGGAAACTGTTAAAGATCTTTCATAACCATTCACATATTTTGTCCAATTTACTTGGATCCAAGATGAAGAAGATCCATTTTTAAAAGGTGTAATATAGGGCTTTATTGTAAATCAAACTATTTATTTGATACTTGGAAATATCTTTCATGTTGGTAAGATTATGTGTTGTGTTTGCATATTTATCACTACTACCTTATAAAACGTTTAATTTGACTTTTAAGTATATAATATATTATAAATATATTTTCTAATCCAAAAGAAAAGTGTAATTTTATCTTGCACAACAAATCTTTGTTATTAGAGGCATGACTTTTTTTATAGTACCAAAATTATTTTGAATTCATCACTGTTTATTGAACTGAGCAATTTATAATTATCTCCCTAATTAATTTCAAAAGCAATTAGATTTTATCCCTCTGTGTAATAAAAAATAAAGGCAAGTTTGAATTATTTATTTGGGAGGAAAAAACAGCTGGGAAGTATGTAAAGCAACTTGAAATCATTTTACTTATTAGCTCTCTTGATGGGGTCTGCCATTATAGAATATATTTATCAGGTATTACTATTAGTTTAGGTGCTGATCCTATAAACACTGATCTAGGTAAAGAATTCCATATTCTGGCTGATAAGGGTAAAAGTTGAGGTAGAGAAAACATGAAAAATAACAACTGTAGAGATTTATAACCAGAATATTATACTTAGTAGTTTGATTCAGCTTACAAGTTTTATAAATTACCTAAAAGGTATGCTAATATAGAAAAGTATGTGGGTTGAGTTATAAGAGAAGCTCAAGTGTTGTTTCTTAGTAGAGCACTGAGGATAACACAGAAATAAATTCAGGACAGTCGGAAAATGTACAGCTGAGGAAGGTCGGTAGTTGCAAAAGAGGTGTGGGCCATTTCCTTGCTTGATGTTGCAAAGCATTATAAACATTATAAAATAAGGACAAACATAAAAATTTGGCTATGACAGAAAGACAGAAATGTAACATCTCCCATATCACTTCTGCAAAGCAGTCAGTCCACTGGAGAGACTCAACTCATAGAAGTTCATGCTATATATATAAATTTCCTCTATCTATCTGCAAGAAGAAAAAGATATCTCAGAATGAATATCAAAAATCCACAAAACTCAAAAAGGGCTCTCCTATAAGCAGCAAAGACTTAAATTATTTTGAGAAGATGGAGAGAATGGTGAACCATAAATCCAGGTTTTTGGAATAACACCTTCAGATAGATCCTAGAATTTCTGGAGGTTCTCCATTACAAGTGGTGAGTTTAAGCACTTTTCCAAGTAATAGTTTGGTCCTTACCAACTCATCTGGAAAATGAGGATTGAGGTCTGTCCTCTTACAGTGTGTTGCAGTGCATCTAACTCAGTACTTTAAGTAACAGAAGAGTTGGCCCAGGGGCTTACCAGCTTCATCCATCTCTAGCCCAGATGAACCACAGAGGCAGATATACAAACAAGAACTTCCCCCTAATTCCCAAATATGGAGTTAGTATGAAAGCAGAAGGCAGTGTAAACTCAGTGCCCAAGCTTTGTCTCCTTTTCTGCAGTGGAGTCTTCCTGCCTTTTGTCATTCTTCAAGATGGAACACAAGGAGATCACTTGGAAGTGGGCCAGACCAGAAAAAAGGTAAATAACTCTTTCTTCTTCCCCTGCTTGGTCAGCGAGTGTTTGTCTTGATGTCATGTCTGGCAAATGCAAGAAAAGCCAAAAGCTTGGCAATGGAGATACTAAGCACCAATTCAAGATGTTTTCTGATAGCACCCTGGACTTTATTAAGCTAGATATCCGTTACCAGAGAGAGCTTGAAGCATATTTCAGGAAATGCTTGGAGCACTAAGAGTGTTCCAGGAAAATGTTAACTGAGATGCCATTACCTAACCTGGACCCAGACTGACTAAGACTGCCAACAAGCTGAGCTATGATGTGAGGCTCCAAAGCCTCACACTGTAGATCTTTGGCAGTTAAACCTTGCTTTCAACAAAATTGGACTGTTTTGTTAAACTTAATTTGTAAGAAGTACTGTTTTTATTTCTGTTCCCTCGGGAGTAGGTTAGCAATTTATGCTGGAACCCACCACAGAAGGTATCAGTTACTCACCTACCAAAGAGGTCTGCAAAGTGCAGGGGTTACCTAAGATATTTACAGCCTTAACACTTATGGGAAGACTTTAGACCACACTGATGTAAAGTTCAAAATAGATAACCTGACAAGTTTGTTGGGGGGAAAAAAAAGTATTTTTTTTCCGTGCAAGAAGTGTGGGCCAGAAGTCTTGGCTTTTGTGGCTGAGAAACCTGTTTGCATTGCTGAAAACCTGTAGTCAATCATATAAATGTCTATTAATCTAAACTTATATCCCTACGTTATATCTCCTTTCAGTCTAACTCTGACTTCTTTGGGCTATCAGATGCATCTCACTAGGGGAAACAGAAGTTTTCAAAACAGTAATCCAGTCTTCAGAGATGCAGAGACCTTCTAAACATTCTTCAGCCTGGCTGGAGACAGGCAATCCAAAAGTGGGACAGGGTCTTCTGGAGAAAGTCAGTGTGGCTTTCTGGAGAAAATTTTTGTGGCAGAAAGTAAGATCATGGTGCAACAGATGCCCTAATAATTACTAAGACACTTGTAAGTTTTGTTTAATGTCATGTTTGTAAATATTACATGGGGAAGAGTTTAAGGGAATGCTTTGAAGGAGGCATGAACATTTGTAATTTTTTTTTCCTTTTTATATAATAAAAAGCCATGGCAAATCTGCAAATGATCTTCTATCCTGCTTAGGAAGCAAAAACTGAAGCAGGTAATTGCCTATTTCAGCCATCCCCTAGCAACTTAACTCTTGTTTAATTACACCAGCTGATTTACTTAAAAAAACTCCCAACCTGGGGTCAAGCCCAAACTAAATCATCCTGCATGAAAATCAAAGGCTTAAAAGTATGACTAGAACAGATGGGACTGAAGGGATCATGGTTTGAAAACAGTCAAAGAGTTATTGGTTTAATAAAAAATGAACACTGAATAACACCCAGAAAATTTTACAAGAATTTGAATGAACAGAATTAAGGATATTATTGCAAGTCTGCCAAAAGTAAAAAAGTACTTGTGATATAAAGCAAGTGAAGGGAGAAATTTTTAAAAAACAGCACAAGGGCTTAATTTTGTGCTTTCTTGTTTTTCAGCCTGTTGGGTACGTGTTGTGGATTGACATTGGCCAAATGCTAGGCACCCATGAAGGCCACTTGCTCACCCTCCTCCCCTGCCACAGCTGGGCAGAGGAGAGAAAAAAAAGATTAATGAAGGGTTCATGAACTGAGATAAGGACCAAGAGAAAACACTCCAAGGGCAAAACAGGCTCAGCTTAAAGGTACAAAGTGAATTAATTATTAACAGAGTCAGAGGAGGATGATGAGACATTATATACCGTTAAAACGCCCTTTTTCCCCCCAGCCCCTCCCTCCTTCCCACCAAGAGCACAGGGAGACAGGGCATGGGAGTTTTGGTCAGTTCATCACCTGATGATTCTCTCCCACTGCTCAGGGAGGAGTCTTTCCCCTGCTGCACTGTGGGGTCTCTTCCCACAGGACACAGTTCTCCATGAGCTTCTCCAACATGGATCCACTCTCATGAGTCCTGCTAGAACTGCTGCAACATGAGTCCCTGACATGGGCACACAGACCTCCCAAAACTGCTGCAGCGTGGGTCTCTCTTCCATGGCGCACAACCCTCCAGGGCAGGCTGCTCCAGCCTGGAAGCAGAGCCCTCTCCACTGTGTCTCCCACTGGATCACAGAGCCTGTGATGCTCCAGACATCCATCTGGTCCAGCATGGGCACCTCCCCATGGGCTGCAGGTTGATCTCTGCATCCCCCGTGGATCCTTACAGGCTGTGGGTAGATCTCTGCATCCCTTATGGATCCCCATGGGCTGTGGGTAGATCTCTGCATCCCTTATGGATCCCCATGGGCTGTGGGTAGATCTCTGCATCCCTTATGGATCCCCATGGGCTGTGGGTAGATCTCTGCATCCCTTATGGATCCCCATGGGCTGTGGGTGGCTCTCTGCATCCCCCATGGATCCCCATGGGCTGTGGGTGGATCTCTGCATCCCTCATGGATCCCCAGGGACTGCAGGGGCACAGCTGCTTCACCATGGTCTCACCATGGCCTACAGGGGAATCTTGGCACTGTTGCCTGGAGCACCTCCTGCCCCTCCTTCTCCACTGCCCTTGGCGTGTACATGTTGTTTCCCTCACATGTTCTCACCTCCTCCTCGTCTGTGACTAAAAGAAAAAACTGTGCACTGTGTTTTGAATTTTTTCTTGAATAGGTTATCACAGAGGCGCTACCAATCTCCCTAACTGGCCCAGCTTTGGCCAGCAGCATGTCCATCTTCAGAGTGATGAGGGATTGCCTCTGCTGGACATGGTAGAACCTTCTAGCAGCTTTTCACAGAAGCCACCTCTGTGGCTCCCCCGCTACCAAAAAAACAGTGCAAAACCAACACAGTACCTTATAAAAATTCTAAATGAAACTCATACTGCAGTTTGCATGATGTTTTGTTTTGCCAACAACGTTGTGATTCCATATGTGTTGGCAAGTGTACTTTTGTCTTTGCCTAGTCCCCTGCCCAACTCTCTCCCTCCTCCTCCCTCCACCCCAAAAATAACAAATAATTCAATACTGAAGGTTTTCTTCTATATAGGGTAATGTAACACAATATGTTCACTGTATTTCAGTAAAATATAACAACCACATTTTCTTCATCCCTGAGGAACCTTCCCATCACATGTCATAATTTCAGTCCTGAAATCTCTTCCAATAAGATTTCCTGGGACTTCTGCATGCAGCAACTTGCACCATCATGCATGAAAGACTTTAGGCTGGAACAACCTCCAAATAGAGTATAGTGTCAACATCCATAGTACTGTTCTAGGCATAACTGCATCACTGCAATCTGCTGTTAAGGTTCAACAGAGGGTTTCCTGTGGGCTGAAATTTGGCATGCAGTAACTCAATTTATAAGCACGTTTTAGAAGTGTAAGTATTTACAAAATCATTTGGGTAGCCAAGAGTTAACCAGAGTAACATATCAGTTTTGCAGATGATACTTAAACAAAACTCAGTCGATGGAATAAAATGTTAGGAGAGTAGATGTTCAGTATTTCCAAAAATAAAAACTAAAAAATAATGAAGGATGTAAAGAAATCTCCCATGTCCTTTCGTTTTTCAAAATCCCAGCCTGGATTTGAAGAACTCATTTGTAGTTTGTTTCTGTTGGCAGAGAAAATCCGTGAGGAACCAAAGTATATGTCAAAACTTGTTATTTGTTTTGTCCTAAAAAAGGTAGTTCTTTACTTATGGAATTTCTGAATTCCCCTCTGCCAAACCCTCTTGTTTAGGCATGTCTTTCACTTAGAATACTGTGCATAAAGACTTCTAATCCTTACCTCTGTCAAAGTGTTTCTGAATTCATTATACAATATTAGGATGAAGTGGATTAGATGCTTTGGAACAGGGCACTTGGGGTAGATGGAGCAATATATTTGCAACATCTTGAGCTAAGCAGCTCTCCTGTGATCAGCAAATGTCATTTTACTCTCAAAGTAAAAACCGAAAGTTATCGGTAATAATCCTCACATAGCAAGATACCCTTACTACAAACTATGCTTTACAGGCGGAATGCAGGAATTATTATGTGAAGAAGCCAGAGTGTTCCCTTCCTTTTCAAATTTGGATATAGTATGGTAGTCAGTTTGGCATTATACTAATCACATTTAAGCCAAAGCAATCGGTAAGTATGGGACAGGTTTCGTCAGTCACTCTTGCCCATCCTGTGTCCCAGATTATTCAGATCAGAGAACTTGTTGAAGCAGGGCATGTCTGATTTCTGGTGTGCACAGCTTGATTTTACTCTCATGGAAACTCAGAGTGATAAAAAGGGAAGGCCCATGTGCCTCAATCTTAACTTCTAATGTAGTTAGGTCACAGATAAGACATATGTCCATTTCAGGAACTGAGAGGCACACCTGAGGTCCCACAGTACATGGGACTAATAAAATGGTTGACAGATTAATCAGATTTATTTCTTCATTGACATTCTTATTTCTTTATTTTAGCTTTTGTCATAAGCATACACTCCAAGGATGCAGGCATTGTGATGTCACAGTTTGCAATATAATTAAAAGCAAATAAAAAAAAATTAAAAAATGCCAGAAACTGAAGTTTTATTACTCATCCTGACATGTAAATTCTAAATTTATGTAGTTAACCACAAATTTATTTTTTGCTGTTAATCTTGGCCATTTTTTCATTTGAAAAATGGAACATATGGTTTAACACATATGGTTATTCCTATGGTAATGAAATCAGATACCATCTCACAAGCGAGATGAGGAAGGGAAAAGAAATCTGTGTAATGGTGAGGGTGTTTAAGGGAAGCCTTTGTTTTGCCCTAGTAACTACTAGTCTGTGGTATGTCAGTCACTTCTACTTACATCCACTCAAGGAAAGGTGAAGCACTTCATTATTAAAGCATATGTTCCAACACTACTATATGCAAAATTCTTTTGTGACTCAATCCAGGTGGGAAAAATATGTCTTTGCATACTGAATTACAAAATAATCAGCTGAAGGTCGTCCCAGTTCTACTGACATAATTAGCTGTTTATTATATATCAGTACAGATATGATCAGAAATATTTCAAATTTTTTTCTGCTCAAATAATGTAATTTTCATCATTTTGTAAATAGGACATATTTTGGATTTTTTTTCAGTGAAAAGTATTGCAAAAACTGAAGGTTTTAGGTATAGTTCTAAAATTAATTTAAAATCATAAAAAAAATAATTAAAAGTTTCAAAAGGATGAAAATGTATTGATTTTATGGACCTGGACATTTTTGTGTTTTAACTTGCTTTGGAGGACTTTTAAAAATGTTTCTAGTTTGATTTGAAACAAGAAAAGACATAAAAACCATGGAAAATTTTGTGAAATGGAAAATCTGGTTCTTGACCAGTCTACTCTAATTCCTGTTCATCTGAATCCTTTTGGTTTTCAAAATGCAAATTAAGTTTCTTTGCCCCATAAGTGTCTTCAATGACTTCATATTTTTTCTTCAGACTATTCTTGATCTCTGCAACAGCCATCCAGTCCTAGCTTTGGGTTTTATTGAGGCTTTCAGCCTCTTCAGAAGTTACACAAGTGAAGCTGTCTCTGTTTGCCAGATGGGGTTATAGCACTAGAAAAAAGAAAAAGCAGAATAAGAGGCAATCTGACTCCCACCCACTTTTTGTACAGTCTCAACTACTGAAACCACTTCATCTTGCAGTGACGAGGCAAAGGACAAAATAACTACCTTGCTGCATTTCCGTATTTGTAAGAGGCTTGCAATGATGTTTTAGAAGAGGAGAAAGAAAAAGAATTTCACAGGAGAAAGAAAAACAACAATTAAAAGGATAAGGGGAAAGAAAGGAAAATGGAGGAAGAATACACTGTAAGAGAGAAAAGGTTTAAGCTAATGGAGCTACCATGAAAAAATTCATCATTTAAGGTATGCATACATGTCATGGTTTAGGAATGGTATTCCCTAATTTAGTGCAACCTTTAAAAAGAAAACTGCTAGCTCCTCTTTTCCCCTCCTCCTGAGGAGAAAAAAAAGACAGAGATCCCAAGCTGAGATACAAACAATTTACTGAAAACAGAAATTAGATAAGAAAACAAACAGTAACAGCAACAATAATAACAATAAAAGTGCAAATAAAGGGTGATTTACTTCCAAACAATACTCACCAACAGACCTACCCAGTGCCACCTGATCCATGAGACAAAGAAAAAAAGGTAGCAGAATCTCCCTGCATCACCTTTTTCTTCCTGACAGTAATTCACTCCTGACACCCTTCCTGGAAGTAAGAATCCCTTAT
Source organism: Pseudopodoces humilis (assembly GCF_049639895.1). NCBI lineage: Eukaryota > Metazoa > Chordata > Aves > Passeriformes > Paridae > Pseudopodoces > Pseudopodoces humilis. Next base: position 33,093,791 of record NC_142204.1, on the reverse strand, counting down.
TGCTGTGTCTGGTAGTAATGTATAGAATAACAAACTAGACGTGTTCACATGGCTTCAGGCTCCACACCCTCAGTTGCTGCGAAACCCTGAACAAATCTGATTATTTTAATGTGAAGAAAAAGGAACAGCAATCTTTAAACTCTGACATGAAACTGCATTCACAACCTGTTATTCTTTATCCAGTAAAAGTGCCGTGTCATGTTGAATCCTACGGTCATTGTTTACAAGTAAACAGAACACCCTTGACCACAGAGATTTACTGTAGTGTCGAAGCATCAACAAATCATTCATTAGATGAAGTGTGAAAAATTAACAGATACTAGGTCATTTTATGTTTCTGAAAAAGTATCCCATCTAAAACAGAATTTAATATAATTTTGAAATCTGTGTAGTTAAAAACTTTCTGGTTTTTTATAACATTTTTTATTGTACAGCCTGTTCAGTTTTGAAACAAATCCCTAATTAATAAGAATTAATACTTACTGTCATTTGGGGTTTTTATAACCAATTGAAATGCTCAGGCCTTAGTAAACTTGCTTAAAAATAGGTAGGAAATGGATTGTGGGATTATGGTTGGTTATTTATGTGCTTTTCTTTACACAGGCAGAACACTTCTGTAGAATGACAGAAAGCCCCAAAGCTAGTGCTACAGCATGTTGTTAAAATTGTGGGCTTGCTTGTCTTGTTAACATTAGGTAGGTTTTTCTGTCTGCTAAATCAGAAACTGATTAAAACTTTTTCAGTGTTTACTATGGCAAGAAGAGCAGAAAAGAGACCTGTTGGATTTCCTACTATGTGCCTATCAACCCAGTGGCGCCACTCCTAAGCAGCGCTGTTAGCCAAGGCAAGGTTTTGTAATGTTTGTGTCTACAGCTTGTATCCTGAGGTTTACCACATACTGTAGTGTCATCCTCTGCAGACTGAGCTCTGCTGAAGTGACAAGAAGGCATTCATGACTATGCATATTCAGAACTGGCATGTAACAGAGAGAGTAACTTATTTAGCTGGTTTTTTTCTGTTCTTCAGCCATAAGTAAAAAGAAAAGGTTTTTTTTCCTAAAGCTTTATAAATTTGAATAGCTCCATAACTCATTGAATTTCTATTTTCATCAGGACATTATTAAGTTACAAAAGTAAAGTACTTTGGAAGTACTTCGAAAGTAGAGAAAATCATGTGGTCAGTCATCATTACAGGAAAATCTAAATCAAATTACTGAAGTTCTTACAGGACAATCAAATCAGGAATGCTAACACTTGGCATTTCAGAAGATATCAGTAAGATAGACAAAACTAAAGGAATCGTGAATAGAAAAATGCAGGAGCTATTTGGTATGATCCTTTTCATGTACAAATAGTAGTTTGTCTTGCAAACACCTGTGCTGACAGGCAATATTAATCACATTTACTTTTGTTTACTTATGTTTAGCGACCTTCCTTAGACCCCTTACATTTCTGAGGAAAACAGTGACTATGACAGCATGTAGTTTGCTCAAAATGTGATAGATTTTATTTTTAAATTTTTCTAAATTTTATAAAATTTAATTACTTTTTTAAAAATTATAGAATTTTATATATAATATATAATTTAAAATAATACATAATTCATTATTATATTATATTATATTATATTATATTATATTATATTATATTATATTATATTATATTATATTATATTATAATAAATATATAATCTATATAATGAACTTATATATTTATTTTATATATTTTTATATTTTTATATTTTTATATTTTATATAGTGTGCATTTATAATATATTAAACACATTTTATATATATTAATATATTAAATACATTTTATCATATTTATTTATTTTTTTTTAAGATTACCACCAATACAATTACAGCCAAAGATTACGGCATCTTTGTAGTCTTCTTTAGTCCTTGGCTTTCTTTTCCAAATCCCCATATTATTTTTAGTGATTTATCTATTTCAAGGTATATTTTTGTTCTTAGGAGAAGAACAGTAACAAAAGGACAAAGTTCCATGCATGAAAATCATAGTTAAACTTTCATTCATCCTCTGTTGTTTAAATTGCAGAATGCAATCTGACTATGTTCAGATAATAAGGCAATTTTTTTACATATTTTTGGTTATATGTCAGATACTTCACAACAGTACAAATCACCTTCTGTCACCTTAAAAAAAAAAATAAATAAAAATATCTGGTAGACCACAGTGCACATTCTAGACCTTCTACAGGGAATTTAAATCTTAATTTTGTAACAGGTGATTTTAGAACTGCCTGAATCAAATACAAATTCTATAGCACAGAAAAAGAGAAAGACATACAAATCACTGTGAAGTAGGTAGAGGGCAAGCCAGTTATTCCAGGAACAGAAACCCACAGAGCAGAGTGAGAAAGAATTTACAAATTAAGAATAACCCAAGGATCAAAAGCTAACTCTTCAAGGGGCTGGAAAAACGCAAGGAGCTGCTTTACATTTTGTGAAGGTTTCAGTATGTTCATGGTGGCTGTAAAGCTTTTAGAATATTTGGCAGGTTCAGGAAAAAAACAAAACAACAAAAGTAATAGTTTTGGTTTTTTTTAGTCTAGCTAAGGAAGTTGTATTCCTTGAGGTCAGTGGGTATATAATTGCTTTGTAATTTTTCTATAGGGTAATTTTAATTTTTCTCTTACATAGGAGTTACTTTTATTTAGTACATCATAACTTAAAGGTGTGCCTTGTTTTTTTTATTAATATACTAGCTGACTAACCAAACTTTTGGTTTCCAATCAGTGCCTCAGAATTAAATCTGTGTTTTTTACATAGATCTATAAACAAATCAATGATCCCTTATGATGTCATGAATGTATTTTCAAAATTAAATAAAAACAAAGCAGATGATCAGATTTTCTGTTTTAATTTTATGTTTATTATTTGATCTATTGTTTTAATGTTTCCTTTCCAATTTTTTCACATCAGTCTTTACTCACCTTCATGTTAGAGCCAATTACTGATTTATCTGTCCACTTTTTTTTAATTTCTAGTTCTTTCTCTGGTTGGTGCCTCCTCAGCTCAGTTAATTAATAGCCTTCCTGTGACTGCCTCACACACTGCTGCTCTCTTAAAACACAGGCAATTAACTTTTACAAAATTTGCAAACTTTCCACTTTGTCTGTGATCTGTACTTCTCCTTTACTGCTCTTGTGCCATCTCTATTGACACTATGGGATGTTTAGGGAATACTATAATCCACTGTAACCTCATGTAAATTAAAGAGTGTGAAGCAGAACAAAGGGACATTTTTGGCTGAATTATGAAAAATCCCTGATTTAAAATTATAGAACAAAAAGATGAAAGCAGAAAAAAATAGAAAGTTTTCCTCAGATCCTCTTATATTGGGTCAAACATTCCATAACTAAACTGTCATTAATAAATAAACAGTTTTATTTGCAAGTTTCAAAATATTGTAAGGCAAATTATTAAATCCAATGGCAAGTAGTAGAGTCATATTTCAAATGCTACACAAAAATAAATATTACTCTAATAAGTTTCTTTTGTTACGATTTTCTATAAAATATTATATTTTTTTCTCTGTCTACTCATAAAAATACACAAGACTCTCTGCAATAGGTCCGCAATTACTGTCACCACAGTAATTAGTTGAAATGTAAGCAATTACAGTGACTATGTTCTGTAATAAAACTGTTTAGTAACAGAAAAGGCTAGACAAATCTCCACTTTCCTTAATATTCTATATAGAAGACTACAAAATATATGAAATTGCAGCTTCTAAAGAAAAATGTTTTATCCTGCAATGTAGTTCGAGATATTGTACTTCACAATGAATAAAAACCAAAGGTTTTGGTAAATCTTTAATGTGCTAAGAAGTAAAGGTCATCTAAAGAAATATAGTAAACTTTTAATCTTTTAGTAAGAATTTGTGCTTTTTTTGGTAAGAATGCAGAGTTCACTAATAGTGAAAAAATTTATTTTGATAAAATATTTAGCAAAAATAGCCAATGACTAGAAAAAGCAACATATTCTTTTAATATTTAATGTTGAGAGACTATTGACAGATATAGAGTTAGAACTCTTAATAACATTTAACACTTCAAAACCTTTCAACACCTAGAAAAGAAATGTAAACTGTAACACTAGAGAGTAACTGGAGGATTCCTTCTATGGCATTTCATGCTAAAACTCTTCTGTGACTGAAAAATAGCTTAGAAAGTACCTTTAAAGCCTAAATAGCACAAACAGTATGTAAGAAACTATGCACTCCCTATCTCTTCACACCTCCATCTCTGCCTGAATGAACATTTTTCCTGATGGCAATCACAGCAGTGTTCCTCTGTTCCTTCACTTACCCCAAAATCATTGCTCCCCTTCTCACTGCTAATGCTTCATTCCCCTTCACCTACCACCTCTCAGTATTTCAAGGAGACAGCAGTTTTCAGAGATTATTCTTGAGAAAAGTGCTCCTTTAATGAGATTTTCTTTTAATTCAGGAAAGACATTAATGGAGAAGGTCACAGGTGCTGAATATGAATACTTGGATGTCAGATCTTTGTGGCCCACAGACAATCACATTCAGCAATGAGACAGGAGCGTAACTTTTTAAGTGCTTTTGCATGTCACATTCTGGGCATTCATCCTTTAATATTTCATAACTTGATATCCCACTCCACTTTTTCCAAACTTTAATCATTTCTTAGCATTTGAATTTTAAGCTTTTATACAAAACAGAAAGTCTCACCTTTAACTGTGCAAGGCATTAATACAGTTTGAATTTATTACAACTATCCAAACACTTCTCATATAACATCTTCTGATTATTTTTTTTCCCTGAATCCATCATGGTCTGCAGAAAAAGGCTTCTGCAACTCAGTGGCCTCTTTTTCAAGGCCTAATATGGTCTTCTCCAAAACTAAAAGAAAAACACATATCATTCTGTTACTGGCTGGTCCAAATCTTGAGCAAGCTGAAATAAATTACCCTTGCCCTGAGCAAGAGGTAGGACCAGACAACTTCCAGAAGTCTCTACCAACCTGTATGAATTTATGTCTGTACAGGTTGTTAGATACATATGCTATTTGTCTATATGTTCTCTATGTTACGTCTATAAATAATGCACCATGTTTCAAGCACAGAAGAGAAATAGTTAAGCCACTGATGGAAAAAATTGCTACATAAAAATACAATTCCTTCTAAGAGTAAATTTTTCTGAGAAACCTGCAGCAAGGGGTGCATCAGCAGCCAGAAATGAAAGACTCAGCAGCTGGTTTAAACTGCTGCTAATTTCATGGATCCCAATGAAGAGATGTACTTTAAAAATAGTTTCATGACAAAACATTTTTTAACCACAGGGTTTGGAGAAATGAACAAAAATGAATTAGTGAGTTTGGGGATATATTTTGCTAGCCCAGCTAGGGATAAATCCGACCCCTTCCCATAGTCAAAACTCATCACGTTGTGCTGAAGGCTAGCTACACAGACAAATGACTTAATAGGACAGTGTGTATCTGAGATGGCTGCACTGTTAGACTCAAGGTAAATATTCATTGAAATACGTCACCAAGGTGTAGTAAAAGTCAGGGGTTAAGTTTAAAGATTACCTTTAATACAGAAGCATCCAAGATTTTATATTTTGGGATTTGTCTCCAAAGAGAGGCAGGAAGATGTAGCAAAGTTAGCAGTAGGCTTTTACTCTCTCACACTTGGCTGTGCACATTTTTTGTAAGAACACAAATGTTTTCAGTTGTTTTCACTCACACCCATTTAAACTGGAGTCCAGCTCTACTTTGGTTTTTTTTATTACTATGTTTTCTTCTGAATTTTGAAGGATATAATGTTTTAACTGAAAACTTCTCTGACAACGCCAGTTCTATGTTACTCCTGCTTTGTACCTGATACAGAGTTAAAACAGTGAAGAAAAACTTGAATTTTTGAAAACTTTAACTGCCTGCTGATTTTGGCTAAAAATGCTGGAAAATTCCAAGGGCTCACCACCAGCAGAGAATACATCTTGCCAGGACAAGGTTTCAAATCCTCTGATAATTGGATGTAAGGATTCCATATGCAATGAGATAGATTACAATCAGATACAGGGTTTCCCTTCTTCACAGGAACCCAAAATGCAGGGCTCTAAAGATGCACCTACCTCAGAGCATTGCTTGTTTGTTTGTTTAATGTTGGATTAGTCAGCACCTATATTTTTGTACATTTCCAATACCAGACATTTGGTTTACCTTTTCTGGGCTTAGATAGATACTTTCCTTGGGAAGATGTTTCCCCAGGTACTAATTAGAGGATCTGTGAGCAGATAGTTTTTTGCTGCTTATTTATACAGAGTATTTCCTTCTACAAAACTGTATTTTCCTTTTCGTTCTGATGAGTGCATTTTTTTTCTGCATAGCTACATGATTTTCCTGTTAATTTCACTGCTCACAACATTTTTGGGCCATCATCTCCATCTCCTTGTTCAGTGATATTCAGTGGGGAAAGGAGTATGCTTGTCTTACTGCTATCTCTCCAGCTCTGTGCTTCTACCTACCTTGGTCTTCTGGCAATGAACACACAAAGCATATGAATCTACAGAGCAGTGTTGCAATTTGGCACCTATTGACCTCTGTGGCAAAAATTGTTTCATCTAGCTGAGAATTTGAGAATTCTTTTATCAAGAAAAATATCAAGTATTTTTCTGATAGTTTATGAGATAATTTAACTTTTTACTAAAACCTGTATAAAACCGCTTTTATTGGAGAGTCTTCCATTCTTACCTATCACCCATTTCATTTTGGCACTTGTTTTTTGAGTGAGTAACTTCTTTGCTTTATATACAGTCTTGCATCCAGTGGTTTTCTGTTGAAGTATTCTGGGAAAAAAGGCATGTCAGTGTCTGTCCAAAAATGTGATTTTGCAATCTGTGTCTCTGACTTTTAGGCAGACTTTCACACAAACATCTCTCTGGGTGTCAGAAAAGAGCCGTCTCTAAATGTCACAAGGCAATTCAGGAATTTAATTTTATCTTTAGTTTTGCTCAAACTGAACCCAAAGGCATTTCCAGTAACAAATTGTGCAAGATGAAAGCAACACAAAAAAGCAAAACAGACTGCAAAGACAGTCAACATTTCACCACCTGCTTTCTTTTCATCCAACTTCTTTACGCCAAGGAGAGGGACTGTACATCAGTACCCATCAATACATATCAGAGCCAGGATTTTTTTCCCATAAGCATGTTTTTAATTTTCTGCTGGTCTGCATCATTATCAGCAGTCAACCTGTCCAACAAATTTAGGGTACAGCTGAACAATACCCATTTTGTTCTGGTTGGGTCACCCAGAATTTAATGGTTAATTTCTTCCATTTTCCATTAAATTTTTACTACTATTTAATCTACTGATATCTATTCCTTGGTACAGGAGGATTTAATGGTAATGTGCTGCAATGTAAACATGTAATTACCGTGAACATTTCCCTACAGAAAAGTGTCATCAGTCTGATACAGCCTTTTTAAGACCCATTGGACAAAATAATGTATTCCTTTGTAAGGAAGGAAATTATGATGAATTTGAAATGTCATTTTATGTCTATTTTTCTGCTTAGTTAACAGTTTCATAGGAAACAGGTTTTCAGAAATGTTGTCCCAGGAGCCAAAAGATATTTTAAAAAATTTAACTGTGGTGAAGGACCATATAGTTCATGTTGTTTTATTCTCCTAGCCTCATTGTCACAGTTCCTAAGGTCAGAGGAATGATATCATCTGCATAACACAGAAAACATATTTTAACCTAATTCTGAGTTCAGGCAGTCTCTCAGAAAACAGATGGAATGACTGCACTCACAAATGCAGTATGAGAATGAATGCAGGATTTATATAAGAACTTAGAAAATCTTGCCATCACAACTATACACTGCAACTCAAAGTTAGAAATTAATGTATCCTACCTATCCTTGAAAGGTATGCTTTCTATTCTAAAATTCTAAAATTATCCTTCTTGGGTATTCTCAGAGTATGGTTTCCCCTAATCTTCAAATTTAGTAGTGAAAGAATAAGCATAAAAAAAATATTTCATAAAACTGCTGAAGTAGATTAACTCTGGCCACTAGGAATGCTGTGATCTGAAATTTACGACAGCTTTACACAATTTTTCTTAAAGGCAATAAGTGGTGTATAATTAGTTAGAAACTTATTCAAAATATATGGGGTAAAAAACCCCAAACAAACAGATTGCTGTGTGAAAAATAGACAGAAGTAAAAGACTGAAGAATTTCTGCCTCAGTTCCAGTCAAAAGCACATATTTTGTTCAGACAGCAAAACACTTCAACATTCTTTGTACTTTTTGAGAGCTGTTTGAAATGCAATTGAGACAGAATATGTTTGGAATCATTGTGAAGTATAACTTATATTATTTGAAGGAAAATAGGAATTAGTCTCAATTTTCACCTCATAATTCCATCTGCTTTACCTAAGAAGGTAGGTTATGATGAATGAAGTGATGTGCATCAGCTATTCTTTGGTTACATTCTGCAAGTCTTCTGCAAAAAAAACCCAGAAAGCAGCATATATATATTTTTATGGCATTGAATTCTGATGAGATACAATTTGATGCAACCACAAGCTTTCATTCTCAAATAAATATCCTCATAGTATAACAAATTAGAAGTTCCCTGACTATAATGGAGAGAGGGATTATTCACTTACCATCAGATATCTTGTCTCTATCAAATGTCTTCAAGCTAATCATTTCAGTCCTATGAATTCTGGAAAAATTAGTAAACTCCTCCCTAAATGTTTAGCTTTTTGAAATATATAAATATGTTTAACTCTTTAGCACTGTAAAAAAAAAATCACTTTAGTTTTCAGTTATTTATCAGATAGCTTTTTAGCTGCTCCTTATGAAACACCTTTCTTTTGCAAACAAAATTCATGCTGATTACAACTGCAGAGAACATAATTAGAGAACTATCCACAAGTTCCAAATGCAGCTCACATTATATTCCGTTTGAAATACTATTATTTCAGTGATGATTACAGGGCTCAGTACATGAATACAGGCATTTGAAATCTGACCACAAGTGTTCTGAGCTGATATATTCTTTTCAGCAGAGTTTGTGAAACTAAGCCAAGTGGTAGAACATTAATTACATATATCTCTTTTAAAATATTCTTTCTGCCATAAATAGGAGAATCTAGACAGTGCATTACCATTTGTTTGTTATTAGAACATTTTGGTTTTACCATTCAGCTGCTGTGACAATCCAGGAAGCTAACAGAAATTGCAGTTAGTGCGTATCACACATTGTTTATTTTGGATAGATCTAGTCAAAAGGATTCATTGTTATTTTTGGTACTGAACAGATAGAAAGATCAGATCTTGGGTGAGGGTCCTACAATGGAGAGGGGAGGGGAGGCTAAATTTATTCCATTCCCATATAAATAATAGTATCTTAAACTGTAATGTTCAAGCAAAAGATATACATTTTTCAGTAAGAATCTCAGAGTATATATTTTGTGAATTTAAAATCTTTCTATATAATTTCTTATAAAATATAAACAAGCAAAATAGCTCTAGAAATAAAATATTCTGAAACTTTATCTAGGATTAACATAAATTAAAATATGCAAAAGTAACGTGCAAAAAAGGCAATAACCTAGAAGTTATTACATTAGTATTTTTCTGTTTTAAATTACTTAAAACAATGTTTTACAATTTGTGTTTTGCACTGGTTGGATGTTTCTTCCTTTTTTAATCTCACTTTGTGGTCCTTTTGAAATATTTAATATTTTTCACTTCATGCTACAACCCTGTAACTTCAGTAGTAGAACTACCTGGAGTCTCCTAACTCTTGCTGACTCATTCATGAGCCTGAAGACACTAGAGCACAGACAAGACGCATCTAGGTTTGTGTCGTATTGTGTTGCTAATTTTGCTCCCCACGGTGTTATGTTAATGGTTTGTTTCTCTCTCCCCTCTCTTTTTGGTGTTAGTTTAGCCCAAGTTGTACCCCCCTACCCCAGTTGTCAATCCACCCTTGTACCTGCCCCTTGTTCCCCAATGTTCCCTGTTCCTCCCCTCTGGGCACTGTCTGTCACCCTACTACTCCTCCCAGCTTCTAGAAAGCTCGGGAAGGGTCGCTGAGTGATAGGGCAGAGACAGAGGAAGTCCCACCCTGAACCATTCTCATTGGTTCTCCTAATGTCTTTTTAATCCTATCACACTCCCCCTTGTTTCTCATTGGTTTGCTGTCTGTCTCCACCCCTTGTTCCTCCTCCATATTTAAGTTGCTGTCATCCCTGCTATGGGGATCTGCTGGAACAGTCTCTCTGAGTTTGATGGTCCTTTTGGGGACTCAGTAAACCTTGGGCTTTGCCCTTCAAGAGAGCCTGACTCCTGCCTCCTCCATTGTCTTCTGCCAAGCCGCTTCTCTGATTCCCAGGATTCGGAGGGGTGTCCCCCTGCAGGTTGGTGGTGTCGAGCTAGCCCGGGTGGGTCGTAACTCTGAAAGGGACATCACAACAGGTTTGGTGGCCTAGCAGCATTTTTCAGGTTCTCTTTCATCCCTTCCAGATTGTGCCATGATTTAAGATAGTATGCTGATTGACTGTACAGGCAGTTCCTAGGCTGGTCCTCTCTCACCTGTGATTAGCCGGCTGCTGTCCTTTCTTAGTTACGGATCATGCTCCCAACCAACTATCCTATATTTTCACCCAGTGTTTATATTCCCTGGAAGTCTATAACCATCTTACCTCCCCCCTAACATCTTCCTAATGCCAAGCTGCTGTTTTCTAGCTTATCGCCTTCCAATCAAACTATCCTTGCACACCATTCCATCTGTTGCCTTTCTGTTACAAAATTTGGTATTCGAGAAGTTTTGGAGGAGCCTACAACTGCTGCGTTACTGAGCAAATCTCCCTCCAGAACTTCAGAAACACTGGCTCAGGTTTCTGGGCTTGATTCAGATCCTCACAGAGGTTTTAAGAAGTGTTCATAAGTGTGAGGGAGGTGGTTTGAAATGAGACTTGTGAAAAAAAAAAAGAAGAGAGACTTGGTTCCAGTCTCTTTTTTAAAAGTCAGTGTTTAAATGTATCAGATGTTTACTGGAACAGAGATGGGGCTTTTGGAGCAGTTTTTACATGTAATTTCAGATATGAAATTGTGCTGAATTCTGTTACTTATATGCATTCCAACAGTGACACTTACACTTCATTGAAATTGAACTTTTTGGGATACAGAACAGTATCACACAAGAAGGTGAGGAGAAGGCAGAGCCAATGTACTACACAAAGAAATCTCACGTGGGCCTCTTTGCCCTTGCACTATAATACATCATTCTGGAAAGAATTGCATGCATATAAGATCATGCTTCAGTGTTTCGCTAGCATTATTTTTATGGAATCTGCTGTCCTAATATTGGGGAAGATTGCTTTGGTAAAAGATATGCACAGTCATATACTTTGGTGATGAATTGTGTTGCATTCCATTGGTGTCCAATCACTGCTGGTGTCCTCCAAGGACCAGTTCTGGGCCAAGTCCTGTTTGATGATCGGGATGAGAGGATTGAGTCTGCCATTTGGAAATTTGCAGATGACACCAAGCTGTGGTGTGATGCATGTGTTGATCTGCTGGAGGGTAGGAAGGCTCTGCAGAAGGACAGGCTGGATCCATGGGCTGAATTTAATGACATGAGGCTCAACAAGACAAGGTGCCGGGTCCCCCACTTTGGCCACAACAACCCCATGCAGCACCACAGGATGAGGACAGAGTGGCTGGATACCAGCCAGGCAGAAAGGGACCTGGGGGTATTGATTAACAGCAGCTGAACATGAGCCAGCAGCTGTGCCCAGGTGGCCAACAACATCCTGGCCTGCATCTGAAATAGCGTGGCCAGCAGGAGCAGGGCAGTGATCGTTCCCTGGTACTCAGCACTGGAGAGGCTGCACCTTGAGTGCTGTGTCCAGTGCTGAGCTCCTCACTTTAGGAAAGATGTTGAGATGCTGGAGCATGTCCAGAGAAGCGCAACAAGGCTGCTGAAGGGTGTGGAACACCAGTTCAGTGAGGAGCGGCTGAAGCAGCTGGGGATGTTTAGTCTGGAGAAAAGGCTCAGGGCAGACCCTATCACTCTCTACATCTCCCTCAAAGGGGGCTGTGGCCAGGTGGGGGTCAGTCTCTTCTCCCAGACAACCAGCCATAGGACAAGAGCACACAGACTTCAGCTGCACCAGTGAAGGTTTAGGTTGGCTGTTAGGAAGAAACTCCTCACAGAAAGGGTCACTGAGCATTGGAATGGGCTGCCCAGGGAGATGGCAGAGTCACTGTTCCTGGAGGTATTTAAGAAAAGAGTGGATATGGCATTCAGTGCCATGTCTAGTTGACAAGGTGGTATTGGACTTGATCTCAAATGTTGTTTCCAAACAGGTTGATTCCGTGATTATTTTGGATCCAATCACTGTCTTCACCCTCTTTGTGGCATCTAGCATATTCTGATGGCCCCTGTAATTAAAATGCGACAGAGATTTTTTTATTCTTTCCACTTCCTTTTTTTGGTTTTAGTAAGTCAATATCTTCCTTCAGGTGGTCATTAAACTTTGCTTCCATTACCACTGATGGATTTTTTTTTTTAAACATGTATTTGCTGCTTGTTACTCTTCGGAGTAATTTCCTGTAAACATTCATAAAACTCCTAATTTCTCCTTAAAAATTCCTCTTGAAAATCCTTCCCTTTTAGGAATAGAAAATACCTGAAAATTATTACCTCAGTCTAAGTTTGTGCTTACCATACTTGGACATTGGCCAGGACAGCCAACACTTCCTTACTCTTTCCTTGCTTTCTTTTTATATCTGGTAACGTCTCTTGTTGCCTTCCAAGACCTTTCACACACACAAACACACACACTCCAGTTGCAATCACTGTAACACTAAAGAACCTATTTACTATGTTTTCAGAACACTTAGCATAGTCTCTAGCCAGTAATGCATCTCCAGGAATTGCAGCAATCAGGTCAAAAGAATCTCAGTCCTTGTGCTTTTCTGTTAGACCCTATTGTAAGAGATAACGAGATGCAAAACTAGACTATCCTTTAAGGGCCCCATCAAAAATATGATTTTTAAGTAATACTGATCTCATTCTAAAGAATGGCATTGCTATAGTGCATTTCCAACAATCACTGCCTTGAAAGGTTTGTTTGTTTTTTTTGTAAAAGAGCCTAAAAGCATGATTTGATTGCTAGACAGATCTGTGATGTACAAAATTTTTTAAACAAATAATTTACTGAAACCATTGTGAAATTCTCTATGATGCTTTTTGGCTCAGTCTGTACACTGAGTGGTGGCAGAGACATAGCATCTTATGACATAGTTCTTAGGTGAAGCATGCTCTTGTGAGAGGAGTCAGGCTTGGTTTTTCCTCTGTAAAGAAATTGGATATGTTACATACTAGGTTTACCCCAGGATCCTCTTTGACTTGCATGGCTTTAGACATCTTACACCACCCAGCAGAAAGACAAAGTGAGATTAGAGATTCTGTATGGACTGTCAGCCCATATGTACAGTTACACATAAAACTATATGTATAGCTAAGGATTTTTCTTCCTGGAACACTGAAAAATCTAGAGGGGATAAAGCCTTGAAAATCTGAAGCATAGCATAACCTGTATACATATCTTCTGGTAACAGGATAAGGAAGCAAGGAGTGCTGAATATTTAACTAATTACAAGATAATAAATTGTACATGCTCATTTGAGGAAGGATGTTTCAGTTTAGACACAAAAATGATTATGTTCATCTCCTTTGTGCCAATAGATTTTTTCAGACTAATCTTAATTTTTGCAACATATTTATTCTGTTTCATTAGTATGAATTTGAAGCTTTAGTACAATTATTGAAATAAAATTATCTAGAGAAAACAGATATGCCTAGAAGGCTACAAGAGAAGAGGGAAAGTTTGTTTTAAAGACGGGTAAAGATATTAAAGTTTATCTTGGGTGAACACCATTTTTGATTTTTCTTTCCCAACAAAATTGAAGTTCCTCATGAATTTAAGAGATATTTGCACTTACACTAGATTGTAAAACACAGCATCAGTTGAATGTCTTCATCCAGATGCCACACATCAAAACTTGAAAGGTTTTTCTGTCTCAGAATTAGGACACACAGTGGGAATCACCTCATTGTCATAAATCTGTTTATAAGATGAAATATTAAAAAATTGTAATTGTGTTGTGAGTTATACGATATATAGGATTTTATGCTGACTTTCTAGCTTTTGTTCAGGACCTGGGCATATGACTTCAGAGGTTGGATTTGAAAGCTTGAGAACATTCTTGGTTCAATTGTCTTCTACGAGTAGGTGTCTTGCAGTTCAAAAAGCTATACCAGGACCCTTGTGCTTTGATCATAAATACCTCGGCATAGAAATGGAGCAAAAGTGGAATGTCCTTTGATTAGAATAAGTTCCAAGAATAGAAACATTTTAAAAGCTCAAATTCTGCAAGTGTAATTTTGTCATAAGCTCTCGTATGGAAAACTAATCAAAAGGATCTTGGAACATAGCATGCTTTCATGCTGGTCCCAAGGAAAAGGGATCAAATTGGTTACAGAGATTTACTAGGCAATGGAATGCCTGCACAGCATACTGGAACACTACACACAGATAGCAAATAGCCCTTAAGTGAGCCAGCTCAGGTTTTGGATATGTACTCCTCACCAAGGCAAATGTACTGGACTGTGTGGACCACTGGTGCTCCAGACATGAGCTGATTCTAGAAGTTACAACTTCAGGTCTTTCAGGTGCAAGTGAAGATGTTGCTGTGCTTGGAGCTGGTTGGGAACCCAGAGATACAATCTTCTGACTGAAATATGTTTAATTTTAACTGAACATTTTTAATATGTGAATATTTTAGTTTTGTAAAAGAGAAAATTATGTCAGAAATGCTAATTTTTTTTTTTTTTTTGCTGATGTGAAGTGCGCTACAGCAAATGCATGAACTCTACTACTTCTTCAGGTGCTTACATTTACTAATCATTCAGTAAGGTTTTTCAATCATCTGTCTAATTATGCCTATATGTAACTGGCTGATATGTGTATAGCCCTGAAGTAAATTGATTTATCTAACTGTATGCAGAGAAACGATCTTCACTTAGGAAAGGCTGTGGATGTCTATCTGGATTTCAGTAAAGTGTTTGCCACTGTCTCCCACAGCATTCTCCTGAAGAAACTGGATGCTCATAGCTTGGATGGAAGTACTTTTCACTGGTTGAATGACCAGATCCAGAGAGCAGCAGTGAATGAAACTAAATCCAGTTGGTGTCTGGTAACCAGTGGTGTTCCCCAGGGCTATCTTATTTAGTCCTATTTAATGATATCCTGTTGATCCTATTTAGTATCTGTAATGATGATCTGGAGGTGGCATTTGAAAGTGTCCTCAGTAAGTTTACAGACAACACCATGTTAGGAGAGAGTGTTGATCTGTTGGAGGATAGGAGGGCTCTACAAAGAGCCTTTGACAGCTTGGATCAGTGGGCTGAGGACAACTCTGGGAGGTTTGCCAAGTCCTGTTTTTGGGTCACAAGAACCTCAGGCTTGGGTATGAGTGACTTGAGAGCTGCTCAGCAGAAAGGAACTTGGGGGTGCTGGCTGCCAGCCAGCTGAACATGAGCCAGCGCGGTCTCCAGAACAAGAAGGCAAATGGCAACCTGGCCTGTATCAAGAATGGTGATCAGCAGGACCAGGGAAGTGATTGTCACCCTATACTGGGCACTGGTGAGGCCACACCTCAAATCCCAGTGCTCAGTCCTGGGCCACTCACTTCAGAAAAGACACTGAAGTGCTGAAGTATTTCCACAGAAGGGCAACAAAGATGGTGAAGATCTGGAGCACAAACCTTGTGAGGAGCAGCTGGGGTTCTTTAGCTTGAGGAAGAGTAGTCTCAGGGGAGAACTTCGCACTATCTACAGCTACCTGAAAGGAGGTTGTAGCCGGGGGGGGTCCATCTCTTCTGTTATGTCTCTGCCAGGTGAAAGGATGAAAGGAAATGGCAGTAAGTTACCAGAGGTCCAGATTAGATATTAGCAAAAATTACTTTCACTGAAAAAATTTCAGGCATTAGTGTAAGTTTCAGAGGGAGGTGGTGCAGTTGCTGTGTCTGCAAGTGTTCAGGAGGTGATCTGGACATGCTTGAGCAAGCATTAAAGACCAGTGTATCACTGTGTAAAGGCCTTCTTTACAAAGATTGATTTAGATAATGCAGGGCCTCCAGCTTATATGGAACACTAGCATATGTCTCTGTATATTGTAATATATGCTTACAAAGGCATATTATTTACTGGGACATCAGATATAACACTTCTCACTTGTACAGACTGCAACTAAATTATTTTCCAACCTGCTTCATTACCATTCTAACTTTTTTCCCAGAATTTACTTGTATAAGAATTTGAAAAAAAGTTAAAAAAAGACTATGTGACTTCTGTTGGTCTTGGGAGCTAAGGATTCTGTGTTGCTCTGTACTACAACTTCAAAGCTAGAACACAGAGATACGAGAATGGTAAAGAAACATCTGTGTTTCATTCAACATCTTGCAATGACCTCTTCTGGACAAGTCAGGCTTAAAAAATGACAATAAAAGGAAATACTGACACTTTCCTGATAGTGTCGTAGCCTATGGTGATTTGTAGCTCATGGTTTCTTTTAGCAAGATGTAATAGTTCGGGTTTAAGAACCTTTGATTGGTCTATCTTTCATAAGTTTTGTCTCATCAGTTTCTGGACCTAAATCAAATCTTCAGTTGTAGAATTTCATGCAAAGTATTTGCCTTGAATCTGTATGACAACTTTTAAGGATACCTTAGCTTTTGTGTTCATAACTGTTTGCCTGTATATAAATATGCACTTATGTTTATTCAGGATGTTGTCTCCACTACAGGTTGCTTTAATTATAAGCCTGCCTATTAATGTAGAGAATCATTTATAACTCTGCTTGATCCCACAATTCCTCTCCGTGTGCCCTTCGCTATGTGCACAGAGAACAGAGCAATAGTACTCTATAACTACACAAAGTAACTTTAATATTTCCTCAGTCATATTAGTGTCATTCTCTCTACAGCCCACAATCTCCACAGAAAATCTGCTAATAAAAACTTTATCACTGCTGAGAATGATGGTACTTTTTTTTACCTTAGTCTATTTGTTCAAAGAAAATAGTTACTTGCTATATACTGAATGCTAATAAATCCCATCTCGTTTCACAACAATTTACTCTTGTTCTGGAAAATGTTTTTTACTACTCTTGAAGGCATTATCATCAGTTGTTTGCAGAAAGCAAATGATGCATTAAGACATTGCCAAAAACAATTGTAAGGAAAGCAGGACTTAACTACTTCTCTTTCTTGGATCAGCAGCAAAAGTAAATAAGAAGCTACAGATTTGTGTTGCTAAAAACACCATCTTCTGAATATGTGGAAACTCAGAACTAGGAACATTAATTGCTATAAACTTCCCATAGAATATGTGATAAGACAACAGCATGTTCTTTCTTCTTTCTCTGTATCTTATTTAAGTCTACTCTCCTTCAGTTTAAACTGTTCCCTCTTGTGCTGTCACTGCAAGCCTTGGTAAAAAATCTTTTTCCATCTTTTTTTCTAAGCCACTTTTATGCAGTGAAAGGCCAAAATAACATCTTCCCAGAGCCTTCTCTTCTCCAGGTGGAACAGACTCCACACTCCCATCCTCTCTTCAAATGAGAAGTGTTCCTCTGACCTGGTTTAACAAGGCTGTGTCCTTCTATGTTGGGGACCCCACAGCTGGAGGCAGCTATCCAGGCAGGTCCAGCTATCCAGGTCCCAAAAGGGAGCAGCAGAAGGACAGAATCACCTCCACTGCCTGTTCCTTATTTGCAGCCCAGTATTTCTGGACTGCAAACACATGGCTAGCTCAGGTCCAGTGTTTTGTCCACCAGTATTCCCAAGCCTTTCTCTGCAGGACTTCTCTCAATCATTTCATTTCCCAGGCTCTAGTAATATTGGGGATTTCCCCAGCCCAGGGGCAGGACATTGAACTTGGCTTGGTTGAATGCCATGAGGTTAAATAGAAAGTGAATCCTAGAGATGCAGGTTCAGTGAGGTAGCCTGAACAAAGTTTGGTAATAACATTAAAAGCTTCTGTAGTAAAGCTTTTAAAGAAAGTCAAAACCAGATAATCAAAACTTTGGCTAAATGCTTCTTATGTAAATGATTTACATAAAATTTTTAATATATTTTAATAGGAGCTCTAACAAGGCTTCGAGGTATCATTAAACCACCCAGGCTTGGCAGGAAGTAGTCAGCCAGGAGTTAAAAAAACCAAACCTCTCTCAGGAAAATGAAAAGAATACCTGCAGTTGTATAGACTCCACAGCTGGTTGAAGTATAAGCATTTTGTCAAATGAGCTGAGCCATCAGAGGATTCTGAATTTATATTCACAATCAAAATCTAGATAGTAGTGAAGAGATAAAGATGTAAATCTTCAAGCATACATGTATTAGATATGAAACCAGGTTAAAGATGAAAAATGTTTACAGAATACTTAGAAGATGCCCAGTCATCAGTCCCAAGATCTTGCAGCTTCTAGCTAGTTTTGTCTTCAGAACTGGTGGAGTTCTTCAGGCAGGTGACATTTCCCGAAGTGTGTCAGGGAGGCTGTTTCAAAAATACTGCAGAGGCATCTGGTGGTTGCATTTTAAAAATCCCTGCATTTCATATTTCTTTTACTTGTAATCTTTTGCCACTGATGCTGTATCTAGAGATTTCTCTTTCTAAATAAATCATTTTTGTTTTACTATTGTTTGTTTGATGTGATGAATCACTGTGAATCAGCACCAGGTGATTCAGAGGCTGTACCCTGTACAGCTGCTGGAAATTTTATTCAAAAAAGCCAGCTTGTTTGTTCCTTGAAGTGATGTTCCCGTGTGTACATACAAAGATCTAAATGTATAGTAATAGCAGATGGCTATTAACTAGGTAATGAAGCTCAATTAAATTTTCAGGATTGTTTTAGGAGTGGAGGAGAATCTTTTGGGGTTCTTTTTCCTAGCCTTTTCTGATAAGGAGTTTTATCTCTGCCTCCTCACTGAGGTGGGTTGTTGTTTTTTTATTAACTTGGGAGGGAAGATAGCTCAGGATGAATCAGAGTAATGCAAACTTTAGTGGTCTGTATGAATGATTTCACATTTATATGAAGTGGCATGTTATGATTAGGTAACTGAGTAGGAAAAACAGGTAGGTAAAGCTGTGAGTGTAAGGACTCTTGGGGTGTAAAATATAAGTTTGAATATTAATCTTTTTCTGAGCACACTCCATTGATACTGTCAGAAAAAATGTGAGACTCAAATGGTGCTAACTTGGAATAGTTGAGATGAGGCTTCTTTGCATAAAGTCTGAATAACCTGTTTTTCCCTTATACACAGACCTGTTCATATGTGATTGATAAAACAGTTGATGTTTGCTTAAATCAGCTGAGTGAGAAGGGGCAAGGCAAGAGGTCAAGGTCAAATTCAGTGACTATTATAGAGCTGTTTGCTGTGACTGGTACAGATGGTACTTTCTGACTGTGTCAGCTGAAGTCCAGCTGTGGCACTCCTGTGTTACCTCATCTTCCAATAGATCATTACTCATAAGTCTTTTAGGCTGATTTTGATGGGAGTCCAAGGTAGACCCACATAGGTACAGATGGTTCCCACGGTTGTTTTCCTGGATACGCTCTGAGTCTCAGAGTGAAAAGGGTATAATACTCTCCCACAACTGATTAACTCAGCACAACTAACATCTTTCTAGATCTTTTTCCTTTCGTTGACACTACAAAAAATTAATGGATGGATGCTGTGTACTATGTTTCATCTGCTTAGATTCAAGAAGTTCATTGTAAAATGCCAGTCCACAAAGTGTTTATTATAGTGTGCTTTTGCACCCTCTGCAATATAATTCATGTGTCTCATTTTAATCCATGCATGGTATTTCTCCTCTGTGTAAATAGTTCTTATCAAATCCAGATGTTGCATAATCTCCTTTCATAAACTTGCCATGACATCTGATGCTAGAGCTGTGATGGCATCCATCCTGTCCACAAGCACATTAATACCTTGCTCTCCTAATCACATACAGCTAAGCACCTTTTCAGCTCATGTTCATACTAAACCAACTCCTACAGAGTAGTATCTTTGAAAGCCCCATTTCTCTTTGCTGTTGGCCTTGTTGCAGCACATCAAAGATAGATGGTTTGATATTGGGGAACCACCTGCCTAGTTGGAAATTAGGCTGGTAAGGGTGGTCTGTTGGATAGCCCTGACACAGAGTTTCAGCAGTGTAAAGACTGGGCTGCCCTGTGTACCCTGGCAGCATGTCCTTTGTACATTGTGTGAAAAATGATCAGGTACAGTGGTTTGAAGTCAGCTTTTAGACAGCTGTTCAAAGAGAATCTTCCTGCAGCACTGGTATTTTACCTCCTTGAAACTTGTGATGTTAGAAACTGCTGAATTTCTTCATGGTGAGTTGCATCCTGAAGTATTTAAGAGTATGACTCTTAATTAGTAAATTCTTTTAATAAATAATGGAGACAACCCAGGTACATTCCTGAGAACAAAGCAGATATTTATGCCCTCTTTAATAAATGTAACATGACTGGTGAACAGAAAAAAATAAAAGTTCCTGTGAAAAACAAAATAGTTTTTTTAACTTTTTTATGTGAAACTCTAATACTGCATTTCTGGCACAATGGGTTGCTGTTCAAAGAAGGAAATTAATAGTACTTCCTATCACTTTGTCGCTCAGAAATCTGCCCTTAAGCAAAAACTTACTTTTTTCCAATTTCTTAGTGTAAATGAAATCCAGAGCAACCAGCAAAAGAGCAGGCAATACTGTTCTTCAGGAATGTAACACAGTTAGTTTCCCATCTCTGCTGGAACTCCTTACTAAATTTCAGACTCCAGTTTTCACATTATCCACATTTTTTTCTGTAATATTTTTACTGTGTTTTCCACTGAACTCTCTCTCACTGAGATGTTAGATTTTTCTCTCACTAAGAGTCTCTAGTTTGTGCTTCAGTTTATTTTTCTGTCCCTCTAGCTATAAATTTGTGGCTACGAAACATAAGCCAAAGTTTTCAACTTATGTTCTCATGTAATATATTGAATTTACATGTTTGGTTATGTGGTTTTTATCACCGTAAGATAGCATGAAGAAAATGAGTGGCTTCAGGTAAAACTTTTAGTCTGATCAGTTACAGACATTTAATTTGTAAGCTATTACTTCTTCCTCAAGATCTTTTGTCCCTAGTCATTTGGAAAAAAATTTTGGATGCCTTTATATTTGAAGGTATTGACAGTTATTTACATAACTTTTAATATGTATATTTTCTGTTTAGTACACAGCTACTTCTAAAAATACATGAATGAAAAGTAAGCAAAGCTACAGAAGGGTGAGCTTAGTACTATTTTATCCCCTAACCTCACATGGATACCCTCAGGAGTTAAAATACCATTCCTCTGTGTGATCCATGTAATTGCATGCATTCTGACAGATGAAGTATGGGGGCGAAGCAGTCAAGTTATGTATTTTATTATATTCCATGTTTTACAATGTTTTGTTATTAAATAACCTTCTGAAATATCTCTTAGTGTGAAAACATGTATTGTTTTATTTATTTACCATCTGGTGGCCTGTGAACTCAGACCTGTGCAAGTCCTCATTCTTGAAGAAGGCTTCCCCTTATGAAATTGCTGTAAATCTGACTATACCAAAGGAAAATAATTGCACATGCAATGATTTATTCTCTCAATATAGAACTCACATATATTAGCAGAATAATATAAACTTTACATAATTGTTAATAATGGTATAGGAACCAAATTTAGGCAGGTCAATAAAATGCAAATGTTTATTAAATAACGTGAATCAGTAATAAAAATGTGCAAGTCTCAGGATTTCAGCTAAAACAACTGAGAAATTGAACAAGTTCAAATGTCAGTCTACAGGGTATAATTTCATTACTTGCAGACTTTTATAAACTCAACTGCTTGCAAGTAACTAAACTCAATTGGAAAGTAAAGATGGAGAAGGTTCTGCATAAGCATATTTTGCCCTTTCCTCTACAATTTTTAATGGGAATTTTTATTTTTTTTTTCAAACCTGAAAACCCAAACACTGATTTTTCTTCTTAAGGAAACTGAAACCTGAAAAAGACATTTTTGTGCATAAAATTCAGAAATTTGTGTATGTGTTGGCTAAAGGGTCAGCATTCTTGCCAAAATCACGTGTTTGTCAGAAGAGTTTGCGGGAAGGATATGCTCTTTTTATTTAACTGAAAACTAGTTTAGCAACTGAAAAAACATTGACAGAAAGTATTTCTTAACACCAATAATAGGCCAAATACTGTGTGATTTAGGCTGTCCACCCAAAGGAACAACCACTTTTTCATCTTTCTGCTATCAAACATAGTTTTAAAAGCATTTAATGACAGTGGTGGGCAGGATAGCAAGTTTTCATGCTCTGCAATCCTATTGTTATTTTTAAAGTACCTTTAAACCTTTCTCCTTATTTCTCTGCAGTTGAAACACTTCAGGGAAAAATTTGAGTTCAAATAGGAGTGGGGAAAAAAACCAAGTTATTATATTTTTGATTGCACAACTAATTTCATGTTTCATTTTGCTTTAAAGTAAATACTACAAATGAATACTTTGCCTTTGAAAACAATGAGATTTCTGAGGGTTTAGATTATGTAATTATCTGAAATCCACAGAAGAAGCCTGTATTGGCTGAAGCCTGCACTTTGCTGCTCTAAAAGAAGTAATGACTTAATTCAGTTCTTTCTTTAATAAATATTTAAAAGCCAACAGTAACTCTGTTTATAAAAAAAAAATAGTAGATCCCACAATAAAAAAAACAAAAAAAAACCAACAAAAAAACCAAAAACAAACAAAAAAAAACCAAAAAACACCTTTCCTGTTTTGACCTTAAGAAACATTTCACTGTGTGGTCTGGACAGGTACTTCTGATCAAATTACAATAATGAGTCAGATTTCATCTCTGCTTTGTGTTGTGAATAGGGAAGGCAATTTATGTGGAATCAGTTTGGGAGTCATCCTGTATAAAACAATGTACTTTATTACAGGACCCTGCAAAAGATAGCAGTTCATGTAATGATTTGTTAGCAACACACAGTTACCCTTCTGCCTCATGACATGAAGGCTGGATAAGTCATGTTTCCATACCCAAGCAATAGAACTTCAATGTGTAGTGTAGTCTTGGGAACACCTTGTCGTGCCAATAGAGATTACAGATCAAAATGCTTAAATAATTCACCAGTTTTACATCAAAGAGAGACAGATTCTGACAAAACAAAACAAGCTAGAATAAACAGAATATAGAGAACAGGAATTTCCTGTAAAAGTAATTGAATTCTCCAGATGTCACTGTGTAAGTAAAATCTGAAAAAAACAAGGGATCACTTTAGCATCCTGTAAAATGTGATCTTTTGTTTGAACATTTTCGTCCAATGCTACATAATGCGCGTTTACCATTGCATTGCCAGGTTCAGTTTTAAAAGCTATACGCTTCTCAAATGGTGTGAAACTGAAATGTAAAAGGAAATTTAGTACAGTATTATGTACAGAAGAAAAGCTTATTAGACTTCAGAAATAGTTAATAAAATCCAGTATTGAGACAGAAAATATATTTGCAAAGCAGAAATATGAGATAAGACTTTTGTCTCAATCAAAAGGACTTTTCCAAAATGTGTGAAATGTAAGAGAGAACAAGGTTACATTTTTGTCTCATTTTTAACAGCTTGCGAAAAAAAAGTACTAGAGCCAAAATGTTGCCTTTAATGTTATTTTCAATATTCCATCATGATTTTTATCAGTCATCTCCCTTTATAACAAGGCCTTTTTTTCTTTCCATATTGGGGCTAGTCTTACTACAGAGCAAACCAGATCTTCATTTCCTTTTTCATTTTTAACCTAGTCAGATGGTGAGAAGAAACATAGCAGTCCGATGTGTTCCCACCCTCTTTTCTCTTTTGTAAAATGAGACATCAATAAAACCCTAGATCATTTCAAAGTGTTAGTTATAGAATATCTAGCTATCCTAGGTGCTAAACATAATGGGAAAATCACAAGCCATGTTTTAAAGAGCATCAGTTTTCAACTGATTTTACAAGGACTACGCAAAGAAGGTGAAAATAAAATAAAGTATGTTTAAAAGAAAAAGAAAAATATTTGAAGGAAGACTTCTTTCAGTATGGGGGAAAAAAGCTAAAACAATAAAAACCAAGACTTTTTAATAGGTGTGGGGGAGGTACTTGTAAGCAGTTGAAAAGAATCAGAAAATGAGAAATCACAGGGTGAAAAGAAGTTTAAAAGGTGAAAATAATGAAATGTAAATAAATGAAACATAAATCAGAACCAGACTGGCTAGGATAAATTGAGCAGAATTTACAAGGGAAGAAAGAAATAAAAAGAAGCAGATTTATTTCAGAACTAAAGGCCCTTCAAAGAAATCCAAAATGCATAAGAAAGTTGACCTAAGTGAAATGATGTGCAGTTAAAACTGGAAACGTAATTAAAAGTTAAGTGGTTGGAAATATTATTATGAACAAAAACTTGAATACTTAAAAATTTAAAAGAACCAAAGAATAAAAATTAACACGCCAACTGAAATATAAAACTAAAAGTAAATAAAATATAATTTAATTCAGAGTGCAAAAATAATATGGCACAAAAAGCTGCAAGAGTTAAGTTTGTTTATTTGTAAAAGCTACCCCAGTGGAAGAGATTTTACCTTCATTTTAAATAATACAATCAAAATGGGAAACCATTCTTTTCCATAGGCAAAACCAAAAAGTGTCACTTTTTATTTGCGGCACAGTTATGTTTGGGTTTTTTGTTACAATTTCTCAACATAGAAGTTGGAAACACACTAAAACACAGATCTCTTATTTTTCATTCTACTGGCATTGCCTCGGCAAACACATACCCTCAAACAAGCTAAGATCATAGTCCGTCTTCCCTGATGCGTCGTAATAACAGGCTCGATATCTTCGACTCTCTCGACTGACAAGTGCCTACAGATGGACACAGAGGCTTGTTCATGCAAAAGCTGACTTCTTTGCATGTATTTCTATACCAAAGGACAAAATTAATATTTTGTTCAATGAGAGGAAGGATAAGAGAGAAAAATCAAGTTTCTGTCAACTTTCCTGAAGTCCTGTGAAAGATGGAATTATGTTTCCTTAACTGACCAGCTAGTCAGGATGAAGTGCATCTTTATTTTATGTACTGTTATAGGCTACTTGAGGCAGGGACCTGTTCTTTTTCTGTACTCATGGTGAGTACAGATGTTTAACTCACCAAAGACTTAATGACAGTCTGGTACCTAGGTTTAAATGCTCTTTTGTTTCACTTAAGAGCTCTACTAACTTCAGTTTGAAATCAGAAAAAAAAAAATAAAGCTGCAGTTTGAGCCTGGTGAAATGAGGCTGCCAGAATATATTTCAGATATTTATACTTAGTCTGTTTTTAAAGATCTAGATTTGTTAAGTTTTTATTCATAGTATTGCCTTGAATTTACTGCCTATATTAAACATCTCTACAATAAATACTTCTATTTCTTGTTCCAGTGTAATTTTCTGGTTATAGTATATGGATCAGAACTAAGAAAAATCAACACATCTGAAATTAAAATACCTTCATTTACCTTAAAAAACCCAAACCATTGAGAGCACAGTATGAAGTCATTCTGATCCACATTTACAGTAAGAATGGATGTGACAAAGAGACTTTCAGAACTTAGTCTTCTTAATGAGTGTAATATTTCCTACTATTGGAATAATAATGCACCATTCTCTTTTCGAATAGAATATTTTATTTCAAAGTATTACCTTTGGTTACCACTGTAGAAGCAGCACCAGTGGTTTTAAAGTTATTTTTGAAACTTGAGTTGACGCCAGTAACAGTGAACTCGTGTTTCTTTTGAAAACTCTGAAATGTATGGAACAAGCAGCTATTTGAAAAGATATCCTTAAATAGGAAACATTCCTTAATCCAGCATGAAACAGAGGATTGCTGCTCTCCATACTATAGAAATATTTTCTAATTTCATATAAACAAAATGGAAATGAAACTGTTCTTTATGAGTGTATCCTTAAATGTATAGTAGCATATCCAAGGCTGGCATTGAGCAACAAAATTAGAGAAATTCATGTTGCCTGATGATTTGGCTAATGTTTTGATACTGAGAGACAGCCAGCCTCTTCCCTATTCTCTGCAGGTCAGCTGGCACAAGCACTCATGATGGAGAAAAATGGTATTGTCTCATTTTGTTGAAAAAGATAAATGTCAAGGACACCCTACACTGGGATTGCAAATCCATCATGATTCATAGGCTAACATGCAGGTCATAGGCTCGTCACAGTAATAAGAGCACTGGCACAGTATCAAGAGAAGATGATGCTTACAATGAGGAAAAGGAAGGATGGACTGTTGCAGATACCTGGACAAAATCCTACCAACTATATTCCAGAAATATGAGCTTGGTGTCAGGATCATTAAACTTTTTCTTGGTTTCTTTTTGCCATACTCTTATTATTTCAACAGTGCCAATGCTGCTGGGTTTTGATGCATTCAGACAAGGATTCTGTGTTGCTAAGACCCTTCACTGAAAAAGGAAGGGAATGTTTACTGTGGGCATTATGCAACCTCCTCTACCTCAAGCACAGTTTCTGAAAAGTCTTTGTGAAAATTAACTTCTCCTAAGGAGATGAAGGGAGGGGGAAAAAAGGTAAAAAAACCAGTCTTTGCTCTTTTGTCCATTCTTACTGTGCCAGAGAGGTTTGCAGTTTCAAAAAATTAATGAGTCTCCCAGTTAGAATATGTCCCTATACTTCAGGATAATTTTCAATATTCTGTTTTGTTATCCACAGTGAGTTAAATCACCTGTATCAAGTGTTATTGTGTTGCACAAAAGCTGTCTGAAGAAACACTATCAAAGTTTTATGACAAAAAGTATTGAATTTCCAGAAAGATGATTAGCTGGTCCTTGTCACAAAATTGATTTGTGATTTAGAAGTTTTAGATACAGTTCTTAGTTATCTAGAGAGAATGAACAGATATGAATACAATGTGTATTTGTCACAAAGTTGAGAGGACAATTAAAGTACAAAAAGAATACAAAGTGACCTAATTAATACGTATGTGGTTAATGATTTTTAGTATGTTTACTGAGACAAAACATGAAATTGTTTTTCATTAAATTTGTAGATGACACACAGAGAGAAAGAGTATTTATATTCAATTTATTTGGCAGGGTTTGGCAGCAGAGGAGCTGCTGGGGTGGCTACTGTGAGATCAGATCAGCTTAACACACCACAGTCTTTTCTGGTGCCACACGTGGGCTCTGGAAGAATTTGAGAAAAGGGCAGTAACCAAGAGAGGTAATGGGCAAACCTTGATCTGAATATTACCAGAAAATGGAATATTTGTGAGGACTGTTTTGTAGTTGTAATGTGTTCTAGGGACAAAGAATGTGGTGTGCATGTGTTGTCCACCAGCATTGGTGCAGTCATGATACCAGTTCAAATTTGGTGGATAATACTCTTCATCAATGTATGTGAGGTTTGTGTAGACTGTGTGATGAATGTATATTTTAATGATAATTTTAAAATACGTTCTTTGCAGAGGTGAGGGGGGATATCTGGGGGGCAGATTACCCAGTGCAGGCAGAATAGATGTAACCTGAAAGATGCTGCAGCCAGTGGGGGACCCACATTGGAGCAGCTCTGGAAGAGTTGTAATGCATGGGAAAGACCCTTGTTGAGGAAGTTCATGGAGTATTGCATCCCATGGGAGGGACCCCACAATGGAGCAGGGAAAGGGCATGAGGAGGAAACAGGAGCAGACCTGAAGCATTGTGAACTGACCACAGCCCCATTCCCTATCCCCGTGTCCCACTCAGGAGTTCGGGGGGCAGAGGTACAGGAGTCAGGAGAATCTGAGCCTGGAAAGAAGTGGCAGTCGTGAGAAGGTGTGCTTAGTTTTGCCTTTGCTTCTCACTATCCTACTCTGATTCCAATTGGAATTAAACTAAATTATTCTTCCTCAATTTTAATCTCTTTTGCCTGTGACAGTAATTGGTGAGAGATCTCACTCAACCCATCAGTTTTTAATCTTATATTGTTCCCTTGTCCTGCTGAGGAGCAGAAGCAGCAAAGTGGCTGGGTGGGCACCTGACAGCCAGCCGAGGTCAACACACTGCAGTACTGAACAATGAAAGGGTAGTTTCTTACCAGTATCCCTGTTCTCTGCAAAGTCTGTGCAGTTAAAAATAAAGTCAATAAGCTACACAAAACTGGAGGGCAACTTCTAAAAGCAGTGACTAAGAAAAAGGTACCGAGAAAACCAGATGAAAGATAATTGATTGAAATTGCTTTCTGCTAAGTGCAATTTTTGGGAATATAATGGTGAATTTCTTATATGTAAGCAGAGCATAAGGATTGGGAGATGCAAGTGTAGATACTGTGATTTCCTACTGCCTTTCTCTGTGTGGCATTTGTGAAATAATTTTCTGATGATGCCCACTTCTATTTATTCAAGAGAGTATCTTGTTATCTTGTTTATTCAAGAGAAAAATAAGGTGATTGCATTACTTTCTTAGGTATGTGTGGAATAAATTTCTTAAAATACAGACATCTGTAACAGGCAGAAATTTCACAGTGTACAGTGGCTGGAGGCTTATATAAGACAAATCCAGACTAATATTGAGGAATTCCTTTTTAACACAGAGCAGCTAGCCATTGAAATAGCTTTCCTATGAAGCACTGAACATTATATCATATATATATATATATATCATCTGAAGTCTTTAAATAAAAGCTAGATAATTTTTCTAAAATGTCTCCAGCTCAGAAGTTGCAGAGTGGATATATCACCAGTTCAAAGCCTACAGCTTCTACAAGCAGGTCAAGCTATGATGATTGCTCATAGACTTGGAATCTGTTAATTCTTAAGAAGTACATTAAATGGGAGTGGTAGGTAGGAAAAGTAATTGCCAAGAACAATGAAACTTGGACACAAATTTAGTGAAGTGCATGTAGAGGTGAAAAAGGCAAACAGACTTGTTTTATAAACACAAAGGTCTGCATCCAAAAAAATATGTGGATTCAGTGCGTGACAAGTGATATAATTTTAATGCATCTTAATATGGATTTCATCTTGTAAGATGAACTGGAGAGATTTTTAAGAAAATAAGCAGTTCTGTAGGAGAGAGTTTCTTTTTTATTGTGGTATTTGCATTTAATTATGTACTTTTGTCTGAATTGTAACATTTTAGTCAATAGGTGCAAATGGCAAAGAGAACATGGTGCAGGACACTCATCTTTCTGAAACTAGCTCTAGGGTGAAGCCAGGTGCTTATCACAAACTGCATTGTATATATAGTTGCGGATCATTTGTTATGACTACAGCCATGTGCCTCCATTCAGGCTGAAACTTTCACTGTTTTTTGGAGGTGTTTAGAGAATGCTTAAAGATGAAGAAGAAATTCCTATAAATTTATCTAGCTTGGAACAACTACCATAGCATTTCTCCCTGGACTTTTCGACAACAAGAAGCTGACTTTTATGCAGCTGCTGACAGCAGGAGAAACCAGCAAGGATAAGTTGTCTAGCATTAAACCTGGAGCAAACTTAAAATTAAGCAAATAGTGAAAAAACTCTTATGGCTGAAGCCATACAAATGTTTTGGTTTTGGTTTTGGTTTTTTTTTTTTTGCTTTCCAGTCTGTGTATTCTATCAGAGTAACCATATGTTTTTATTATATTAACAATAGTGTATTGCTTCAGAAAATAAAAGTGATTAATGATTGTTTTGCCATTGCTCTGTACTTTACTATGTGGTTCTTGCTATGCTTCAGTTTAAATGCAAGCTTTATTGCCAACAGCTTTGTTCTACATCCCTCCAAGATTGCTTTTACACAGTAGGAATAGCAAGGAAAACTGCTAGAGGAAGGCCAAACTTTTCACATAGCACCTGTGCACACAAGAGCTGCACATCCCTAGTTTGTCAGAGGACAGACCAAGTTGATCAGTATAGTTCCCTTTTAAGGACGGTGTGTCTTATGGGGAAACAATGTCTGAAGTTTGACATCCTGTTATGAACTTCCTCATCTGAAAAACAGAAATTAGGGTTTTTCCGGTTCATATGAGGGCTATTCAGATTTGGGAGTCACGTACAGACAAAGTTATTTATTATGAAGTCCATTTTCCTTTCTGGTTTGATTCTTCCCGCTGGCTTTAGCAGCCTACCTGGTCTAGCCATCTGTGTTCTCTCCTTTTCTGGATGGCATTCCCAGGCAGATCATTTTTCTCCTCCACACTGGAACAGAGTTTTCCTGGAGTAGTTCTTCTTTCTCAGAATTGAGAATGACAGTTCAAATGTTCTTAGAGCCTTTGCTAAATGGATTTTGGATGGTCTCTTAAGAAGAGGGAGAGCTGGATACTGATCAGGATGTCTTGCTGTACTAAACCAAGATGCATGGGTGCAGCAGCCTTAACCTTTTATTCATTTTCTCCTTGACTGCAGGGAAAAGCATTGTATTAAACCACAGCAGTGTTGATTCAAATACAGTTTGGAATTTCAAAGGCAGAGTTTGGAATAATTTTATGATAAGTATCCTTTGATTCTTTCTCTTCTTGTGGGGCCCACTAGTTCACTACCTACCTGCCTGCCTGCCTGCCTGCCTAACTAACTAATTAACTGGCCAGCTCTTAACTAAACTGGCACTAAACCCCCATCCCTGTGTCTCTTAGAATCTAGGAATTTCAACAAGTGGAGCTGATGCTTTCCTTGTGCAATAGGTGAAGTGGCAGTCACTGACATATTCCAGTATTATATCCTGCTTCTAAACAGTGTTTTTCCTGTAAAGCACATTTACAGTAATCCTATATCATTAAATCTTTTAGTATTCATATTATTCATATCAGCTGATTTCTACTATCTTTTACCCTTCAAAAAAAGTTAGAAATCTCTTCCACATGTGATTACCCAGATAGGTGGTTGTTGACTATGTGTGTGTCACTGGGGGAAAGTGTATCACTACTTGTGAAATTTTAGAAGATACACCACAGTTCTCATTGTGTGGTTTTATGAAGTTATGATGCATTCAGTTGGTTTGCTTCAAGCTATCTATTATCTGGTTCCATTTTACAAAAGGATAAAGAGTACTTTCCAAGTACAAACCCAGACCATTTATTATATCAAATAATTCACTTCTATCCACAAAAAAAAAAAACAAAAACAAAAAAAAAGCAAAGCTATTTCCCTAGAAAAGTTGTACAACAGATCATGCAGTTGATTTAGGAAAATTGAGCTTTCCTCATAGTAAAATACGACTAGAAGGTAAGTGGGCATTTCAGTAGCAGAGGTAATGAAATTTCTTCCTGGCTCATATTCGTGGATTGAAACAAATAGGTGCAAAATTCTCAAGCAAGGGGTTTTTCCACCTTTGGAAATATTCTCCCTTCATATTTTAAAATTAAATTTATTTTCTGTATGTAGAGAAAAGAAATTGAAGATCTAGTGATAAACTGGCTTTTTCTGAATTTTGGGGGGGTTTCTGTAGTCCCTTGTTACTAGACAGAATGAGACACTACAGCACCTCATGTAATTTTTTTCTGTTTATTTGGCTGGCAGTACTGTAAACCTTCAGCAGCTACATGACTATGCTGCACTGTGTCTTTTTGTGTCCATGAGCTGTATGTTTCCAAAGCTCAGAAGTCTGATTCAAAGAAACCATGAAAATGCACAGGCAGCAGAAATGACAACCTACAGTATCTTCTGTGGTTCACCATGGATGGGAGCCATGACTTCTGACTACCCTTATTTTGTGTGGGTGGTCACTTGACAAGTTATCTGCAGGGATATTACTAATGCACTGATACTTTTATTTGAAGCCCAAGCCTATCAGTTAGAATGAAATCATGCTGAAGAACAAGCACATTTTATGAGGACAGTGAAAACTTTCTTTGAAATTAAACTTCGCCTCATGAAATCCACAGCTCTGGCAAATGTCTCCAAGTGGATGACCTATTCATCACCAGCAGTCTCTGTAGCTGGTTGAGGAAAACTATCAACAAAACACCTCATTCCCATGAGCATCAGAACATCCCTGCTGCCAAAAATAGTCTCATTTTTATGACTGCATAACCTGCCAGCTTCTAAATATGACTGTTATCCACAACACTGTGGAGAAAAACTGCTTTGATTTTGTGAGCTGAGTACTCGCAGATCCCCGTTACACAACAGTCCTAATAAGAAATCCAGGTCTCGTACAGCCTGCATTTCTAGGAAGAGCTGCATGTACATTAGTCACAGAGGTGTTTTACTTCATGCAAAAGCCACCAAAACTTCTTGTACCAGTCTACACATGGTAGAGTTTATCTGAAAAAGCTAAATTTATTCTCCCAGTACAAATAAAATTGGACATTATTAAAAGGTTTCAACATCTGCTGTTCTCACCCTGTTTCTTTGAATTTTTTTTTTTTTTTTTTTTTACTGGAAATAACTGGGGGAAATGTGGTATTTTCAAGAAAATGTCAGTGCCAAATAAGCATCTTTCTACCTCAAAGAATTTCTAAGCAGCTATCAACTACAGCTTGTCAACTTCACAAAATGATAACAAAATCCCAAACCTTGCTTGAAACCTGCACATAAACCATTATTTCTGTCCTGCAGTTCTCTGAGTTCTCTGCAGCCTTGCCTGCATTCCCCTGCATGTGGTGTGACTAAATTAAGCCTGAATTAAGAGTCCCAAATTACGATGTTGAACTTCCTGAGAAGAGCTCCAGCTGATGACCCTGCTGGATGCTTTTTCTAGTTCCATTCTGTGTGGGGGCAGCCTTATGTATCACGCCGTCCAAGCCATTCATAATTGATTACCTCAAGCCTCTGTCCATAAAGCTGAAATATTATGCACAACACTGTATTGAATGGGCTGGATGCACACTTATGGCTACACTTGAAAATGAAATGGGTAGACACTCTGCCCAGAATATAGTGCTCTATACTGCCATAATGGAGGAAACATAATAGAGTGTCACAGAAAACTCTCAGGCATTTCTGTCATTGAGAATAATGGTTTTCATGAGGATCGACCAATCTATCTATCTATCTCTGTACCAATCCATATTTCTGTCTTCTGTGTTCTTATCAGCAAGTCTTTTGACCCAAAGCACTTTTACAGTGTAAATTGAAGGACTCCCAAGAAATTAAAATCTACATTTGCCTACCAATCTGTTAATGTGAGATGGTATTTTACTATTTTGGTTTGAATTCGTGGGCAGACATTTGACTGAAAGGCTAAAAATTAACTTGAATCTCGTTCTGCCTTGGGAGTGGCAAAGTTTTATTATTTTGCAGATCAGGTAATTGTTATTGTTGTTACAATGATCAGATTTACAGTTTTACTACTTCACTCCCAGTGTAGTCATATACTCGTAGAAAATTGTATCAGTAGATCAGTGACTCTTGCCTTTACAAAGACAATTTCTGTCCTGACCTGCCACAGCCTAACTAAAAAGGAAAGTTAAGTTACTTACAAACCTAACTATGAAAGTGCTAAGCCAGCTTCCTTCAGAGGAAGTGGGAGCAGATATTTATGTCTCAAAGTGGCCCAGCATATCTGGCTTAAGATAGATACAAGCAACCTCACCTGAGATCCCAGGCTATGAAAAATACATGCTTTAGCTAAGTTAGATGGTGGTGATTGTTTTTGGCAGAAAGGAAAAGTCAAGGGATTCTCCACTGCCAATGGAGCTGTCTGAGTCTAATACTGACTGCAAGAGACCTAGAATTTTATCACTGCTAATCTGATATACCTTTCCTTCATTGACTGTACCTAGCATTCGTTATACCTTCTTTAAATGAAACTCAATATAAAAATAGAATAATAATTATTAACTAGAAAAAGAATACTCACTCTGCTATTTTGACTGTCTTTAACCTAACAGTGAAAAATTTATTGTTATTATTACTGTTATTATGGGAATATTAGGATAAGGGTGGCAATGCATTCAGAATTTATGCAGAAAATGACAGGTAGTAGAGAGATGAATTAAACGAAATCCGACAAGAAATCTCTGTCAAAGTTAGGTTTAGAACTAGTATTCCCTGATGCATAACTCTGTACTTGGACCTTAAATTCTCTCCTGTCAGATACTTGTTGCATATGCAAAACATGTTTCAAGCTTACATTTTATCCCTGTCCTGACATTCTTGGTGCTCAGCTGTTTGGCCATTTGTGCACCCTCTGTCACAGCTCCACATGTGCTGTCCAGAGCTCCACAGCACCTGCTGCCAGACAATCTCTTTGTCCCAAAGCACGCTCATGTGCTATATATAACTGCACATCATCAGGAAATGTCAACATGCATTTGAATTTCCTACTTTTAAAGCAAAAATACCCACTTAATTTTTTTTCCACCTTAAAAAAAAATGTAATAGGAGAAAAAGATAGCTAAACCCCTCAATTAAACTAGGGAACTGCCTGTTCCCTCTGTTAGTTGAAGAAAAGCTATAAAAAGCCCCCTGTGGTAAACACATTTCCAAAGGGTTATCGGGCTAGTCAGCTCTGCACTAGGTATGTGAAATTGTATCAGCATCCAGTGTCTCCTAATCCCACAAAATACATTTTAAAGTAAGGACACATTTCTTTCTTTGTCTTCATAAGGAAAGTGTCAGCTTCTTTCTCACCTTTCCAGTGACTGTGATGTGATCTTTGTTTCAAGCACATCTGTCCCAAACTTCATTTGTTTCCTTTCTAGTTTTTTTCTTCCCTGCACAATGGAGATCAAACATCTTATTTCCTGGGATATTTGTGTAAATACAGATTTAAAGTAAAAAAAACCAAAAAATAGAAAGCATTCATCATGGATCTCACCTTGATGGGAAGGGGCTAAAATGATCCAAATTATTTTTGCTTTCTCATAGGCTTAGACCTGTTGGAGAATTAGTGTTATTGAAACATCAGCAAAGAGGGAAGTCCTGTGTATGTTGTACACACCCCGTGCACTGCCTGCTGCTTTGAGCAGCAGTGACAACCCAGCCCATTCCCAATTGCTGACAGCATCCTGCCTGCTGTAGATTGGTACCTGCCCCTCTCCAGGGGTAGTGCAGTGCCTGGGAAGGGGGAGTATCCCATGGAAATTGCACACAGTTCTACCTGCACAAGAAGAATCCTCCCACTTGCTGATTTGGAGGTTTTTACAAGGTTACCAAACATTATTCATGACAAAGATGACAGTCTTTTAGCTTTTGTAACAAACCTATCTCACTGGAATCAGTTCCCAAATCTGTAATCTGTTTCTATTTTTCTCTTCTTCTTATTCCCTTTTTTTTTTTCCTTTTTTTTAATTTATTTTATTTCTATTTTTTATGAAAAGAGATGAAAAGTTAAAGATGGGGAAACACCAAGTCACACAACCACCTACAAGCATACTCTTCCCTCCCATGAAAGATACTGTCTTGGGAAAGGATTTTTTTACAACTCAAATAATTATTTTTAATGGCACCTATCAATGAGTAGAACTGTCTCCTTCATGTAGAAAGGAACTAGCATTTGCCAGCAGAGATGGATCTTTCTAATGCTGGTGATGATGAAGCTATATTCGTTCAAGGCTAGACTGTCAACATAAATTAGAAGCCAGAGCACTGTGAATCAAAAGGATACTGGCACACACTGCACAGTTTGGCACAATTTTGTGACAATGTGTGTCAGGATGTGTAGCACATGAAATATTCAGAAACCTAAATCTTCATTCCTGATGGTTGTCTTCAAAGAGGTAAGCTGTGTGACACCCATTAAAGCAAACAGAGGTTTAAAGCTTAAATCTTCTGTCCCACTTTAAAGACTTTCCACATTGTAGCGTGACTTTCTTCATATAGAACATGGAATATCATATTTTCCTTTTAAAACCTGAAGTCAACAAAATGAGGGGTTAATCCCTTTAGTTTATGATGCACTACCTCACCTCCTAAATATCATATACATAATAATAAAAATGATGAAGAGAGGCATTATTTTCTCAGTTTTGGAGTGGCTTACTTGCTATTTTTTTTTTAAGAAAGGCAAGTGATGAGGAATCTGTGAGCATCACAGTTAGTGTCTCATTTTGTTGCTGTTGCATTTTTCTCCCCATTTTAACAATTGTAATAAATTTGGGTGTAGGGAGATGCAGACTTGGGAAACAGTGATGCTACTCCACAGGTTGCTTCTGTCCAAAAGGGAAACTGTGAGACTGTTCAAGATCTCTGAACTTGGCTCTTGTTCTATTTGCATTAAAGAATTACATCCATATCTTGCTAAAGATCAGTATTCATTTGTCCTTTCTCAGTAAAACACTCTCTTGAGGGAACAGTAAGTATCTCTCACTGGGTATGTTTATCTGTACTAGTGTCTGTCAGTACCTT
This sequence comes from Pseudopodoces humilis, assembly GCF_049639895.1. Lineage (NCBI taxonomy): Eukaryota > Metazoa > Chordata > Aves > Passeriformes > Paridae > Pseudopodoces > Pseudopodoces humilis. The sequence continues at coordinate 33,057,341 of NC_142204.1, read as the reverse complement.
GCCTGAACCAAACCCCAGTTTTTTTTCATTTCTAGGCACAGTTTTAAAATCTGTTATACCACATGCTGAATTTCTGAAATATTTTGCCTGGGCAGCACTCAAAACTTCATGTATGTCTGTAAATGTGCTGAGTCAAACCTCAGATCTGACTTGGGAGAAGTTTGCAGTCTTTAAATAAATGGTTTGCCATACATTGTTAAATAAAATTAGATATTCAGTATTATGACTATGATGATGAAAGGTCAACAGCACACTCAATCCCACTTCAAGACAGGGAAACTTCCTGAGTTAGTTCAGCAGTAGCAAGCAAGCAGAGTTAAAAACTAAAAGAGTGGCAAATAATTACATTCACTTTGAAGACAGGATATGGCTCTAATATTCCCCTCACAGTTTTTTCCAGACATTACTAACGTGCTTTAATAAGAATGTGCTTTATGAATTTAACACATATTGTGAAAGTTCATGTACAGCCAGAATCTAGAATATACATTCATACATCTCTGTCTTGGTGTAATGCTGCATGATTGAGCAGATACAATAATTTCATTACTAATAAATGAGAGCTGTCCATTCCCTATCTCACTCCAGCAGTCTATTCCTTTCCTGACTGTACAGTGCCTCCTCCCTCCTGCACCTATGCTTACACTCATTTCTTCCTGTGATTAATCAGTTTGATTCACAACTTAAGAAAAAAAAATACTTGGAATAACAGGAAAAACAGTTTTCTGGGCTAATGTAATGGATCTGTCCGTGAAGGTGTGATGAACATGAAAGTGGGCAGGAGTGAGAGTAGGAAGATTAAAAGAATCTCTTCCTCCTCCCCTTCTCCAAATTGCTAGATTTGTTCAGTTGCTTGTTCAGCACATCCCATAACAGGTGCTTCAGCTAAGAGTGGTTTGAAGTGTTGCAGAGAATGAGAATTAGATGTCTGTGTCCTTCACACAGACAGTACAAAGAGATGCAGGATGTGTAGGCAGCCAGGGTGTGCTCTGGACCAGACTCCTTCTGACCTGTGCGATACTGGCACAAATGTTTTCTGTCCAGCACAGCAGCACAGGCTCGGCTTCTCTGCATTCAAACTGCAAAGGCAATTAAGAAAACAAATACAGATAATTCAACAATGATTTTTTTTTGTGTGTGATGCTGCTTCTGTGAACTCCAGACACTTCAACAAACCGTTGAGTCCTGAAGATTGCCAATTCTGTAAGGGGTATGGAAGGATATGGATGTGGAAGGAATATAAAATATAATATATTGATATGGAAGGATACAAAATGTAATCCTGAAAACAGAAGAAAAAGGCTGTGTAACAAAGCTTAAGATTTCTGATTCAGTTTTGGTTTTAATGATTGCTATAAAGTCATTATTTAGTGCCACCAGTGTTTCTTATGTGGCTGTATGGCCATATATTTGTACTCCATGTGTTGTCTAATTTTTAGCTACCTGATAAATGAAAATTATGTAAAACTCTTAAGAGGCTGGATACTTTTGCAGTTGTTTATTTGTTCATAAGATAGTTTCCATAGAGAGTACTGAATATTTCTAAAGCTGAAAGCAAAATTCCATGTTTGTTTCTTTGGTGGCAGTGCAGGTTTGAGCAATTTCTGCTCTCAGCCCTTCCTTCCTGTCTCCACACCACCACATCCATTGTGCCAGCACAGCTGTTTGTGCAGCTTGTGATGAAAATGGGAACCATCTGAGAAATCCCAGGGCAGCAGAGAGGAATCAAAATCAAAAGGAAGCTTATAACAATATGTGAATTAAGATGTATGAGAGGCTAACCTTGCATTGTGACATCTGTGGGGTCTATGGAGGCCTTGTTAAGTTGACCCTAAAGGATCTGAGGTCTAGGGAAACTTTTAGAGTCTCTTATGAAATTTCAAAATATGTCTAAAGAACCCTCTTATTGATCTGATTCAAAACCTCTATCTAGGTACCTTACTTTATAGCCGTTTGCTGCTTTGAAGATTCTTTATGGAGCAATATTAAACTTACTCAAAAATAAACCTTCCTGAAGAGTTAAGATAGACCCTTAAGTGCCAAGTGTTCCATCTCCTGTTTGCTCTTCTCTCAGAAAGACAATTGTAGCTAGATACATGTTAATGTAAACATTAGGTAAAGGGACTGTGTACATATAATCTAAAATACTGTTGCAACATATTTGAAAGCTTTTTTTTTTTTTTCATGTCAGGTAAGCAGTTTGTCTGATTTTGCTGCCTATGGGAGAGAAGAATATTCATGACAGCTTTCTTAAATGCAATATCCATATAATTAAACACAGTTTTATTCAAAATATTTTACGCTTGGACAAAGCCAAACATTTAATTTCTGCAGTGACCCACAGACATTGATGTCTCACCCATCTGTTAGGCAGTTTCTCCAGAGTGCCTCAGTTCCTTCTTTTGTTGATAACAAGGGGTTCTGTCACACTTAAGTCTCACACCAAATGTTGCCCATTTATAGGCATATAATTTTGGAGCACTTCACTGTCCAGATGCTTTGCATATGGGAGGCTGGGTATCTGGTTTTCATTCCAGGGACCAGGCAGTAAAATGCATATCTTTTAGGTGCTTTGAGATTTTGGTTAATTTCAAGTCTATGAATAATGGTTGGAACTATTCATATTCATTTTGCTAGGCAAATGCCCAAGAGATTTACTAAAATGTTAAATCACAGTAACACAGTGGTCTCCAACTCACAGCTTTTAGTCACAAACTCATTTTTCTTCACCTCATATTCTCATACATTGAGTTTTCTGTGTTTTTAAGTAATTATTTTTCTCCTTAAACCTTAAATATATGGCAAAATTTCACTGCTATTTTACCCTGATAATTTTGTCTTCAGATCAGACAGCTAAAATGAAGTCTTTTGGAAGGCTGCATTTCCTTAACATCTTCCCCCATAACATCTCAAAATGCATTATGAAAGATAATCAAGCTCTTTGGTATGTTAGAGATGCATGAAGGGAATTTAATTCTGCTCAAGACTTTCTCCCCAGCCCACTGTTCTCCTGTCCTGATTCATTCCTCTTCTCTCCTTCTCCTCCTATGCTAACAAAACTTCACCTACCTTTGATTCATACCTCTGCTAAACAGCTATATCTTACTGCAGACCATTTCTTATAAAGGTTTGATTACACCACACTTCACCAGCCATCAAAACCTGTTTTCCTTCTGAAGTCCTTTTTTTTCACCCCATACCCCTTTTTTTGATCAACTAGTACCTGTCAATTTACACTTTGTCATTTATTGTCCTCAGTATCGTTTTCCTTCCTCTTTTAATGTGATCCATTTCAGTTTCACCCCCTTTCATCAGTCTTTTGACATGTTTCTTAATTCTTTCTTAATTCTTTATTTGCAGGACTGCAAGCATGGCTCTTTCTTTGTATGTGTTTCCTTTTTGCTTGAATCAAAAATCTGAAAATCAACTAGACTTGCTTTGAAGGAAATTTCTTTTGCCTTTTCACAGCATTCTTCTTTTCACTAATCAGTTCAACTCCTTTCAGTTAAGAGAGTATCTCATGTCTTTGAACTTCTAGTTTTGGAAAACATACTTCTCTTTTTTCACCTGTTGTATTTGGTTTGGACATGAAAGATTCAGAGAGCATCACAAAACCAGAAAATTACATGGGACTGAATAAAAAAGGGAGAATGTCTATATCTGTTTTTTCACTGAATGTTTTCTTTATCTTAACACCCTATTTTAAAGACTATGTCATGGGAGCTGTCATTGCAGTTCTGTGTACTTTGCTGGATAAAAATCACTAAAGACATGTACTGATGCTGATTTCAGACAAGGTTGTCTTAGTTAGTCTTTTTCACTCATTTAATTGTCAGTAATGATGAATACAGTATAAATGGAAGGTACAGTGGTTTTGTCAGAGCTAGTGAGAAGCACTTGATACCTTCCTTACCAAAAGAGTTAAACAGATGCCCAGGGCACGTTTACCAGCTGTACTGCTCTTAAAAAAGTACCAGATACCTCAGTAGCTGCTTTCCTCAGAAGCAATGGTGCACGCTAGAGTCACTCCTTCAGCTGCTGCCTCTTCTCAGTGTTCTTGCTACCTCCCCAACGCCTTTCATCTACCTCCTGGCAACTTTAATCACTTACTGATGATAGCAGTGAGAAGTATTAAAGTTTTTAATATCATTATCAGTGTTAGTAGTAATATTAGAGTCAGAGGTTCTCTTACTCCACTAATTGGTCGACTAATTACTTTGCTAATTTAAGAAATAAAAATAGCAAGTAATAATGTATTTTAAAAATAATAACTAAATAATAAATAATAATAATAATAAAGCATGTTAGAAAGTACTGATTCTAAATATTTACTCAAGAACCTACTGCCTGCTGTCAAGACCCGAAAGTGTACTACTTGGCAATGGGATACTGACAGCTCGGTTTTGCTTTTGATAGCATTAAAAATTTGTGAGTCTTGAAAATAAAAACCCAAGTATATATATGAAAGCTGCTGAACGAACAGATTAATCAAATTCTGAGCTTCAGAAACATCATGGTCATTCAGAAATCTTGTCTTGATAGATAATAAAAATACATTATTCTGCCCTTTTCAAAACTCCCGAGCATTTCATCAACAGACATGACATGAGCACCGTCAAGTGGCGAGGCACGTAAATTACAGCTAGTATTTAGACCCTCCTTTTTTCCTCAAACCACGGAATCTAACTAGGCATTTAGATGTTTATATTAAAGTTCCTGCATTTTTTAAAAATTCACGTAACTATCTGTCTGCTAACTTCTCAGAGATGTGGTAGAAGTAGAAAGCTTTTTTGTAATACTCTGCATGTCACCTAAACAGAGCATTTGGGTGTTCCATGGTGGTTAATACAGGCATTTTCAGAGTATCTAAAATTCTTTTGCAAACATATCCTTTTTATTTTTTTCTCTGCTCTATTATCACAATCATAACCGATTTCTCCCTTGTGTGACAAGACCACTGTTCCCCTCATGGAAAGATAAGGATTCACCAACTAAACTGTATCTGCTGCTTCCTGAGAATAGGGTTACAATTGCTCAATTTTTTTCCCCTTTTTTATGTTTACTAATTTTTTTTTTTCTTCCCCCCATTCTTTATCTTTTCTTCACTGCATGATACTCTGTAAGATATCAATAAAACTTTGATCCATCGAAACACATCCACTAAAAATAGGTATTGAGTCTGCATGTTTATCCTGCACGTCACTGAATTTGGGAACCTCTGCTGAAGAGTATAGAGGTAATTATGTGGCCTTCATTTGTGCCACAAATGCTGACTGATTCTTTTAAATTTCTGTAGCAAAATCAGATCCCAAAAATAATATTGGTTAAAGGAACCTTATGATTTCTGCAATAATGATACTGGAAACCTATTTTCACTTTTCACACAGATGATTTTGCTCTTAGGCCATTTCCTAAGAACAAAATTGTGTAAGACTCAATTAGAATTTTCTTTCATTTTAAGCATGACTGACTTTTGCAATGATCTCTTCCTTAAACCACCCCCCTTACCCCCCAGATTAATTGTAGCTATGACTGACAGGACACACATTCTGGCTTTTAAGCAGGTAAATATGAAATCTCTCTCTTCTGCCCTCTTCTTTTACTACTTTGCTCCCAAAGTTGAAGTACCAAGGCAGGCTAAATTCCCTTGGCTTTAACAGCAATTGTACATATAATTTCTTTCTTTGCTTCAGTAGTTCTTTCATTAATAGTAAGAACCTGGATGTCACACCTTATAGCAATTACTTTTAGATTTTTTAAATCTTCACATCTGGCTACAGAACTTCTGCACTTGAGTGTTTTCAATCACAGCTATTATCAAATTATGAACTGAACATCTGACAGTAGACAGGACATACATTTTGGGTTTTCTCAAGCCTGAAACATTTCATGAAGCCGAGGTGTTGTGCTAACTGGAGTTAATAGGAAGCAACCAATTGAGAACTAGTGGTTTAAATGAGTGGAAAATCTTAGTACTCATTAAAAGTGTTAAAGTAAAGAGCAAAAGGGCAGATATATACTCCTCAGCAGAATAATCTCCAGCAGTTGGCTAAAGCAGCATTAGTCCCCTTTATGATGCATTAAACAGAAGTAGCTGTTGCACTTCAATAGTAAGATCTTGCTCACACTCATTTTAACAACTCTTCTGTAGCAGCAAACATTTGACCATGACTCTACACGGAAAAAAAATAGTTTTTTTAAGTAAAAGCATGTGTCAGTACAGGTAACTCATCTGTAAGAACAGAATTCTGCACTCTGTGGACTGGGCACAGCGGTGTGCATGGCACCTACCCGAACAGCCACTTTAGAAGCCTGATATATGATGGTGGAGATCTGCTGTTGCTCTGCCACATCAGGAATATTTTGTACATGCTTGCTCTGTCTCTAATGGTGAGCCATTACATGCACACCAGTATTGCCAATACATCAGTTATAAAAGAACAAGCTGCTTAAATTATGCCAGCTTTACCCCACAGGTTCCAGTACGTGCACTTTAGAGGACTTCTTTAAATGCTTTTTGACGTGCACAGTTTCTATCACATGTAATATAAGCCTGATAATTAAATACAGATTTTTGTCAACTAACGCTACTAGTTCAACTTTCTGATGATTGGAAATTATTTCAAAAGCTCTCAGGTTAAAAGTGGGAAATTATCTGAGATTATTCTCCTGCGACAAAACAGTTATCCATAAGGAATTTTGTCAAGTTGCTAAAGTGCTTTGCTCCTTAAGATTCTGCTCCTTTCCATTTATTTGACATACCTTTTCCATCCTGACACGGTTAAAACTGTAGTTTCAAGACACAGAGCTACAGAGACCTGCATTTACATCAAATAAAATAATCTGGTTCTTTGATGCCAGGACAATGCAAACCAATTTCTGCCCTTCGCTTATTAGAGGTAGAAAATGTCAGACTTTATGCCTAATTTTAAAACACTTAAGGAGTAGATCATGTACCAGCTTCCAGAGTATCCTGCCAGTTTACAATGCTGCATCACCTCCTGTATTCACAGTAAATGGCCGTGTCCAATAGTTTATTAAGATGACTGATTTTTTGCTTTGTTCAAGTTCTTTCAGCATCTTTATTCATCTAGCAAATACCATTCTTTCAGGTAGTCCAGATGAGGAAAAAGCAGGCTGTGTTACAATAAGTGTATTAGGGTATCACAGAGAAATACTTTATCAATCTCTTTATTTGTAGGTTAAAATGTAATGCCATACAGTTCTTAACAATTACTGACTGAAAAAAATTATCTGCATAAAACAGAAGCAAAACTGAAGGAGACTAATTAAAAAAGCCATCTTGCTTCAACTTTTGAAACGATTACATACAGAATAATATACATATTTACATTACAAGTATATTATATAAATATAATATATATGTAATCTTGTAACCACAATAAATATCAAGGTCTTTTTTAGGCACACAGCATAGAAAAAAATGCAGAATCTGCACAATCCTTAAGATTCTTGGAGTGACTCACTCTAACATTGTTTTCACACTGAAAAAGCAAATATTTTACACAAAATATACAGGCACAGTTTATGCAGTCCCCAGTGAACAGGGAATTTTTGATCGCCTTCCTATTAAGTCTACTCCTCGATTTTCTAATACTATTGCTCTATACAGCTATTATATAAGAAAATAGTTTGCAGGTTTGTTTTTTACTCAGCTAATAGCCTAAGTAATTATCAGTGCTAATAAAATAAGTACAGCATATCTACATAAGGTATATACAGGTGTTTACACAAACAGACTTGGTGAAGTAATACTGAGCTCACCATTAATACTTGGGAGTTAACCTGAAATTCAGCAGAAAAAAAAAGGTTTTTCCATGATATAACCTCAGAAATATTTTATCATTTGAGCGAGAGCTGGGCTTCAGAAATAGAAAGCTTTAAATTTAGAAGTTAATTAAAAAATCCAATTCTTGGCTATGCTGGCAGCTGTAGGTTGCCACTGAATCTGAATGTTTCCTTCAGTGCAAATAAAAACTCAGAATTAATCCAAAGGGAGTTTTCTCACCCAGTACATACAGTCATGGCATTTTACAGACTGTCACTATGGAGCACCTGAGATCGCACCCTAGTAAGTGATGCTGACCACTTCTCATAGCAGGGCCGTGGTCAGTGGGAGGAGAAACAAACGGCACTTCTTTTCCTGTGGTTACAAATCAGACTCTGGCATGTCAGGCATATCTGCCATCAGGTAGCCAATACCATAGCGTCCATTTGGAGCCGTGTCCAGAGTCGGTGACCCAGTCTGTTTTCGATAGATGTTTTTGCCGAAATTTGGAGATGGCACTTCACTCGGACTCTTCCCATGAATCAGACTCGTATTATCTCCCTCCAGATTAACAGGTTCCTTTATTATCCGGCCTCTTTTGTAGGAGACAGACGCCAAACTGCCAGAACTGTCGTCAATAAGGTTGCAACGGCGTACCATGAAGACTATTGGGACTGGCAGTATGGCCAACACCATCAAAGATATACAGACAATCATTCCCCATGTTGGATAGCTGTGGAACTCTTCCATAGCCTGAGAAATACAATAGAGAAACTATTAATACATCTTTCCCAGAAAAATAACAAAATGCCCCAGTCCTCACTGAGGTCTGTCATTTTGGAAACTATACATCCTCCACTGCACTCACAGCGTGGGCACCACTACAGATCTCAGATTTGTAGAGTCATGGAGATGTAGGACTGCTATCTTTCAGCCAGTGAGGAGGACTAAAACACCACTGAACAGTTTCTGAGAGCACTTCAGCAGCACACAACTCAAGATTTTCACTTTAGGCTTTCTGCTACATTTCTCTGTAGTTGTTCCCTGATCCTTTAAAGGGTGCCCAGAACAGACAAATGTGCAGTGGTATCTGTAACTATGCCTGGAAAATTAGCCCTTGTTCTGTAGGCTAATAGCTGTTCTAGACAGGAACCATCTCAGTTGTTGCACTTTGCATAAACTTTCAATAAACTATAATGCTGGAGCACTGACTACACCCCACACCTCTACTGCATTCATGCACCAACAGCCCCCGCTTGCCTGATTCTGTACAGGAAAAGGCATGGCATGTTTGGTATTCTAAGGTATTTCTCTTTCTAGTTTTTGCGGGCAAGAATCAAAAGTAACAAGAGCATTTTCCTGAGAATCATGTAGTTGGATAGAGGCAGGCATACTATCTACCTATAGTAATGCTGACCTCTTACATTTATCCTTTACCTGTCTTTGCTGTGACTTCCCCCCTGGCTAATTTGGGAAAGTTTCTTTAGATGAATTTTTCTGACATTTTCTCTCTCTCCATTTTGCAGAAAAAGCCTGTAGAAATAGCTCAGGGCTCGTGAGCCTACAACCAGCTGAAGTCTTCAGAGTTACCTTGACTGAGTATCTCTTTGAAGTCAAAGCTCAGAACTGTCTTGCTGCTCACCCTGAAAAGTTCTTATCAGAGACAGGTTTTAATACATACAGCTGCTACCTACATTTTCACGTGTTCCCAAAAGGAAAAATTACGACATGGCTAAATCTTAATTCCACAGAAAATACCTGATGTGGTATCTAAAATGATTTATGTAGTTGTCACCTCTTTTCTGCAGCAAAGTAAGACTTCATGAATGTGAACAACCTCTCCCATCATTAAGAGTTTCTTCATCATACATTACAAAATAAAAGTCACCCAGAGCATAAAGGTTTGAGTCAATCAGCTATATTTTAAAGCAGAACTACCCTAAAATTTAAAAAACTGGTGGTTTTACATTGAATTTACTTAAGATAAAAGCAACCATCATGTCATTATTTATACTGATTTTGTAATTTTTTTGTCTGTTCATGTGTTTCTCAAACGCTCCCGACACGATCACTATGATGATGGTAACGGTATCACATATACATCCAAACCCTACGTATGCACCTACATGCTATATACGTACCGTATCTTCAATCCAAGCATTGTAACCAGGAGGACTCAATCCCATTTGGACAATGCTAGCTACCAGCAAACATAACAATACGAATGGTGAAACATACTTCCACATGTAGTAATAATACTGGCTTGGAGAAAACCCCAGCATATCCTTCAGGTCCTCCATAAATCTGTGAAGGGATTAAAATGTCATTGTTAGTGTAGGCACTGAGATTTTGAAAGCTGTAATTGATACATAGCACCTAACCTGAGGGAAACAACACACTGGGAAAAATACATATATAGAAATAGCTGTAGTTTAAATTACTTGATGGGCTGAAAAATAGAGCTTATACTGTTCGTCTGTTCAGACCAGATGAACAAAAGGAATCCTGCACAGTGCAGTGACTTAGTAAGCTGCTTGCTGGACTGTGCTGGAAGATATTTAAAATAATTTTTCTTTTATAACATTTTTTTTTTATGTTTTCTTGTATTGTCTACTAGGTTGTTTACCAGCACTTCTTACAGATTGTGCAATATTAGTTTTGAACCAACACATGTGCTGCAGTCTAAAAAAACAACCTTATGCAAAAGCTATGGTTTGCATTGTATAAACTGCTGAAATAAACCTTTGCCAAGCTATAAAACTGCCTCCTTTCTCCTCAAAATTCTAAGTTAAGACATGAACAAAACTCCTATTTTTGTACTCATGATGGAGTATATGGTTCCAGAGCCAGTAGACACACAGAATGCTTTTAGAAATAATTATTTTGGAGTGTGAGTAAGCAATGATTGTTTTAACTCCTTTGTAGTCCCACTCCCTTTCAAAATGTGCATCTCAAAAAAGGATGTTTTCCAAGCAGTTACACATGTGAAGCTTCTGTCATGTAAATGCTCAGAAAAAAATTTTACCTGCACAGCTTGAGGCATTCTATTGTTTATTTACACTGAAATAAAACACATCATTAAAAGGAAGTTGAATTTACAAATGGATTGTGCCCTCTGTAGATAGCCTTCTCTTCCTGAAATCTCTAGTTCTTCTTCCAGTTGAACATGAATCTGTTACCTTTATTTTAAAGTCTTCCACTGTCTCCATCCTACTTACCCTCTTCTAAAAATCTCCTTTACCTCAAGCTCCTCATAGCACTGATTCCAGCATGGGAGATTTTCCCTCTTGGTTACAGAGATTCACACATTGTCTCTTTTTCTGTAGCACCCTTTGTATGCTATGCCTTGCTTTTCTACTGTCTGATCAAAGACTTTATGTCTAATAAGACATTTGTATGGAATTTCACCTCCAAGGAACCCTTGGTACTAATCACAGCCAATGGCAACCTGGGGCTGTTGGTACTGACAGTTTTTGCAAACTGAATTGCTAGGTTCCTGAAGGACACTCTGGAGGAACATACATCAGAAGAAATACTAGGAATACTCCAGAAGGAATACTCAGGTGGTCATTACAAAGGAGAAACTTGGCTGTTAACTTGTCACTGTATCCCATCAGAACCCCTTCTGAAAACATGAATCACCTGCACTGTGAGTCATAAGCAAAGGATTAACATATTTTAGCTATGCCTAAACATCAACTTCCTCAAAGGTAAGCTGCTGACTTTTGACACATCTACCTCCTTTCACAGTGGAGCTTGGACATTACCAACCTTATAACCAGGTCATCTGTTTTATCTTTTGGTTGCATGTGTAAAATAATCTACGTGGTGTTTTTATATCTAAATGATCAATTACAGAATTATACATGTGGCCCAAGTTGGAATTCTCCCTTAATGAGTAAGCAGACCAAGTACTACTTGCATAGACTAGAAACAATGTCTGGAAACCATTAAAATTAAATTTTCTTCTTATAGTTTTGTTTCTTTATGACAAAGGACTGGCTGATTACTCATATCAAACAAGTGAAAAGTCAAATGAAACTCCACCCATTCTATGTCACACTTTTTCTTCAAGAAAAGTTAGACACTTAAATTACGTCAACAGCATTCTCTGTTTGACCTGTGCATGGCACTTGTTCTTTTTTCTATTCCTTAAGTGTGGCACATATTGATCTCACTTCCTGAACACATTCTGCTGATTTTGCATATAAAAGGAATTAAAAAGAAGAAAAAAAATAAGAGGGATTTATGGTCATTCCTCTTCACCCATCCCCAACCAGTCACTTTACTGTCGTCAACTGTGCTGCTTCCAAGAAAGCTTTGACCCTATTTTTGCTATCCTCTCCTTTCTCACAACTATAATTAAAATAGTAATAATTATTGTAAAGAATGGCATTGATATGGACAGGGAGATACATTTCCTTCACTTACTTGTCTATTCCATAAATTCGGATGACTGCAATATTCTCCAAAATGACCACGATAAGCAGCGGCAGAGTAGCTGAGTAGTCATCAAACATCGTCACAAAATAATTTCCAGAGCGCTGCACAAATATCAGGCCAATAAAAAATGCTACCAAGCAGCAGATGACTGGAATAAAGGACAGAAATATGAGCCACAACTGCAACAAAGTTCCATCAACAAAGAGGAAGTAACGCATTGTTTCATAGAAGTAAATTCGGTAACATTTTATTGTTTTGGGGGGGTCTCAATTTTAAGAATATTAGTAATCCTACCTCTTTCCTAAAAATGGGTAAGTTATAAAATTAGAATTACTAGAATCACCATAACACAGCAGTCCTGATTAAGCAGCAGTGATCAATCAAGTTATTATTTCTCACTAAACATAATGTAAATGCAGAGGTAAATCATCCAGTAGGCAAAACATCATACATCATGTTAACTGGTCACCAGCTCACTTTTTAAAATTCAGAAGTGAAAAGAACTTAGAAGTGAAAATATGGGGAAAAAAATAATATGAAAAATTTTCTATGATTCTAAAAAGACTATGATTATAAAAAACAAAAAGGCTGAATAGACTTTCCCTAAAAGACCATTCATAGCATAAAATTGTATTAGGATCTGTCTATATGTATTTGTACATTTATGCAACATTTCTGTCCCTTCCTTAGGGACGCCCCAAAATATACTTCTTGAAAGGCTGATCCTGCATAATGGATCTCAATATCATTTTCTCCAACTAAAATTGTCAGTAACAGGACTTAATTATTAATTAAGTTAAATATCAGTAAATCACGACATCAGTTGTAGGCTGAGCATCAGTAAGACTGATTCTTAAAGTGCTCTTCTTTTTTCTCAAAGGAAACTTAGGCTAAGGATGTACCTAAGCAGTCCAAAATTATGTGAAATTAATCTGGGTCAAAATATAAAATATCTTTACAGAATACAGACACTGTAAGATAATTATTGATTACAATACTGAAAGTAAGACAATGACACTGTTTCAAATACTGTGCTAGAAGTCTAATCACTTTCTTGAACCTTGTAGAACTATTACTATAAAGACTTTATGAACTTTCCACCACTCAGCATGAGGCACAACATTGTTGAATGCAAAATGAATTTAAGCATTTGAGTTGGTTTCCTTGAACTCAAAGAGTTGCAAATGTGCTAACCATTCTGTAAAAGTTGAAAGCTTTTGTCTTGTAAGCATGAAATCTATTGCAGACATAATCCTTAAATGCCCCCAATACTGCATGAAAAATAATCCAGATATTTCATTTTTTTCAGTAAATTAACAAAACACCACATCAAGTTGTAATCTTTTGAGTACAACTGAGTTTAGCTAAAATCATGCATGCACACCACTTAAAAAAGTTACAAAAAAATGGTAGTTCTTGGACATTTCCTTATCTTTTTTTTTTTTTTTTTTTTGTCAAACTGAGTTAACAAATACTGCAAAATGCTCCATTACTCCAGTGTAATGACTTTATATCACGGTACTTGCACACATACTTAGGAAGAACAGCTAATTTCTAATTGTTGCACTGGTTATTCAGCATGAAGTTAAGACCTAATTCAAGAAAACAAACGGATCAAAAATAACTCATAACTTCTGAAAAATCAATTTATTCATTTTTTTAAAGAATTTGATTTTTTTATCTATTAAATATTACTTATTATCTCAGTAAAGTAAGGAAAGCAATTGGGAAAAAAACAGTGCTCTGCTGCATCAAGGGTTAACTTCTATAAAATATATTATTATTTCTCTCACAGTTTTTATTGTTTTCTTCATAGAATTAGATAATGTTAAAGCACCTTTTTTTAAAATTTATTTTCTATCCCACCTTTTACAGGCATTGATATGAAAGCTGAATTTGTGTATAACACACCAAGTCCCTTGCAGCTGTCATGAAGGTTTTCAGGAATCTAACTTCACACCTCTGCTGGTCTTTTATATAAAAAAGAGAAATCCCTACAAGTCAAAGCTACATGAACATGCTACACCTCAAACAACTTTGGGCATTTAAGTAATAAAAAAACCCCAAACAAAACAATGAGACTTCTTGTTTAAGACTTTATAAACATTTAACAGAAAAATATGTTTCTCTAGAGAGTAATTGTACTGATTTTAGCATAATAAAAAATTCCTCATAAATTATGATTTCATCTGGCCTACTCAGGAGTAATTTGTAGTCATTTGCAATGTATTTTCACTCTTTCCTTGTCCTTTTTTTTATCCAATGTGCAACACAGGCTGGAATGGAAAGTATTCTGAAAGAACCCAAAAGGACTGACCCTACAGAAACTTGTAACAGACATTAAATTAAAATTTAAGGGTATTTATGCTACTGTAACATTCAGGAAAAGGTTTTACTGGCAGATATTAATGTGCCTGTGCAGGGAAGTACATTCTGTACAGTGATTTACTGCTCTGTAAAATGCTCTGTAAACTTTCATGTCAAAAAACAACACAAAAAAGAAAATTCATAGTCTCAAAAAAATTTTAGCTTACTGCTTTACAGAGAAAAGAAAGTTTGTGCAACTCACCAGTAAGAATTTCTTTCCTGACCTTGAAGGTATCAACAATGGGCGTGATAATGCCTTCAATGGTTCCAAACATACTTCCAAGTCCCAAATTTACTAACATGAGAAAGAACATGACTGACCAGAAGGGAGAAGCAGGGAAGTGGGTCATTGCTTCCGTAAATGCAATAAAAGCTAAACCGGTTCCTTGGACTGCCTGTCAGTGAGAAAAAAAAAAAAAATGTATCATTATTCATGATTCTTTTTTTTTTATTTTTTTTTTTTTGGTAGTGTGACAGCCTGACAAGTCTGACTTTGTGTTCATACAGTGTCATTGATTACACCTTGAAGGCAAAGAGGGAAGTTGCTATCTAATATGTAATTCTTCCAGTTAATACTAGTTACTGAAACATAAGAATTTTTAAGTTGATGGGCATTAACACAATTCTTTCATAGATTCATAGATTACTTGGTTTGAAGGTGTCTCATGAATCATCTGGTCCAAACTTTCTTGGCAAAAGCAGTCTCAAGAAGATGGCCCAGAACCCTGTCCAGCTGAATCTTAAAAGTGTCCAATGATATGGAACCCACCACTTCCACTGAGAGATTTGTCCAATGGCTGATTGCACTCATTACTGAGAATTTTCCTCTCATGTCCAATCAGAACAACTTCTTTCTACCTTTCACTGACAATTTTGCATGACAGCTACTATATAGGACACTATATAAATACACTGTTTTCTCCAGTAAGCACATAAAGGACTGAATTTCAATACTTAGAAATTTAAATCAAATTTCAACAGCAGCCATATTATAGAAACTTTAAATGTCTAAATCACCAATTTTATATTTTATTGTCAGATGCTGGTGCAACTGTATAGAAGTCAGTGTTTCAATCAGCAATTGCCTCTCTAAAGCTAGAAAACTATAATTTCTGTTACAGATTTGGCTTACTATGAGATTTCAAAACAGGATTATACTCATTAAACAACTACCTAGTAAGTAGATGATAATTTTTTTAGTTTTAGTGAAGTAGTATTTATAGCTAATAATTATATCTTAACATTGGATTGTCTTGCAGTCTAAGACATTGAATAAGTAACATCTCTGTTTAGTCTTTGGCCAAACCCTCAAGCTCAATTCTTCTGAAAAACAGAGCTTAAAAAACCACCTCCTGAGAAGAATGATATCATGACCAAAATATATTCTAAAGCAGTGAAGACCATATTAAGACGTCAGACCCAAAAGTCCTCAAGTGAGCTGGAATGCAGCCATGTTTTCATCCAGGTCTTTACAGGTGCATGGCTCACAGGTACACTGTACTGGTACTTTGTGCAGGTACGCTTCACAGCTCACTTCAGGCTTATAAATGTTCATCTGTTCATAATCTCTGTACTCAAGATGTAATCTCACCTTGTCAAGTTCATCTTCAATTTGACAAGATTTCAGACCAAGAGAATCAAACTGTTCTTCTTTGACTTTCTGTATAATGTCATAAACTAAATTGTAATCTTCTGCTGTAATGCTTGAGAAATTGATATGATGTGGGATCATATCTTGGCTGAGATTGCCCATTTTCAAAAGTTTTAAAATCTTCTCTGAATTTCTGTAAAACACAATAGAACAGAGAGAACAAACTCAGTGGTCTGTGTTAGTTCATAAACTAAATAAACCGTAAAAATAATTTTAAAAAATAAATGGATATTCATACTGGGTAACACATTTTTCATTTATGATATTGGCTTTGAAGCCCAGAACTGCAAACACCACCAAAGTTGCCAGCACAGAAGTGAAAAAATTGATGAAGGACACCAGTACAGCATCAAAATGGCAGTTGTTGTCTCTCTTGTTGTAGCTTGAAAAGGCAATGACTCCACCAAATCCAAGCCCTAAGGCAAAGAACACCTGAGTAGCAGCTTCTCTCCAGACCTTGGGCTCCAGCATTATTTCAAGCTGTTTGAAATTAGATATAATATATGTCAGCTATAAAAGGCATTTCTATTATAAGAAAAAAACAACAGAATAAACCCTACATCATAAAATGCTAATACTCCACTACAACTGTATTTTCACCACGATAAAATTAAAGCTGAATGCGACCCCTGAAGTTGGCAAACTTATAGGCCAGAATTTCTGTTTATTTTATATTATCTAAACATTGTAGAGAAACATGCTGTAGAGGATGTTCCCAACAGTGAGACACTATTGGAGCTATGTAACTGAAACAGCAGCTAGTTATACTGAGAAATAAGAGAGAACTTTTTTTTTACAGTATTAACTGTTTTTTATTTACAGTATATATACTGACTTCTGTTAGACTTAAGATGTATTTTAGAATGATCAACCCTCTTAATAAATGCAGTGAGTATGATTAAAGTTGCTTTCTTGTTACTTTTCAAACGAACAAAAAAAAAAGGTGAACATGAGATACGCATGCTTATATGGAATTCTATTACATGCAAATATGTAAAGCAAAACGAAATACATGAAATGAACACTTGCCACCACAAGCTGTATAGTGCAGAAATCAAATCTCCTAAGTCAGATGCCTTGAACTTAACCCTGTGTTAAATGTGTTGGGTATTTCAGAGGCAACTAAGCCTGTTATCAAAAAATTTAACAATATGGCTCACTGAGATCAATGCACTGGTCCTTAAAAAAATAACTTTGTTACAAATTTATGAGTCATCATCTGTCTATCTCAAATTCTTCTAGATACTGAATCACAAGAAGTAAAGAAGTTCATGTCAAATTTAAAACATCAGATTTGCTTACGCTGATTCAGAACCTCCATTTATGCAAGTGACTTATTTTCTTTAAGCCCTAGGTTTATTCATAAAAGTAAAACTAAAATGCATCAGCATAGATGCCAGCACTATTAGACTGACTGTCTTAACTCTGAGGAGAAATAAATCTGCTATTGTTACAACATTTTGAATAAAAGGTCAGTTTCTCATGGAGATATAATATTTATTACAGATAGGCAGCAGAAAGCTTCTTTATTCACTTATTTATAGCTGAAATACTGTATAATTGAGAAAAAGTGTTTATGACGATAAACATATTCCTGTTTTATAATCTAGTTATTTAGACTATAATTACAATGCACAAGTGGCTATTGCACGTGGTTCTGTGTCACACTGTCGTGCCAGAGATGTCCCACCAGAGGGAGCGCGAGGAACGTTCTTATCTGCACCAAATCTGCCATCGGCTGAAATATCAGAACACTTCTCACCTCCTAAAATACATCCTTTGGTACCACCAAAAGTAGCGTGTTTCAAAATAACTCTAGATTGATTTGCTATTAAGTGTTGCCTGTGAAATTTTGGAGTCTCTGTACTTCATATAATCCTATAGTTTAACTGCAGTAGTTGATTTAAGTGGGTTTTTCACATACCTTTCTTTACGTTTTCAATGAAGTTTCTTATTTAGAATTTTTGCTTTGTTTAACAGCCATGCCAAACAGAGAAATTCTCCCCTTCTACATTAGTCTGGAACTCTCACACCTGCAGCAATGTGTGCCAGTCCTCTACCATGCTGGCATAACTGATGGGAATTTGCACAGAATTCATCCGTGCTCAAAATGTGGTCATTTGCTCAGCTGATTGGGCTGAAAAGATGCTTCTCCCTCCCCTCTCAAATCTATCTACCTGGATAATTTTCATTCTAGATAGGTTTAGCACTCCTTTTTATAGCCTGGATGTACAAATAAAGTGTCAGCACAGCGGAGTGAATCAAACAACAGGTGGGGGCGTTCGAATTTCTCCGGGTAGTCTCATGAGCCTACAGTCCAAATCAGTGCTCAAGTACAAAAAATTGTAATGTAAATATTTTGTAAGGTTTATATTCACATATAATACATGTGACATACAGGCCTCCTAACTTTAAATTTAAACCACAGCTTAAATTTTGATACAGAACTGGAAACAGAATAAATTAAGAACCATTTTTCTTTTGATATCATTTATATGAACAGTTGAAACAATTGTATAATTAAGTGTAACATAACTGTAAAGGAAGCACCAGCTGCAACTTATTTAAGTCTAACTCATGAAATAGTGAATACTGAAGAGGTGTTGGTATCCAAGGGGAGTTTTTATTTTTATTTTCCCTCAGTATCTAGTGGTACTTCTCCAGCCAAAAAAGGAAATATATACCATTTCTCACCATGGTTGAGAAACCAAATTATATCTCATAGAGATCTGTATTCCACCTCTGCTTTAGACTTACTTTTGTTAATGGGCATTACATTTCTCTCTTCCTCAGGTTTCCCAAATCTGCCTTGCAGCCTGCAAGTTCCTGCACAAGTGTAACTCTCTAAAGTGGTGACAGTGAGTGAAGTGGAACATGACTGCATCACTGTGAGAGCTGACAAAGGTCATTTTTACAGGATGACAGTTCTCCAGACTCAAAATATCTGGAATCAAAACAACTGACAACATCCTGTCATCTGGCATTAGCCACTATGTGCATTGATTTTGATTATCTTATTATTTAGCTTTCATTTTTGAAAAAATAGTCCTGTTCTTGTCAACTGTATTGTGAAGTGGACTTGCAGGAAAGGCCATTTCACCATACAATATGAAGCCCAGTCTTTTACATTCCTTAGTAGGGTGCTGACTATTTAAACATGCTGTTCCTATAGTATAGATGTAGTTGCAAGCATTTGAGATAGGTGTGAACAGAATTTAAATCTTCAAGCTAAACAATGATTCATAACATCCCTTATCACCTCCGTAGTTACACAATCTAAAGATGTGTAAGGCACGTTCCTGGCAAAAATATCAGCAGTAAAAAGTACATGCTTAGAACTGCTGCTATCTTGGCATGTCATTGGAAAATTGATAAGGAATGCTGAGTGGCGAGTACTTACACTACTTTACTATTAAATACAGGTCTCCTGTACTTTGGGCTACTAGAAAAGCTTTATTTTTTTTCTAAAAAGGAGAAAAATAAATGCTCTTTTTCAAAAGGGACAAGTTAATTATGTATACCACAATAGTTCCAAGTAAGGCACTGAAAACCCAGAACTAGACATTTGTTTTTACAAATTTGTTTTTTACTAGACATTTAGTAAATGGCAAACTTCTCTTTTCAGTATTTAGAGCTCTCTAAACTTCCTGAATCCTCTAAACTGCACTCTCATCTCTTTAGCTTTGTAGAGGCATGTAACTCTGGGAACCCTCACCTAAGAGAGGTAACTCTACAGACCCTTGGAACACCTAGAGCCTTTGGACTTTAGGGCTTGGTATTGTGCCACTGAGTTAAACAGAAATTTTGCAATTTAAGCAAACAGAAATACAGCCAAATGTTCTATGAAAACAATAAGCTTAAATGAAAGCATTCATAAATGGTCAAATTGCCAACTGAAACTTTAATACCCTGCAAACAGAAATTAAGTACATACCTTAGGGGTGAACATGTGACGAATTCCATCCACTGACCCATTAAGGAGCAGTCCTCTGATCAGAAAGCATAAAAGCACCACATATGGGAAAAGGGAACTAAAATACATGATCTGAAATACAAGAAGAAAAAATGTAACATGACATTTAACATGGACTTTCTTTTCAATAGGTTCATTCACTACACAGTATCCTTTGGATGTGTGAGTGTATTGATGATCATATGCTCTAAAAATATGCAGAACACTTCCCATTCCCCTTGCCTCTGCAGAAGAAAGCATAATCACAGGATTGCAAAATAAATTAAATTCTGTACTGTACAAAAACAATACAACTGCAACCAACTGTATTTATCACTAATCAATAGCCACCTGACTCCCAGGGAAATTCAGTATTGAGACAAAAAGAAACAATAAAAGACAAAAGTAAACTGTTGCAAAAATGCTTCTCTTCACAAAAGCTCTCTGACTGTGTATGGCAAAGGTATGCAGCGTGAATAGAAACTAATTTTGCCTTTGGAAGGAAAGGGGACAAGAATTAATAGAAAGTACATAACCAATTAATTCAACCACTATGTAATGCTTACTGCCAAAACAACAAAAAATAGTAATCAAATCTGATCTTTCATTACCCATCACTGAAAAGAAAATTTATTCTGTAAAGTTTAGTAAAATGATTAGCTAGTTAAACTTGCTACTTATTTCTTTAACTGAAATATCCCAAGGAGATCACAGAAATTGCCACGTCAGTGCCAAACTTTTTAATAGCAAAGAATTTTGCTACTGGGACAAATTATTTTACCTCTGAAAAACCCCCCAGGATAAACAGAACTAGCAAATCTTTAACCAGCAAATGCAGCTGGCTGGAAAGAAGACAAGGTAACAGTACTCAGATGCAAAGGGATGATGGCAAGCCATTAGTCAAAAGAAACAATCCAGAATCCTGGGAAGCAGCTGTGTTAATGCCAGAAGCATGCAAATGTGAGTACACATGGAAACTTATTTCCTTAGACACTCAGAACACAGAGACTTGTGCTGCACAATAAAGCTGCGGTACATTACATGCAACAATTACGCGGATGAGAAGATGAGAAGCAAAATTCTTCTTCAGATCTCAATTCCCTCTAAATTACTGCCATTTCCAATAAAATTGATGGAATTTTAATGCTTAACTATTAATATTCCTCTACTTGAGATTATACAAATGGAGGGGTGAGTCAAAGCACTTAACCTGCTCCTACAGATTTCATGAGTAAACAGAGGGTTTGGTGAACAGAAATGTTCTGAAATGCTTCAAAATAAAACAGCATCATGCAGGTAAACAGTATACTCACTTTGCCTGAAGACTGAATGCCTTTGATCATGGCTAAGCATACCATGACCCAGGCAGCCAGCAAGCAGATAGTCATCTTCCAATTTAAACCCCCACTCTCTGACAGAGAGCTGGAAATATTCAGTGCTTCTCTGTACCAGTAGTAAGTGGTTGCAGAACTTTTTTCACACTCTGGCTCCACAACTGTCAAAGAGATGTTAGCAAGTAAAGAATGGGTTCAGGAGAGATATTCCATAACAGTGTTCTCCCACTTCTCAAAATTTCTAATTGTGCCATCATCACTTATTAGGAAACCAAAATCACATAACAGTCTTAAGACATTGTTTAAAAGAAAAAGTGACTGCTATCAGTGAAAATTTCTGGGTATATCTCTTGAAACACCCTTTTGGGATAATGTATTCCTCTGCATTATGGTTAATCCTACTCCAAGGTAGAATTTATATCTCACTTCAGAACTAAATAGTAGGCAGGTTTATATGAGGACATACATTACATTTATCACACATAAAATTACATTATATGTATATGATCCTATGAATTACATACTATGAAAAGTGAATGAACACGAATTTGAAGACAGAGAACAAATCGTTGATTGTGTTTGCTTTGATATGTCACTCAAATTAGCATGGACTTAATTACCATTATAAACAATAAAATAATAACATAATGATACCAAAGTGATGAGGAAAGCAAATAAATGGTTCCTACACAGATACATTTAATGAAAGTTTCTATGTATGTTCCAAAAGTGATTCTACACTTTTTCTAACTGTAATTCTGTTATAGTCATGTTACCAAACAGTTTAAGAAACTGTGTGCATCTAGGCATGTAACATATAAATAGAAAGATTTCTTCGGAGAAAATATTTACTTAAGTTCTTTGTAAATTATTTATGCCTGACAATCAACCATACATGTAAGCATGTCCTGAGTCAAGGTAATTAATGGGAAAAAGAGGAAAATACACTATTTTTAAGAAACCTAACAAAGATGAGAGATCTTCACTGCAATAACCTATTAAAAACAGTAAGATGCTATCAAATATAATAGTTTTCTTTAGAAAGCTTAGTTCAGAGGGCCTCTGCCCAAGTTAGGCTGACACACTGTAGCTTAGCATTTGGGAAGCGTAAGAGTACATAAACAACCAGTGCTGCTCAATTAATGCACAGCAGCTTGTGGCATACAGTCAGTTTGTGCGTCAACATTCACTGGTACTGACTTTCTGTATAATAACTGAAGCAAGCAACTCTGGAAAAGACTCTACAAAAAGGTACAACTTTTCAAACATCTCTGGTTCTTTATTCAAGTGGTAAACAAACTCACAAAAGATAATTAAAGAAAATTTAGGATCTAAAATAAAAGGAAACTAAAAGAAGAAATAATACATATTTCAATAGAAATAATAATAAAAATTATCTCATTACAGCAAAACTCAAAGGACTGATTATCTCATTTCTATTAATTTACAAAGAAAACCGTGCTTTTATCACTTGCATTTCATTGATATTTACAGTTTTCTATTTTCTCCTTTGTTAGAGAACCAACAACATTTTGCCAGGAAGTATTCTACTAGTTGAAATGTAAAATTTCTTCTTTCACTTTTCTTTCTTATCAAGTATAAAAAGTAGTATCAGCATCAGAAAAAGAGAAATAAGATTTTTTTTTCTGCAAGTCACTAAATAGCATTCTCCTAATTTAATTGCTCTTTAAAATGCTGTTGACAGTGACATTTCTTTCCAAATACACTGTATTTGTCTTAGATTAAGCTTTTGTTGCATCTTTTCAAGCATTATAATGTGATATCTTAATTAGATGGAAAACCACTTTCACATAGAACTTTTGCACACAAATATCTTCTTGAATTTTTCTCCTTTTTTGCTTCAAAATCTCAAATTTTATATACTTTACATGATTATTAAGAACCTTATGTTAACACAGACTTACAGGTATGGGATGCATTTTTAACTAAAGGACATTGGTCCCATGGTAGCGGATGCTGAAAAGATTGGGAAAAGTAAAACAGGCTCCATCCAATAATGACATTGTAGTACAGGGCCACAAAGAAGCATACCTAGTAAAAAGGAAGAAAAAAACAAACAAAAAGTTACGTTTATTAAGTAAATAAAAAAATCCCTGCTGAACTTCTGCATATTTCTGTACATCAGTCAATGAACCTAAATTTAGTTCAACTAAATCAGAAGAAAAAAGAGAACGACTTGTCCCATTAAAGTACCTGACATTTTCTAAATTTCCACTTTTCTCCATATTCATCATGTTACACCTCTACTTTTACAGGCATTTTTCCTCCAGAAGACTACTCTGTTCCACAGTTCCTAATTTCAAAAGAGTCACAAAAATGTCTGACTTAACAGACACGTATATACCAACAGTTGTAATGGTTCAATTCAAGCTCTAAGATCTTTGAAAACACTGTAAACTGACCTTGATGCCCATCTATAAATCCATGGCCTTTCCCTGCAGCAAAACAGGAAGTCTAAATCATAATGTCTGAAAGCAAATGGCACAATGTTAAAAAACTTACTACACAGCTTGCAAATCCAATTCCTCCAAGCTTGGGGCTGATATAATTCCACACACCAATACTCCCTCGACGGATCCTCTGCCCGACAGCCAGCTCCAAGAAAAAGAGTGGAATCCCTATTATCAGTAGCAAGATTAAGTATGGCACAAGATAGGCACCTATGAGGGGAACAAAGTATAAATCAGAGTAAATGGAAGAAGAGTCAGAACTTGACAGAACGAATGTGAAAATTTCTAACAGCTTCATATTTGAATTAGTGTCCCTCACTGTAAAGCTCTTCTGATCCCATGCAAGAATAATTTTAGCTGAATCTTGGTCATAAGTCTTGTGAGATATCAAAAACCCAAAGACACCTAATTTATAAAGCACTGTAACATGTTTGAGGCAAGCCTTACTGCAAGTGAGATATTACTGAAATGAGTTATTTGTTTGAAATTTTGGACATTCAATCAAGCTTTTTAGAAATACAGAATCATCAGGAGCTGAATGAATATTTCTTATAAAACTTTACAGCCTGACTTGTAACAGAGCAGCAAGACTGAATATAAAAGAAATACAGAAAACACTGTACACAACATTTTCAGCGAGCATCAATCATAAGAAGTTTCAGAAGATATAACTTGATTTCTCCATTTCTCAGATGCTCAAAAAGGGGATTTCATGCTGTACATAATAATGATGCTACTCAGCTAAGCAAGAAAACTGTATCAGCCTGTTGCTACAAGGCTCCAGACAGAAAACAGAAACATGATGTGGAAGCGAATTGAAGTATTGTAGGTCTGCATCTTGCAGTACTCACCAACTCTCTTCTTCAAGTCATATTTGAAAATGCAACTGCAACTTCACTTTTGCATAAACATACATATAAAAAGCATTTCCTCTTTTTTAAGGTCTTATTCCCAGGAACTGATCATATAGAATTCTAACTTAAGGATGCATCTCCATTTATTTCAGGAAATTTGATTGCAAGCAAATATATCCAAACACTAAGCACACTGAGAAGTTCCAAGCCCAACTTCCTCCTTGGTGTTGTGGAGTATTTAGTACCAGAGCTAAGAAACCATGCAGGCATCAGCAATAAGCATCATGGCACCTGACTCTGCGTGGCTCTTACGCTGCAATACAGACCACAGTGCTGGACAACTAACTCAAAGGCCTTAGAACTCCTGTTTGAAACTATTATAAGGCTAAGGAAAAACATTTGAGAGATGCAGACTGCAGCACATTGAAGCAAGCTACAAAGCAAAGACCTAAAGACCTCAAAAGCTTAGATTCAGATTAGTTAGCTTGTATAATCAATGTCTTCATCCTGTGATGAAAGAGAAGCTGAGCAAAGTTCAGAAACCAATTTGGCATTTATCCTCAACTCCCGCTAAGTCCTGCTTCAAGTTCCCTCATCCATGTCAACTTTCTAGGGCTTTTTTAGGAATCTATCAAAATGTACTGGCATTTTCATATCCTTAGTGGGAAATTTATCTCATGGAATAGTTTTTGTCAGAAAAGCTAAATTTTCCTAGGCGGTGCAGGAGGTATCAGACATTCTGGTAGCATTAGTTTGTGTTTAAGTCCAGTTGCTATTTCACTCCTCATGAAGTACACACTAATTGGACATCCCCTTCCATTACAAAGATATTACAAAGATCTTACAAAGACATTAATTGTGGAGTAATTGCAGTCTTGAGTTCAAGACTAGGGGGACAAAATGAAGAAATAAAATTGGAGAAAAGTGGGAGCTCCAACACAAGATGTTGACCTTCTGGAGTGAGTCCAGAAGCACCAAGTTGGTCACAGGACTGGAAGACAGACCTGGGAAAGTTCAGTTTCTCAGTCTGGAGAAGAAAAGGTTCTGGAGAGACCTTATAGAACCTTATAGCAGTACCTAAAGGGGACCTACAGGAGAGCAGGAGACCTTTAATAAGGGCATGTAGTGACAGGACAAGGGGGAATGGGCATTAGATGAAGGAGGGTATATTTACATTGTATATTAGGAAGAAATTCTTTACTATAAGGTTGATTAGGCACTGAAACAGGTTGCCCAGGAAGGTTTTGAACTCTCCATCCCTAGAACTGTTCAAGGCCAATTGGATGGGATTCTGGGTAACCTGGTTTAGTGGAAGGTTCCTTGCCTATGGCAGGGCAGTTTAAACTAGATGATCTTTTAAGTCCCTTCCAAACCAAACCATTCTGTGAAAAAGTACTGGAACACCAGACAAAGAATATTAATCTCATGTACCTCACAGTCTATAGGCTATGTTATCAATGAAGTAGCTCCTATGCTTTATTTTCATGACCTGCTAATATGCTATGCAATGATACTGTCTGACAGCATTGTTTTTACTGAGGTAGCAGCTACATTCCTATTCAGTACTTTGGTGTCTCTCACAGTTCGTCTTCTATGTGCACATAATGGAAAGAATGCAAAGGATTTACCTTCTATTATGAAAAGAAACATAAATAAATAAATGTGAGGAAAACAGGGGAACAGAGCAACAACCACATTCAAAAATGAGATGGACTATCTATCTTAAAAACATGTAACACAGAAACCATTAAATATCCCAGACTGATTCTCAAAATTCCTGCAAGATAGAATTTACATTGCAAGTGAGAAGCTTTGGCATCACTGTCTTCAAAAAATCTACTCATACAATTCATTGAAAGTCAACAGTACACAGGTGTTATACCATATAATGCTATTGTAAATGATACCTTAGATCTTAATTAGACAGATGTGGCATAGCTGAGCAGAGACAAACCTATACAGCTCCAAAAAATTGGGGCCTAGTGACTTACCCTGGATCCCACTGGATGACTGTACTAGAGCAGGAACTGAACCCAGCTCTTCAGTGTCCCAGTCCACAACCTTAATCACAAGGCTGCAAAGTTAAGCACACGTTTAAAGACTGGGCTGATGTGGGTGTTTTATGGTGCAGTATCAACGCAAGTTGCAAGATTTATCAGTTAGATTCTACTAAATGAGTTAAATAAATGTGGTGTTAAATCCACATTACATTAGACTTGACAACCCTGTAATTCAGTGGGTAGCCAGACAGCACAGTTCACCTCCATACTGCTAGGTTTGTGCAAAGCACCTGAAGTGCTGGTTCTTCGGATTATTCAAACCTCCTGAGCTTCCTTCTGATCTTGTTCCTGTCACCAAAACGGACATGGAACGGAAAACCGTGTGTGCGTGAGTTTCAGTGTGATAGAGCTTGGACTAGATTATACAACTGTATCACATCAGCCATGGGCTTCTGTGCCCCACAGCCAACATGAAACCACAGCATCTCTGGGCAAGTATTTTGCTGAAGTCTTCCCATGAAGCTAGGCATACTTCAACGAACTCTAAGACATCCTATCCTCACTTCATCCTAAAAAAGGATCACTATGGAAACATCTCAGCATGTCTCTTCTTTGCCTGCACATGAAAACATGGGTCCTTGCAGTTACAA
Organism: Pseudopodoces humilis; assembly: GCF_049639895.1. Lineage (NCBI taxonomy): Eukaryota > Metazoa > Chordata > Aves > Passeriformes > Paridae > Pseudopodoces > Pseudopodoces humilis. Next base: position 33,029,830 of record NC_142204.1, on the reverse strand, counting down.
CATTAGATAAGGACCATTCTAATTTGAATTTGAATAATAAATTGGCCTTGAATAACATCCTACAATCAGTTGCTTGCCACACCTATCAGCTAAACTGCCTTCTGAATATTACAATTCTGTGCAGTTCAGGATCCCCAGGTTTCCTTTCTACATTTACAAAATTATTTGGCTCTGAAGTTGCTTTTTTTCTTTTGCCTATTTTGGTCTTAAACATTGGCTTTTATATTAAAAAACTCAACAAGAAAAAAAAAACCTTCACCCTTCTTCATTAGAATGAATGACAAAGATGTAAGAGATTTCATGAAGATTTCATGGTAGTTAAAACTGTGCACAGCACTGCTTCCATTTCCTAATTTTTTTATTTAATCAAGCATTAGAATGGGATAGCTGGTAAAATGCCTTTCTTGAGATTACCATAAGCACTGCATTTGACAACATTATTGACAGAAGTGGAATAACAACATTGGTTTTGATTTAAGCTCTTATAAATGCTCAAACAAATTCATAAAATTACATGATTCATTAGTGATTAAAGAGTTGGAAAATATTTTCAAAAGCAGTAAAACATGGCAATATAACCATTATCACCTTGATACTACATAAGAATTTTCTTCTTTTAGCGCTTCTTGATGTAACCTGAAAAATGTATTAACTTTCCACATTGGTTTCATCTGCTGCTGTGCTAGATTTTAATTGTCTGATGTCTGATTTAATTCTTTTTCAATCATGGTGAAGTTTACTACTGTCTTGAAGAGGGATCCCAGCTCTTACTGCTTACTAGATGCTTACTAAAGGAATGCAAGCAAGAAGCTGACAATCAGATGAAGATAAACTTATTTTCAATGACAAATGCTAAAATTTTCTAAGTTATGACAAGTGAGCAATGAAACACTGTTAACAGTATACTAAGCTTCAGTAAAAAAAAATTATTTACCACTACAAAATTGAAACTGCTTTTTTCAGGAAAACTCTGATAAATTGTTTTATGATTTATCTGTAGGTTTATATTCTATCCTGATAGGATAGTCTTCTTGTCACTAGTCTTAGTTCAGTATGTGCAGGTGTGCCTGTTTACAAAACTGTGCTCAAAGGGTGAATATCACCTTAGCCAATTAGCTTCAATGAAGAATTACACTTGAAAAATAGAAACAGGAAATTTCAGTACACTAAAGTACAACCAAATTTTAAGTCTGATAATACTGAACTCAGAAAATTACACTGTAGTCATCAGTGAAGTCCAGGCATTAAATATAAATTCTTGATCCAAAGCTACATAATAAAGCCTCTGAATCCATAGTCAAGTGCTGGAATACTAGGAAATAATTGTTTTGCTCCTATTTCTCTTGTATTAGTTGTAGCTTCTAACAGAGCAATGCAGAGGAAAAAGCAAAACTGCCATGCTTTTTCATTAGACCACAGAACTTTAATGTCAATCAACTGGTATTTCAGTAAAAAATTCAGACTACTTAACTGTAAAAACTCTCAATGTGACTCTACCTAGGTCAATCTTTTCAAAACATAATGACACTATCATGTGCTACAATTTTTCCTATTTTACTCACAGCTTTTATCTATAATTGTATAGTAGTTCTTTTCACTTTTTATATCACAGAGATATGAAGAAAGACTTACCTTTAAAAAAAAAAAAAAAGAAGAAGAAAAATCAGAAAAATTAAGTTAACACCCACAAAAATGCAACACAATCTTTGGGCATGTAGCACCTTGCAGACTCCTTGCTTCTCTTCAAAGTAACACTCAGTCTATTTTAACTAGTACCACTCAGCCAATTTAATTTTCCTTTGTTACTTCTAATTATGTAACAGTATCATTATACTTCTGCTAATCCTAAAGGGAAATGACAAGCAAACAGAATAAATTTAAGTATTTTCTTTGTTTGAAAATAGTGAAAGATGTGCAAGCTGGCCTCTGGATGACAGTTATGAGCAGCAGGAAATTATAAATCTAGTTTGTCACTATTTATGAGCATCTTGGCAAGACTGGGTAGACCTGAGCAGTTCATTTTTAAGGCTATCAACCATAGGAAGCCGAGGCAGCTCTGAACCATAACAGAGGTTATGAAATTGTTATACAGGAACTGTGCTTATCTGAACAAACACACATATTCACCTGCATGTAGTAAAGGAGGAATAAACAAATCCTACAGTGCAAAAATGAAATTGAGCATACTCAGCTGCAGCACAAATTGCCTTTATCAAGAACCAAGGATGAAACAGCTTTTTTATCTGTTAGGCTGCAAAGAGTGGAAGAGGAGCCTTAAGTGCCAGATGAGGTCTGGGCATTGCCTGCCAGGGTTAAGAAGGGCCTGTGGTGAGGACAGTCAGTTCCTCACAACTTTGCTGACACATCTTCAGCCCCTCTTTCACAGAGCCTGAAACTCCTTTGTGCCCTCCCTCTCAAGTCAAGAAAACCAGCACCCTAGAATGCTCTCAGTCTCCTACCAGACTCTTTTCCCATCAATACATTTGGCATTACAGCTACATCCCCAATGTGGATCCAAGTACATCCCAGCTGCGTAACAGCCTTTTCTCTCACCTCTCCCAACAAACATTTTTCTGGGAATAAGGTAAGTGAGAAAGTCAGCAAAAAGCTACCCTTTCTAGCTGGTTAGTTAACTATAAAAAATACCAGATACTACTCTAAATATTTTTGAGTTGCTATGAATTAAAGCAGCAGGAGTACGTGTTAAATAATCACAAGAAATAAATTGAAGGATGTTGGTTTGGTGGAACAGACCAGACTCAGAAACGGAGATGGCAAAGATATGGATATCTAGATATGGCAAGAGATGGATATCTAGATATCCAAATTCTCACTGCAGAATAGTGCTATTCAAGTTACTTTTAAAGATGGTATCACAGGTATTTCACTGAAGCAGTAGAGAGCTCTGACATTAGGAGGGTCATTATACCACAGGCCATAACCATAAACAAACTAAATCTCTTACTGAAAACAGGGTGGGAAACACACAAATTTTTCTCCACAAAATTCTCACATTACATATATATAGTTTGGCTAGCCTTGCTGTGTCTTCTCTGTTTATTTTGTTGTTCTTGTCAACACAGTTAGGATATGCCTTTTCTTTTACTGGTGGTTTTAGAATACAGTATATGAAGGCTGTGAAGGAAACTACTGAGTATCTATGTTTTTTATTTCTTTTTGGTTTAAATTGTAACTGGATTTATTATTTATTTAACTATTATTTATTATTACTTTTTAATATACTTCCCTCCCCTCACATGGTATTTTCCAGATATAAGTTCCTTAAACACAGGGAAGAAAATGAAGGTCTAAATGGAAGGTAGAGACCTAGTCATACACTTCACTGAAACAATTCTAGTGAGAAATTCAGAGAAAGTTTACGATACATCAAGAGATATCAATAGCTATTTATAGTAAAGCTTTATCAGAAGATTACAGAACAGTTCTGACACTGATATTTCCATGGATTACACAAAACTACTCTAATTTTACCTAGAATACTTATTAGAAAAAATATGTGTAGCAGAAAACAGAACCTCCTATAAAATGTGTGTATGTTTTCTTACCATGTGTTTGAAGTTTTCACTCCCTCCCCCTATTCTTCTATGCACTTGTGAGAATTATCTGTCCATCTCCATACACATACAGGCACCAATGTACTTTACATATTTCAAAGTTTTGCGTCACCTTCTCCATCTTGCATTAGGATTAACTTGAAAACCAAGCAAGCTTCAGCTCTAATGATCAATTTCTTTTCTCTGTTGTTCAGAAGGCTGCCATTTGCTAAAATGGTGTAAAATTATTGTTAAAAGCCAAGTACACTCTTGTCTCAGCAGGTGCAGAAAACACTGTATCTCCACAGACTATGTTATACATCCAATTTCCTGCAATCACAGCACAGGAGAAAACATTTAACTACAATCTCAAGTGACACCATAGCTACTTTTTCAAGTCTGATGAAAAAAGTGTCATAATCCTTGAAGATTGGATGGTTTACTGTTTTGTGGGTTTTTTTATGAAATGTGAAATTACTGACTAACTTAATTTATTTATATTTGACCAGAATTAAACTTATCTTCACTGATAGTAATTTTGGAAGCACCTGAGGGCATGAAACCAACAGCCCAAGGAGCACACCAATGGATCCCTTCCTTTGGTTCAAAGGAGAATCCAAGTGGCTTGCAAAATTCCTAACTACATTAGACACAGACTTTCAAAGGGACACAACTACACAAAATAAACTGTTATAGTCCATTATCCTTGAGACTACATCTTGACACCATACTTTAAAATCAATCATGTAGTGACCTTCTCTCCAGAATAAAAGAGAAAAAAAAAAACTTAAATGAAAGTAAAAAAAAATAAATCAGTAACTAGATATAAAAGAATAACTTTATCCTAAAGATAGAATACTTGAAAGCATAAACTTAATTTTTTTGGTGCTTGATTTGAGAGAAAACAAATAAAGAATTACACTTTTATCATATTCTAGCCTCATTTCTGTACTCCTCCGTTACATCAGTTGTATCATTCAGTTTTTAAAAAAGCAGCAAGAGTGGAATGTTATTCTTCATTTTCTGTACACATTCACTTTCTGTATCATAAAAAGTGACAGGTTTGTTTTGAACTCAGCTTAGTAATTAGCTACAATAGAGTGTGCATTATTGCAGTATATTTGGGTTAACATTGGATGAAATTCTAATCCTGCATTCATAGAGGAAGGAAAGTCTCCAGCCTCACACTTCAAACTGCATTCAAGACCACAGGTGGTCAACTAACAAACAGCTTGATGTTATTGTTTTAAGTGAAAGGTACCTTGTTATTTAGGGAAATAATAAACCCTCTAACAGCACAAAACCAGATGCTTGTCTCTTAATGTAATGATTTAAATTATTTATCATCAGTAATGATTTAAATTATTTATCATCAGTAAAAAAAAAGACAGAAAAAGAAAACAAACAAACAAACAACAACAAAAAAACCCCACAACTTTTTCCCTCCCAGAGTATTTTGAAGTTCTTGCCAGAAGTAAATCATGAAAATCATGATCAAATGGCCAGGAGCTAAAAGCAATTAGAAAGTAAAGGTGTGAAACTAAGTACTACTAGTACACTAAATACAAAATGCTGCTTTAGTCTTTAAAGTGGATGCAGTCTTAATGCCTTGTACTATAAAGAACACTTAAGCACAATAACCAGGTCTTAAACAATGCAACCCTCCATAATTACGTGTTATGAGTAGCCACTGAATTGAGCAGTAGCTAGGGTTGTATAAAGAGCTTTCTACCCAAAAATGAGGAAATGGCAGCTTAGAAGAATCTGCTACTTACTTAAACAAATGCATTTTTCTAAATGAAGAAAATGTGGGCTTTTCCTCATAGGTTCTGGCAAAAACTAAAAGAATAACCTGACATGTTGGAGCAGGTTTGACTGTGGCTCTCTCTGCTAACTTTGAAACCTGAAGAGTTAGCACCATCATCTAGATACAACTAGCTGTATCACAAAACTTACCTCCACCATTCTTCTGACACAGATAGGGGAATCGCCACACATTCCCCAATCCCACAGAAAATCCAACTTGTGCCAGAATATACTGGAGTTTGCTGTTCCAAGCAGGTCTTTCATCTTCTACATCTGAGCCTTCCTCAACATCTACATCCTTTTCTTCCTGATCATCAACCATAAGTTCACTCTTCTTGAAGGCATCATCTGAAGAGTCCTCATTAGACAGCAGGTCCTTAACTGACTCAATGACCTCATCATCTAGTTCTCTTTTCACTACCTTGCTGTTCTTAGGCATTTGTAATTTGAAACAAACAGCAAGATGACGTTCAGCTGAGACAGATGGACACTGAAGCAGACTCTCCCTCAGCGTGGGAAAAATACTGAATAAAAAGACTGAAGATTGTGCCTGATGAGTCCTTGATATCAGGGAATCAGTAAGGACTTCTGCTTCTCAACGTCTGTTCTACTGAAAGTATCTGTGGAAAAAAAAAAAAATTAAAAGGGTATTACATTATTATGCAGACGAAACTTAATTTTGAAATTGTGTGCTTTTTTTTCACCCATTTCTGAATATCTCAATGGTTTGACAAGAGGAGAAAACAAGAAGAAAGGGATGTTAAACCACTTTCAAGTTGTAGGGAATAAGCCCACTATTTGGTTCAAAAGATGTTATAAAATACATTTCATTCACTTGTTAAGGGTTGTTGGGTTTTTTTATTTTGTTTAGTTCCTATGGACTGATAGTTCTTATTTTGATACCATAACAAGATTCTTTTCATCAGGCATAAAAGGGTATGCTCTTTACATAAAATGGAGGACTTCAGCTCCATTACTTCGTGACTTAATAGCTGTACTTGAATTTATTAAAAGTGTATTTTAACCAAAGTAAATTAAGTTTTTCAGACCATTTCAGAAAGTCATGCAGCCATTAAAATTTTGATGGAGTGGATGTATGTAGTAGTTCAAAAGCAATGGTGACTAATTTTCTTGTTATTCTTCATCCTGGAATATATAATCACAGTCACAGTCTGAAAGGAGAGATACTCATACTTTACAAGCTTTGATACTTCAGATATTTCCTAAGAAACTATCAGAAATATTTGAAATGCCAAATCCATTTTAAAAGCCTACTGTTTTAAATGTGTATGTACATAAACAAAAATGCCTGCGTTTGAATGCTTGTTTTTCTTAAACACAATCATTTAAAAAGACAGACAAACTTTCTTGCAGCTGCCATACGAAAGGTAACCATAACTGTAAGATTTTGGGAAGGAATGTTTTTCAATAAATTTTTCACTAATCACATGGGATAAAACAAGTGTGTGCAAAGCCATCTGCACAATTAAGAGTCTTAAAAAGGATTTAGATTATGTGTTAAGCTTCATGAAAGCTCTAAAGAGGGCTTCTGTAACAAATACACAAGAAGTCTAATCAAGAACTGCTAACTGATGAGAATCAGAAACTACTTCAAGAAACATGAGACCTTACAGCTTTTGCTTATGGGCTTGCTGCAACATCTGGTCCATAGTATGAAGGCTGCATCATGTCCTGACAAAATCCCACGCAGTGGAGAACTGCAAGGAACTGTTCACACAGTCACTGAAAGACCAAGCACCTCGCGGCTGCTTCGTGCCAGACCCAAAGCAAAGACATTAGGCCACTGGAACACAGCCCACAGCTTATCAAGATGAGACTTCCCAGCACCAGAAATAAAACCTCTGCCACCACAAGTACCAGCCTCCTAGCCAAAAGGGCAATTACTTTTTCCAATAATTTCCAAGTATTTGGAAGTTGAATTTCACTCCAGTTGCCTACCGAACTCCATCGTAACCTCTTTTCACTGACTCCCTAGACTCCGGTCACTGTCTTCTCACTTTCCCTTCTGTTACTGCCTACTCTAGCTCTGGCAGTCAGCCCAATTTTTTTAAGCATAGTAGAACCTACTCGGCTTGTGATCTGCTTCATGTTCACCACTGCCATGGAAGGGTTCAGGCTCCTATAAACCTTCCTTCTGACATGCAGCAGGATTAGCACCAGGTTTTGCTTTGACTGATACCAATTCTTAAAAAAATAAAAAAATGTTAAGTGTATGAGCTATACAGAGAACAGCAGCATAGGGAAAAAGTTGTTTATACAAGAGAGAAATCTTAATGTTCTATCCTGTATATCTGGGCTAAATGAATGTCTGTGTGGGCCTCTTTTCATCTGTTCTGTCTTTTGCACTGCAGTCTTCAAAGGACAACGCCCTCTTCTAGTTCATACATGATTCAGTGGCTCTTAGTTCTGACTGAGATACCTATGTAGAACCAAAATGCAAACTTAATACATTAACTTGAAGCATTTAAGCAGTCCTAGTGGAGCTTTGGGACCATAAGCCGCAGCATCTGGTACTTCAAATGTTACTTTTAGTCACATTGGTCACATTTCAAACTTTTTTTTCCCTTTGTTCCACTGATGTAAATTAGAGAGCATCTTCTCAGTTCCAGTAATTAGTAATAAGTTCAGGGATTACATTAAAATGAAACAGCTGCACATGTGAAACTACATCAGTATTTGTCTGTAAGTCTGAAATCCTTCTCTAACTGTAGTAACAAAAAGATTTTCAGTCAAAAAGACACAAGTCATCCATCAGTATTTCCTGAAACATTTTAAAAGGTCATACCTGTTTTAATTATTTTAGATAGAGTAACTTGCAGGGAAGCAATATGATTTATCTGGAGCTCTCACTGATGAGTCAATTCCAACAAAAAATTGCATCACTCTGTCCTGTCATGAATTAAACATTGCAGTGCTACACTTCAGGATAATCTGGGCTTGAGACTTTTACTCCTAGCACAGTATCATAGTAATTTCCCTTTCGTTAACCTGCCATTAAGCAGAATATTATCCACAGAACTATCACTGTATAGACCTGCAATATTTGCAGGGCTTGAGAAAATGTGGGAGGCATGCTCAGCAGACTGGTGCATGGTTCTAACAGTACTGCTTTCCTAATTCAATACCTTATCACTGGCCAGACTGCACCAAGGATGGAGGACAGTCCTTCCGGACACATCACAAATCAAAGCACTCTCCAACTGTCAGATTTCACAACTTCTCTCTGTATTGAAGGAGCTGGTACTAGAGCAAATAAGGAGTCCTCTCTCAAGAGATACTACCATCAGGTACAAATGTTTTAAGCGTGGTCCCAGCTGGTTTGTGCAAGGAGTCTACTGCTGCGTGCTTGGCACTCCCAGAACGCAGTCAGTGACAGGCACAGAAGCCTCTCTTTGATCCACAACAAACCTGCACAGAAGACTGATATCAAACTACTCAGCTTGAGCTAGGTCTAGATATGAACGCTCCTGCATGAAGTCTGAACAGGGAGAAAGAGTAGAGTTACTCACCAGCACTATTTAGCTAAACATGGACCACTGAACAGGCATTCTTTTCTTTTACTCTTTCCTCATCAGAGTACTGAACTTGAGCATTTCACCATATAAAATGCTATTCTGTGTTCCCGTATCATTTGGATGTAGTCCAGTATTCACCAGCAATAAACTAGGAAATATCACAGCAAATTGTTAAATGTCCTCAGTTAGTTCCAGTACTTGTTACCTTCTACACTGCCTTGTACAGAAATACAGCACTATGTGATGAGACAGATAAATTTTATAAATCCTTAGTAAAATGGAGATTTGCTGTGTAGATTTTTAAATGATACTTAGGAGAAACTATCATTTTATCAGGACTCCAAGTCCTAAACCTTGTCAGGTATTTTAAAACGTTACTATGATACTACCAGTACCTTGGATTAAAAGTAAAATGTCAAAAATACAATTTAGCCTTATTAAATCTGTTTGTTTGTAGGTTGTATTTTTTTTTTCTGTCTTGCATCTAGATCACGGAATTTGATAAACTGATCTAGTTCTCAGCTTCTCATCTTTTTCAGGACTCAAATGATGTAACCTGTCAGATGAAAATACTGAAAGGAAATTTTTATTATCACATTTATTGGAAAATGTAATATTTTTCTGGACTTCTCCATGACTGAAATGAGCAAATAAGAATGGTTTTCCTCTTTTTATGTAAAATTATATAAAGAAAATTTATAAAGAAATCTAAAATTATTCTTAAACTGACCTGACAAGTGTCTGTATTGTTTGATGGGATTTAACAGAATGGAAATTGATGAACAATGCACGGTTCAGTTAAAAGAACATTCAGAAAATTGTTCTGTCACTGAAATAAGAGCAAACGATAATCTGAGTTGGCATAAACAAACTTTTGCAAAAGAACTTACTAAATCAAATATATGAGCTAGATTTTAATTATGTCTTACTAGCATTGTCCTTGATATGCTAAAATCTATTTCTGCCACATACTGAAAGATAAAACCATGAGTCTTTTCTGACTTTTTTGATATCAAGCTAAGTGCAGACCCCAACTTTCTCTCTCGGAACACAGTGGGAATTTTGTCATTTTTTTCCATGGAAAAAGAATCAACTCAATGCACCAGCATGCAGAAGTAAAGTAACCTGATTAGACCTCCACATTACTAGCAGATTAAGCAATAATAATCCCTTGCAACAGAGAATTCAGACCCAAATTAGCTCCCTGGGAGATCCAGGCTTGCTATAGAATTTTTACTTTAGCTTCATTCAGAAATGCTGGCACAGGGAGATAAGACTTGCAATGCCCCCACTGACCAAACTTGCAAGCGTTTGCAGTAAGACCCAAAGGAACTTCATTAGTCAAAGCACCAAACAACACATTGAAATATTTCACTGCACGTCCTTTCCTCACAATCTTTTTTGTATGGAATGGCTAGTAAGGGAGTTGTCCTGCTTCTGTTCAACACTGCTGCTCCTCTTCACCATTACACTGGCAATGAATTTTATGTTGGGCTCCTTCCGATGCACCTCTATCAGACAGATCTGCATGCCAATCCATATATAAATACTTTCTAGAACACTGCAGAATCACACTCTCAGCAGTGTAATACCAATAAACAATTACAAGTTACGAGGCTGGAGATTTTCCCAACGTGTAGAGAAAAACAGGCACCAAAAAAACCCCCTCACTAACGGATTTGAAAGTATAATGAGTACAGCTGCCCCATGTTCTTGGAAATTCATCACAAACCTCTATAAAAAGCCATTTGTAAGGCAATTTGATGTTTAAAACATCCCACAATACTATTGCAACGACTGATATAACTAAGTATTAACATACTTGTATCTGTGTTTTACCAACATAAATTAGAACGCAGTAATTCTGACATTGCATTTCTTCTTAAAACCAGCACTACCCTCTGAAAAGGAAAGCAACAAATATTCTTTTGCAACACAGTGTACTTTTTTCTTTTGTAATCTTATTTCGACTTCTGATGGAAACACAGCTATTTGACAACATTATTTACATTTCATTTTTAATGCATTACAAATAATCCTCAATACCTTTTTAGGTTCAATGTTTGCCTTTGAAGGGATTAAAGAGATCAATGTTCTGTTCTTCAGAGCACTGAGTTCTTTCCCGAGGAAGCAGTTACATACCAACGTGCTGCTGTTAGGGCAGCAAAATGCAATAAAAAACTGCAGCCAGTTCACATCACTATAATCTCAGCTTTGGAAGTAGATTGTGCCAGTGCAGTGTACCAGCCCAGTCCCACAAGCTGTGTTCCTGCTCACCAAATCTTCCCTTTGACTCCCAATGAAGAAACCAGTGTGGTTAAGCAGAGGACATGGAACTAAAAGTCAGGATTCTCACTGTGACACACGTCCATAAGAGATCTTTATTGAAATTCATGCCAAATGTTTCAGTCTGTATGAAATCACTGGAGGAAAATCACATGCAAAAGTGAAGAAGAGGAGCCTTTTGCACCGAAAGGAAATGTACAAAATGCAACTCAAATACAAGTCTACAAGCTGGGAAGAAGAAGCATGATGGGAACAACCAATACAGAAAATGAAAACTGACATTTTAGGAGCAACGGACTGCTGTAACTCTGCAAAAATGGAATCTGTGCAGACAGGATGAGGGGAATATCTAGTGACCATCATACTTGAGTGAAAAAGAGAGGAAGAAGACTGCAGGAGCAGACCAGTCTTCATGTGAGTACTGTGACTGTGAAGAATGGCTATCGCTGCGGGAATCTGTGTACAGATAATTATTTCAGGAAGAGTTACAGTGTGTTACAGTACTCATTGCACAGGCTGAATTACTGCTGCAATGCAGCATTGTGTTCTTTGGCGGAAATACACACCATAACCTTTTTGCCTAGTCAAGCCCATCTCTATCTATGAACTGAAGGAACCATTACGCTGCTCTTCAGCGTGAGCTACATGATCTAGCATTTTCCCTACCTAGTTTAATACAGCCTGTCAGTAAGATATAGATTCAATAGGTGCTTAACTCAATTGCAATTAAAGGTAATTATATTCTATACAATTATACTTGCATTAGCATGTCTCTGAAAACATCACACAAGAATGTAAAAAAATCCATTACACATTCATGAATGACACTCTAAAAAAATAAGAGCTCTGTGAGCTATGGAAGACTTAAACACATTAGAAAAATGATTTTATTCTGGTGTCTACAACAGCATCATTTATACTACAGCAAAACTATTTAAAAATGCAAGACTAAATTCAGACCTTCTGCAGACACAGGTAGTTATACAGACTTCAATGACACTGCATCACTTTCATATTGCTGGGGAATTCGTTCTCCATTCCTACAAAATTTTGTTCATGGCTTTATCCTACAACAAAACCCTGCTCCTTAAGTTTTTGCTACCGGAGAATACTTCCTACTATTATAGAACAAACACAATAAATGGACAAAACCCACCAAGTTTCTTTCTCAGGATTGTTCATTATCAGTAGACTTGATCTTAACAGCTTGTATGACTACTGCCAGATCACCGGCCCAACAGAAACATCTAGAGACAGAATGTTATAACCTAGAGCTCTTAAATGTCAGTTTTTCTTTCCACTGCACATAATTTCTAAAGAATTAATTTGCCTTACCGTAGTTTCTCACTTCTGCTTTCACAGAAGTGAATTTTTTTTCTCAGTATTTTCTCCTCACAAATCAACCTCAGTGAAATACTTCAGAGACTTAAAGGACGAGCTAACTTTAACCTATTAAAATGGAGAAAATGCATCACTTATTCAGCAGTCTTTTCTTATATGTACTTTTCTGAAGGAACAAATTCAGTAGTTACCACTCCTTCAAGTGAAGTAATCTCAGCAATTATGAAGAAACTCTACCTCTGGTTGGTCAAACTCAAAAGGTACAACTGCAGACAACTTGAAACAAAATCTCCATATTCTAAGCTCACCATATAAGATACAAGAGAGGCCTGAGTTTATTGTACAATTTTATCACACTTCTCAAAAGTGAGATGCTATAAAAGTATATTCAATATTTTAATAATGTATTAAAAGTTATTTATTTAAGTTGCAAAAATCAATTGCTGAAAATTGGGTATTACCGGATATATAGTTGCCCCAAGACCCCAATTCTCTGACCTCTGTGCTTTAGAATGGATCAATAAGTAAATCATGTTGTCCTTGGGAAGAATTTATGTGATTACTTCTTCCTCTGTGTTTTTTATATACAAGCAAAAAGCCAGACTGGACACATGGGTTAGTGGAAATCTTACTTCTCATTGCATCTGACTATTTGATTTCATTACATGAATCATGCTTTCAAGTTATGTTACAATAAATGCCTATGTCTTTAGAAAGATAACTATTAATACCAATTCCACTACTGAAAATCAAACAAATGTAAATGTAAATGGGTATTACAATTTTCATCCCTTCTCCATTTTGGCTTAAGGAGAGCATGCTGAATTATTAATATTGCAGTACACATTTCTGACACTTGAAATGAATAACTATCATTAGCCAGCAGCAAGAAACTCTTTTCCCGAAGTGGGAAATACACTACTGACACCATGACTCACGGCACTGTTGTCCACAGCATTCCACAAACATTTTCTTTGCTTTCTCCCATACAAAGAAGGAATCCCTAGCCTTAGGAGTGAAGGGTAAGAATGCAGAGCTCTTTTTCAGTGTAGGCTTATGGGAAACTCAGTCCAGTTACTGCCACTGCTTAATGCAACTGTTCTGGCACTTAACACTGCATTTTCACACCACTTTTTACTGTCTTGCCGGGATTTCTGGCCCTTCAGTACAATAGTATTTGGTTGTTCTTTGTCAATGGCATGTTTTTTCCTAAATTATTTAAATATGTTTCCTGAGTAATGGCAAGGTTGCTTTGAATCAATTTTCAAGGACAAATGGAGTTGCTGAAGTTTTAATTGGCCACCTGCGGATATGTCAAAGTTATTCTGCAACTGAGAATCTAGAGATACCTAAAGTCATATGGAAAAGCTACCATTGCTATGCTGATCTATAAAATTTGGGGCCAAAAACTGTTCTTCCAAAATCAACAGGTATTTTGTCTTTTAATTAAGAACATTACTCATGGAGATGAGTGAAATGGTCAAAACAATGGAAAGTAGTTGTGAAAAGAGATAAAAATGTCCTTAATGTTGTGTGCACTTCTGGTACACTACAGAATTACCAAAAAAAATCTTCCCAAAAAGATTCTAACACAAATACTTCAAGTGGTAATCCCATACCACTTGAGCAGTGACTATTCCTTAACAATGTAATCTAAATCAAAAGGAATAGCTGCCATGAGTAGATTGTGTTTCTGAATAATCTGTGATTTTCTGACTAATTCAGCATGTGAAAATTTTTGTGCGCATGGGTTTTTGCAATATGGAAAAAAGACAACCGTAGGAATGACAAGACATGAAAGGTCAACAGGAAAAAGATTATGCTACAAAACTAGTTTTGAGATGCCATGGCAGTTTCACACACCCAGTTTTCTGTACTGGTGATACATCTGAACAGCTATGAAATGGTTTGGTTTTTTCATGCACAGGTCAAAACCAATGGGATTTTTTCTTCTTGAATCAGAAGTGCAGAGCTGATCCCAAAGGGAGTGTCTGATATGCACTGCATGAAGGCTGTGATTCTATGGTTATCTTAATATGGGGTGTGGGTAGACAAAAAAAACTTGTATATTAGCCAAAACGAAATTAAGCAATCTTTCCTAATTATTTTTCATAGTTTCCTTTCTAATGTGATGCTGATAATGGGAAATATACTACTAAATAGAAAGAAACTGATTATGTTGCCATCGGTTTTTAAACAGATGGAGAAAGCTGCCTGCGTAAGACATCCAGCGTACATTTATATGACATCAGATAACAAAATCTTTACTATATTTACGCTTTTCTTTGTAGGGAAAAAATTGGGCCCATATCCTATGGTATGCCACAGTGACACACAGATGGTATCATACTATTTAAAAATTATTAGGTTTATCTTAGAAAAAAACACTACAGCAGTAAGCTTGTTACGTAGCAGTATCACAGGGAAAATAAAATAGCTGATGATAATGTGGTCTTTAACAAGTAAAAGAAAGTGTAATTTACTTAAATGTTTGAAATCCATCACAGCTCTCATGCGTGCCAGGTCAGTGTGACTGTGCAGACATATTACAATCATCTCATTTACTTCCACAACAAAAGCAATGCCTTGCGAAGAAATTCCAATTCGCTCCAACACTAGCAAAACGAGAACAAAACCAGGCAATATGGGCACAGAAAATTAGAAGGATTAATAAGCAAATCGAAGAGAAAAAGAATTAATAAGGGAACACTGTAGGTATGAATCTACCCTGTGGACACGTCGTAGCAGACGGCGGGCTGCAACCATCAAACCCCTGCACAGAAAATAAACCCATGTGGCACAGAGGTTGGGAGAAGGTGCTCATTACCATACCCACCCAAACATGGCTGACACCGGAGCGCCCCGGCCCCCGGCGGGGCGAGAGACGCGAGCGGCGCTGGGAGGCACCGAGCGGCCCCGCCGGGCGACGCCCACGCTCCGCAGCAACAATGCAGCGGCCGGGCCCGGCCCTGGCCCCGCGGCACATGGTGCGGACGGAGCCCGCGGGCCGCTGGTAGCCGGCTCCCTCAGCAGCCGGCCCGCCCTGCTCTCCCCGGGCTCGGCCGTGCGGCGAGGCACATCACCGCGGATGCTCCCGGGGGGAGGCAGCCCGCGCCCCCGCTCCTCCCGGAACACGCGCCACACATGCATCTGGCATTTTTTACGCAACACGCGGGAGATGAATGAAATTTCTTTCACTCGGAAAAAGATCTAAGTTCCTCGCCCTTACCGAGAGCAATAATAATTAAAACGCTGATTAAAACAGCCCCGTACATCCTTTTAACCTACCGCCGAGTTAGAAGGCACGGGCGGCTTCTAACCGGCGCTCGCTATTGTTACCCGAGGGGCCGGCTCTCTCTCCCCGCCAGCCAGAGGCTGGCGCCAGGGCCAAAGGGTGGGCTGGGGGGACCCCGACCCGCAGGAAGGCGGACACCGGGCGGACAGGAACCCCCAACACATGCTGCCCTCTCCCGCCCGGCGACACACGCGAGGCGGCCACGCTCCCCCCGCGGCCCCAGCCGCACGGCAGGGCTGGGAAAGCGCGGGCCGCCCCTCGCACCCACGCTCAGCGCAGCGCCGAGCCGTGCCATGCCGAGCCGTGCCATGCCGTGCCGAGCCGTGCCATGCCGTGCCGAGCCTTACCTCCGCCCGCCGGGCGCCAGCTGCGGAGAGGGGGGGCCGGGTGCCCCCGCGGGCGCGGATGGCGAGCGGGGCCGTGCGGGCGCGGGGCTCAGCGGCGGGCAGGCGGTGGCAGCCACATGTGCCCAACCCTCACTGCGGCGGCGTTTAAAGACAGACATAAAAGCGGCGGGGGGAGAGGAAAGGGGAGGGCAGCGCCGGGCCGGGGGAGCCGCACCTCCTGACGCAGGGAGGAGCGCCCACCCACCCGCCTGCAGCAGCATCTCTCTGCCGGAGGCGGGCGGGGAGGTAGACGCGGCAGCGAGAGGACAGGCAGGGAGGGAGGGGGCCTCGTCCCCGCCACCGTGCCAAAATCCCCGCGGCCACGCTTAAGCACTGCGGGGGCACCATTTCTATCTTCATCTTCATGCTGTGCCGCCTCTGCGCCCAGACTGGTGACGGTGCCCAGGTGCCTGGGGCACGGCTGCGAGCGGCCCGCCCTGGCCTTCCTGCCGCGGGGTAGCGGCGTGCGGGAGGGGGTGGCCTCCGGGGCGGCCTGGAGGCGGGAAACAGGCACACAGGTGGGAGCTTCCTTGGGGAACACGAAGGTTTTGAAAAGAAGGATTAGTGGGGATGAAGGGTGTGGGGCCCTGGAAGGAAGAGAGGTCGGTCGGAGGCAGGGGGGCGGCCGCAGCGAGTACACCTGTGCGCTGGAGGCCGGCAAGCGGCTGGGAGAGAGCTCGGGCGCTCAAGGGATGGAGAGAGACGGTGAGAAGTTCGGAAGACAGCGAGCAGCCCCGTGGTGATGGTGCACGGGTCTTGTAGCCCTGACTCCCAACAGTTTCTTAAGTCGAAGGAAGGTGATGTTTCTTCAGCGCCTCCCCTAAAGTGTCATTCAGTGTTCCCTACCCTTCCGTCAGTTTTTTCTCCGCTTGCATTTCTCTTTGGGGAAAAAAAAAGAGAAAAAAGCAGACCGATCCTGCCTAGCGAGGAAGACTTGTAGCGAAGAGGAGGAAATGAGCTGTTCAAAGGCGCGGCAGCCAGGTGGGAGAGGCACATTGGCTCTGCTGAGCACAGGCACGACCGAATGGAGAATGGTTTTGATGTTCGCTGTGTGAATAATTACTGCAACAGCTTCACTTAACATGCATAACCTTATTACACCTCGTGAGATTTTCCTTTCGAGTCGAGAGAAGATAGTCTGCCTAGACGATTTGCATTCATCTTTTACTTGGAAACCTGTGATACAAACTTATTTTCGTTTCAGCTTCGTTATTCAAAGTAATTAATCATAGCATTGTGCATTTCTTGCTAATGGTGCTAGTTCACTTAACTAATAATTTTCACAATGTATTTCAATTATGTATCAAAACAGCCCTGTAGACAATAGATTTTGTACTCACTGATCGAATATTGTTTGCAACTCAGGAGAAATGAGTTGAGTTGAGTAAGTTTCTACTGTGAATTCAGTACTAAGAGAAGATTTGTGCTTTGATTTGCCGGCTCATGAGTGATACTTTTATTTAGTAAATTAACCACTAATGTCATCAGATGATTGCATAGTTAATTGAAACAGGAAGAGATAATTTCTTGGTCCCTTTAAATTCTGTGTACTGTTAATGATGACTTTAGATCTGAGGTAGGGAGCTACCCACACAGACACAGACACCTCATTTGCTGGTCAGACTCTCCAAGTGTCTGCTTGTGATTCAGGAGATTTGAGGATAGAGAAAAAAAAATCTAAGTGGAAAGCAAGAAATACCAGCAAGACAAAAATCGTTATCCTAAAAAGCAAAGCCCAAATGCTGATGTATAAAAGCTCCACACCATCAAACCTTTAGAGAGAAAAAAAAAAATGCAGAAGGAGAGAAAATGACTGGAAGAAAAGCAGTTATGCCAATTTTATTTTTCTGCTAGGTTTTGCTATCTTGTAACTTGTGTAGAGATTTTAACTGCCATGAGTTGGAAGAGACCCACAAGGATCATCAAAGTCCAAAGTCCTGGCTCTGCACAGCCCCTCACACACCATGTGCCTGAGGGCATTGTTTGAACACTTCTCAAACTCTGTTAGGCTGGTGCTGTGACCACTTTCCCAGGGAGCCTGTTCCAGTGCCCAGCCACCCTCTGGCTGAAGAACTTTTCCTGTATCCAACCTAAACCTCCCCTGACACAACTCCAGGCCATTCCCTCAGGTCCTGTCACTGGGCACCACAGAGAAGAGATCAGTGTCTGCCCCTCCTCTTGCCCTCATGAGGGAGTTGCAGCCTGCAGTGAGGTCTCCCCTCAGTCTCCTCCAGGCTGAACAGACCGAGTGACCTCAGCTGCTCCTCATAAGGCTTCACCTCAAGGCCCTTCACCATCCTCATGTCCTTGCTCTGAGAGCTTAATGTCTTTCCTATATTGTGGTGCCCAGAACTGCACAGAGCACTGTGCCTCAGAGCAGGACAATCCCCTCCCTTGCCCAGCTGGCCATGCTGTGCCTGATGTCCCCAGGACAGGGTTGGCCCTCCTGGCTGCCAGGGCACTGCTGGCTCATGGTCAGCTTGCCATCCACCAGGACCCCTAGGTCCTTTTCTGTGGTGCTGCTTTCCAGTACCTCATTTCCCAGTCTGTCCATACATCCAAGGTTGTCCCAGCCCAGGTGCAGAATCTGGAACTTGGGCCTTTTGTGTGCAAGTATTGTTAATATTCTCAGTGCATAGAAGTGACACTTTTTCACATGCTGGGTAAATGGGGAATTAGTATTGCATTTTGCACCTTTTAAATCTGTCACTGTTGTTAATATTCTCTCGTTGTCTTAATGTTAGCTCATCATTGAATTTTACCTTAAGATATTGCACTCCAGAATATATAAACTGAGTGATATCAGTAATTACGAACTTACTAGTTCATGTAAGAAACAGCCATTCCTATTTTTTCCAGATTTTTCAAAAAGCTTAATGATCTAGTAATTTTAAATCACTTATGATCCTTTTCAACATTTTTATTTTATGAAATATAGCGTCTTTGGTTAAGAACTGTAGTAATCTATTCAATAAAACAAAAATATGCTTTGTTTCCAACAGTAGCACGAGGATTAATTAAAAAAGCAGAATGAAGATGTTTTATAAAAGTCGCCTGTTGTCACTGATTTTATGATAATGAAGATGTTGAGGAACTTCAGCTGAGCAGAACAAGTCTGCACTGACAAGTCACTGTGACTTCTTATTGCTGCATCATTCTGGCTGCTCCTAGTTCTCTAGGAGATGGCATCTGGTCAAGATTCTGAAGCAGATTTTGCCTCATTGCTCAAGACACAAATTATCCTTTTGGACATAGCAAGCATAGTAAGCATGGATTTCCTGACTGCAGCGCCTGTTTTTGTGTTCTGGAAACACTGAGAAAAACACCTTATTCTTCTCAGACTGAGGCAAATCAGAGTACATTGCAAGCATTGGGCCAGTACAGATATTAAAATATTCAGTTCCAGGAGCAGTGTCAATTTTGGGTATGGCTAGTTAGGGTTTGAGGTATGTGTTTGAAATTTAATTTTCACTAAATTGAAAGTTTAGTTGTAATTAATGGAATAGTATAGTGACCATAATTTCTTCAGCAGAATAAATGAAATAACTACCTTATTTTATTTAGAGAAGAAAGAATTACCATTCAAAAT
Source organism: Pseudopodoces humilis (assembly GCF_049639895.1). NCBI lineage: Eukaryota > Metazoa > Chordata > Aves > Passeriformes > Paridae > Pseudopodoces > Pseudopodoces humilis. The sequence continues at coordinate 33,010,037 of NC_142204.1, read as the reverse complement.
ATTCAGAGAGATAAAGAGTATCATGTAAAGTATAAGTGTAACCATAAACATATGAATTTTGGTTTTGAAGGTAATACAGAACCTACTGCTTACTAAGGAATGCTTCCATGTTATGTTCATCTATTTTGAGAACCTCAAAATCTATATTCTCCTTTGAAATCCAGTGCTTACCATAAAGTCATAGCAATAAAATCATACCCAGGGGAAGTTCTAAACCCCAAAATTCACTGAAGAAAAATATTATAGCAACTCAAAACTCTGCATGAGTTAAAAATAGTTTCCTCTCATGATGTGTTCTATCTGAGATGATGATTTTCCAGATAAGTGTTGGGAATGTATTTTTTAAATAAATTAATACTTCTATGATAGGATGAAACAAGTAGGAGCTATTATTTCAATTACTACAATTCAGAATACCATGTAAATAACAGAATCTAATATTAAGACAAAAGAAGAGCAGTTATTTTCAGAAATCCCCAAAAGACTTTTACAGCTTTAATTAATGATTACTGTTGCAGCAAGGAATAAAAAGAATAGGATGTTCAATTGCAAGCCATCCATGGGAGATACTAAAAGTGTATTTTGGCAATTGTAGAACACTGTGTCACATTTTAAATATTATACTGAGGTCTCAGTTCAGAATGGCCTTCATGTTAAGTTCCTGCCTAAAAGTGCACGTGATACTCAGAATTGTTCCTTATGCCTGAGCTAGGTAATTTTTTTTTAATATAAAGTTTTGCTATGCTTTGGGGTTTTTTTAGCATTGCATGAAGAGGTGAGCCAGAATGGAATCCTAGTCTCCTCAAAATAAATTCTAAAATTCATGGATCTAGGATAACGGGAGATGTGATAATCTGTACATTGCATGAAGAAAAGTGGTTTAAAGAAAAGTAGCAAAATGTCTCTGACTGGTGTCTCATGAGATTTCAGAGCAAGCCAGTTTGCCAGTATATTTTAACATATGTCCTGTGATGACAGGCTTCTGGGCTGAGAAAATCCAAGCATATTTCTTAATCCCAGGACTGGCAAGGGCAAATGCAAGGCTCCACTAATGTATGCAGTCCTGTGAGTCATCACTGCCCACAGAAGCTATCGTTCTCTACTTGCAGCTTAATAACTGGGTTAGTCTATAATAATATGAAATCTATGTTAGATTCTGCCCATGTCTTACACACACTGTGTCATTTTTAGTTATTGATGGGCAAGGGTAAAAATTAACTTTTTTCTCCTGCGTGGAATTTTCTTTAAAATCTGTGTACAAGGGACTTCCATATGCTTCAAGCTGAAGCCTTTATGAATCAACCATAACTTGACTTTTGTATCAAAAGACACAAGCAATTCATGTGAAATAATTTTATTTTAATATATTGCAGTCATAAAGCAATGAGGATATGTAAGTAATAAGATATATAAGATTATAGTACATTAATAGAATTAGAATTTAATTGTTGGCTATCAGTTAAGACCGGAGAATGAGGATCAGGATGTGTGTTTCATTCACGGGACTAAAAGACTGGAGGGGACAACTGGCATTAGCAAATCTACTTCTGTGATATCCAAGTTAACCTGCCTGTATAAACCTGTCCCTATATTTAACATGTTCATTCTTAAAACTACTTAGGTTTCACCACTTCATCTTGCTGAAGTTTCTCTAGAACTTCTCTCCTGTGATTGTTTGAAACTCTCTTTGAACAGTCACAGCCGATTCATCATTATTTTTTGCTTGTGTTAAACTTATTTCTGCCTTTCTATTTTATGTATCATTATGCATTTTTGGAGGGTAGCTCCGTTGTTCCCTCCCTTTGTTTTAGTAGGGTATAAAACTGAGGGTTTTTAGAGCAATGAAAGATGATACAAAACTAACCTCGCACATATTAGTCATGCATATCATGAAATGATACTAGGTTGAGTCTTAAAAAGGGGCAGGCGTGTGATAGTTTACTCCAATATTGTGACAAGAAGTGTTATTCCTGAGTTAATCTATTACATCTGTGTGAAACAAGTGTAGCACAACGTAGCACAGTACAGTGCCCATGTAGTACAAGTTGTTTCCAGTTACATACGGGACCAGAACAAAGGTCCATCTGGTCTGTCTCCAGCAGTGCAATATGCTAGGTGTTTACAGAAAAGCATGAGGAACAGTGCAAGTATGACTTCTGACATTATAGCAAATGTTTAATAAGTTTCTGACAACATTTTATATAATTAAAAGAGAATACTAGTTTATTCAATAAAAATATGAATCTAGTATGCATGAGTTATCCTTAGCAAATCCATACAGGGCTTACCAATTTTTATTTCTCTTTGACTACTTTTCTTTCAATTTGATTGAAAAATCAGCATATGATTGAAGTCAAATGAGTAGTCTGTTTTTCTTAAATATACTTATTTCCAGACATATTTACAATTCTTAACTTTTTCATTGTCAAAAATTCCTAAGGAAAGTCTTAGAAACATGTATTAGAATCTATCATGCATAGTATTTCTTGGTATTCTGGGATGGAAATCATTTGGCTTTTTCCTCCCTTAAATGTCTCCGGCTATACCTCCAGAAATTGAAGTTTTATTGTTGAGAATTGCTCAGTTTTAATCATTCTCATTAGCGAAGCTGCCTTTGCCACCAGGAGTTACACCACCAATTTTGCTTGAAGATTCTAGCAAGATCTCTAAAATTTTGCATATTTTAGTTAAGGACACTCTGTACTTACTGTGTGTCCCAAACTTCTGTAATAAGTTTCCTAAGTTCTTACTCTTGGCTCCTCTGAAAACAAAAATGTTAGTTATAGAATTACTTAACCTCTATGCTTATGTAGGCCAAGTTCAAATTTGCAATGGTGTCTTTAGTTTGGACTAGAAAAATTAATAATTCCTTCAAATATCAAACTAGCTCACTCATGAAATTCTGCTGTTGTTTTGGGGGTTTTTTGTTAGGTTTGGTTTTAGGAGATCTGGTTGGTTGGTTGGATTTGCTATACTAAATGCAAAAGTACATATTGGTGTATAACAATAACTTCACAGACATTATTTACCTTTAGTTTCCTCTGGGAGGATGTGATAAGTTTGTTTGTGAATACCTGTTCTGTCCAGCATCTGAAAAGAAGAACCTTAGTTTAGACCAGACTCCTAATTTTGAGGAAGGTGAAAAAGTTCAATTTCTCACCCAGGCATTTTACATAGGTAGAGATATGAAATCCCAAGTTGTTAAATTGGTCTCATTATGACAGAAATCTTTTGACATGAGTTTAAGATTCAAGCTAACTAGTTGTACACTTTGACTGAATCCATATTATTAGAATTTGTGATGAAGAAAGGTTTGAAAATGACAGTGTTTGAATGACTATTTACTTCTAGGCTATGTAAAAATGCTAGTTTAAAAATAATAAGCCGTGGAAAAATTGGCTTTGGATTCTAGCTATTATTTTGCATCCTATGTATTATATTAATATGAATATTAGAAAGAGACTATTATGATTCAATTTGGGCATAAAACTTTCTCAAATTATATTTTTCTGAATATGCATTTACAAATGCTAGAAATTTTTAATTATTTGCCTGAAAATAAGCACTGTTTTCTGTACACAGAAATCAACATAAGCAATGTTTACACTGATGATATTGTAGGATGTTTCTTTACAGAATAATCTAATTTGGTTTCCCCTTACTGCTAGATAAATGATGTATCAAGGAATTTATGTTGTTTTGCTAAGAATTTTCTTTGAAATTATACCTAGACCTTGAAGAGTCATTTTAGCAATGTAGTTTAAACTTTCAAAATGAAAGACATTCAGCTCTACAGGGCTTGTGAGTCAAAAGAAAACCTTAAATGCAATTTTCAGAGGTGATGGTGAATTTGTAGGTGATGGTGAATCTGGGGTGCCAGACCAAGGTTTGGAGTCTGTGGAGACCTAGTTAGGTTAGCTCTTTTTTCCAGGCTGTTGCTTGAGCTTGGACACTACTCTGCACCTGAGAGCAGCATGGGGTGTTCTACTGTGGAAATGAAATCACAAACTGATGAGTAGACTGTTAGCTTAATTCTCTGCACATGTGCTTTTCTTATGATACTGTCTGTTTTACACTGTTCAGGCCTATGACAGCCGGGATTGATCCTATTCTTAGTAAAGTCAAAGGCAAAATTTCCACGGTAAGTAGCACTTAGAGTTTCCCAATCACTGACAGTGTTAAAATACACATGAACAAAAGCTTTACTTTGCTGCAGGTATGAACTAGCAAGAAATAACTCCCCAGAGTAAGAGAAGTAGGCAGGAATGTGCTCCACAGCCATGAGTGCCTCTGGGCAGACAGACACAGTACTTGTAAGTTCTGGTGCTTTGTGCACCAGACTTGCTTTAAGCCAAAAGCTCTCTGGAAGTCAGCACATAACCAACATTTCAAGTGGTAACTGATTGAGAAAGTTTGTCAAGATTGATGTCTGTATAATCATATACTAGGTGAAGTTTATGATTAAAAAGACAAAGCTTCCTCATATTTACACATTTTATTCACAAAAATAGTATGTTCAAAGTAATGAATCTCTTGCAAATATGTCCAAAGAGACAATTAATGCTGGATGCATTTCATGAAAGCACCGGTTAGAAAGCTGATTTTCCTGGTCTCTTATCTTTAAAATGCAGTGGCCCTATTTAAACCTGATGAATGAGGACAAGACCCTGCAAAACAAGCCTTGTCTAGTTCATAGTTCTGATATCATTGTTTAATCAATGAAAAGAGTGGATTTTGTTTTAAAAGGTGAAAATATATAATGGATTTCCTAAGGGATCCCAGCGAAAAAGCATGCAGGTAGTATTATTTAACCTGTAAAAGTAAACTGAATACAAACAATTAAACTTTAGATCTTAATTACGAGAAATGCTTATTCATATTGAGGGCAGAGAGTTACAATCATGTTTACCCAACAGAACAGATAAATGCTACTAAATTCAAGTAGTATTTTTCTAGCTGTTTTACAGAGGATTACGTGTTTTCAAAAGCTTTTCAGAAATCTGTCAAAATATGGAAAAAACTTAATAGAGGACAGAGTGTCTTGCTAAACAAATAAGCTCGTTAATATGCCAAAAGTTGAGAGGATGAGGTTGGGTACATCAAGGTGGAAACTTGAGTGTTGTGTAATTTTGGCAGCCAGATTCACATATGCATAAGAGCTCTGGTGCTTGCTGGAGGATTAGCACAAATCATGGCTTTGGAGAAGCAGCAGCAACAAGAGTCCAGCTGGGAATTTAGTGAACAAGTCAAGAGTGGAGTGTGTTGAAGAAGGTGATATAGTTTAGCAAGTAAAGTTCTTCAAACATATGTTTCCATGTTTCCACTGTTGTGTAAGTATAAGATCACTACTCAGACCCCACTTTTATTCTCTTCTGTGACAATATTGGGGGAAAAACACCAAGAAAGTGGATACATCATCCTTTAGACCAGAAAGGAGGTCCAGAATTTAATTTTCAGCTGCCAGGTTCAAGGTCCTGAGCAAGGACTCTGGCAGGGTACACCCGTGCTGCCTGCCATGGTAGCAAGTACAATGTTTCCCTTTGTGGTACCAAAGAAGGTAATCACCTTCCTCACCTGTTTTCTCACTACTGACTCATAACATGTCTTTAGTGATCAGTTAAAAGTGGAGAAATGTTCAGTTTTTATTCAATAGAAATGGCATGCTCATTTTTTGAAAACAGAGAATTGTTAAAAACAAAAATTTAGAGACAAAGCTTTAAAAATCTTAGATCATTTAAAACTGTTTATTCAGTATTATTTCAGCCTAATTGTTTTCTGAACCAGGAGAATATTTATGTATTTGACAATTTAAGGTTGTATTTAAAAGAGTAAATTATCTGTTGTTTAACTTCATTAAGCCAGCTCTCTTGTTCATGTGGTTTGAATTTGGCTAGCGTTGCAGTACAGTACATACTTGAGGGATTGGCATTAGAAACTTGGGGTTGGAGGAGGGAATGGATGACTTCAGACATTTTAGTTTTGCATATTTGTTTGCATATTAATTTATTAAAAGAACTAAAGACAAATAAACAGATATTCTTGTTTTCGCTTTGCAGTGATTTAGCAGATTTTATGTTTCGTTTCTTTAAAATTTTCTCTCTTGTACCTGAGCCAAGACACTGGAATCTCTTCTATGTCATCTCCTTTGATGTGAGAAATAGAAGGATTATAAATCATAAAATCCCAGCAAACAGAATCTGCTAAGTCCCTTGGAAAAATTGTGTAGATTAATTTGGATACACCACTGTGAAACCCAAACTGAAACAGCATTTGTTGTAGGAAGGAAAAAGTGAGAGGTCTCAGTACCTCACACCAGCCAAAGGAGGATAGCTATTTTGTGCAGAATGTTTGGTGGGAAAGTTAGCCACAGTTTTTACACAGATTAGCAGATAAAGAGAAAAATGGAAGGTAAGGGTTGCTACTAAGTGCTTCTGTGTAAAATAAAACACCTGTGGCTCATATTCAAGTTCAAGGAAAACAAATGAACTAGTAAACGTGTAGTGTTTTAATTTAGCAAAAGGACTTTGTTTTACCATGGGGGAAGGAAGAGTGTGACTCTACATTAGCACTACTTAGATGGATAGTGCTTATATTACTCATCATCATACCGTTTGCTTTTTTATTACAAGTCTGGCAGGAATAGGATCAATCATTCTACAAATAATGGACTAACATGAAAACAGCTTCAAAATGCAGTTCTTTTTGACCAACAGGTGTTCTTATCAGATAGTACTTATAAAAATGCACATTTTTTTACTGGAGCTGACATATATTCTCTCTCTGTAAGAATGTATTCATAATGTGTTCAGCCACATACACACCTATACATGTGCATTTTCAGATATATACACGTGGGTATCTGCGGTGAGGGGGGGTATACATGCATACACTGACCCATGGATAAATCATATATTAGAGAGAGAGAATGAGAGAAAGGGGGTAGGGGGGAGGCAGAGACAGATGCATATCCATCTGCCGGGTCCACCAACTCCCACAGCTCAGTATTGTTTGCTTGTGAAGACTGGGGCTGACAATCTACTGTTTGTAAGCACAGAATGCATTTGCTTCAGGAATTACGCACTGATACTCAGTGGTGACAGGAGACCAGCCAGGCCTGAAAGTGTGATCAGTGGAGAGAGTTAGTCTAAGGGTGGCATCAAATTTGGAATTCTGTGTCTTCTGGATGAACACCTTTCCATCCACAGGGATCCTGGAGAGACTGTGCCTCCAAAAAAGGGCATCAGGATAAAGTAGTGCATGGTAGAAATGCTGTATGCTTTCCATATCTGTTTGAGTGAACTCTTGTGGGAATTACTTTAAAATGGGTTGAAGGAGGGTGATGGTAAAACAGCATGCAGAAAATCTATTTAATTGATATATTTGCTTATTTCATTTGATTGACTTAATTCAGAAGTTTCTAGACCATATATTGGATGACATTATGTCTGTTGCATATCATCAAAAGAACAATATCCTGCCAGCTTCCCAGTTGTAAGCTGTAAATTTTGTCCTCTGGCTACACAAATCTCAAATTTAAAATGTCGCCCTAACTTGCAAATATGCAGAAATTATATACTTTTTGCATCTTGTTAGACTAAATATAAACTGTACCATTTATTGTTCATTATCCAGCTATTTCTTTTCCTGAGGAGTAGAAGGAAGTCATTCTGAAAGCTATTGGGGGTGAAGATCAGAGTCAAATGAAATCTGAAATAAAATCATCTGAAACAAGCAGCAAAGTTGTACATTCCTCTGCCATATTTTGGTATACAGATAATAATCCTTTTCCCTTAGGATATAACCCTATTCTCCTGATAGTAGGTATTTGCTTCTGGCTATGATTTCTAAAATCATAGGTAAGTTACTTCAAAGTATGATTTTTATCAGTCTGAAATGGAAGCATGCTTCTGAATTATATCTATACTTTAAAATTTATTTCCTTTCACCTTAGTGACATGTACTTAGACTCCCTAGTATATGGACACAGACTGCTTTTTAGCTTTTTACCATTTCTTCATTTAAGAAATTATATCCTGTCTTTTTTGTTTGTTTGTTTTGGTACTACATATTCCTTGCTTTATTATCTGAGAAACAACATTTTTGGGTGATATTTCATTTAGATGATAGCATAGAGAATATTCCAACTCACCCATAGGATAAAATATACTTTTTGTCGCATCTCAGATAAAACACTGATAACAGTAAAATGAAATTACTCAACATCTTGTTTACATGACTGAATTGTCCAATAACCTAAAAGCAGGTTCCATATATGTTTTAAAACAGACATAGGTTTCTGACCACAGAAACTTCTAAAGTTGCTTTTATTACAATATTCAATTCCAAAATTAATTCAGAATTCAGGGTATGGGGAGTAGGAAACATTTTTTATGTCAGCTTGAATATACTATATTTTATTTTTATATCATTCAATCTTTTTTCTTCTCTCTTATTTTTAAGTTGACCACTGGGCTATGAAATGGAAAATATTACAAATACAAGCTGAAAAAATGGGCAGTGAGGGACTGTCTTAGGGTTACAACTCTGTGGGATGAATAAGGCAATCCACAACAGGTTGGGAAACCTTGGAAGCATAGAATAGTCAAAGCAGTTTGTCTCCCTGATGATTTCACATATACTCTACAATAAAACAGTTACTCAGAGCCCAGTTTTATTCTCTTCTGTAAGTGACAGTATTGGGGGAATATAAAAGCACCAACAAGGTGGATACTTCGTGGATAAAAAGGATGCCATCCTTTAGACATAAGATAACCAGAAAGGAGGTCCAGAAATTAATTTTGAGCTGCCAGGTTCAAGATCCTGAGCAAGGACCCTGGCAGGCTACACCCATTCTGCAGTAATAGCAAGAACAAGACTCCCTTTGTGGTACTAAAGAAGGTAGTCACCTTCCTCACCTGTTTGCTCACCCACCACTGGCTCATCACATGTCTTTAACAATCAGTTAAGAATGGGAAAATTCACAAGTGCTTTGTGTTTTAGTTGGTTGGGGTTTTTTTCCTGCTTTAACATCTTGTTAAGAATATTTCATCATGTTCAAAGCTCTGGGCAATATCACATGTTACTCTGCATGTCTTAGCCTGGCTGAAAGAGCTTTCTGTCTACATTTTTTCCCTCCCAACTAAGGGAAATTGCCCTTGCTCCTCTTTTCCATAATTGAAAGTTTGTTTATGTTTGGCTGGTGCTATGCGTTTTGGTAGCAGGAGTAAACTGGTTTGTTTTACAGCTCCATTAGTAGTGGTACAGTACCAGATGGATGTGTATTCCTCCCGTCTCATCCTCCTCTCTTTCATTCTCTTTTCTCTGCTTATTGCTCAATTTGTTTTTTGAAGACCTATCTTGATGTTCAACCTCTGATGTTCAAATTAAAATGAGTGCTTACAGCACTTTCACTGTGTGATACTAAGTGTGTATTGAGAAATGATTCCCAAAATGTTACTGGAATAAAATTTTACAAGTTTAGGGGATTTATAGAGGGGGAGAGATCTGAGGTCTAGAAATAAAACCAAGCCATGTCACCCTGAATTTTGGACACTGCTTTTACAGTATAGAAATTCTACTTTTTACATTTCACTTTAAAAAACATTATAAAATACCAAAGAGAGCAACTGGCTAAACAGTTGCTACATACACACAGGTATAGAGTACTCCTAGAAAACTAGAGTTTCACATTAGTAAAAGAATTTTGGGATCAAGAAAAATGTTGTTTAGACATCTACTTGAAGCTGTTTCAAGCACTGAAGGACATTCAATTATTGCTGCCATTTAACAGAATTTCATGAATTGTAAGGTTTTTGTCAAGGGAGATGGATGTATAAGGTCGGCTAAACTCGTAGCCTAAATTGCCTTTTGCAAGAGCACGTGGAGAGCGTGGAGAGGCAGCACACTGCCATTCTGTGCGACTCTGCTCTGCTGTTGCACTCAGAGCACCTGCTGTGTGACTGCCAGCCTGGCCATGGCCACCTGTGGCACGGTGCCTGCAGACAGACAGATGGACCTAGGGCAGGTGGAGCAGCTGCTGTGACTCCCCTGCCTCCAGCAGTGAGCTTGCTGCTGTGCTCTGTTCCTCTGCACACACGTTCGTACACACACGCCCTTGTGCACCCCTTTCCTTACTCAGAGAGCTTTCCCTACCAAGGTGGTGAGTGTAAATATGAAAAACAAACCTCAGTGTACAACCTAAAGTCTGCTACTTCTAGCTCATTTACGACATGCCAGTACTCACTCTGAGTGATATTGCTTAGCAGTGAAGAGAAACGATTGAAGTATAACCTCAGAGGAAAATTAACAAATAACATAGCTTTTTCTTTTGCTTTCCTTGACATATTTTCTTTACAAGACTTCATTCAACATTAATTAAGTTTTACTTTGTGGCTCTGAACCTGGAACAGTGCAGTTATTTTTATTTTTTTTCTTTATAATATAACCTTTACCTTGCAGGTAAAGAAAAATGAAGTCATGGAGCTATAATCATCAGATCATAGAATGAAAGGATTATAAGTTTTATACAGGCTAAAAAATAAAATCTTTGAATTAATTAGCATTTTATGAGTTTCAGGTACATGTGAAATATCAAATTAATAGGGCCTTATTCTATTCTTATTAGGTGTTAGAAGAGTATTAAGTGAGAAAATGTAACTCACCTTCAATTTAAGAGCTCTTCAGACTAGGGAAATGTTGGAAAGTGATTAAAGGCTAGGCCCTGAAAGCTTCACCAGCTTTAATAGTTTAAATTAATATAAGCCATAGATTTGGGGGGGTTTAACCTGAATAAGATGAATAAAATTCTACATCAAACAAAACACCCTTTTAAACTGAAATATCTTGTCTTCAAAGTTACTTTTATATCTCTGATATGAGCACTATCATTTCTAATCTTTCCTTTGAATGTAGGATTACAAAGTTTATATTATTGCTCATTATCCAATCCTGTGTTAGAGATGCAATAGAAACAAGTGAACAAATCAATCAAAGGTAGATGCAGTTGCAGCTCTGAAAGATCACAAAGGATGAAAAATTACTAATAAAGCACACATTTTCTAGTATATTAAACTGGCAAATCATTTTCACTTATACTTCAGATGCATGTCAAACATTTTGAATACAATATCTAAATTGTAATCTAATTTTGATCATGAAATATGTTAAGCATTTCTACAGTTTTATTTTGTTGAGTAACAAACCTCTTTCATTGTTCCAACAAGTAAATATGAGTTTCTAACAATCAGAGAGATTTATCTAAATCTAGGTGTGAGAATCAGAGCTAAAGGTTTCACTGTCCAAAGCATAATCTATTCTAAATTCCTGTGCTGAAAATGCAAATAAGGAAGTATTTCACTGTACATAGTCAGAAACTCAAATTAATTTTATAGTTTTTCTACTATGGGTATTATAGATGGCTTTGTCATGTGATTTCTGGAACATTTAATATTCCATTAGCATCCTATTACTAAAATGAAAAATGTGAACAGATATTGATCATGCCAAAAAATAAAAAGCCAAACTCAAAAATCGTCATTTGAAGGGGTGCAGAAATGTCAAAATCAACATTGATTTCAGAGAATAGTTTGACACATTCCAAAGAATCTAATTTTCTGTTGTGCAGCTACGACTTATGTCATGTGCCCTAATAACTATAGCAAGAAAGGCGGAGAGAAATCCTGATTTGAGAAATTCTTATTTTAGGAACTCTGCTCTTCAAAGTAAAAGTTGCTAAGAGAAAGGAATGAGCTCAATACAAACATAGACAGTATTACCTCTTCAATGTAGTTTTGATTTCATGCTGAAAACCTTAAGTCTGAGACAGAAATTTTGTCAGAAACAATGACACTAACTTTGTGCCCTTGTGCTCTGTTGCTCATGAACTCATCTCCAGATCCACCATCCAAACTTCTCTTTTAGTGAAGCAGCTTGCTACAGCTTCTTTTGTGAGGGGAAACACAAAAGATTGTGGAACAAGGTAAGTGTTGGGAAAAAATGGCAAGCTCACAGAAACAGAAGAATCCTTCAATATTTCAGTGTTTTGTCTTGTCAGCTACAGAGATTTCCGAATCTTGCTGACGGGTTAAAGAGGCCTATTTCAATATGCATATAAGACTGCAGGCTATTTTTTGAACTTCTAAAACTATTCCACAGTTGAATGCAGATAAATATTCGTCAGTAACTTACAGATGAACTTACACTTTTTTCCTCTGTGAAGATCAGCAGCTATGCTAGTGCTGACTTTATTTAAAAGTTAATGTCATCCTCCTCTTTGTTCACTCCTCCAATCTCATTTGGCTTTCTTATGTGACTGCCAAAACTTTGGTCTGAGCATTACAATAACATTAGAGTAAGACACATTTTGTGTCAGGATTTAGTATTCTTCTGATCAAACATCAGGATATCATAAATAAGCACCTTTTAATGCAGATTTCTTCAGTGTAGTCCATGCTCCTTGACTTTCTCCTTTACTAAATCACTCTGCTACATGTTGTTTGCTTGGCAAACAGGGGATCCTGTGCACCATACATAGCTCCAAACACCATACATGGGAGGACAGCACCATACATAGCTCCAAACACGTCCTTGACCTCCTTCAGGATGCTACTGATCAGGTCCATCTGGACCACAGGAGTGCAAAAGTACTGAATCTTGCAAAGTCCAGGACAACATCCACATTGGCATCTGAAGAAGGCTAACCTGTGTTTTCCCTCCTTTGTTCATAGCCATTACTACAAAGGGCAGTCAACACAATCCATGCGTTTGCTCAGCAGCCCTGCTATCCTTTTATCAAAGTGCTTTTCAGTTCACAGCTTCCTCTCCAGTTTGCTGCAAAGGTGGCATGTGCATAAAATGGGAATGGAAATCTGGGGACACATGGTGGGGAAAGGACCATGATAAAGCAGTATGCTCTTCCACGGCATAAAGCAGCATGAGCACAGATTGCAGGACATTTTATAAAAAGGCAGCAGATGTTTATCTTCACTACACAGACTAAGGCGTTTTTTTCCATATAAAAAATATGGCTTTCTAGCCATATAAAATTAATACTAATCAGCAGAATGTGACATCAAATTGTACAAATTAATATGACCTTCCACAGAGGGTTGAAGAAAAAGGACTATCTTTCAAAGCATTCAAGCAAAGAGAAGATGGGTTATTTTAATAACAGTATCATGCAGGTTCTTGTCCTGTTAAAATCTTTTTATTACTACTAATTACTTATGTTCTAAGGGGAAGACAATGGTTTCTCTGTTCATTCTTAGAGTATTTCACAGCCAGAGTGCACATGAGCCAGCTTGTATTTCTTAAACCAAGTAAGTGCAAGCTGTAGTCTTGATGATATTTAAGGTGCAAGACAGAGTAAAGATTTGACTATGTCTCTGTGGTTTTCTCTGTAAGAAATTTGTACTTTAACATTTTAAATTTGTTATTTATCATTTCACATAGTCTTAATAACAGATTCATATTTTTAAACATTTTATATATTTTCCTATAGGCTCATAAAGCTAAATTTAGAGGTACTTAATTTTATCAACAAGAACCTAAGAATTTCTGAGATCAGTTTTATTTGGTTAAAGTCACAATAGAAATTCCATTTTGAAACTAGATGTGCAGCTTTCAACTGGAGAAAATAGAAATTAGGGGCTTTCACACTCTTTCTGCCATCTGTGTTCTTGAAGGTCAGACCTTGCTCTCTGTCCCTCAGAGTTTTTTATTGAATGTTAGCGACTTTCTCAGTGGCACCACCTCTGGCTGGTCCCAAAGATTGAAGCACAATCTGGCAAGGTTGAAGTCTGTCTGTCCTTGCTGCCCGCTGCACTCTCTTTAGTGTCTAAGTGAGACTGAGCAGCTCCTACTGTTGCCACTTCCCCTCTGTGGTTTCCATAGGAAGGATGCAACGTCACCTGATCTCATCTTGTCAGCTATAAATAAGGCCTCTTCAAGACAGAGAAACCAATGTTTCTAACTATTATTATTATTATTATTATTATTATTATTATCATTACTATTATTATTATTATTATTATTATTATTACTATTACTATTACTATTACTATTACTATTACTATTACTATTATTATTATCCAGTCATTTTTACTTTGTTACTACTTAAAAACAAGTCTTGGTCTCATTGTGTGAAACGTTGCATGAACATAACTACTGAGAAAGTCTGTGTCCCTAAAATCTTTCAGTCTGAAGGATAGGACATAAATAGCAGATGAAACAATCAAATCAACTGGACAAAACTGAGGGAAAACATATTAAGAAAAAACTCCCAACAGTACACAGTTTAATGCATTCTGCATCACAGCCACAATTTTCCCATCTGTTTCTGACTGATAACAGACTGAGAGATTCCATTTCCCCTGTTACTGCTTACTTTAGTAAAACATTATGTTAAAAAGATGTTGCTTCTCTGAGGGACATTAGTGAAATGAATACAAGTGAATACAAAGCTTAAGAGGTTTGGGCCTCCCAATTATTCCAAAGGAAAATAAATGCAGTAAGCATCATTGTGACTCTTTGCTGCCCTATACTGTCCACAAAACTGGTAGTTCTAACAACAGGCAAGTCAAAGGAGCAAGTACTTCTCAGTCTTTCAGCCTTTCTGTGTGTAATCCCACCAAAGTCAAGAGCTGTACAGTTCAGGATTCAGCCATAGGAGGTTGAAAATAAGTTTCAGTTCAGGAAACAAATGTAAATAAACCAAATCAAAGCATAAAGAAGGCCGAGGTTTCTTTTTCCTTTAACTTTTCAGAGGAAGGAAAAAATATTTTAAAAGGTACCATCCATCTACCATAAATCTAAGCAACTTCTGCTTAAAATAGCTAAATGCATGTTATATTTGAAACCCTTTTACCAGTCTTTTAACATATTACCGTAATTTTTTCATCAGTGGAAGCCAGCAATTTATGTCCATTACAATTACGATTCATGGTAATTTGTTGTCTTAAAAAATTTCGGCAAAATTTGCAAAGGATAGAAAGCTAATAGGAAACTTAAAGGCAATATTTCTATATTTATTCACCCTAGAAAAAAGATGAATTTTGATATGGTAACGACATCTAGACAATTTTCCTTTTAAGATAAATCTTAAATTTTAGGTTTATATTCCAATGTAAAGGCTGGGATGTGGAGAATTTATTGAGTCTTGTTTAGCTTCATAAGCAATATTTAAAGGCTCAGTTGTATTTATCAAACTGATTCTTCATTGATTTATTCTTCTGCCATGCAGCTTATTGATTTATTTGCTCTACTGAAAATTGTCTGTCAGCTCTTCGATTTGGCCACCTGACTTTTCAAAAACTTAATTAGGAAGCAAACACTTCATGCTGGGTTATGGATGTGAGAACTTCAGGCAGATGCAGAGGCAGACACACGTGGGGCAACTGCTGTTTGCTAAGGGATCCCGTATCCAAGCCCAGGTGCACTCTGTCCCTGTGCTGCCACTGAAATTCCTCCCTTGAATTCCCAGTCATGTGAAGATAATTCACACTCCTCTGTCTTACACTGTGAACCGTAACATGATAGTTACAATATATTGCACAATAATTATAATATATTGCACAATAATTTACAATCATTTTGGTACAGTAATTTCTCTACATCTCAAAAGACTAGGTTGCTTTTGTGGTCCTTTCATAGGTAAAAGGAAAAATGTAATCCCATCTAGTAATGAATTCTAAACAAGTTTTCTGGCTGCATTTTGAAGTGTCTTCACTTTTTCTTTTCTTTCTTTTCTCTGATGTGATCGATAGTCTTCGATTTGCCAGTCAGGCCATCTTGTACTTGGCTATTAATTTAGAAACTTCCAGAAACAGGATTTTTCACCTTCAGTTTTCTATTTAACACATTCCAAGCATCACTTCTCAGATAACATGAAAGATAATTTCTTTCCCATCACAAGAGAGAAGAAAATGTCTAGCTATTTTCAAAATTATCCTGAAAGGATAGAAGCTGTCTGCAATTTTTTTCTGTCCACATTTCTTTCTTTTGGTTGGTTTAAGGGTTTTTCCCTTTTTTTTTTTACCCCCGGAAGCCCCAAAACTGATTAAAACTCAATCTGTTGAGACAAAGTAATTTTGAAAGATTAATTTGATGTCTTATATTTCTTTAGTATCCTTTAGCTAACCTTGGTAATTAAAGGATTCTAAAGAAATATAATACACAAGTTATCCAATAAAATACTGAATAGCATAAGCTACACCCTCAGGAGAGCTATGAAGAAATTATGCTCTTTGCTTCATTTAATTAATTTTTGCTTTTGAATATAGGCAGGGTGAAAACACAAAGATTTGTGTAGTTCATAAATAATTTAAATCTTCAGGACTAATTTTTTTTTTCAAATTTTTCTCCCACTACCAGAAAAACAGGATAGAAATCATAAGGTAAATAAATATCAGAACATCTGACCAAAAAATGCCTGTTAGAATGTTATGAGAAGAGGAATAATAAAAGATGCAAAAGGGATAGAAGGAAAGGAAAATCAGGAACCACAGAAGTGAGCTAAAACACTAAGAGAAAAAAATAATGGTACAAGAATAAACTTGCCTGTAATTTCTTCTCAGTATTGGCTTAGAGAGTTTGCTTTTAAATGCTGTTCCAAACATTCCAATCATTTAAATATATCAGATGATGGTCTCAACAGATAATAAGATTACCATACACCATTTCATACATCATCTTCTAATTTCCAAGTCAGTATAGAACTTCTGCTTTGGAATGATTCACTGATCTTAAGAGATCTTAAGCAGAGGTTCAACATACAATTAAACAAGCATACAATTAAATTCCAGTCCCTGTTTTCTTTTCCATATGATATTAACCCGTCCTTATATTTTAGTACATTTGACTGCGTTACTAAATGTCTTTTATTTTGTTGGTAAAATATATAGGTACTTATATGTTACTTTTTCCTTCATGTGTTTTCTTGAAGAATAATAGAAACTACGTTTTAATAGGAAATTCATTATAAATTGGTCAACATTTTCATTTATGATTCTACTGTCTTTTTATGGTATATGCTTATATGGAATTTGCTTATTGTTATACTTCAGAAGTAATTGAATTATGTAAAATACATCATACTTTACATACAGCAAAAGGAGAATATTTAGCTAAGCAAAGTGTAAGTAAAAGGAAGTCTGATGAGATGTTTTAAATAGATCACATTTTCAAGGCAAAGAAATGTGAATTTTTATTTTGTATTAAATTATTCTGTAAAACCTTACTGGAATCTTTATTCCTGTTAATAATCATAATTCTTTTAAATTGCATGGCACTATCATATACAGCAAATAATGTCCTTTTCACAGAAATATATACTAAAGACTATGAAAACACCATAGTATGGGGCAAAATTAATAGCAGTAACCAGCAGCAATATTTCGGCCTCTTGCTAGCTTGTAGCTGATAAAATATTAATTCTTATGTCTATCACAGAGAATTGAGCTTACTGAGCTGCCACACTTATCAGGCATTATCAACTACTAAATTCTTCATAAAAAACGATGTAGCAAATCAGTGCTGTTAGGTGTTGTTGTGGCTTGTGGGTATTTTAGGCATCGCAGACCAACATATCAATAATCCTAAAGAGGCTAAGAAGTTCTACACAGGGACATGTGCAACCCACAGCAGGCTGCCACTTAACACTAAACCATGGGTGTGGGTGCACTGCTCAGGCAATTCTGAATTGCCACAATCTGACATATTACAGAAAACTGAAATTGGTGGTGGTTTACCTTAAGATGTCAGGCTTTAATCTGTTGTGGCTTCAAACTGAAAGAAGCTAGGTTTAGATTCTTTACTGAGGGTGGTGAGGCACTGGAACAGGTTGCCCAGAGACATTGTGAATGCCCCATCACAGGAAAAGTTCAAGGCCAGGTTGGATGGGGCTTTGAGCAACCCGGTCTAGTGGAAGGTGTCCTTGCCCATGGCAAGGGGCTTGAGTTAGGTAATCTTTAAGATCCCTTCAAACCCAAACCATTCTGTGGTTCTATGATTTCAGAAGCAGCTGAGCAGCCCCAGAACCTGTCTGGTATCTGACAGGAGCAGGGAGAAGCAGGTCAAGCCCAAAACTTCCAACCCGGGGGACGAAGACCAGAAGCTGGGAGGATGTCTGGGACTGTGAACACTTCTGTGGAAATATATATTTCCTGTTTCCTTTTGCCCTTCACTAGATAGCCATGTTTGGCTACTATTGGAGGGATGTTACTGTTCTGTTACCTACTCTTTAAAGCATAATTACTTGAAAGATAAAAGATTACTTGGGAACTGCAACAACACTCCCACTAAGTACTGCAGGCAAAGGGTTAACATCAAACTAGATTCTTGGGAACTGAAAACTGTAGGAAATTACTGTTTCTGTGACCTGAAGACCTTGATGTTTTAATTACAATCCTTCTAATTACTGCTTTCATTCTGACTATGAGTCACATGCCTCTCTGATCATTCAGTCTCTACTAACTCTATTCTGCTTCTCTGCACAGTCATTTCTGTGTGCTAACTTATGTCATGCCAATGATTTTGTACAGTGATTAAATGAATTACTTATTGAATAGAGACGTATCTTTTTCCTGTTATTTCCCCCTTTACTCAAGCCTGCAACCTTAGCAAGAAAAAGGCTGCTGTGTTCTGTGAACCACACAGATGGTGCACATGGTGGTCTCTGAAATGATATTCAAGTACAATTGAGTCCTTGAGGAATATTTAAGCTCTTTCTCAATCAGGAAATGTCTTTCAGGTTAGGGTATTATGTTGCTGGGCTTTTTGAATTATACTTGTGATAGCCTCATTTCTAAAAGTTACTGGGCTTCTGCAATTATAGTATTCAGAAAAGTACATATTCCTAGACAACCTACATGTGATGTCAACTGCATGTGACTTTGCTCCTAAACGGAAGAAACTAAAAAGAAAATTGTCCATGCCTATAGATTTTTATCTGCTGATACTTCTGTATCTCTCCTCCACAGAAAGCCAGCATTTCAGCCATAATGAATGGCTTGTACACACATCATTTTGTCTCTGAATTCATCACTCTCTTTACAATAAAAACTGAAGCTGAGGTGTTTTAATGCCATCCTGTATACATATATATACATAAATGATGGATAGATAGACAAACAGAGAGAGCAAAACAAACAAACAAAATAAAAAACTTTTGTTGAATCAGAAGTGTTTCTCACCTGTAGAAAAATTAACATTGCACAAATTGAAATCTTAATTTACTGAATGTAGATTTGCACATTGCCATTTCCTGAAGAAACACGTATCTTCTCTATCAGTTGATGAACCATCAGTCCTTTAAAAAGCAAGACCCTTCTCTGTAAATTTCTGAATAATTGCATTCACATAAATATGGTTTCCCTATTTTTTTCTAATTATGATAACTCATTATATTAACATATTGAAATGAATATAATATTGTTCATATTACACAGAAGACATAATTGGAAATTATACACAGAAAAGGATTTGAGGCCTAGATTCATCATACTGCTTCAATTCAATTCCTTATTACTATAGGAAATGATGGGAATGAAATGCATGTAATAATGCATATGGAGTTTGATCTCCCTTTTGTTCTCTTCTTGTATTATTAGATGAAGGTAAATCATATATGACAAATTAAAATTTTAATCCCATTATTTATAAAAAAACCCTAGATTTTGTAGAAAATTTAAGTATTATCCAAAATCCCACACAAATTTTCCAGCATTTCTCCCACAGAAAGGTTTAAAAAGATGACCCATGTGTGCTGAAAGGACCAAAAAAAGCTGAAATGCAGATACTGATGTACAAAATAGAAGACACACTTTAAAATTAATTGTAATTATTTGGGCTGGTTATTTGTTTGCAGACATGTGGGGCCTTTTTAATCATATTTGTAATTAAAATATTTCTGTTTATGGGAATATAAACAGTCCTGATTTGTAACTGTTTGGACTGATGCGCAGAAAAAAATACATATATATGCAATATAAACTGTGCTCTTAAATGTTTTTAACATATCTATCTTATAATAAATATTTTGTTGTGTTTAATTTCAGACTTACTTTTATTTTTCAGACAAGTGCATTCCAAAATGCAATTTGTTTCCATCACCTTCCTGTCATAAAAACCCTGACCCCAACAGAGCTTTCAGGAGCATGTTCCTCTACTGTAGAACTAAGAAGAATTTAGAAATCTTAAGACTTACATAAGATATTTTGTATGGCTGACAAAAAAAGGCCAGGAATGACATTCACTGAACCCCATATTACCATAAATTAAAAAATACATGAACCAATTACATTGAAAGTATTGAGGGGAAAAAACCCAATGCAAAAAAAAAAGCCCCAGATGAAGATATGAACATGATCTCTTCAGAAGGAAAGAAATTTGTAATTTCATCTAAACTTGTATGAGATTGTTAATTTTCAAGGAATGAAACAAACTTAATGTTTACTATACAGAACCTGAACAGGAACATGACTAGGATCTGTCTCAGTACTATGGTTTAGACTTTTAAGGTCATCTTCATCTGATACAAGAATTACTTCTCTATTCCTCACCCCAATCCAGTTCCCTCAGAATTTATAGCTCAGTAAATTCATACAAATGGTATCATCTCTGTATCACACATTTACTGCAGTTCTGAGACAAAAGTGTTTATGCACCCTGACAACATTTGGTTTTGAGGTAGTAATGTCTTAGCCTGATTAGGACACATAAAATACTTATCTGCAACAGTTTTATCCGTGAGATTTTAATTACATTACAGTCATATATATGCCAACTTTGCTCAGTGTTCACATGGAGGTGTAATTTTAATTTCATCTTGCATAAAGGTACATGTAAGTATTTTGAATGAGAACAGAATTCACATTGTCATCATTCACCCACAAAATGTTTATTCCTTTATTATGTCTCCATGACTCGTGCTGAATTGTATATTACCCCTCAATGAGTTCTATGGCAACACCTTGGCACCTTGCAGAAAGAACAAATTTCAAGATGCATAAAATATTTTGTTCTTGTGTTCTTAAAGTTTGCAGCAAAATGGGTGTCATTTACAGGATATGAAGTACAGTGGCCTGGCAAGAAACAGGCCAGAATTCATTCTTAGTTACCTGTGTTGAGAGTTCTTTTGGTGTTTCCAGGGCTCTGCTCATGCATGTAGGTAAGCAAGTAGATACACATAATTGTAAAAACTGCCAGGCTTTTCTGTTTGCCCTCCGCATGTTTAAGGATCACCTAGGTTTTTCTTTTCTCAGCAGATTGGAATTGATTCACATGCACTTTGGTTTGATTTGTGTTGAAGAATCCAGAAAATCTAATTACTTTTTCAAGGGATCGTTTGAACAGAGATTCATAAGACATCATCCAGATATTTCTTGGAGAAGTTTTTAGAACCATCAGGAAACTTTTTGTGTAGATTGACTATAATTTTTAATGAAGGCTTGACAAGTATGAGGCTACTTGGTTATTCTGTTCCAGACAGAATGCCACTGCATTCCCACAGGCATTTTATTATTTTTTAGTTAAACTTTGGAAAAGGCATGCTAAAGGCTGTTGTTTAAGTGGTGTAGTGTTAGGGAGGAGGGAAGATAGTGTTGAGTGGGTTTTTGTTGGTTTGGTTTTTGATTTTCCATTGCTGATTTGTAGTCCTTTCCAATATTGCTGGGGAGCAGTATTTATATTATGAATCAGTTCTGAGGCAAATCCTTTTATATTTACAAGAATATTGCATATGTGGGCATTTTTGGCTGAGTACTACAGCAGAGGTGTCTGTTTTGCTTCAAGATAGATATTTTTTGTATTTAATTTTGCCCTTTTTTCCCCCACAGAACTTTTTCAAGTGTTTCCAATTCTTACTTGTTTGTGTTTTAGTGCAATAATATGAACCAAGATAACAAGAATTAGGTTTTTCTAGGTCATTCATAAATAGGTCATTCATAAAAACTAAGAAGTCTGAGCCAGGGCAATGCTGTCCTGGCATGGGGCAGTACTCCACAAAGTCCACTTTCCAGAATAGTAGGGAACAGCAACATGCAGTATGGAGACAGGTTGCAGCAGGCAGTTCAGTGATTTCAGAATTTGCTTTAACTTAGCCTGTCTGAATTCTTCCTCATAATCCTGGACTTGTTGAATTGTATAGTTATTGACTGCATTGAGAACTTTGGTGCCAGCATTTGTCACCATAGCTACATTTTCTCTGACTTTGTTACTCTTTTTCAGGAAATGTCCTAAATACAAAATAATATTCATGTGTCACTCACTCGCTTTCCACAGCAAATGTCTGCTGACTTCTCAAAAGTATTTACACAGATCTGTGGCCTAAAGTGTGGATTAAAGGTACAAAAGATAATTATGATTAATTACAATACATTCTTGGTGCATGAAGATACATGTTCAGGTAAATTTGCCTGCTAAAATAATTGAATGTCTCTTCTTTTAAGCATTTTTAATTGAACACAATTTTCAGCATCTTAATACAACTACAGTTCTTGGAAAGTTGCAGCTATATTTGTACATATAACACAGAAAAAGATACTATTTTAAAACTGTCTCAAAATTATGGTATAAATTTTATTCCATTGCTTGATGTCAAGATGGCAAGAAACTGAACTTTTTCCATCCATAAATACTCTGAGTACCTTAAAAAAATCTTACAGATAAATCTTTTTCATCATGCTTCCTCTTAAAAAAATTGTTATCTACCCAACTGCCAAAACAATTAAATGCAGAAAAAAACTGATCCTCATGTTGCAAACTTAAAAAATAATCTGTATTTTGTTGGGCTGGCACAGAAGAACACCCAGCTTTCAGGGACAGAAATATTTTCTATTATACTGACAGTCCATTAGCAATCCTCATTCTATCACACTGTTTCTTTTTTGCTCTGCTCAGAAACATGATACAAATATTATTGTCTCAAGCTGTGGCAGAAAAGTTGGTTGTTTTAATTTTTGGAGGGAGGAGGGGATGTCTTTTACAAAAGTGTTAGAATTGATCCATGGGCCATCACGTTTTAAACAGATTTTTCATCAAACAATTTCTTTCATTTGGGGACCTATTATAACAACACCTTGGGTTTGTGTTTGCTTTTGTTTTCTTTGTTTTTTGGTTGTTTGGTTGGTTGATTGGTTGAGTTTTTTGTTTGTTTTGGTTTTGGTTTTTTGTTGTAGTGTATGCAGATTTTAATGTTACAGTACAACTCTCATGTCCGTTCTAGACATCACTGTATTCTGATGTCTTGTGCAAGTATAAAATTATAAAGTCAGGAATATACTTTCAGTGCCTTTCCAGTTAGGTTATTTCACTGTCTCCCTCACAAATTCAGTAGCTGGCCTGCTATTGAGCTAGTAGTGTGAAAAACTGTCATACATTCAGTGAGAAAATATAAACCCTGTGAAGTTCACTGCAGGCAGAAATCTTGCTAAGCTGGACACTCCCTTTTTGCCCTAAAGAAGCCTTTGTTGAAGGGAGGAACCTCTAGCCTCGGGATCTCATTTGCCAGGAGAGAAGCGTATGGTAACTATTCCTACCCTGTAGCTGAGCAGTGGAGGAGTTAGAGCAGTTTCTTGGGAAGTGAGAGGCCTGGCTTGTAGATATTACAGAACCTACAGGTCAAACTACATCTTCCCCCCAGAAGATGACTGGTAGTCCATGAAGTATCTTTGGTATGGATGCTGTGAGGCACTTCTTCTGAACAAGCACTACACAGCTTGAGAGCTGAGGGTGATGTTCCCCAATTGAGCAACAAGAGCAAGTTTCTCAGTACTGAAATGCCATCCTAACTCCCAGACCTTTCATTCATCATCTGTAGAATAATCCCATAGGGAAAAGTCTCCCGAGGAGTGAAATTAATATCCCGCCATTGTGTTCACCTGCTGCACGGGTGCACTGCCAGCGAGTTTCAGCTCAAGACACACTTAGACTGGTCTTCTGTGCTGTTAGTTTGAAATATATAAGGTCATATTTGCAGCATATGTGGTGAATTATGCTATCACGTGTGTTTACAATATCTCTCTCATTAGGGGGCATTTGTAATTCAAAGGTGCTTATTACTTCTTTCCACCATTTGGGTTCATAAGCTGGACATAAATTGTTTGTTCCCTTTTGAGTATTTTGAGTTGAGTATTTCTGTCATACTAGACTGTTTTGTTTTTTTCTTCATTTCCCCTGAAACACAATGAGTTAAACATTCTCAGACAGTGTGTCCACAGAAAAATATCATTCTTCAGCAGATTTTTTTTAAAGTGCTCTCCTAAGGTCATCTTAATAATTCTTCATCTGCAGTGTGGATATTCACATGATGTTCAACGTTCCTCTGAGAGACCACAATTTAATCTCTCTCATTTGTTCCTCTGTGTAATTTTAAAGAGTTTATCATCTATAGTCATACAGGAAGGTTGAACATATGTGATACTTTAGGAATCCTGGAGAATGAATAACGAAAAATATATACTCTTTGGAACTTCATTTGAAAGACAGAGAACTAAAACTTTTCTATCAGTATCTCACTATTTAATCCATGACCTTGAAAGAATTTCCTGGAGAAAAGAAGGGGCAGACACTGATCTCTCCTCTGTGGTGACCAGTAACAGGACCTGAGGGAAGTTGTGTCAGGGGAGGTTTAGGTTCAGTATTAGAAAAGGTTCTTTTCCCAGAGGGTGGCTGGGCACTGGAACAGAATCCCTGAGGAAGTGGTCACAGCACAAAGCCAGACAGAGTTCAAGAAGAGTTTGGACAATGCTCTCAGGCACATGGTATGATTATTGGGGATGGTCCTGTGCAGGGCTGGGAGTTGGACTTGATTCTTGTGGATCCCTTCCAACTCAGCTGATTCTGTAATTCTTATTTAAAATAAA
The DNA here is from genome assembly GCF_049639895.1 of Pseudopodoces humilis. Lineage (NCBI taxonomy): Eukaryota > Metazoa > Chordata > Aves > Passeriformes > Paridae > Pseudopodoces > Pseudopodoces humilis. The sequence goes on along the minus strand of NC_142204.1, from coordinate 32,985,180 downwards.
TGTGGAAGTCTTTTTATGTTCTCACTAATCTTCATAGGTGAACACTTTTGCCTAAGTTCTGCTGATGCACTTATCATCCAGTGAAACAGCCCAGAAAGAGGGACCAAGAGCAGCACACAATTCTTTAGTCTAGAAAAATCCCTGTGGTTGTATCCCGGACAAAGGAGGGGCTTTATGCTATAGAAGGCAGATAGGCTTTTTCTGCAACTGGAGATCAGTTACTGTATGAAAAATAAGTGAAGACATAACCTAAATGTTAAAATAAAACTCATGAGAAACATATCCAGATAGTCTTTGTTTTCAAATCCAAACTCACTCCTTCTAGGATATTTTACACTGCCTCTTTTAAGAAATTTGCAGTTGGCAAAAATTAAATCCAATTGAATCAAAAGATTTATTTTTAATACTTAGCTAATACAAACTATTTCTGTCAGGTCTCCTCGTACAGCCTGAGCGGCTCAGACATTACCACAAAAAATCCCTTTTGGAGACTAATTTATAATCTGGTCTGGTGTGTGCATATGCATCTGTCAAAGGATATTTGTCACCTGATTACCCAGTTTCAACTACAGACTAAGAGTCATGTTTTCAGTTCTGTTTTGAAAGCTCCAGACATATTTATACATCGATGTTATTTTGCCATAACCTTTGTAAAATATGAAGAGAAAAAGATGCAGAACAAAACCCAAAAAAATATTTATGAAACTGAGTTGTCTCAAGGCTTTTCAATAATGAGGGCAAAAGAATTTCATCACTACAGAAATGAAGGACCAAGATGAGGATGCATATGCCATGGCAAGGAAAGGAAACATGGAAGGACAGGATAGGAGTAGGCATCTACTGCCCTTGGGAGCATGGGAATTTTGAACCGGTTGACTACACAAAATCCTCCTCCTCTGGTGTGGCAGGCTTCTTCAGCGATTTTCCATCCCTCTTCCTCCTTTCATAGCTTACACAACAAGTAAAATAGAAGTAAAGATTATTTTCTGACAGAGTAAACAGCGATCACATAAAAAAGAAAAAGTCAAATCCCAAAGGTTTTATCAGAAAATAAGTTAATAAATCTGCATTCTGAATTATTCCCAGGATAAAGAATATCTTTTTGGTCCTGTCCTAATCCCACTGAGCTCAAATAGCAAAATTCCCATTGGATTAATAGGAAATAGTTCCAGAGACTATTTCAAGAGACAAGTAAGTGTGTTGTATTGAAATTTCATGATGAATTTTCAAATGTAACTTCAAAAATTAGTTCTGCTATTGCAGCTTGTAAGGTTAAATAAACACTCAGAAATTTGATAATAAGATGCTATTGAAAAGATTTGAATAAGATAGTTTAATGACCATATAATTTTACTCAGATGCTCAGGAGAAAAGAAATGCGTCAGTGTTGTAGTTGTTAAGAGACACAGGTAGTATCAGATATACAGTATAGATGGTGTACAATAAATGTTACTTTATTTTCTCTAAGTGATAAGGTTAGATAATATCAAAGATTGCCTTCAGAGAGCTCTCTAGCTATAGTGAAAGGTCATTTGCACATACAACAATATGGCAAAAATAGAGACCCACTCATTTTTAACTTTTTTCCCCAGAACCTGGTGAAAAAATCACCACACGCAGGCTCTCTATGAAACCATTTTCTGACAAAACATCTGCCTTTGCCTAGCTTTAACAAAGGTACTGATCTGGGCCTTCTAATGCCAAAGGTTTTATACAGCCAATGAAAACCCCAATTCTGGAGCTTATTTTTACTTTACACTTCCCTAATCACATTCCAAAATAAGAGCGTAATTTATTTTTCAAAATATACTTTAAATTTTGGGAAATTAAATTATTTTTAAAAGCAGGCTGAGGGTCTCAAAACTTGTGTTAGCCAAGCAAAGATTCTCTGGTTAAGAGGAAAAGAAGAGTAGATTACAGAGATGTATTTATCTTCTTATTGAGAAGACTTTTTTGACCCTCAAGAGAGGAATGTAGGAGGTCCATGTGTACCCCTCCTTCATTTCTGTGGGGAAGAGAGGTAAGGGGAAGAGAAGTAAGCAGTTCTTGAAGCAAGCAGTTCTTTTGTTTTCCCCGTCCTTCATGAAATTCACGCCTTTTGACAAAATGCAGGGACATACACAAAAATGGCAAAGCAGTCTTGTAGGTTACTGCTGGCATATGCTGAAAGCAACAGTTAAAGGAAACACCTATTTTTATGTAGCAAAACTCAACTATCAGGTGACTCTGCTTGAGTCAACAAGGAATTTATTCCTTGGGGCCATCCAGACTTAGAGGATGCAAGCAAAATCTGGTAGAATCTCCAGTTCACAAGGGACTTAAGTTTAACTCTAAAATTTAAATTCTTAGTGTTCAAATAAGTTTGAATTTAAGGGAAAAAAGGTCTTGTATTCCCTGGCTAAAGGATTTTCTTCAGAATCTCTTTGTCTTTTTTCTTTAAAGATTCATAGGCAAGCCTCATTTTTCTTCTATAACTAGAAATAGCAAGAGCAATAATGAATCCGATCTAGATCTGCCAGCAAGCCTGGTCTAAATGAGGCTTTCATACAGCGATTAAGATTTTTGACTCTTTTCTTTGATCTCTAGTCTTGCCCTTGGCAGTTGAAACACTGCCAAATGGACCTTGACAACACTTCATGTCCACTCTGTGCTTATATGCTCATGTCTGTGTGAAACTGTGCCATAATTAAATCTGTCTCCATCAACAGTTGTAAGAGATTTTCTTTGGCTGTGGGGCAGGATGGAACATTTCTGGCTTCTAATCTGTCACAGGTTGAAATTAGAAGTCTCAAAGATTTCCCTTTCTCTTGCTTATACAGAATCTTAAATTAACCATAAAATGAAGCAGAAGATAGCAGATTTGGATCAAAATTAATGCAACAGCACCAAAAAAAAAAAAAAGGAATGTACAGAAAATTAAGGTCAAATCTTAGCTCTGTTAGAGTTGAAAGCAAAATATCTAGCTGTCACAACTGAGCTCATTTTGATGAAAATACAGTTTATAAATCTGTACATTTGCAAAGTTTGGGGTTTTCTATCACAGTTGCTAAAGATAATCTTATCTTGGGACAAATAGCTGAACAAAAGATCCAGTGCCAAGAGGTGAGTGTTACCTGAGCAATCAAGAACTATTTTCTGCTATAACCAAATGACCATCTCATGTAGTAGGATGTCATACATACCCATTTTCATCTTTATCAAAAAATCACATTCTTCTCTGCCTTTTTGTCTTTATTTCTTTTTTTCCCCCTCTTTCTTGCACACAATTTTCTAATTGGTAGTGCTCATAGGGTAGTTTTAATTTAATTATGACTAATGTTTTGTTTGTTTTCACTGTCTCAGATTGCTATCAGTCTGCAACTATTAGTAGTTTATTTTCCTGAATGGGATTTTGCAAAAAAGCTAATTCTACACTTCTACTTTATCCTTATATTGTAAGATGGTATATATGTTTTTTGCTTTAACTTTGAACACAAAAACTCTTAAAACTACAGTGAACTCATTACTTGGGAACAGAGTAAGTATCCACCACAGATCTCAAAATTAGGATTTTGTGTAATGGGAGTAGAAAATACTTAATTCACTTTTCCCATGGACTTTTATTAAGGAGATAGCTCAATCATTTGAAAATCTTCGCCACTGCCACATGATTGTCATCTCCAGGCTGTATTGGTATAAAGCATTATATCTCTGGTTGTAGCTGGGATCAAGGCAGAGATGCTAGGTGGGATGGGACAGGAAATTCCCCAATTAGGTGGGTCACTACATTTATCTCTAATTCATCCATCAGGTCCCCATCACTTCCCATTCCTTATTCAAGATGTTGCATTGCTCAGCTTCCCAACAAGTTCAAGAATATATCAACACTTTGCCTCCAGAGCTGCCAACAGTATTTCCAGACTTGCAGCACATTTCATTATTCCAGAATTAATGAAATCTGTATGTTGGGGAGAATTTTTTGGGGGGAATGGGTGGTGGGGAGAGGGGTTTTATTATAATGAATGAATACTTTCCTTCTTCTCCATTTAATAAGGAATAGTTTTATAATTATGGCAATTGTCTTGCTGATAGGGTCAGGACTTGTAATTCTGTTCTTTCTGATTCAGATTATAAAGTTAGTTCTCCAGTTTCTCAGGCTAGATGCATATCTTGTTTTGAGAAGGATACTGTTTATAAGATACTGAGATGGAAGAAATACATACTTATGTCCTCATTTGAAATCATTCCACCAAGACTTAAACTTGGGGCTCCTGTTTTGTAGTTAGTGGCTTTCACTTCAATTCTATGATCTGTAGGTTGTGAGCATATAATCCATATTTCTCAATCATATATAGAGAGGATCTAGGTAAACAAATGACTGACTGTACCTTCCCCTATGATCCACCCAGACTAGAAAGAAGTATACTTAACTACAGCAAGCACAAAATAATAGCAGCTTGGACAAATTCTTCTCTATAACTGCTCATAAGACATGGAACTTCCATGGCACATTCATATAACTGATGAAGGGGCAGGCAGCAAATTTGCTGACAACACAAAGCTGGGAGGAGTGGCCAACACTCCAGAGGGTCTTTAGATACCCCAGTCTTCAGAAGGGCCCCAACAGGCTAGAAAGATGGACAGTAAAGAACCCTCTAAAATTCTACAAAGGCAAACGCAGCATCTTGCACCTGGGAAGGAATAACCCCATGAACCAGTACAGGCTGGGGGCTGACCTGCTGGAAAGCTGCTCTGCAGAGAAGGACCTGGGGGTCCTGGTGGGCAGTAAACACTCCCTGAGCCAGCAGTGCCCTGTTGACCCAATGTTATCCTGGGGTGCATTAGGAAGAGCAGTGCCAGCAGGGGAAGGGATGTGATCCTGCCCCTCTACTCAGTCCTAGTCAGGCCACATCTGAGGTGCTGTGCCCAGTTCTGGGCTCCTCAGGACAGGAGACACATGGAGCTCCTGGAGCAGGTCCAGCAGATGGCTACGTAGGTGATTTAGGGAATGAATGGAGCTTCTTCCTATGAGAAAAGGCAGAGGGGGCTGGGCCTGTTCATCCACAAGAAGTGACTGAGAGGAGGCCTCATCAATCTATTTAGGTGTCTGAGGGGAGATGTCACAGGAGGTTTCCAGGCTCTACTCAGTGGTGCCAAGCAATAGGACAAGAGGCAGTGGGCAGAAACTGATGCAGAGAACGTTCTCCTGAATATGAGGAAGAACTTTTTCACTGTGCAGGTGACTGAGCACTGGAAGAGATTGCCCAGAGAGGGTGTGGAGTCTCCCTCACTGGAGACTGTGAACACAACCCTGTGCCATGTGCTCTGGGATGACCCCGCCTGAGCAGGGAGGTTGGACCAGATGACCCACTGTGTTCCCTTCCAACCTGACCCATTCTGTGATTCTCTGAAATGGTTTGAATACCAGAAAATTTGGGTTGTGCAGATACAGAAGAAAAATAACATTCTCTCTTTCCCGGAGTCTAACCAATTTCTTTAACTGGGTTATAAAAGTTGCATTCCAAGGGCTCTGGAAAGTATTTAACTCAATTCTTTATCAAAAGAGCATCTTGATAGAGAAATGGAATGACTTGCATGAAATAAAACATCACCCACTAAAAAAATGGGCTTCTGAATGTGAAGTTCATGATGTGTGGTTAGTTATGGACAGTGGGTTTTCTTTCTACATTGTGTTCTCTTTTTATTGGAAGCTTGCTGAGTGAACTGTAAATATAATGGAGAGAAATAGCTTTCACATGCCCTGGCATGCTACAGGAATGATCAAAATACTCAAATTTAACCGACAGAGTTTCTGTATGTTGGAGGGCAAATATTTTAATAGGTGATTCTTGTTTGTTTGTTTTCCAAATCTAGGCTTATGGCATTATTCAGAGACTCTGCCACTATTTAACAATTTCCCACATTTGTCTTGAAGTGAAAGAAAGAGAAGTCCTTTTTATACATTTTGCCCCCAGGTAAGTATACATATCCTGTGTAGTTCAGCTGCAGAAAGAATAGAGGGGATGTTTTTACACATGAAATGAGATGACTGTAACATTTCAGTGTGTACAGTCCTCTACTCTTCCTGCTGTCACATACCTGGTCTTACCTGTAGCCTTACTTAGAAGCGCAGCCTCAAACCCATGCTGACATTTCAAAACAGGCATTTTGAAAAGACAGGATATAAGGGGTTATTTTATGCTGATTATTAGGTGTGGTAATTGTGATGAGGTGTTCAGCTGTTTTGATAAGCATTTCTTGAAAAGCAGGATTTCACATTCAGACCATGCTCTCATTTCTTGAAATGAGAGCAAAATTTAAAATATATTTAATATTCACTCCCCCTAAAAAAGAAAAAATAAATTAAAAAAAAAATGCTTCTGGTTTCTGAATTTTTCTACAGGTTTCCAGTATTCTGCAATCTATGATTAGTCTCCTAATTGAAACCCGGCTGCCAACAGCCCCTGTTCCTAATCTGGGTTAGACCCTTTTGCCTTCCACAAGGAGTGCCAGATCTTCTGGGACCCATACCAGAGGTTAACTGCTGGGATGTCTTTGAGTGTCACTAGATTTGCTAAAAGTTGGTGAACCTGAAGATATTTTGAATAAAGTGTTTCAAGTGAGCCACTATTAAAAAAATTAAATCTTATTTATTTATTTATTTATTTATTTAAATCTGTAACCAACTCAGATGGTAAACACAAATATTTACTGATATATCAGATTGCTGGATTTTACTTACGTGCTTATGCCTTTGTGTGGAGCACAAGAACATAAATCTGAAAACCAGATATTTTTCCAACAATACTCACTGTAATTTTCATGGTGGTGACAGAAGCTCATATCAGAACTGGGTCTTGTATTTCTGCCAACACACAGCATGCTTGACCTGCAAAGCCCTTGCTATTCCGGAGCTAAGCCTTCACTGAGAGAACTCTGACAGTCATGCAGCTATGGCAATGTGGATCTGTAGCCAGTTAGCAGGAAAGTAACATCAAAAAATTAATTTTCACTGGTGACACAAAGCAGTTCTCCAAAATAGATAGCAAAGAGGAATAACTTAGTGTTCTCCAACCTAGAACTTTTACTAATAACTGGTAACATTTATATATATTATATTTATATATATTATATTTATATAGACTGTTATAATAATAACAGTAACATTTACTAATAACTGGTGTTCAGCTGGTTGCAATTTTGAAGTGAATACTCAAAAAATATAATTTGATGATGAAACCAAAATGAGATACCTTCACAGCATGAATAAATACATTCAAAGCAGGACAATGAATTTTGTTTAGTTTTCACAGAAAAATCCAGCTGTATTTGATGCAGTTCCTAAGCAAGTATATATCATGTTAACAAGGAAAATATGATCTTTGACGCACAGCTGCCCACAGCAGCAGCAGCAGCAGGGAGGCAGGGGATCAGCAGCAGGGAGAGACAGCCTTTGTGAGGCTCCAGGGAAATACTGGTTTGGAGAGCTGGAGACTCTCCCACTGTGTCACAGTAATATAGCCACCAGGATTGATAATTCTGGTGGGAAAGAGGACAGGTATAAAAAAACAACCCTACAGGCAGAAGTTCTGATTATTTCTCTAGATGTACTTCCAAGAATTATTTATTTATTTAAAAAAAAAAAAATCAGGCATTTCTAAAATTAGAAACATTAGCTTAGGTGGGTTTTTTTCTCTTTGAATACTACACCATAATGGAAGAAAAGAGAATGATCAAGACATTCAACACAGAAATCATCATATATTTAGTAAGGAAATTAAAGAATGAATTAGAATTATAAAGCTTTAAGAAGAAAATGTAAGATTTATTCGTTTTTCAGTGTCCTTTTATCCTCAGGCAAAAACAAAGAACAGTGATGAGAAACAGTGCTCATAGGCTTCAAATTAATTATTATTAATATAATATTATTCAGATATAATATTATTATTCAGATAACAAATGTGTATTAGCCCACTGTGCATGCCATACATCTGCAGCTTGACACAATGGCATACTCCAGGCATATCCCAGAAACTCAAAATCATCAATTTCATTTCTCATTCATCTTAAATCCGGCAGGTCTTTAGAAGCATTATGTATACAGCAAGTTAAAATTCTTGAAGTAGAATATTGTTATATCAGAAAATTCTATGCATTATATTTTTATGAGGCATCATTTGCAGTATAACAAGTCAGGGTAGCCACACAAGCTAGAATTTTCTTCCATGATGCATCTTTCAGTGTTTCAATATTTTTCCCTCATAACTGAACTTTTAAACTTTTTTCTAAAAGTTATATATTTGATAACATATTGGCTTCAGTTTTTGTACAAAATATTTTTAGATGTTTGAATAAATTATTTATTATTTATAAATATTTTTAAAATTTAATTTCATGTAATTTAATTCGTTTTCTAAACACAAGAGTAAGATGGCCAAAAGTCTGCAGAAATTCAATTCCTTTTTTTCTGCTCATAACCTTATGCTTGCAGAAGAAATTTACTTGTTAAGTTGTAAAACAGAATATGTTGTCTTTTTGCTCTATTCTTTCCTCAAATGTATATATTTGACAGAAATACTTAGCCCTACACCTCTGCAGTTCTTATGAGTGCAGTAAGTATATATTACAGCAATTAATTATAGACTGTGTTCAAACAGCAAGAGAAGAAAAATCACTCAGATGTCTGATGGATAAGGAACTTTAAGTAAATTTCTCTGAAGCATTTTATTGGAGCAACTTTAGTTTTTTGTATTCATCAGAGACATATTTCTAATAGTAACAGCTTCTTTGCTAGACATATATTTTATTTAAAAATGGAAATATTCCCCAAGGAAATGCTCTTTTTTGACAGAAATACCTTTTGCAAGAACAGAATTAAACACAAATCCTAGAAACCTATGGCATCTGACCATTACACTGCACAGGTATTCAATAACCTGATTCAGTCCTCAACAGGATCTTTCCATTAGATGTAGTAGAGGACCTAAGCAGGCAGATCTGAGAAACCTGAAAATTCCCCTTATACTTGATGATGTCTAAACCTGAAAGTTGTTAAGATCAGTTGGTTTCTCCCTGATAGGTTTTAACATTCTCTAAACTCTTAAAATTTTGTTTCAGTGAATCCCCAGGGCTTCCCCAGACCCGGGAGATCCTTATCTCCTGCCTAAACCTGATGCAGATGTGAAAAAAAGGCATTTCTCTCCCAGGCTTCAGTAGGGTCTGACACAGGCTGACGCAACCTCACAAAAATGTTGTGGCTGCTTTCTTTCCATTTGGAGCTGAGGGGAAATGCAGTGGCCACAGACATTCAAACATTCAACCAGGAAAGAGACACTCTGGATCAAGTTCTTTTCTTGGCTTGAGAGGTTCAAAGTGACAGAACTACCTCACAGGAGGGCCATGTAAGATCTGGTGTAGGTTATTTGAGGGAACAGAAGCAAAGCAAATATGTGAAGGGGTGCTCTTGGCATATTTTGGCTGCATTTTAATTCCAAGAGTTAAAAACAGAAGGCAGATGAGCTTATGGTTTCCTCATCTGGGCAAATCAAGTCTGTATTGTGTTTGATTTAAAGTACAGAAACGGCCTTTGGAGAATGGACCCAAAAAATCCTCCAGCACTCTTCATGTCCTGACCACCAGCTTATCAAGTCCCTCTTTCACTTGTCTCATGAATTTCAGTGCTGACATAGGACAGGGACAGTGAAATAGGATCTAACCATGTGTATCAATCATTGTTCACTGAATGTATGGCCTTGCTGCCTTATAAGGAAGCTTTATGGCTTTAAGCCTCTCTTAGCAAGAAGAATTTCCAACCCAAGCAGGCCACACTTTCTAAAGGATATGCAAAATACCACCTCTCCATCTTTCCTCTTTCTCCCTAGCGCTCTGTCTCTCCCCTTCTCTTTCTTCTAATGAACAGTAAATCCCAAAGCTATATAAAAGACTGGATAGAATTTTCTGCCACCATTTATATGTACTCACCTGGACCTCTTGAAAATAAATTATTCTTGTGGAGCCACTGTTCTTCAGCAAACTCCTATTTCAAATGTACTGTTCCCCAGTGTGCTATGCAGACTTGCCCTTTACCAGTGTTTTTTCCCTTCTGTATCTTTTTTCTGAAACAGCTAATTCTCCTCTTCATCTTTATTGGAAGCCTAAGTGCCTCACTCAAAACTTAATTTCCACCAGGAAAAAAAATGCCTAAAACATAATTAAACATGCATATTTTTAGCTATTAAACACAGTTCTTCATTAAATGCAGAGATTCAAGAAATGGAAAGAACCTGGCTTAATGCTCAAAGCATGTAAGTAATTAGAAAAAAAACCCAACAACACAGAAGATTATTTCACATCAAAGCTAAATATTTGTGATATGAAAAGACTTGCATTACTTTATAAATTAGATAGCTTTCTCACAAGGCTTGCTTTCTTGGTCCCATCATTACTGGAAATCACTTGTAAGAGAAATTTGGACGCTGCACATCCAGCCAGTTACACACAAAAGGATGGTTAGAGTGAAAGTGAGATACCAGTTTGAGACTGAATTATTATGGTTTTTTTTTTCTCCTTCCACACTCACTCAGTGCCATGATATTATGCAGTTTAATTCTGCAAATCTCTGTGTATCTCATATCAATGTTACTCTTGTGACTGTTTGCAAAGCAGCAAAGAGGGAGCCTATAATGCTTTGATTTTATATACCATCATCCATTTTCCCTGCTTCATGGTATCACATAACTGGGAAATTCATCAAAGGAGGAAAAGACAATATGGTTGTAATAAGTCAAATAATTATAAAAGTTCTGCACAGTTTAACACCAGGAGGCTGAATTAATTTCACTGCTACCAAATTACATACATACATACATACATACATACATACATATATATATACACCTATATATACACATAGGTATATGAATGAGCATGCAGGGATATGAACATATAAATACCTATTTCATAAACAGAAATATAAAAAAAAAGATTGCAGCAAATGCACTTGCTTTACATGACAGGTAGTTTCTTCCTGCATTTCTGTGTCTGTAACTTCATATCCTTAAATAAAGTCTCATCACTTAGGTTCATATACATAAAATTTTGGTCAACACCCAAATGTATTATTGAATTTTGACTTTTGGCTTGCCTTGTGTAAGTGACATTATGTACCTTTGGATTGTTGTTTCCCTGAAAAATAATGTTTATTGTGAATAAACAATAATCAAAAATATTTGAAGAGTCTACTGCTAGGCAGAATGATATCATTAAGTGTTTTATTGTGTAGCCTAGTTTATTGGAAAACCTACAGGTAAAATAATTTACAAGGAAAGGACCTGACATGCATTCTGAATATATTTCTCATAGCTTAGGAATTTTAAACAGTAGGGGATCTTTTCCAAACAACATATCATAATTGTGATTTGTATTTATATAGGCAAAGTGAAAATTAGTAGACTTTGAGGAAATAATCATAATTGTTGATACTTAGGACAAACATGCCAAATTTTTGGAGGGGCTTAAGAACTAGGTTTACAGTAAAGTATCACTTAATAAAAATTTAAAACAAGAAAAGGACTTTACACCCAGAATTATAATTTCATTTCAGACTTCGTACATCTTCCCTAGATACACAAGATTCAGTATCAAAAAACCTTGATTTTGTTCTAAATTAAAAAAAAAATTCCCAAATGTGTGTAATGTAAGAAATTGACAAAAAATCCCAGTTATTTTCCTTAACTTGTTCTGATAACATTTCAGTGTCCTCTAAAGCTCTTCAATGCTTTTTGGAGATGCAGCAGAGTTCACAGGCTGAGGAGAGACAGCCAAAGCAGTCCAAACCCCTGGACTTCAACAAGGCATTTAACACTGTCTGCCACAGCCTCCTCGTATACAAGCTGGCAAGATACTGACTGGGCAGGTGTCAGTGGGATGGATTGGAAACTGGCTCACAGGCTGACATCAGAGGTGCTGATTGATGCTCTTTACTGAGGCTGCCTGTCATACACAGGGTCCCACAGGGATCAATACTTGCCCCCACCCTATCCAACATCTTCATAAATGATCTGGATAATAGGTTTGAAAGCACCCTCATTAAGTTAGCTGATGACACTTACATGTATAGAGCATTTATTGCTCAAGGAAGTTAAATTTCTTATTGTAAGTGTTCTATAGAGTACTTTTCATGCTGTCTTTATGTCCAGCTACTTCTTTGGCTACTATTAGTCCATCACTCCCAAGTAGTAATAATGCTACCCACTTTTAATCTGCACTACTTTTCAGATTTTGATGTTGCGTAATATGTGCCCAGCAGTGGTGGAGAAAGGGAGGAACGAAGAAAGCAGTTGTGTTGTATTTTTTCACAAGTAAATGGTTTTGTACTAGGGCTTAATATTTTATCTGAGTCAGAAGTTACAAAGCAAATTTTCCTATGTAATTTTGTATGGGAATCTGATTCTTTGGTGTCTGCTTAAGTGTGGATGTAGAGTTTGGAGAAGCTTTGCTCTGTGGAAGTTGTTCCTTTTCAGAAAAGTTCAATTTCTATGAATATATTCGGTACTTGCAAATGATTCAAAAGAAGGGAACATACCTCCATAAGAACTCACACATTAAACATGACTGTCTAGAACTTTTTTTCTTAAGGAAGTTGAAATCCCTTTGGGGTAAGAGTAGAAGAAAAATAGAAATACATTTTTATAAATGTTATTTCCACTAAATAGAGTAAAATACATACTCTATTATAAAGCAGTTACTTTTCTAAAATATAATTTATCCATAAATGTTTCCAGAAGTCAAACTCAAGTCTTCAGAAAGGTGTTATGTCTGATTAGAAATCAGTGCTGCATAAGATGCTGTTTTATTTATGGATGACCTGGAGAGGTCACCTAGTGAGAATCACTTCTCACCATGCAAGAGCTGGAAATTGTATTTGAAAGTAATATTTCTGATTAAAATTGGCACTTCTGAGCCTCCTGTTGACTAACTCCTGTTTTCTTGAGCAGTAACTTTATTTCAGCTGAAAATATCCTCAGCAGACATGCTTTCAAGTTCTGTACTTCATGCTGCTCTAATGTTGTAGGAAGAATCTCAAACACTTATCCCAGACACAGCCACCAGGCTATGGAAGTGCCTCGACTTTTTCTCTGCCATTTTTGCAACTGCTGTGTTGAAAGAGTAGCCAGTGTAGTAACTGAAAATTCCTGCTTTCCTCTCAGTAGGTGTCTCTTAGGATTCTGTTGATTACATACTGTTCTGCCACTGGATTGTGACCACTGACCTTCCCTGTGCCAGACCTACTATTTTGTCTTTGTCTTTACCATTCTGATGACAATTTCTGAGAAGTGTTTTAAGATACAGCAGCAGCCAAGCTACTATCGAACTGTGCATCTTTGGACTAAGGATCATGTCATCCTGTGGCTTCATAACTCAAATTTACAAAGTTAAATCAAATAATCTTCTAGGGATGAAAAGAGAATTGATAGTATATGTTGTTGGATATACTTCCAGTCCTTGCAGAAAAATATCTGCATTTACAAAAGATTTTTCTGCATTTGTGTATGCAACAAAGTAATATTATAAATGTTTATTGTATTTTGAACACACTCAGAGAAATCTTTGCATCACTCAGTGAGAATGATTTTTTTTAAATAAGACCATAGGCACTTTGGAAAGTGCTAGCTTAAGAAAGCTTCATTAGGAAAAGGATATTTTTTTTCTACATTTTTTTTGTTTAGTAATTGATTCTGAATGCTTTTGCAATTAGGATAATGAATAATGCTTTCTTATATATTTTCCCTGTAAATATGGAGAAGAATACATCACAAAAAGTATATGCAAATTCAACCTCAAATTTAATTCACTGATTTAAATGTAATCTGTTCTGTTGTGCTGCTGGAAGTAATTTCTCTGATACAGGAGGTAGCAGAGAGTAAGGCATACATCTTCATCTGCTCTGCTCTGGGTTGCAGATGCAGATGTGGTTCTCTGCTCCCTGCTGCAGCTGGAGCGTACGGGACAGAATCCAAAGGGGAGCAGGAAACGTGTTGGTCCCAGATTCCACATCCTGCTCTCTGCTGACTCTGCTCTAAGGACAGGCATGTGCAGCAGACCATGGGACAGCTGCCAACGCCTCAGGAGCTCCAGCATGGAGATGATGATATCTGACCTGTTTTCTGCTGCTGTAGCCGTGGGGCATGAGCTCATGGCTGAGCACAGGGGTGAACACCAGGGAGCTAGCTTGTAAGACCATTCTCTTATGAAAACAGATTTTTCTTTTGATTTTGCAGAATTTCCTCAAAGAGTGACAAGCATATCTTTCCGCTTCTCCCTTTTTCTGAGACAGCAATGTACTGTGGCAGGGAAAATTTTTCCCCTTTCCTTGACATTTTAGTTTGGCTGGCAGCCTGTCAGTCCATCAGCCCCACGTTGGATGTTCCCATGCCTTATTGCCAACTTAATGTATTTTCTACTTTTAAATTTTTTTCTCCAAAATTACATGATTGAGTGAGAATTTAAGCTTTTGTTTTGTTTTGTTGTTTTTTGTGTTTTTTTTTTTTTTTTTGGTTTTTGGGGTTTTTTTTAATCTTGTGAGTATCAAGTCAGACAAAAGATATTTTCAGGCCTCACTCATGATTTTCATATGCTTGGAGACCAAAACATTAACTTCCCTTGCCACCTACCCACTTCCTGATCAGCTGCATCAGCAGAACAAAGGAGTCAGAGGTATAATGTTCCCATCACCTCCCAGACACAACATTGTCTGTGCTGTCTTGCAGGGCCAAAGTAAGGTTCAACTTATTTTCCTGTTTTCAAGTCAGTACAGATTTCTTAAAATGGAGGCTACCTTTAAAATATGAGTAGAGGCAGAGAATAGAGTTTAGTAGGAGGTTCTTCAAATTATTGAGCATTACTGCCTTCTTATCTTTACAGGAACAGCTCCTGCTTCAGAAACTAAAAAGTCTATACTGCAATTTTTCTTCAGACACATTCTACAGTTAAAAACCTGCAAAATTAAAAATCTTAACCAAATTATGTTACTCAAAACTGTAATCCCTCACAGTTAAGTCTTGAAAACACTGTTCAGGAAAGTGAAAGGGCCAAAGTTGGGAGGCTGAGTGGCTATTTTTTACGCTAATTAACACTATCAGAATGTGCTTTCTTTCTCTTGGGAGACAACACCTCTGAATCCTTTTCTAAAGGGTATTACCTCTGTCTTTCTATTAAAGATGAAACAAAGGCTGTTGCTGCCTTCCAAAATCCAGCTGTAGATGGTGATAATTCAATGGTTTTGAACATTTAGACTCGCTTGCCTGAGGGTTGTCTTATAACCTACCAATCCTCCAGCTGCATCTGGGCCCTGCTTGCCACAAATTAAGTTTCCAGGTGTGTTCAAGAGGGAAAACTTCTCCTCCACCTTTGGAATAGCAATGCTCTGAAACAAAATGACACTGTATTTGGGGTGCACAAGCAGGAGACAAGGGAAGGCTGTAACACCTACTTATTTGCTTCCAGCTATTGCTGTGTCTTATTCCAGAAGTATGTACCACCTCTGCGTACTCAAATGCATAAAGAACTGCTGCTGCTCTTCTCCTCCTTTCTATCATAAAGAGAAAATACAGAATTAGCCATTCAAGGTGCTTAAACTTCAGCTGAAAATGAGAATGTTTATGCTTTTTATCCTTCACCAATTTGAACTCTGTTGCACATGCTTGCATGTCCCTACCACTGAGTTCAGTCTGAGATTGTTTCCTCTTTTTCAGATGCCATGCTGTCATGGTAAGAGAGAAGGCAAAGCAGAGAAAGGAGAAAGTTGCTACTTTGGTGCAAAAAAACCCCAAAGCCATGACCTCACTGCTTTTCTTTGTCCCATTTTTGCAGAGCTCCTCCTCCCAATCCCGTTTCCACCATATCCAAGTGCAAGCACCCAAAAGTCCTTCCCGTACTGGATGACTGTGTAGATGCACCCAAAACCATCCTTGTATGGAGTCCCACTTAGTCCATGAGAGTTAACTGGTTAACTGGTTAACTGACTGGGTTAAGCCAGCCTAAGGTACAAGACATCCCTTGTGAATTCTGCTGAAGGTTAGAGAAAAACAACAATCTGAGCTTTGGCCTTGGGGATGGATGTACCTCAAAGTCACAGTTGAACAAATGAAAGCAAGAAGGACTTTTCAGACCCATAGCTTTGGTTTTCCATGCTGCCTATGCTTGTTTTTCCCCCTGATATTAACTTTAGCTATAGAGTCTATCAGTTTAAAGTTTGGACTGTCTTGTTATTTGTTAACCTGAGGGTACTCAGCCAATCCTGTAAGTCTGCCTATTGCTTGATCTGTGGAAAAGAACACCACTTTTCCTTTACTTCCAAGTATTATCATTGTCAAATATGAAATGATTTGCTGAACCATTGTGTAACAACATGTCTTATAACATGTTTGTCAGTGGATATATTTAGCTGGTATGGCTATTGTATTTTTACAAATAAATTATATATCCTAGTTCTTTTTAACTGAAAATATTTGAATTTAAATTAAGTTTAATCAAGCTACTATATATATAGATACAAAGGGACTCCTAAAATACCTTTAAAGAAAAGACAGTAAAAGGAGAATAGCATTCATTCTTTGAAGAATATGAGGAGCATCAGATAGCAAAGCTATGAGCCCCCTATTTGACATTCAAAAATCAATCCAATATTTGTTTTGGTCTTCTAAATTGATTGGAAATAAATTTGAAGATGTTGATGTAATGAAAGTTGATGTTAGGTATTTTCATAATTTTGTTTTTAGTTTTGCTTCTCAAGAAAGATTTGTCTCCATGAAATGACACAATTTCTGGGTTTTGGCTTGTTTCAAATCCATTTAAGACGTGCAATACTACTGAAATCAAAAGCAGAACTTTTCTCCAGCTAAATAAGGGTCATGATTCCCCACTCAACTATTTATGTCCTTACCTTTTATGTTCTTAGTTAAGCATAAATTTTTATCCTCAGCTCCTAAACATGAGGAAATTTGTTGTTGACCCCTGATCTGCTGGTGAGTAGAGTCCAGGACTGTGGCAGAAGGATACAGGAAAAAACATCCATGCATACATGGTTCAAATGTGTTTCACAAACACCTAGGGGTTTATCAGAACTTCTGGTAGAAATTCAGCTTATTATTTCAGGGACCTTGAGGATTTAAAATTTTTCAGTAGATATCCAGAGATAAATGAAACATTCAGGTTTAATGGCTAAGCAATTTGTGGGAGAAAAATCTTGTTCACTGTTAGCAGACTTCTCCATCAGTAATTTATAAATGTCAGTACCCAAGGGCCTCATTGCATCACTGGATAGGTAAGTCACCTACTCAGGTTCAACAAAATGTAGCAGATACTCCATCTTGTTTTGGTATACAGGGCAGTGTTCATTCAAAGGGTTTTTTAGCAAAGCTTGAGTTCTTTAAGGTGCCTTTAATGGCATAGAATCAGCAGCACTGTGGCAAGCCATCCATGTAAATAGAAATCATGCATGAATCCTAAACCTCTGCATTACAGAGCATGGAAGAAAAACAGTTGTGTTTGGGAAAATTACTCGAAACTAGAACAAAAACGTATAGATGTTTCTCTATAACTATATTCTCTATAATTCTCTGTTAAGCATGAAGCCTGGGATGAATGTGGTCTCATCTGTTTCAGTGGAGTTGACCTTCTCATTCTGGAGGTTCAATGTCATTCTTTAGCTGCTGATGCAAGAAAATCGTTGGGAGATGCTGTTAGTCAGCTGCCCTTAAGGCTGCTTTATAATTACTGAAGACAATTACAAGATATGTCAAACTATTATATGATGTTATCTAAACAGGTTAAAACTCATTAGAAACCACATGAAATCTTTTTTCATTAATGTCATGAAATCTTTTTTCATTAATGTCATGAAACAGTCCAGTACCTCATTTTTGTGTTGTAGGCAAATTTCTCTGCTTTTAGGAACACACCCTCCCATGTACAGTATTGGCCTGCAATCATGTCCAGGTTGATTAAGTATCCAAAATCATTAGATTTGGGTTATAATTCCTTTCCCCACCATTAAGGTGCAGGTTAAGGAATAAACTCTTCATAGGGATGGTCTGGATCTCTTGCTCCTTCACTCCATGTTCAAACCTGCTTGCTCGTGCTGCCACGTTGCTTGCTGCACTCTGCCAGCTGCAGTCTCTTGCATAACGTACCCGTGGCCTGGGTCTATGTGTGTGATCTTACAGACATAATTTACACTCTCAGAAATACAGTTGATAGTCATCAGGGAGTGCAGGGAAATTTTTTTTTTTTTTTGTTATGTGTATTTACAATTTGTCTGCAAGTTCAGTCTTTGTAGATGACTATTGAGTGCCTAGCGGGGCTGACCTTCCACCACAGCTCAATAAACTGTCCTGTTGAGTTACTTGCTGCCTGATGACTTTTTCTCACATTTGGAAGCTCTACTTCACACAGATTTCACAGACGTTTTCTTTCATTTTGCACAAAGTAAAAGTTTGTAGGTAAAACACATTCATTTATTTTTTCCATGGAACAGCACGCTTAAGTGCATTTAAATGTCAAAATGCAAAATAAAGATTTTTAGGTGAAAAAATTAAAAATAGACACCTCCATTTCTTAAGCACAAAAAAAAATTAGAAACACAATCATGCCATGAATTACAGTAAGGAAGGTGAAAGTACAGAACTAAGAAACATAATATTAACACAACTTTTATCTGGGAAATATTTGTGCTAACGGACCACTTGGTACACTCAAGTAAATGAGGTAAAAATCACCTGAGTAAGCTTATAGGACTCCATTAGCTCTACAAGTCTTAGACCTAAGACTGTAGCAATAAGCAGGTATTAACAGTAAAGTTTCAACAGGATTACAGTTCCTATATCTCTTAGTTAAGTACTTAGTTGAATGCTTGCTTTATTTTCACCTTTTTTCAGATAGCAAAAAAAAAGTGTTTGCAACTTCTGTCTCAGAAATGGCAGACTTGAGCTGCACTTTCATTTCCTTCATGAAAATGGAAGATAACAGGACAAAAGCTGGAAAGTAATTGTTTGTGTGAGAGTCTTTCTGGGTTCATGTGTTTTTCTGGCTGTGGTGAAAAAAAATCTGTTTAAGAATTAAGAAAAAAAGTTCTGATAACTTTATAAATGGTGTCAAAGCTTTTCTGACTTTGTGACTCAGAACCAAGTCTGGCCACTATTTATGGAATCATTCTAACAGGGTTATGAAAGAATATGATAGAAAGAAGTCTATATGAAAAAATTTCCCAGTTTGTCAGTGTTCATACTTGGAGGAGTCCTCATGACACAGCTGTTGTCAAGAAAAATTTTGTAAACCTAATTAGCGATGATAATCTTAAATAATTGCATTTTAGACATCTAGCTGACACAGTTCTCCCATAATTGAGGTAAACTTATCAAAAAAAATAATACATAAGGTCAGAAGTCTGACTTAGAATATGAAAAGGAAAGAGTGAAGGTTTTCAGATCTGTGCTAGGTTAGTTAAACATTCAGATGATCTCTTTCACTAGAATACTCTGTCAGCAATATCTCAGAGCTATTGAAATCAATAATCTCCACTGAAAAAGTTCTTTAAAGGCACTTTTGCAGAACAAAGCAAAATTAAACTGCCAGACAGCTGAATACCTGGACATTCCGACCAGGAACCATAAAATTATCTCAGCATTTTTGCCAGTGTACTATGTCTAACAGTAGATATTTCAGAAGAAGTATTTTATTTTCTGTACCTTCATTAAATTGCTTGTTTTCCTGTGCTAGATGCTAACAAAAATGTCTACAATCTTTTACCCTCACTGTACAGTAGTAAAATACATTTGGTAGCAATACCTTGTTAATATAAACAGAAATGCTATCCAAAACTGTTTTTTTTTGACTGGAATTACTATTGATGGTAAAAGATTTTTTGCAAATCTGTGGATGAAGCTGTCTGGCCCTTGTCTGGATTTAACTGACTTCAGCAAAAAAGCTGAAGACCTTTCTCCCTGCAAGGGAGCAGAAGTACTGATTGCTGCTGATAGGATCAGACACACATGCTGATGGCTGGATTTAGGTAGCTTCATTTAAATTTTATAAATTACTTTATTATGATCCTTGCATGTGAATTTTGATTTTTACCATTGGATAACCTGACCCAAGTAGCCTTTTGGGCAACAATGAAACTACTATTTATTATAGTAGCACCCAGTGACTCCCAACAAAGACGGCTAAAGTATACAGAGTTAAGAAGTAAACCATATATTCAAAAGACATAACACTTCAAACGAATAAGTCATATGAATACAAAGAGGATGTGTTCTTATTCCATTTGGAGGCTTTTGGAGATGAAAATATTTGCCAACAGTGACCCAGTATGTCAATAGCCAAAAAAACCCCAAATCTAGAATTTCTGAGTCTATGTCTATTGTTCTAAGTGCAGCACTTCAAAGCTGATTTCAGTAGTTTAATTCTAAATCAAGATTCAGTGGTGGTCTCAAATAACCTTTTTAGCTTTTTCAGTGTTTTTTTTTTTTTTTTTCTTTTTAAAATGTCTCCTTTCTATTTAATTTTCTCATTGTCCTCACAATAGTTCATCCTATATATCCATGACCCGTTCAGTATGTTATATGATATATTTTATAGGAAATACTGTCTCATCTAAATTTGACAATGAACAGATAATTATCTCATGAAGGCAGCAAAGGGAATTTATATCTTCAGTTCATTAAAGATCTCTCATCTCCAGAAAGCTGGAGAAAGCTTTGTGATTCAGGGTTTCTCCTTGCTCACACTATTTTCCAACTTGAGGAATGCCACTAAATGTGATGGAATAAGATGTATGTGGACTCGAGTGAAGAAGAGAAAAACTTGGCCTTTCCTTTCCTGAAGAATTCCTCTTTGATTTTTAGGGCTAAAAATGAAATGCAAGCAATGCAAATAAGCCAAGTACAACATTATGTGAAAGATATTTTTTTTATATATTCATGATGCACTTAAAATCAATATGTTTTGGTGGGAGAGGAAGTTGAAAAGGCTATAAATAAATATGGAGAAATATTCCAGTGGTTCTTTTCATGTTTGCAGAGTCATGCCAACACACTAAATATGTTTGTTCTTAGATTTTTGCATTTGTGTTTATTATTTCTGTAAAACATAGAAAGTATGTGCAGGAAAAAATATCACCACTTGAAGGTTTTCAGCTAGTGCACTGAAGAAAGATTCACTGAGAAATCTATAATGTTCAGCAGTGACATGACACAGAACTTTGAAAAGAGAATATCAGTGACTTTGTTATTTGCTTTTTAAGTAATTAATTTTAGTTTCTCTAAAATATAAGTGCTTTCTAATATATGGATTAGACTCTTAGCTATTGTAAATTTCCATGGGATATTAAACTTACTGGGGTTATGTTGAGGATTTGGAAATTATTAGCGCACACAGCTATCTGTCAGAAGTAATGAAAAAGAACAGTTTCCTTTCTGGTAAAGGAAAAATACTGTGAGTATTTCAAATTGCTTCCATACAAGTCATCACCAGTGTGATGAGTGTGGGAATCACATCATGCAGAGGTACAGGGCAGCAGATGGAGGTGTGCTAACAGTCTAAATTTCAGTGCCCTGTCTGAGGAACAGGAGACCTGCTTGCATAGCCCTGCTGTAATGGTGTGCCTGTGTGAGTGCAAGTGGGCTTAAGTGTGCACACAGGGACAGACAGACACATCCTTGCCTGAGTGCCCATCGGCCATTCCTTCCCCAGACCTTTTGCATCTGTTGCCACTCAAACATTTTTGGCAGAGGAAGGCCTGAAAGGTCTGAAAATATTAATGTTCTTCTGAAAGTAATGGATGAGTGAGGGTAGGAGAAAGTCCCTTAGAGGAAGGGATGTAAACATACCCTTGATTAGAAACCTAAGATTTGATGCAGGAAAGAAATGGTCACAATGCCTAAGAACAAGAAAGTCTCCAACTAAGATTACTTAGGACTAGCAAAATGCTTGCAAGATTGAGGCTAGGGACATTTAAACTTTACTTCTTGTTGTTTTTATTTCCTGCAGTGAATGTAGGGATATTACCAAATTTTTTAATTCATTCCTCTGAGCTCCTCAATGATTGATATCTACCTGTGTCTGAACTAGTAAAGGAAGTAAGATGGTGTCACAGAAATACTAAAAGTGTATCTAATCCACCTAAACATCACTCTGATAATGACTGATGAATGGAATTACTTATAAATAAGAGCATGATGGATGTGACACAAGAACAAGTACTAGCCCAAGGATATTTGAGGTGAGGTACTGAAGATTGCAACGGTCATGCTAATCAAATAATTAAACCTGAATTTTGTTCAGACTCAAGAACCATTAATAAATTCTTCATTTACATTCTGCAATTTTTTTTTTTCTGAAACTGTAGCTATTAAATGAAACAATGCTTTGCCAAGATGGCCTGCAGACTTTGAAGAGCCAGGATCAGTTTCAATGTAGCCATTCAAAGAGATGGGTGTTGCCATTGATGGACTAGAATGATGTTCAGGATCATACACACATTCTCAATTCATGGTGCTTACAAATAACACAGTGTCTAAGAATCATGTGTTGTACCAGTCTCCAGCACTTTACATTAACATGTGCAATCTGTATTAAAATAGGACAGAGACAGATAGTAAACTTGTGATTTCTGCAATACTGGGAAAGTGTGGAATTACAGGCAGAGGTCCATGTGGAACTAGGTAAGCTTCCCAGGGAAGTGGCTGAGTCACAAAGCCTAGAGTTATTTAAATCACATGTAGGTGCTGCATTTGGGGATATGGTTTAGTGGTGGACTTGTCAATGCTTGGTAAATGATAAGACTCATTGATCTGAAGTTTTTTCTAACACAGAAGATTCAATTACTCAGTGATTCTAAGTCTCAAAAAAGAGTAAACCACTGGCATTTATTTCATAGAGTGGAGAGGTTAGGGGGTGCACCATCCAGCCATTTGGGAGATCATTATATTCTTTATTCTACACTCAACAAAAAGGGGAGAGATAGACTTCCCTCACTTGACATCATAAGTACCTAATATTAGCAACCTGTTCCTCCAAAATTATCATGCCTTTTACCTGCCCTGGGAGGCCCTTTAAGTTTGCCCTACACTTCATGATGCCTGGGCACACTGGAATGGAATTTTATTTGGGTAAATTTATATTAATTTTGTAGTTGCTTCCAAATAATGTAAGATTTTGACTGCCAATGCATAAGAACACTGATTTTTATTTGCACACAAAAATATTTTACAAGCTCATTTTTGGAGCCTCAAATTCCACTAAGTTTTGGCGGGGAAAAAATCATGTCTTTTCATGCTATTGAAATTATTTATCTGGTTGATCTAGAAATATTAATATTAAATATTTGGAAACTATTTAATTAAATGTTAAAAAAATTAATGTAGTTAAAAATAGTTCAGGCTGGAAAAAATTGAACTGTAAACATATACTGTTCCCATCACTACATGATAGGAATCTAGATGAGAAGATTTTTTTAGAAATATGAAATATACAGATCATTCTAATCACCTTATTGCCATAAGGAATAAATGCCACAAGTTCTGTGATCAAAGAGTTATTCAAGACTGTCTGCATTTGTATTTAGCATAACTGAGGTTTAAGAATATTCTTTAAAGAAAAAAAGGTCACCTTTTATTTTGAAACATCATTAGATCACTGGGATCATATGTTAATGTCACCACATCTGCTAAAGCAAAAGGGCACTATTTACTGTACTCCTCTTGGAATTCTAGATATTTTTAAAAGAATGGAGAATGGCAGCTTGGCTAGTGATTCTTAAAAGATCTAGCAAGCTTTACTTATTAAAACAAAAAGCTGTTCTCACATTCTCATCTTATTTTCTCCTTTTTATTTTTATGCTACGTATTCCTTTTTCATTGTGTTTTTTGTTTGTTTGTTTTGTTTTGTTTATTTGCTTTTTTGGGGGGGGTTATTTGTTTTGTTTTGTTTTGGGGTTTTTTCTTTGTTAATGCATGATGGTTTTCCATCTCGTAGTATTCACATAATAAAAAGTGTTTTCAAATTTTTATTACAGAGTCATCCCAGACAAATTATCTATTTGATCTTTTCTTTTGAGTTTGGATCCTCAAATTCTTGGATGTCATACCTGGAATCATCCAAAATATTCTAGACCAAACTAGTATTTGAAATACATAAACCTCTTCGCCTATTCCCCATGACTTTTATGCTGATTTAAATCGATAGTGTTTTGGGAGCTTCCCATTCAGAACATACATGACATTCACAGGACTGACATTGATTACATTAGCTTTGGATAAGTACCAAACACAAATTTCAAATGTCCTGTGGGAACTGCAGATTCTGTTCCCTCAGGAACTGAGCATTATAAGCAATATAATTGCAAACCAAATAACTACAATTTCTGTTTCTTTCAGAATATGAAAACAAAATAACCAGGTGGCACTCACACTACTGTTTTTCTAGGACTGCCTAGCCACGTAGACAAGCATATAGTTTAGTTGTGCCTAACTTGTCCAAATATTTTCTCAGAGCTTCAATGACAAGGCAGTTTCAAAGTGCCTGCTACATTGCTGCATGTCAGCTAGCTTGTACTTGTAGCCCTGTAAAAATCTAAGTCTAAACTGAGCAATGCAGAATTTATTCAGAGCCACCTGAACTCTTCTTAAGCCCCCTGGAGAATTCTGCAAACATTTGTCACAGTGAACACCGTGACTATTTATTTGATGTAATGCTGACGCTGATCCCATTCCCTTATATTATCTAATGTTAGAATAACTGGAGAGCCAATTACAGAGATAGACAATGTTTTCAGTCTCAGTGTCCTCAAAAGGTTGAAAACATTTAAAAATTTCAAGTCATGAGACACTGAGAGTACACTGAGAGTAAGATTCAGTGTCCTTTTACTGTAGATTAACCATTGTTCATACAGGCAAGTAACAAAGTGGGGCATATATTAAGAAAACAAGAGGAAACCTAATTTTAGGATAGGGTTTAGAACACCCTATGTACAGAGAGGAAGAACAGAAATTCCAATCTCTGTAACATATATATATATATATTACACTGGACAAGCGTTGACCAAAAAGACCCAGCAAACAAACAAACAAGCAAACAAATTACAGAATCCAAACCCAAAATAAGTAACCAAAACAAATAAACAAAACCAACCAAACAATAAATTAAGCAAACCGCTACTTTATTGCAGGATTATTTTCTGGAGCCATCAGAGCTTTGGATCAGCTCCTCACAGAGCTGCATGGCTACGAGTGCCCAGCCAGGTATGGGAGTAAGGCTAAATAAGGCAGTGGGACCACCCTGCAGCAAGCAGAAAAGTGCTTTTAAGCCAAATGACTGTGCAACCACAGTCTCTGTTTTCTCTCTTTACTTTGCAAAGAGAATTTATGCAGTTATGATACCTACCTGCACACTTGCAGTAATTATTCCTTTAAGGACACCTCCTAATTTTAGTGACATAACTTTTTAATTAGCTGAACTGGATCCACTCATTAGCTTACAGAGCTTTAATACGGCTACTGAGAGTTGTTTCCCATGCCATTCCTTTGAAGCACAGTCTCTCAACATAATTTTCTTTGTTAGTACAGTGCCTCGTGGCCATTAACTTTGGATTTATTCAGTATGTTTTTGAGTGTAAGCTATGTATAAGGTGTGTACACATGGCATTCTGCAAATCTTAATCTTATTTTTTTTTATCACCTGCATTATTCTTAAGCTCCCTGTGTCCTCTAGTGGCTACCTATCAGAACTGCATAAATTGGCAAACAACTTGTTTCCATTTATGTATCTCAAAACATTAAAAAAAAGAATTAGCTTCCCATCCTATAAATTTTATCTTGTATTCATTCTTATTCCTTTTTTACTAAATTTTATATTAAAAGTGATGTTTTATAGTTATTCCTGGTAAGCATCAGCAGTATATGTGTCAGTATTGACAATTTTGTATATAATCTTGCAAACACACATTTGTCTATTGTCTAGTTATCTGTGTGCTTGATGGAAATTTTAGCATCCATTATAAATTGTGCTAAATATATATATAAATATAAACAGGTCTTATTAGGTATTGTGGAGCCTTTCCTTACATACAGAGTCACATTCCTCTGTCACTTGGGCATGCCAAGTTTTCCCTTAGGACATTAGAAGTTGTTTCAGTCTATCCTAAAATAATATTTGTGTACAAACCACAGTAGACTTTTAAAGAATTTGGATTTCAGCCTACTGTGAAAAGCCAATACATGAGCACATAACTGACAATTGTTCTATAATATTGTAATATTGTAATAATATAAATTTTTCTGAATTCTCAACCATATATTAAGGTGGGATCCAGTTGATATAGTGTTAACCATTTCAAGTTCTAAAAGCTATAAGTTAGGGCAAATAGGCTCCTACTCAAACCAGCAGAATAATGGTACTTCTAAGAGGATGTCATTCTATAATATTTACCAAGGAAAAAAAGATGAATTGCTACTCTAGAGGAATACCTTACACTTCACATGCACCAGAACACTTGTCCAGGTTTACATGGCTGTACTTCTCCAGCTAGTCTCATCCTCAATACCCTTTTGAAACAGGGGACATGATTAATTATTTTAGGTGTAACAAACCACTGAGACATGAATAGATATTTATTAGATTTGGATGTAATTTACTGTGCTAGAATAGTGAAGAACCTCCCATGTGGACTGAATAGAAGAATCTGTACATTTGCAGAAGCTACTTCATACTGACTGAACTATTGTATACTTCCCAAAATGTAACTCTTGGAGGGAAGGTGGTGCTCCCCTGAATCTGAAGTCCTCTAAGTAAAAAATTCAGCCTGTGGAAAGCACTTGAAGTGGAATTATTTTCATTCTAAATAAAAAGAAGATACCAAATGTATAAGGACTAGAAAATTGATTACTGAAAGGGAAGTTTTAGAGAAAAAATAAAAAATGGTACTACATATGCTTGCAATACTACACCTTCCTCTGTTCCCAAGATGTTTCAGGTCACCTCATTGATCAGAGGATAAAGCATGTTTTAAGGCTTCAAGATCCCTCCACTCTGAACCACTAAAACCATTTGATTAAATTATTGGTAAGAGATATTGAGTGAGAAAAAAAGATGTCAACAACAACATTCCTTAGAAAAGACCTGAGGACTCCAATATTTATCAGACACAGTGAAATTTCTTGAGGTTAAATTACACAACAGATAAGAACAAAACAGAGAAGGACTGGAAGGAAATGTAAAGACCTAAGTAAGCAACATTTAGTAAATTTTTTTCTTGACCAAATCTGATAAAAGGCATCTTCTGTTTCAAAGTACAATGTACTATATAGTACTATTTACATCGTGTTGATCCAGGCACTCAGGAAGCTAATATTCAGCTAATCAGGAAGATTTGTAAACCAGCTAGTAAATGACATAGTACTTCAAACTTTAACACACAAAATTTTGTAGCATACTACCATAACCATAATCATGAGCAAAACCCAAACATATTAAAGCCCAAAAGTTAATATTATCATGGTTACAACAAGTAGAGGCTGATCAAAATTTACGTGGAAGTAATTTCATAGACTGTCACAAGGACAGATCAGAGAATTCTTGCATCACAGCAATACTCAGGAGAGTCCATGATTCATTCAGCCAAATATTATTCTTCCTGACTTTTCTAAATAGCCGGTGAGTGCGATCAAAAAAATCAGGGAAAAGAAAAAGGATGAGATAAAAATAATAAAGAAAGTGTTCAAACTCACAACTGAGCCAATCTGACAGCTAACTGGGCTCCTATGATGATAATGCAGAGGATATAAAGGAGAATGATCAGGATGTCTAAAGACACAAGGTGAATTTCCTGCATAAGTACCGAATTGTTGTGTGATGTCCAGCAAGTCTCTTGGGTCCACATTCACAGAAGTATCTTGAAATCTATTTCAAGTGACACACAATTCAGGGTTAAGTGTTAAAGGTTTCGGTACCCTATGAATCCAAATACGGTTGGATTCAATGACCTTAAAGGTCTTTTCCAAACTAAATGATTCTATGATTCTTGGTCTTAGCTCTTGAATGGGGATAATAGTTCTTTGCCATCTGACAAGAATGTGCCAGTGATAATATATTGAGGGTGATGAGATAGTCATGATCTGTGCTAGTGAGGATTAGGTGAGTATGAAAAAGAAACTTTTTAATTATTGAACTGGCTCATTTCATAGCCAGAATATTTTTACTACCTACATCTATGGGAAGGTATGACATATGGAAGAGGTAAAATAGGCCATGCTTTTAATTTTCTGAGTAAAAATGCACTTATTTCATATTCAACCTCAGAATTTTAGATATTATTAAAAATCCTTCTTCCTGACTTCTGCCCTTCCTTCAATTATGCATGCTGAAATGGATGTGAGTACCTTCCAGGTTAAAATGTATATTTATTATATTGTTTTTTAAAACAATTGTCAAATTATTATGCAGATTAAAATAGGTACAAATACAATACAAATACAATAAAACAGATACATAAATGTTTTCTATACTTGGAAGTGATTTTTTTTAATAGTGACAAGGGTTTGTAAAAACAGAAATTCGGAACTGATGAGCAAAACAAGAAAATAGCAGATGCCACTGGACAACTTCCCATTATTTGCTGTTCTGCACTGTCAAGAAGCAACCACTGCATTTTTGTCCTCATTAGCTGGTCCTTGTAACACTGCATGGTTTTTAGAAGAGGGTAATACGTATCATTTTGCTCCAGCTCAGGTGTTCCTACGCAAACAGATCCCTTGATATTAAGACACATAAATGCTAACATTACATTAGATTAGATCCTTTACTTTGAGGCTGGTGAGGCAGTGAAATAGGTTTTCCAGAGAAGTTCTGGATGCCCCATCCTTGGAAGTGTTCAAGGCCAGATTGGATGGAACTCTGAGCAGTTCGGTCCAGTGGAAAATGTACCTGCCCACGGCAAAGGGGTTGGAACTAGATGGTGTTGAAAGTCTCTTCCAAACTCAGGACCTTCTGAACACATCTAAATAGAAAAAGAAAATAATTATAAATCCAGGTTAAAGTAAAGCATTTTGACTATAACCTTTAGCTGCACAAAGTATTTTCAGTGTAGAAATTTTGTGTAAGCAGTAAGAGACTATAGCTAAATAATATTAGAAAAAGCACAATAAATGTGCTTTCAAAATGAGTGCAAAGGGGGAAAAATTATAAAACATAACAAATAAAAATAAAAAACACCGTAACTTGGATGTAGAAACTTCAATATGGTCCAAATTTTGAGAATATTTATTTATACCTTTGTTCCATTTAATTGGCAAAAATTCTTCTCTCTGAGATCTTTAGCAACCTCCTTTTTCCAATTAATTTTAGTAGCAATTGATCTCTCTTCAACACATAGCTCAAACTTGGAGGACAAAGCAAACACTATGCTGTGTTCAAATAATTATCAAATAGTTCTTCCCAATAACCTACTTCAATAACAGTGAAACAAAAGCAAACTAAACTATCAAACAGCTTGGAGAATGGAATTTTTTTTATGTAGAAAACTCCAGGAGATTCTCATTCTGAATCAGGACAGATCTTCAGAAATATTTGAATTGTTTTGTGGGATGAAAATTTTCCATATTTTAGCTCAGAGATGCTAAACAGCAATATGTCATTTTCATATATTGAAGCGTCAGTTCAAGATCTACTGCTTCTAAATTTTGAAAATTAGGTAACTTGGCAAAAGCTGTCCTTTCTCTGTATAAATATAGCATTTCAACAACTTCATGGGTTTAGTTAAAATGGTCACCAGCTTTAAGCAGTACATTGAATATCACCAAGAATATATAAAATAGTATTAATGATTTTCTTTTATTTGTTGCTGTTTTTCTCATAGCAGATGCCAGTGATTCCAGTAGCTGGGTAGGTGGTGAGTCTGTGCTCCTACAACAGTTCGATAAAACTGCTGTCAAGTATACCAGCACATAGCCAAGCTGCACCAATGACATAATGGGGTCACCATTAATCACTTGAGAAATCATGAATGCAATGAATGGATTTTCAAAGAGCAGATTTTTAAAGTACATTGCAAATGCATTTGTAATTTTGAGACTAGACATATATGCTTTGTGAGTTATCTAGAATCATCAATTATCTTCAGCACTCATTAACAATGATGTAACTTACCTCTGGGAGAAGTCATATTAAAAGACTCACAGCTTATCTATAGAAGCATAATAAACTATATTAAGCTGTTAATAATCACTGTAGTGATTGTAATTAAAAGCTCATAATGCAGAATTAATTTCAAAGGTGGATAGCAGACCACTGGTCAAAAACGTTCCTGACTTCCAAAATAATTGACACCATCTAAATGTTTTAAAGGACTTTGCTAAAGAAGTAAACCAATTACCTGCTGCCAGGTAGGCCACAGGAAATATTTTGAGTAATAACTAAGCATGTGTACTGAGAGTACTAATTTGCAAGGTCATTTTAGACTATTTCTGCGAGTCGCAATGCAAAACCTATTCAAATTTTCTCACAGGAGGAGCTCTACTTTGACCTCATAACATCTCTGCTTGGTTCACATCACCCTCAAGACCTAAGCAGATCAAGTGTTTCACTGTGAAAAATACCAGGACTCCCATCAGTTTTTGCAGCTGCAGGAATTTTTTCAGCTTTCAGTGATCAGAACCCTCTGTTCCTACATGAAATCAGGAGTTCTTCAAGAGCTTTATCTCTTCAATAGTGACCCATATAACAGCAAGGAATCTGCCAATAGCAGCAGATCCTGAAAAATCAATCCTTTACTAAATGAGATTTTTTTTTTAATAATTTCTAATTGATATATACATTTCTGGCCAATACAGTCCTTTTAGAGGTCATACTTTGTGGGTTTTTTTCCTTACATTGTTGATAGAAAGACATAAAGTCCTGGCTCAAATGAAATCTCAACACAACTGAAGATCTTTCCATGTCACTGCATGAAAGTTTTCAATGACAAAAAAAAAAAAAAAGTTTCAGCTCATTTTGATGCACTTCCTGTCATTCCATGCCATGCAATTGTTTTCCTTTATTTCCAAATTTTTGAAATGAAGAATTTTCATTACAGCACAGCTCCAAGACTGTCCACTCTACAATTTTTGAATCAGTACCAATGATGGTGATAGGGATCTCAGCAGCAAGAACAAGCTACATTTAGGGTTTGTGTGAGGCTTCAGAGAGCTGCAGAACCTACAGCTTCAGGGACACTGGCAATCTAAAAGGCACTGCAAGGTCATCTGGTCAGGGTGCCACAACTGATAAATCCACACTTTTCAAGCTGTGTAACCTATGGCAATGAGACATCTTGGGATCTCTGCACAGTCCTAAGATGTCATTAGGATCAGGGTTCGAGTTGGGGCTGGTGCTGAGTGAGTCAAAGAGCCTACAGCTCCAGGAGCACTAGGGCTGGAAATGGCATGCCAAGGTGATCACGGCACAGCCCAGCATTGCTGTTCCTACGCCCTTCTAAAATCAAGCACCCATGTGGATTGGGACTTTAGGGTTAGTCTAAGGGTTAGGGAAATGTTTAGGGTTAAGGTTAGGATTGAGTAAAAGAGCCTACACTCCAGGAACAATATGGCCATAACATGAATGGCAAGGTGGTCCTGGTAGGGCCTCAATATTGCTGCTCCTACTTCTTTCTAAACTTGACCACCCATATGGATGAGGGTTTTATTGTTAGGGTTAGAGTTAGGGTTAAGTTTATGGTTATGTTTAGGATTAGGGCTAGGGTAAGGGTTAGTGTAAATTTGTCCTTCAGTTAGGGTTGAGTGAATAGTGATTTCAAAATTCCTCATTTTGTGAAATGAAATGAACTCTTTCTATGACTCCTATGAAACATCTCTATTATTGGCAATTTTTGCTAAGCACGGGACATGGTCTTTATTCAGTACTTGCACAGCATAACTCCACTACAAAAGAAGAATTAAGTGCACATTCAATCAGTGAATAAAGAGTTGATCACATTGAAAAGTTCACCAGTGATATGATCATATAAAAAGATGGATTTCAAATGGATAAGATTCCATTTTTTTTAGTATTTAAATATCCTGCTTATCCATAACATGTGAGAAAACTGTAAGCAGTTGCCCTTGAAGAAATTTTTTTTTGCTTAACGCTCCTAAAACTTTTAGAAAGGTACTCAGCTTATTCTAAGGGCGGTAGATGGGAAAAGCCCTACCATTTTTGGAAGATCCTTCCTAGTGCTCCAAAAATGCAAAGTAAAACCTAAAATTATCTTTGGGTTTTTAATTTTTGTTATACCTGTTTTTGCATCTTGGTATTCCTCATCAGACTCAGGGTTAAATGTGCTCCCTACAAACACACAAAAATGTTACTATCTGAACCCTGCGTGATCTGTGTAACTTTTCCTAGGCTGAATTCTATTTAGTCTCTAATTCTCCAACTGGACATCTTCTCCAGCTTTTAATAACCAGCAACTGACTTTTACGCAGACAGATGTGATAGGACAAGGGGGACAGGTTTCAAACTAGAAGAGGGAGATTTATATTAGATGCTACAAGGAAATTCTTTACACCACAAAGGGTGGTGAGGCTTGCAAACAGGTTGCCCAGAGGAGCTGTGGGTACCCCATCCCTGCGTTCAAGGCCAGGCTGGATGGGGCACTGGGCAACCTGACCTAGTGGAAGTTGTCCCTGCCCACAGCCAATCATTGGGAAAAGATGATGTGGAAGTTTCCTTCCAACCCAAACCATTCTATGACTCCATGAATTTGTATTTGTATTTACCTTTCTCACAATATATATATATATATATATATATTTTTAACTCCTATTATTTGCTCCCTACCTGCAGCACCGGCATTGCCTGGTGCACCTGGTCCCCCTGCACCTGTGAGCCGTGCCGGAACCCAGTGCCCCAGCACCAGCCAGCCCTTCTGAGCCATGACTGAGCCCCAGCATGGGAGGACAGAAGGGACGTCTGCTGTGTTCTCATTTTTCATTACTGTAGAGTTCCTGGGCAAACAAGAATGGAAGCAAACTCACAGCGTTTTATTCCACCTTTACTGTGGTTTTGGTATGCCTTTATTAATGTTTTTTCCCTCCGGTTAATTGCCTCTTGCAATTTATTGTGAACACTAAATTACTGTCTATGACTTAAAAAAAAACCCCAAACACAAGCCAAAATCAAAACCAAAAAAAGAATCCAAAACCAAAATAAAAATACCCTCAAAAATCAAAACAAAGAAAGAAACACCAAACCCCAATATTAAAAAATAAATAAATAGATAAATAGAAAACACAAAACCAAACAAAATCACAAAAAAATATGTGCTGCGAGGTGCTCCGCCTCACGCACGGGGGCGCCGCCCAGCGCCTCAAGAACGCGAAAACAGCTCCTGATGAAGTTTGCCTCCTCTCGCTGCCCGTCCGAGCTGCTGTTTCCCGTTGCTGTGGCGACGCTGCCGCGGTAGCAGCGCGGTGTGGGGCTCTCGTCCTCTCCCTGGAGCTCCCGACCGTCCGCTGTTGGCGGATGAGGAATTTCAGGGCGGAGGGGCGGCCGGTTTCCAGAGGCGGCCAGAAAGGTGGAGGCTCCGTGAAGAGTTTGACTGAACGACAGGTGAGTGGGTACCTGAAGTAGACGGGGGGACAGGAGGACTGCGGGTGTTCTGAGTGCTGGACTACAGCTCCCAGCATGCAAAGGGGCGGTGCCGCGGGGCTGTCAGGAAGCGGCGATGCTGACTCCGGGCGCGGTGCCTTTCGGGAGGTGTAGTTTTTTCTCAGCCGGGGTCTGCTCCTCGCCTTCCCGGCAGAAAGGCGCTCCGTGTGCTCGGTCTCCCTCTGTAGGAGCCGGAGAGGAGCTGCTCGCTGCCTCTCATTCCCCTGATTGCAGGGGGCAACAGGTTGCGAAGGGATGGAGGGAGGGCGTTGACAGGGTACCCGGTTTCCCCCTGCTTACATCCATCCTCAAGTTTTTTACTTCTCTGGGTTACATCATTTCTCACTGCTTTCTCTATCATTAAAACTTCATCGAGTGCTCTCTATATTCTTAGTCTTATTTTGTAATTGTTAATATTTATTTATTGTTCAAACGGTTTTTTTCCCCCCTTCGTAACTATTAGGACTGGAAGAAAAAAAATCCTTGTGAGGGAGTAGAGTGCAGGTGGAGGTTTTAAATGTTAAAATTTATTAACATTTGCAAAATTATAAGGGGTATCCTGAGAGGGATTCTCTTATCACAAGGTAATTTTTTTCTTAGTTTTTGCTTGTTGGTATGGAATGAGGTTTTCATGTTTTAAGCCAACTGTTCAATAAACACATCTGAATGGACTTAGGCTAAATGAGCACTCTATTTTGGCTCATGCTGTGCTGAAAGGTGTTTTATTTTGTGTAGATTTCAAAACAGATAAGACGCTGTGGGAAGTAGAATGTCGGAAGATATTGAAGGAATTGAAAAAGAAGTAGAAATTGAATTAGGCAGAATCAGTGTTTCTTCATTTGGAACAGATGATGCTGAGACAGAGGTATCAGATGAACCCTGGAGTGACAGTGAGACAGTAAGTATTCAGTGAGCTAAAACTGCTTCTCTGGTGCGTAGTATGAAAGTAGTGCTGGCATTGGAAAGCACGTTTGATGAAGGAACATTTTCCCAACGCACCTGCGGATTTCTTCTGAAAAGTAGTATTGCTTGATGAAAAATGTGACTTCCAGTGGTGACAAGACAATAAGAGAGATGAGTATCAGCATTCTGCTTGAGAAGATCAGACCTGGAGATTTTGTTTTAGAATCCTCTGAAACTGGAAGACTTGATGAGGTAGATTAAATCTAGATGAATAAACTGATGATTCTTCACTGAAATCTGTATTTTTCTCTAATAAGAGAATGGTTTAGGAGATTCCTTATAAAATTTCCAGATACAAATTTCATATAAATAGATTCTTCAAGTCCTCTTTCTTGGATTACTTATTTTGAGAAGCAGCTTTCCTCTGAAATAAAATTGATTATTTGTGTCCTTTTCTGCCATTTTAATCTTTCAGATTCATGGCAAAGGGATTGGTTTGTAGGATATTAGGGTAGATAATATTGATCATAAATCATGTTTCATATGGATATAGACAAAGGCATCAGTGATAAGTGTGTATGCACTCACATACTGAATGTTAGCAATGTCTACCACAATTTGCACATCTGAGAGCAAGCAGTCTGTTTTCCCCAAAATCTTGACATTAAAGACAGTCTTTTGAACAGAAAGTTTATATGTAATAAAGAAACTTGAAGGATTGGTTCTACGTGCGTACTCTAAACATTAATATATTTTAAATTGATTTATTTTGTAAGGAGTGTAAAAATTTTAAACAAAAACATCCTGTGCCTCATAGGTATTTGCTAATTTTTATCTTATCCTTTTTCTTTAATTTCTTGGTCCAACACAGTTATAAATACAATATTTTATTGAAATGTGTTTCTGGAGATAGTGAAAGATACATTACAAAATTTGATTAGAATGTAATTAAAATTAGAATTATTAATTGTTCGGTGGGTGGTAAGACAATGAGAAAAGTGTAGGAATTTGGAAAAATTTTGGTGGACATTGCTGCTAAATCTCCATCAATGCTTTATAGGTGAAGCCAAAACAAGTCTTTATTTTCTCATGTCAAGTATTTTCCTCTTTTCAAGCCTGTGAGATGAAAATATGGAATATATGTCAGAGGCTGTGTTTTTTTTAGATTTCAGATGACTTGCCAGAATCAATTCTATCCTATTTAAATTTTATCAAGAGCAGCAATCAAGATGCTGCAAAGGTTATATTGCAGGACTTAGAAGATGAGCAAAGTACAAGTAAGCATCAATCACAGTTAAAATGTTTGTACACCTCATATTGCCAGTGGAAGCTAGACTAACAACCATCAGTAAAATAATACAAACTTTAAGTAGAACAAGCAGTGAAACCTATTCCATCAGCTTCTGAATGCATGATGAAAATCTCTAGGAATAAATCCATACAATGCTATCTTCTCAAATTAACATCTGAGCAGAAATTAAACTTTTCTGAAAGCTCATCAATGCTAAAGAAGGCAAGCTGCAAGATTACTCTCTGAGACAGGGCCCAGGCCAGACTCTTCAGCAAAATCTCAAATGAAGTCAGTAGGAGCTGAAATGCAGAATTCAGATACAATTGACTCCCACAGGATATGTTTAGTCTGTCTTGAGAGATGCCCAAGCTCACATTGGATGAAATGACTGTTAATTGGCAAAAAAAAATATTGCATTCAGCTGTGTGACTGAAGCCAAGCTCATAGTTTATATGTCAGAGAGCTGGCACTGTCTTTTCCATGAGTGCAACAGGCTTGGTGACCAGAAGTTCAATATTGACTACAAATTTTGATATCTGAGGAATATCCTTATTTATTCTTTCTTTTGTAATACAGTCTCACTCTTTTTCATTGTTTTTATAGTTCTTTGTCAACTTTTGACCTATCTGATACAAGTGCTACTGTATTTTTCTGCACAGAAAATGTTCTGCTGTGTTTTATGATGGGGATTGCTCTTTCATATTTGCTATCACTGTATTCTTACAGTATCATTGTGTTTGTTTCTGGTACACACATTTTCTGCTTTTAATGTAGATAATGATTCCCATACATATTTAAGTAAAACTGGGGGAGAAGGAAAAAAAAAAACCCCTTTATTTTAGTTTAAACAAATTGAATAGATAAACAGTATAGACCAAAACTGAGCACCGGTAAGGGGTTTTCTCTCAGTGAACTAATTTTTTTATTTATTTTTTCTTTAGGTGACATTTATGAAGTTGTTTCTAGCCATACTTCTGAATCAAATGAAGATTCAAAACAATTTAATGAAAAGGTATTTTTTAATTTATACAGTATATATTGTGAAAAAAGATTCTATTAAGTAATCTAGATAACTTACACTTGCTTTGGTGGCCTTCTAAGGAGATGTATAAATGTATTCAGGTTTTTTCCTGCCAAACTATCCATAAAGTATTAAGATGAGTTTCTGTACACAATTCTTGAGAATTAGGACATCAACTGTAATATGAACATGTCTATAAGCTTTCAAATTTTAAATAAATTATCTGAGATATTGAGCACAAAAATCAACAAAATTAAGCAAAACTGAATAATGCTGTATTGGTTATCATTTGCAGAATATTAATATTATGATAGCACTTTTAAGCTTCTCTAATCCTATTTTTTAATGATGATCAGGAAGATGTGCTACTATTAATCTTGCTCCTAATATATTCCGTTATTTTATAGAAAATTTTAAAATAGTAATCTATGTACCTTTCAAAGACAAATCAAAAGTTATGAACATGGGTGTTTCTATATTTTCATAGGATTTAACTAAATAACTTGCTGAAGTTTTCTTAGAAAAATATAAAACTGTGTTTACTATAATCACTTTTAATTTGCTGCCTGGCTTTTATTAGTGAACACTCTTGCAAACATGATTTTTGTTCTCAGACCATTGTTTAAAACAGCACAATTACTTCATGTGACTTCAGCTGCATTGCAAATATTAATATAGGCCCGAAACATGTGATGAACAGATGATAAATGAGTAGAAATAGATTACTTGCCAGTAAAGAACAATGAAATAAATATAACAATCCTTTTGCCCATAGTATTATTTTGAAATAGTCTTCTGAAAATTTTGCTCTGTAACTAGTTCTTCCTCAGTGTGCATAACAGTATTCACGCATGTAGTGCTTGGTTTCACAGAAAGTAAAATAAATCCCAAATGCAAGACATTCATTTTTCCAAGTCAAAATATTAAATGTATTTAAAAACCAAATAGAAATATTATGTATTTTGACAAATACTACAATATTTGTTACTCTAGAAAACAATATTTTGGCTGATGTGTTTGCAGTATTCAATGTGTAAGGATTCCAGTCAGTAGTAAGCTTAATGCCGTTGTACTTGTCATATGGTATAAAGTTCTGGAAGCTTTTTATAATGTTCTGCTTTTAAATTTTGTTTCTTGTTTTTTAATAACAATTTTAAACTATGTTAGATACTGCTTGGAGGAGAAAATGAAGACTTGCAGCTTGCTACAACACCTGATTATAGTCAGTCTATCAGTGATGAAGTGGTCACTGATGACCACTTTCTTACAGGTAAGCAAGCACATTTTTCATTTGGTTGAGTTGATCTTTAACATATCACTATTTCATGCTTTTCTTTTGTCAAAAGTATCATAGAATTATTTTTAAAGGATTTCATATTACAGTATACAACAAGGCTTGATACTTTCTGAATTGGACATAACCAAACACATTTGCTTTTTATCTCATTTCAAGATTACAAAATCATCATAGAAATTAGTATCAGAAAATACCACTCAAAAATGAAAGCTGCACAGAGGCACTAAGCAGGTTCTGCTTTGGCCACAGCTTTTTCTTTTTTTTTTATGGTTTGGTTTGGGGGTTTTTTTTTGTAGTCACCTTGTGTAGGAATGTTCCTTTGCCATGGTGTTTGGATGAGTTGGGCTGGAGCATACCAGTGCTAAAGGCCGCACTAATAGCCACTGAAGACATCCTCTGCAATCCTGCAGTGTACGTTTTTAGAATAAGCACAGTAGTTGCAGAGTCAGTAAGTGTGCAAAATAGCAGTAAGACATCTCTGGAAAGGACTTGTGCTGCAATTCTGATTTCCTTGGGGATATATATTGCTGGCTATATCATCATAGGCACTTTTTCTTGCCAAATACCTTAAGACTGTTTAATCTTCCCCAGTGCTTATTAGAAAATTAAATAAAATGTTTTCTTGGTTGATTAGTAGCTGGTCTTGGAATGAGCATAAGTCTTGCCCATTGTGAAGTAGAGGAAAAATGCAGAACAGCACTTGAGCTTGAAGATGAGAAGATGAAAAAGTGGAAAGCTGAGAGAGAATCAAGGGAAAAACAGAATGAAGAGGAACATGCAAGAAGGGTGCAGCATCTGGAGCAATTTGAGGCTGAAAGAATAAAGTTAGATCTTCTTCATAAGGTAATGAATGATATTAAGCTAATGTGTTCCAGTCTAGACTATCTGAATTCAGGCTTTAATGTGAAAGAGACTATCTCAAACTGTATGACAGTCCTACACCTTGTCTACTTGTGTTACCAGTGAGTAAAACATATTTAAATATAGTCCATGGGTTTTTATGTGTTTACCATTTTAATCAATAGCCAATGAATTTGCTATGCTAAATTTTAAATTATTCCTTAAGCTTTGCCTTTACAAAGTTCTTATATTGTGAAAACAGCCAAATTACTGGAAATGGGAGTAGTGCTGAAGTTAATGAACACAAATGAAAAATAGTCACTTCTCCCTAATAGAAAATACTTAGCTAGTTTGGACTTCCCACCCCAATTTCACATTTCAATGTTAAAAATCTTAATGGATGTAATCAGAACCAAAAATAATCAGTTCAGTAATGCTGGTGCTGTTCTTTATCTAGGTAAAAGTTACAAAATTTGCTTTCCCTATCTTTGTCTGGAAAACTTACTCAGGCTTCAGCTACTGAGTTTGGCCATAACAGATGATGACTCAACACATTGACTGGTTGCACTCTCAGACTATTTAGTCATGTTTTGCTATAGTGGGTGGAGCATCATAAAAGATAAAAGAGCATAAGAGCATGAAGAAATATAATTCTCTGATATTATGCTTGTGAGGCCACAGAATTTTATTATTCAGCCTAAATAGGTGTGTTTTGAAAGGTGCATTAACACTACATTTTCCAGTTAACTACTTTGTGGCTTTCTGAAGAGGTGGGCACCTTGGCACCAGCAGGGTAATTCAAGTCACCAGTAGGAAGGAAGGGCTTAGTAAATGAAAAGATCTTTGATCTCTGAAGGCCAGTTCAGTGTCTGCTATAGCTCTCTTTTTAAAAGGTCAGCAAAACTGATAGGCCTTCTTGGCTCTTTGCTGTTGCAAATAATTTTTTGATGTAGGATGGCTTTTTCTAGATAAAAAGGGGCATGGCCGCGTTTAGGCACTTTGGTACTGCTGTTGCAGAAATCATTTTTTTGGAGGTGAGATATAGAATCTAACTTTCCTCATTGCAGAAGGATCTAGTTGTCTGGTCTCCTGTTGTCTGAACAGCATGCTTCTGAATGCCCATGAAAAACAGTACTTAGACACTTGGGAGACTTTAAGCTCTAAGTTGAAAGTGGTTGCTTATTCTACTTCCTTCATATCCTCCTTATTTGATTTGGTTAATATATCTTGGTTCTACCAGGAGTTATGTGGTTCTGGATCAGCTTGTTTTTTAGTTACTTATGTAACTAACTTTCTGGAGGCTAACTTACAGTCCGATTGACACTTTTTTTCTGACTGAGGTTTTGTTGAGCAAGGAGGGAAGTGCTATTTATTTGCAAATAGTGAAAAAGCAGACTTGAACATTCTCAATTGAGAAGCAATTTCAGTCAGAAAAATTTCTTTAGCTTTACTGAACAAAATTCCCCTTTGAACTATTTTAATATTATGAGTACATACCAGTGCAATTAAAGGGAGATTGTTCATGCTATTGTTCAGCTATGTTTCTGTTTTCTGCCTGTACTTTAAATGGTTTCATAACTAATTTTCATCTTTGATAGTAGTACAGATCTTGGAGAGGAAGGTGGCAGCTGTTTGGGTCAGTACCAAGATACTGACTTTCTGAAGGTATGCATCTCTTAGTATGTGGCCAAATCTACATTACTCATGCAAGTGTCTTGTTGTTTATTTTGATCCAGACATGGCTCAGTTTCTCATTTAAATTTAGGCATTCACAAAATTGGATTGTTGGAAAGTCAAGAAGATGTGTGAGATTGGAGAGAGGGTGTTTTGTGTTGTTCTGGGTTTTGTACAATATTCATTTAAGTTAATTTGTTGTGCAGAAACGCCAGGCTGCAATAGAAGATGAGTTACAGAAAGAAGAGGAAGCTTGGAGAAACAAAATGAGGCAACATGAGGTAAGGTTGTACAATGAGCTTTTGTCAAAAGGCTCTGAGGTTACTGTTATATATTTGAGAATAAATGTTACCCTGTTATCATGGAACTGTTAATATACCAGATTGTGTTTTTTAATGATAAATATGTGCCAATACCTGTCCCATTTTAAAAGTGATTGAAGTCTATCCTAATTGTTTTGGCCTAGGAATTGATCATGAAGCTACAGTTGCAAATGGAAGAGGAGAAAAAGGCCTTGGAAGAACAGAAAGCAAAAGAAAGACAACAACTGGCTGAACAACAGAATATAGCAGCTGTGAAAATCCAAGCTAGATTTAGAGCATTTTTAGTCCGTAAAAAATACGGTCCCATTTTAAAACAATGGAAATATGAAATGAGAAAGAAGCAGAAAATGCTAGAGGAAGTAGAGAGAGAAATGAAAGAAAGAGAGGAAAAACTGAACAGGCAAATGGAAGAAAACAGGTTAAAGAGAAAAGAGGAAAGAAAGAGACAAGAAGAACTTGAAAGGCAAGAATATTTGAAGCAAGTGAGGAGGCATGAAGAATATGAGAAAAAGAAAGAAAGCCTGAGATTGGAAAGAGAAAAACAATTGCAAATAAGAGAAGAACAAAGAAAATTAGAACAAAAAAGAGCAAAAGCTGTGATGAGTGAAAATGCAAAGAATAACACAGAAAACATAAAAAAGGATAAAAAGACAGAAAATATGAAAGTAATAAGAGAAGACAAGGAGGAACTAAATAAACAAGTAGAGAAACCAAAAGAAAAACACACTGAAATGACAGATGAAACAAATAATTGGATGATTCCAGCAGAAAGAAATTTGACACCAAGTGTGCTAGGCTCTGAGAAGGAACACTCTTCTCAAGTGAATAATGAGAACTTACACATTAATTCAGTAACACAAGTAGAAGAAAATTACTCACAAACAAGTTATCTTGATAAAGCTTCAAATGGTCTCATTTCAAAAGATGAATCTCATAACTCTGATAAAGCTTCAAATGGTCATATTTCAAAGGATGAATCTCTTAACTTCGGTGCTAGTGACATGGTAGAAAATAAGGCAAACTGCATATGCAGCAGCCCACCAAATGTCCAGCCAAATGCTAATAACAGAGAAATTAAAGATCGATTTTCTCAGTGTGAAACTATGAAGAAAACTTTATTTCTGATGGAAAATGCTAGTGAAGAAGTCAGAGACACCTGGGACAGTAGTCAAGATGTAGCAGATTCTTCTAGTAAAGTAATTTTTCCTGATGATATTGAAAAGAAGAGAGTAAACTGGATGAACACATGCAAGTCTTGGTTTAAAATATATGATGAAAACCAAAGAAAGCAAGCAACTATAAGAAAAATACTAAGGAAAAGTTCAATTAGCAAGATGCCTCCACTAAGTACAGAAAAGATAATTCATAGTGGCCCTTGGAGTACGTTGCAGCAGGTAACTACATGAAAGTTTGAGAATTAAATGGGAAGACATGCTATCACTTTTTTTGTTATTTTCTGTTTTGGTATGTTGGCAGAATGCTATTTATTGTTGAGCAGAAAATAGATATTGTTAGAGTTCCTATGCCCAGGTACATATAAATAAATATAATCTTTTATATAAATATTATATTATTTATATAAAATATAAATTATTAAAAGGCAAGAGCTCTTACTTTCTGCTAAATCAGCAAGGTTTTGCCTTTGTATAAAGGCCCACATTTGAGCTCCTGCTCAACTAGCCCCTTCAGAATTTTGAGAGGAATAATCTCTTCTAGAAACAAGACATTACTGATCAGCTTAGAGATAGTGTTTTGCCATAAAGGACATCTCCTGGTTGCCAGGACTTATTTTTCTTTCCACTGAATAACTTACCTTTGTATGCTTGCTCTGTGCTCTTGTCTTGATATCCTTTCTGAGATGGCTTACTAGGCTAGACACACTTCTAGGCTGAACTAGTTTTGTGTGCGCTACACTCATTATTTATGAGACTGTGACTATTGTTTTCATGTTAGTTTCTCCCACAGAA
This sequence comes from Pseudopodoces humilis, assembly GCF_049639895.1. Lineage (NCBI taxonomy): Eukaryota > Metazoa > Chordata > Aves > Passeriformes > Paridae > Pseudopodoces > Pseudopodoces humilis. Next base: position 32,942,210 of record NC_142204.1, on the reverse strand, counting down.
CAGATCAAACCTATCATTGCCATTCTTTTCTGTATGAAAAGATTACCATTAGTTGCTTGCATTTTATGCAGCATTAGTAGACTGTAGTTTCATTCTCTTTTTCATCTTAAGGAAAATTACCATAATACGATGTTGTGCAATGAATGTTCAATATACAAATATTAGTTTTATTTGTCAATAAATGCATGTAGGTCACAACGCTTACACTCGAAGATTTGCCAGCTTGTAGCCTCTCAACCTTATCTGAGTGTTCAAATCTTCAAGTTTTGACTCTGAGGCGCTGTGGACTGATTGCACTGGAAGGACTAAGTAACTGCAAAGACCTGAAGTATATCAATGTGGAGGTACCAAGCATTTTTGATTCTTTGTTATAACATGGGGAGAACTGGCAGTTTTGCTCCTTAGTTGATTGTGTAGTTGTGTCCAACTGAATATATAACTTTTAGCCTTAAGAGCATAGGAATAGCAATGAAATACTCCCAAATGTGAACATAGTTATACCAGCAGTTTTACAGTGAAGATAACCAAAAACAACATGCTGCAAATGATTCAACCTATACTAAGAAAATATTAGTCTAGATTAGCATAAGTACAGATCTTCATTACCTCAGTGTCTGATTGATGAGTGGGCAGGTGCTGTTCACCATAGCAGGTGCTTAGCTTGAGCAAGAATAGGTACAAGAGTCCTTTGCAACATACACCTTGTATATTAATTAAAATTAGTAGCATATATGCTCAAGGAATAGTTCTTATAGTGGGTTATCCTAGAGGCCTAATGTTTAGGTATTCTGCACAATGTCCTACATGGCCCTGTTTAATGACTAAAGAAAATATTTTCTTTGTAATACATCTTTGTTCCAGAACTTGGCAATTTACATAAAACAGCTTTGTTCACACTTTTCTTTTAATGTGTTTCAACAACACCATTTCCCAGATGAAAAGACAAAGCACAGCAAATAGTGAAAGAGAAATCTGAGGAAGCATTATTAAAATGGCCTGGGGAGGGGGACGCTTAAGAAGCAGGATCCCTTGGAGGAAGAATATTAGCTTAGAACAGTGTTAATGTTTCTGACCAAAGTACCTCTAAATGCAGACTTTTGCTATAAGTAGGTAGAATTCCAGCAAAATTACAGCTGTCTTCATTAGCATCTAGTATATATGATGTTTCTATGGAGTTTTTAGTTCATTCTCCCAGGGCTTTGAGAGGGAGAAAAATATATATGGAAGAGACTGCTTTGTTCTTAACTTCTTTTTGTGCTTTTTTTTCCCAGCTTTGGGCATTTTCAGAGCCAGAATGAAGTTCAAGATATATTCTTGTTCTATTTCAGCAGGACACAAAAAGGTCGTTTCTAGGACTTTTTTTTTTTTTTCGTAATGGAAAAATAGGGATGCCCTTACTCCTAGCTAAGAGTTTAGGATAAAAAATAAGCAATTAAGACAATCTGCTATATTTTTATTTAGTTGATACTTCACTTCAGATGCTATTTAATATTCTCATTTTCTTTTATTGCAGGAGAACAACATTCAGGTAATTGACTGTGAAAATCTGGAAAATCTCTGTATTCTCATTCTGAATAAGAACAGTCTTTCATCAGTTTGTGGATTAGATGGATGCAAAAATCTCCAAAATCTTGAACTTTCCTACAATAGAATCACTCGAATTGGTAAGAAAATTATTCCAATTTGTATAACAATATTTATGCAGTTTTTATTCTGAATTATACACCCCTTGGATTCAGAGAGTCAGCTGCTAAACCTAAGGAGACAGACTTGGGAAAAAAACCTGCATCTTAAAGCATGGCTTAGCTACTGCCATGTTTTTTATCTAGCAGGTATGTAACTATTGTCAGCCAAAGAGAATTAAAATTGTTCTGAAAGGGCCACTAACTTTATCTGCACTAAGTCAGCTGGAAAATGTGAGTAGCTTGAGTTCAACTTATCTACATACATAATGAAAGCAAAGGCTAGCCATGAAACTGCAGGGAATTCCAGTGTTCCTGACTGACACAGTAAGTATTTATATAGAAATCGTGTTGTCTGTCTTGAGTCTTCTGGACAATAGGAAAATAATTAAAAACAATTATTAATCTTGTAGATGAAACACATGCATGTAAGAATTGCAAATAAAATGTATCTCCTCTGTTAAAAAAGATTGTTAAATAAACTATGAACATGGATAATACAGTTCCATGATAAACAGCACGGGTGTAGCAAAGAGAAAATGGGAAAGCTTAAAAAAAATCTGTAGATGTAGAGACTTTGATGAAGATATTATCAATACTTTTTGCTACTATGTGTAAATGTTAGTACTTACGAAGAAAATCTTTAATAAGTGAGAATAGAAGTGCTGGGAAGTCAATGTTTACTGTAAAAGTGTATCAGTACTCTAAGGAGGAACGGTAAAATAAAATGGTTAAAAAGTTTCATCTGTATTGCTGTGGCAAATAGTGCTTGATAAGATTCTTATTCAGATTGATCTCGTTTGATAAAAATGTCTGCAAGACTACTGTAAGAAGAATGTATAACATCATTATAGTGGATGACATTTAAGAATGTGACATCCGTGTGGAGTGTGGTAACTTCATACAGGCCAAGTGGAGGAAAATCCTCTGGTACTTTCTCTTTAGTGCAGTGCACTGCTACAATGACTGAGTCTCTAATGAATTTAAAGTGGGTAAATAAACATTCACAAAAATCGTCTTCAAATGTGGTTTTTTTTCCTCTCTGGAATTACTTTGAGGATTTTAGGTTAAAACAGATGCATAAAACAGGATATATTTCATATCATAACATATAGAATGCATAAAAATGGATTTGTGGGTTAGCATATCCCTTCCATCTGTAAATCTTGCAGGATGTCCCTTAGCAATTTTGGAAGCCCCAGTACGGTGTAGTAAAGCTTATTTACGTTTGTAATATTTAAGTGCTAATGACTTATTGTAGGAAATTTCTGGCATACTATTATTTCTCTTCTTACTTTTTTCTCTTGTCATTGAAATATAGCATTGGGAAAATATAAGGGGAAATATAGGGGAAAAATTAGATTTACCAAAAACCCCTTAAAAATAGCAGGAAGAGAAATAGTGTCAATTATGCTTTTTCCCTTAAGAATGCATGATCACAAATTAAGTAATTGTGACAGCAACACACCAAAGTTGAGTGCATATGTTTGTATTTTGAGGATGAATGCCTTGTTTAAAAATTTTCATGCACAAAAAGTAGCATTTTAACTCAAATCTTTGAATATACTTCTGTAGGGTGTCTATATTGCCATAGAATGCTAGGTAAAATCCTGGCAGCTCGAAGAATAGCGATGCGTAACCACGGATGGTCATGGTCATAAATGCTACTTCCAATATACTCTTTTTAAGACAGAAGTGACTTCAGAACAGCATCAATAGCTCACAGAGTCCCTAGCTAACAGACTTCGGCTGCACTTTGCAAATTGCTGAGAACTTACCTAAAACTTCTCCTTGAATCTTGCTAAAACCATGTATTTGTCAACAAAATGCTTTTCCTGTGGCTGCTATAACTTTTGTTTGTTGCAACATTTGTAAAATACACAGTATCTTCTGGAAATGTGCGGAAGATTTTAATGTTTATATTTAATTTTGCATGTGGGCAGAAGAACCAGTAAAATACCATCTGCTTGTATTGCATTATTCTCTCTTGTGTATTTTCTGTTGAACTGCATTTGATAATTCCAGAATGTTCTGAATGCCGAGCGGGTGAGGAGGAGTGAAAAAGAGATGCTTTGTGCAGCATGCAGAGAAGGAAATTTTCAGATTCTTTTTCACTTCCTTGCCTTTTCTTATTGTGTGTGCAGTCTCTCTTCTCGGTCCCACTCCAGGCTCAAAGGGTGCTTTTAAAGTTTCCAGTACTGCTAAGCTGGTAACTGAAAAGTGGAGATTTAAGAGCCGCTCTTGTGAGAAAGTCTTGGGAACCAACACACGAAAACACGAGAGTGTTTCTGAGACCACTAGATGGTGCTGGTTCCTTTTTTATTTGTATCCAAGCACGAAAATAAAATACAGGATCTTGTAATCAGGGTAGTATGTCATGGGCATGTTTGAAATTTTTCAGAATAATTAAAGATTTGTATATTTATTTGATAAAGCACAGTTTTGAAGTTACATTATAAGACATGTGTGTTATATGTAAGATGATATCACTTTAATGTCAGACAATTGCATTCTTTTCACTATACTTTCCATTTTTAAATTAAAATTATTGGAATGCTTATATTGGGATTTTTTTTTTTTAATTTACGGCTGTTTTGCTATTTAATTTTAATTGCTTCAGTTTTCTTCTTATAATTTGTTTTCATTTTTAAGTCCTCTTTTGTATTATCAATACTCTATGGATTGCAAAATGATCTCTGGTTTCATAATCTAGTATGTTTTCAGAGGATAGTCACAAAGAGATTCACTGTTGTAAAGCTCATCCAGCTTCCTTTGGGGAACTTGTGAAATTTTGGGTCAGGTAAAGATGAGACAAAGTGTTCCCTCAAATAATCCTAAATTAACTAAGTCATCTAAGGATATGTGAAACAGAAGTAAAATCAGAAATTCCTTATTTTAGATACATTTAATGAAGGGTGTGCCCTCAAAGGAATTTTTTACTACAGAGATACAGAAAAGCTGCTCGGACCTGTAAGCAAGTTAGATGGATCAGTGCCATTGCATGTGTAAGACTATGGAAAGACAATGTAATTTTTGCTGTCGTAAGGATTACTTGGGTTACATTCTGTGAAAGAAACAGATGCTGATGGGAATTGCTTCACATTTTTCTGCATAGAGATTGCATACTTTTTAATGTAGATGGCAGGAGTAAGTTTGTTGAGAGTGGAATGGCTATAATAGTATAGCTTTGTTCTTAAAGGCACTACATTTTCTTTATAAATTTCTTCATTAAAAATATTTGGTCATAATTCCTTAAAGAAGACTAATTTAAATAATACTGGTAGTACTGGCCTAAGTTTTAATACAGTTTTTTCTAACCTTGCTGATACATTAACAACAAAACTTTAAAAAAATGAAATAATAAAAATTAACCTTTAAACATAGTGTTTTCATTCTGATGGATGATTTTAAGAGGGCTGTTAGCTTTTCAGAGTTCAGAGCAGTTATAAAGTGGTTAAAGCATAGTGAGTACAGTTTATCATTTAAAGAATGTTCTCTAACAGAAGTACCAAAGAGATTATGAACTGTTATTATTGCTTGATTAACAGGATCAAAAATTTGTGAACCTTATGCCCTGTATATGTGATAGGGTCAAAATACAGTAATTCTTTTTAAACCCTATACAGAAGTAATATTAATTTTTACATCAGAGAATGTAGAGAAATTTCAGAGTTTTCTTGAGTAACTACTTGAGTAACAAGAGATTTTATTTCACTGTGTCTTAAATCTTGAATTTTCAGGTGGCCTGGAGTCACTGAAAAATCTCCAACAATTAATTGTGGACCATAATCAGTTAATCAGCACAAAAGGTCTTTGTGAGGTACCTACTCTCATACACCTAGACTGCTCTTTCAATCATCTCACACAAGTTGAAGGCATTGAGAATTGTGGCCTACTTCAAGTTCTGAAGTTGCAAGGCAATAATCTCCAGGAGGTAAAAGCTTTGCATTTAGTGGCTGTTGTGCATACATCTTTGCTAACAGTCATATTTTTCAGCATTCTGAGTATGTGCTCTTTGATTGGCGTGGGATGTTTCATGCTCTGGGGTAAGATTTTTTTTTCCCTTATCAGAGAGTGATTTTTCAAAGATACAAATGGCTAGCAGTAAATTGTTTTCTTACTCGCAAGGCCTTGACTCTCAGTGATTCTGGTTCCTCCTTCATTTATAGCATCTAGTTTTTTGGTTTGTATTATGTAGTTCTGATTTTGTTTAAAATGTAACAAATGATTATTTTTCCTTATAGGTCCTGTTATAATAGTAAGATAATTATATCAGTCTGGTAATAATTATACCATTTTCATTACATATAAGTAATTACTTCTTACATACTGTTACTTGTATGTAATGATAGTATCATTATTGTCCCCCTGATGATAATCATGCTTATTTAATGTATGTTGATTCTCCAAAACTTGAAATTTGTGCTGCAGCATTTGAAATAGGAAAGTTGTTTGGCAACTCTATGCTTAATCGTATTTTCTAACAGTTATTCTCCTATGAATTCAAGAGATGAAAAGCATTGTCAATAAGCAGCAAGTAACTGCATGAATAAGTGAGGCTGTGACTCTTGGGCTCTTGATTATTTATTTTTTTCTTTAATTTTTTTATATTGGCTATTCAGATGTGATAGAAAAAATGAAAAAGTATTTACCACCTGATATCTAGAGATTATGTGTGGCAGCTGGTACATACTTAATAAGGAAATGATACATATATTCAAAATGTTGCTTGTATTTAGTAATGATTTATGAAAAGCATTTGGTAAGCATTCCATTGTTCTTTCTCTAATTTATATTAATCTTAAATAACCATCTCCTCTCTATTTAGCTTCCAAGACTGGAAAATCATGTTCTCTTAAGAGAACTATATTTGGATGACAATAGCATTTCTTCTCTGAGAATGCTTTCTTTGTATTGGTTGCCTCTATTGCAGATTCTTTTGCTGTCTCAAAATAGGTAAGTAAGAAATATTCTTCCACTTACAGAATTGATCCAGAGGAATTTACTAACATAACACTTGTCTGAAAAGTATAATTCTCAGTATGGTTCAAATTTCGCTATCTTTTTGGGATATTCTTTAAAAATAAAAATATGTGGTTAGTATATAATTATATTGGCTACCTCTATCTAAGAAAATTTGGAACAGCATTAACTATGTAAATTAATTTTTTTCTTTTAGATGTTATGCGAAAATAATTCTTGAGCATTGTGGCATTATTAAAACCATGGTGGGTTTCTTTCTTTCTTTAGCAATTATTTCTAGAATATGTCTGTCAAACTTCATACTTCACAGCTAGCTTATTCAAAACAGACTTTGAAGACTATGTTAAGGGCAAGTACTAGAGTTAGAAAGGAAAAATAAGAATGTTTTTTATTTTACATAATAAAATAATACCCTCCAAAACAAGTATATTTGCTTTACTTTTTCACTCTTATGGTTCTGTTTAAAAGGTATAAAACCAAGAAGGATCAAGACAAGCAGCATAAAACTGTATCATGCATTCAAGTCCTCTGTCATTAGTTTTCTGTTTGTTTTCTAAGATAATCTATGCATCTTTAGCAGTAGAATGACCACATATCCTGGATTAAAAATCTTTATGTTCCACACCCCCCTTTTTTTCAATTTAAATTCTGCTATAAATATATATATGTAACATTTATTAGAACTTGCAATATGTTAATAGGAAAATTAATTTTAAATTAATATCCATTATTTTTCTATTCTATGATCATTTTGTTCTGAATAAGACTGATCTCAGCTTAACAAACATAATACTACGTACCATATATAGAAATGCACTCTCAACTGATTACTTCACTCTCCTGTTAGTGAATAGATGTTTTTAAATGGTGATTCATCTTCCATTTTTAGCTGCTTGCTTTGAGACTAATCATAGCCTAAAAGTGCCCGTTCATCTTCATTGACTAGAAAAAAAATCAAAACGACCACCTCATGTGTAGGTGTCGGCATCTGAATAGGAGAATCCCATCCTACGTGACATTTAGTTCAGCAGAGCCAATTGTGTCTGGGAGCCTGTGGGAAAAAGGATGTGTGAGACTGAGTCCTGTTATTATAAGCTATGTCCTTCATGGAAATTGAATATTATTTAAGTATATACAACCTATATTTTTATATAACTTTTCAGATTGTTTTCATAACATCTCTAGTGAAGTACTATTCATGGAGACTCTTGGATGTAAATAAAATATCTACAGACTCTAATCTTCAAGTTCTTGCTCATGCTTCTAGGGTTTTGGATTTTTTGTTCCCTTATTAATTCTTCTGGAGTTTGGAGAAAGTGCTTCCTGCCTGTGATTAAGCAAGAGCATTGTATGTTAAGCATTAGATTTTGAGTCACACTGCTTGATTTAAGTCTTGTTCTTAGCTAATTTTTTTCTTTGTCCTGTTTAGCTTTTTTCGTGGAATGCACAATAATGTGGCTCTATATTCTTGTACTTTCCTCTTTTTCCTCTAGTGTACTATCCTGTGTGTAATAAAGTGTTTGCAAAACTCATTGAAGATCTCATATGCCTGTTAGGGACTTGTGAGGACAGTCTCATCTTGAATGCAGCCTCTGGATTTAGGTTGTGCTGGACTGGCCTTGTAGACGTACCTTAAGTCACTTGCTTAACCCATTGTCTTACAGTTTTTAATGTCCCTTATAGTGCTTGCTCTGGTTTTCCAGTAGCCAAGCAGAGATGCAGTGTTTGGTCTGCTGAGTTCCTTTTGCTGGGCTGTGAGAAAGGACATATTTTTGGATCAACAGGCTGGATGTACTAAAAATAAGTATACATTTTGCCCCCAAACAATTCCCCTTATTTCCATGATGTGTCTGTAGCTTACATCAAATCTTTTGGACAAACAGGACAAGATAGCCTTAAATTCATATTAAAAGCCTCAAAATTCCTGGCATTTCAGTAGCCTGCTCTGTTACACTCACTTTATGTACACTTATAAGCAGCTCCATATGTGTGTGCTATAGCATAAGTAACTCGATGTTCTATAGAAACAGTGAATGTAATGGAGTAAGCTGTTGAAAGAAAAGCTGTTTCTTTGCTTTTATCCTACAGCCAGTGCAATTTTGTGAATTTTTTCCAAGTGTGCACTGAGTGCCATTTCCTCTTTACTGACTGCAGGAAGCCAATATAATGATAATGCTATGAATCTGTATTCTTTCTGAAAGTGAGGTACTGTGAAAAGAAAATTCTTACACTAATTGATGCTTTGAGATGCCTGAGATGCTTTGTCTGCATCATAAATCAGAAATTATCAAAAGTAAAACTCAAAAAAAATTTTTTTTTTAATTGTTTTATACCTACAGTGTAACAAGGAAGTGAAACAGGTAGTGGTTAACTCCCTCAAATAGAAAAAAGACAGCTTTCACCACTGCTGCTTTTATTAAGTGTTTTATTGTGGCTTTTACATACAAAGCATATTCTTGATTAATGCACGATTGACCAAAGACAATGATGAATTTCTTCTTGACTTGGTTTCTGCAGAGCTGGGACTATGAAGATCCATGCTCTATTTTGTAGCAGCTGAGGAGACAATTGTTAAGTTAGTTTTAAAAAGAGACATATTCTTTTTTCTTTTGTGGTGGATAAAGATTTAGGTGTAGGAGAAAGCAACCTTGTCCTTGTATAAGGTTAATAAATTTTTAATATGCGTTAAGAGTTCATGTAGCATTTACATTTACATGTAATCCCATTTAACTATGTAATTTATTAGTTAATGTATTTTTAATTTAAAAGTTTTACAGTGAGATGCTAAATGTGCTGTTCAGGTAGACATTCTTTTTCAACTTCAAAATTGACAAAATCCCTCCTGAGATTTCTGTTTTAATGTGGTATTAATAAGACAAAGTTATTTTTTTTGCTATCTTTTGCCTTTCAGTAAGATAACCTAAGTGAGATGGATAAAAATTCAATGCAATCAACTGAAAAAGTTCTTTTTTTATATTGGGAAAATGGTTTGGCCACAATCAAATTTGTTGTGAACATGTTGCTCCCATGTTTTTGCATCTAGATGAATTCCTAAAAGGCTTATATTGGAAGTGATAAAAAGTTGGTTAAGTTCTTTCTTAGCATGCATTGTTCTCTCAAATATATATGGTGTCTGTGTTTTAACTGAATTTCTCAGATGTGAGAGTTGAGTTCCTTGCAAGCCATGCTGTTTTGAGAATTTGACTGCTTTTCTAGAATTATTGTGATGACTCTAAATGTCATTGGATGTTGAAATAAGTCATTAATGAGAAAAGCTATACTGATATATAGTGCTTTTCTTCATCCTATCCTTATCACCCTAGATGTTTTAAATAATTTTTAGCAATTCTTTGCTGGTGATAAACTTATCTCTAAGTATGTGGCATCATGGGTAATGTACTTGAAGTACTGCCTACTAGAGTATGAAGTGGCTGCCTGACTGATTTCCTATATTCTGTGAATATGCCACTTATAAATATGGTGATTATTGCAAACTAAATTGTCTTTAATTTAAGGAATGAAAAAGAAATCTGGTCTTCACATGAAGATCTAGATTATGAGAAATTTATTTTAGTTATTTTGCCTTGCTTCCGGCTAATTGCTTAGTAACATCAATGCTAATTTTTCTGGGGAAAAGCAGTTGTATGGTAGGATTTAGGCCATCTTGAGCAGTAACTGTTATTCATGTTCAGAAACACAATCTTCATTTTCTCTGATACATACTTGCAACAATTCTTAAGTCTTGTTTTCTGATATAGTTAAAGAACATAAAGAACATAAACTCTATCTCTGACCTGTTCTGCTAGTGCCTTAAATGGGAGCAGAAAAAGGAAGTTATAGCTTTCTTTTTTGTGAATATCTTTTACTTTTGTGTCTTCTTTGTAATTTATATCTCTCTTATGCCCAGGGCTAATGTGACAAGGTCAAGTAGTATTAAGTTTTCAGTAATGTCCTTTGTCTTTCTGGTTTGAATTTTCTTAGGAAAAAAATTAACAAAGAATGTCGGTAAAGGGAAAGCTATAGAATGACAGAGAAATGTTTTAACTCTCATAATGCCAACGGCAGGCAAGGACAGTCCAGTGGACAATTTCTAATTCACCACAGTATATGCTGATAAACATCCAGAGAACTTATGACATATAAAAACCCTGCATTATCTTTTGACCCTTATGCAAAATATTACTTTTTTTCTGTGTATATATATATATATATATAGTCATGAATTTTCAGGTTTTTGCAGCCATAATACTAGCCAGTAATATCTATGATGATATTTGCTACAAATATTAAATATATTTATGTACTATTAACTGATAATGAGAAACTAAAATGCTGAAATTTGTAGTACTATATACACATATTCATATAAGGCTTAATGCTTTATAGAGTCAATACTTTTTCATAGTTATTTGATTCCTTGGAAAACTTCCATAGCACAAAGAAAATAGATCTAAATAGGATTAGAACCAGGACGGCTTTACAATGTAGTTTAAGAAAGAAATGGAACTATAGTGGCATGTACTCAGTTGGCTTTATATCTCTTTCTCTGAATTTACTCTTAAAATGTTATGTTGTCATATAGAAATACTTCCCAACTGAATGTGGAAATTATTTTTTTTTCTTCTTTAAATTTGGTTGTTTTTTCAATAAGATTAAATAATCTACAACCAACATTTAGTCCATAATTAGTGCACCAGAGTAAAATTCAGCTCTGCCTTTCCATTGTAAAGCCTGTGCTGGAAACACAACCGTCATATATTTCAGCAACAAAGACGCATTTTTGTCTCTCAATAATTTTGAGTACATTTCATTTTTTTGTAGGGTCATATTTCAGGCAAAAATAATTCTGATTTATACCTTTCAAGGGCACTACACCCTGAGAAAATACTACTTTCCGTGACTAGCATTTACAAACTGACCACATACAGTGCCATTTCTGTACCGTTCTCTTGTAATGATAGGGCCTTGCCCTTACAGGGAAGAAACATGTTACCTAAACATGTATTTCTTTAAAAAATGTATAGTTGGTGTACTATATGCTTAAACATTCTAGTTTTAGTTGACAATTGTGATTCTTTTTATCTTGATTTTTACCTTTTCTTGCCTCTCATATTTAACATAAATAAAGATTAACTTTAATCTGAAAATATTAGGCAATAGCCTGGCAGCTGAACAAAACATTCAATATTCATTCTTACATCAATGGAAGTTTGTAAGCAAAGAAATAACACTGAGCGTCAGTCCTTTAGTAGTAGCAATAACTCACATCTTACAATCCCAATCCCATTTTGTTGAATGTCAGCTCAGTTTCTTTACATTTACTCTTTAATACTGCAAACAAGAATTTTGTCCTGTCTTTAGTACTGCTTTACTGCACTATTGCTCAAGAAAAGCTCTGATAATGCAAGAGGAGCCATTCCATAACTGTCTCAGTAATCAGCACCTATTTGATACAGTCTGACAGAAGTAGTAAGACAGATGAAGCATAAAAATATATTGCAGGATAGTGCAGCCTTGATCTGTTGAAAAACACATCCATGACAACAGTTATGCTACTTTTAGGGTCTAGGAAGTAATGTGCTGATTGGAGAAGAGAAACAACCTGTTAAGAAGTTTGAGCAATGAGGAAAGACGACAGAGACCAAGAAAATTTTATTTTTTCTCGAGTCAGGACCTTCTATTAGTACCATTCTAGTTATAGTGCCTAAAGGAAAGCCAGCCGAGTTGTGTAAATTTTTTAAGACTTCAGATCTTCGCCACAAAATGCAGGGAACAGAATTAGATATTTATCAGATAAAAAAAACCATTAATGAGAAAATATTAAAAACCGAGGTGCTGAGAAAACTAAGAAATACTTTCAAGTTAAGATTTCAGTAATTAGTCCTAGCATCTTGGATAGATAAATGGGCATTTACTTATATAAATAAGTAAATTTTCATACCTGGAAATGATTCCGGTGCCTTTCTGTTGAACCGCTGTTAAATTTTTAAAAAATTCTTTTCTGTTTTGTTCTTAGATTAATTGACCTTGTGCCTTTAAATTCATTTGTGTTTCTGGAAGAGCTTGATATCAAAAATAACTGCTTGTCAGGTGAGTTGTGTTGAAAAAATAAAAGCCCCATTCAAATAAGAACATCTTAGTTAAATGATAGACTGAATTGAATGGGATTATTCTCATGTATTTATAACAGATATTTATATGGAAAATACATAAATATTTTCCAAACACGAATGTTATAGATATTAATTAAAACTATACTGTATGGATAGCAGTCTTGCTTTTAGGACTGCATGATGTTGGTACATTTTACTTTCTTGTAAGAGTTTTTGGGAAATAAAATGGTTCTGCATTTGGACATATTTAGGCTTCTTTCTGCTATATTACAGATCTTAAAGATGTCCATACCTGGTTTAGTGGCTGTCATAAACTAAAGGAGTTATCATTGAGTGGGAATCCTCTATTCCAAGAAAAGAACTGGAGGTAAGCTAAATCAAAAATCAGAATCGGACAACAGATTGTTGTATATATCTTAGTTAAACAGTAGAAACACTCCCACATATAGTCTGAACAGTCTCACTGCTGTGACAGGTTCACATTGCACGTAGCTAGTGAAGGAGTAGTGTCTGTTAGAAGAAAAAGCCAGGATGAATGTTCAATTTTTCCTTAGTAGTTGAAAATGAGCCTTTTTTATCCTCCTTGAATTTCCTTATCTCTACATCAAAAATTAATAGGTCTTATAATTATGAAAGAGATGTAAGTGCAATGCTGTTATTTGCCCCTCAGTGGTGTATAATACTGGAATAATGATTTGAAAAATCAAAGAGCTAGTCCTAGAGATTATGGTATGTCCCTATATAAAAAATGAGTAGGGTAGAAAAGAAACTTGACATACAAAATTATATGCTGTTACCATCATTCCTGAAATAAGTATTTAAATGGGTTTGTAAACCATAGGAATAAAATTCCAAATGAATGGGTTTTTTGTATGATTTTTTGCATATTAGACGTAGTACTTGAGGTGTGGCCTCACACCTAGTGCTAAGCACAGGGGTATGATCACTACCCTAGTCCTGCTGGCTCACTAGAATCTAAAAAAAACAAAATCACCCTTACATTACATTTATATCTTCCATTTGAAGATTTTTGTACAAATTTAGGATTGTTGATCAAAAGAAAATACTCAACTATTTCTAATTTTTCGTTAGAAGTGTTTGAGTAGTTTAAAAGATAGCTATGCAAGTACATTCTTGATTGATTTGTTTGAATTTTTAATAAACAGACTTATTTGCACCTCATGATTCCTGCAGGTAATTTCATTCATAAAATTCTGTGACTGTGACAGAATGTTTTGAATTTCCATTTCTATTGTTTGAATTCCCACTATTTTACAAAACTGTTATTTCACTAGTAATCTGGAGGGAAAAGGTTTCTGAATTTCAGTTTAACTATGAGAACTGACACTTTAGATTGCTTAAACTAATAGAGTTTTTATGGTTAGACAAGAGATGAATTTTTCTAAAGGATTTAAAGTATGGGATACTATGAAGTATGGATTTGGTGAATATAGCATTGACTGTAACTTCAGACAATATGTTCCAGTTAACTTTACATAACCCCTTGATACCAACAAAGGAATTAGTTGTAAAATTTCCCAATCAGTTTTGTACTTTCATGTCCAGCCAGCGATAACACCGACAAAAGTGAAGTAGTAAGAAATCTCTTTCTAAAAATTAAACCCTGGGATCAGTCTGACTACTCCTAGGGGAATATGTTTCAATGCTGAAATGATTAATAGAGCCTCTTAAGTGACAGAATATTCACCAGGAAGTTTCCACTAAATGAAATATTGACTCAGCCCTTCACCAGGAGGAACCCAGCTGGAAAAATGAGTGTTGAGAGCCCACAGCTCTAAGAGACAAAACTTCCATCATTGATCAGCTTTGATATGTCACTGTTTTGGTGTACCGATGTTCAACATCAACTTTGGTAATTTCTCTCTATGTGTTCAGGAATTGTTGATCTAAATCCATAATTTTATTCCAAATGTACTTCAGACGGTCTTAGCCTTCCTTAATGGGCAGTAGAGAAGGAATGTTTTCTACTTGCAAAAAACTGATGTTCTATTGTGTTATTTGGAATATTATAACACGGTCATAAAAACTCTGATTTTCAACTTAGTGTATGTTGTTTGAACTGAGTAGTAGTCCTTTACCTTCACAGGGAATAGTCAGGGAGCTCCAAAATTTTGAAAACAATACTCTTTTTTAATAATAAGGGGATTTACAGCATACAATTAGTATTCTTTCAAGAGTTAGTGTTACTTAAAACTGAGTTAATGAAAATATTGAGAGTTGATATAATTTTGCAGTCTTCAAACTTTCAACAAATTGTTCTGGTTCAAGAAATATGTGAAACAAGATTGCAGTAGCAGCTTACATCTCTCAATAGCCTAAACAAAACCGTATGGATGGTACATTTTCTTTATGTTTTTTGGGTTTTTTTTGTGTTTTTTTCTCTTTGATTAGGTAAATTTTTCATACATATCTTTTCTTACATCAGTGGCCATAGCTGTCCTTTTTATAGCAAGGAAATTTCATCTTTGCTCTCATTCTTTTCACTGACTTGATTTCAGTATTTCAAAAGTAGGTTTTTTTTTTCTTGTCAGGCATACTGAATACTTGTCAGTCACTATATGTGGTATATGCAAATGATAAAGGGACTAGAATTGGCAAGGTTTAGTATTTTGTGCAGTTTAAAAATTTAAGTTTTTTAATGTGTCTACATAATCAGCTCTGTATCTTAATCCTATGTTTTATTTTGCTGTGTTCCCTACTAATCAAATGAATTACAGGTGCCTATGCACAAGTGTGTCAAATTTTCCTATTAAGGTTTGTGCAGGTAAAATTCTAGCTCTAGTGATTTGAGACTATTGCCAGTGACTTCCTTGGTGTCAGTATTTCATCAGTGCTCTTTATACCAATTAAGTATTAAGAAGTCTTGCTATGTTCTGTGTTTTATTCTTTATATTATTCTTTAGTTTAAGTATAAATTCTTAGTTAATATGTTAACATATTAAATAAGGACAAATGTATGCAAAAATTTAGAGAGCTATCTTCGTGTTCTGTATTGCTACATGATTGTATCAATAAAATGGGTGTTTTAGCATAAGGATTTTTTCAAAAACTAATTATGATTTCTTTTTTCTTAAGGTCTTCCATGTTGGAGATTCTTCCTAGTTTACAGTTGCTTAATGGTGAAGTCTTAATCCATCATACTTTACCCACAACTGAAAAAATCAAAGCATCAGAATTAGGAACTTTTCTGGAACTTTGTCAAGTTCAAATTGTGGAAATTATTCAACTGAAAAAAAAGGCCGCTGAATTGGAGTATGTATTTATGTGAATATAAATTGTATTCAGAAATATTTTTTTACATATTATTACTGAAGTTCTGGTTGGCATATGAATTTTACTTAGGGTTTTTTGCCTGGAAAAGTATTAGGATAAGAAAGTGATTAGAATCACTGACTTCAGAGCAAAGTCTGTTTTAGACAGATATTAAGTTATGAGTGCCTTGAGTTTTGTTTCTTTAAGTTTGGGAAAACAAGTGGTTCAAAAACCTGCAGTTAGAAGTAGTTAAATGAATTTATGCACACAACATAGTATAGTGCTATGCAGGAATTGTGGTTTAAATCCTGAAAGTTGCATAATCATATTAACAACATATAAGCATATTAACATGATTTCCAACTTTATCAACTCTGATTTGGCTCTAATTTGGTACAATATGCTCTATTTGCATTTCTGCATTTGTCTTCCATGTGTAAGTTATTCACATTCTAAATAATTGAAAAGATTTGACCTCTTTTCTCTTAAGGTAGTGAGTTAGATGAATCTGTGTACAGGTCTTTAATTTTGTCATACTTGCTACCTCTATCACTGTTACCATGGTTAGTTGTCCAGTAGCTTCAGCTTAGATCATGCAAGTGGTTATTTATCACTTACACATGCTGTGTTTTAATTGTTTTAAAATATCTAAATATCTCAAACTTCTCATTTCTGCACTTAGTAATACTGCATGTTTTTTTCTTGTATAGTTCCTTTTAATTTCCTAGCAGGTTCAGAAAATCCTTATAGTCCTTTGAATATCCAGCTAACGTTTTAATTTTTGGAAAACTAGTTTTCTTGATTCTACCAGGTACTGAACATTACCCCAGAGAAGGTGAAGCACGTAATGTTTTACATTGTTTTAGTTTGAAGTTTGCCTTGCATACTTTGTTGGTTCAGGAAAAGCATGCACTTTTTTTTCAGAATCTGGCTATTTTGTGTTTCTATGTAAGCCTGTATGTCCTTGGTATCTTATTACTAGCTAACAGTTTATTACATTGTTGTATTATTGCAGTTTTTACTAAGGTGCAATAAAATCTTCATAGCTCAGAATCAGATTAACTTGAAAAGAGGTTTGTATTAAGAATTAGATTGAAATTTGTTGGGAGAAATTATATAGTGCATTTTTCTATGACAGATGTAATGTGTAAGTGGCTTCTAAAAGTCATATGTTTCTCCATTACACCATCAAGATATGTCTTCTCCACTTTTGTGATTTTTGGCTTCTGGTTTGCAGGTGGGAAGCTGATATTTCCTAATCTGTTTACCATCCTGAAATGGTGTTCTCACCTTCCTTTTCCATAAAGGAAAATAAAGCTCTCCTTTTCCATGATTGAGAAAATTCTCCATGTCTGATATTTAGATATTTCATCATTATCCTTTTGCAGAAAAAAGTCGGTTTGTAATTAGGATATGACTCATGAGCAAACTAGCAGAATCTAGAGACCTAACTTTCATATACATTCCTGCAGGATGGTAAAAAATGAGAGGAAAAGATGATATTCCTAAAATTTACGGTTTTTTAATTCTGTATGAATGGACAGAAGAAAGATAAATAAGAAATTTATTGTTGGGTCATCAGGCTCAGACCATCCATTAATTATGAGGAGTATGTGGCTCACACTACTTTCTGGAAGCTGACTTGTACTTCTAACATCTTTTATCAAAGACTGGGAGTGAGACAGAGCGCAGGCTTACTGTGCTTGCAGACCACAAGTATTCAAAGGCAGTTGTTGAGGGGAGGGCTACCAATCAGACCACAGGCAAGATGGGAGGACAGGTCACCAGGAGCCTTGTAGATTCAACAAGGACAAGTGCAAAGTCCTTTATCTAGGAAGGAGGTAAAGACAGGAGGCCTTCTGCCCACTCCCAGGCTACTTGCTGAGTGGAAGAGAGGAGGCCTTGACTTTGTCCAAGCACTGTTCAGCAAAACATTAGTGTTTGATCGATATAGTTTCGGTTGCAAATCTAAATCACGACATTAAATGGGCAACTGTAGTGAGAGTTAATTCATTCCAGCCAGAGGTAGTACAACTGGACATAAGGAGAAACCTTTTTAGTGTGGGACAGTGATGAATTGCAATAGGCTGCCTGGAGTAGTTGTGCAGTCTTGTTTGTGGAGATTTGCAAGACCTGACTGGATGAAAACCTGAGCAGACTGGTCTGATTTGAGAGCTAACCCAGCTTTGAAGCAGAAGGTTGGACCAGAGACCTCCTGAGGTTCCTTCAGTTGAGAATTTGATTATGGTTCTATGTAAATTTTGAAAGATAAATGTTTGAAAGAGCCTGCAGATGTTTCAGAGCAGTAGTGGAAAGAGGTGATTATGTAAACATCTCTTTGCTGAATGTCTGGTTTGGGTGGAGGGAAGGTGGGGAATGCAGAAGAGGGAGGGTTGTGGAGTTTTTAAGCTTTTGAGAATTCATTCATGATTTTTTAAATCAGTAACCATGGCATGTATCAAATTTGGTCTTAAAATTAATTTCTTGTGTGTTAAAGACATCTATCTTTTATTTTGACTGAAGTAAAATTTATGGATGACTTGAAAACCATTGCAAACTGCAGTTCATAAAAGGAACTCTAAACAACTTGTTTGTATATAAGCCTTAACAGCATAGCTATTATACATACATATTGCAATACTTTGACTGAATTAATGTGACATTGCTAAACAACAGGCCAACAATAGATCAAGCTTCTATCTGTTTCACATGTTGCTAAGTTATGAGCCCCTGTAGGTGCGACCTCAAGTATGTAAGCTGCCAAAAGTAATCACTGCTTGCTTCCCTAATCTGTTTCATACACCACTGCTGCCCAGTTAAATTCTCTGTGCTGTTTCTTCATGAAACTTCTCTGTTCTTGCCATGCTTAAGCATAAAAATTACTTTTCAATAGAATTTATCGATTATACAAAATATTTTCTGTCACATAACCTCTAGATGACTTGTAATAAGTAATCATGTAAAGAAATAATATGACACCTGTGCTGCAGCAATTTGTTTTCAGCCATCAAATGTGCAGTTTTCTGGCTAGTGGAACTTGAACTTTACAAATACTGTATCTATATTACAGTGAAAATGATAGGAATTTCATAAATGGTGTTGCAAGGAGAGACTAATCCAACAGTGACCTATTTCATGTTTGTAAGGGACTTTGGTAAAGTGCAGTTGAACATCAGTAATGATGCTTATTGAAGTTTTTCTGAAGACATTAGATTTTACCCCACTCCATTGCAAACAAAAGCTCACATAAATGGAGGTTTACTATTTGAATATTCCATGTATTATAATTATGAAAGTCAGAGAAGGGAAAAACATGATACTAAGTGAGGTTTTAACTAGCAAACACTAGCATATGAAGGGGTCGAATATTATGATTTAACTGCAAGGACCAGGAGAAAACCGCCATTCATGATCAGAACGGGCTTGTTTTTTCCAAGCCTGTCCCTTTTGCCTCTTAGGCATTTGCTCTGCTGACTTTTCCAGATTTACTGGCTCATTCTGACAAAACTATGCTCTTTGAATAACCAGGCAGCCATTGCAGGTGTGATTGCAGTAGAAAATTCTATACAAAATGTATTTAGCTCTATAAGCAAGCCTCTGCCACCTCTTTAAATTTCTTAAGTTGCAACATTTTTGTTGATTTGAACTCCACTGGAAGACCTTTAAGCATGAATAATCTGTCCTTTTCTATATCTGTTAAGTCAATCTGTGCATGGATCCTTAGGCTTCCTAGGTGCTGCCAGTGGGGTTTATTCCTCCTCCCTCTACTCCTCCGTTGCATAGGAATTGAGCAGGTTTTGGTCTAAATTAACCAGGACAGTCATGGATACTCTTTGTGAATTGATGTGAGGACTGAAGTTGTAACAGTCCTTAATAAATGCCTGACTTAAATTTCCAAATAGATTAAAATCTAATTCTAATACTTTTGTCTTTCCTCAAAGTCCCTGGAAAATGCTGGCACAAATAGAGAGGTATCTGGTAACAGCAACAAAAAAAAAAAAAAAAAAAACAACAAAAACCAAAACAAAAAACCAAACCAAAACAACCTACAAGCAGCTTTTTGCTCTTAGTATTTTTTTTGTAAAAATAGTATCTTGGTCTTTAGTATCAGGGCTGCTAGTTTAGCATATTTGTGCAGTACTGCAAAACTCATCCCTTGTTCTTCTGGCTTCTTACCCCTTTCTCCCACGGCAAAAGCAGTGGTTATGCTTTGTGGTTATGCTAAAATTTGCATATGGCATAAATCACTTTCACTTGTTATGATCAAAATAAAGCTGTGGGTAGCCTGGCAGCAACTAAGCATGAAGGAATGTGCTGGTCAAAGCTGAAAGCCATAAAAAATTTGCTGTTGCAAGGCCACCATATTTATATTTCATTGCATTCTAAGCAGCCAGACACTATGGATACTGGTGTTTCCATAGGATAATTTCATTTCTTGTTTTGTCTCAATGCCAGTTTATGCTTAAAATCTTGGTCAGATCTTAACCAAGAAGCAATTCCAGGTTAAGTGTGACAAATAACACTGCAAAAGGTCTGAAAGGCGATGAATTTCCATTAATTGAAAAGTAAATATTGTGGTATAAAAGTCTTTATATTGACATAATTTTTACTGTGTCTTCTCTCTTTCCTTGTACGTTTTTTGTTTTGTTTTTTTTTTTTATCATTAAAGAAGTAAACCAGTCCTGCCTATTTTCCATTACAGCAATTTCTTTTCTGTGGTTTTAATAAGCAATCTTCAGGAGCACATCTCTGGTATCAAGAGTGCAGTGCTACTGAGACACTGAGAAAGTTGCAGTGTGTTGATAGGATGCCTGAAATCCCTGTTCACTGAAGGGAAGCAGCAAGCTGACTGCCACGTTAGTACTAGGTCCAATCGTGACCTTTGGTGTCTGTGCACTGGAGAGCCTCAGACATACCCTGCCACTTCATAGTCTCTGATATCACTTCACCTTCCTTTGTAGTTTCTTTAAATAATTAGGCTACTGTGACTGCCTAAATCAAAAAGTTGTTGGTACAGAGGGCAGCCTAAAAATCCTGCACAATCAAAGTATAATGGTGGATTGCTGGGGAAGGTATGGGAGAGAATGCATGTCCACAATGACAAGATGATATTTTGCAGCCACTGCTTGGAAAAACTGCCCAAAAACCAGCCTCTATAAAAAAAAATGAGCACACATTCCCTGATGACCACAAAATTATTCCCTGCCTGAATTTTAGCTTCCTCAATCTCCCTTTCCATTTCTGCTTGACTTATTCATAGCCACTGGAAGGGTGAAATAGCTGCTTGAGATACCCCTGCACCTGTCAAAGGAGAGGATTCACTGTTATGGTGGTTAGTTTTTCTTTCTTATGGTGGTTAGTTTTTCTTTCTTTCTGTTTTTTTTTACCATGAGCAAGGATACTTAGGATATGGTTTTCACAGGTAATTTTTTTTGTTCAATATATAAAACATTCTGGGTTTTTCTGCAATATTTTAATTTTTATAAACAAATAAACCAACAAAATAAAGCAAAGAAAAGGAAAACAATTTTTGGTTTTTTTTTTTGTCTTCTCACCATATTATTGTATGTAGAAATTCAGTAATGATCTTGTACCAGATTTATATTTTTTATATACTTGAATATTAACATAATTCTATATATTTAACTAAAGAATTTAACTAATGCTTTAAGTAGTTAGCACTGAAGTTGCATTAGCAGAGGAAGAGTTGGAATCCTTTTTGCTCTTCTAGGGTCTGATTGATTATGTTCTTAAAAATCTAAAATGTTCTTAGTTGAACTTCACTGAGGATATAATTATAATGGTAAAGAGTCCCCAATAAAACCTTTTAAAAATTTTACGTTTCCAGAATGATGAACAGGAAGGAAATTTCTGTTATTCTAACTATAATTTTAGTACCTAATTTTTCCAGACTAACAAGAAAATTTATCTTATTTCTACTTTTTCTCTTGGATTGCTGACCTAGAATTGACTTTTTACTCCTTTGGAATTAGCACCAGATTACAGATCTCTGCATTTATCTGTACTATTAAAGAAAAATGTTTTCATGATTCCAGAAGTACCTGCTGCCTAATAAAATGAACAAACACCATTCAAAGTACAGACATCTGTCTGAATCTGTAACAATTAGTTCATACTTACTCTTACTTAACCTCATCATTTAGATAGTGTAACACAAAGAACTAATGAGAGCCAGACTTCATAGGTTACAATTGCTTCAGTCTAGCACTTTGCCTTATATTGATAAAAAGATCTGTACTTGAAAGTTTGTTATCCTGAATTTTATTTAGATACTGTAGTTTATTGGTTTGAATCTAAGTTTGGGGTTTGTTGCTGTGTTATCTAAATTTTAAAATTACTGTTATTTTTATATGAACTTTCATAGTTGCCAGATAAGATTGATTAAGGCAAAATTGCCTCAAACCCTCTAAAAATTTGGGCTTCACATGCCACTAACCACACAGAAAGTTAATAGTGAAATGTATGCTGTAATGGCTATTTTAAAAGGACTGAAAACTTTCTCTTTTAGAAAAACTCAGAGTAAAATAAAAAAATATGTGTGATTATATTTTAAATATGTCCAACTATTAAAATTTATAATTACTGAAACTGGATTTCCAATCAGAGTAATTGCTATTTGTTGTAAGAATATGGAAACATGTAAAAATACTTGAAAATACAAGCTATTTTAGGAAATAATAGAGGGATTTTTTTTTTTTTAAAGCATTCCAACAGACATGTTGTCCTGGGGTGTTGACATTTTTTTTTTTTTTTTTTTCCAGAATTGCTTCTTCTATTGATTCTGCACTGGGACAATGCTGGTATTTTAATCAGTTGATGAAACTTAGTATTAAACATCGATATGTACATGAGTATGGTGAACTGAACATTACTGACAGAGATGGACCAGAAGCACTTCAAAATCATTTAAAACAAACATCCACTGGCTGCCTACAGGAAAATAACCTCTTTATCATGGGTGTGACAGAAAATAAACAGGTCTTGTTGGATCCTTCCAAAAGATGGATTACTACTGGTGATATTCAGGCCACATTCATTAACTCCTCCATACCTGTGCATCAGAAGGAAAATAGAGGAGATCAGAGAGTGAAGCAGGAGAGCACTGAATCTTGTATTAATTACAGTGGGGAGAGCAAAGGCAACAATAACATGTCAAGCCAACTCACATTGCAAAAGTCAGTGATAGTAGCAAGTGATACGGGAAGAAATCTCCAGCAATTTGGTGATGATACAGAAAGGTGAGATGGATGTCGTGTTGCTTTCAAGTTGATTATATAGATAGATAATAATAGGAGTGAGGATTTTTTGTTTAAAACAGAGGCACAGAACTTGTAAGATAATATTTTTAAGTTTATTAGACAAGAAAGAGTTATATTCAAATGTTGAACACTATTTTTCTATATTAACAAGTAAGAATCCTTTGTGGTATTCTCCCAGTTGGTATTTTAGGATATAGATATTTACATACTTCAAATAAGGTTAAGACACCAATTTAATGACACATGCAGAGTTAGGAATACAAATGCCAAATGTTTTGCAGAAAGTTTGGAGGAGATTAACTAGAAACTAGTATAATGTTTTTTTTTGCCAGAATTATTAATTAGAAATTCAAAACTGTGTAAACTTTACAGTCAGTACCATTTAGAAAGCAAGAGGGAAAATTGCTTAAATCTACAATCCTAATCCCTTGATTTAGGCCAGTCTTCTGCTGTTGTGATGATTGAAGAGCTAATGGCCTGCCCTGCTTTTGGTACTCCAAAATGCCTTAACCTGCTTCTTAAAATTAGAGGCAGGGGTGAGAGGACAGTTCAACTTATGTGTCCCCAGATTTTCTCCTGCATGAAAAAGGCTGGTTTATTACCTCTTTGAAATGTGTTTGCTGCTGATTTGTATGGTTCTGGATGTACATACGAGGAAAACAGAAGCTGATTGTTTTTGCAGTAAATCCTCAAGAATTGAGTTAAAATTTCATAAGAATTTGGTTTCAAAAACATGTATTGAGAACAATATGGAAAAAGCAAGCATGGTGGGTGTGCTTCTTTGAGCTGTTTAGGTTTATGGTAAATAGGACAGTAGGTGCTTAAGACACTAATAATTTTTCATAAAATTTATGATTAAGGAAGACCATGCATCAGCAAGCTGAGAGCAAGAATACATTAGTCTATTGCATGAGATGAATACTTCAAAATTTTTTCTGAAATGGTTCCTTTAGTTTTTCATTAATGTTTTGAATTAATTCTGTAAATGTGATTTTGGAGAGTTCTCTTCAAAACAGAATGCAAACCATTTTTTTGTATTTGTCTTGACCTCTGAAGTGTGATCATTTTTTTATTTTTTGCTGACTAGTAGTCCTCTATTTAAATAGATGCACTACACAAGGAAAGGAATTATGTAGAGATTGGAAATTTAGATGTCTTTTCTTTAATACACTGTCCAATTGAAATAGTATTTTGTGGAGAAAAGAATTCCAAGATAATAAATATAGTAAAGTCACAATGCAGAGCTGACATTATACTTTTTCTCCATCAGTATGAATTATTTGAACATATATTTAGAAATATGAGTCACTGAACAGATCTAAATATTCTGTACTTAGTGCTTCTTAAAAAATGAGCAAGTTAGAAAATGTACTCATATAACCAGTGGTCAGAAATCTTAAAGTCTAAAGAAGTCTTAAACTCAGGCAAAAGATGAAGTTGCACTTCCTGTGCTTTTTCTGTCTGCTCCATTAAAAATACCTGTCTCATGTTTTCAGTACTCATTCCTCTTTAGTGCTTGGTGTTTGTTTTTTGGTAGTTTTTTTTTTATTATTTGTTTTGTTTATTTATTTGTTTGTTGTTGTTTATTTGTACGTTTATTCAGTACTTATTCAATGACTTTATTCAGTCATTTTCACACCACTTCTGCTCCTAATCCTTCCTTTGAGGACTTTTCCTCTACTGAGACTATTTGCAGAATAGAGCCCAGCGGAGATTAGTCCTTAGATAATTAGATTCAGAAGTTAAATGATGTGAATATCCTCCAGTGTTTCTGAACATATATGTCATATCTGGATTGTAATTTCTTGTTTAGTGGCACAACTTTACATTTTTCTCAAAGCACAGTCCTATATTTTATGGCTGAAGTTTGGCAGATATGGTGATCCAGTTGTTTTGGTGAGGATATGTGAGTCATAAATGTATTTATTTCTCCATGAGACTACATACAGCAGCATCCTTGATCCAGTCCTTTTGGCGGCAGTACCATGCTCAGAGGAAAAATGATTGCAGTAGAACAGAAAATCATCAGTTTGCAGGAGCTTTGAGACAGAAGCATGAAGCTGCCACAGTAATCCAGGTTGGTTGATGATATTTTCTTATTTTGTAAGTTTAATAACAAAAAAAATCTTTCTAGTTTTCTCTAATTGTCATCTGTAATCTATTTTTGCTTATTATCATTTTAAGTTTCATAATTAAACATTTTTGTTTTATTTAATCAGCATAAGTTTCTTGTTTCTTAAACAGATACTTCTTTACAAAAAAAAGCATTATAGAATATAATACATATATTTTTTATACATAAAAATATTTTCCCTTTTCCACCAAGTATTTCTCAGAATTATTTTTACTTGATTTAATTCTAATATTATGCTTAAGAGATACTGTGCCCGTGCTCTTACTGGGGCCTGTCTGTGCTATGAAACTGATGGATGCTGTGTAACTAATCTGTTGTGTCAGATATCTATGTGACTAAATAATCTTCCTGTCTCTTCTATTCTACCTTTCCATTTCTTTCCTTCTCTTCCCATCTCCAAAACCCGGGATTGCTTTATCCATATTGTCCTTGGGAACAGACCATGGCCTAGGCTGTCCTATGGTAGGTACTGAGCTAATAACAGTTAAACAGAATGGATTACCACAGGCAGGAGTTGAAGTCCATACCTTGACTCTGTTTAGTTTGGTAACCAGCATTTGCCTGCCAAGTTGACAAGGTTCATGGGGGTATTTTTTACATTTTGAAGCAAGTCAGTGCTGTCAATTTCATATTTTTTTTATATTTTCAAGTTTACTTGGAAACATTCCATAAAGTCTTATACACGAATTTCAAAAATGACAAAGTGCTTTAGAAGTAAAAATTTCTTTTTGGAGTATAATGTGGAGCTAGCATATTAACAATTGATTTCCATAAACTTATTTAATCCATTTTTGGACTTAGTTATTTAGCCTCTACTGTATATTAAAGTGGTGCTTTTAACAAATCTATATAGTGATTAATATGCGCTTCCTTTCATTTGTTTCAAACATGGTAACTCCCAAAATGAGTATGAAAATAAAAGTAATTTATTATTTCTCTTCTGTGCATATTACAGATACTTAGATCTCTCATACACCCATCCTTATAACCACTTTTTGTAAATAAAATTTTAGTCTGTTTGGTCTCTTTTCACATTTCTCTGTAATTCTCTTTATCTTTTTGTTCCTCTCTGAACCTTTGCCACAATCTGTTACAATCTTTTTTAAAGGAGCAACAAGATCTGAATTCCATAGGCAGATATAGAATGAATTTGTACAGTAAGAAAGTTTTTATTTTATTTCTTAAAAACTACTACATGTAATTTTTCTTTTTGATCATGACTGAGCACAGACCTGGTGCTTTCATAGGTTTCTATTAGCAGCTGCCTCAAAATTTAGGCTTCTGCATATATCATTAGGATTAGTTTTCTCCTTTAAATCTGTCAAAACTAATTGTCTTTCTTGAATGAAATATATTTGTCATTTGATCACTCATTAATATCAGGATATTTTATCTTGATGCTTATGAAGGCCTGTAGAAAAATAACAACAATGAAGTTAGAAGAAAGCAACTCTAAAGCATTTAATCATTTTGTAATAATCAGGAAATATGTGTGTAAAATAGTAACATTTTCAATAATTTATGTGATTAGAAAAACTTTTTCTAAAAATTAATCATCTAAATGTTAAGCCAGCATATGAGATTTACCCTTCCTGTTTTAGTGTTTTCATTGCAGAGCCATTAAAGGTGTACACCACCACTGCTTTTATGACAGTGAGAATATTTTGCATGGTGTTTGAAACACTTGGGGCATCTTGAATTCTAATGGTGTCAAATACTGATTTGGGGGGAAGTTGCTGTGTTGTATGTAGTTTTCTTAATTTCATCTAACTCATTTTGATCTCTGAAGTGTTTTTTCTGGACATGATTCTATGCTTGGCATATTTTTCTGACACCCTTTCTAGTTTTCTAGCACTTTAATTTTAATGTGCTTATTTTTCTTAGAGATGATTATGCTTACTGGTAATCTTTTTTTAAAATAAAGATCATAGACAGTTAAGAAAGAGTTATTGACCTAGGTGAAATACGAGAGATGTTTCCAAGAATTGCTACTTATAAACCTGAAGACATTTAGTGCATCTGTATTTTTATTCTCAGTAGTTTGAAAGTTGGCACTCAGGCTTTCCCTATGTAGCCTTTCCTTTCAGTTTAAAATAGTCCCTGAAGGAATTGTCAAATAATTAATTAGTTGACCCAGGTTTGTAGTTGAGGGAGTTGCAGGATTCCTTTCTACTTACTTGTGGAGAGCCTCTTGAGTACTCTATGCTTTAGACATATGCTGGCATTTAATTTGTCTTGTAGTTTTAAATGTCACATAAAGTTCAAAAAACAGATCATTGAGCTATTAAACAAAGGCCCAAGATGTTTTATCTTCCTAATGGGATAACTTAGAGAATCTGGATTTGGACTTGATCTATGGTTATGTATAACATGCTTTAAATTTTTTGTTTAGGCATTTTGGAAGGGTTTTCTTTTGCGAAAGAAACTGGCCAGTGCTCTTGCACATGTTAAAAGTGATGAAGTGGAAGATGAATATGAAGAAATAAATGTGGATGCTTTCACGCTTTCTGAAGTAAGCACAGTAATTAGCTTCACTATTCTTCATAAGCTATCATGAAGGTGTTGGAAATAAGAAAAATAGAAAGCACTACCAAGGCTGGGATTAACATGTTGGATGTCCAGAAATAAAGAAGCATTTCTTATTTATAGCTGATTTAGATGTATTTTTCTTGGATTCCTGCTATTTGAGATGCTCTGGTACTTACTGTTCTATTAATGTCACACCCACTGTAGAATGCCATATATTTTTACAGCTAAAGGGCAATCAAATGAGAGTAAGGAAACAGTTTCTTTTAGTCCAAATATTTATCTTTTCAGTATTTTAATAACAAATTATAATTTCAGTAATATTTTAATATGTATTTTGTTCATTTTCATGGTAGAATGAGACCAATTTAGAAAATACTGCAACACTGAATGTCAGCTATATTCCAGTAAAAATAACATATCCCCAAAGCAAAAAGTGAAGCAGGTTTATTCTCTTATGTGTAGTGTGCTAAAAAGATCAGAAGTTTAAATACAGTAGTAAGTTATGAAAAGGAGTACGCTTAAATCAGAAAAAAATAAAACGCACACTTAGCAACTCTGTTATGCCCAATAACCAGAAATTACTGCTTATTTTTACAAGTTATATAGAGTTAGAAATACTCTTTCCATTTCAAAAGGGTTGAAATTGGATGAGAAGTTTCCATTCTAAGAAATAAAAGTGGCTCCAGAGGAACATGGGGAATAACATGACATTCAAAACTGAATTTAGCTATATGTAGGTGAAAAACAAAAAATGTCTATGGGATCAATATTGTTATTCAGTAAACAAGAAAAAGAATCTTTAAAGAATTTTTTTTCTTTATAGCCTCAAAAGATAATCTATATGGGAAGTCCTAGACTTAGTATGCATATTAAATAGTAATTGATGAGTCACCTATGTAATTGTCTGGAGGACTCTTTCTCTAATTGTTCACATTCATTGGCTGCTTTTCTTTTTTTTTATTTTTTATTAATCCTTTCAGGTAAAGCAAAAAAAAAAACAAAACTAACAGCACTTTAGCCTTTTGAGACCTAAGAGGATATAACTAAGATTGTTTTCATTAACCCTTGTCTCTGAATGTGCTTATTCAGCTGCTGTGTCTTTGCAAGAGCCATTTATCAATATTCCACTGTAATGTTGCAAAGGAGATTGATGCAATAGCCCTGCTACTGGCAGGACTTAGTCCCATTTATAAGTAGGTGTTTGTGTGGATCATGGAGTTATGAAACCAAGTGTGCTGTTTGTTGGTGTGGTGCAGTTTACAGTTGATCAGTTCATCTGATACCAGGCTTATTTTTCCAAGTCCTCCTCAAAGAAAATAGCTGGGCTTTCTGTGAAATTATTACCAATGAGTTGATGACTTAGGGTAATTTTATTTTTTTCTTCTCCTTTTTAGCAACTATTTTAAGGTATATTTTCAGAATTACTGCTTTATTTAAGAGCATGCAAAAGGTTTGAGGCAGAAGTTCCAAGAATCATTTGGTAGACAGGAAATGTGTGTGTGTAAACATAGAGATCTGGATTAAATTTTAGGATTTTAATTTGAAATACATATACAAAACAGTTTCATTAGTTGATGTTCTCTGATCCCTGGCTTCTTTCTAAAATAATAAAAAGCAGAACATTGAACATTATTTCTTCACACAGGAAGGAAGTGTCTGTTCGTATATTAAAGAAGGAAAATACCCTGTCTTGAACTAGTCAGCCAGTAGGCCGGAGTTTTACACACAATAATTCAGTTGAACCATTCTTGTTTCTCTCTGTCTGGCCCAAATAACCCTGTCATGTTTGGTTTTGGGGTTTTTTAATTGCTTAACTGAAAACTACGCAGACAATTTTGTTCCATCTTTCTGTCAACGAGACAATCATATTTGGGCAGGTGTTCCTGAGGCCAAGGAGAAAAGGAAGGAATGGAGAATGCGGGAGAAAGAAGCCCAGCTGATTTCAGAGAGATTTGTACTGTATCACCTTCTGGTGTTGCCACCACAATTTTTTTTTTTTTTTCTTTTTTATTTCTTTTTCACAAATTATTAATGAGTTTATCAGGAATGAAGTAAAACGTGGATCTTGGGAAAAATTCCCAGGAAGTGTTTAGGTTCAGATGATGACAGGTGAACCACGAGCTGACATTTTTAATTTGCACAGCAGGCTCAAAGGCTGAACTGTGAACTGATGTCAAATAAGTTACTCAAGCCCATAACTTCTTGTGATGAAAAATATAACATCTGTTTTCTACAGAGCAGTGTATATGATAAATTTATAGTTTATATGTCTGTGAAGGATATTTTTTTTTCAGTAAATGAATATTTCAATGTTTAA
Source organism: Pseudopodoces humilis (assembly GCF_049639895.1). Classification (NCBI taxonomy): domain Eukaryota; kingdom Metazoa; phylum Chordata; class Aves; order Passeriformes; family Paridae; genus Pseudopodoces; species Pseudopodoces humilis. Next base: position 32,911,899 of record NC_142204.1, on the reverse strand, counting down.
CGTTGATGACTGTAACTAGAATGATAACCTGCAATATTTGTCTTTTTTTTTTCAAGTATATATATTGTCCATGCTGTTGATTTTGAGAAATGTGTGGCATACCTATACTAGGCATACACTCTAATCTGTCTAGCCCAGACTAGCTACTCACTACTAGGCTGTTTCCATATGTCTGTAGCTGTTTCTTTCTCTGCAGTTGGTAATACCAAATCATGTGGACTTCCTACTCCTGGAGAAACAAGCATCAGAAACTTGGAACAGTCTATACTTCCTATTCCTTCTTTTCTGATCTCAGTGTTTTATAGCAAAGTGCTGAAGCAGAGCCAAATAATGACACATGGTATCAGTGGCTATCTGTTGTGTCTCAAACAAGTGTGTAGGGAGGAGTATATATTGCTTGGCTAAGAGATCCCATATGCTAGGGTTTCAAGGAAGAGGAAAATATTTGGATACAATTTTGTACTGCAGATTTCAGTATTTTGTTGTATAGGGTGAGTGAAATGAGAGAGGAGGGAAGAAAAACCTTTCCTTATTGGAAACTGATACAAATGTCTTAAATCTTGTTTAAAAGCTTTTTGAATAGTTCACTATTTTGTGTTGTGGTGGTTTTGTTTTTTCTTATACTGTTATGTAGGTTTGAGTCATTATGATATTATTTGGTGTTATCTAACATTCTATAAAATCACTACCGTGCAAGCACCTATCTAAACCATTTGTAAATATCACTGTGCAATAAGTCATTAGGCATCAGTCTTAACAAAAAAATGTTTTATATCTTCATTATAAACTCTGTGTACCCAGTGTTCCATGGAAGGTGAGGCTTGAAACAGCATGGGGGGGGAACCCTAGTCTTTGACAAAGACCTTAACTTTGTTTATTCCCATTGAACAGTAGTATATTTTTAGTACAAGTTAAACACCTTATTACATGAAAAAAGGATTGCATGTGATTGGGCTAGAGGAATGGGCTTTATCTAACAATAGCATGAATAGTAGTCATTTCACCTGAACCATTGATGATACCTTCTTGTATCCATATCAGCTCCCATCCATTGCCAAAGTCATTCAGAGGCGACTGGTGGCAGTAGTGTTTTGTGTCTGGTTGTGCGATGTCAAACAGGCTGTCCCAGACGACATGAAAGATCTGGCCAGCAGATGTTTCACAAAGTATGAGCCTGGTATTTAGTGATATCTTCACGTCTTTCATGTGGACTTTGGAGAATTCCAGCCTACATGCTCCAGAAGGCTGATCTTAAGGCAACCATTCATCAGCAGTCCATCCATGTAGCAAATTATCTACAAGGCAGAGCTCACGTTACCTCTGGTGGATGAAATCTGACAGCATATTTGCTTGACATAGCTCTTACTTCTGTACCATCTAAATATCAGTATTGTTGTTTTCTTGATGTAAATATGATGTGAGCCAAATGCAAAATGTCTAAACTGGCCAAGGATATAGAAAGCTGAATAAGTTAAATATGATGAGTTTTTAGACAATTGTTTACCCTGAGCAATGACCACTGAATAAGTATATGGACCCATCTTATTCTCATCAAGAGAAATATCAATATTGATGATTAAATGGCACACAAAGTAAGTATTTTAAAACTGTATTTAACTGCATTTTAAATTTAATTTTAATCACTTTAGTCATTCTTTTTCATAAAGAAAATCACTTTATAAGTTGCAATCAAGTTAAAAAGAAATCCATCACTGCTTTGTTCATCAAAGAAGATGAACTGTTGCCCTGAGACAGAGTGTTGTTCTTGTTCTGAGCTTGTTTATGTAGATTTTTTAAATTCCAGGGTTTTTGACAGCTTTTGAAATTATTGTTCAGGAATTTCCTTCTCTCTCTTTTTTTTTTTTTTTTTTTGCATATCCACACTCAGATACATAGCCATTCCCAATTTTTTTGCTAACCTTCCAAAGAGGGTAGGTAGCAGTTTTATTTTTCTTCTCATTTTTTCTTTTCTGAGGGCTGGAAAGAATAAGAACTAGCTCATGTGTGCTAACTGTTAATAAATAAATGGTAATTAGAAAAAGCATTTCCTCATGTCTCCCATCTTTAATTTTCTTATCACATGTCCAAACTAGACCCATATGATGTGTTTTGTTTTCTTTTCTGATAATCCTTCATAATGTGGTTTATCTCAGACTGGAAGCTTATGATTGTGAGTTTGTGACAGTGATTGCTGTTTTCTGGCTAGTGCCAGGAAATAAATGTTGCCCATGGATTAGAAGGTCCCCATAACATTTCTTGCATCTTGACATTCTTATATATGTCTAATTCCTTTAATTGCTTATAAATATCAGATTAGCATCCAGCTTTTCTGCATTATTTGCTGCAAAGAATATGATCCTTTTTTCATCAAATTTCAGGTAAAGTTACAGTGTTGTAGAAAAGCAAAAAAGTGCTTGTTGAAAATTTCATTAGATCCACACTCTTCTTTTAAAAAGGAGGAAAAAACTCTCTCCTAGGCAATATATTGGAGGATCAATCTTTTTTCAATGAGTGTTTATCAATAATCTTTTGATATGTTCCTGTTGCTTCAGCTGCTGTGTTAGTGGATTGCATGCCATTCATAGTTTGTGGCATCTGGAGATGCATAAAACTTCTACGTTTTTCAGCAGTACTGCTTATCTCATTTTCTAGTTGTCTCAGGTGTTCTGGACTTGGAAGTGGGTTGTTGCAGTCAGTACCTGAAAAAATAAACACAAGCACAGCTACTAAAGGCTGTCACTAGCGCTCCAGCTTCACAGCTCAGGCAGGATGTGCTCTGGTTGTTTTCTGGCTTTCCACCATGACATCTTGATTCTTCCTACCACCTGAAATGCTGCTAACAAAACCTATTTTCATTACTTGCCTCTATCCAGTTCTTGGTTAAATAGCCAGATTCAAACAAATATTTCCCAAAGGAAAGCCTACTAGTGATGCATAGCACTGCAAATTTGGAAAGTATATGTAGCAAATGGTGTAGTATTTTTCTAAGTTACATTTTGTTCCTATGACATAGCAAAGGATAGCCATATCATTAATTATAATTCTTATTATATCTCTAAAGACAAAGCATCAAAATTGAATAAGCAAAGCAAGCAATGGAAAAATGTATGTAAGTGGAAAAAAAAGCTTTAATTTTTTGAAGTTTCTATTCGCTACTCTAGCCTCAAAGGAAAATTGTTCTAAGCCAAAAGCATCATTATAAATGGAAGCAATAATACAGTCACAGATTCTTCTCAATGACTACATCTCCATCTGGAGTCTTTTGAAAGCTGAGCTTTTAGAGGGATCTCTAATCATTGAATATATCTTCTCTAAGTTCTTTAATTTTTGTGTAATGTTGAAACTGATGTTTTGGTATAGATAGATAGATAGATAGATAGGTTGTGTTTAAAATATGTAGTTAAATGTCTAATATTTAGCATGTCCACATACATAGATTTCCATTAAAAAAGATTTTTTAGTAGTCCCTATTTACAAATTTCAGGAGCTAACCTATTTGATTTGTCTGTACTCTGTGAGAAGAAGCCATTGATTCTGTGAATATTGTTATTGAGTTAAATTGCAGTTCTTATGGAGGAACCGAAGAGGAACATGAGATGTCAGCTTATGTGATGCTCTGCACTTAAATCTCTCCATGTCTTATTGCCTGGAGCTTGAAATCCTTTGGGTTTAGAGAAAAGCAGATGTTATCCAATTGCAGCACATCTTAACTCCCCTGAACATATGCAAGTCCAAGGGAACAGATAGGATGCATCCAAGGGGGTTGAACAAGCTGTCTGAAATAATTTTGAGTTTACTCTCTATCATCTTTGAAAAATCACAGCAACTGGGGAGGTGACTGGAAAAGAGCAGACATCACACCCATCTTCAGAAAAGTGAAGAAAATCCAGGGAACTAGAAGCCATTGACATTATCTCATTTTCTGGGAATGCTTGGAGTAAATATATTCAGAAGCCAATTTTAAATCCATGAAAAAAAGTGATTGTGAGAATCTAGCGTGGGTTTACCAAGGACTCGTCACGTTGATTGTTTTCTGTCACAAAGTGACTGACACTATGAGTAAGGGGAGTGCAGTGCATATGGCATGCCTTTATTTTAGGAAGGCTGTTGACTATCTCCTAGAGTCTTATTCCCAAAATTTATTGAGATATGGGCTGGGAAAGTAGACAATAAGGTCATTGGCAAATTGGCTGCAGTACCAGGCTCAAATAGTTGCATTTTGTGGGGCAAAATTTCGGAGTCATAATTACTGGTGGACAGTAATTAATGGAGCCCTTCATGGATGGTAGGGAGACCAAAATAGTAAAAAAAATTATTAGCTACCTGTATGATGGAGCAGAATGCAGTCTCAAGTGTGCAGATGGTGCTGTATTGAGGGCAGTGGTTGGCATGTTTGGAGGATCAGGGAGTTCTTCAGAGCAGCCTGCACAGGCTAGATAGACAGGCTGACCAGAGCCTCGTAATGATTGCCAAGAGCAAGTGCAAAGTCCAATATATGGGCAATACTGTTGGCCAGGGTCTGACTTTCTGGGAAGCAGTCCCACAGGAAAGGATGTGTAGTCATAACGGACTTTTCATGCAATGTTTTAGTTTCTAACAGTGTAAACAAAGAATGGTAAAAGACCCCAAACACCTCATATGCTAAAATACAGTCTTAATTTAGCTAAAATCTGTTTAAGTTTATGTCTAGGTTGTCTTAGAATAGAGTGGGCTAAGGAATCTTAAATGGTAAATGCTGTCCTACTACTCAGTCTAGTATTATTTTGGCATGAAAAACACTTAAAAACTTTTTTTTTATATGGATATAGGAGCAGCTACTGATCATTTCATAAACCAGGAAAACATCCCAAAGAATCAGCTTCTTTCTTGAGTATCATTACATGTCCCAAAAGATTTAAGGTGTTGAGAATACGGGTATGAATGAACAAATTTCAACTTGTAGATTCATTTGTGGATAATTTATTTCAAATAGAAGAGACAGTACTAAAGACATATAAGGAGGACAGTATAAGTGAAGCTGAGAGATGATTTAGGCATACCTCTTTAGAATTAAGGATTTTGTAGTGCAATTAGAGGTTTGTTAACATAAATTCCATCTAAAACTATGTTTATAACTTAGCCTTTCTTTGCTCTTTATCTTGAAAATCCTTTTATTTTTGTTTCCTTGTTTCTTAAATAGGGACTTTTAAGCAAAAAGGAAAAGTTGTCTTGAAATTGAATCTAATCTTTCATGTGACCTGAACTTTGAAACATGTTAAAGGTTAAATGACTATAAACTTATGACTAGTCTATTTTTTATTACCCTGTGCTTCTGCATGACTTCCCTTCTTTAGACAAAACTGCAAGCTGAAGCACAGCTTTCTTTTCTATAGTATTTTAGTATTCATTATCTAAGCTGGGTAGAACATTTTGAGTTATGTTCCTTCAAAGTTCTTTGAATGCCCAGTATTTAAGGGGTAGGGCTGAGGGGTTCCTTGTCTGTTTTGTTTTTTTAAGTTTTTAACTCATTGGCCCTTGAAAGTTTTCTTTCTTTTCATGGAAGTAGAAAAACTTGGGAAAAGGTTTATAGAGATATTGCAGCAAAAAATTTGTGTCATGTGCCAGAGTCAGAGAGGGGAAGTCCTGAAGATTTTTGCCATTTTAATGGGGAAAGATGATATCTAGGGTCTTAGACATATTTTGAGAGGTTCCTTGAAGGTTCCAGGAGCTTGATGTTTATTGAGATGGGTGGGGGTTTATATCTCAAAAGATTTTTCAGGCATAACTTTCTGGTGCTTACTTGAATCATGTCTAAGCTCTGAAGTTGAGGCTACCATTTACCCATCTGTAGTAGTCTGTATTTTTTAATCCTGTATTCAAAGAAAGGACACAGAGCTTCCTTTGAACTCTATCAGACATATGACAAAAATTAATTTTTAGAAAAGTTTTGGTCATATAGGTTGTGAATAACTGACATGAACTGCAATAAGATTCAGACTTCTGGAGAGTTCATTATGTATGAAGACATTCAACCTTTTATTTGAAAGAAAACTTCCATTGTCCTTGAAATTTTCATTGTTCGTTTACTTTTCCATAATAAATTCTTCTCATTTTATTTGCATTTGTGTAGCGCAAACACATTGGTACATGTATTAAATGTAAAAATATATATATATATATGTATATATATGCATTTGAATTTTAGAGAACAGCTAGTTTTCCAAACTTAGTAAAAAGTTAGGAAATATTACATTTGGAGAAGACATTGTACAATAAAATTTTCTTAATTTTTTTTTTCTTAACAGAATGTGATTTTTCCAGTAATCATCAATATATCTTTCTTAGAAATGGACAAATCTCCTTGTCCTCTCATTTTCCTACAAGAATGTATTCTAATAATTAACCAGTTTTTGTAAGTCTATAAAATCTCTTGAGGTCAATTAATCATTGCAATGTTTCTCTGGAATTCATGTGATTCTCACTACTTTTTTGGCTTGAAACTGTTTGGTTTTTGCAGCCATAAGATTGCAGTTGTACCCAGATTTCTAATGTACATATATTGTCTTATATAAAGACAGGGTTGGAAAAGAACCATTGCCAAAGGTTAAAATAACCTTTGTTAGGCTGCTAATCAATTTACCTTCAGCGCATAAAATATGTGAAAAATAGTGGAAGACAAACTCAGAGAAAAGGACTATTTTTCCTACTGCTTAAAGTTCAGATATATATTTTCTGTAAAATGTGTATCCTCTAAGCTATGTAATTAAAGATTGTCCACGTTTTTTTTATAACATTGTTAAATGCGTTTACATACTGATTTAAAGTGGCGGAGTTTAGACTGAATTTGTGTAGTACTTTAAGTGGAATAATATTACAGCTAACAGAAGATTCAGCTGAGGGTGTTCGTATCTGACATTTTCTTAGCTTTTGGAAGTTATTTATAAAGTCTGGATCTGAACTGATGTTCAACTTCCTAACATTGAACTAAGCTTTACACATGAACTGGAGTTCCACAGAAAAACTAGTCTATAGAGTAATCTGATTCCTCAAAGGACTGGATGAAAGAAAAGGCTAAATACACAAATATATTCAGTTATTTAATTTCAAAGGAAGTTTTCAATCACAGTCTATCAACATTATACAAAAGAGCATAGAAAAGTGATCTGGTTCTTCTGTTTAGCTATAAGAGCTAAAAATTCGTGATTTCTTAAGAAATTTGTTAAAACTTACTTAGTATTTAAGAGAAGAAATTCCCAGCAAATACTCAGGCCTTGGCAGAAATAAGTTTAGTTTAAAAAGAAATGAAATATGTTGTCCTGGACTAGCATGATATTTAAATGAAATAATCTACAGTGTGAAATATGTTTGCCAGGAGCCAAGAGAGAAAGTTACAGCTTTCTGCCAGATGAAAGACAATTCAGTGGGCTGGCTGTGAGTATCAGAGGGTTAACCTTCAGCATAAGATGCTTCTGCCTTGCCACACCCCTTCCCAGTCTAAGCAAGTATTTAACCTACAGGATGTTTAACATCAGGAAAAGTAGTTCTTCATGAGGAATGTATTGCCCCAAAAGAATTTTTGTAAGCTTGTTTAAAATAGTCATAGAATGATGTTGAAGGTTCTGCCTTTCATTTGTCTTTGTTTTTATCCATTTTATTGTTTTTCAGAGAACAAGACTTTAACTGCACTATTCAAATATGCTCACCATATACTAGAAATTAAGGACATCACCAGCCTGAAGAACTTAATTCAAATTTGTATTATATAGAGAAGACTAATGGAAAGCTTCATTTTGATTAATTTATTTGTTTATTCTAATTACATAGTATTCTTATTTAAAACAAATTTGAATGTGGAGAGGGCAGATACTTTGTAGCATCTAGTTGAAAAGGGGTCATTCCTCCTTTGGATGATGTTAATGACCTACCTCACAGAGGAGAGCAGAAGTACAGAAAAAACATGTTGGATAAAACCAGGCAGGTGAACTGGATCTTTTTTTTGAAGTGTGAATCTTTTTCCAAAGCACAGGATTCTGCACAGTATTTCTATGAAATTCTAATGTGGAAATACTGTTTCTAATAGAAGATCCTTTTTCTTTTCTACTTGCCACTCTTCCTGTTAGGTTGTAATGATCAGGAGCCAGTCATAACTCTTAGTTCATGGTGTGTTTTGGATGTTAGCTTTCTTCTGCTTGTCTAAATTGTTGGGTAATTTACTTGTTTTGATCTTAAAACTGCATATAAATAAATGCACTACATAAATACCAATAAGTAATTTTTTTCTGACTAAATCATTGCTGTCCTCAAAACACTGAATGAGTCAATGAAGAGATGAAAAAGGAAAGTAAAGAGGTATAAAGAGTTAGTTTTCCCTGATTTTCAAAGATAGTTTCACTGTTTTCTTAGGTAGTGACTCTGAGGTCCACCACGCTTGGAAACCTGAGGTAGTTTCACCTCCCGTGGCATCCAACATGATGCCCTTTCAAAGTTAATTCACACTGCTTCAGCAGTTACATCCTATGAGCTGTATACATGATTTGCATTCTTTGTAGATTGACATAGAGATGTCATGGCAAACATGCTGACTATATAGTTACATTTGTCATTAGGAATTAGATTACTGTTTTAGGGTGAGGCATATTTCCCTAGATTTTAGCAGAAAGTCCTTAATCACCAGTTTCCAAGGTCTAAATAAAGTATTAAAGGGATGATTGTCCTCATCATGTCCAGCTTTTTTCATTCTTTCTGTAAGCAACTGCTACTGAACTCCTCTGGGAGCAGAGTACTGATGTAGATGGATATCTGCTCTGACTTTAACAGAGTTGTTAGATGTCAGATGCTGGCCTTTCTTTTCAGCCTGTATTGTTAATGCTTTTTTGCATCCTCTGCTTCAAACCACAGTACAGTTTCAGGAATTGGTTTGGTTTTTATTATGCTCTTGTGATCCTCCTTGATCTCAGAGAGATGAAAGGGAATGTGTGATGGCATTATTCACAGTTTGGACAGAGACTTGTAGAAGTGCTTCAAAGCTGAGTGTAAGTTTGACACTGTCCTGAGAGCTTTTGTTCATGGTGTAAATATGACTCAGAGCAGCCCTAATTACATGTATAGTCATGATATATTTTAAAAGATTATTTAGATCCAGAATGTAATCCAGAGCATATAAAAAATGCTTAGGATTAGATTGTGTAAATAATATTTGCACTTAAACTCGACTTCTCAGCAGCTCATTCAGACCCAATTAAAGTTAGCAGAACCATTCTCACTCACTTTGCTCACTGTAGGATTGAAATATGTTTCTGAAACTGCAGAAGTTCATTGCTTGATGTGAATAGTTATTACATTTTGCAAAGGAAGCAATTGAGTCAATACTTGAAAAATGAAGGAGGAACAAAATGAAATATGTATAATATGCCATGAAAAAAAAAAATCCCTAAGCCTCCAATGTTTGTTAATGAGCTGCAAAATCAAAGGAGGGAACCCTATAGTAGTACTGTCTCAAAAGATAAAAAATGTGTTGTGAATCAGGATAAAAAGTTCTTGATCCTAATGGATAAATGGAAATAGCTAGTAGTATGAAAGTTTCATTCTTAAAATTCAGTAAGAAAACCCTAACATCAAATAGATTCACACCTCCTTCTTCCTGATGAGTGCTATCATGGGTAATTGTATTCGGTTTAAAAATTTAAAAAATTGTTTCAAATGGGGCAACAAAAAATAGGTGCAACCAAAAATAAAAAGGTCTATGTATGTTTTGTGTGTTTGTGAAACTTGACTTATTTAATGCAGACTTTTTTGAAACAAACACTGGAAATAAAGTATAGAGCATACAAAAGCATAAAAGATATCTTCAGATGAGCTAATATGTATTAAATCAACTGTATGTGATTTGCACATATGTGTAAAGCCTCAGTATTTAGGTAACTGTTTAATTTGGCTTTAGAAATAAATACAAATACACCACCCCTATAGCTGTTTTAGCTGTTTGTGTAGACCATACAATCAAAAACTCTTAATTTTATTTGCTTTGTAAGTCATCAGATTGTTGTTTTTTAATCATAGTGAACAATATTAGTACAAACAGATCTAGTTTTAAGCCTTAGGTGTTGGTAAATCTGACATAAACTTTTCATTAGGGCTGTTTACAGGGAAGGTGTGGACAGAGATTTCTTGAGCTTAGTGCTGTGAAAATGTCCAGGGAAAACGTAGTGGGAGTGTTTGAAAATCAATTATGTGTTTATTTTTGTGGACAAAGCAAACATTAGTGTGGTATATTTTTCTGATATGCTGTACCTTCATAGGAGTAAAAAATTTACTTAATGGTTAATCAGTTGTCATTTTTTTCATTGTTGTGCATATTTATACCTTTGATTCATACTTTTATATTTTTACTGATATTTCTTTTCAACATTTAGGACACTGAAATATATTTTATAGGCTACAAAAGAAATAAAACCACTGGTAGTACTAAATAAATGTCAAATGCTGGGCTAGGAAAATGTTAGTGAGAAAAGTTTCAACATAAATATTAAGAGTAGAGAACTTTAATTGGATTATGGTACAACTATGAGGCAAAAGGATTCAATCAGTATACTTTTAAGTGATTCTTGCTCCAAAAAATTTGCTACATCTTTGGAGTGTTATTTCTCATGGGGATTTTTGGTTTGGTTTGGCTTTTTGTTCGTTTGTTTGAGGGAATTGTTTTTGTTTGGTTTTTTTTTTTCTTTTACATACTATTTCATCAGAGAGGTAAAAATTCAACTAGCCAGTGTGGACACTTGGCCTGAAATCTGACATTAGAGTTTGTGTAACATTCTCTGCTACTGAAAACATTTAAGTACTCAGGTAAATAATGGACACATCATTGTACACATCAATTAAGTTAATTGACATTCAAATTGTACAAGAAGTGGAAATCTACCTCTCTCCCACATGTTACTGATTCTTTGCAAATAAAGGAAGAAAAATTTCCAAAATTTGCTATTTTCATATACCTGTGTATGCCAGAACTTTCGACTGGATTGTATGCCCAGTCCTGAAAAATAAGTGAAAAATTTTCATCTGACAAAATAAAAATATTATTTGCATAGTGCAATTGAGAAGTAAATTTAAAGAGCACAAGGAGGAATAATATCTATTTTTACAGGAAATTTTCAGTCAGATGTAACTTTTTCATAGCTTTTACTTTTGACCATTCTGCTCACAGCACCCAGGCAATTGTAAATCTTGAATTGTTGTAACTTCATTTCTGCTGAGATATGAACTTGTCAGTCTTCTATGTTCAAATTGTACCAATGTCACATATTTAATTGATCACCTTTGGGATTTGATTTACTACAGTTTGCTTTCTGGGATGGATTTTTTTTTAATAAAAATTATGTGAATCAACCACTCAATGGTTATCAGCATAACAGTAATCACATCACTGAGGAGAGATAAATTGTGGGTTGTCAATAACTATAAAAGTTAAATAATGTGATACATTTTATTTTTTGCATGCCTCTGCAGTTCATTTACATAGATTTCTTAACATATACAACTACCCAAAAGAGGGGGTATGATAAAATGGATAATGTTGTATATTTATCATGAATTGAAATGTTGAGGAGGGGAAGAGTGGCTATCTGTTAATAATGAGGACATAGAATTTTTCTAGATTTATTAAATAAGGGAATGAAACCCAAAACATACTGTAATCAAATAACAGGGAATTCCAGAAGCAGGAAAACAATCAGATGTAGGAATTCATCCTTCTTAAGACATAAAAATAAAATCAAACATTATTTTTCAAAGTTTGGTCAGTATAGAAGCAAAAAGATCGATCTTAGAGCCACCAAGTCCTTTGACCAGTACCTAGACTAACCTTTCAAAATACCTGGAATATGATTCTTTTGTCTCTCTGAATTTCAAAGGTCTTGCAAGATCTTGTTCACCTGTCTAAGGCTGTACAAAGTCCTGTTTACACAAACTACACATTAAGGCATCCAAACTTAGGATCATTTCTCAGGGTCAGTAAAGAGTACAATCCGAAATCTTTTATGAATGGGAGAAAGAAAGCCCAGTCTTTTAAAGTAGACATTTTCAAAAGATTGAACCCCAGGCTCTTTGCTATTGAAGTAAGAAGAACCTGAATGACTGAGCCCCGTAAGTCAAGCCAAATTCTTCAGTGGTATTTACTTACTGTGTGGGAGTGATTTGATTCTCATTTATCAGAATATTTTGAAAAGGTGTGGTAAAAAACCTCAAGGACCTATAAGAAAAGCAAGTTTGGGTTGGAAGCAAAGTCTAGAGTTTGTTTTTATGAAAGACAACTGAATTCTGCCTCAAAGTGCTAAGGACACTTGTTAGCAACTAATTCTGTCACCCTTCCTCATTCCAACCATTATTTTAATTTCCTATTTAATGCATTACATCAGAAATAAAACTATGTAATTAAAGCATATAGCATTATATAGAATTTATTTTTTTGACCCCAAATTTCAATGAAAATTGTTAAGCAATTAAATTCAACAGAAACAAGTTTGACAGAATCGGGCACCTACATCTGGACATAAAATAGTTATTAAAAACAGCACACAAAGCTCTTCATGTTCTTTATGCCTTCAAATATCTTAGGTCTGTATTTTTTCAAGGTTTATCAGTCTTTTATAGTAACTTGGGTTTACTAACAATGTTTGAATAAAGTCACAGGAATTTGAGAAACAGGGGTTGCATCTTTTGCAAAACCAAAACCCAGAAAGGACCTCCCCAACCCACAAATATTGTTGATCTGATTTGTTTAAAATAAAACAATACAGCATCTCCAAAGGTGCTTTGAGTGTGATTGCTCTGCAGGTGGCTGTGCTGATATACAACTTGAAAAGATGCACAAAGTATGTAAGACAATTTAAAAGAGACTTCGCAAGAGTTATCAAAACTGAGCTGATTTTATCAGTGCACTATTTGACTTTGCTCATTCATGCAGGCTGCATTAGAGAAGGAATGGCTAACTCTAGATTCCACCCGTTTCCCTTCAAAAACACTCCTGCTCTCAAACCAGCTGCACTGGCCAAAGGTAACATGTCACAGAAACAACTTAGTCTTCAGTCTTTATTCATTCCTTAAGGATATGCTATTCTGGGGTGATTAATATGACAATTTAGTGACTTAAAAACACAATTACTTTCAGAAGTCTCAGACTTCCTCCTCATCTCCAGATGCAATTTTTCTTTTAAATTTTCTTTCATTTGCTTATTTTTTTCTTTGTTTTGGATTTATTTCAACACTTTACTTCACAGTAGCAGAAAAAAAGATGATGTGCTTCATCTGCACATTTGGCAATGGATTAAAAATTGCAAGTTGACAAACTAAAAATACTGAGATCTGCATTATATGACAACAGCTGAATGTTTTCAAAACAGCTAAAGGTCATTGAACTGTAATGTCTACTAGATATTTGATAAACTTTGAAGTTTTGGCTTTTTGTTTTTGTAGGGTTTTGTATTCTTTTTTCAAGCATAGTATTACTAATGTTTTGTTTCTTACAATTAAGAGAAAGGAGTCTTATAAATATACAATTTATTATATTTGGGGATGTTAAGTGTAACTAAAGTCACTTTTTTGTCCTATTTAGTTGGTTGAAAGTAATGTCTGTGATGGAATGAGCATATCACCATTAAGCTTCCTTTCAGTTATAGTGATAAACTGCAAACCCTAGTGCAGGTTTTTCTGCACATTTTAAACTCAAACTTATGGGGATAATCAGCTGCATTCCTTTTCTTTCTCTAAGAAGTTTTCTAGGCCTTCAGATTCCAGTGGACATTCAAATAGTTTGCCATTAACACCACAAGAGGTTTGGCAGTGTGCTAACAGACCACATTCATATTCAGCAGAAAAAATCCATTTTCATAGCAGGTAAGTTAAATGGTATTGTTTTAAATGGTATTTAGTTCATTTGGATTTGACAAAAAATAAAAAAAAGAAGAGGCTGTTTTCTGATGCTTTTGCTACTTTTGATTAGTGTGATATTACTGGAGTTAAAATGTATTTACTTTCTAAAACTATTATAAATAATATAATAATAAATTATAAATAAATAAACTAAATATAAAAATATTAAATTCATTTGTTATTTTTTCATTGACTACCTTCATAATTAGGAATATAAGAATATATATGTGTAGTTTTATTTATTTAGGTTTGACTATAAATCATAGAACTTCTATTTTTTCATATATGTTATGAAATAGATGTTGAAATAGAGATCTTTAAGACTAGATAAAGATTAAAAGAGATTTCTTAAACAGCTGCATTCTGTGAAAGAACTGAAATATGCTTCAAGTAATTGAAATGTAAACATTTCAAATTGATGGCAGATTTTATTACTTTCCAAGATAAAACCTTCGTGGAGTATTAAAATGGATTTTTTTTTTTTTTGTATCATTTCCAAGCTTTAAAAGTGCTTTAAAAAGGCACAAACAAGTTGCAGAATAACAAAGGCTGCAAAATAGTGTAACTCCAGACCTTTTTTTATTTACTTGCTTTTCAGAACAGCTCTTTTACTTTGTTTCCAGGTCAGGGAAGGAAATAATGTCACAGCTTTCTAACTGTAAAGAAAAAAAGGAATTTTTATTTATGTCTGAAAAAGAAAAGAAAATATCAGAAGAATGGTATGTTATTTACACTGTGATATTCCAAGAATAGGTATAGTATGGTTGGCTGTTGTTGCTTGCTTTTTTTAAGTTTTACTTTTGAATAATTTCTACCAAAGTAAAAATTATTGTAATTCTTTTTTTAAGTGTCTGAGAAACTATCTTAATAAGTTGCAATAATGTAATATTAAGATAAGAATTGCAGCTATCTCTATAACTCAGAAAGTTTCATACTGTGGATCAGTACTACACACCAGTATTCTTTTTGAAAAGTGTATTATACAATAATATGCAGCTGGTGTAACATAATACATGTGAAATACTTAGTAAGTTATTTTCTTCCCTTAGGGGTTTTAAGGATATTTCTACTGCGCAGCTAATGCTGAAGAGGGCCCATAGAATGAAACCTAAAAAATGCAGTAATAAAAGTTTAGGTAAGTCAACAATTAAAATAATAGTTATGTTGATATAGTTTTTCCATTCTTAAAATAGTGTTTCTCTTCTAAAAATTTTGCTTGTACAGCGTTAAACATTAATTTGAATAAAGGTGAAGTGTGATTCAGTAAAAAAACTCAGTTTAAATCAACATATTTAGATTTTAAAAACCATTCTACTGGATTTTGAAGTTGAATATTTGACAGCTATGGAAAACAGAAATTTTATTTCTCCCTCTTCATGTATCTCTTTTTCTAGATGTGGAATTTGTATTTCTGCATGTTGTGCTTCTTATTTTCTTCTTCGGAAAATCTTAGGTTAAAAATTTTGACTTATGCAAGATCTATTCATGAAGACAACAGTTTGATATACATGAAAGTAAATCATTATTTTTTTTTTAATTATATAGTAACTCTGGAAATAGGTAAAGCTTATCCAGCTTCTCATCCAGTTGTGTTCTGGTTCTCAGGTACTTCTAATGTCAATGAACCTTTCTTAGAATCATTAATTGTGAATATGATATGCTAATAGAAATGTTGCTGGCATATATTAATAAACATATTAGTCAAATACTGATAGTACAAAAACCATTTAAACATTTAATTTAGTTGACAGTAAGACCTAACACTAAATGATCTTTAGAAAATGCACCTTTATTACTTCTAATTGGTATCACAAGTTACACTCTTCTGCATCACTTTGCAAAACTCTTCTGTATTAGGTGTTGAAAATATCAAAAGAAGTCTTCCTCTTTGAAGGGAAAGAATCAGCCTACAGATATTTTTAGGCAAAGTTTTTTTATGTATATTTTTTTCTGCTCTAAATACCATGCCCATGAGTAAGACTAAATATGATAAAATGATCTATAGTTAAAAAAATAATAAAAGGGGTAGGCAACAGAAAGACATATAATCAGCAAACCATGCTTTGTGGAAAGGAGTATATGGATAAGAGGCTATTATATTGAACTCTTCATAGCATTCCATGGTGCTCTAGCATGTTACCTCATTAAAAAAAAAAAAGTGTCTGGTGTGCAGCTGACATTTTTTATATATATTCCATTTTCTGGCCTCTGTATAATTTTTCAATGAATAAAACTTAGTAGATTATATCTTCTTTTCTCCATATGCTGTCTGTCTTATGTTAGTAATTAATCCAGTCATAGATGTCTGATTGAGCATATCAAATTTGCTATCCCATTTTTGTTGTAGTTCTAATGGATTCCTTGGATATGTTTATGTTCAGTTTGTTCAGATTATTCAATATGATGTATGGATGTTGAGCTTTTTAATGTAGTGCTTGGAATATTCTCAAAGTACATTGCTAAAAAGTACATTAAAAAAAACTTTTGCCTAATGTTTTTATAGTTTCAAATTTTCTCCTCTTGACACTACCACATATCGAATTTTTTTGTCTTTCTGACTCTTACATCAAACACAAAAATAACCTGTGTATATAATTTTCCTGTATGGGTTTCTTTGTCAGTCATTAAAATCAGGTTTTGTTTTTTTTTTAGATGAACAGAAAGCATAGTTTCCAATACCAAAAAAATTGACTGAAAATATTTCACTCCATCCCTTTTCAGTAAAAAGGTTATCAAGCTGAATATTCCGTCTCATACAGCACACTGTCAGTCAGTCCTTCCTTGGTCAGTAAGGAAATTAATAATGGAAATTGATAATGGAAATTATCAATCAAAACAAGTATTTTTATATTTAATTGATCTTAAAGCTCTGATCTTACACTAAAAAAAAAAAGATCCTGATAAAATATTCTCTATGTGGAAAGAATCTCCACATATATAATTATGTTTTCCATCAGGTACATCCTCTGAAAGTGGTGAAAGTAAATCAGGGTCTTTTTGAGAGTCTGGTAGAACAGAGGGACTTTTCAGCATTTAAATTAGAGTGGATACACCTTATCCTGAGGCTAGCCAGTTACAGATCATGAAACCAGATCCATTAGGCTGCGAGTATCTTTCCCAGATCTCTGTGTTAGGTTACTTGTAGCAATTTCAGTGTAACTACGGAGAGACAGTTCACACTCTTCTGCAATTGCTTTGAGTTTAACCCTACTGAAGCAGGAATTACAAGAGAGATTTTATTCCTTCTAGTATTCAAGAGCAGACTGAAATTCATCTGAATAAGTAGACGTCAACATTGTCTTTTAATGCTCCCGTAGAAGTTACCATCCTATTGCCTTCATCTCCACTGAAATGATGTTCATCTATCTTGTATTTCGTGATGCTGCATGTGGAAAGTTGTAGGGTTTAGTTTTAGCAATACAATTTCTGTTCTTTCTTTTGGATTTCCAGGTCTTCAGTGTTACAATTGCAACTGTTTCCTTTTTAGCTTTCTAATTTAAAGTAGTGGAAGTGCCAACTACAAGAAAATAATTTTGTTTGTGATAAACATTCATACCCACCAGAAAGTAAGTAACCAGCAGCCACTTAGAAGTGGAAATTGTAAGGTCTAAAGAAGCAATTTTTGATGTTATATCTACTTACACCTCTGACTTAGAAGCAAAACTTAAAGCTTTGAGAAAATGTGAAGCAACAACTCTAGAGATTCTATATACAAATAAATTGTAACCTCTTCACCTTAAACCTATAGTTTTTATATTGAGATTGCAGTATAATCCCAAACATCTTTTATATACTATTGATCATTCCATGTAAGGATCTCATTACTTGCAGGTAATGATAAGGCATTGATGGATCTTCTTGGAACAAACTAGCTGTCAGAGTATGTTTTCCTGTTCCATATACTGTCAAAGTCCTTTGCCTTACACCTGAGATTCACAAATGCAAAGTGTTAAACCAGCTTACATTCAGAGAGTTATACAGTTGCTCTTTAATATTGTCAAGATGTCTGCTGGGTTGGAACCTGGACTGGACAGCTCTGAACAGCTGTGATCCTTAATATATTCAGGTCTGGAAATTTATTCCTTTTTATTTTCCATTTAAAAGATTTGCCTTCTACTGGTGCAACAGTGATGGTATCCATTTGATAATTATAGAAGTCCACGTCTGAGTTAGTCATCTGCATTGTTTTATGGAAAGAAATTTCTTCTTAAAACATAATTCAAAAACAGGCTACTTGAGTCTCACTGTAAAAGCACTTATAGTTCTCCATTGCCTAGACACAAAAGCTGGAGTGACTTGCTGAAGTACAAAGTTAAACTCTAGATATGTAGAAGTAACTGAGAAGTATCTTACCTCATATGTCTAGCCACATATTTTCTCAGTAAAGAAAAAAAGATGGAAAATACTAGCAAGTGCACCGAATCCTGTGGTATTGCAAGGGAGAGAGAACTTAAAGTAGCATAACCTTATAACAGGGAGTGATTCAAGAAAGGCTTATATTGCAGCAGACCAGTCCCAACAGCTAATGGCCTTAAGGCCTGTATGCCCTAATCCACTGCTATTATGTATGCTTGTTGAAATAGTTAAAAAAAAGTTGTGGCCTGCATTTTAATGATACGAAATGTATGCTGTGTCTGCTTCTATATATTTGTACTATACAGTAAGATAATACAAAAAGTGTGGGCAAGAAACCAGAAAATTTGCAGCCAAGTAAAACTGGCATAATGTCAAAAATATTCTTTTAACCTGGGTGAATAATATTCTATAGGAATTCTAATTCAAAATCTAAATACAGTAGACATGATTGCGCCTCACTGTGCTTAAGTGGCTGTGACTCATAACAATCTTAGCTTCCTAAAAATGTCTTGGCACAATAGTACCAAGTTTCTTGCTTAACTTGGAATTTCCCTCATCCTGTGGATTTTATATTAGCCTCTCAGTTAACTTATTTTTCTTTTAAGATAGCTGAAAGCTTGTCTCTCCTACACTAGTGTATTACTTGTTTAACCTTTTAATCTCCAAAAAAAGTTATTGTGTCAGTGGATCAGGCCCAGCCAGCATGGATTCAGAAAAAGCAAGTCCTGCTTTGACCAACCTGATCTCATTTTATGACCAGGTGACTCACCTGGTGGAGGAGGGAAAGGTTGTGGATGTTGTCTACCTAGACTTTGGTAAAGCCTTTGATACTTCCTCCCACAGCATTGTCCTGGAGAAGCTGACTTGGACAGGTGTACTCTTTACTGGATTAAAAACTGTCTGGATGGCCAGGCCCACAGAGTGGTAGTGAATCATGCTCCATCCCATTGGCAACTGGTGATTAGTGGGCTTCCCCAGAGCTCAGTAGGGGGACTGGGCCTGTTCCATCTCCTAACTGATGATGGGGATGGGGGCAGAATTGAAATTTACCCTCAGTAAATTTGCAGATGTCACTAATTTGATCTGCTAGAGAGCAGAAAGGCTCTGTAGGGGGATCTGGACAGGCTGGATTGACGGGTCAAGGCCAATTACAGGAGGTTCTACAAGGTGAAGTGCTGGGTCCTGCACTTGGATCAGAACAACTCCAGGCAGTGCTACAGGTTTAGGAAACAGTGACTGGAGAGCAGTGCAAAGGAAAAGAAGCTGGGGATGCTGGTTGACATCAGCTGATGAGCCAGAGTGTGCCCACATGGCCAAGGCCAATGGCATCCTGGCCTGGATCAGCAATGGTGAGGCCAGCAGGAGCAGGGCAAGGATTGTTCCCCTGTACTTGGTGCTGGTGAGACTGAGTCCTTGAGTGCTGTGTCCAGTTCTGGGCCCATGACTGCAGGAAAGACATTGAGATGCTGAGAATGCCCAGAGAAGGGCAGCAAGGCTGGGGAAGGATCAGGAGTACAAGTCCTGTGAAGAGTGTCTGAGGGAGCTGGGGTTGTTTAGCCAGGAGGAGAGGAACCTTAGGGGAGATCTTGCTCTGTACAGCTCCCTAAAAGGAGGCTGTAGCCAAGTGAGGGTTGGTCTCTTCTCCCAGTCAACCAGTGACAGGACAAGAAGAAATAGCCTCAAGCCCGAGTACCAGGGGAGGTTCACATTTGACATCAGGAAGAATTTTTTTTGTTGAAAGTGTAGTTAAGCATTAGAACAGGCTGCCTAGGGAGATGGTGGAGTCACCTTCCCTGGAAGTGTTCAGAAAATGACTGGATGTGACACTTAGTATTATGCTTTAGTTGACATGGTGGTGTTTGGGCAAACATTGTACTTAATGGTGTTGGAGGTCTTTTCCAACCTTAATGGTTCTATGATTCTATGGTAATACTTGATGCCACATAGGTAGGAAAAGAAATTTTAAAAGGTAAAATGCAGCTGAAGTGGACCTTGATCACTAGAACCAGAACACAATGATAAAGATATTTCTTAGAGGTCAGCAAAGATTTTTATTTTGAGTTTAGAATTTTAGACAGCAATGCAATACTAGTAAGAAAATGAAAAAAAAACTAGTAAAAAATTCAACCCACCTTTCTCAAATGCACAACCACAAAACATAATCCGTCTTAATAGAATGAAAATTCGAGGTGTGTTATTATTCCTTATTACACGTTACATGAACGATCATTGGTCTATATTTTCTTAGTAACAGGAAAAAATATGCTTTTGTTGTGATTGTCAATTCTGTGCAGAAGTATCTTCTGGGAACTCCAGCCATGGATGAGTTGCTATGCTGTTATGGAACAACATCTGGTTTTTCTTCCAAATGAATTTACATTATCGATAAGGATCTGTTGCTGTGTACAATTTTGTCTTATCATCTCTTTAAAGCTGTCACGTTATGTTTATGTTTTCCTAATTACAGGTATTGCACAACAAAAATGGATGGCAAACAGTTTAATTTTTCAGTTTCACATATTAACGAGAAGTTTAGGAGTGTGTCGTCAGATCAGGCAATAACTACTCATTCCATATTGTTTCTATAACATATCTTGTGTTTGTCCAACTTAACTTCTATATTTGGAGGCAGCCAAGGAATGTACATTAAATTACCTTCCTGGTTTCTGGATTGAGAGCACAGATCATCATCTGATAAGCCACATTTAAATGAGTATGCCAGAATCCAGGAAGATATTTCTATGATTTTGAACTATTGGACTCTTTCACAGTTCTCTGTGTGAAATCTAAAACATTTGATTGCTTGTCATCAAAGCATACATGCAGTTCATTTCCCTAGCTCACTCGGAGACTGAAAAGCACTAGTATTATGAAGTAATCTATGTAATATTGCTTACATTTGGGACTAGATAAAGGAAAGGACTCATTTTTAATAACAGAAGAGCTGTAGGCAATGGTTGAGGTGATCCAGGTAGGTACAAATTCAAGTAGTCTGGCACTGTGTTAAATCCATGTAGATTCTTTAAGTTATTTTACAAAGATTCAAAGATAAATCTTCTGATGGAAATCTCATAGAGGAGCAATTTTCATTATTTGCCCTTCTTCTCAGTCCATGGAAGAGTTTGCTGCTGATATCTTTGTGCACAAGTAAATGTTTGAGAAATCTAACTTGGGACTAATAACTGAGTAACTTCATCAAAAATCTTTAGTGTAGTCTAACTTTGGACTTGGTGTTTTCATAGAATTGGGTGGGAGGTTGAATTAAGGAAAGATTATATTTTTAAAATATTTTGGAACAAGGTTAATATACCCACTTAGGAAAAAATATATTATTTAAGGAATTATGTTGAATTAATCAAAATTACTTTGGAAATTTTCAATTACATTTTGCCTTAAGATGTTTTATTTGATTTTGTCACTTTGTCTTCTATTGAACAAAAACACTGTTTTTTGTAATTAGCATAAAGCTGGAAGAAGTTAGAAATTAGAAGTCTTTTTGTCTGTATGCTAGATATTGGAAAAACTACAACCATAAAAAATTTTATTTGTACATTTTTATCCATGTGGAAGACTTGTATGCCATGTGTCTTAGAACTATACAACAGACAACAATAATTCATATTTAAAATATTTTTTATAGCTTCTATTATCTAAAATTTCAAAGAGAATTTTTTAAGTATAGTGTAATACAATTTTAAGGTATTTTGATCACAAGTCTTACTGTGATTCACTGTCCCAAACATTTGCTACCCTAACAAACATTAGTCTGATACAATTTTTTTTTTAGTTGGAAGGCTTTGTTATCCATTTATACAGAGTGAAAAAAAATCTACAAACCTGGCAATACAGTTTGTGAATAAAATTATCGCATTATCATAATAATTATAATAACCTACCTTTGAAACGAATTGAGCTGATCATTATTTATTTTGCTTCTTGGATAATTTCATTGAATTTAGCTACTAAAAGTGAGTTAAAATTACTTTAAATACAACATCCTCTGGATTAATCCGAAAGCCATAATCATCCTACAACCACATGAGAGAGGCTCTTAGCCAGTTTGAGATAACAAATTGTAAGGTATCACTGATTCTACCTTGTGAAGAAGGCATGGCCTAATTCACTCCCTCCCCACTTGCTACGATTCCTTTATTTGTCAAGTTTGCTGCTTGGTGAGAGGTTAGCACCACTAAGAGCTTCTGTCAACCACATGCTGCTGCAGTGTGAGGTGACCAAGAACACTGTACATCTTGACGTGCTTTGCTAATACATTATCTCTTAGAGTGCCACACCCCATCAGAGATCTTCTCCAGGCTTGTAGTTGATTTTCCCATTCTCTGGGAAAAAGCTGAGCTCTTAGGATGCCTTTATGTTCCATTCATTTGTAAATGAAGTGCACTACACCTGTAGAGGGCTAGTCAAAACCAACTTTACAAATCGTTAAAATTCATTAGAAGTTGCCCACCATCTTAACAGGACATTCTGATCATTCTGAAATAAGAAAACTGACAAACAAAAAAGCTATTTACATTGCTGCACTATTATCATAGTCTTATAAAGTCTCTCAGTAAACACTGATGAGATCAAGTAACGGACTCAGAATGAAGCAGCAGACACAACTAGCAATTTCAATGTATTCTGAACGCTCTTTGAGTCTTTCCATAACCTGTTTTCCTGCTCTGACTGTTCTGGCAGTGTCTCACATATTCATTTTTGCTACACGCACATTCTTTGAGAAAATTTAGATCCTTCACTAGCCATTTCTACTTTCTTGATAAGCTCCATTGCTTTTTTTTTCTCCTTGTTACTAATTTCTACACTTTTCAGACAGTTTTTCATCTCTTTGTAGACAAGCTTCTTCTGCCTCATTGTTTCTCATATATTCCTGAGAGTGGATATATCTGTTTGGGCTACTGTGTTCTTTTAACCATGTCAAACATATTTCTTTTATTTTCTCTTTGGCATTCTGTTACTCATGTTGCCTTGCTCCATGGCATACCTACAAAACTCTTTATACTTTGCTCATCATAGTGTATCTGCTTTTGTTTCTTCATTCTTTTCAGTCCATATTGGTTTTTTTTAGTATCGTCGATGGTTTATTCTGCATTGTGCCCAGAATTTTCACATTTCTTCTAATGCAGTTTCCCTCAAGCTCTTACTTTCCTCCTGTGCCAAGCAAAAACTTCTTCCTTCACATTGTAAATTACATGGGGAAATCACCTCTCCTGACTTGTGTGTTTTTTGCATCAATTTAGCTTTTGTTAATTAAACTTTTTTTTGCCAGTCTAGGAACATGGCTTATATAGATTTATATAAAATTATCTGCTCATCTTTGCAAACTTCTTTGCAAACCTTTAAAAGCAACAGTTAAGAAACTAATCAAGATTTCATACTTCAGCATATAGACTTCTGGGGTATTTTTAAGTTCAATTAGGTGGAAGATAGAAGAAAACTAGCTTATTATCTACAATTGTAGCCTCAAAAAATAAGCTGCCTCCTGTTAACATTTTTTAGGTGTGAATGTCTTGATTTAGACTGCTGAATAATTCTGACCCAAAGCTTTTAGAAATACTGCTTGATATGTATCCTGTTAATATTTCTGCTTTAATTTCAAGCTTAAAATCCAGATTTTTAAAAAATATTTTCTGCAAATACATGCTTCAGAGTTTATTTTTAATTTGTAGATGAGTGAGCTGAAAGATCAACAGTATTAAAATTGCAGAACAATGACTTTGATTCTCAGTTACATGTGTATTTATATGGCTTTATTTTAGAAAGTGTAATCCTTTGTGAATATAAAACCTACTTTTAAAGGTATTTTCACTTATTAAGTGGCAAAAAGGTGAAAAACTGCTTGAAGGAATGAACGAGCCAGGTCTGACCTTTGATTTTAACTTGTTCTTGTCATCTAGACCCAGCTGTGCGCCTGGCGTTGTTCAAAAACAATGAAAATAAACATCTTTCTGTGAAACCACCAGGGAAGACACAGCCTATAAATGCTGAATACTTTGAAGGTATGAACAAGTATTTCATTTTATGCATATAAGCATATATATCTTGCAATGTCTTTTAAACAGGCCTACTCTAAGTATAAAACAATATGCACAAATAAAAAAGGCAGAAGTTTAAGGACCTAATCTGTTCCTGGGTATCTCAAGTTACAGCAGTGAAACATTTCAATTTCAATTCATTGTGGAGAGAAGGAGGTGCTCCTAGAGCTTGATTCATAGAGAGATGGAGCCTAACCTACTTATTTATTGTTTTATTATTAAATCTTCATAATGAAAAATGTCAGAGCATGTCAGAGAGATATAAAATAGAAAGTACTAGAATAAAACTTCATAAATGAAATATCACTTCAAACTCTTCATTTAATTGCCATCTTTTCTGAAGCTAGACATTAACTCCTAAAAATTCTTAGCATGTTTTTGGAAAGTACTTCCATAAATATATACCAGGAATCCACCATTTGACAGAAGGCAAGGAAAGAGCATTCAGCATGTAAATATGAAATTATTTTTCATTAATATTTCACAAATACTTAAATACTGATGTAGCTCTTTTACTGTTGAAATTCATTTTAAAACACTCCTTGGTTTCCGTACAATTAAAATAAGGCCAAGTCTATTTAAAATGCCCTTGTTGTAAGATGACAATCATCTCCAGAGACATTGTTTTTATATTGTTTTGATTCTTTTTGCACACTTTGTGCACTTTGTACACAATAGTGTACTCAGAAAGTTCTCACCTCTAACTTTTTATCTATTTCAAAGACATAGTCATATGCTATCTGATCTATTCCCTGTTTCACAAAGTAAAATTACAAATTACACTGTATTAACATTCTCTGTATGAGGTTAAAAATTGGAACATCTGAAACAGGTGTGAAATAAATTTGAGTGTATGTGAGTTGCAATTCAATCAATTAGTTGTATGAAAGCCTCGATTTGCCTCACATTCATGAGTCCATGCTCAAATTTGTTTGTAAACAATTCCTGGTGAATTCTGAAAAGGAAATATTTTTGCACTATAATTTGCCTTGGATCCAAGCATGAATTTACCTTGACTGTAGAAAGTCTGTGTGTACTGCACTTGATTGAACATTCTCATTACCTCATATGTTTCTGTGGCCTGTGCTTATCTAGGTCAGAATGCATCATATGCTGAGGAAACAGGACATGCAGGCTGCCTGTGAAAAAGTGAATGTCCAGTGAAAGAAAAAAGAGTAGGAGTGTTCAAAACCGTGTTAGAGATAAGCCTGATTACAAGTTCTGTACCCTAAAGTCAGTATAGGGTTTAGCCTAGCTTTCCTGCCACCACTTTATTTGCTCCTGCCTGAAAACATTTCCCTTTGTTTTGGAAAGCCGATGAACGCATTCTAAATATTACTGAAATTACTTTTTGAATTTATGGAGAGAAGGTACCAAGGCAGATTGGATATCAAAAGGCAAGCGTACTGATGGCTCTCTTAATTATCTTTCATTTCAAGAACCATTTTACTCCTCTAGCAGGCTAATAAAAAGAAACTTTTTTACCACTTGTGGCTGCCTGCATGCAATGTGCTGAGCCTTCAAGAAGACAAGCAATACTTTTCTGCTTGACCAGAATATAAATTTGTCCTTCTGCCAGAGGCACTGCTACTTCATACGTTATGTCCAGAAAATTGTAGGTTACGAATTAGAGAGTGCAACACAGAGCATTTATTTATAGGTATGTGAGGTATCATCAGACAGAACTAGGAATTTCTGAATTTAGAATTAGTAACGCTTTGCACCTGCGTAATAACTTCACAGAGCTGTGTTATCAGACATGTCTTCTCTTTTCCCATCTCCCCTCTTACCTTTTAAGGCTTTCTTCCTCTTTTGCCTACAATAGATCTCTTTTGGTCTGTTCTGTCATTGGAGTTCTTTCTGTAACAAGAAGGTGGAATGTTTTCACTCTGTATCCATAAATCTTGTGGTCATTGTATTTTAAGTCGATAGAACCCAGACCTGTCCTTTGCATGGTAGAAATAAACTTCCTCCATTCAAATCCTTTTACTTTCACAGACTTGGGAGTCCTTGGGTAGAAAATCTGAGCTCCAAACCATCTTCTTCATAAACAACTAAATAAAAAAAAAAAAACCAAAAAACAAGCCACATTCTATATATTCCTTCTTTATTTCTTTACATTGGGAAATGGAGTGGAGAAGTCAACATCAATAGCAAAACAGCAAGTACACACGTGTTATCTGTTAAATAACAGAATCACTACTTTTGAAAGGGGATGCCCTAGGAAGTGAAACAATTAGAATAGTTTTAAATTTTCAAACTGGAACACATCATGGTAATGAATATTTAAGAAGAAATCTAGTTAAAATGTATGTTGAATGTCTTTTGTCTTCCTTGTGGTTTTGTGTGTGAGAGTACAAAGAAGGCAAAAATTAATAAAAGCATAAGGGATATAAAAATAGTGAAAAGAAATGAGGTTAATATCTGATGCTTTTGTTTTCCTGAGATTACTGTTCTGTCGTAATTTGCCTTCCTGTTTTCCTGCTATAAAAATTTTGATAAGCTGATATGCAATATGCTGATAACAAATTTTGAAAACTTGTGTATAATTTTAATCCCATAGGATAATGCATAAATCTCTAAATTGACATCATGTTGTAGGAAAATACATTTTCAAAACTTACTTATTCATAAATATTCAAAATTTATTAATATTATTTATTAAATTTTGGATGAGTCATCATTCTTTACCATTCTTTATCATTCTTTATCATTCTGATATTAGACAAATACCCACAAGGGACCATTATTTAACATTTGAATCACAGCAGCAGACAGAAGTTAGTCAGAAATAAACCTCTTTGTAATACACACACCATGACAACAGCATGAGGATATATTAATCTCACAAAGATCTTACCATTTAAAAATACAAGCAGCACGTGAAGGCACAAACCATGGGAATGTAATTCTGTGCATTACTGTATATGTATCTGTATGTGTCAATACATTTACATGCCATACATGTGCCTATACTCACACAAATCTATAAGCATATACCATAAGTATGTATAATAATAAATGTACCGCTTATGACTTTTTATTTGTATATTTTGAAAGGAAAATCAATTATGAACAATTACTCTCTGGTATAATTACTAGTATCAACATGCATTTTGTAATCCTAACACTTTCTGTCAGACAGTTTCAGTTTCTTTAAAATTAGTTTAGTGCATGTGGTCATTGTATTAGAGATATATAAAAACTATTAGTTAAATAAAAATATGTTTGAATCTTTATTCTGACATTAACTTGAGTAGCTCACAAAGTAAGCCATAGAATTTGAATATGGAGATATAAATATGTATTTATTGATTCTTATAATAAATTATAACCTGATCAAAAGCCTGAAGACAGATGAAAGCCTGACTTGATGTACTCCTGATGATCTGCTGGATGTTTCCTGGGACTATGTATATTACACTGCCTTCTTTAGTGAGATAAGGTTATGCTTCCATCATGGTTGTTAAGTTTCATTTAGTGTCAGGTAGCTGACAAACAAAATATGCCTTTTTTAATGAATATTCTGGTTCAATGAATATTCTTGGAGGTATTTTTGTGGTTTGTAGATAGTGAAATTTCAAAGATCTCAAAATTTTGGAAACTTTGTAAGGCACACAGATAATTGTCATAATTTCCTATTTTGCATCAAAGCATATTTTTTAGAAAGCTTTATGACTGCTTATCCTCTTTTTGTCTGAGGCTATTTCAGTTGTTAATTTAATGTAAAATAGTCTTGACTGTTTTGGGTAAAGTATATCAGGAATTGGAGGAAAAATCTATCCTTGACTCCTCTTGGGAAGTTCCAATTAGTCCTGGCTGAACATGTAACAGACCGTCTCTGCCATCTGTGGATCTGTAATTACAGGATCTGTAATTTCATTTACATAGAGGAAGGATACTTTTCTAGCCAACAGTGTGAATACTTAGTCCCAGTACAGCAGCTGAAAACTAAAGAATGAGCCCTAAGGCCAAGCACATTTTTTTGCTACAAGCTTTGCAAACAGTGTGTGTCTTTTTGGGTCCTCTTTAATCCAGTTTCCTCAACGGTTTTGGTGGGTTATCCAAATAATTTTTGTTCAATGGAATGGGAAGTGAATTCCAATCTGTAGAGCAAGTTGGAAGAATGCAGTAGATCAGCTGAAAATCCATTCAAACTATCCAAGTATTATTTGGATATGATTCACTTTAGTTCACAGAATTTCATAGACTATGCTCTATTTAATTTTGCAGGCTACATGATTTATTGGCATATATAGTAAATTTTTTTAGTCATATCCATCAGCGACACATCTATAGCATGCACTTCAAAGTGAAAACAGTGCAATGTGACTTCACCTAAAAGTGTGAACAATGATTTATATCTGAAAGTTTAACTATATTAAAAGTGCACTGGGCTGTGTTGACAAGACATGTTTGCTGCAGTTTGGGAACCTGTAGTTCTAACTGGCAGTACTGTATTTCCTTTCATTTTATGCTCATGGTGACCAAGGAAAATGTAATGGCTACAGTGTTAAGACTGAGTACACCAATACAAATTTGATAATGAGTCGATTATGCTTTCTCAGGTGACTTTTAATTATGCCAATATTTATTTATTTCTGTTGAAATTGGCAGTAGAAATAACATTTATTTTTCAAGAATAAGAAGTAAAGTGAGCTTGTGATTATGTCATATGATTGGAAGATAAATATCAAGGGATTCATTTAGTCAACTGTTTTCCAACTTTCTCCTAATTATGAAACTCCTTATAATCTCAAGTGAAGATTATTGTAGAACATTCTTATAGATTATTACTAGTGATAATTGAAAGTGCAAATGTAAGACTTAGGAAAGTTGAAATTTAAGATTAGCTATTAGTTAATTCTGTGAGTTTATTAAAATATTGTTTCACTTGATCAACATATTTACTTAGATTATCTGTATTATAAAATATGAATACATTTTAAAAAAACTGTGATATTTAATAGAATTTATATTGATTCAAATGCTTGACAAATCACATTTACGTGACAGTTAAGGTACTGAGCTAGAATGCTAATATTCATCTTTATATGGGCTTTAAATATTTTGTCATTTGTTATTTATGAGCATTTTAAATTATACTGAACTATAAATTATAATTTGTGTTAGTTGTTTTTCATCTTTTAGAAATTAACTATTTTTGATGGAGAAATATTAATGGCATCAACTCTCAAGAATCACAGTGTTTGTAAACATTAATTTCTAAAGCAAGTCATCTTGTATTGAATCTGTTGTCTTAAAAGGATTAATAACCACATTTGAAATCTGGCCTTGCTGCAATTCTATGAGTTGAATTGCCATGTTTACAGTAAAATGTAACTATTACATATCTCCCAGGCTCTAAATTTGTAATGCCACATTGGGGAAGCAGTTTCTAATCCATACAGCACTGACAAAAATGACAAAATAATTCATTTTCAGAGAATGTAAGATCTGTCCTGAAATGTAATGAAAATTTATGTTATGTTATGTGTTACAGAAACTTGCATTGCAGAAGGGGGTCTATCTTTTAAAATCATAATTCTATGGCTTTGTTTCTTATTATTTAGTTTGAGCTCACACAACAGAACCCTTGCATTGAAATATTTTCTCATTTTAAGGAATTAATGGCTCTCCACCAGCCCTTCAACATGTAAAATGAGTAGGTTACTTGTGTCCAGTACATCCAAAAAGAGCCAGGATAAAATAAACATGAGGAGTTGGATATCTTGGAAAAAATCTGTCATGGGTTTGGGTTAATCATCTCCAGAAGAAATTCAACTTGATGCCTGAAATGTAAGACTTCTTGGAGAAAGCAGTAAAGCCTGAGGCAGTGTTGATCTGAAGGAGTGCTCTCCATGGGTCAGAGCTGCTCTGCTGGCAGAGTGCAAACCCAGTTCACAACAGCGGTACACTGAAAACTTGTAAAGGACTGCAGGGGCCTTACAGTGCACGCACTCAAGCTTCAGTTACATAGTTCTACTGGTCCAGTTTCTTATTATAAAATAAAACTGAAAAATAAAATCTGTGCCTAATTTTCTAGCCTCCCGTCTGTCAATAATAGTGTAGGATTTTTTCAGTATTCATGGGATGAAGCAATCCTGAAATTATGTTTAAAAATAAATATGTAAAACATAATTTTTGTGCATTTATGCAGTGCACTTCAGTGTCTGAGTATTTATAAATTATTTAGACATGTGACATTTTTATTAATACTCTTGCTTTTCACATTCAACTACCAAAAAAAAAAAAAATTCTATTTGCCTGAAGTTTGTGAACAGGAGGTACTTGCCCTAGATAAATACCAACTAATATTATGAATTCTTTTTATGGTTCTAGTCTTTAGGGTTTCTGTATTCATATATTCAAGGTTTCTGGCCAAATATTTCACCTGCCTCTGTACTTTCTCTTTGTTCCTGACTCTGCTATTTTGCAGACTGTTGTAATTTGTGGTGGCATAAGGATTTTATTAGTGCATCAGATATGAATGTGGTCTCTAAGCTAGAGAGTGTGTTTGTTTGTTCCAATAAACTTCCAAAACTAGGATTTCATACAATGTATAGGTGGTTACCTGTGCTTTCATAACATACGAATTTACCAGTTTTTATCAACCTAACAGGAACTGCACACACACACACAAAATTCTTACTGTTCTTTTGCTAATAAGGACCCAGTGATGACTTCAGTAGAAGGGAGATCTCACCTAAAATGTCATCAGAGATTGAGAAACTACTTTTTCTCATTGTTGAATAAGATGATATAATAGTTCAGGTAGTTTTATTTGCATGTCCTTCAATTTTGCATTTCTTTTCCTTCCTTTTCTTGATCTTTTATGTCCAAAATCTTTGCAGCGTGCTCTCTGCACTATATGCACTACATGTGCTATCTCAGCCAGTGTCAAAGTAAAACAAGGTGATTCCACATTCAGATCCACAGGTTTTAATACTGCATAAGGCAATCATTTTAGATGAATAGACCCCTGAGTACCGAAGCATTTCAAATCCTTTTTCATTTGACCATTCAGTGACCTGATAACTATTTCCTGTCCCTAAGAAAGGTCATGACCCAGGTCTTAGAGTGCAAAAGACAGATAATTTTAGCAACAAGTTAAATCCAAATGGATTTGGTTGGAGGGGGTAAAGGAGAATAGGTTTGGTTAATTTCCTTTAAAATAAAGTGTTACAAAACTTGTATTTAGCATGTCCTGTTAAAAGTGTTTGTTGAATTTGTTGCTGTCTTGTTCGGGTGCCTGGGGACAGTGGTCAATATTGGAGTGGTTTGTTTATTTGCTTTGCTTTCACTGAATAGTACCCAATACATTTTTTTACACTTCAAAAAACAATTGCTAAAGAAGTGGTCATTAAAAGGGCATATTCAGATATATTCAGAGTGCTTTCCAAAATGAGTGTTTCAAGCACTAAAATCATATTAGTATGAGAATGCTTTTAAACATAGGCCACAGACTCGGTGTCTGTAAAAGTGCCACGAATGTTACATCACACAAATGCTCTTCTTGCAAAAGAATTTCCATTTGGTATGATGATATGAATAAGAACTATAATGTAGTCTTAGAAATATTTTATAGGTATAAATCTTGTTTCAATTGGAATCCATGGCACATTTTAAATCACAATTAAAGGAATGTTTCCTGTAGCTATAGATTTTAATAATTGCATTATTCTAAGCACTTTCAGAGATGAAGTAAAAGAAGGCCTTCACACTGGAGCTTTTAATTAATTTTAAAATGCAATTTATTAAAATTTACTTTAAAGAAATGTCTTTTTTTTTTTTTCTATTCTGTAATGGTGTTATGGAGAATTAGTGTTATCAATGAGGTCAGAGATCTACAGCATTCCAAAGAAGCCATTTTCACAAGTTTAATATTAAACACACATTGAATTAGCTTTCTGTTTTTATAACTAATAACTTTGTTGTTCAGATACATTTTTCAAGCAAAATATCAAAATAACACTCTAAAATTTAAATAGAGGAACCTAAAATTTTTTGCTGTTCAATTATAACCCTTACAGCAAAGTTCTATAGCTTTTGTAGGTTTCATGTAATCTAGAATTGAATGTTTGGTGGACCTACATAATTTTACAAGGAATTCCAAGTAACTCAAGTATTTTACTGAAAATGTACAATCATGCAGTGATACCTATGTAACTTTTATGATGTGTTATTTCCGTAATGTAAATCTTCCTACTTCATAACTCTGCAGTTCGATTCTTATCAAAACATGTCAGCAGTTTCTGGAAATTTGTAGGTTTGTGCTAGTTTGATGCATGCACTGCAGATATTTTATCTGGCTTGTGAGTATAAAAAAGGTAGAAATACTGAATTTTGCAGTTATATTTTTTTTTTCATGTTGGTAAGAAAGGCTGCATTTTAAGATAATATTTTTGAATACAATTTTGTTTACATGACATTCTAGAATTGTTCTGTCTTGGCAGGTTTATTGCCTGGTTCCCAATCCAACATCGTTATAACTTCATAAATTAGCACATTTATAGAATGTTGTAGATAACCCAGACCAGGCAGGCAATGAGATAAAGAAATCCAAGTACCCAAACAAAAGAACTTCACTTTCACAGTCATCATTAAGCAAGTACATTATGAATAACTGTATTTTTTTAATGGTTTCTAAATGCACATTGAGTATCAGGCTTACTAAGACCCTGACTGTGGAAAGATTTTTCTCTCAAACACATGTATGCTTTTTGTTTTCTGATAAGAAGCAAGCTCAGTAGTTTTCACTTTATGAGGAGACCGGTGATATCTCTTGTGAAAGATAGAATGTGACTTTCAAAAAGGAGGAATTTAAACTCCACTGTGTATTTTTAAGTTAAATTTACTGAGTATTTGCTTTAGTACCTGATGTATATTTTGTAATTGAGAAATTAGCAGTGAATGTAAAAAGAAAGGAAGCTATGTGCCAGTAAGCCAGAAAGTTCTGATTTAACCTACCAATGACCTGGCTTTGTTTGTTCAGATGACAGTTCTAAAAGTGTGCAGAGAATATTCCCTTTTAATACAGTTATTTGCCGCAAGCCGTGACCTCACTGCCTGTCGGGGAGCAGGTCTGAATTGGCCCTTTCTCTGATATCGTGACATTGCTTCTGTTGCCTCGATTGTGACCTCTGATTGCACGATACCCCTGAGAGTTCAATTTAATAAGCGTGACTCCTGACTCTTAGCCAGGTCTGCCTTCTTAGGTTTTGTCAGACTCTACTTGTAGTCTGGTCTACATATGCTAAAACACTGCATAGGCTGTCATCATGCTATGTGAGTTGTGTGCACCGTATTCAAAATTCTCTTTCGAACATCTTTCATTTATTGCAAATGCAAATGTTTATAAAATCTTTCTTGGAATAAATTTTCAAAGTTGTTTCTTTCACATTTATGGCTGCTTGGGATTTTTGGGTTTTATACCTTTGTGCAGATACTACTCTTTCACTAAATCACTAAGCATGTGTGTTATCCATGCATCATACTAATTTCTTGCATCCAAATTTTATTTCCTCTATGAGAGTGTTGTATATTTTTATGACTTCCCATACAGTATGTTTGTTCATTATTAGGGGCAAATCCCTTTTTCTCATTGTATAATTGGTACAGTCACACAACAAGACAGTACTGATAAGCACCCAGAGCATTGTAAGATGTAGTGACCCAGGACCAGTCACGTGAAAGCTGAAGAATCTGTTTGGAATCCAGGAGAAGGTGAGTAGAATTAAGACATTTTAAATACCATTGAAAATAAGTTATATTTGGTTTAGTGACAATTTTGCTACATCATTGCATTCTTTTCTCCCGTTTTCCTCCTCATCTAGCCAGAATGGTGAAGAAGAGTCTGTTCTGAGACCTGGGTGCCTTGAGGGTGATGATGCTGTTCAGATATTTCTCCAAATTTTTGCACTCACTGAACCAGAATATGGAGAAGTTTAAAGATTGAAAGTTTCAAGAACCGTGGTACAAGTTACAGATGAGTTTCTGTATTTACTTACGTGCATTTTCTGTATTCTCATTGCAGATATGTACCCATTTTTCTAGCCTCTGTATCAGTACCTGTAACTTAGTGCTTCTAAAAGAATTATTGTTTCAGAAGAGCAGAAAAATATTGCTAAACAAAATAATGCTTTGGGCTTACTTTTGTAGTTACATTAATTTTTTTCTGTTAATATTACCATTTAATTATTCTTTATTTCTTCAAGTGCTTTAAGTAATTAATTTGACCTTTTCAATCAGATTGATTTTTATTAAAATTGTTTATTTTGTATTAAAACTGTATCAGGATCTTTCTTATGAAACAAGTTCTGTATAAGGCAGAAAGTAGTATTTTCTTGTTACACTGAAACTTGGCAATGAAATTCTGTTCTTTCTTCATGACAGCAGTGATTGTTTACAGTGAAGTAAAATCAAGTAAAATCTTGTTTTGGCCAGGTTTTTCTTTTTTTTTTTTGGTAGACAAATTCTCATGTAAGATTATGGAATTTTAATAACTCAATTTAGTCTCTAAGGTTTTAAAAATCATAGTATAATCATCTGTTTCCTTCTTCTGGAGTAAATAGTGTAAGATTAGCTGCTAAATTTCCTTAATCTTTAGTGAGAGTTTGCCTACCTAATTGAAATTTATGGGATTTCACTCCTCTCTGGATCAGACCTTAATGCTCTGTAAATTCCTATGCTATTGGCAGGAGATTAGATCATCAGCTGCAAACAAGCAAAGTTACAAGTGAACAACTGTTTTAACCTGTTGTTAGACAACTGGTAAAACAAATTACACTTTTAAATTCATTACTTATGGCTGTGTTAAAAGCTATTGCAAATATAAACAGAATGCATATGAGGCAACTTCACCTATTTGGAATCATCATGGTATTTAGGTTGTTCCCTCCTTTTCAAACAAATTGTATATATATGTAAATAGAAATACATATGTAAAGCCAGTGAGTAGGAGAGTTTGGTAGCAAGTTTAGATGAAAAGTGCAGTAAAAATAAACTAATTAATAAACTAATTTAAATACACCTACAATAAGCATAAACTGTTTAAACTCAAGATTAGGGAACAGTTAAATTATTCACAAATAGAACTGAGGGGTTTGTGTTCATCTTCCTGCTAAAAAAGAATTTGAATAAAGTTCTAAACAAAATTCTGTAAAAGAACAGGAGGAGTCAGGGGTAATTTATTCCTTTTTTAACTGATTTCTTCATTCAGTAGGTAAATCATTCAAACCATCTCTGCATGGATAGAGAAAACCTGTGCCATTGTAACTATAACTGATCCAAAATCAATAAAATTAAGCCAGTTCCGTACCTGAGGATACAATTGAATATGTGTTGGTTTCTCTATAAATATTTACAGTGTTTTGATTCTTGTTTGTTTTCCTGTGTTCACCAGCTGAAAATCGCAGTTTAATTAGTGAAGAAATCTATATGGATACTAAGCTCCTGGAGACATATATATTGAGAATTATCCTGGGGCAACTCATGGACAAATTGTGGTATTCTTTTGCTTTCTTGCCTGACCTTCTTTACAAGTGGAAGGTTTTTGGTTTTTTTAAAATAGATCTACAAGACTCTGGAATTTCATATTGTTTATTGTCTTCCATGATGTATCAACCAATTAAATATAATTCAATAAGAAGAATTAGTCCTTTTATGTCTGTATTTATTTATAGACACTGATAAGTTTAGTGTTTATGGTTGTTTTTAAGCTGGATATAAATATATAAGAATTACACACAATTGAGGATTAACTAATTTTAGATGTATTCTTAAGAAAAAGAAAAGACTCTCAGTCTGAGACTTTTTTCCTATTTAATTCAATGAACATAAAATCAAGTCTTGTTTATACAATGTTTGGCATAATGATAGGCCTGATCTTCAGTGCTACCTCTTGGTTTTGCTATGAAGTAAATGAAACAGCAGCCTTGCACTCAGTGTAGACTTTGTGCGTGTATTTGACAATGGAGAATAGTTCTGCTGTTACACATTACTGTTCTGACAGAGCTGTGAATTGTTGTCATGGTGTGTTCATCAACTACCAATAGGTATTTCAAGTCAACATCAGAAATTAAGCCAGAAATAGTTCTGTTCTCAAACAGAACTTTTAAATTGAAAAATATATATTGATCTATCATATATATATATATTAAGTATATTATATAAGTAGAATGGATAATAAATCCAGAGGCATTCACAACTAAACTACGTATTGACATTAGTACAATAATTTCATTATTTCACTTTCAGTGTTACTCTGCATTAAGTACATTAAGATCATGCATGGTACTTGGGCACATCATATGTATTGATGAGCATGAGATCTTAAAACAAGTTCTTCTATTATTCAGATAACTTTCTAGAAGAAAATGTATATTCTTAAGAGTAAACATAATAAAGACTTTATTGAAATGAAAATTCTGAGGCTGTGACACAAAATTACATGCTTTAATTATTCGTAGAAAGTATAAGGCGATTATTAATGTGATATGTCAGCTTTACTGACTAAATTCATTCTGCTCCTGACTAATGATGGTTCTTTTGTTTCTTTTAACACTTGATATATGTATCATCTTGCCAATTGGAAGCCTCCAGTTTTTATTTTGAACAAAAGTTTTGTTGGATTTGAATTTTTCTGTCCCTTTCTTATACTTTTAAGTTCTTCACTACAAGCAAAACCTACCTTAACTTTTGTTACACTCAAAATTGGTTGTATTGTGTAGGTTTTGCCCTCTTTATGGGGAACAACATAGTAGTTAGACCTCCTGCACTCCTACAAAATGTT
Source organism: Pseudopodoces humilis (assembly GCF_049639895.1). Lineage (NCBI taxonomy): Eukaryota > Metazoa > Chordata > Aves > Passeriformes > Paridae > Pseudopodoces > Pseudopodoces humilis. The sequence continues at coordinate 32,874,795 of NC_142204.1, read as the reverse complement.
CCTTTGTACTTGATATTTTGAGAATTCCTTTGGAAGATCTTATGTCTTAAATAATTTTACTTGGTTTATTGAATTTAGAGAAAGCTATTCCTCTGGTTTGGACTACATATAAAGTGGTGTCTCTTCTTGCTTGGAAATACCATTTCATCACTGAGCAACTAATCACTTGTATTGAAATTCTGATTTCTTCTGTCATATCATTTTAAGAAGTGGGAATGGACAGAAATAAAATCTATCAAAATATTCTGTAAAAAAGGGGTGTTTATGTTATGCATCTCTTATTTTTCTCCTCGACAGTAAAATATCCTCTATTCAGTACAGAACATCCATCATTAAGGGGTTTATTAAATTCCAAAGTTTATGAGAAAAACTAGAGATAGAGTGTGTACTAGGCAAATTTGAAATTTGAGACAAGAAACTATGTGAGACTGTAGGCACCAAGGGTAAACAAAACAGGTTCAGTCTATCTCCATCTTATTTATACCTTACATTTACTGATGAATAACTAAGCATTGAAATGCTGAACATACAATTCCAAAATATTTTTTTACTCCTCTTGATTTCTTCAGTTCTTCAAGAGTCTTGACTAGGCAAAGAACTCTTGGTAACTCTTGGCTGTACTCCAGATTCATTTCTCAGCAGTGCTGTTGATGAAATTTGCCTGTGCGGAATGGCTGAAGCGGGTACTGTATAGACTCCAGAACACTGTGTTCATAGAAGACTGCACAGAAGAATAATGAGAAAGTGTGGTATAGCACTGTAAAGTATTTAATGTTCTTTTTGAATTTGTAAACACTTGAGTGGATCCTGAAGCATGCTGACTGCAGGTAGAAGTAGTTTACATCAGGAACTCTTCTCTTTCTCTCCATGTGGATGGAGTATCACCTCTGTAGTTTCTTCATTTTTGGTTTGGCAGGGTTTGTTTTTTTTTTTGAGAATCAGCTCAGTATTTCAAACACAAAGCAATTCAATATTCAAACAGTCATTAATTAGCAAAAAAAATTGAGATGAACAGTTGATTGTGTTACAGCTTCCTGTACATAATAGGTGAAATAGTTGTTTTGGTTTATACATCAATGCAGAAAAATGTCATATGTCTTAGGAAATATCACAATATGAAACTGCTGCTTGTTACGAAGAAAATTATAGAAGATAAATTAGAAATGGTATTTAATGTAAATTGAGTAGTACAGGAAGTGATAACAACCCATAAAATTTTCAAGAGCTGATCAAATTGTAAGGAACAGCGTTTAATGATGCCTTGATGTCAGAACTAGGAAAATGAACCTTATGAAGCAGTTCAAGTGAAAATGTACTATGTCACAAGAGTAGAAGTTGGGAACTTTTTAATATAGAGTGGTAGTTTGCAATGTATTTGTATGATCAGAGGGTTGCAATAGAAGAAGCTAAGTAATTATGAGATACTGGAAGAAATTCTTTGATACTACTGGGATATAAATAGAGATAAATAAATTATGTGTTTTAAAAGTACACCATTGAGGATGAAATAAGACTTAGATTTGCCTCAGTGTGGGAAAAAGAAAACACTGAGTTTAAACAGAAAGCTAGGGACAGATAAATAGTAGTGGTATATTCTGCAGGGGCAGGAACAAGTAGCAAAATAGAAAATAATGAGAAAGTGCAAGTATGAAATCCTGTTTTCCTTGAATTTAGAAGCTGAAATTTGTACTTTTTCAGTGGGTTAGAAATCTCAGCTAAAGGATTCAGATTTTGCATAATCTAATTATGAGACATCAAAGAGAGAACACAGAAAGCACAGTCTGAAATATGATAACTGTTGAAACGGAATTGACTAGTTGGTGAAGACATTAGAGAAGAAGAGGAGGTTTGCAGATCAAATAATAATATAGTAGGCCTTATTTGTAGTTTGAAAAAAACCCAAAATACCTGGTAAAAAGAGGAAAAGGACTCAAGTTTTAGGAAAAACTCTCTTTTGTTTTTTTTTTCCTTTCAGTAGCTACTTTTATTAATGTATGAAAGACATTCTCTTGTACATTGATCAGCACTCCCATGTTCAAGACTCCTTATTGATTGATAATTGATAAAGAACTTGATAGGCATCAAAAATTATGTAGGTCATAACCTGAGGTAGTATTCTTGTGTTGAAATTCTGTTTCATTTTTTGTTCATCTGTGAACTCACTCAGACACTACTATAAATACTTTTATTTCATTCATTCTGGTCCTAGAGATGGAAGTCTATATAGTCAGAAGTCACTCAGATGAAAAAACACCTTCTAAAATTAACTAATATGTCAAAAGAAAATGTTTTCAAGGTAAAAATGTATCTACCCCATTATCTGAAAATTTCAGACCTGAGTTGTAGATAAACATTATCTAGGGATGCTATAAGGTTCAGCAAGAACTCTGTGCCAATTTCTGCCACATGATGCTGCCAACTGTCTGGAAGTCACGTTTATATTTCTACTATAAAATTGTTCACAGAATACCTGTAAGCATGCGAAAGACCACTCTAAATACCATTGTTTTTCCAAAACAATTTGGGGCCTGTTGTGATTGCTGTATAAGGGATGGCACTATTTAGTGACTTCTGACAAAGTACACTTCTGACAAATGTTTTAAGTTCTCTGTGGAAAAAAAAAATCCTCTCATTTCTCTTACATTCTACTATATAGGTGGATTTTGGGGGTGAAGGGCAGTGAGGCTTGTAATTTTTTAATTATTGTTGTTTTCTTATCTATTTCCAAATACTTCACTTTTTTGCCTTAATAGCAGGAACAACTCATCCGTTTTTCTGTTCTGTGTATATTATACAGATTGTGTCAAAAATAAGGCTTTTATGTAATTGTTGTTTTAACATGAAAAAAAATGAGATAAAAAAGTTGGATTTTAGATCTGAGATTTCAAGGTAATTTATAAATGTCTAATACACACATTATATAACTGTATAGAAAACAGTAGAAATTATAAATCCTCACAGGGTAGATAATTTTAATTTTCAATAAGAATATTGTTTTTTTAGATTTTGTGCATTCATACACATACTTGCACACATATGCACTCATATTATGTATTTCTGAGCATTAATTTATGCCACAATACTGACAGAGAAGAAAAATATAACGTATTAATAGCATAGACAATAATTTTATGCCCAAGTTCAGCTATTTAATTCCTGTATTAAGAACACAAATTCCAGAATACCTATTGAGAAAATTAACTCTGGTCACAGATTTTTTAATTAAGAGAGGAAAAATTAGAATGCTGAAGAATTTTCAAGCCCTTCCTTCACATTGTAGGCTTAGGTTTCTTAGTCTTTTATTTGTATCGTACTCCCTATGAAGCAAGGTTTGAAATTATTTCAATCACTTTCTAAACACAAGATTTGAAAGGTTCAATACAGGGTAAGCTTCTCCATATATTTATCAAGTATGTCATATTAAAGTTAGACCTTTTATCTTCCCATCATCGACAAATAAATTTGGAAAAAAAATTACTGTGTTGAATCAGGTTCTTTAATCCTCTCACACATGAATTGATGAAGAGTGGAATAACTGTTATTTACAGCAACCAGGATTGGTGTTTTCCAGGCACAGAACTTGAGTTCACCCTGAATGCAGACATTGTGTAACCATCCTCCTTCCTTTTGTATGCTGGTATGTTAACAACGCTTGTCCTAGCACTGGGGAACATGGATTTCAAGTACCCCTTACCCTGATGAGATTTGAATCTCCAGCTTCCACATGCCAAGCTGTTCCTTTGGCTGTGTTTCAGTCCTCTTTTAGCAGTGACAGTTAGAGCTGAGGGCACAATATCCATATATCTTGAAGGAGAGAAAGAAAACTGACTCCATGTAGAATTTAGGGCACTTCACCTGAAGTAGTTCATAGATTCTTTGCCTGTTCCCTTTAGTTCACTTAACGGGTTACCCAGAGGTAGTGTAATTTAAAGTACATCGTAGGATCCATTTTTTAAACTGAACGTGAGTCATACTGTCTCAGAGCAAACTCAGGAAACAAATTTGACTGATTAAGGATGACATTTTTCTGGATACCAAAGTTCAGGTCCGTAGGTTTACATGTGGATTTGGCAACCCAGAAAAGAATTTGTTACTTTCCTATAATATGCAGTTCCAAAGAATTTTCATATGCCAGGGCTTTTCTAAGTTCTCCCTATTTGGATGCTCAAATTTTGTAGGAAATTGCCAGTAGGTGGCCCTGACTACTGCAGTGTATCTGGCCTAAGTGCTCTGTATCTGTGTGGATGATTATTTGGCAACACCTAAAAACCATTACTGTATTAATGCCAAGTGTAAGACAATTCCAATCTTAAATTATTAACATGTGTGTCATACAAAAATTAAAAAATGAAAGGTCAAAGAGATTGAAGTCTTAGAGTGATAATCTAATGACGGTATGATACTTTAAATACCTCTGTAATTAATTTGGGTTTCGATGCCTTCTTTGATGTATTTCTGTTTTCTTTGATAGTCTTGGAGTTGTCCACATTTAACAATTAAAGATTATGGGTCTGATCCATTTCAAAGATGCAGAAAGCTTACAGTTCTTTGGAACTTCTATGAGTGTTAATACTTCCACAAAATCAGGTCCAGGTTTTTCCAAAACACATAGCTCTAATTTAACAAAGCTACCAAGCAAATGCATGTTAATGATACTGGTACACGAGATTCTTGAACACATGATGTTCATAAGTGGAACAGAAAAGTGATAATGCAGTGTTTTAATTCATAACACAGTTTTGTTTGGTTTTTTTTTGGTAAGAATTAAAAAGCTAGATATTACTTTTAAAAAGCAAGTTTATGAGTATGTTCCAAATAAGAAAATAGAATACAGTTTTCTGGAACATTATAAACAAATTATTGAAGATCCTCTGCCCATTTGAAAAAGGCACTGTTAACACTAATATGAACAAGAATATTCTGTCTAGTAGCATATGTAAGTATAAGGAGGAAAACCTTATTGTTTGCACTTTTATCTTGGCAAAATTTTTGTTTCAGTCATGTTTCAATAAAGATAAAAAAATAAAAAATAAATTAAAATGTTTTTTAATAAAACCAATTGTGTTTCAAACATAATTAAATCAAAAATAGAAACTGCAACTGATGAAAATTATTAAAAATAGTTTTGGAAAATAAATGACTGAATTTAAACTATTCATATTCTTTGCAATCTTTATTATAGCTTATTGTACGTTCATCTTCTTTCAACCATTGCTGACACACAGACTCAGACATGAACTTCTAATAGTGGTTTATCCTCTATATTGATTTTCCCTTTAATGGAGAAAAAGATAAAAACACTTTAGTGAATGCATAAATAATTCAAATCATTTTAATTGCAAGTCCTATTTATCCTTAGAAATATAGTAACACTGGGACAACTTTTCTGGAAATACAGATAAGAATAAAACTAAATAAGCTTTCTTGGGAAATTGTTTCTCATTGGAGAGCATGTGGAAGGTTTAATCTCCAGATGAAGTGCTCTTACGAGGTCACTCACAATGTGTCTTACTCTAGTTATAAATCAGCATCTGCTTTTGAAGGAAGGGCTGTAAGGATACCAGTGTAGCTGTGGACTTGGAACCTATACATTTAAAAAATGTAAAGGTTAGATAACTGTACTCTTGAACCAGGAAGGCAATATCATAAATTTAGAAAAAAATAAGTAGTTCCCGCTTTAATAAAGGAACCTGATGAACAGTGTAATTATCAGTCTTTTAATATTTGGTACTGATTAAGTAATTCACTGCTTGAGTTTTTTAGTCAGCCCTCACACCCTCATTTGCATAGATATAGTGGCTGTCCATCCAAGATTTTAATTTTCTGGCTTCTTAGGGAGCTAAATGAGAGTTCTTTACATCAAATAAGGATAAATTTTTCTGTCTACATTCTAGTCTGTGGGTGACTAGCAAGACATATGTGACTTTATATTCTTGACCAGGACCTTGCCTTGAACACATTCAGCCTAAGAAGTGGATTTGGTTTGAATAGAGATTCCCTATATTAAGACAAATAAACAAGAAGCATTTGTATTTCAGACTATGAAATAAGCAGCTTTGATACTTTGACTTAGAGCTAAAATTTGAAAGCAATGAGCTCATGGCAAAGCTAGGTAAAATGCCAGTGAGGAGCTGTATTTTGCAGTTTATGCAAAGTAAATTATAAGTTTAAAAAGTACTACAGGTAATGTACCAAACCCCTTAAAAGGTGAATTGGTGATTATCCTATAATTTCAGTTTATAAAGTCAAAACATGAATGAAAATTATGTCACTTTTGATATCTCTGTCCCCACCCCCTGCCATCCCTTTGCAGTTACTGAAAGTTAAATCATCCACAGCGAGCAAATGGACTTGATGTTAAGTGGTCTTTGCTGGTTCAAGCGTTCCTGCAGTTTACTAAAAACCTTCTAGCACCTACCATATTCACCTGTCAGTGATGAAAGAAGAATCTTTGAAAGAAAAAAAAAAAGGAATAATTAGTAACAGAGGTGATAACTCAGTGTTATCTGAAATTGTGTTAATTAATAAATTATTTGATAACTGATATGTTATCAGTGTTATCTGAAATTTCAAAGAGAAAAACAAAAAATATTTGTACCAAAAAAAAAAGAGAAAAGCTTTCAAATGTCTCATAAAAGCCCTGAGTTGAAGATGCTAAAAAGATACAACTTTAAAAGTTGATGTATGAGGGTAGAAAATAAAAAATTATTCTAATCCATGAACGTCACCATGCAACAATGATGGTGCCTCTGCTCACTCTTCCAATTCTGGCATCTTCTTCCTGATGCTTCTAACCGTGTTTGTTATTCAGCAGTATGGTCCCAAAACTGATGGATCTCCAGAACTGTACATTTTATTTTTTTCCCATAATGCCACTGTTTTATTCTCTATCTTTAGATGTCTTCTGTTATCCAGAAGTAGGTAGTATTTTCTGAAAAATAATATTATAGATTCAACTGCTTTGGAATTCAACTCAGAAATTGCCATTAAGATGTCCTAAATGTTTTAATATATCATATCAGTAAAAGACAGATAAGGGTAATAAGATTTCCGTGTGTTGACTCTTGCATATAATGGTGATTTGTTTTTTTAACCTTATAGATTGCTAATTAGAATTGTAAGTATAAATGATTGCATATTTTTAATTATGGAGATAGCACAATAAGCAACATTCATGGCAGCCATAACAAGCAATTTATGCATAATATATACTTCTACATGAATTTCTTCACAAAGGATAGATTTATTTCTCAATAAAATAAATTTATTCAGAAGGCAGATATTACATCCCAAAAGAAAAAACAAACCATAAAGTTAAAACTAATACAAAATTATTTCTTAAATGTATCTGAAGACATTTTAAATAGTAGTACTCTTCATGAAAGTGAAGTAATTGCCTTTTTTCTTTTCCAAGAAGCCATGGGTTCCAAGTTTTTCTAGGAAATCTTAAAGAAAATATATTTTAAAATAATAATGAAAGACAGAAGTATCTCTCTTCTTCCCCAGGTAAAGAAATTTCTCAGCTGGATACTACTTTAGATGAGAAATTACAGAGTAAAGGCTTCACGTACCAATGGCTTCATGCACAGCTTTTGGATTATGAAACAGCCAGTTCCAGAAATACGAAGTGGTGAGGTCATCGCCTTTAAATTAGATTTTTTTTTATTTTAAATTTGTCTTGTAAAGTGAAACCTAAGTTAATGGTTCTAAAATAAACATGACTGTGCAGCTAGCAGACAGTGCACCATATTTCCAGGTCCCAAATATGGCACCCTTTAGAACTGGCAGTCATTGTATAGATACTTCTTCCACATAGAAATTGAAATTATAAAATGTTCAGAATCTTATAACAAATAACTACTTAGTTTTACTTTAGCAATGCAGTGGGTTTTTGACTGCAAAGAGTGTAGAAAAAGGTGCTTATTCATCATATATTTTATAATGTTATTGATATACGTTATGGTTTTATGTAATTAAATCAACTGTAACATTAGCTATATTGTTAGATTTGATTAAGAAAGTTAAAAAAAATACTTTTCTTTTTAGCTAAATAATGGGTATTTATATTTTGTCTTCAAAATATAAACCCAGTGTTTACATCTTTATACTACATTGTACTAAAACGTTGTAAACATGTTCCTTCTATGTTCAGTTTTGGTTATTAAACAGGTAAAATGTCAATACAGTTAAGGGAAAGGTTCATGTTGCCTAAACTAACATGAAGACATAGTAAGTATATTTTGGTCATAAATTCAATATAAGGCATTAGTATCTTAATGAAGTCATTAGTAGACACAATGCCAAGCATCTCTAAGAAAACCAAACAAAGTGTCAGTAAGGAAGCAATGGGTTTAGTATATTAATTTTATTATTATTTTCATTTAAAATGTATTTATAATTAAATGGGCTGCAAATTGTTCTGTCTTGTGCAGAAAAATATGCCACATATCCTGCTTGTATCAATGACTGTAGAAACTATATGACAGACATATTCCTTAGGAAATATATATCTGACTTTGCAGAAATATTTATCTTTCAGCCATGGTCCATAGTAGAGAAATACTCAAAGTGTTTGTTTAAGATAGCTTCCATGACTTTTAATTTGAATGAAAACACTGGAATACAACATGTATACAACATAATGATGTTTGAAAGTAAGAAGACACAGAAATTTATAAAAGAATTTTCTTAACTATTATTGTCCTACCTCTGCAGGTGTATGCTATGCGGTAGTATTTGTTCTGACTTTTTTAAGGGTCATGATATCATTTTTTTAATGTGCCAAAAGTCCAACTGCTCTCCATTCAAACTTCATTGGTAGACAATTTAGAACAGCTGATATACTTATTCAACTGAAAACAATTTTATTCCTACAAAAAGTAACATGAAACCTGGCTTTTCTACAAGTTATGTGAGCACATACAAGAAGTCATGCTGATTAGAATGATTTAACTTAATATTTTATTATTTGAATAAACGCTTGTTAATTATTTTTAAATCAAGTACAAGAAAATTAATAGTAATTGTTCTGATACTTTATCAGTTAATATTAATTTCTCTGATACATCTTAATCATGGAATTGTTTTAAATAATTAAGCAGGATTTTTCCTGCAAAGATTTCGTGCAGGTATTTTAGTGAGGCCAGTACAGTGGGAGTTACTGAAATTTTTGTTCTACATTTTTCCCAGCAGTCGTTTTTTGCCTAAGATAGATCCTGCGATATGTGACAATAGACAAGTACAACTTGTGGTAAGAACTTGTTTCTTTGTGGGATTTTGCAGAATTCAGGTAATTCATGTCCGTACCTGGTGTAAAAACAGAAGAATTTTTGGATTAATATAATTCTGTAGTGTTATGTCTGTTTGGCAATCAAGCCATCCCCTGATGGAGATAAGAAGAAAATATTTTAGCACAGAAGCCCATTGAGGTGCATTGGGTTCTAGCTTTATGATCTGACACTGAGTTTAAGACATCAAATGCTGCTGTATGTTTTTTAAAGCTTCTAAATCTGCATTTGCAAAAAAAGCTAAAAAAAAAATAAATATGGTTCAGTACCAGCTACATTATTTACTGAAAACATGTATTCTTGTCAATTGAACAACTTTAAATATTCTCCAATTCTGTGTATAACATCCCTAAATCATTCTAATATGCCTTCAATGTCATTTATTGAAATACAGTGAGTTGGAATTGTATATTAATATGGTGACATTATTAAAAACATTGCGTGAAGTCAGACTTATTCCTACAATTTCTTTTTAAAATTTTTTTAGATCTTAAAATGGTCTCTGCCCTTTTCACGATTCATTCTTTTTGCAGTATTTTAAAAAAAGGGATTTTCTGAAACAGGTAGTTCAGTAAATTGGCAGGAAGGGAAATATGAGCAATTTAACAGTTTGAAGATTTACGAAATTGAAAGACTGTGTCAGAGACGCCCAAAAGTTCCTTTAACAGCAAGCAGTTGTGATACCTACAGGCCAATATATACTCACTCCATTTCTAGATGTACAGACTTTACATTTTGGCAAATTAGCAATATTCGTATGGATAAAATTTTGTACATTTTAAAAAATAGGGAAAAAATTTAGAAGCTTGGCAGAATTAGTATTTTATACTCATATAGATGATGTAAAATACTGCATAAGAAGTACTTCCCAGTTAGATGATGTGTTATATGCCTCGTTTGTTCAGTGAGCAATCTTGCCCCTTCTACCCTCTTCCCTCTTTACCTTCACAACCTATGCAATTTATATCTTTTGGAAATGATTCCATAAAATTCTCAAATATATGGTCCTCATAAAATTAACCTTTGAAGAAAATGTAATCCTTTTAAGCCCTACATGTTACTGTTGCTGTTTTCTTTAAGACAGATTTTGTCAAATATTTTTCTCTGGCAAGTGCGTCCAATTCTTAGGTTCTTCTAAAATTTAAATGGCTGAAATCATGAACCAAATGTCTGTTGTAGGGTTTGATTGCAGCAGCACCAATAGTTATTTGTTAGGTGGAGTCTAAAACAGAAAATTGAGCAAATCATAATTTAATAATATTATCTAAATTACATATTATGTAATTATTGGTATGCATATGTGCACATAGGTAGATTGTATGTTATTTACACTAAGCAGTTCTGTCCACAAAATACTGCTGCAATCCCACAATGGTATTATGTGGTGTGCCCACATAACTGGCAAAGTTATGGAATTGTCACAGCCTGTGCCACATAATAACATAGCTGTTCCACATGAATGAAATACAGAGAAAAATGCAATAGAGTGTTCAGAAAATAGAAAATGGAATAAAATGTATCTCTAATGCAGAAACCAGTACTATACAGGCAGGAAATAATGATGTGGTTTGTACACACAGACAGCTGGAGAATTTTGGTTTTAAAATTTATATGTGTTCTCTCTTAAAGGTTGAAATGTGAACATACTCCTACTGCTTTGGCACAGTAGCTTATTTAAAAGCTATGAAATCATGATAAAAATCAAGTTAACAGCTGCAATCATTATCAAAAAAGTTATTGTAAACTGAAAGTGGAAAATATATATTAAAAGCAAAATGAGAGAGAGAGAGAGAGAGCAAGCTTAAGAAGAGGAAGCATTCCTTGGCATTTCCAGTAGTTTATTCCGATGCCATATGCTCAATCATGAAGTTTTCTGATGTGCTATACAATCCCTTCTTTTTATATGTTCCATAAGTGTTCCCTGCATTCTGAAAGCTTCATATAATTTTCTAAATGATATTTTTGCACATTCCAGTAATTTAAGTCTTTCTTTTTCATGGATACAAAATTGCATTTCAATGGTTGTATAAAAGAGTAAAATCAACTCACTGGGGATGATTGCTTTGTAGTAACCTGCAGTAAATCTTAGACCTTATTATGTTAATCTTGGTCATTTTGGTGATTTTTCTCACTAGTAATACCATAGCAGTGCTCAGGAAGGCATGCTGACTTACAGTTTAATCTATTTTAAATTAATATGATTTTATGGAATGGCAGGTCATATAGACTTATTGATTCTTTTTTTATGAAGTTACCTACAGGGTTAAACCCTTTCACTATTGATCAGTCTGTCCAATCATTTAGGTGCAACTTGAATTCAAGAGCACCTTTTATCTCTGAAGGTTACAGAACTGCTTGATAATTTTACCTAGAAACAGACAAATATACAAGTGCAAAGCTGTCTTCAAGGCAAAGATTCCTCCTGATTGATATTAATTTTCAATTAATTAATAAGAAAGGTTTGTGGTAATAAAAAAAATAGCAAAAAGTATGAAGAGTTAACTGTGCTGATCACTACAGATGGAAGTCCAATACTAAGGACTGCAAAAAACTGCCAGTATCCTAAATTTCTTCCAAATTTTGGTTCTAAGTCATAAATGAAAATGGGAAGGTTTTAATTAACTTCAGAGGACTTTCAGTCAGCTTTAAACGGCCAGAATTAAGTTTGCTTCAGTAATTAATACAACCTTAAATATTACTCTGACTGTAATTGAGTGAAAACACTTATCTTTATTTGAAATAAAATAACAGATATTTAACATCAGAGATCAAGACAGCCTTATTAAAATCTAGCATATAGCCTGAATATTGTCTACAAGTCGATGAAGCCTTAGTTTCTAGGATGGTAGGGATTGGATAATAAAATCATGGAAAGGCTAGATGTATAAAATTCTGTGGTCTCCTGGGTCTTTGGGAATTGAGACATTAAAAAACTTCTTTTGTGTGTTGAAACAGGTTAGATAGAAATAAGAATGATCAGTTCCCTTGGTTTGAATCTCTTTGAGCATCACAATCATTGGATTATTTCTACTAGTAAAAGACTAAAAACTTTTAGTTTAAAGATTTTGAACATAGGAAGCTCTCACAAGCCTAAAGCAACTGTAAATATTAAGGCCAAAAAAAAGAGAAATAATTCGCAGGGTAAAACTTTTTTTTTCAAAGTTTCTTGGCTCTGCTATGGAAGAGAAAATAAAATATTGATGTTTACAGCAATAATAAAGACTAGCTGTGCAAAGCAAAACTTTAAATTCTTCATCATTATACATATAAAAGTAAGCATCAGAAAACAAGGGATAAACTTTCTGTCCAGACACAAAGGGTATACAATCACTAAGGAAGAGTGTAAAATCTCTGTATCTTTAGGGTTTTTGGTTTGAAAATGCATGGACTTTTTAATGAATTTTACATTAAACAGTGACTGAGTAAAGACAAGGAAATGAAACAGGTCTCCATTTCATCTGAGTTCTCTCAGTTAGACTGGACTACAAAGCCTGTCTGCACTGGTGCGGTGCTGCTTTTGGTACAGTGAGGTAGTTTGAACAGGAAGTCTGGAAATTGTCTCCTCCAGAATGGCCTACAACTTCATGGTAACAGCACTTTCCTGAGAAAAAGGGAGCTGTGGGCTTTAGCCCCCTGAAGAAGGAGTTGAGACCCAGTCTCTTGATACCTGGTTGAGCAGTCTTGCTACTACAGTGTTAGGCAAAAGTTTAGTTACATTACCACTAGCAGAGTCTTTCCTTTTCTATAGTTTGTTTTTATGTTAAAAAATAAATACCCAGTTAAACACCTAGCTTCTGAAAGACACCTAGCTCTTCACTCCAACAAGGGGAAAGACTTAATCTGCTTTTCTGGACTTCACTTCTGAAGGTCCAGAGACAAGAGAAGTATACCCTTACATTAAGTACTTCCAGTTGTCTGACTCTACAGTTTGGATTTTGTAGATTGTTCATCAGCAGTATCTGATTTTTCTCCATCATTGTTACTGGCCCTCAGTATCTAGTTATTGTTAGAGGCCGCTTTTGGTGCTGAATAGCTTTTCGTTACATTCTTCAGTAAATGTGAAGTTGTTTCTGCAAAAATAACAATCTTCAATTTACAGTGGGTGGTATCGTCCAGGTCAGTTTTTAAACTTTGCCCTGCATGTTCCCAAACAGCATTGCTAAAATGAAATATGATTTTCATTTTTCTTTTGGCATATTTGTGTGCAGGTAACATGCCTCATGCCAAAACATGCCACCGCTGGATGTTAGAAGTTTATAATTAATATAATACTCTTGCCTAAAGTATAATTAAAATGCTGTCTGATGGTTATGGTTAATTAGCAAAAAACCTAAAAGATTAAATTACTCACTGGGCCTGTGACTGATTGAAGTGTCCTGGATAAAACATAAATATTGCAGGAAATAATCCAATATGACATCTCTGACATTCAACTATAACTTAAATTATAGACTGGTCAGTAAATGATCTTAAGCTGTTTAAGGTTTCATCAGCCCTCTGCTAGATTGATTTTCTTCAAAATTACTGTACTAAAATGTTTTCTTTTGTTGTTGCATTGACTCAGATCACAAACCACAATTTTAAGATCGGCTCTTATTTACAAAAATGCTTTGACATAGTGCATTTGTTCAGCCTAGGCAACAAAAAAGGATTGTGGTATCATTTTGAAGAAGGTTGTTTGACAGACCCTGTTTGTTTATTTGGAGTAATGTGAGCTACATTCAGAAAATGTTATATTTTGTTTCATGATTGTGTACATTCTCTCCCACTGCTTCCAGGCAAGCCCTGTAAGCAGAGAAGACATGGATTTAGACCTTGTTTCCATGGCCGGTGGAAGTGCTTTGACTGAGAACAGAGAAAAAAATAAGCCGCCACACAGACACTCAGCAAGATCCTCAAGTAAGTTATGGTTCTTCTCAATATCAGTATTAAAGATCACTTTAAAATGCTAAGTAGAACTGAACATGCTTGGAATCCTTAATAACACATGCTGCTTATCATTCTGTTTCTTTTTTTATCTAAAGCCTTTTCATACATTTATTAGAGTTCTGTTTAAAAACTTTAATATCAATAGACTTTCCTCTTGTGATTTTAATGGGAAATTCCTTGTGATTGTATTGTAGCTCCTCTCATGTCTGAGTCCTGAGAAATTTTCCCGAAAGTATGAAAAAGATTTTTTTTTAATCTTTCTCTAATTTTTTTTTTCCAAAAGAGCTTTGGAAAATGCATGTTTTGTTACCTGAGCCCCAGATCACGGCACAGATTTCTGCCATGTTGATTACCAGTTATGCTGTAGTATATGATCCCACTGAACTTATTATACTCAGTAGTAGAGGATCCTTTTAAAGCCTTATAGTTTTATCACTCTAATACTCTGGAAGGTAACAAAAGAATCTATAGAGAGAAAAAAAATAATTCTTGAATGTTATAAAATTATAGAATATTAAGTTTCATGTCTTATTTTGTGTAATATAACTGAAGAACTGCTGATTCTGATAATATAATGTACTATTTTTTTCAAATAAAGAAAAACATAAACCTCCCATAAGCACATTACAGAAAACATAAGTTGTACAAAGTAACTTCTGGAAAATTATCAAAATTCCTAAAACTTTTTAAGTAGTGAAGTTTCTTCATTCTTGAAATGTTGTCAAAATAGGAATTGGGTACTTCATATAATTTATTTATATAAATTGCTGGATTTACTTTTTGATTATGTTTTCATATATGCTGAATTTCCACTTTCAATAAAAAAAAATAAAATTTAAAAAAAACATGTAAAAATACTTGAAATCTCTATTTTCCTGACATACTTTGTAAAGGCTTTAGAATAAAGATTTATTTACATTACTTCACCACAAGCAAAAATTGATGGTGACTCAATATGTTTGTGCTTATTCATTTGATTTAAATTCCTAAAATTAGATTACATAAAATTCATCATAATAGTTTAATTGTACCAATGGAGAAAGAACATAATTCTGTCTTTGTGCCTGCCATCTTAGAAAAGAAAAAAATTACGTCTTTAGTTTTCTTGTTTTTCTCCATTGGCTAGTGATGAAATTTAAATTAGATGAGATTCCTAACTTCTGAGATCCAGAATTTAGGTGAGACAACTCTAAATTACTGATGTCAATGACAAAATT
Source organism: Pseudopodoces humilis (assembly GCF_049639895.1). Lineage (NCBI taxonomy): Eukaryota > Metazoa > Chordata > Aves > Passeriformes > Paridae > Pseudopodoces > Pseudopodoces humilis. The sequence continues at coordinate 32,859,362 of NC_142204.1, read as the reverse complement.
ATCGTTATATTCATACATCCAGAATAGAATGTGTCCGTATCTTGAATAATTGGGTTAAATAGTATCCACTTCATTCATATCAGTATATAACTTAGACTGTAATCTATACTGTAACTCCATTCAAAAATAAATTAATATGAACTCTTTCGACATGTAGAACTTGCCTGTGTGGATCTTGGGAACAGATTTTTCTTTGGAAAAGAAAAATGTGTCATTGCATTAGACCTTCAAAAAGGAGTGATTAGGAAAGGAGCAGGAAAGAACAGCCAACATGCAGAGTCATAAATGTGGGGGGGCGGGGGTACAGAGAGGGAGAGAGTTTACAATGTCTGCTAATATGGGTATACTTTCAAAAAACACACCTCTACTACACCGTACCTATGTGTTCATTCTTATTTCAGTAGTCCAGGAACGAAGGGAAAAAAAAGCCCAGATCTTATGTCTTTTTAAATATGTTTCTGCATATGTGTATGTATAACTTTTATCATCATGGATTTAAGAAATTAAACAGTGATCATACATTCAGTTGCATTGCTTATGATATATAAAACCAAACATTACTGTCACCTTTGTACATTTCATATGCAGTATAGAAACATGTTTACTACATTATTTATGTTTGCCAAAGACTGTTGCTTTTCAATGATCAGAATAAATCATTAGCCCCATGATATCCTGAATCTGAAAACATTATAAATTTACCTTTACTGAGAATGTATTTGTTATGAAATGCTTTCTTGTTCTATAGTCTCTCTTGGTTTTGCCTTCTGAAATATTAAATGAAGATGCCTAGGAACTGTTTCAGTGCTTTAGTAGGCATGTTCCCTTTGATTTAACCTGCAGTTGTATTGCAGACTATTATAAAGAAGCTGTGACCTTAGATGTGCTGTCATTTCAATAAATCCTTAAATCAAGTTCTTGTGCCATGTTTTCAGGAGATCTCAACCTCAATGATTTCACAAGGTTTAATGAATAAAGTGTCACTGAGTTCACTTTCCAACATCCATGGTTGTGGTTGCTCCTCAGAATTCAATTATTGTTAGGGATCAAGAGCTGGTTTTTTGGGTGTATCATACATGTTCCTTATATATAACTTGTAATTTAGAAAATGTATCAATAAATTGTTGAGATCTTACAGGCTGAAAAGTCTAGAAATACAAAATAATGGATTCTTAAATATATTTACTAAAAAAACCCTCTCAAATTCATGTGATACTGATAGAAAATACCTTTCATATGTATAGGGATATATGAATTATCATGTGTTTTTTAGGGCAAAGCATAAACACTTAAAAGTTATTAACTTAATTCACAGGGGATTTTAAAAAGGTTAAGTGAAGATTTTAAGAAATATTTCTGTGAACTTCCCAACTTTTATGTTTTTTTCTGTAGATCTTTTTTTCCAAAGACAGGTTCTTTGAATTCTGGATTAAACAATTTTAAGTTTTTTTAAAAGCCAAATTTCCTATTTTTTCTGAAAAAATTGTATGGGATAGATTAATCCTAAACTAACTTAATTCTGTGCCTTGACAAAGCTAAATTTATTTAGTAATAAAAGGAATGCTTTTAACATTGTATATCTCAGTTTAAGGAAAGCATATGTTTACTTAAAAGTATTTGATTTGCTTCCCTGTTACATGTTCAAACAGAAAACTAACTGTTCATTAAATTGGCCAAATGTTTAAAAAAAAAATGTATAACCTAAAGAAAGAGTAGCCATTGTTCAGCTGGAGTAAATAGTTATCTGTCTAATTTCAGACTTTGCTTCTGGCACTGGCCAGTACATTATGATCTAAGAACATACTTATATTATGTTCTAGAAGGAATATAATATTCCTTCATAGTGACTGCTTTTTTCTCCCTTGTAACAAGTTTTTCTTTTAAATTTCTTGATGTTACGTTTTTGGGGTGAGGCTGGTTGGGAGGCAGGCGGGTCTGACCATTCTTTATCTTTTTTATTAACTTCATAAACATTGGTGTGAATTTCTGGTTGCATTTTTTGTTTTAATACTTTCCTGAACACTAGTATTATAGTCAGCATTAAGTTGCAAGATGAGCATGGAAATATTTTGCAAGAGTTAGAAGTTTAGCATTTTTATACCCAGCTAGAAAACATGGTTCTTTGTATATCCTAATATCCAATTTGTGAGTAGGCTATGACAATCAACTACCTTCTATCATCCTAATCTGTTTCTGGCCAACCAGTGTTGGACATAATAAATGAGTCTCCTACATATTTACATTGTCTAACTGTCATCACAATTTTGGGGTTTTCTTTTCTCTGCAAATTTAAACTTTATGTTCATTATATTTGCCTTGGGAACTGCAGTCTTCTGACCAAAATTTGAAGGGGAAATGCAATGGGAGCTGTGCCTCTGCTACTTAAAATACTGCTCAGAATTCTTAATTCTTTTCCTACCTGAATTCTAGCTTTTCAGGAAGCCTCTGATATCAGTAAAATTGCTTTCCAGGAAAAAAAAATTCAATTAATTAGGAACTGAACCTCGTCATTCCTTTGTTACCCTTAGTTCAAAAAGTAGGCCCATGTATATCTCTGGTAAAAAACATTTGTCAGTTCTTGTTCTCCAGTAAACAAAACTTTATATTCTGTTAGTCAGTGAAAATGAATTAATGAAGTTTAATTATGCCTTTCTTACAGTGTAAAGTCTTCCATCTCAGAAAAAAAACCCAGTAACTTTTATTTCACTTTCTTTTTAAATCTTACTCAATTCTTTTTGCTCTTGACAGAACCCCCACCTTGTTTTGGTTTTTTTGCCTCCCTTTCTTTCATAATGAGTATTGTTAGAAACCCTTCAACTTTGTCATAAGCAATGTATGGTACAGACTCACTTTACAAAATTCCTTCTTTCCTGTTCCTTTCTTCCTAGCACCACTATTGTCTATATATTCTAGTTTTGTTGTCTTTCATTCAGGATTTGTAAAAACTCTCTGTGTAATCAGTATCTCATTTTTAAGCTCTCTATGAATTTGCTCATATTTTACCAAGGGGTTTCTTGTGTATATTTCTTTCCTGCATACATATTTTTCTATGAATTGGTTAACTATCAAACAATATATACCTAATCTTTTTGAACACACTACAGAATGACATCTTACAGGATACTGCTTAATTCACTTTGAGGTTGCGTATTAAAAAATTACCTAAATGCAAATTTTAAAAGGCATGTAGAATTTGCTTTCATTGAATTTAACAGGCTAGGGAGAAAAAATTATACATGGTCTCATGTATTTTCATCATCTGTGTTTCCAGTTATGAAAATAATTCAAGAACAGATACACAGAGACATAGTCTAAATTTTAAGTGCTTTTTTACAGCCTCATACTCTTCTACTAGGGTTTGGGAGTTCTTCAGTGTGGGGTTCTTTTTTAAGAGAAACCAGCTTAACAAAAAAATTCAGTTTTGAGACACTGGTTTATAGTTCACTTTTCCACTTAGAACCATGGGCCCATTAGACCAGTGATAAGGATTTCTTATGTCTTATGATTTGAGTAAATAATAACAGTTTTATGTTTCCTTTGCTGTGGGATGTTTGTTAAGTAGATTAAAAAATATTTCTCAAGTCAGTGCACTGAAAGATCCGGTAATTTATGTTGGGCTACTTCAGATTGTTGCACTGGATGGTAAAGATGTGTCTATAAGATCTTCTTTCCCAAGGCACTCTTTCTGTCCTTGTTTCTTTTCATTCTAATTTGTCTCTTTTTCATTGCTGTTTTTTCCACATCTGTGTTCCATAATTCTTTCTTTTACTATGACTGGTTCTTGTTTCTGTCCTCCAACTTATTGCAGCATAAGCTTCCTCTCCCATCCACTCTTCCTTCCCACACGTGCCATCAAGTCTTCTGTTTGTTTCTACAGATCCCAGTCTGATTACTTTTTTCCCTCTCACTCTGTGTTTCTTTTTGAAGCCAGATTATTCATGACAGTATTCCTCAGATTCATTATCTAGTTTAGACCTCCTCCAAATATGGCCTGGTTTAGTGTACTGTTTAGGCAGATCTTGAGCCCAATCTCTTAATGTACTTTTCCTTTGTGCTCTTTCTTATTATTACCTGTATTTTCACTTCTTTTAGTTATGTTAATTCCAAGAGTTAGGAACCATCTAGTGCTCCATAATCCATCTTCTTTATTCTTACACAGCTCTCCTGTGCCAATTCACAATTTTCTTCTTCCCCATGTTTTTCTCCCTGCTCTGTGTCAGTCTCTTTGTCAAGTCATTCTAGTCTCTTGTGCCAGCTGTGCCAGGGCCCTGTTTACCAAATCAGCTTTAGTTTCTCTCACCTTGATTCTGAGTCAGTCTCATTTCTTTCTTGGATTTTAGTTGCAGCCCTTTGCCTCTTCTCTTAGTCTTCTTCCTGTAGGAGTTTAGATTCTTACCCTCTTCATGGCTCCTGCAGCTATTCTCCATCTGCCACAGACAGCATGAAATGAGCAGGCTTTTAAGTTCCCTGACTTAGCACAATCTTCAGCATTATCTGTAGGAATAGCCTTGCTTAGCTCCATGTAATATCATGGTAAAGCATGTTTCCATGTTGACTGTTATTTTAGTGAATGTAGTCCAAAAGATCAAGAATTCTTTCTCTGATCATGGGAAAACTTCAATTTGTATATACTTGATCCAAATTTGGACATATCCTAAAAGGAAGGCTCTTTTATTTGGTAGGTTTCAGATCTCCTTTGCAAAGGACAACATAAATATTTTACATATTTTCTTAGAAGTGACCAACCTTGTGGAAAATTTCAAGCAGATGCTCAATTTCATCCTAAATGGTCAAAACTGGGGAAATAGATGAGCTGGTACACAAAATAGATATTGAGCTTTAATAAGCAGTGGTGCTGAAAGTCTTTCTTTTAATTAGAAAAGAGCTGGTGTTTTACAGGAATGTATTTGGAACACTATGTTTATTATGTTTATTTTAACTGTGTGGAATGTTAATTAATAAATGTTTTTAATATATTCTTGTAAATGGTTATCTCTTTCAACTCCATGTGACTGAGTCATGTTTTAGAGTTCAGATTATTCAAGTATGTAATTGTCAGCATGATCTAGTTAGAAGAGCATCAATGTTTGGTAAACAAAGAAATTTAAATTAATTGTTTCTATAAAATTTTAGAACTAATCTCTAGTCCTACCAGCATGAAGTCATGCAGATTTACAAACAAAATTCACCATCTACCTAAAAAAAATAATCATGATTATATTTTTTCTGCAAATCTCCATACAAAAAGGAGATATATCTTTACATATCATGTTTTATTTAATATAAATTGGTCCCCAGACTTTTCAATGCTATTTAAATATAATTTTTAAATTAAAAAAATATAATGTAAAATTGCATCACAATACATATTTTTATGCAAACAGTGCAACTAAAAAAAAATAATAAAAATCTAACTTTAAGATAGCCGTAAGTAACATTATTAAAAAGTTAACTTTTCTGATATTGTAGCATTTACCTTTTTCACAGACCTGCTAAACCTACCATCTTTCCAGAGCTTAAATTGATGTAAATGCTTTGCTGCTAAGGATTCGTTCTGGTCACTTTCATTAAAATCTTGAGGTTTTTTTCTCCATGCCTTCTTATGCCGTATTTGCTTTTAAGTAATACAATATGTTAAGGACTTTGGAATAAATTATATCTCCAGACACACAATGTTAGGTGGATCGATAAATGTCCTATGACGTCTACTATGCATCATAAAATTCTATCATAACCTTTTTAACAAAGCTTTTCTTCTTGGACACCAAGAATTTCATTCAAAGCATATTGCATATTGCATTACTTATCAAAACAGTGGATATGTAAACCTTGACATTTGTTAAAAGACCCAGGCTTTAACCAAAAAACGACCAGAACAAATCGATAGCAGAATACAGATTAAACAACCAAAAAGTGACTGCTTGGAAATAGAAGCATGTGACATTATGCCAAGACAAGCTTTCAACACATACTCAAAACAGTTTTTTGATATATACAGGGATCTGAAAGTCTCCCAGACTGTACTGGAGCTTCATATATTAAATTGTTAGAAGTAAATGAATGTACAGTAAAAAAGTTTTAAAGCCTGTCCTCCAAAGCCTGCTTTAGTATAGGAGAAATTAAATTGCTTTTCTTGGCTAAGATTAGTTCCCACATCAGTGGGTATTAGAATAACCATGTACCATGTTAAGTTATACTTAATATACTTGCCAGGTTCTATTTAATTCTAGTACAAGTAATGGTAATAATAATAGTTGTCAAAAATATCAGTACTGTATATAGTAAACCAAATATAATTGTTCTAATTTGTGTTTAGTAAACATATTAGTTTACATTTAATATATATCTAATTCTATTTAGTAAAGATACTCAAGATAGTATCTTGAAATTGTGTGACTCTTTCTCTTGCTGCCTTTGGGCAAGGCCCACTAAAAATACACTTAAGGAACATAACATGAAATAAAACTATTGTGATTATGCTTACAATTATTCATAAATCACAAATTCACATGTACTTACCTATGTGTGTATGTATGCATATTAATGAAATATTTTACTCTTTATAGCAAAATATGACTATAAATGTCACCTTTATTTTACCAATTAAGAAATTATTATAGTAGTAATATGATTCACTCATATGCTAGTATGGGAACCATTCATTTGCAAGACACATTGCAGTTTAGGGAGATTGCAAATCCAATCATGCCATAAAAACTGTTCACATCATTAGTAATGCTGTAAGAGAAATATGTAAGGTCCCTCAAAGAAAAACCCAAATCAATGAATATAAGAAAAAATATAATAAGGATTCATTTTGATATGTTTTGGGGATTTTCAGGAGATCGGGTTTGTTGGCTGGGTTTTCTGTGTGTGTTTTGGGGTTTTTTTGTTTTGTTTTTTGTTGCGTTTTGTTTTGTTTTTTTAACAAGACTGTGTTTTTAAGGAACATTTATAGGTTCAGTCTATTAATTCAAAGGGCCATAGTCATCCCTTACCAGACTCTCTTGTGTTCTCTCATTCCCTTGGTCTTGACAAAATTCTAACCATTTCCTAATGGAGGTATCTTTAATGAGTATTTCTGAAGAAAATTGCCTGTTTGAAAATCAGAATCAGAAAATCTGTTGTAAACACAGATATTAACAACAAAGTCGTGGATTTTTTTGGTTTATATGTAACTCTTTTTACTTCTTGCAAGATTCTATCTAGATGCGTACTTTACACTTAAGTGCCAAGCTGCTTTTACTTGAGCATACATGAAATACTCATACCTAGATTTTCACTAGAGTAGCAAAAAGACACGAAGTAAAAGAAAGCACAGTCATTTTTGGGCATATGTATGATCAATCAGTAAATCCTATATTTGCAATGCATTCCATTCATTATTGGATTATCATTATTGGATTAGATATTAGGAAAATTTTTTTCACTGAAGATGTGGTCAAGCATTAGAGCAGGCTGACCAGAGAAGTGGTGGAATCAGCGTCCCTGGAAATGTTCAAAAAACATGTGGATGTGATGCTTAGAGACATGGTTTAGCGGTGGACTTGGCAGTGCTGAGTTAATGGTTGGACTCCATGACCTGAGAGGTCCTTTCCAACTTTCATGAATCTATGATCCTGTTCTAATGTTTTCCTTAATCTATTTGGTCTTGCATTAAACTCTAGGCGAAAGAACTACAGCAAAACCCTTTCTCATATTTGATTAATTCTTTCATTATAAATGAGGTTTCTTTGCTTTAGGACACAATTTTTCCATCATAAGTAATATTGAAGCCACTAGCAGTTACAATAGCCACCAGTGTAACATCTGAGAAATAGCTGTGACATGAATAGAAGTAAGCAAACTGCACTGTGCTGGTGTGATTAATCTGTCCTTGAGAATTCTTCTTCAGGGAATAGGCTGTTGGTTCTCCATGCCAGCTCTGTCTTTCATCACTTCAATAAGACCAGAGCTGATAATAATACCCATCTACTTATCTATTTAGTAGATATCAAAAGTGCTTTATCAGAAGTGCAAACATAATTATGCCAATTTCAAAGATGGAAAGATGGGACATACAAAGGGAATGATTTACAGTGATTTACAACAAACCCCTCTGTAGATATTTCATTCCAAATCAGTTGATCATTCTCTGCAATGGCTTTCCTTTTCTTTGGCTGAATAGTGCTGAGAACTGTGTAAAGGGTGGAAAGAAAGAATACAGAGTTAGTCTGTGCTTCAATTCAGTTTGTCTAGGTCATAATTGTATAATAAAGTTTAAAGCAGATGCTATGAAGTCTGAGACCAGATAAAAAAAAAGAGACCCATGACTGTCAGATGTTGGGAGAGCCTCATTGGGAGAGATTTGTTAAACCTGCATATAGCAGGTCTTTTGGCTTTTGTAATGGAAGAATAATACATATTTCGTACTCATGTAAGGGCAATATATTCCTTCCAATACATTGAATATAATTACAGGTGGAGAGGGAAAAACCCTGTGTGTACAGATTACTGAAATCCACCATGAAAATACTATTTAGCAGTGCACAGAGGTTCATAAACAAGTGAGGTAGTTCACCCACAAATAATCCAGATCAGGCAGTTAGGATTAGGTTGACTGACTGTCTTCCTAGATTGACTCAATCACTACTAGACTAGTTTTCAAATTCATTATTGATAGGCTCTTTGTAGTCTCTGTTTTTACTCTGTTTTACAAATAATGTAATTATTTTTTTGTCAAAATATAGGAAAAAAGAATTCATATGTCTTTTTTACCTATGCTGTGGATACCATGTTGAAGATGAGGGCACAGAAAAAGCATAAGTTATCCCCAGTTTTGTTTTCTGCTTTAAATGTGCAATAACTATTTCCTTTTTGTTTTTATTTTAACAAAAAATTCCAGTCTTAATTATTTTTGTTGTTTAACAATGTTTTCAATTTCCTAAAGTATTTCTTTAAATTAAAGGCATCCAATTTAAAAAATAGTATTACCATGTTGGATTTATTTTGAAGTTTCACTAATTAATCATTTAATTTACTAATTTGAGGGTTTCAATTTCAGTGAATACATTATGGTTCCCAGGCAAAATAATTAATGGAAAGTTTACAGCTTGATTAAATATTTTCTTTGCTCTTTAACAAAAGTCTTTCTGTACTAAGGAGATCTGCTACCATTTGAGGTGTTAAATAAAATAATCCAAAGGCAAGGAAACTGGGAATGCTGTAAAGGCAAAATATCAGAATTTTAAATCTTTAGGAGATATATCTAGAGTAAATTATACATTTTAAGAAAAAAGGAACAAATTACTACATCTGTAGAGCCATAAGAAGATGAATGGTGATAATGTTAAAAATACTTGAAACCTCTTGGTTGCCAAAAGAGACAACTGTTTAATAGCTACATTTGCAATAATTTAAGGATTCATAAGAAAGGGAACTATAGTCTGGGAAAACCTCCTGACACTTAGATCTAGCAGGCTACAGGAAAGCATCTATAGGAAAACAAAGAAACTCTTACTCTTCGAATTTTATAGGTATGTTTTATATATTGGTACATAGAATGATGTTCTACTTTTTTGTCACTATGTATTCTGAGAAATTTAATTTTTCTACTGAGAAGTACTAAAAATTTTAAATATCTAAAATACTGAAACTATGTAATATTTTCCTTTGGTAAGTGGAAAAAAGTTCATAAAATATTATTTTATAAGCTAGGATTTTATATATATACATATATATACTGACAGACATGAACTGCTGCATTGTGAACATCATATCATTCTCTTGCAAAGTTTTGGTTGTCTCCCACAGATATTTTCTTTCTTATAGATGCCAAAGAAAAATACTATCAGGTGTTCATTTATGTTAAAGAAATATTGGTCATGCCTACTGGTTATTTTATTTAAATAATTGTCTGAAGGGTTTTTTAGAAACTAAATTACTCAAGCCTCTGTATGCATGACAATGAAAGTGATTGTTTCACATATTCCTATGTGTTCTTAAATTTTTCTGTGGCACCATCCAGCATCTAAGTATTCCTGAGCTTTGAACAAAAGAAATCTCTTTTATTTGGTCTAATATAACCACAAAAACTTGTTAATTAGCTATAGCTTCTGAACTAGTTCTTCATCCACTTGAAGGATGAGTTTCTGTGTCAAAAGCATTGAGCATCTCTGTAAGTGTTTAAGTTCAAAATGGACAGATAATGGCACTTCTAAAAATATGATCATCTTGTTTAGTAATTTTACTGTCTTTTAGATAAGGCGTTTATTGTTTTTTAAAGTACTACCTTGTGAAAATACTTGTATTTCTTTTGAATGGTGAGCCATACATAACTATAAAAATTGTGTGCTGTCAATTAGACCTAGAAATACTATTGCCTTGGAAAAAATATAATACAGTGAAATTTAGGGAGTTCTGGTTGGTTGGTTGGTTTTTAATTTCATGTCTGTTTTGCTGTTTAGAAAAGAATATTTCTACTCCAGAAAAATCATGTTTGGGTCCATCTCATAGAGAACGGATATCATTTCGAGACCATCCAGTGGAGCTAAGCGGAGGATGGGGAGCAGGCAAAAAAAGGCAAAAGCTTAAAAATATTAGCTGAGTATTGGAGATAACTAGTTGATTTAATCAAACACAGATACACATATGGACAGCTCTGAATATCAATTGTTGTATTGTTGTAATTGTATTGTTGTATATTTCATTTATTACCAATAAACCAGTTTCAGTTAACTACTTTTGACTTACTTCATTATACATGGTTACAGTGGTTTGGGTTTTGTGGGATTTTTTGGTCAAAGTATTTTATACCTGTCAGTAAGTTATCATAGTTTGTGTTTCCAATTGCTTATATGTTCATGTGGTATAGAATGCAGAACTGATTAACTCTACGAGGTTTGCTGTGCAGTGACTAAGTTTAGCTAAGCTAAGCTTGCTTATAAGAACTGGATGAGTCCAAATATAATAAGGATTCATGTGATGTATGTCACATATTGAAACACTGAATTCTCATTTTCTCACAAAATAAAATACATGCTTGCAAACTGTGTTGTGAGCTATAACAACTGGCAATGCCATTCTTAGAGAAGTCTGTTTAGAATATTTTACTGAACCAGTATACAAATGATGAGCATGCACTTTTATTAGGAATATAAGTAGTCCTCTAGATCTTACATCATAAATTATTGTCATAATATAATAAAGCAACCCGTTATGGTTTTATACTTTCAAATACTGTTTCCTGGAGGATTTAAAAAAAATAATAAAAGGTTCTCATTTCATTCTGGGATAATGTAAAATTAGATCTATATGTCACTGTTAACCCAATTTAATTTTTTCAGACTCTTGTGTAAATGTCTTGTGGTGCAAGGAAACCTAGAGAAAAAGAAATACTCTTTCAACTGTTCATGGTATCTAACACATTACTTCTAGTCAATGCTTTATCCGTGAGCATAGAGGACAGAAAATGTTCCTTGATTTCAAAGCCTAACATTAATTTAATATTTTTAATGTTTGAGGGTATAAGTTGCTAATTGGATCTAAGAAAAGGCTGTCTTTGGTATTTCCTTGTCTTTGTAAGCTGCAACCTCCTGTAGATGGAGAAAGAGGTGGAAAGGGTAATGGGGCTTGAAACTTCAGTCAGTAAAAACATAAATTCTTGCATTGTGGCTGTTTTTAAAATGTATTTAAATTAACATGTGTTGTTATTTTGTAAAGTGTTTTTTGTGCTAACATATATCTAACTATGAGTTAAAAGTGTTTATCTCCATTTTTGTGAATACTTGCATTCATTTTCAGGTAAAAAGATGATTGACCTCATGGAAAACCTCCAGTAAATAATTTTACTTGTTTGAACAACTGTCCTGTTTTTATTATCACTTTGCTTTTGAAAAGTTAGTGCACCCTATTTCAGAAAATATTTCTTTGCCTTTCTGGGGAATTATGGTCAGGTTGCTTAACCTGACTATAGAAATGCTGTGGTTGGCAACAGGGTATAAATTGTCAGTAGATGTTTATTTCACCTAGTTAGTTTCCAAATGTATGAAGTTAGTGCTCAGCTTGATTTCAGGATCTGCAATATAATGACTTTTAACTGTCATCAACAAATACTGGAGCTTTTGTGGGTTTGCTTTTAACAGCAAGGTTCTAAATTTTTTATGGAAAAACTTTGTTATTTCAAGATGTCTACCACTGCACCTGGTAGTGTGTGCAGCCACTGTTACAGGTATTAACTGGAAATCAAAATACAAAATCAAGAGGTTCATGGCTTAACACTCCTTGCAGATTGTTCCCTCTATTTGTCTAGAGTATCCATAATATACTGTACATCACCAAAACTGTAAATAAGGGCTATTTCAGATTTTATGGGTCTTTCTGTATCTATCTGTATCTACATCTATATCGAAAAAAATACCTGCTGTAAAAAAATTATTAGACTTAACCTCTTTGTTTTCAGGGTATTTCTGAATGAGAAATACCTCCCAGCCTAAATAAAATGGTTTGGCAACATTTTTTTTTTGGCCTTTTATTTTGCAAAGATAAATGGTAGCTATTTAATATACAGTTTACTAAATTATAAATTGGAGTGACAATATTCAGTGACAAGCCTTTTAGGTTTGCTTAGTCTGCATAAGTTAAGTGATATACCCAAGATAAATTAATGCATAAAGTATGCTGTTTTCATTACATAACATTGCAATGTGTAATAAGGTGAGGTCTTCTTGTATCCAGCAAATTTTTCTCAGAATTGCAATGTTCAAAGTATGTCTGACCAAATACAGAAAACATGCAAGGTGCAGCTTCTGTTCAAGCTAGCAGAAGACCTTTATTGCACTCAGAGATAAGGTGAAGCAACCAACATGCCTTGGTGTTCATGGTCACATCTTAGAGTAGGTAAGGTCAGAGGTAACACAAATGATACACTTGGTGGGTATTTATGACATGAATTTTTCAAGCCCTACTCTGAAAGAAGTTTTATTAGGTTTTTGTGTCTTTTGGGGATTTTATTTTAGTTCTCTCTTTTTCATTTTGGTTATTTTGGGCTTTTTTCTTCTTTTTCTTCTTTTTTTTTTTTTTTTTTTTTTCCATTTTTCTGTGTCCCCTCCACACCTACCCCCTGATGCAGTAACTCCCATTTAGGACAAGAACATATTCTTAAAAGTAAGGTTTTCTGTCTATCTGTTCTGATTTGGAGTGGCTGGAGTCAGTGACAGTCCAGCAAAACTTACATCACAGAACCCTGAAACTGCATCTTGGATGCGCTGCTGCCTTTGCAGTGCTTCAGATTTCTTCCAGGCTCACTAGCATCATCTCCTTGACCCTTTTTTCCATTCCATTAAGTAAGATCTTTTAACATGAAGGAGGGACTTCCTTTGTATGCATGAGCTCCTTTAAAAAAATCTTCCTTATATGTATGAAGCTTGAGACTCTGAGGTGTAGAAAAGCATTCATTTGAAACAAAGAGGAAAACAACAGGGTGCACTTATGCGTTGAGCCGTTGATCGTGTTACTCACCAAAGAAAATTGAGGAGCTTTCTTTTCTACCAGCTCTCCTGAACAGATGCCTGGGCTGTCTTTTCCTGTGCAACTTACCTGAAGGTGTGCTCAGTAGTTCTTTAAACCCTTTGTTGTTTCAACCAGGGCATCAAGAAAAAACACCTGCAGCAACAGAAAAGAAAAAAATAACCTCCCCAAAAGGCAGTAGTATTCATGTTAACAAGGTGCTAATGTCAGATCATCCACACCTGAATGACAAAAGTCTGAGATGAAATATTTCTCTCCGAATAAAGGTCAGATTTACCTACTTCTGACACAGTACCCATGCTGATCAGAAAGATAATTGCTCAAAGGCATTTTGTGTTTTAACAGATATGTAAATAGCCCATGTATAGCATAGATGTTGCTTTGGTGCAGGGTGCGTTGGTGTTACACTTTGACTTAGTAAATAAATCATTAATTATTGATAATCTTGTTATTCGAACATGCATTCATTAAAGGCATGTCCACTGTACATAGTGTTTACATTTCTAAAAAACTTGCCCCAGGTGACATCCGAATCTGGTTTCAGACACATGGCTGCAAAACTGTCTCTTAGTCTTCCTTTACAAGCACAATGAGCAATACATTGGATTAATATCCCTTTGATTTTAATTTTGGATTCTCATGATAACGGCAATGTGTGTTTATGAAGGTACAGTCTTTCCTTTATACATACTGAAATTCCTTCTAATAGCATTCATGGAAGCCAGACTAATATTCTGGGATACTGTGTAATCTTAGTATGCTTTTCTTTTGTCAGAAAAACACATATGAAAAGTAGCTATTACCACATGGCCCCAGAAATGCAGGAATAGAACTCTTAATTATATTAAAAAAGATTGAATTGCCTGATGTTACATCTGAGTTCCAAGCAGTTGGTACTTAGCTGTACTAGCTGGAGAAGAAAAACAACCAAACAAACCAACCCCCAGCAGCTTGGGGTTTTAGTGTTTTGTTTATTTCTTTCTACAGTCATGAGTGAAAAATAAATTAACTATTATAGCAGTTGTGAAATAGCTGTTTGAGTATGTGTCAGTCGCTGAAGTTTTTAGTCTGCATGAGAAATGTTTATCTATACATGTATATAAACTTTCATATATACTTTTGCATATACTTTCATATATCTGTATTTATACAGATAGGAGATTGGGATGTCAGCTGGTCGGGGATGTAGGTATGGTTCAATAGGAATGGGACACCTCTCTTCTCACTCAAAGTCAGAAAAATATGCCAAGTGTAAGGAAGGAGATAGGTATGGCCTGCAAGTAACAGTATACATAAACAAAGCAGGGTCTTGTGGAGAACTGCTTTCCTAGTTTTCAAGGCAGATGATGGACAGAAAAATGTTGACCACATGCCCTTGGCTGCATGCTGAAGGCACTTTCTGGTGCTTGCTGCTGTCAAGTTGTGCTGAAGGTTTGTTAGCAATAAAATAGCTATTGGAGAGATGTTCCATGATGCCAAAAGAACAGGGGCTGAATTTCCAAAGAGATTTTTAGTGGAAATATTGCCTAACTTCCCCAGACTGACTATCCTTACACGGACTGGAAGTTGAAATTAATGACACTGTGAGCTACACGGTTATTTACAGGTCATTTAGACAAGTGGATTGTCCTTTATGACCACTTCTCTGTCATTTTGGTGACAGATGCTGACACAACAGGTTAGTACCTAACTAGCTACAAGGACTAGCATTTATTCTTCCCTGGTCTTCATTCGAATGTTAAATAGATTTGTTTTGGAATTAGTAACCTTTTCTTAGTTGGTTGATTGCTACTTATATAGCGCTCCCCTCCCCCCCCCCCCCCCCCAAACACCGTAAAACAGTAAATAAGTCAAATATCTAGGAAGATATAAAATTACTTCTCAGTGAGATAGTGTAATTGATAGTTATTTAACAATAAAGCAGGTAACAGCATTTTATGTGGGAACAACAAATGCCTATTTCACAAAGTTAAGAAGTGATAAAAGACACGTTTGTTAATAGCTAAGGGTCGGGTTTTCTTTATTTCTAACGTATTCCTTTGTTAAATTACGCTTATACAAAGAAACCAGGGGTTAGCAAATTTTCTTTTTGAGACGCACTGCTTCAATTCTGAATGCAAATAAGCACACCCAAGTAGTTGAGCCACAGCCAAGATATTCCACATATATCCTGAGATGGAAGACAGCTTTTTAGGAGAGAGTGCTATAACTAGTTAAATTCTAATAAAGGATAAATGCCTCTATTTCAAATCGGCACAATTTTCTGTGCTTGTGAGCTGTGATCTGAAAAAAAGAGGAACGTACACAAATAAAATGGGTTGTATATTCCTGCTACATTCTGATCATGAGATGAGAGCTGTCCTGTCCAAATAGTGTGGGGTTTTTTTCACCATTTCAGGCTAGGGGAGGTTCGAGAGGTTATTCATTGCAAGAACACAGGTCAGCCGTAAGCTTGGCTCGTTTGTCTAATACGTTGCTATTCGTGCGATTGAATACAGGTTCTCCAGCAGTTTTTCTTTTAAACGATGGTGTAAACGTACATGAAAAAAGAAAGATTATTGCGGGATTAGAAAAGCACGGCTAGGCGATGAGAAAATAAAAATATCGGCCTCGCAGTCTCAAGAAATGGCCGTTTCTGGTGGCTTTTTCTCTTGCATATTATTTACTTTATAATTCGCAGGTTCTGTGAGAGGTGCGGCCGGTGCTTATGCCCGCTCCGGAGCGACGCCGAGGGGCTGTGGCCGGGACAGCGGCACAGATCCTGGCTTCCAGTCCACGAGCGACAGCTTCGTTCTCCAGCGCACGGGGGTACAGCCCCATGGATTTCCATGCCACATTTCACCGAAAATAAATTCTTAAAAAGCATCAAACAAACAAAAAACAAAACAAACAAACAAAACCAATAGAAAATGGCTGCGTTTTTACACGGCCCCTTCACATTTGTGCCGTTTTGATTCGCATTTAATTTCAGGTAGTGGCTCGGGAAGTTGTTGCTTTTCATGTAAAGTGCTGGGTGAGGCTCAGAGCCTCGGCCAGGGAGATGTGGGAAGGACTTGTCCCTGCTCGGGAGAGATGCTCTGGCTGTGCTGGTAAATGGTCCAAGTGGGGGACCTGCTTTCACCTGGTGGGCACCTCTTGCCCTGCGAACAGGGGGCGAGGCAAAGATTCAAGCTTGCGCAGTTCTGCTTTACCTGGTTACTTGATAACATGAAACATTTTGTGTCTTGCCACAGCACAAACGCAAACAGAAATAAGAGAATTTCCTGCTGGGTCATGTCATCTCCTCGCTGCCCATTGCAGCCTGATACATTCTAAAAAGAGCCAGCACACAAATGGGCTAGGAAAAATGTGTCTGGTGGTGACATATGCCGGGTATGGGTTTTGTCAGGAAAAGTCAAATATTTCGAGGCAATTTGTAATACAGTGGATTAATTTGGATTGCCCGGGGTAGAAACAAAAAGAAGACTGTCTCTAACCAAAGGCTGGGGGCTGGCTTTATTTGCCAATATCAATATTTGCGTGGAAAGCTTAAAATATGTTGTTTTTCCAAGAGTTGAAGTTTTAAAGCCGTGGTGGGGTGGAGGGGTGAAGGAGGAGAAGGAAGCCGGTGGATGAAATATTAGCAGCATATCGGTTAACCACTAAGTTCTTTTTTGTATCCATCTAGCCGTTGGATAGATGCTCCTTAATGCAGACTAGCGTTTCAAAAGATACAGGCAGCTCTCAGCAAATGACAAAATAAGGCTGAGGCTGTACAGAGGCGGTGCTGAAAGACCGGAATAAAATTGCTCTGTGGCTTTCAGCATCGCTGAATTACACATTTTTAATCGCATCTAGCACACATCGCATTAGGGAAAAAAAAAATGCAAAAAAAAGCAAGGGTTCTTTCAAACGAGGTAGCCTTGAAAACCGGCAGTCCTTGTCAAAGCAGCTCAATGCATCCATTTGTTAGTACCTCCAACTTGAACAGGGATCTATTTCTTAGACCCTGCCCCTTCTGTCTCACACCTTCCTTTACCTTCGTGCTTAGAAACCACAATGTCGACCCATATTTTATGCCTTAGAAGAAATCAATTCATCTGAGATGACAAGGCAGCCCCCCACACACTCTCCAGGCCTCTCGATACATTCAGAGCCTCGGGTCGCTCCGGTAATGTAGCCCTTATATTTTCGGAATTGTCCCAGTACCAATCAAGCTGCCATCAGGGAAGGCTGTGTGACTTGCAAAGGAAGGCTTTGCTTTTAATTTGCTCCCTTGCATAGGTACGCTAATGCTCAGCGCCCTACAGCCCAGAGTCCGTTCGCGATGGCAAAAAAAAAAAAGAAAAAAAAAAAAAAAGAAAAAAAAAAAAGTAATTTAGACAGAATTGTCTAAACTAACTAAAAACTCGCTATCAGCTCCTTTGCGGGACGGCCCGCTCCGTGGAAATAAATTCTAGGGGTAAGGATGGGAGGAGAAGCAAATGTTCACCCGCAAAAACCTAGTAGCGTGCTTTTCCACGTCTAGATTTTTCTTTTAAGGCGTCTTTTTCTGTGATATGAGGAACAGTGTTTGTCTTTTGCCTTGCGAATATGTCTATAATTTGTTGGAAAGCTTGGCGGAGGGGGAGGGGGCAAGGATTTGGCTCTGAAGAGTCGCTCCGGCTGCTGGAGCCCGGCTCGGCCGAAGCCGCCAGAAGCTTTTTCCCCCGGGAAGGGCGGGGGGACAGCCGCCTCCTCCGGGGCTGCACACACAGCAACTCCGTGCTCGCCTTACCCGGCATCCCGAGGAGAAGCCAGACCCTACTCTCAATAGAAGGCGGCGGGGGAGAGTGGAGGGGAATAAATATGTGTATCGGATCTGAGAAGCATCTTTAGGAACAAACCTCCTCTTTCTGGTGGTGCCAGACTGCACTAGGCTTTGAGTCCCACGACCCAACTTTCAAATCCTTTCTAAACTCGATAAAGGGCTACAATAGCAGTCCGATGAAGCACAGATTAATTTCATGTAGGATTTGTTTTTATAACACATATGTAAGTAGGATTCATTATAATTTGAAGTAGATCAAGATAAGAGATTAATGCTTTTCTAGAGCATCTCTGCAGAGATTTCCTATGGGGCTAAGATTAAATCAACACACTAAATATTATCTCATTCAATTCTGCTTTAAAAAAATAATAAAAAAATAATAATTAAAAAAAAAAAGTTTAAAGTTATTTCTTAAAAGTTTAAGAAATGTCACTACCTGTTGCAAGAAGAAAATAGTCGAAGTTCGTCCAGCCCTGACAGCAATCCTGCTTTCCTAACGGGGTAATTTTCCCATTCACCAAATTCCTTGCCTGTCCCCTGAATATGCCTTTGAGGCACATGGAATCTTCATTTTATCTGTGCAGGTGCCATACAGGATATCTCCCGAGCAGCTGAGGCACTGTCAAAGCGCCAAACTGCAGGAACCGTGAAATGGTTGCTGTCGTTACTTTGGGGCTGTTTTGTGGACTAGACCTGGAAACGTTTGAACCTCGAGAGTGGCTGGGAAAGTGGGAAAAGCTCCCGGCTCGGGCCCAGCCTAATGAGAGGTGACACCACTTTCCCTGTGCGAGGTGAGTCGGGCTCAATAGACCCGTCCGCTGCCCACGCAGAATTAACATCAAGTTACCGAGTAGAAGTGTAGTTGATTTGCTCCTACACTTTCAATGATCTCTGAACCTACAGGTTTCTGGTAAAGTCACTCCAAACAGTGTCAATTAAACATTTCCTCTCCGAACGGAAAATCTTAAAGCTATCCACGTACACCAGAACAGATTTGTGTTTGCTCAGGTGAACAAAACCTGCCTGTTAGGAAGAAAGTTCGTTAAAGGGGGCTTGGATTGGGACCTTTTGCAGCCTGGCTGCGGAAATCTGAAACACAATCTTTATTTTCAGGGATTAAAATAGTGATGCTTCACATACAAAAAGAAACACACATACACACACATACACACACACAAAAAAAAAAAAAAAAAAAGGAAATCAGTTGAGTCCCAAAACTCAGCTTCTTTCAGTGGTCTTTGAGAGGCAATGCACTTTTTTTTTGCTGGCAATAAGAATATTTTGCATGATTCTTCTCACAAACACGACGTCTGGAAAATTATTACTCAGCCAAGCTAGGTTTTGGATTTTAAGTTGCAATTCGCCACATTCCGCTGGAAGAGAGTTATGGAACGAGTCGCAGAGAGCCATTTTTCACCTTTTTTTTGCTTCTGCGCGTCAGGTCGGTTCCCAGACCGAGTGGCAGAGACCGAGAGGCTAATTTCTCAGAGGGTCTCTCTGGAGCCTATGCCCATCTTATGCAATAAAATCTCTGTGTCTGAACATGGAAGGACGTCTAGATAAAGCCTCAAGAAAGAAAACTGAAGGCTTGTGGAAGTAGTGAACCATTTGAGCACCTGTTTTTCAAGACAATTCTCTCCGTGTTTTACACATCCTCCCCCCCGTCCCCCCACCCCGGCGGCAATTGGGGTGCTTGATCCCATTCAAGAAAACATATACGCTTCCCTTCTTCCCCTATAGCCATCCCTCAGCCCCCCTCACTGCGGGGCCAGCCCTCCCGCGGGAACACCCAGCCCTTATCTCCATGGCTTCGCCTTCCATCTTCCCAGACAACTGGAGTGTGCGTATGTGGAAGGAATTGAATAGAACCCCAAAATTCGTTTAGCCGAGTCCCAGGTAGCGCGAATTTCCTCCCCTTCAATCCTTAAATAAATTTCGGGCTTTAACTCTTCTGGAGGGAAGAGAAGCATTGGTGTAAAAAGATTAAAAATTAATAATCTTTCTGTGCTGCCATCCATAGTTAAAATCATATTAGAAATGGGGAGGAGGGACGGGAGGCGATAGGGATTCCTGGGCATTTGAAAGAGAGATCATCGCCCGTGTTGCTGCCGTTCTCACTTTATTTAAACAAACGCAAGGGTGTGAGGAGATGCCTTCAACATGCAGGAGCCGTGTTTCGGCTGGAAATTGCCATTACGAGCAGCAGCGGCTGCGGACCCAGCAACGGAGGTCCGAACAGCAGACGCACATTTTTCTTCCCAAATTCTTTGACTTCGGCAGCGAGACGTTTGAAATTTAGGCGGGATCCTCGTTCCTACGCCTGGTCTGTAGCTTCAGATCTCGGGGAGGGATGCCAGGACGGCGGGGGGAAGGCAGCCCAGGAGAGCCCAGCGGTACCGGGGGGCGTCCCGCGGTGTGCGCGCCCGGCTCGTCCCCGCGGACAGGCTTCCCCCAGGGAGCTCCTATGCACTGCAGGGGTGAGCTCCTTCACACCACCTCTGGTCACGAAACGTCTCTCCATCACACGTAACACCCTTTCACAGAAGGTCTGGGAGATACTCCATCTCTGGAAACACAGCGGCACATCTGCACGCAGCTCTTAATAACGGGGCTGCCTGGAGGAGGGAGTAGGTCCCTGAAGAAAGATGCTTTTCAAAGCTGTCTCACCTCAGCACAGAATTTTTTTTCCTTTTGCCGCCTTGTCCCCCGGGATCTGTCCAAGCCCTCTCAAATGGTTTTAGCCCGCTGAAGTCGGCTTTCTGTTTTCAAGCTTTTAAGGAGAACGGATGCCATACGTGGCGCCAATTCTCCCCTAGGTTACATCTCTCCTTTCCTTTGAAGTACTCTGGGTTGCACAGAGGTAAATAAGAGTAGAATTTGGTCCCTGGAGCTAACAGTGATGTGAAATCGCTCTGATTTTTATTTATTCATTTATTATTTCCTGTTGAGGAAGGACGGATTTTAGGACCCGGTTAGAATTTGTATCGCGCTCTGTGTTTAATACTTTTGATATTGCAAATATATATGTTCATATATATAAAGGCCGGTGCTAATCTCGGCGGGGAGAGCTTCGCAAAGACGGGACATTCAGAGACAGGAGTCCCCGCTGGGTGGAAGATGCTGCAGGAGGCTCGTGTTTTCTCAGAGGAGCAGGGGTGAAGAGCACAGAGGACACCGCAGCCCGTCCCCAGCTCGGTCCCCAGGCGAGGCCGGCGCTTCCACGGCCCCGCGGGTCAGCCGCCGCCGGGGTGGCCCGACCCTCCCGGGAGGGAAGGGGTGGAGGGGCTGCCGTGGTGCCGGGCAGATCGCTGGGGAGCGAGGACTGCCCTCGCCGAGGCGGCTCCTCCGGCCAGCGGGACACGCAGAGCCCCGCGGAGGGAGCCGGGCTCCTTCCAGCCCCCTTGGAAAGAGCCCTGCTGCTGTTGGCAGCTCTTGTGGGGGCTTACGGTCATAGGAGATGCTCCTTGTCCTCGGCTTTCCCGGTGTTTAATAGTTGTCTTTAAAGAGGGACATTTATTGGGATAAGAGTGGATTGCGGGCTGCAAAAACTTTGCATGTGTCTTTCATTTAAAAGACATCCAGAGCTCCATTTTTTCCCCTCTTCCTCTCTCTCCCTTTCTCTGTCTCTCTTCCCCCCCTGCCCTCCCCTCTTTTTTTTTTTTTTTCCCTTCCCCAAGGCATTTAGTGCTTTTAAGGCACAGTTATAAACACGCTGCCGAAGTGCCAGCGCACGGAGATGCGGGGGCAGGGACAGGATCTATTTCCCCGGGTCCGGAGCAGGCGTTGTTCCAGAAGGTGCAAGGAGGAAACGTGTCGTTTTTCATGAGAAATCCGGGGACGGGAGCTGCCCTTGGAGCGGCCCCTGGGGCAGGCTGCAGCCTCTCTCCCGGGGCAGGCAGCGAGCTGGCCCGGCCGCACCTGGCCGCTCACCGCGGGCACCGCTCGTCCTCCTTCAATTCCTCTTCTCCCGGGGGATTACAAAAACTGCATCCACCTCTCCCTCCCCGCCAAAGCGGCATCCCCCAAAAAACCCGTCCCACCGCAAGTCCCCGAGCACCACCTCTGCGCTCTGTCACGGCGGGGCTCCCGCAGCCCCAGCTCGCTTGATGGCAGCAGGTAACGCCGGCAATCGGGACGGAGCCGTGCCGCACTTCCCGGCCCGGACAGATGCCAGGGAAGGGCAGACTGTGAGTGCGGCGGATGGTGCCCTCAGCTACTCTACAGTGGTACCCGAAAAAAGAAAAAACCAAAAAACCCTCTACCCCTTTCTCCGGGAAAATAACGAATTAGAGACCAGCTGAAGAAGGAAGAGGAGCTGCCTGCCGGGAAATATGCTGGACCCGAACTGGCCTTCCCTTCACCTTTGACTGGGTTCACAGGAAGGGTCTCTAAGCCGCTCCGCAGCCCCGGCTGGCCAGTGTTGCCCCGGTACTTCAACCACTCATTAAAGCCTCGCTTCTTCTCCCCTCCCCGCCCCAGCGGGGGAAGGGCCCACCGAACTGGGCTCTAAAATAGCCTCAGTAGAAAAGGCACGCGCGGGCCTGGGATGCTGAGATCTCATCTGAAGTGATTGCAATCTCGGGTTTTCTTTACTTCACCGAGTACTCTTTTCACGAGGAAATACGGAAGATCTTTTCTGTAATTCGTGCCTTTTCGAAATCGTCCACTATTTCTCTGGCCTGCGCTTTATAGCTCATCAATGTGCGAAAGGACCAAGGAATTCAACACTTCAAAGCTCACACTTCGGGTGAAAACCGTCCGCTTTCCCAATATCCATAGGAATGCATGCATACATGGCTTATTTATTTTTCTTTTTATTACCGAAGACTTAAAAAAATACTTTCATTTAGAAACAGTATTGTTTTTTAATGATAATGTTTCAGGAGATCTAAAATAAGGTCCGTTTTAACCACTCTGCACAGACGCACGCACCCCCTCAATCCCAAACACACACACAGAGGCAGACTGGTTGAGATCTGTTTCACAGCAGACAAGTTCTCTTCTAGGCCAGTTTCTGATGTGAGAGAGTTCTAGTTTTAAGTTTCTCTGTTTTCCATCCCCTCTACAAAAACAACTGCCTATAATATTTCTTTCTCTGTTTAACTCCAGGACAAAACTTCTGAGCTGTTTAATAAAAAAGGAACACCGGCTCTTAATTTTACAGCTTCAGAGAACAGGACTGCACCTACCGACATATCAGTCAAATCGATTAAAGAAGATCCTTTAGTTGAGGGTATGTGCCCCTGAAATTACCTCACTCTAAGCCTCTCAGGGAGCTTGGGGGAGAGGGAGGGAAGCAAGGGATTACTCTTTCCAGGATCCCTGGAGAAATGAGAATAGGTTGCAGAGGGGAAATGTCCTTTTTATTTGTCCTCCCTCCCCTCTCTCCCTCCCTTTCTCCCCTCACCCTCCCCGAATGCTTGTGTGTGTCTGTCTGAAACAGATCTGTCTGTCGAAAACGGGCCTGGAACTCCCTCCTGTGTTGGGATTAGGTCTTGGGGGACCTGGGGTGGAGTTAGACTTGCTTAATTTCATATTCATTAGAAATGGGAGGTTGCACAAGAAGTCCTGCTGAGCTTCAAGATATAAGAGCAACTTCGGGTTCCCCTTTCAAGACAAGACAAATCAAAGGCTCAGAGGCAAAACAGCTCCCTGAGCACTGAACGCCTCTTCCTCCCTCCTTCCTTCCCTCCCATCCACTCACTCTCCCTCCCTTGCTCGCAGTCCAGCCTCTGTCTAGGGAAGAGGCTCTCAAACAGCCTTAGATGATTATGGATTTTCTGAGCGAGAAGTTTGCCCTGAAGAGCCAGCCGAGCAAGAACAGTGACTTTTATATGGGAGCAGGAGGCAGTTTGGAGCACGTTATGGAAACTTTGGACAATGAGTCCTTTTATAGCAAAACGTCAGGCAGCAAATGCGTACAGGCCTTCAACCCTCTGCAGAGAGCTGAGCATCATGTGAGGCTGGAGAGGACATCACCCTGCCAGGACAACAGCGGTGAGTCGTCATCCCAGGGTTATTCTCCCTCCTGGGGATGTACGGGGGAGGGCAGGGAGAGACCAAAGGCAGCTGTGCAGCCGTGGGCATGCGAGGAGCTGTCAGGTCGTAGTAAAATAAAAATAACAGTAACAATACTACTGTTATAATTCTGCTACCACTTCTACTAAAAAGAATTCCGGGAGAAGGCAAACTCCTGCTTTGAAGAGCTCTTTTTATTTCGGTGCAGCCCTTCAGCTACTGCCTTCCCCACCGACCCCGGCCCGGGTCCCCCGGCTGGCCGAGAGCGCGGCTCGGGCACAGCCCGCGGGGGGACCGGCGGGTCCCGGAGAGCGCTGCGGGGCACGGCCGCCCCCCGGTACCCTCGGTACCCCCGGTATCCCCGGTACCCCCGGTACCCTGGCCACCCCCTGACCGGCCCCTGCTCGCCCTCCGGCCGCTCCCCTGCCACCCCCGGCCCCGCTGCGAGCCGCGGCGTTTTCACCAGCGAACAGCCGGGAAAAAGCATCGCCGGATGTCGGCGGGACCCCGGACACGGCCGGCGCTCCGGTGCCGACCCAGGGAGGGAATCGCTCCGTTATCTTTGCTTCCCTCAAATATCGTCCTGCGATGGGAGCTGGGCTCTCTGCCGTGTTACCAAACGATGAGTAGAGGTGATTCTTCCCAAAACCACGTCGCTCTTCCGAAGAATAGTGTTAAACATTTTATCAAGTATTCAAATTTTCTCTCTCATAGGCAAGGATAATGTTGGATATTTCCTTTTTAAAACATTTAAGATATTCCTCATTATTCCAACATGATGAAAATCGCTATAGAAAGAAATTTTAAAAATGATTTCATAGAAAAATTGGAAAGCATGGTTAAGATAGCTGCGTTAAGAAGACTAGCAATATCATGTTTTTTGACTTCATATAGTCGTTGAATTATATATTTTTTGAGAAAGTTCTTTTATTTGTATGAAAAAAATTGTAAGAAATACTGATGGATTTCTTCAAGTGTGATTTAGAACAGAAAAACCTACAGAAAATTGATTTATACATTGGAGCTTTTCTTAATTAGCTAATTTATTGTGTGCCTCGAGGGCTTTGGGGCATTTCCTATCTATGTATGCGTTGATGGTAAGTATCTAAAAATTGTGTTTCATTACAATCATCTCAAATTGAAAGAAAAGAAATTACCGAGAAAGTTAGAAAATCTCAAAGCAAGCTTATTATGTTACACAGAATCTTTGTAAGTTTTAATTTCTATAGAGTTTGAGTCTTTTTCCCACCTTTTTCTTAGAAAAGAAAAAGAGGGTTTTTTTAATTCTTTAATTTATCTCATTACTTTTTCCAGTAGTATGTGATAAGTTAAAAATAGAAAATGTTTTAATTTCTTATTAAGGAGCTACTGGGGATTATTTCTTATCTCTGCCACTCAAGTTTTACCTAAAGACAAATAGTTCCTGCAATCCTTTTACAAAGTACATGAAACAATCTCTTTTAATAGGTTGACATTTTGCAGAAATGCCCTGTATTTTATAACTGTAACAAACCTCATTGGAAACAATTCCACTTCACAAACCCAAAAGAAGGTATATGGAATTTATTAAATTTTAAGAGTGAATTTAATTTTTGGTTTCATTTGCTTTTTGATTTGTCAGTTTACAGCTATTAAGTTTGCTTCACTGTTAGTTTGTATTTTCATAGAAATAGAGGTTTTTACATTTGCTTCCAAGTTTAAAGGCACATTTGTCAATAGCTTTGTGCCTCTTCTATGGAAATCTGTTTTGGGCTAAGGTTCCTTATCTGTACAACTCTAGCTGATGCTGATTTCATGGGTTGTTAACTACTTTAGCGGCAGTAGCAGCAGAGTGAAAATGCCCAAGTCTCTTGTACAGTCTCCTTACTCTGTAACTTATTTCTCTACTCTGTAATGTTATATAGTATTATATAAATGTAACTTATTACTACTTTGTAAGTTTTCAGATGATATTTTCAAATGTACGTCTCAGTTAAAATTCAATGTGATTTCGTAATTTTATTCTGTCTGTAGTTAATATAGCAAATTCCTCTTCCATGATCTCATATAGAAATAACACCACCACGATGGAATCTTGTTCCTTGTGAAACTGTTTTATATGAGCTCCTGAATCTAAACACCTCTCCTTCCCCCTTGATCATTTATTAACCAGCTGTTAACCCACCTTGTGTACAGTGAACTACGGGATTACTAAAGTGGAAGGACAGCCTCTTCACACAGAGCTGAGCAGGCCCATGGACAATTGCAACAATCTCAGGATGTCTCCAGTGAAAGGGCTGCAGGAGAAGGGGGACCTGGATGAACTTGGTGATAAGTGTGACAGCAATGTCTCCAGCAGTAAGAAGAGGAGGCACAGAACAACTTTCACCAGTTTGCAGCTGGAGGAACTGGAGAAAGTATTCCAGAAAACTCACTACCCTGATGTCTATGTAAGAGAACAGCTAGCTCTGAGAACAGAGCTCACTGAGGCCAGAGTCCAGGTAGGAACCAGATTTCAGCATTTCTATGGCAAATTGTGCATTGTAGGAATGAGTAAATTACACTCTTGGGGATTGTACAAAAGCTCTTGAAGCTCAAGTAAACAGCTTGTTTTGCCTCATTTCTTTATGGACACGAGCTGTTGTGCTGTAGTGCTAAAATAACTTATTTTTTAAATAGCTTGTGTTGCAGTTCTGATCACTTGTTTAAAGGATCGAAAGCAACATCAATAGTAAAGCTGTCTTGATTTCTTGTAAAATTCCAGGCAGTGAAAACATAAATTGTTATGTGTAAAGATTCCACTAAAGACTTGTCGTTCAGACTGATGACAATGCAGAACTCAGATGCAGAGGATTCTATGTGTGTTATGGCATCAAAATTACAGTCTAAACAGTAATCAAATTCCTTGCTTCTATCCAAAGAGAGTGCAGCGAAACAGCCCATACATAAATGTGTATAAATATCTATATACCTATATTTACATAGATATGCATGTGTGTGTGGTTTTTTTGCCTGTATAAAACAAGAACATAATCCTTGTATCTTTTTTTGTATGGAATTATCTTAGAAATCATAAAATTAGGAGGTACAGTTTCTGGTTTTTAAACTTTCATAACTGATGAATAATGTTACTCTAGTTTTTGGAACGAAACACACTGGTGACCACATAGTACATTATTTGAGTATTGTAACTGCATACAAATGTGATCCATTCAGTATGTGCTCATACAGTAATCCCAATAATATTTATGGCTTTTGATGTACAATGGTGAGAAAAGAAGCTAAATATCCAGGAAATGCAGTCTTTCCCTTGTTTAGACGCCCTCTATTAGAAGAAGATGTGAGCCACATTTTGCAAGTTCATCTTAATTTTAGATATCTTCCTTGTTCTGGTAATAATCATTATTTCAATTTAAAGAATAACAGTCCTGTTGATTCTTATAGACTGGTATTAATTTTTAAAATTTAGTGACTTGAATATGATAACAACTTCACAACTTGTAATTAAATACATACTCACACATGCAGATAGAGAAATAGACGTCAGTGCACATGCATACAAACTGAAATTAAATCAGAAACACTTTCAGAAAGAAAGTCAGCTAATTAATTTTGTAAAGAAGTGTTCTCTTCATGTCTCTTCAAGCAGGCACCACATTTGCTGTTGCCATCAGAAAACAGGGTCCAAAACTGTGTGTCTGGTTACAACGATGTGATAGCAGCAATGCCAATGGAATTTGTTTCTGTGGCTTTTAACTCTTTAGGCTCTGCACAATCCCTCTCCTGAATTTGGTACAGCTTTCCAAGTATGACTTGCGTTCATTGGGATTTAGTCTTGACTTAAAAGAAAGAAGGTAGCATAATGTTAAAACACTGTTCTAACAAACGCATAATTCTGGAATACGGAGAACTACTTCATGAGAAAATTAATAGTGAGAACAGGGAGGGGAAAATTGAACTAAAGTGTGTCACCTGACTTTTTATCACATTTTTTTTCTAAGATTTAGAGGCTTCACATGGTAAGAGTATTAAAAATAAGACAGAAAATGAAAAATTTATGTCTATATCAGGCTTTCACAGAGTATCTATTTCTATTTTATTTAAACATGTTCTTACCATTCTTAAAAGATAACTGATCTCTGCATTTCTCATATGCTAAATATGAAAGGACACGTTGATCATTTCTATCCAGAGTAACAAGAGTATTCCATCACAAGATTAAGCAATTTGCAAGGCCTTACGTCATTAAAGGCAAGCATCTGGCAATTCAAGGATAACAAGCAGCAGATTTCTACATTTCTTTGTGGAGGCAAATGGTTACTTTATCTCTGCCAAGAGTAAGTTTCTAGTAAAGTGGTGTAAACAGAAACATTTTGAGGGATTGTCAAAGGAAAAAAATATGTGCTTTTTCTCATTTAATTCTATGAATTCAAGCAAATTGTTTGATTTAGTGTAGCAGAGTGATCAGCTGGATACCTTACCCACAGTTCCCTTCACCACTATTTCATCAACATCCAATTTAATATTTGTCCTGCACACATGTGGAGAGAGCCAACCTGAACCTAATTTATCTAAGTTGTTCTCTTTCCTGCTGCATGTCAGTTCAGTAATTGGTACCCATTTTGAGAAGACTGTCGAGGTCTTTTTTCAAGGAAAAAACTTCAGGACTAAATTTCCTTATTTTGTCCTTGATGCCTCCTGTGGAGACAGGAGATTTTTTTCTTCCCTTCCTTTTTCTTTTTGCTGAAGCTCAGGCATCATAAATAACACAAATTTACCACCAAGGTTCCTAACAATATATTCTCAGGAGTTATATACATCAGCCTTGCTTTCATTGCTGAATCTTTTATAAGATTGCACATAATACATCTGCCACTAGTCCTTGAGAATGAAAATGAGCAAAATTATGCCCTGATTGTTTAAGCAGTATCAAAACACAATTGAGCTCTCCAAAGATCTAAGCAAGAATCAAATTATAAACCAAACAGTGTTTTTTTGCATATCCCACAATATGGAATTAGAAATTTAATACATATTTCCTCAAAATACAGCAAATATGTATTAAAAAACCCATTCATGTATATATATATATATATATATATATATATATATACATACATCAAAATGAATTAGTGATCAATTTAGCAGGATGACTAACTAATGCCATTGTTTCCTTTACAAAAAGTAATGGTTCAGTTAAAACTATGACTTCTTGAAAAAGTCTCAGTGAGCTTGCTTACACCAGAACAATAATGTCTGGTTGGATATTACTGTTATACAGTGTTACTTTTCTTTGCAATCCCCTTTATTCATCAGGATAATTCCTAACCAGTTCAAAGTAAACTGTCTGAAAGACAAAAAGAAATTATTAAGACCATGGGACAATGACAGTTATCAGTAACAGAAAGAAATGGATGTATAACGGGTTTTTGATATAATAGTTGACACTCAAAATATTACAGAACAAACCAGGGAGTATAAAGAAATTCAAGCAAAAAGTCCAAATTATTCCATAGTCTAAAGTGCAATTCTTTTGTCTTCCATTATAAGAAACAGATATCACCTAACACCAATGTGAACAAAAATTTACAATAATTCAAAAACTGTCTGTGACATGGTGACTTTTTATTATCTTCCTGGCCTTTTAAACTTCCTTAAAAGAACTTTTCCTGCTGAGGAGACTACTGTCCTTGTGCCAATTTTTTCCTGCCTTTTTTTTTCCTTCACTTGATAAAGATTATGGCCACATTTGGTAGGCAGATAATGGCTAGTCATAGCAAATCAGTAGGCATGGGGATTTAAGAGAATGCTTCTTTACTTGCTACAGGCTGATCTTTCTCAGGTTGGTTTTTTTTTGTTTGTTTGTTTGGGGTTTTGTGGGTTTTTTGAGATAATATAAATGAAACAATATGTACATTTAAAATAGCTAGCAAAAGTTAAGAAGGTGTGACATTTGCAAGATTGAAACAGTAAAAAATTAATTTTCAGGTGGAAAACTTCCCTTTTGTAGATAAACAGAAATTTTCAAAGCCACTGTCCAAAACCTCATATTTTCCTAAAACCCTTTGCACAGGATATAATTTTTTTTACCCTGATGACTCTTTCCTTGTATACTATAGGTTTGGTTTCAGAATCGAAGAGCAAAATGGAGAAAAAGAGAACGCTATGGTCAGATCCAGCAAGCTAAGAGCCACTTTGCTGCCACCTATGATATATCTGTTCTTCCAAGGACTGACAGCTACCCTCAGGTATGGTAAAGACCAAGCAATACTTTGGTTCTACATTTAGCAGCCATCTAAACAACTCTGGTTTTGTATGCTTTTCTAGGATGAGGTAGAAACTATCTGATCTCTAGCTTCCTTCTGATGTGTTAAACATGCACCATTTCTTTATGGACCTCAACAGACCATTAAATAGAACCAATCTCCTACTAGCATGAAACTGTAGTATAGCCATGAAGAATCAGAACTGCATGTATATTGCTGTGGGAGAGAGGCAGAGGGACAGGACAGCTTTCTCAGACCATTGTGTTTGATTTTTTTTATTTATTTTTATTTTTTCAGTTCCCTGTTAGTAAATAATAAGTTATACTGTGTAATAAGGTCATAATCTTCTGTCTCTGTTCTTCAGTCCTTTGGTTTACTGCTTTACCTAACTCTCTGCTTTTGTCTCCTTGCTTGCTTTAGCACATTGAACATTTTTATTCTGGATCCATTTTTTTTCTTGTCTCTGGCTTCACATTGCCTTTACCACATAATTAATTAAAAAAGCATCATACAAAGCAAAAATTCTTGCATGGTTCCCTTCCACTTCTGGTGTTCTGGTGCTCCTCAGCTTCATTAGGTAGCGGGGTCTCTGCCAACCTTAGGAATATGCTCATATTCTATGTGAGCTTGTTTTGGTCATGCTCTAAATTGGCTGGATGAAGAGTTCCTCAGGGAAGAGTGGCTGGAAGTTGTCCCAGCAGAGAAGGGCCTGTGGGCACTGGTTGACAGCAGCTGAACATGAGCCAGCGTTTGCCCAGGTGGCCAAGAAGGCAAATGTCATCCTGGCCTGGACCAGGGCAGGGATTGTCCCCCTGTGCTTGGCAGTGGTGAGGCCACACCTCGAGTGCTGTGTCCAGTTCTGGGCCCTTCACTATGAAAAGGACATGGAGGGGCTGGAGCGAGTCCAGAGAAGGACAATGGAGCTGGGGAAGGGCCTGGAGCACACATACTACGAGAAGCAGCTGAGGGAGCTGGGCTTCTTTGCCTGGAGATGCATAAGGGTGATAAGGAGGTGCATAAGGGTGATAAGGTCTCCCTTATCACTCTCTTCAACTGCATGAAATGAGATTGTAGCAAGATGGGCCTTGTCTCTTCTCCCAGGGAACAAGTGACAGGTCAAGAGGATATAACCTCAAGCTGAGCCAAGGGAGGTTCAGGTCAGACATCAGGAAGAATTTTTTCACTGAAATGGTGGTTAAACACCGGGATGGCGGAGTCACCATCCCTAGAAGTGCTCAAGAATTGACTGGAAATGACAATTAGTGCTATGCTCTAATATATCATGGCGGTGTTTGGTCAAATGTTGGACCTAATGATCTTGGAGATCTTTTCTTAGTGATTCTATGAATGTGATTGGCTATGAACCAGGGGTCATGTGTCATCTACTCAGTTTAACATGCTTTACCTCTGAGGAGGTTGCATGTTACTGGGTTTGGTGCCTGGGCCAGAGCTGGCTTGTGTTCCAGCAGCTCAGAACATGGACACAACCATCTCATCTGAGGTGCCGCTTGTAAGTCTGCCTGGCTTTGTTTTAAAAGGTAGCAGGGCAATAACCCAAATTGCATTAGCAACTGCTGCATGACTGTGTGTTTAGGTGGACACAGTCTTAGGTTTTCACAAAAACATAGACATGCATTCACTCACAGATCTCATTCAAGGTGGTCAATTCTCCTTGGAGGTTTTTCTGACTTACCTATAGCATCACAACAAGTGATACAAGGAACAGTGCTGAAGTTTTGGGATTTCTAGACTAAATTTGTATCTGCCAGCTTATCTTGTATTTTTAGTAGGATTCCATCTACATATTTTCCTAAATGACGAATGTTTCATTAGTATAAGATAATGGAATTATATAAGTCATTTGTAAGCACTTAAAATGATTGTCCTAAAATTAATGTTTTTCGAAAACCTCACATTTCTTAACTATATGATAATAAGATCTATAAAATTCTAACAAATTAAAATATCTATTCCATAGTTTCAGATTGTTAAAAAGATTAATTCACTGCATTTCTGTTTATATTTTTGCCAAAAAAATATCTGCTAGACAGATAACACAACTAAGCTTCAGCCTGACAAATATTTCCATCACTAATTAATAGATTCTTAACAACAGAAGATTGAAATGCAAATGCTGGCCCCATAATCTTAGATTAAGCATCTCTGAAATTTCTGTATAGAAATACAAGACGTGTACTCATTCACAAACACGAATGCGACGTGCTCACCTACAGCCACAGACTAACAGACTGCAGGTAAACAGAGACACAAATGTGTGATCGAGTCTGGTCACCTGCATGAGAACGCTGTGTTGTGCTGTTCTGTACTTCAAGAACAGCAGCAAGGAGCTAAATGAAGGTGTGAGTGCACTTTGCATTCGCTGTTTGAGCTGAGTGGTTGCATGCATAGCTTGGCTACATGACAAAAACAAGGTAGCTTGATCATCAGAGAAAAAGTTGGCTACTTTTCTGTATATGAGTAGGTATCCAGGCAATTATCACAGAACACTTAATAAAAATACATGTTCTTGCTGATGTGGTGGCGATCCTTCATAGTTTTCACGTAAAACCACAACTTTATCATACATATAACATTTCCAGTGAGAATGCCTGAGACAATGAAAATCTGTTTTAAAAACAATGACTACTAACATCACTGCATTCAAATATTTTGAACTAGATGTCCATTAGTAAGTGCTTCATTTATGGAAAATAAATATACAGCACCTGATTTGCTATAAATTCATCAATCTTTCCCACAACTCAGGCAGAAAAGGTATTTAAAATTGTTTTATTGTAATGTTGTAAATTGATTTCCCCAACAATTCCTTTATTTCATTGTGGCTAATGTAAGAAAAGAAAACAAATATTCTTTTTCCTTTATTTTTATTCATGTACCACAACCACCACAGGCACTTCTCTTGTGACAATAGGTAAATATTAAACAAGCTTTTCCATACTTTTAAATAAATAGTTTTTCTTGTGGATTGTAGAGCACAGATCACTAGCGCTTATTTAAGAATCACAGAGAAAAACAGACTCCCTGTTGCTGGAAAAAAATATAGGTTGAATGTTGAAGAACAATGAAATCAAGCTGAGAAATTTACAGCTTTATGGCAGAAAGAGCAGGAACAAATATGAATTTCTGGTGTGCATTATAAGGATTTGCAGCCTGCAGATTTTCTGTTTTGAGTCCAACCATGCATATGTTGAGAAAACACATCTCGGTTGCATTCCAGCAGAAGCATCAGTCTCTTGCAGTCAACAGAGGGTGCCATGGAGACTTCTGCTTAGTCTCCTCACCAATTATCTTCATCAAATACAAATTTAGAACATAATGCTGCTAGGCATTGTGTGACTTCATAAACCTGAAGGTTTTTCCTGTAGGAAAATGAATCTTTCAACTCATTTCAGACAGAAGGTTGGCTCTGAATCAGAGAAAGGTTGAGATTGGAAGTGACCTCTGAAGGTGGTCTGGTCCAACGTCTGTCTCTATAATCCAGGCTAATTTTGCTACTAAATTCCACATCTTTATCTTCACAATAATAACAATTTATATTATTTTTTGGTAGTTCATAATTCTTTGCTTTGCTCTTTCAGTCTAACGTTAATTATTTTTACAGTATATTGATTTCAGATGTTGGTTGCTATTTTTTTGGTTTTTTTTTGTTTGTTTGTTGTGCTTTTTTTTTTGTTGTTTGTTTTTTAATTGCTCATCTACCTGCCAAGAAATAGAAAGTCTCCGAAACTGGACAAATTCTGCATGCATATATTTTCCATTAATTATACGGTCAAAACCTGGGTTACAGAGGAGGGCCGTTTGTACAACATTCTAGAACAACCACGTCTTATTCAGATGTTTTTTTCAAGGCTTTAAAAACATTATGCTGAAAATCAGATTTTTCTAGGAAAAATTTATGCACAGTGATTTTTATTTATTTTAGTAAAAGTTTTCAGTTTCATTAGTTTCAGTGTTTGAACTTCAAGGTTCTCTTGTAGATGCAACACGTGGTCTAACTCGTCTTAAGTGCACTCAGGAGTACACATATCTTAGACAGTTTTAGCTTAACTAGCAATAGCCTACTGATGATATGAAAGTGAAGATGGAACATCTTAACATCAGCTGGGAAATTAATGCAGATGCCCTTCATGGGGAAGTTTACTTCATTTCACTGGGGTGAATGTCAGTAAATAAGCCATAGTTAATTTGGTCACTTAAATACAGTGTAGGGTGTTATTAAATATGTCTCAGGATATCTGAGACACTGTTGAAGTGTTGATGAACAGGATTTAAAAGAAGGATCTATCCTTCATCTTAGGCAGTCGTGGCCAGATAAGTATTAGACATTTGTGTTTAGGAAACTTAACCAAAGGGACTTTTATACCAGACACGGATTCCCTTTACAGCTGTCAAAAATCTGATTGATTGAATTTTTTATTCCTAAAACGTAAGGTGTAAAATAGGTGAGATGATCTCTAAGCATTTTTTATTCTGATACCTGGTTCATCTGCAGTCATCTGTAGTTATCTTACACAGATGTTTAAGTGATATGTTGGAAGAGGAACAATAAAAAGTCTCTTTAGCTCTATTCTTCTCTTACCTTATTGGTCTTTATTTGACTCCTTCTGCCACCCTGTGTTAGTGGGAAGGCTCCTGTTACAAAGGGTACTTGATCTCATCAGATTCAAGGATTACCTATGAGAACTAACAAGAAAACCTGAGACAAAATTTCATTCTACCCCCTCCTTATTTGCGCATGCAAGAGCCTATGCTATTATCACACAGACTTCCAGCTTTCCCTGTGTGAATTAAACTGATAAAGCTGTTGTCTTTATAAATAAGTGCATCAGTATGTAAATAAACATTAAATTGTATTACTGAAAAGCTGATAAAAAAGGTCAACATTTTTCTCCCAGATAGGCTCTTTCTTTGCATCTTTCCTCCTTTTTCCTTGTTCTTTGAATCATGTTCATTTGTTGTAATTTTTCTTCTGAAGTTCTTTTAAAAAGATTAATTTTGTCACACCACCCTACTTTACCTCTTAATATCACATGTAAAATGTTTGTGTTTTTTAAAAATTTTGTTGAAAATGCAGGGAAGACTTGGAGAGGATTGAATTTAATTTTTTGTTTCAATTGAAAAAACTCAATATAGTGCAGGTGGCAATCCTAAGACAACAAAGGCTTTTCCAAAGTATGGGAACAGGAGTGATATAGAAGTTCTAGAAAGAAATGAAAATGTTGAAATCTCAGAAACAGAAGGAAGAGGCTGAAGTTTGCATTCCATCCACCAGAATGATAAATCAAATTAATATGTTGAACAGCATGGCATCACATGATGTGTTGGCAGTCAAAGAGTGTAGAAGTGGTATCAGCATACATGTGTTAAGTACTAAGTCCTTGGATAATCATTATAGCCTTAGTACATATGGCTAATCCTCATTAGCAATAATCAAAGTTACATGCTCCAATTAAATGTTCATATGGAATGTATTAGACGCCACATGTTATATGACTTAAAATTTCTTTTAACTGTAGTAGACATATAAATGACAGTTAATCACAATAGTTCATTAAGGCAATGGGTACACTGATTAAGCAGGAGTGGATGTGGCAGACATATCTGAGCTAGCTTCAAAGAGGTTTTATCACACACTCACGTGTCTAGCTGTGACAGCATGGAGCTCGGGCTGAGCCACCACCTGCATGGTGTGTGTCCTGCTGCTTGTGTGCTCACTTGCCTGGCTGTGGCTGATCTTCCAACAAGAGTGAAGTGACACTTCTAATCTTTCTGCGTGGTGTCTGCTCCACACAAAATAGCTTTTGCACTGCACTTTTATTTTTTCTTGGTAATAAACCACCACTGTATGTGGTCCTTCTCCTAGTCTCAACATCCAGTTTGTTGCTCTGTGGGGTTTTTGTGTGACACATGTATTTTTTAAAGTGTGAATGACTTTACTGGGGCTTAATTTTATGGCAAATTCTCTCTTTTTTTTTTTTTTCTAAGATACACAACACTTTTAATAGTATTTTTCAAAGCATAAAATATTGTCTTTAACTGTATCATAGAGTTGGAATATTATTAATCCATATTGGAGCTGGCCTCAAGATTGCAGTAGAGAGAATTTACAGTTTACAAAACATCCCTACAAGAGTAAAAGCTTGATGGCTTTTCAAATCCTACATTATTTTGAAGCCTAGCAGACTTGTTTAAATGTAGAATCTAATGGTCCAATTTTTATTTTGTTCACCATGTGTAAGGCAAATGTGAACTGAAGGTGTCAATCATGTATTTTAAATCTGTATCATTAAATTTCTCACTAACATGCTCTAATTAGCATTTAATTTATATCTGAAAATTGTGTGCTGCATCTCTCTCATACCTGAGTCCAATACAGTACAGGTGATCTTCACATGTGCACTGGTCACATTGCAACAGCTCCTACAAAATGATCACAAATTAAAACACTGAGAAGTGTTTAGTCTAGATAGAAATGCAAAAATACAATGAGAGTGGTGAAACACTGGGACAAGTTGCCCATAGAAATTAATGAAGCCCTGCAGCTGGAGTGACTCAAAACACGGGTGGTTGGGGCTTGAGTAACCTTATCTAAATTTGAGAGTAGCTGCAAGCAAGGGTTTAGAAAAATAATCCCAGAGGATCTTTTCAGTTTAAGTTATTCTGAGAATCTACAAGCTTGGGAAGTACAAGAAAATTTCTGCCTGTATTTTGGACATTCTAAAGGGCAACCCAGAAAAAAAAAAAAAGTGGAAAGTTACAGAAAAAATTAATTGAGCTGATGGAACAGGAATGACCAACAGATACAAGATGTGAACTATAGTGGTTTTGAGCAGTGTAACAGCTATTTCATTTAGTCTTCCAAAAGTAGCTCCTTGTGCTAGCACAGATCTGATATTTCTGTCAGTGCAAGGAGAGGAGTATTTAAAAATTTAGCAAATCAGTCTGACACTCACATATTTTCTATAATTACATAAATCCTTAACTCTTCATTTAGTGCCACTTTTGTTTTCCACAGAGTAAATGTGCAGTTTCTAATTACTTACTAGTGTAATTATAGTAACATTCATTACATATAACATTTATTATGTAATATAAGAATAACATCTCTTGATATCTAGAGATATTAAAAGATTAGAATTTTGTATCCCATGTGAAACACTAGAACAGGTGCATTCAAGCAGAAGTTGTGTGTGCTCACAGGGCTGTCTGCTGGAGATGGTCTCTAGTCTGGATAGGCAGGTGACAGAAATAACACATGTCAAAAGTTTGGTGATGGGAGAACAAAGCTAGGGAAGTGATAGTAAAATTCCCAGGAAAAAATTTGATCTTTGAGCTTATGTGATTTTCCCAGGGGCTGTATAAAAAGGCTGAAGCTCAGGGAGTTTGAAAGTTTATCATAAAGAAAAGCGATGAAACCAAGCGGGATGACCAATTACCTCAGCTAGTTTTCCTCTACAGTGTCTAACAGAAGAAGGTCATGTGCCCAGGAAATCATATCATAACCATGTTAACAACCATAACTCTCCAGTTATGTTCTTGTCACAGCTATGAAATCCTATTTCTTTTTCTATCAGGAAGGGTGTGTGTCCATGTGCATGCATGTATAAAACATACAGTAGGTAAATATATTGAAGGGCTCTGGTAATTTCATGGTAACCACAAGAGCAAAGCTCAAGTTGTTTGTGATGTTAACAGAAACCAGAGATGTGCTGTATGTATGGCCTCATTCACAGTCTTTGAATTGCCTTTTATATAGTTCATGGATCACACAAGGTTTTAAGAGGAAAAATATTTTCTTTAAATTCATGTACATAATGTCGCTTTTCCTTCTAACATACCAGAAGAAGTTCTCATCATTTTGACTTATTGTGAAAAGTTACTGTATTTATTTTTAATACAGGAATACCTTCTGCCCCTTAATTTCACTACAAGATATTTATGTTGTAAATACTTGTAAAGAAATGAAAATTTAATATCAAATGTGAAGTCACCCCACTAACTAAAATGAATAGAAAATTGATATGACTGAAACATTGTTTTGGAAAGCATAACTGCCTCATGAGAGAAGATGTAAAGATTTTCTAGAGTTTTTTGGCATTCCTGAAGTTGTTTAATAATTTGAATTCCTTTCTCTAAGGAAGAAACCTAGGGCACTCCTTTAAAAGTTTTAGAAATTAATAGCTTGTTCATATGTTTCTTTAAAAAGACATTGGCATATTTTAGGATTTGCAGCTGGATTATGTTCTCATTTACACCTGTGCAATCTCAGTGAATCTAAATTGAAGGACATTTGTCTAGGATAAAAATATCAGGAAAATTGGTGGTACTAAACTTAGTTTACTGCAAACCAAACTACTCGAAATATGGAAAGAAGGAGTGATTTTGTGATTCCTCCAGACCACATAGTTTATTGGGCACTTTCTAACTGAGCCTCTGAACCTTTTGAAGACTTCCCATCATGACTGTATTAAAGGTAAACTTGTTCATGTTTGTATTTAAACATATCTTTTTTGAAAATTCCTCCCATAATTATATCTGTGCTGTATGGGTGACTGCAGCATTTGCCATAGCATTTCTTGGAAAGAAATTTCAGTATGTCAGATAAAAAAGACTTTGTTGCATGTAAGTTAGCTTTGGAGATTATGAGCTCCTTCAGAAACAGCTCATGTATTAGACACTGCGTAAATTAACCAGTTTGTCCCTGGGGAAATTTGTCTGATTATATATCAAAACTTGCTCAGGTAGGTTAATTAAGGAGTTATGAAGCAGCTGGGAACTATGTTAAAGTGTAGAGAGTCTCCCATGGGCTGGCGTTTGAGTCTTCTGAAAAGTGATTATGGGAGGAGGCAACTGGAAAGTTCTGAAACTTTTTTCCTCATGTAGACTTCAGGAGGCTCACAAGGAGGAGGAAAAAATCTTCCATATCTATCCTCAGACACCTTACTCCCTCCATTGCCTCCCAACAGGCCACCTAAAATATGCAGGAGCAGAAGCCTGAGGTGTGCCCAGCTCTGTGGATGTATGTGTGTGCGTGGAAGGGCACGTCCATGACTGTGTGGAACCATAGCTGCATGCATGCATGACTGTGTGAACAAGCTGGAAAGACCCAGAGTTTGGGGAGATGTGTTGCTACCATGATTTTTCCCCAGGCTTTTGTAGGAAACAGGAATGGAGAATTTACTGGATTATTTTTTTGATGCTGGGATTCCCAAGGAGCCTGGATTAGTTGTCAGCTCCTGATGACCTTGCTAATACAACTGTTTAAAATGTAAACTTTGAAAATAAGACTATTTCATCCTTCCTATCTGCACTAGGTCTCTAGCTAGATGAGTTCAGTGAACTATAACTTATCGCTTCAGCTATTGTGTTGGTGGTTTGGTGGGTATGTGCTGTTGCAAAGTGATAGGGCAATGGGAGAAAAAACAACTCATCAGCCTTAGAAACATGTTTTCATTTTGTGTGTGTGTATGTGTATGTCTGTCATAATTCATTACTTCCCCTGACCTCTACTTTGGCAGAAAAAAATCACTCAGCTAGAGAGATAACCTTTATATCTTAAAGTCAAAATTCCTTTGTCTATGGATTCGGAATGTGAATGTAAAATTAAGTTTGAAGTGGGAATTCACTTTTCAGTGCTAACTGAAGAGTAATTGAGTTACTCCAACATATCACAGGGAACAAAGACATGTGGGCTCAATCGTTGTGCATCAGGGCAAGGATACACTGAACAGACTACACATTTTAGAGTGAAGACAAATTTAGCAAAGGAAAACAAGTAGGAAATGATATAGTTACTGGCTGACAACATCTGTACTGGGAATGGGGGCTAAAAATGCCTTGCCTGATGTTATTTATACATAAAAAAAATACCAACATTCAGAAAAGATATATAGATACAAGTGGAGAAGACATACAAAGCTGTATATTGTATATATATATATATGTATATATATATATATGGTGTATATACACCATATATATGGTGTGTGCAAATGAGGAGTGACTGAGGAAGTTTGAGTATGTCAGAAATTATATCATATACATGTAGTACTGATAGAGAGAAAGTAGACAGTTTGGAAAAACAGAAGGGCAGCTGCTGAGTGTGAAGTTTGATCAAATCAAAGTGAATAGAGCAGGAATGAAAGACCATGCAGTCGGAGATAACAAGAGTTGACTTATGTTAGGTCTTAAAAATCTTCCTATCTGTTCATCTAGTAACAAACAAGTGAAAAGTACTTATCCATAAATAGTATCTATACATAGATGGTAGAAGGCCTGAGACTCAGAATGAAGCTTTAAGTGACTGCCAAGTATAGAAAGGATTATACATCAAAGCTTGAATACATGGTTACTCCAGACATTGCTAGCAACCACAATGTTTGTGTCCTAGTCTGTCATGCAACGTTTTCCAGGGATGCACAATGCAGCTTGTTAAGGCTGAGTGCTGAAACAGAAATGCCCTCAAAGCATAATTTCACATAAAAAATCATGAAAAGAAATATTATGTCAAATCTATCTTTGAAAAATATTTACGAAAAGGTTTTGAACGCATTATCAGTAATTCCTGTTTTTTAGGGTTTAATTTCTTTTAAAGTAATTATGCAAGGCTTCTCATTATTAAATTTTTCAAATACTTGTTGGGCTTTGTCTCTTGAGAAATCCAAACTAGTTTGTTTTGTTCACCCTTTTCCTACCATTACAGTGGGATTTCTAATGAGGAGAAGCATTTATGTTGAAAACATCTATGATCTTGTACACTCTTTTGACACCCTTTCTCTGATGTCAGTTGTGTGTTTCTATTAATTTTATTTACTGGTTGGGCTGATGGCATCCTAAGGTTCAAGAGTAGACATCATATGTGGAGCCACAGGGCAAATGGATGACAAAATAAGGAATGTGACTCATCAGCCCTTGCTTGATTGAGTGAACAATCTTGTATTTTGACTCGTGTGATCTCTTCATACACTTTTCTAACATGATTGCAGAGAACTTGTTAAATACTTGCTGCTTGTTTCAGAGGAGAACTAATTGTGTATGAAGGAGAGCAAACCAAGCATTGCAGAAAACAAAAGATGGACTATCTAAGTTTAATTGTATTCATTTTATGTGTTCCAGATTCAGAACAATCTGTGGGCAGGGAATGCTGCCAGTGGTTCTGTGGTTACCTCCTGCATGCTGCCACGAGATACATCCTCCTGTATGACACCTTACTCCCATTCACCCCGGACAGATTCTGGCTACACAGGCTTTTCAAACCACCAGAATCAATTCAGCCACATGCCCCTCAATAATTTTTTCACTGACTCGTTGCTTTCTGGGGCAACCAATGGACATGCTTTTGAAACCAAGCCAGAGTTTGAAAGGAGGTCCTCCAGCATTGCAGTTCTACGGATGAAAGCCAAAGAGCATGCTGCCAATATTTCCTGGGCCATGTAATATAGCAGTACCCTCTCTCAATTTCTTCTTTTTTTTTTTTTTAAAGCAAACTAAAACCATTTTTATTTCCCATATTTAAAGGGAACAACAATAAGCTGCTGTGTGTGGAATGCTAGAAATCACAATATACACGATGTCTGCTTAAAGAAATGCAATATAATATTTAACAATAAACCAAGAATAAACCAAATAGATTTACCATGCATCAAGCTCAACAAGCCCTCTTTGTTCTGCTTTTTATATATGTTTTGTTGTACCAGTTGATGAAATATGATTATAGAATCTACAAAAAAAAAAAAAAAATAAAACTACTAAGAAAATGTGTCTCCTCCATGGTTTTTAGCAGCCCTGTATAAAAAAATTGTGCCTTACAAATGAATACTTCATAAAGGAACAACTTGGTAAAGGATAATAAATTTATTATACTAAACCCATGATGTAAATCTCTAAGCACACCACGCAAAGAAGGAAATATATGACCATTCATGTTGTACGTAGAATTTGTAGACTGAGTTCTCTCAGCACTGTGCTGCTGCTCTAAGCCAGCTCTGCTTTTTGCTAAATGCACGTTGAGCTTGTTGAATTTATATCAATGAACAGCTAATGTATTAAGAATAGAAGGTACTACTTTATCTTATGGATTTGAGTGTATTTCTGTTAAAGATAAAGAGATTTTTTTTGGAGTCAAGTATAATGCTGAAAGTAGGATCACAGTGTTTAATAGATGTGCACAGATTTTTCAAAGATGTGCACAGATTATGTGTCAACTAGTATATTTAAATTAAAGGTTATAGAAAGGGTGTCATGAAGCTGAGGTGACTAAAAGACATGAAATAGTACTCCTACACTATTAACAGAATACAGATTAAGAAAAAAACCCCAAACACAACACTGAGGTCTTACTTCCAGTACAGTCCATTTTACTGGGTTTTGCTTCTCTGTGGTCAAACTGAAACAAAAAAGTCCAACAAGGCTTGTCAGATTCAGTTTGTAACTGATCTTAAGATGGTATTAGAGTACTGTTCATTTGATTTTAGTTACATTTTGTTGAAAGTTTGCTTATATAGTTTCCAGAGTGTAAGACTAGTTTGCTACCTTTAAAGTATATAGGAAAAATCTTTTTGACTGCAATGGCTGCAGGATTTGGCTCTCAACTCCCAGCCTATCACAAAGGAATTAAAATGTCAGCAGACTTTCTGACATTTCTGGTGGAAAAAAAATAGAGGAGAAGAAAAATACTTTACATCTGGAGAATTGATATCTGCTTTGATTTACTTCTCCTCCCTTTCCCCTGTCACATTCCAAGCTCCTTCAGATGAGTGAAATGTCAGCCTCTTTGAAAGCAACAGTCAGTCTCTCAGGTTCATAAAGGCAAAGTAAATTAATTGAAATAAAGAAGGACTTGCATGGCTGTGATTAGAACAGGATACAAGTCTCGGGGCACCCCCTGCTCATTCTTGCTTTTCTCTCTGGCCATTAGTTAGGAACAGAGGGCGCACGGGGGAAGAAGGGAAGATCGGGAAGCAGATTTCACCACAGAACTGCAGAACTACCAGTACTCACAAAAACAAACACAGGAATCCCCAGATTTTCTCTTCTCCCACTCAGGAGGGCTAAACTTGAAACAAAAATAGGAGATGGGCTCATTCTGTAGCCTTTCAAGAGAATAAACAAACTTGACTTTGAAACCATCAGGATCAACTGAAAATGGGATTTTTACAGCAGAGTCTTATACAGCTGAAAGGAAGGTTGTCTTATTTTCCACTAGT
This sequence comes from Pseudopodoces humilis, assembly GCF_049639895.1. NCBI lineage: Eukaryota > Metazoa > Chordata > Aves > Passeriformes > Paridae > Pseudopodoces > Pseudopodoces humilis. Next base: position 32,815,578 of record NC_142204.1, on the reverse strand, counting down.
AATAAACTCAAATTTTAACACATGCATATACTCCAATTTGTGGTTTCCTGATTTGATTCTCCTTCTAAAAATTAGCTTCAACTTTGGCCTGAGGAGCTGGAAAAGAGTATTCTGGCTAGAAGTTATCTTTCAATTTTTTATGGTCTGTTTAGACAGCAGTAAAACTAGACTCATGATTTAAAGCAAAAAAAAAAGTTATTGGTACAGGTAGAGGCATTAGTTTTGTATAGACACTTTTGGCACATGCAGAAGAAAGCAAGTGGTGGAAATACAAGGGATTTTTTAGCAAACTGTTTTCAGTTTTTGGTTTTTCTTTTTTGTTATATTTTATTCAGTTTCCACATCACTACTTTTTAAGGTATAATATTTAGAACATGTCAAAAAAATTTCCAGAATTTTTTGTTAGGGTTTCATTAGTGGACAAAAAATGAGATGTTTAGCTGGCAATCTCAAATCCATTGTTGTTCTTGCATCTTTCAATTTACTTATTTATTTTCATAGCAGAGTTTTCTATTGTTTTCTTTTGAAATCTCCCCAAAATAATTTGTGCTTTTTATGTCAGGAGTAAAATGTAACAATTCCTAGGAATTTATTGCAAGTGCAGATTTATTACAGAATAAGTATCCATTTTCAAGATATTACAACAATATTAGATGCTTGAAGCTTCCAAAATCAAAGGGGAAAAATAAAAGTCCATGTCATCTTCCTGCTGATTTTAATTAAGTGAAAGGGATGCAAGTCTAATTATTCATCATCCTCAAATCTAGCAATGGAAATTTTTTGTTACTTGTTGCTAGCATAACTTTGTATGTTAAATAAATAGGTATTCAACCCCTCATTAAACCTGAGGTGTGATAAGTTGCAGGCCTGCATTAAGCTTGTCATGCTCTTGCATCAGCCTCGTCTCGAAGAATGAATGATAGCCTGTTGGTTGCAGCGTTTCATTTAGCTAATGAAAAAGTATCTTCGTGTTAGATGTCAAGTACTACAACAGGGTCACATTCTGCCAGTTTTATTTAGTAGCGCTTTACTCCGTGAGTAGTCGCATTGATGGGAGTGAGACTATTCACATAGGCCAAATTGTGAATCACTTGTAAATGTTTATTCACAATGGCCCCATTCATGCAAAAAAAACCCTCTCAGCACAACATGAGTAATCGGTTCATAATCAGGCCCGGCTTAAGGTACTATTCAGCTCTAGTACGGATGGCAGAATCTGGCCCATGCTGGCTTAAGGCCAGACTTAGATTTTTTAAGCAAGATGAGTAGCTCCTTATTCCACAAATAGTGCAGAGAAACCCAGTAGGGCTATTTGTAGTGTTCTCTTTTTCTAAGAAAATTCTAGAAAAGATACATTTAAATATATGTAAATAAGTAAGTTTTTATGAAAGGGAAATTATTTTATTTTCTACTGGATTATACTCCCACATTTGACAGGACTTGTGTTCTTGTGCTTTGATTTTATCCCTTAATGACTTCTTCTCTTGAGCAACTAATCTTTTCACTTCTTGAACATGTGGAAAATGCACTAAAAACAAAAGGAGGTGATTTACAAAGCCTTCCTGCCAAGCATGTTAACTAAAGTTTGAGATATGTGGCCATCATGCTATGCTGAGAAGTAAATTTATAGAACTTTTGGGCAAAGAGTCCCTATCCTGTTAAAAGAGAAAGTGAAATATGTTCTAATTATTGATGCACTGTTTGTTTTTTTTTTCCTGTGATTGATTCATCAACATTTTGAAAATCTTAAGCCTGCATTTTAACAAATTTCTGAATAAATGTAAATTTACCTATGAAATGCAAATTTATTTATATTATGATTTTTACAGACTCATAAGCGATGGACAACCCTGCATTTAGCAGCTAAAGATACAGTTGTCTTATGACCAAGATGGTCAGAAATGTTTGACAAAAATGATTTCTACCTACAGTTTAACAGTGTTACACACCACAGGAATACATCAACGAAAACATCATTGTTCAATCAAAGTTTCTGAGAATAAGTTGAAACGAACTGTATTTCTCATTTCACTTCTTCAATGTTATAATATTTTGTACAACAAAGTGTTGAAAAAATTCAGTTCAATATGTTAAAGGCATTTTATTTTGACTGTGAATTTTATGGTAAGGCCTGAAGTATAAAATTTAACAAATATAACCTATATTCTGCATTTAATAATGAGATAATTTAACATAATAGAAGTAAATTATTTTGTTTTGCAAACAATAAAATAATACAGGAATTTTTTTTCCAAAATTACAAAGGTTGTTTTATTGATAGATTTCCAAATATCCGTGCTATTTCAAAATCAGAGTTAAATCAGGCTGATCAGAGTTAGAATCCATTAAAACCACTTATTTTTCTTAGTTTCAAAATATTTTCAGGAGAAGTTCTTTCTGTAGTATTCCCTGTAGTGGTTTAAGCCCAGCCAGCAGCCAAGACCCACACAGCTGCTTGCTCACTCCCACACCGGAGAGACTGGGGAGAGAATCAGAAGGGTGAAAGCTGGAAAAGTCGTGGATTGAGATAAAGACAGTTTAATAGGGAAAGCAAATGCCACTCACACAAGCAAAGCAAAACAAGGAAATCATTCACTTCTCTCCATGAGCAGCCAGGTGTTCAGCCATTTCTGGGAGAGCAGGGCCCCATCACAGTAACAGTGACTTCAGAAGACAAAGCCATCCCCTTCCTGCCCCCACTTCGTATCCTGAGCATGGTGCCACACTGATGGAATATCCCTTCTGTCAGCTGGGGTTACCTATCCAGGCTGTGTCTCCTCCCAAGCTCCCAGGCACCACAACTTCCATGCCAAGGTAGCAGCCTGAAAAGCCAAAAAGGCCTTGGCTGTGTGTAGGCACTGCTCAATAATAACAAAACCATCTCTATGTTATCAGCTCTGCTCAGCACAAACCCAAAACACAGAAGCACAGCAGCCACTGTGAAGAAAGCTAACCCTACCCCAGCCAAAAACCAACGCATTCCCTCAGCACTTTCATACCCAAATAGCAAGTGGCTCACTCATTCCCAGAATGCATACTTCTTATTCATCTGCAGTGATCTTTTTAGATTTGTCTGGCATTAGAATGATGAGGTAGTGTGCAGTGAATGAGAGTAGGATGGCTGGGGACAGAATAATCTTCTGGGAGGAATGTCAGAGCAAAAAACTGCAGTAGGGGGGAAACCAAAACCCAGTGTGACCCTCCCTTCCCTCTATGCCTAAACCACTTCTGAATCTCACCTGGACCTGGCAACATAAGGCTTATTCTATTGTTACCTCTCCAGTATGGGTTTAAGGAGGGGTATAAACAATCAAGAGTAAGTCTTGCAGAGGTAGGGTTGGTAGGTGTAGACTGTCACTGGCAATAAATACCTACTGTGAAATTAAGAGTAGTTTTGTGGAGAAGCATCTCCAATAATGAATTTCAAGATTTTTTTTTCTCTACATTTTTGGGGCAACAGGAAGACAGAATATTAAAGCAAAAGCACAGCAATGGTTGAAACAGTGAGTCCACAAAATTCCTGAAGCACAGCCATTCTCCTTTGCACCACAGGCTCATTAAAACTGATATGGCTGTGGCATGAAAATGAAGGAATATATCACAACACTACCATGTAAAATAGATTTGAGATATTGTCCTGTTCCTGCCAGTTATTTTTAATCTGTTTAAATAACAGCATAAAAATGACACAGCGCCTCATCAAATATTTTCAAACAGTCCACACAAGACATAAAATATAAAGAGGAAAAGCCAAAACCTAGTAGGTGAATCTTCAAAATCTATTATTGTCTGAAAGAATAGGGGTTTGTGAACCCTTATAACTATAAGGTATAAGTGAGGCCTCGCTCTCAACAGCTCAACTTCAGCTTGAGTCATACTGCCCAACTTCATAACAGTGATTATTCCCATGGGGATAACTAGTGCACTAGACTAATAAATACATCAATGTATAGGAAATAATATTCGTTAAAGTAATTGATGTTAGCACAAAAACCATAATTTCAAAAAGTGTAGGTTATAGGATCAGGTCAAAAATCATAATTTCTGACTGGCTTATAGAGTGGAACTTGATGGTTCACAAGATGCTGTTGCAAGAGTGCTTTTCTATGCTTTGGTTCTAACTATAGCAACCCTCTGTAATCTAATAGCTGTCTGCTTCATTTCTCAGAAGCTGGGTTCTGCATTCTTTAATTACGAAAGATAAATGAAATAAGCTTGATCCTCCCTGCCTTGTACTCCTGTGAAAAAAAAACATTTATGTGTGCTAACTGCAATTTACTTTAGTCTCACTATCAGTACTGTGAGACAAAGTCTTCTGCTTTAATCCAGTAGTTGCAAAAGATTTGATTTTTGATATTATTACTGCTCTGTGGGTGAGCAATTTACTGATATGGAGAGGAATGACTAAGTTGTGTAAAGCCTTTTTTTATTAAAGCCCAAAACCTTAATTTGCTTGGTTTTGGTTGAATACAGTGTGATTATAAATAACAAACTGCTTGTAGGTGGGATAAAGTCCTAGTTAACAGTTTCATAATATTTTTGTCCACCTAGGAAGAAAAGGGCATCGTTAAAATGAAGCTTTGTCAAACAGTGTGCTCAAAGACAGACAGAATATCTGAATCTTTGTAAGACTCTATTTACTCAGGTGTGTTTACTGAAATAATTTTGGTTTATTCATTAAAAATAGAAAACAGATGAGATCTTTAATAGAAAATAACAATATAAAACATGTTAATTGTATTTTTCTTTCAAAGTGATATTGGAGGAATAACTCTGCTTCTAGTATACTAAGAATGATTTTCCCCCTTCTTTGTTATAAACATTCTAGTATATAATGAAATACATATTTATATATGGAAAAACCTGTCAGATATTACTTAAACACATAGGGTAAATAAAACACTAAATTATTTTGGAGGTCTTTTAGAAAAAGGTTTGGGATAGAGATCAGAGTTAGTATTATTTAGCAAATGCTTAAGTAGTATATACAATGAGCAAAGAGAAAAATACACTCATTGGCTGGGAATTTATTGAATATTTAGAGCCAGAAAACTCAGTGTTGGCAAGAAGGAATAAAATTTTCTTTATTCAAAAATCTCCTTATGATCAAATCCTAGTTGAAGTTAACAGGAATCTTGCCAGCAATCTCACTTGGGAGTAGGATATGATACCTAATAAACACTTAATAGATTTAACACCTAATAGATTTACTATTAGATTTACTAAATTGAATTGTCTTGGAACAACATTACTTAGTTTATATGATTTTAATTTTTTGTTAAGGTAGTCCATTCAGCTATTTTTAAAATACAGAAATCATTAACATCTGATTTACTACAATGTATTCCAGATTTGTGTCTGATTTTTTTGCAGAATTAGAGAGACAAGGATAGACTGAGCAGCGCTCTTTGTTTTTAGGGGGATGTGTACTAAGGGGACTGTTAGTTTTAGTGTGAAAACAGTTCTATGCATATGCTAAATCATTAGTGCAGAGGCATTAACTCCTGTATAAACTAATCGGACTAGTTCTCTTCTGGAATTTAGGCAAATAATGTAACTGAGATAAACAGAGTCGCTTACATGTCCACATTTATCTACACTTTCTATTTATACTGTTAAATGCTTAAAACAACACTGGCCCATAAATTTGCCTTTTTGTTCTCATTCTTTTGGCAGTGTTTCCTACATGCTGCACTTTTAGAGTGCAGTTTGGTCTCATCTCAAATAAATAAGGGCCATGGAAGGAAAAAACTGCAGCTACAAAGTAGTTCTAACCCATTAAATGCAGATGGCCCACAGGGGGTTTAATCATAAGAGAGAGAACACACATCATGCTGAAATATAGAGCTGTTTTCTATCACTTGTTACCATTTGAATGTCTGTCCCAGGAAAGTGAATTCAATATATCTTCCTGGCCATCAGTTGCCCTCTGAATACTCCTTCTCTCTCTGATGTAGCTAGATTTCCCTTTAGAACATACAGAGATGAATGAGCTTTTACCACACGTAGAAGTGAAAGAAAACATTTCTTTCTGCACCAGAACAGATGAGATTCATCATTAAGAGAATGGATTTGACCTTGTCAAGTGGACCAAAGCAATTTATAAACAAACTCCTACAGGGGAGGCTACTTTTGGCCAAGTACTATATTAGCAGTGTTTTACTTATGCCCGCTGCTACCTTACAATAACTTCATAAACAGGCTGACTTCCTGAAATATAGAGTGCTGAGAGATATCACAGATGTACCTAGAAACACTGGGATAGCATAGGGTTACTTCCCTCCCTAGAGGCTGTCTAGAAATATGTCCACCCACCTTGCTTTCTTATTCTTGGTAAAAGCTGCTGATCACTACTCAATTTAAATCTTAATTTCAAGTTTAGATATGCATCAAAGAGCATATTTATACTTTAGTTTGCCATTTTTATATTGGTGTTTGTATAAGCAGCACCCAGATGATGTTGGTGTCCAATATGAAACTGAATGGCATCTACCTATCAGAACACCAGGAGAATAACAAAAGCAATTCAGTGTGGGTATACTTTATTTCCAGCATCAGAAAAGGAATACAAAGAGTCAATAGTTTTCTACAAAGTTGTTATTTAGATCAGATGATATTCCTACTAATACCAATAACATTTCTTCCTTTAACAGGATATTTAAACTGCAGGTAGGAATTTTATCTCTCCTCCTCCCAAGTCTGTGCCACATATGCTTTTTAAGTGAGAACAATCTTTCAGTGGTAACAAAAGTGCAATGGCTCAAATATTTTTGTTCTGTCCAGCGATCACAAGGAAGGAATTAAAAATGAGGGCATTCACTGGCTCAAAGATAACTGTGTTGTATGGAAAGAGAATACTCTGTTCCAGTCCAAGGGGATAGTTGCATGATAAAGTGGAGAAAAGACTCACTAGATATGTAAGCTACATGTACAATTAAAAAAAAAGTTTTTACTATGACTCCTGGGACTTACCTCCCCGTCTATATCAATCTTAGTCACGCCAGCAGACCTGATAGTGTTATAATCTCCTCTAAGTCTACAAAAAGAGAATCACGGAGCATTTGCAGAAGGGGACTGACCAGAATATTCAGTTTTCTTTGACTCATTTTTCCTGTGGCATGTAACCAAACAGAGATGCGTTGCAGATGCAGTTACTTCCTTCAAAGACTACCAAATAAGCCTGCATAAGTGATAAGTTTTTATTTTATTCTTTGTTGATGTTGCCTTAGAATCATAGTTAGGGTTGATGACAGTGAGAAGGAGCCCTTCTCATTCTAGAAATTTAATAGACTATAGGTGGAGCTTTCCAAGCCATGAAATTTCCCAAATCTTCCAGGAGCCTCCATCATTAACAAGCCTTATGTGAATAACCAAGAGCTTGATACATGTTTTAGCTCAGGAGAAATCTATGCTGTCCATGTCTTGTCTGCTTCATCATAGAAGCTCATTATTGTTCAAAACCCAAGACCACAGTCTTGTTTCATTGCCAGTCTATGCTTCATTGCCAGGAGATAACAATCCTGACCCTCTTGAGGTCAGAACAATGAAAAGAATTTCCCAAGTCCTTAAAAGGCATTATATTGCATATATTCATAGCTGCCTAGCAGATTTATGCCTTATTTTCCTGTAGGTCAAGTTCTCAAGGTCTTCTGCTATTGGGTTGAGAAAAGAGAAAAAGCCTCTTGCTTGCTTCTTGTAGCAATTATTCATTATTCATGCACCTCTGAGTGTGTGTGTGTGTCTGAGGTGCACACACACACTCATGAGGCACACAGTTCTGATGTTAGTTCACTAGTTTTATAATCACTTCTCCATTCTGATTTACAGAAGTGTGAGGAAGAATCTTGGGTCCTGTACCCAGCATGTTATAGTGAAAATATGCAATTTACAGAGAAAAAGAAAGACTGTAGCAAAGAACCAGTGACAGAGTACTACTGTATAACTCTATCTTGACTCGCATTTTTATAAGCATGCATCTGTTTACACTCTCCAAGAGGAAGATCAAAGTTCACAGAGAATTTTTATTGCTCTGGGAAGAAATTTATCTCTTTTTAAAAGAGAAAACATAGTTTATTATCTGCCTTAAATGAAACAAAAACAAATCTGTTCCTCTCTTCACTTCAGCACCAGACAGTATGCATCCAAGATGGGTGACACTTAGTGAAAGATCTCAAAATTTCTTCAAAAACTAATTAATCCTGAAATCAACCCTCACAGTTTTGATCCACCTGAAAATTCATTAAGATGTTTACAGAGAGGATATTTGGCTGTTGAACTTGGTCCTGTGGATTAATGGGGTAATCACATTTCTATTGTCCTTTAACTTTATTGATTCTGCTATAAAGCACAGCCCAAGATGATAAGGGCTATTTTCCATTTATTCTGTGTATCAGTATTCTGATGGGGGTCCTTGGGAAGTTGTCAGAGGCAAGAATTCTATAAACTGCAATAGCTTGCTACAGAAGACTTTTTATTTATTTTAACTTCTCCACCTCCATTCCTTTTTGGCATCCAATATGCATATTTAAAGTGTTGCCGCTGCTTTACAGTTTGACTTTAGAGCTCTTTGTTTTTATATAAAATAGTTCTGTTGCATTCCTCTAGTATGTCAAAGCAAAATCAAACTTGCTTTAACTCTTCAGGGCTTTATACATCTCTGCTTTCCTTTTGTTAATATGCAAGCTGGCTCTCAACTATTGTCTCTATTTCACAGATGTTAGCAAAGTTGTTGCATGGTACCTTTAATGCTCCTTTCACATAGCCCTGATAGAGTATTACAGCCCTGCCATGCAATGATTTGTGTAACCCAAAAAGTTCTTTAAGTTGTCTTCCTTGTAGTATATTCATTTGTAGTATATTACGGATTTGTACAAAAGTGATCTAATGTCATTTATTTTCCTGCATGTTCAGCTTGTGACATCTCAAAGCAGAAACTGTCCACAGTTTTATGCAGAATGACTGGCAAAAATAACTATGGAAAATTATTTTTGTAGGTCAATAGATTTGTGATGTCCTCTGTTTCCTCACTTTTAGTTCTCATACTGAAGAAAACTTCCATATTCATTTCCCATTTGATATTCTCCATTTATTCAGCTACCTGACTGTCATAAGCTAGTCTTCCTTAATCTGTGCTTGTTCAATTTTCTCAGTCACATCCTTCTTTTCATTGGTCTACACCTTCTTCAGCTTGCAACCTTGATACAGTTTTCATGTATTGGGAAATGTGTTTTTCCACTTACCTGTGTTCATTTTTTGTTGTTGCTGATGCTGTGTCACATGGGATTCATACTCAAAGACTTCTTCCATTCAGTGTTTACCACAGAAGTGCTGTCAGCATCTAGCTGTTACTAGTACCAGACTTGAGTTGCAATTGTATTGGTAGTGGGAAAATCATGGTAGAAGCAAATTAACCACAGGTTATATATTTTTACCTGTGAATCCTGAAGGAGAAGTAATTGAGATCTCTGTATCTGGTTAGTTATATGTCTATCAGCACCCCTTCTGTGAAGTTTGGGGCATGGGGAAACAATGCTTGATTCCATCATTATTGCAGAAGTATCACCTGAGCAGATCCTTTGTATGCAGCTTTGACAGACAAAGACATGGAAAAAAAAAAAAAAAGATTATATGCTAAATATGGTGGAAAGGGAAGAATTATATGAAATATATATAGTCAGATGGCTAAGGTTTTTTTTATTTTTAAGTATGTTAGTCATATAGAACAGATTGTTTTTGCACATCACAGAACAGATTTTCTGTTAGCTTTAGCAGTCGTGATGTATCATTTTACCTTTTCTTTGAATTTTAAGTAAAGTTCCCAGTTATACATTTCTTCTGACTTATTCCACAGATATATAATCTTTGTTGTCTTCTCACCTTTCTAAATAAATAATAAAAATGAGGTTTTCTGAGGTGAAATTAGAAACCATCCTCTCTATACTCAACCTATTTTTATTCCTTCTTTCTTGAAAATTTGCCCAATGAGTTTACTTTGCTTGGACCACAGGATGTAAGAAGTGCCTTTCTATCTCCTGGCACAGAACTTAAACTGAAGCAGAGGAGCCTTTATTTAATACTGAAAACCTCATTAGGAGGCATGACAAAGCCATAATTTAATCACATTTAATTAAATTATTTATTTAATTCAAGGTCATCAAAGGGAATTCTGCTAAGTGAAGTTTTATAGAACTCAAATTTTTGTTCCAATGAATGCTTGAAGACTCTGGAAAATATTGGTGGAACAGGATGGGGACTTCTTAAGATGAGAGTCTGCTTGCTAGGTCATAAAACTAATTCTCACTCATGTTTGCTCTCCTTTTACCCTTGCATGGTGATTTCTTAAGATTCAGCAAAAGTTAATAAAACTACGTGTCTCCCTAATGTACCTGACAGTGTGTTACAAGGATGTTTGGATAAAACTACTATAGTTTTTCAAGTAGAAGATGAAGCTGAGCCTGCTTTCTTGAAAAGCAGAGGTTAATGATAATTCTACCTGTGTGAGATGATTTTCAAAGCAGAAATGACCCTTCATGTCTTAAATAACCTGTGTTTTCCATATTAGACAGGATTTAATATTTATTACTATATTTATAAAACAGTGTTACCATGATTAAGGATATCCAGGCTGCATCTTCATATTACACTAGTCAAAGACAACATGAGACAGCATGTTGTTGATATATTCCAAATATACAGGAATATATTTTAACTATCATAAAATTTTTGTGTTTAAATTTCTCTATGCATATTTCAAACAGTAGGTCAAATTCTCTGCAGAAAGTTTTATGAAAGATATTAAAATGCAGAAATTGAAACTATGTGGCTTTTTCGAATAGGTGATATTTACAGTAAACTTGTTCAGACAAAACCACATGAATCTGAAACATTTACAAGCCTTAAAGTGGGATTTGTATTTAATTTCAGAGACTAATTTTAATTTTTGACTTTGTCTTCCATAAAACATGGTTTCTATTTTTCAGATTGTGAGGAGGCTTCAGATCAGTCATGCAAGTAGTTGCAAGTTCTGGGTGGAAGCAGTGACTCACTGGTAGTTGGAACTTGCTTTGATGAGAACGCTTGGTGCATATTATTAACAGAGACAAAATTTTAATGTCATAGTGCAGATTCTCAAACTTGAGCACCAGCCATGGGATTTAGATTTTGTCCCCTCCTCCTGGTGTGCAGACATGCAGTTGCTGGCAGAGGGGGGCTCCAGAGGAGGCCTCTGTGGGAGGAGGGCAGCTTCTGCCTTGTGCCAAACCCTCTGCACAGCACAGCTGAGCCCAGCAGTGGAACTGGCGGTGCCTCTGAGAAAACACTTGGGAAAAGACGAAATTCCTGGGCAGAGAGAGGAGGAGGAGGTAACAAAAGACAGAGGAACAAGTGAGGGAACACCAAGATCAGAGGAAGAGGAGGAAGAGGGTATGGGCATGGAGATTCTCTGGGAACCAGAGCAGCTATCCATTGCAATCTGTGCAGTGAATTGGGCAGAGATACTGAAGGAACTATAACTCATGCAGAGAATCCATGCTTGACCAGAGCAGAGGTGTAATAGTGAAGGAGCAGAAGAGAGGAATTATTACATATTGACCCTTAGCTCCTCAGCCATCCTGTGTCACTGTTGAGGTGAGTAAAGGAGCTGGGATTGAAGGAGCAATGCTGAGCTTGGGAGACTGGGGAGGAAAGTTGTTTTAATGTTTGCCCTTACTTCCCTGGAAAAATTTTAAATTTTAAAATTTTAAATTATTCTTCCCCAATCTGAGCCAGTTTTTCCCAGCACAGTAATTGGTAAGTAATCTACCTGTCTTTATCTCCATGTGCAAGCTTTCTAATTCTGGTGTCTCCTCACTTCGTGCTGGGATGGGAAGTCACTGAGCATCTGAGTGGGAACTTGGCCCTTAGACAATGCTAACACACTACAAAAATCAAATTGTTTCTGGGTCCAAAAAAATTTGGTCTAAGATGTGTTGTGCAGTCATCACACTGAAGATTTCAAGGGATTAAAAATCTTCCACTGCCCATGACACATCTGTTTTACTTTTCAGTCTTTCCAAGTATAAAACATTTTTTCATTGTTTCTGAAATAGTTCATCAGTCCCAGTTTGAAAAAAAATGCCCCCCCAATTTCATCGGGTAGTTTACTCTTCCATTATTACTTTAACGACCACATCTAACACCCATTTATGGCGTGCTGGGTGGAAAACAGGTTTCACAAGTCTGAGTCAGAGTCTGAAAAAAGGTTTTTCTTATTTTGTGTTTAATGTCACATCTTTGAAATTTCATCTCCCAGTTTTACTCTTTCACCTTTGTTTACAAAACACTGGAAACCATTGTAAGCTGTTTTGAGCATTTACATTGCAGAGGACCAATATAGTGAAGAATTAAACTATCCAAAAAATTTACAGGGGTGACAATATTGCAGAACAAGGTCTTTGATGAGTAATTGGTACTACTTTAAATATCACATTAGTCATAAATTGAAGTATAACATTATCTCAGGAGCAGTTGAACAAAAATATATGCAAGTAAATATTAGAAGTAGCAAAAAATGCACTGTAAAAACATATCAATCGTTCAAGAGGGAGTGTTAAGAATGATTCATTTCATGGATGTTATTTTCTGCCCCATTTCTACCTGCTAAACATTTTCTGTGTATCCTAACTCCTTGACTGCAAGAACACAGGTTTTTGTGATGCATTACCAAATGCAAAAGGTAAAAGGTGAGTTATGTAATACCTTCTAACTCCTGTGGTGGTTAGTCCACAGAAATGCACCAATCTACAGCTACTAACCTCTTCTGCAAGAAACGAGTGTGGCAAGATAAGGAAACAGCAATATTCTATATTGATAAAGAGAATATTCTGCTTAGGAAACTTTCATATTAATGGAAAAATGACAGTCTCCTTAGACACTAAAGGCAGATATTAAAGAAAACTCCTAACCAGCACCTTTCACATAATTGGCTATAGAGGAAGCCTAGGAAAGTTGGTTTTGCTTATCTGAAGTTAGCTTTATGAAAGCAATGGTTTTACTGAAGCCTTAACATTGGTTTACTAAGCAGAAAGTATCTTTCTGGTTTCAAATCATGAGAATGAAAGGTGGTTGCAGGAGTGACCAGCAATTAAACATCAGGTGTCAAGTAAAGCATCCCTAGGTTTGCAGTGGCTTTCTGCAGCCCATCCCAAGGTCATTATGGGCAGTAAGGCTATAAGGTGAATTCTGTGCTCTGTCTGAGTGCTCAGTCATTGTCCAGGCTGGAGCTTATTATTCTGAACCTCTGTTAGGTGCAAGAACAAGTCTGGTGCTGTTCACTCCACATGAAACTGCCTTCTCTGGATCTCTCTTTTGAAGTCCTGCCCTCTCTGTTTTGTGGAGCCACACACAGAGATTGAGATGAGAAACTAGAAAGGAAATAAGTAGACTTTCACAGCTCTGCACAAATCCTGCAAGCGTTATGAATGAGAGTTAGGTGTTTAAATCTCCTAAGGGTATTTATATTCTAGTGTTGAGCAAGTTCTCTTCCCCCATCCATAAAGGGGACGGGAAACTCCTCTGGAGAGGTCATCTGTGATGTTCATTATCTCTGAAATGAAACTATTTTAACTATTTTATAAATCAGGTTCAAACAATTTGGAGTACACAAATGTACGCAAACCTCTGAGGGCAAGTATGTGGAAAGATTCCTCCCTCTTCCTATTTCCTTCTCCCTCCCCACAAGCAAGGCTTGCAGATGTTTTCTTCTGCTCTTTATTCTTTTGTTCCTGTTTGGCTGTGACCCTAACTCCCAACTGATTCTTTTTTGTCAAACTTTGTTTTTTCCTGAGCCTTTGATCCTGTGCTTTGACTCTTACAATAATGAACATGACACTATTATTTTGCTAGATTCATTTTATGATTCTTTACCTCTCGGAGTCCCCACAAACAATTACATACACTTGTTTTGTCAGTGTCTCACAGCAAAAGAGGGGGTCTTACAAAAAAACTACCATCTCACCTAAAGACAGGTGAAATATTACCTTTCATATGTAGACCGAATTAGTAAGATTATGCACTATAGCTATACATTTAATTATCCAATTTATTTTTGTTTATATATCTTCAGTTTCCCAGCTAGGGGAAACTAGTCAAAGGTTAAAAGCCCTGCTAGTAGAACCAAGTATAGAAGACACACAGCAGACAAGAGGCTAGGGCTCCAGCACTGGGTCAGGAACAACAGTTTATCATTCTCAGAAGGAAATGTTGCCTTATGCCAAAACTGTAGATGCCCTTAGGTTTTCTGATGACTTTTTTCCCTGCTTTCTTTGCTCAGACATCTCAATTTGATCAAGAAAGTTGGGAGAAAGAGGATTTATGTCTGTTTCAGGGAAAATAAATGTACCTACATGGATAAAGTCCTAGCTGTAACTGAGTGCCAGTAATATAGTAGATGACATATGCTGTGAGAAAATCGTAAACCAGGAATCCAGATCAACAAATCCAGACATTACCAGCAAGACTGAAAGGTTTTTCTCCCTGAAACTGTGATTCAGATACATATATTGGGTAGTATACATGTGTAACAATAATCATAGGGAGTACAACTTGAGAAATTTTGCAAGTATGTCTTTTCATACACCTCCTTTGAGCTGCTGCAGTGATTTACTACAATCTTACCATGCCTTGCCTTTGAAGTAAGGTGACTCTCTAGTCAACACAAAGCTGATCAAGGAGGCTGTCTCTCTTTTGCAACAACAGTGGAGGAAGTTATTTAAGGCTACTACTGTCAGCTCCACACAGATCCTCAGACTATTTTAATTTATGTCGTAGGCAGGCAGGCCCCAAGCTGTGCTCAGATGATCAGAAGAAGCAGTAATAACTACGGAACAACATCTTTTTTTCTCAAGTCTATGTGTTAAATACAACTCAACTGGAACAGAGGGAATCAAATGCAACTTTTCTATTTGACTGAGTGAAATCAGCAATTGTGTGAAGAGAGGTAAGGGAGGTGATATAGGCTTAGACAGTAAATAATTGCCCAAAGATTTCTTTTCCTACTTTTTGTTCTTAAATAAATATTTATTTAGAAGAAAAAAATCTAGTTAATATGTAATAAAACCCCTAAGATAAAAGATCAATAAATGAAATTAAGTATAAAGGAAATAAAAGAACAAGAGAGAAGGGAACAAGAGTCTTTTGATTCTATCCATCTTCATAAAATATCTTCTCATGAAACAACCCCCAAAAGGTGAAAACAACACCAAAAGGAAGAAGAAATCCCATAGGATCAAGCCCATTTAAAGAAACATATCTTTGGCAGACAGTAAATCAAAATTGCCCAACCTGGTTTACTCCAAGACTAGTTGTCTACAAAGTTGGCTGGAATTAAGGGAAATGTTGGAGAGCTCTGTGGTTTCAGAGTTCACATTGATGCATCCAGCTGAGTCTCAGACAATTCTGTTTCTGTCTTTCTGACCCATAACCATGACAAGTGACATGCCCAGCTATCAGTGCCAGGAAAGATATCAAGTGCTTAATTTTCTAGTGATTACCTTTGTGTAATTTCATATTTGTGTTTCCCAGATATAGGCAACAGAAAACACAGTAGTACTTGTTGCACAGCTGCTGGCAGAAGTCATGGATTTATATATATATATATATATGGTATATTTATATATAAGTATATATATATATATATTTTTTTTTTGACTATGCAAAAACCCGAAACAAAAACAACCAAAACTCCCCACTGCTGAATTGGCTGAATGCTGGCAACTCTGGGTAGGATTACAGGAAGGCTTATGCTGGGTAACAAATTCAAGTGGCATGTATACTGGAATCATGATGTTGAACCATTTCCATACTATAGGACAAACACACTGGTTTCTGTTAAATTTTGAATCCTAAAGAAGCCAAGATATAATTCATCACTTCTCCAAAATTTAGAAATATTCTGTAGAAAGTGACACAAAGCAATTGGAGACAAGAGTGATAAGAGCTGAGTATTTGTAAGTAAACTTCGTGAAAACATAGGTGTATTCTGGTTTGTGATTACCTTTTCCTTTAAGAAGAAATTGTCTAAGTACTTATATATTTTAGTGGCAGATATTAAGTAGGCTACAGATTTATTTTATTACACCCTAGAAAGAAATTTTAAAAGTCTTAAATTCAAGAATATGAAATAGAATATCCCTGATGTTTTCAATGCTCCTTAATGTAGATATGTTTATAAGAATTGTACAGAACAGAGAGGATTAAATCCTGAAATCAAAGAAAAACTTCCCTCAAATCCTAATATATTTATTTTTGTTCTGTGCCATCTCTGCTACTCTATATGCTAAAATTGTTTTCCGCAGGCCAAACTCAAAAGGTTTTGCCTTTCTCATCTACTTAGGATGATTTGTTGTCAAGCCCTGAAATTAATTGTCGTGTTATTACTTGCAGATTTATAGCTCAATCAGCTTTGTAGAAGCCTCTTCTTTTATGGGTGTTCTTTCTTTGAACATTATAAAATATCTGTTACCTCTTTCCTTTCTTTTCGTTAGAACGTTTTTCAAAGCTCACTAACTTTGGGACCAAGAGAATGTGGATTGCATTTCACTGCTTAACTTAAAAAATGCACAAACCCCTGGGCAAGATACTCTATTGAAATGATTTTTCAAGTTGCTACCATGCATGTAGTGCTCAGCAGTGGAACAACCATCATTATTTGAAGTGCTCAGGTTCAGAGATAGCAGCTGGGGAAGAGGCATGCTAGGCCTGCTTCTCAGACAGTTCTCAAGCTCTAGAGTTTGATGATATAATAAATGCAGCTTTCTGAGCTCTTGGATACAACACCATGGTCACACAACGTAAAATATTTCTTTGATGTAAAGTTAGTTGATTATTTAAACTTAATTATCATGCAAAAAAAAAAAAAAAAAGAGGATTTTTTATAAAATTTTTTTTTTCTTTTCTTTACAAGTACCTGTTAAAGTTACTTTGTAATGTCTGGTTCACACCAGCAGTGTAAAGCATACCAGCTTTGCACGCGTGAGTGCAGGAAACACAATCCCATACTTATTCTATGATAAGATCACAATAAGGTAAATTACACCTAATTAAGCCACATTCTAGATTTTTTCCTTTTTTTCATGACTTTGTCATAAATATTGTCATTGTTTCTAATTAGTTTTATCTAGATAGAAGATTTTGTTCAGACACTTCCTGTGTGAAAACAATCATATTTATTAGTATCCTGGAATTATGAACTTAGGGCTAGATTTCGAAGTCCAGACTTCTCAGTCTGAGCTTCAACAGACTCAAGTTCTTTGTTAAGGACCAGAAAATCTTGTAACCCTTGTTCATCTCTAATTTACATTACTTGCTCTGATTTTAAAAGAAAATAAATCTTATAGTCTTCTATTTAACACTGCCATCCACAATTTTCCTATTTTGGAGAGAACACTTGAGGCCCAATATGTAACTTTAAAACATCAAGATGCATTGATGATATAACTTCTAAATGGAGTGCTTATGAAATCTCCACCTTTGTGAGCAGAGGTGAAACAACACTCATCCAGTACTGAACTAAACTTGAAATTCCATCCCTAGAAAAACAATCTGGAGCTTACCCTTCCCTTGACTTGTGTCAGGCACACCCATTAAGCTTCACACTTGTTATAAGATAGTAAAGTAACTTAAGACTGATTTTTCTTTTTTTTTTTTTTCTTATTTTTTTAAACTATGCTATCATTGCAATTATCTCAAATTAATGTTGAAATTAATATTTTTCAATTCTTTAATGTTAACTGATCAGACTTTTTAGCTACTGTTTATTTTTTTCTTTTTTGGTACTAATGTAAACCTAGGTTTGAAAGAGAAGAGGAAACACAGGTAAAATTTTACCTTTTTCTTGCTATGCATCATGCAGGCATGAAATGAAGTGCTCATTTGGATGCTTCTAGCTCCATTTTAATATCCAGTAACTTCAGTGGACAGAATTTGTCTCCTCACACTGGTAGTATGAATTTCATACCACATATATATGCACATTTCAAGCTTCAGAAAGGTGAAGGGATGCTTTCAAGAACTGCCATGAAACTGTAGCTCCCAATCAGCATAAAGCAGGAGCTGATAAAAGTAAACCAGTCACAGGCCCCACTCTGGACATACTTTGTTGTCTTCTTGAGCACCAGATGGAGACAACCGATAATATATATTTTTTATGAAATATCTGAATCTAGGATTTAATCAGAGAGATGGTCTTGTATATTAAAGAAAAACATTTATATGTTAGCAGAAACTGCTACCTTTGGAAGAGTTAGGAACAATAAATTTGAGTGAAGAAAAATATTTTGTACCAAAGATGATACCTGAAACAGAGCCCCGCTGTGACCTGTGGTGCATATGGAGTGGTGTTATTCCAGCATGAATCTCTGGTTTCATTACAGCATAAGTAAGCATTAGTATTTCTGTTCTTTGACATGTTCTGGAAGATGGGAGAAACCACAACATTCATCCCAGGAATGCACTGTTGGTGACACACTGATGCTCCAGGTCCAGCCAAGCCACTTCATGAAAAGGCTGTGCCAGTCAGGCTGCGTTTTGAATTCTTGCTGTATCTAAGCAGAGAGTGATGGATGAGCTGTGTGCAAGAAATGGCATAAACACCTCTTAAAAAAACCACAGCTGCACTTACATCAGTCCTAAAAGGCAAACCAAGGGGGGAGAAATCATGAAAAACTGAAGAAAAATTGATTCATTTATATTTACAGAGGAAACACTGTATTTTCAAGCATATATAGAATGCTAAGGTAAAGTACAAAGTAGTTGGTGTCCCTCTTTATTTTTGCAATATTGCTGAAGAATTTCAATGTCTCTTTCTCATAATTCCTTATTTCTGTTGTGAATGTATCTTTATTTGTATTTCCATGGAGCAGTGAAGCTGAGATCAGGGTTCTTTTCTTCTTGGTCCCATACAGAAGAGAAATGTTCTTTTTTCTAAAGCTTTTACACTCAAAGACCTCAATCTTACAACTGGTAATACACAAACAAAGAGATGCAGCTGCTGAGGATAATAACTCAATCTCAAATATCATGTTTTTTAACTGACACCCATGATATTTCATTGCCTCAAGCATAATTGCAAGTTGCAGCTATCACTATTTCTTAACACATTCTATTTCACTAGCTAGAAATAAAAATGTTTTTAACAAGAGAAATAGCAACTGGAACAATTTTCTTACAGATGTGATGGATTCTTGAATGCTCTCCTAAAAGCTGCTATAACTCAGCTTGCAGGTTACAGGTTTTGGACCAGTCAGTAGATGAGTTGCTATTACCTCACTTTTTGCTATCATGCTCATTAAAAGAAGTGATATCTGAGTTTAAGATATACAGAGTATATCTTAATTGATCTTAATATATCTTACAGATATATGGAGTTTAAGATCTATTTACCAAAGGAAGACATGAAAGGATAAGTGGTAATTTTAGAGCTTAATTCATTAATATATTTGTATGTATTTCTGAATATTTGGAAACACCATTTTGAAAGCTATCAGACAAAACAAAAAAATCTTTTGATATTTTTAAAATTTGTCTAATGGTTCTTGTCATTGTGTTGGTGCCAGAGATGAAAACACATTTTTAGTAAACATTTCTAATCGCCCAAGATACTTGGACCGTGAAACCACAAAATAATAACCTAGAAATTTCCTCACAAAGTTCCTGTGTTATTAGTATTTTGATCCCTGGCAGAGATTGGACTGCTGTAGAAAAGATCATGCACTCCTGCTTCTGGGTCAAAGTGGGTTTCTGACAACATGACTGGCTTATGCCGACTTCCTCTGGGCTGCTGCTGCCTGCTTTAGGCTAAAGAAATCAACAATAATTCTGAGTTATTCTTTCTATTAAATGTTTCTGCAGGTGTAATCCCTTCCCACTGATTATCATCAGAATCCCATGCAAAGCTGCAGGAAACCCAAGGAGAAACAGATAATATCTCAGAGGAGGATGATGAAGGATGGATGAAATTCCCATTTAACTCTTCTTTTCAGTATGTTCATATTTATGAACCCTGACTGTGTCTCGAGCACAGTTGGTCCATCTGTACCTCACACATCGAGAGGGCAATAATTTGGAATTATTATCATGTTTTTCTTCTTTCTTTCACTCAAGTTATATTTACACACTAGTATTAGTATAGGTTCAATTAAAGAAAAATGTGTTGCCTCAATACTTTCACAGTCAATGATCTAAATATCCCACATTTGTGGTGCTTATTTTTAGTAAAATTTTACCTGAAATTGTCTTATTTTACAGACTAAATATAGCTATTGGATGAGTTTCTTCTGTGGAACATTTTGTTTACTTACTTTAATTGTTTTTTTAACCCACTTGTTTCTGTACCAGGAACAGAGGTACGCCCACCCACACCCAAGCATACATGCACTACACACAGACAGAGGCTTTCATTTTATGTGCAGAAACATCCATCTCACTAGTTGTGGAAGAGAAGGGAACTCTCTCAGGAGTTCATTCCAAATGCAATGTCAAGTTTACAATAAACAGAATAATTGCACTGTTTACAGGATTTATTTTATTACTATCCTCGTGATTGCTGCAATTGTAAATAAATCTGCTTCTTGCCACAAATTTATTTTGTTTTCCAGAAAGAAGGACAGATTTGCTTCCTTTGCCTGCAATTATAATAATGAACAATATATATTTTTGTTTAGTTTTCTTTAGCCAATGTAAGCCAGACAGCCAGGCAACTGTTGATCTTAAAGAATTATCACAGAACAAGTTCTCTTAGCTTTAGATAGTAATTTATCATTTGTGGCAAAATCCAGCTTGTGTTTTTAAAACAGTTGCATTTTTAAAATGGCAACTCCAAAGTACATACAATATCTGAAAAATTATATCCTCTTCCATGAGAAACAGCACTAATTCATGGTGTTCACATCTGAACATTCAGTGAGCCTGTCAAGATAACCTCATGCTCACATCAGCCACACAGCAATTGAACACAAGAGACCAAAATGTGCTGGCAAGAAAGCAAATTTTCTCCTGTGATTTCTGGTTGCCTTGATTTAGAGAGATTGGTTTTGCATCATCTCTTCCCCCAAAAACTGCAAGGAAGATTAAGGCTGTGTAGTGCCTGATGGACCTCCCCAGGACCCTTGGTGGCTTTTGGATATCAGTAATGGAATTTTATTTTTTTAAAGAGTCTGATTCAAATTTGAGTTAACCTGGATGTAAATGGGCCATTAATGTAAGTAGATGTACAATCTACCGAATTAACTGATATACAATGTTCATTTTGTGGTCAGTTCTTTAGGCGACAGTGGCTGAGGCAGGATTTTTTGCTTCATTCTATAGCATCAGCAGATTGCACAGCAGTGCTGAAAAACTGTCTCAGTGCAGGATAGCCTGTCAGAGCAGAAAGTCAGCTGAAGCCTGCTTACCTCTGTCCTCGTGGTGCAACCGAGGCACCACAAAGAAATGTTCCTGTCTTGTGTCAGGCTTGGCTACACTTTTGGCTTCCTAATACCTTTAGCAATGAATGTATTCTGAAACTGTGTGAGAATTTCCAAGATTCAGAAGATACAGAACAGGGGCAAAAGACTCAGATTAGTTCATTGAAACACACAAAGATGCCATGTCAAGGCAGTGATATGTTCCAATTAAAAAACGGGAAAAAAATAGATATGGAAGATTTTATTTGTTTCAAGACACAGGCAGATGCATCTTATTTCAACTTAGGTAAAGATTAGAGATTTTAAGAGTTTCTTTCTCCAGAGGAAATTTTTTACTTGAAAATTTAATAGAGATCACATACTCATTTTAATTAAACTCTTGGGACATTTAAAACTCTTTAAAGATTTTTTGTCATTAATATTTTTTAATTTGGGCCAAAAATACTTTACTGTGATTTTTTACTTTATCAGTCCATAAGAAATGAGAATCTTCTGGAATCTAGTTTGACATGATAAGTGTTTTAAATGGTATATCTCTAATCATAAAATGGGAATGAGTGCGAAAAGGCAGAAAAATCTCAAAAAAGGTATCTGGATTTTTTATATTTTAAATTGAAATTACTAAATATACAGAATGCCAGCATTTTGTCTTTTATAATTGTTCTCTCTTGTGCACAGAAAATGTGAGCCCTGTTCGTATTCTGGCACATGTACATATCCATCAATCCAAGTGTCTCAAGGAATTATAAGTATTTGTCACCACTTTCTTCTGGAAAACCTTTACAAATAAACCATTTGGTTTTTCACTGTTAGATGATGGGTAAATCCTGTGGCACTTTAGTAGTATGCAACACAGGACATCATTAGCAGAAGAAAAGAGTCAGCAATAAAATCAACTGGACATTAAACTCATTCACAAAACTTAAGTCCCTGTTGAGTGTAGTGTTAAACATGCTTGATAGTTTCACTCACTAGTACAGCCATTGATGGGGTCCCAGAACCCTAGTTAAGTTTTTATAAGGCTTTTCACTAGAGAAGTTCACTAGAGAACATAATTGTTATTTCCACATACCTACATTCAATTTTCAGGGATTACTTTTAAGTGTGAATTCTCAGGTATTTCTTCCAGCTGCCTCCTGTCAAGCTATAATCCCATATACTGAGCTCAGTCCCTGCAGGGTAAGCACTTGATCCTGGGGTCAAAGGTCCTTTAGCTCTTGACTAATGCACCTCATTAGAAGAGGAAAGCCGAATGTCTCCAGTAATTCAAATGTCATGAGAAGTAACAGAACTATATATTTTTAATTGTGTTCAACAGGAATGTTTTATTTTAGACACAACAACAAAAAAAAAGCTGAAGGTTTCCCATTTATAACCACTGGAAACACTGTCTAATTTGTTGTTCATCCATGTGTGGTGCAGGAGTGTGCAACTCAACTGGAAGGAAATTAATTAATCATTTAATCATGAGCACTAACCTTTTTTGTTGTGGTAGGAGGCTGGTCATAAATTCATAACTATTCATTACTCAAGTATTTGGACTAAAGTGAACATATCAGTTAAATGAAATGCTGTTTTTCTTAATACTTTATGTATGGTAGATATGTTAGGTAATGGTTTTATCCTGCGCTGAAAAAATAATCACCTCATAAAAAGCAGGTTTTGATTAAGCAATGAAACTGGAACTTAAATTCACCTGAAGCCCTAAGCAAACACAAGCTACTGCATCTTCTACATGAGCTTTTCTATGGGATCACTGTAGTTACAGAAGAAATTCCCTTTGCTTTAGAAGTTGAATGCAGTTATTTGCATTGTAATGTTTATATTTTGGATGCTTTTTTACTTTAAGTTGAAATCAGCAATTCTAGCTGTTTTTCACCCTTGCATTCTGAAGAAGCTTTGCAAGGTAATTATGTAAGCTAACTTGTTTGTAAAATTTGAACTGCAATTATTCAATTAAAGAGCTGCATTCATTGCAATAAAATAGCTTACACCTTGGCATCCAAAGAAATTTAAAGAAAGAAATGACAGTTAAAGTTTTACACCAAATACTTTTTAAAATAAGCAAAACGTTTTGTATATTAATTGAATGGAGATACAGAACATGAAATCTTGATGTCACCAAAGCCAAAAGCACTTTTACACTGATTTCAGAATGTGAATTGTCCCTAAAGTTTGTTTCATCAGACTTCTTCCTGACAAGTGTTTTGGGACTATATATAGGATTTTCTGACTGTTCCAGACATCTTCTGGAATACAGGTAAGGCATGTGATTTTAATCATTAGAGGAAACAATAACACAGGAGTAGATATGATGATCTCTGGTTTTATATCATGATTAAAAGTGGATTTCTCATTATATTTTGATATCAGAAAAATGTTGACATTTTTTCTATGGGTAGTTATTTTTAATGATGAAAAATGTGAGAAAGGGAATTTTATTTGATTAACAGGTAAATTTGGAAAAAGCTGAACAGTTCAGGCTCACAATTCTTTCTTTGTCTCGGGATTGTCACAGTTATAACAATGTCTTATTTAATGTCTCCCTTTCTGAAAAAATGGGATTTCATACTATTTTAGAGATGT
The DNA here is from genome assembly GCF_049639895.1 of Pseudopodoces humilis. Lineage (NCBI taxonomy): Eukaryota > Metazoa > Chordata > Aves > Passeriformes > Paridae > Pseudopodoces > Pseudopodoces humilis. The sequence continues at coordinate 32,791,555 of NC_142204.1, read as the reverse complement.
GTTAGTAAGTATTTTTAGTATCACTTAGTGGAAAGTCTTGAAGATTTCTTTGCAACATGTTAAGTTGCTTACCATTATGAATAATATATGTATTATTTTACCTTCTCTGAAGGTTAAAGGACTGCACAAACAGATTTTTTATTCCATCAGACAGACAAATTACACAGTGAATTTTTGATTTTTTTTATGTTTGTTAACAAAAACCCACCAAACAAAACCCCACCTCCTCAAAAAAATCTCTTTCCTCAACAGAATAGGTTCTGTCGAATCAGGTATTTTCCCTACCTACATCTCTTTCAGCTAGCACCCCTGTTGAAAAATATTTACTGTTAAGGTCTGTTTTCAAGCCAAAATCCAGCTGTTTAAGTTGTGCAACATTTTATTTCATTCTTTATTTCAAGGTGTATAGTCATGATTTTCTACCCAAGTTCAAACCCCAGCTCATAAAATGTGTGTACACTGACTGTTTTCTGCTAAAAAACACTTGGCTCACACCGTTCACTTCTCTTAAGCAATCTTCCACTTGTGTCTTTCTCCTAGCAACTTCTTTAAATGAAAACCAGTAACAGCTCTCCAGATCAGGGAGGCTAAATCATCCTGTAACAATAACATGCTTTAATTTAGGCTGTAGCAGCGAGAGCAGTGTTACTGGACAAACTCCTGTTTGCCTCACCAGTACATATTATTTCAAAGTGTCAGTTACTACAGCTGTAAACTCTAGCCTTCTGGTTTGTAAAAGTTGTATTAAACTCATCCTGCTCATTGAAGAAAAACAGTTACATCTGAGGTAGCTTTCACTACTGAACTGTTTTGTGCATCTATTCTCCTGCTGATTGTTAGCTTCTCTGATTCCCTCGATAAATCAGCAAAACAGCCTGGTTGGCTCTCAGCCCTCCTTTAACTCTCTTACCTATCCTAGCCTTGTGTTTAGTTGTACACACTAATCTACATATTAAAAATCTCAAAAAAGAGGAGATCTTCTCAAAGGGTTTTATTGATGGTTATTTATTACAGCTATAGGTGTATATCTGGAGAAATTTACCTGTGTTTATTTAATAGGTTTTAATAGATTTTTTAAATCATAGAATCATAGGAAGGTTTGGGTTGGAAGGGACCTTAAAGATGATCCAGTTCCAACCCCCCCTGACACAGGGGCAGGGACACCATCCACTACATCAGTTTGCTCTGATATTCCACACTACTTGCTTCCTCAGGATTTAGTAATGCTACATCTCTAAACAAAGATAATAAAAATTTTTACCATTCATTTCACTGGGATTGCCATAAAAATTCACACTGCTGCTGGTCCTGCTCCCTAATTGTAGCACTGTTGAGAAGCTAACAGCAGACCACTTAGAGCAAAAAGCTGAAGGGCCACTTGAGGGCTGACAGTATTTTTCTGTGTCTCCCATGGTGCTGGCAGGTCAGCTCGGTTTATGATGAGTGCTTCCCTTGTCTGTTCCTCAAGAAGCACTAAAGATTTCCCATAGGGATGATATTCTTCTCTGTTCAAGTTTCTCACACAGGAAAAAGAAAGTATCTTTCTATGGAGGCTACAGATGTGAAAGCAGAGAACAATTTGCCAGAAAAATAGATTAGAAACATATTTAGGTTAACAGAATACTTTCCCTGTCTCAAAGATGTTGAAAGGCACACATCTCTACCTCATTTTCATTACTGTATCAAGAATAGATTTATAGAAACAATTGTTAAGTAGCTAAAATCTCAATATTAATGCAAAAGCTATATATTTCATATTACTACTGTTCTGCATCTGCAGGCTTCCTCTTATGTGTCTTGTCTTGTGAAGAATATGTATGCTTTTGATTTGGGAACCAATAACATTTTAAACTCTGACACTAAAGGAGACAAAAGAAGGAAAAAAGGCAAAAAAAAAGAAGTGGAGAAATGATTGAATTACATAGAACATATTTTTCTTTTAAAATGCCATAAAAGATTCAATAGTTGAAATTGCTCAGGAGTGCTCACATTTCTATCAGAAGGTGCTCTGTACCGGGGCTAGTGAATGTATCAAATACTGCTGATAATTCAGCAGATTTTTTTTATTTTTATTGAAGGTCACAGAAAAGAGTTGCAATAAAACCTGCATTAACAGCCAGAGCTGAAACTGAGGCTGCCTATTGATTTATGCACTTTCCTTTGGTTTTGATCTTTTAAAGAATGTGACTTGCCACATTATATGCTCTTCTGGGATTTTCTCCCTCACCACTCATTATTACACTCTCACTGTCAATCTGATCATACAGTTTCATATGATTCAGTTAAAAGAAAATAATCTACCAGCAGTCAGCTCTGCATGATTTTGCACATTTTTGGCTAGGGCTCTGATTCAAAATGCAATCAGATGAGTGAAAGGACACTGATTGTTTTTAATGGGCTTTGGATCGAACTATGAATGCCTTTTTAGGGCACATCATTTTAGGTTATTCTATGCATGTAATTGTTCTTTTTATATGCCCTTCATCTCTACACAAAGCTAGTATCAGCAAATATAATAAAACAAATCCACAATTTATCTATTGTTTAGAATGGACAAGAGGATTTTTTTCTGAATTTTAAGGAATATTATTTCTTAGGAACTACTTTATTCCAGAGACAACACATGGATGGTTCTTCAAGTACAATCTATAGTTCCTATTTTCATTTGAGGCTCTGTGCAAGTTTTTACATTTTCACATTTGCCTCATGAAAATAACTTGGGATAAGAATAATTTTTCAAATGTTATTAATAGATAAAATGTAAGCCAAAGATAAATGCTTCCAGAGTGCAGCTACTGTGTGTATCTAGGCTAGACACACATATCTCAGTGTTTTGTTTTTTTAGTCTGACTAATTGTCTTTGTCTTTAATGACTCTCCTTCAAATGTCTGCTTTATGTTTCACAAATACTTAATCATCGCTTTTCTTCATCTGTTTATTGATAGAGTTTAAATGTGCACATATGAACCAAAATGCTGAGGAAAGGTTGGGCAGAAGTCAGTATTTCAATTTTTCTGTCATTCAAATAAAATCTTTTCTCCTATCTGAAAAAACCAAAACCAATCATGTCATAGCTCCTTTGCTGTAAATACATGAAGAAAATGGTGTGGAAATGGGAATTGTTACAGCATGCATAAAATATACTTAAAAAGTACCCACAGGAGAAAGCATCACTGCTCAGGACCTCATCCTGGCCTGTATGAATTGTACCAAGAAGACCAGTAAGCCTAATCATGCATGTAAAGGTTGCACATGTGCTTAAAGCTAGGAAAATAGTGTCTCATGGATGGAAGCTCTTATACTCTAATGAAACACCTTAGAGTATGATATAATGTCAATGGAACAGCATGTGGCTTTGGTACATATAAAAGCAATTATAGAAGTAATATTACAGGCTGGCTTGCCTTTTTCCTTTGGTTTCAGGGCTTCAGACTCCCTACAAACTGGGTCAGAATGATAACACTTTCCTTCTTGTCATCATTTCACAATAAAACTTTCCATTCTTTTAATTGCTCAGTAGCCCTTCAGATACGCCATTTGTACTTATATTAAAACCATATACTTTAGCTAATATTTTACAATTTGCTCTGGGTTATTTTGTTTTGTATTTTAGAAATTTTATATAGTCTGAGATAGTTAAAATAATAGTGATTTGGTTTCTAGTTATTTAATGACTTTTCCCACATGATGTGTCTTGAAACTCTGGTATAACACATGTCCAGATTTCAGAGAAATCCAAAACTATAGTGTCAGATGATATATACAAAGAGTATGTTATGTAGACCGTATTGGCCACTGATAACCTGCTCCATTTGTCTTGCCTCTGACATGTTAGCTGGACAGGGGAGAGATGAGGCAGCCTCTAAAAACAGAAGTCAGTATGAGAAGAAACAGCAGCCCAGCAGCAATCAGGTATTTTGCTGAAAAGTTCAAAAGACTCTATTTGGTATCTCCTTATTTTACCTGCTTTAATGTCCATAATCACTGCAAACATGGTATTTCTTTAGTGAATTGTAGAGGATGACTCAATCTTTCTAAGCTTCAGCAGTGCAGTGTTGCTGGTTAAGAATCTTGAAGCCCAGTTGGGCTTGTCTCTTCCTCCTGTTTTTGTAGATCAGGACTTGAACCCTGATAAACTCTGGCAGAGTTATACTTCAACACTTCATACCTATCCTCTCATTTATCTTTAGGGTGAGTTCTTCTGAAACTAATTCAAGTTTTTTTCCCCTTCCTTTTTCTTTTAAAGAACTTTGAATAAATCAAGCCCATTACTATAAAAATAGTCTGATTTGTATACCATACATTATGTAATTTGTTATATTATGCTGTATGTTGGCTTTATGCTCACATATGCATGTATGGAAATAGTCATTTAAGGATTAATATCATTTGTGCAGTCCTACACAGGAAGTATTAATTCTTTAAAGGTTTTGTGATGTAGATGATAGATATATCTTTTCACATGGCATAATACACTGCCTAAGGAAATACAAGCTTGTGTTTTTAGAAAGAAAATTCTGTCACAAATACTTACAAAACTACATTTTACCTCTAGTGCTCCAATAGAGATGGAAACACAGTCCAAACTCATTGTTTTATTTTAAATTTTCATATTGGTAGTTCACATCATGCTTTTTGGCTACTGACTAGATGAAGTGAGAATTTGAAACAGCAGAGTAGCTTAGTAATTCAGAATTTAACATAAAAATCCATGGTGGGGGGAGGGGTAAATGCTGAAAGAAAAATTATATATGTTATACATGCCAACTGTTGACCACTTATTCATGTCATGCTGGGTTTTTAAGTGGTTCTCTCTTTTGGTTACACAGCAAACCCACTCCATGTGTAAAAGGAGTATAACCTTCCATTTAATGGAGAAAAGTCCCCTGTGAATAGTGAATTTTACCTCTTCTCAGACCTAATTTAAAATTTTTACTTCCTTCTTCAAATGATATTGAATTTTAATACAATAACTGGTGGACTGTGACACTGTTACTGAACTGAATACAATTCCAGCTCTGCTATTGTTCCTTTGAAGCTTTCCTAGAGCATCCTGTGAAAAGAGCAGGAAGATTTGTGCTACTGGTTTCTATTTATTCAGATATATTTGGTTTAGTTCCTCATCCTTCTGGTTGTAAAGCTAGTATTACCACAGTAAATGGAAGCTTTCTGTAAAATTACTGCAATCTCCTAAAAGCCATAATTACAACCTTATAATATCCCTATCTGTAGGAAATACCCGGCGCAGCTACTGTAAATTAGTCATTTTGATGCCACTTTTTTACCAGAAACATGACAATTCATTTGCTAATATGCAGTTTTGTTCACAGCCAAGGTTCCTGTTATAGTACCTCCCAAGGATCTGGGGATGCCCAGGGAGTTCCCAGAAACAAAATGTAGAAAGTTCAAGAGCACAGACCAAAGAGTGCTTCTTATACCCAGAGAGAAAATGTAGTAATTTCCCATCCTCAGTCAGTCATCTTTGCCACTTTTACCTGTGGTCTCACAAAGACCTCAATAAGTTCTTAATAATGGTGCAAGTGTTGTATAACAGCTTTTACTGGCCCCCTGTGCTGTATTTCTTTCTTAGAATGAGCCCTGTTTGCTTAAGAACTGCCTACCCATGAATGTTAATCATTTGTGATCACATAACACCATCCCCCAAAATATGTGACTAAAATTAAACTACAGATGGTATTCACAAAGGTTAACCTTAGCCTGGGGTGCCAAATCCCCTCAGAATCCTTCCACAGTCAATGGAAAAAGGAAATGTCTCCTTTAACACAATATTCCTCAATCTGTGCTCTGGGAACCAGTAGTGATCTGGAAGACATCTGATGGTAGTTCATGAAAATGTTGGAAACGTTTAACCTTCCCCTGCAGAAAACACCTCCATGCTATATACAGAAATTCCTACGTATGCACACAAGCAAACAATCAATTTGGGAGATTTTAAAAGTAATAAACAAAGCTTGAAAGGGCATTTGGCTGTAAATGAAAACCATTATGACAACACTTCATAACACTACTTTGTTTTTCTTTTTAAGGTTGGGTAGACTTTCATTTTAAAAATGAAAGAACTGAATCTAATTTTTGAATTTCTTTCCTAGGCGACTACACAAAATTATTAAGGAAACACACTTGACTTGGGAAAGGCTTGGTTTTTCTAAAAGCCCTTATATTTTGAAATATCAAAATATGAAAAGTGATGTCCATGGGGTAGTAGATCCAGCATGGTACACTCAGTCATCATTTCTTGAAGGTTCATCCACTGGATATTAGTATTATATGATTATCTTTCTGAAATATGGTTGAAGAAGGTATTAAACCCCAAAATAATTCAACAAATAAACTTTTAACTGAGTGGTATGAGTCTTCATTTTTTTCTAATAAACCTAGTGATGTTAGTTTTCAATTAAAAGAATCAAAAGCATTATTGAAGTCAAAGTCTTATGCTATGTCATATGAAATGATTCTAAATTGCAGCTTGTAAAAATATAATCCAGTAAGTGAATGTTTTCACTTTTTAATTTGAATAAAGATTTAGTTAATTACAACAGCTTTATGGTTATTTTTATCAAGTAGAATTCATTCCCATGTGGACAGCACCATAAAGATTTCTGTCTAACAGATGGGCTTCTCATGCTTTTAATTCCTTTGAGAAAACTTAGCTTTTTGTACATGAAACAAAAAAGAAGAAACCATTGTGAGGGTCTTTTTTTGTGCAATTTTGTATTGTGACCTTCATGAGGGAACAAATCTGATGCTGCATTCAGTGAAGAGACTATGTTAAAAAACCTGAACCCTTTTATTCCATCCCTTTGGGGGTTCATCATATTTTTAAATTCTATAATTACATACATTTAATATTTTTTGTTCAGGTTTGTACTCTGAGAATAATTTATACCATGATAAATCATAAATCTCATCACAATTAGGAGTTTGTTCCAAACAACTTGTGGTAGGATTCTGATCCCATTCAAAAGTTTCTCCTTGGGACATTTGTTTCTCTTCATTTGAACTATACCAATTAATCTCATGAAATATATTGCTTACATGTCTCAAGAGATCTCTCTCTCACCATAAACTTTCTGAATATTTATAGTTCCAGGAAAAAAAAAAAATAGTAGAAAGACAATCTATGTTTGAACAAAATAGATTTGGCATCTCCAAATAGCTAGATTTTCTCAAAGATGGGCAAAGTTCTTAAATAATAGACTAAACACCAATTCTAAGAAATAGAGAATTGGTGGAATAATAAGCTGATAAATTTTTTCCATGCTAATCTTAAGGAACTGTCTGACCAGAACTTTAGCCTAGAAATAAATCAGCTATTGTAGCATGCAAATAATTTAATCAAATGATAAAAATCACATCCCAGGATGCCTGATTTTCCAGATCACTCATGATTTGGAGTACTCTGTGGCTGTTTCCTAGAGAGCATCCTGAGAAAGGGCATTTCAGGGGAATTCTAGTTTGCAATGACTTCACAACTGAATTTGTCCTAGCATGGAGTGTTGCTGGTAGCTGAGTTCTGAGCACCAGAACCAGGAACTGTAAGCACGTGTTCACTGTCTATGGGTAGCTGCAGAAAACGAGATAAAAAGTATATATGTTGTGAAGTCACCTCCATTCAGAGGTGTTTAAATACCTAGTTTCTGCCTAGGTTACTAGTAAGATTCCCTGATATGTTTTTGTCCATCCAAAGCAAGCTGATCTTGCAAGTGGTGAAAAGATAATCCTTTCAGGAAGGAGTGTGGAAAGCAAAATTTTTAAACCAGAGAATTATTTTTTTAAGGGCTGACCAAAACTCAGTAATCTCTTAGTACGGTTTCATTAATCTGTTTACCTCCATTTGTGAACTGATATGAAACGACAACTTTTTATGAACATTTATTCAAGCCATGAGAATGAAATCAAATTCCTCATCTAGAAACCAGCCTCATCTAGTTTCTTCATAAAATTTACAACAAATTTACATTTTTGGAAAAAACAAAAAAAACCCCACAATTATATGTTTATGAGTACATATCTATACCATAACAGAAATACTTATAGAGATGCATATGCATATACACCTTACTGAAAACTTGCAGGAGAATGAAAATGCCATTTGGCAAATGATGACTGTTAGAAGAACAAACTCTCAGTGATTCTATGTAGTCCACAAATGAAATGGCTAGAATTGGGTAAGTTTTGTTTTTGTGCAGTCAAAACATGTATTTTCTACAATATTAACACAGTTCTGTGAAGCATATTCATTCCAAAGATGCATTTTTCAAATGTGAAAATATTTAATCAATTCTTAACTTATGGCTTTTTAGATAGAATTACTACTTTCCTCAAAGACTTTACACTTAATAATTACAGAGTAATAATTATCCTGACAAAAAATTACCTCCTAAGTAAGAATTTCCTTCCAAACACACTGGTCCTGACTACTGGGCAAGTGAGCCATTATGGAATAAAAGGGTATATCAGAGAAATGAGATTAAGAAATTTTACAGATTCACCCACATGACAGAGTGAAGCATTGTGGAGAATTATGTGATTTAGTTCTCCGTGAGAAGCAGGGATATGAAGAAATGTTTCTTTGAAAAATTCCCAACTGGTTCTACAATGAAGTCAAACAGTTCACTTATCATAATGCTATTATAGTACCCCCTTTTAAATAAAGATTAATAGCAACATGTTGTATTTTTTTCTTAAAGATAAAGATTTCCGTTTAATAAGCTTACTGTGAGTTATATCCTCAATGCAACCATTTTCCCCATCTCTTGTAAAAATATCCATCCTTATTAGCTTTTAGTTGTAATCCAGGGCAATGTCTCTCTTGCATACTGCGTGCATTTTTCACAAACATGTCAACATAACACTCCTGGAGAAGGACATTGTTTACTTTGGATAAACCTGCCTCATGGAGGATAAAACCATTCTTTGTGAACACTTATGAAGGACAAGAGTGTGTATGCTATTTATGAAATGTTTCATTATACAGTATGTGGTTTCCATTATATAAATAATTCTTTCCCCCTCATCTACTTCTCTGTGGGAATATTGAATAAATAATTAAAGGGGAAAAAAGAGTAGGAAGAAATAAGTATAAACAACTTGAAAGATGATTCATAAGTTGAGTTATGTTAATTGTATTTCCTACTAAGACATCAAAGTACATTTAGTAACATGAAATATATGCACCTTTCCAAGATTTTGTACTTTGGCTCTCTTAAGGGTGCTGATAATTATCCACAATAGCTTCATGGAAAATATCTCCAAAAGTTTTGCTTAGTGTTTATTTTCCTAGAGCAAGACATCACATATAATCTCATTTTTTAAAGGGTTAGTTCTTTGCTTTTTATAGTGAGACACACTGCCTAGTCCACAGTCAGGGTATAGAAGTGTTTATCACAGGCACATAACTTTTCTTCTTATTGCCTTTGAGAAACTCATCAGCCACAAGAGAGAAAACCATCCTAAACCACTAAAAAATCCCCACAATACTGGCAGAGCACTAATAAAAATGACTGCATTTTGGCTACCCTCTTTGAGATTTAATATATAACAAAATAACTTAGGTTTATTTATATTCCAGCAATATCTGGAGACCCTGATTTGAGATTCAGGGTAATATTTTCTAAAATGAGTAGGTAATGCAGCAGCTACAGCCATAAAGTAGCAAAGACAACAATTTCACAGTTTAGTTCCATAAGTCCAAATTTCAGGAACTTGGTCTATCTCGGTTCTGTTGCCCTGGCTGACTTTGGTTGTCTGTGTTTCTGCTGCTGGTTGTTGGCAGAACTTGCCCAGCATTTCCAGCACAGAGGTGACTCACAGAGATACACCAGGAGCCACGATACAGAATTTCTGTCACCTGTGTGCCCTGATGGGCCTGCTCTAGATGAGAGTTCTTATGAAATAAGAGCACTCCTCTCAAATCTGGACAGACTAGAACCAAAACTCAGAAAGCAACAGCTTCCTGCAACTTCCTACAATAGCGAAAAGATGGAAAAGTCAGAAAATTGACTATTATGCATAAACCGGACATTATCTTATTGTCTTTATCGGAAAATAATTCGAATGACAGAAGCTGCTGAAAAATTACAAAAGGATGGAATAGTACACTTTTTAATTTTTTGCCACTCTTCTCCAGAATAGGGCATGAACTTGGATGGCACTTGCTGCAGCTGGCTGGAAAAGAAAGACAGAAATAATCTGAAGTTTTAACCATAGGGGTTTGGCTTTTAATTTTTTTTTCACTTGTTCTACCTGAAGACACGTCAAAGGAGAGAATTTCCAAGGTAAGGAAGGGGAGAGAAAAGCCAGTAAACACCTGAGTTGTAGCACATTCATTAATGTTCATGGTCTAACACTATGTGGTTCAGAGCAATGAATATGTCTGCTGTGTGGCATGGAGTTCTCCAAAAAACAGTTAATGAATATTTAATGAGGGCAAAATAGTTTCAATGGGAGTACTTTAAAGACCAAGCAACTCACTAAGCCAGGGTGAAGTAATATGTTAGGGAAGAGGGAAAGGTTTCACATCAAAGTCATCACTCAGGCTGTGTTTTTCTCTAGAATATTAAGTTTCAAAAAATGCATAAACCTGTTTCTTCAGGAAAATTTCTCTAACCTCGAGGACTACTGGCTGTTCTAAGATCTCATTCATACTTTCTGGCTTCCATCTAAATTTACAAGTGACATTGCTGAGAAATGCATTATAAGCCGTGGTTTCTCTAAGAAAAGCTCTTAGTTGGCTAAACTGTGGAATTCCTACTTAGAACTTCTGTTGGCAGGAGTATTACTTTAAAGATGGAGGAATTTGTTTTAATAAAATTTGGCCAAGGTAGTTATTTTCACAGTGAATAACATAAAACTGGTATCATCAACACCAATTTTAGACACACACATAAACAATAGTCTATCTTCTACTACCTGAAAATGATGGGTTTCAAAATAATTAGGCATGTTGTAATGTATTTTATTTTTCACCATGTTTCAGGATATATACAATTGTTTCCCCCACAGATGATATTTAAACTGCAATTTCTTTGTCTGAATAAGGCAGTTTGAAACCAGGCCACAGGTAACAGATTGCTTTGTTTAAACTGCTTTTACTTGCTTGGTCTTACGTTGTTTTATGTGTTCCATATCATCAGCAGGATGCACAAGAGTTGCCTTATACTACACACATTCAGAATGGCTGCTATGGAGGGATTACCAGCCCAGCTCAGGAATAAAGCCCCCTTTAGAATTTGTTGACTACAGTACTGTATCCCAAACCCACTGGCAATGCCTAAGAAACACAAATTTGTTAAATCTTCCTGTAGGGCCTTGTAGTTTGTTCAATGGAAACTTTTGATAGTTTTCACCAAATTTGACCTTTCTTCTCCACTCCCCTCACCCCAGATTTTCACATAATTATTGTTTATTTTTATTGCAGAGTATTCTATTGTTAAAACAAGATATATTATTAAAATACTGTGATATTTTTAAAACCATTTTCCTTATTTCCTTTTGTACTTGGCTTGGTTAAAATTCATTTTTTCTAGTTCTAAGGTTCCTGATGGATGGTGGTTCCTGTGCCTGCCATGAGAGGTCTCTTCCTGTGTGACAAACCTGAAAACTAAGCCAAACATTCTTATTTTTCCTGAGTGCTCTTTCAGTCTCAATTTCTCCTTTCAATGCTAGGGGAACTTAATAAAATTTGTGTAGACTATTAGTAATGTGAATATTATAGCTTGGAACAACTGCTCTTAGCATCCAACAGCAAATAGATGGTCAGATTTTATCAAAAAAGTTATAATCTCTTTTCTATAAATTTATCTTACACCTTATATATGGTAAATGAAATGGTACTGCTATCAGTAATAAGAAAGTAAAGGAACAAATTATCCCATGTCAAGCATACCCATGTTTTCTTTCTTTGTTTTTTCCCTATGGTAGGCTTAAGCAAAGTCTCATGGCTGCCAAAATAATCAGAAAAAATTAATGTGCCAAGTACAGTGGATCAGCAAAAGTTTTAGATGGAGAGAAGCCAAAATATTTTTCAAGGAAAATACTGGGGCTGAAAGTTTGGGGTGAGCTCATAAAGAACCATCCTCTGGCAGGCTAGGAGACAATCTTATTTAAATTCCTCCTGCTTTTAATGTCAATACTTGGCAAAATTCCATCAGTCAGATAAAAGCACCACAATTTCAAAACACTGTAAACGATATATTTTACCTGATAATATGCCTCATTTGACTCCCCTTTCCACACCCACTCCAAAAAGAATCACACAGAACTTCATGGAGAGAGAAGTTGGACTATTTTGGCAGTCCTTCAAAATATAAATTAGGTTTGAACAAAAAGTACATGTAAGGAAACGATTTGGTTACGCGTTCTTATTCCAGAATTACTGTATTTTGTTCTATATTATTTAGTTTCTCTTGCCTCTGGGGAAGTATTTTCCATCCATGAAAAACTAATTTCTGCTGTTGTTCATGCACATAATCCTGTTGTTTTCACATAACATTTAAAGGACGCTAGTCACTTTACAGCTTATTGTACATTTTACCTTGAGTTCTGCAGGTCCTATAATTGCCTATAACATGCTATGCAGTTATGCATCCTAAATAATGAATGAGAATGGCTTGAAAGACAGGGCCCAGTGTTAATGATGCACTTTTTTTTTTTCTGGGTTTCAATCAAGACAATTGCGTCAGTTCTTTCTACCCAAAAGGAGAATTTACCTGAGTTTTTCTTTATTTTGGAACAAGTGATATTGTTTGTCAAGATAAAAACCTTACTTGAGTGAATACTTAAAGAATTCTGCAAAAGATTTTCATTGCCATAGTACAATTGCTAAATTATAAAAAAGCCTAGAATACTGCTTACAGATTTGACAGTCTCTAATTTTACCAACAGGAGAATGAAAAGTATGGTCATCCAACAGTATGTATGCAATATACTGATGAATAGTAAATACCTGGTGCACTGCCAGACTGATCATAAAAAAGTATGTACCACATATGTGGTCAGGAAATAAATGGCATTTATCATCCACCTTTGCTTGCCTCATTCATCCATCTCTGCCGAGACAATCTTAAACATTCCAAACACTGAGTTACATCAAAGTCTCTGTCCAAAACAAAAAGAAGGAGTAATAAGAAAACAATTAATTTTCCCCTTCCCTTCAGCTGATACAACATTAATCTTTCCCTACAAAATATTGACAACTGTTGCTGGTCAGTTTTGAAATGTGGAGCAGCAAGTAATTATCTTAGTGTCTAGAGTGACAATTCATAGAGCACTTGGTCTAAAGACATATTCCCTGCCAGTTCACAGCCTTTCCCACCTTCTTCACTCTTTAGCTTGCTACCAGTGTCCTGCTCACCTGGTGACTTTGACATGCTTTCCTCTTGTCCTTCCAAGGCAGAAGTGACTGGGTGGGGGTGCAAGTGCCTTGTGCCTCTGCAGCCCCAAGAAGTTGAATACACACACGGAGCCCACCATGGATCCCCCAGCACTGAGGTCTGTGCTCTGATACTTCAAGATTAAAAATTTAGACAAGAGTTCTGGACCTTGCCAAAGAAAGGGAAAGCAGTTTAATTCAAAACTAGGGTATAATAATACATCAGCTGAATTATTAAATTTAGAGAACCATTAAATCATTAATCACTACAGCTAAATTCCCAGGCAATGACAGATTTCAGCATTCTTTGGTGAAACAAACCTAGATTCAAACTCGGAATCATTTGTTAAGGCATTTTGCACAGGAGAGCAGGGTAGGGACTCAACAATGAACAGAGATGTTGTTATGAAATTAGCATAACAATCATATCACAAAAGCTCAAGTAGTGCTTTTGTGAGGTTCAAACCAAGAAATAAATGGTGAATACGTTAACAAAAAAACCTCCCATCAATAGTTCATAACCACCCCTTGAAACAATTTAGAACAGTGCAGTGAGAATGCTTTTATGGATAATCTGAATATTTAAATTAGTCATTTGAGTAATTAATTTGCCTAGTTTCCAAAGGCAAATCACCTATCCAAGACCATGGGAATTTTGCCATGTAAGGCCTCAGTAAAGCTTGAGAAGACAGAGCCCATAATGTTGCTATTAGCATAAAATATCCTTTGGATTTTTTACAAGCCAAATCCAGAATTTATAAAAAAATGGACTCCATGTGCTGTTATTTGTGGTACTGAAGACACAGCAGTGGGTTAAAGGAGATGTTTCTAATAAAGCTCTGTCTCCAGCCTGCTATGAGGCTTTAGCATCTCCTGCTATGAGGCTGGAGGATGTTCAGGCTGTATCCCACTGGGAACTTCCACGTGGACCTAGAATCCCTCTGGGGAGACTTCTAATTTTGTCTGAAGCTAATTAGAATTCATGTTTTCTTAGTGAATTAAGGACAGTGATAGCTACTCACACTCTAATTGCACTTAAGCCTAATGGGCAGGCCAGGATAGGTAGATACCGAAAGTATCTACCCAGCAAATATTTTGAGGTTTTTCTCCATTTCACGTTTACCACTGAGCACTCAGCAGGTGCTCCCACTTTGGAAAGGAAGTGCTAATGCCTTAAATCGCCCTGTTATTCTGACTAGAATGCACCTAATTGATGTCTCACCTCTGGGAAAACAAAGACAGCAAATTCAGGTTAATGCTCCTGAATATTGGGAGGCGTGGCTAAGTGCATTAACCCAGCCAAGACCAAAACACCGACACCTACAATAATATAAGGAGAAATGACAAGATTCCTTAGAAATACCGTCATACTTCAAAAGTAGTCTCCAAATCATGTCAGAAAGAAATTAAGAATAATGTTTGGAATTACTCTTCTCATGTTAAAAGTATATTAACTCATAAAAGTAAAACATATGCATTTTGTAGAATGAGCCTGAGCAAAAACTGAATGTTAAGGCCAGAGGACTGAGGCAAAGAAAAAGGATTGTTGTTATTCCTCTCCCTGCTTCCACAGAAGAGTTACACGTTTTCAACACTGAGTTGAGGGTGGTGGATTCTCAGCACTGACTGGGAAATCCACATTATCTAACTGTAGCTGGCCACATTTCAAGCCCTGGGGTAGATCTGGCCTAGTCTTCTTGTCTCTTACCATCTGAAGAATGAAAAAGGATTTCACAGCAGGATTTATCAGCTTGTTTCAAGTACCACCCCTGCAATGAAATGTTTCACAGTTCAGATGTGGCTGTTTCTCTCTACAGATTATAGAAGTCTGGACAACTATTTCAGTTGTGGTCTTTCACTTGCTATTTATTTCTCATCTTTTATCATGTTTCTTTAGGAAATCTGGTATGTAATTAATGGTATGAGGGTATAGAGAGAGCTGATATTCAGAACACAGCTGTGGGATAAATATCAGTTGTGGAAACATGGTTCACCATAGTTACTGGGGGCATTTATATTTATACCAGCTAGAAGCAGTGTCAGGATGATGTACAACACAA
Organism: Pseudopodoces humilis; assembly: GCF_049639895.1. Taxonomy (NCBI): domain Eukaryota; kingdom Metazoa; phylum Chordata; class Aves; order Passeriformes; family Paridae; genus Pseudopodoces; species Pseudopodoces humilis. Next base: position 32,776,102 of record NC_142204.1, on the reverse strand, counting down.
TTCAGAGCCTCAAAAATTTGTTGGTCCCTATAAGAAAAATATATCTTAATACTTCTGTAAGGTAGAAGTCTATTATTCAAAAATATCTCTTGCATTTAGTAGCTTATTCCCTTACAATGGGTTTCAAGAATTACTAATTCATTACACTCTAGAACCTAGAAACAGCTGAAAAGTAAAAGGCATAAAATCATATTTATTAGCTATGCTGAATTACCTCTTTATAAAATAAATTTACAGTTTTGTAGAGACAGATGTTCAACATTGCATTACTAAATGGTTCAGTTCTCAGAAAGATTTACTGATTTATGTGGTTCAGGGTTAAAAAAAATCAGCAAGCAGTAATCAAACATCCATAAAAAAAAAGGTAATAGATTAAGGCTGACCTTTGTGCCACGTGTTAAAAAAACAACTCTGCCACATTTATATCCAATAAACCCACACAAAAGTTGTTTAGAAACATGCTTTTTTATTATGTGAAAAAGGAAAGTGCAGGTAACTTCAAAAGAAGATTACTTCTGAAACTTCAGAAGTAATAAGTCTCCTTGGTTTTTCACTCTTAGAAAGTCAGGTATTGTCCCTAATGAACAGGTTGTGTCAATTCTAGACAAGATTATGACTTATAGGAATATACTGTTCGTGAACTGAATCTCAGTTACTTTCAGTGTTTGGGAAGTGGACAATGAAATAAAAATAGTACTTCAGCTTAGGGAATCAATGAGATTTTGTGATCACACTCCCTTTCACAGTCCCTCCTTAAACAATGATTATATTGTGAATGATGACCCTATTGCTCCACATTCACAAAATCATCTCTGTATTTCCAATGCTTTGGCTGGAGAGGCATTATCACATCCTTCCAGGTGAGGTAGGGTGTATTTTTTGTTTTCTTGGGTTTTTTAAAGTTGTTTTATTTTTGTTGTTTTTGTTTTTGGTTTTTTTTTGTGGGGGGGAGGGGCTTTTGTTTGTTTTGTTTTTCTCATTTTACAGATGCTATTGTTTAAACTCATTTGGATGAAAAGAGTCCACAAATACATCACAATATTTTCCTTATTATTTGGACCTGCTGAAATACAGCTTTATGAAAAAAAGCTGCAATTTAAAGATAACCAAGAAAAAAGTCCTGCCATGACCTCTGGATTTATGCTTCAATTATACTCAATAAATACTCATAGTTTGGCTTAAATACAACGTTTTTGTCATCTTTGTCATCTAAAAGATTCAAAAATATCCAATAGAATCCAGAAGGAATAAAACACTGGTTAAGGCCAATCCATGAATAATCAACATCTTTTCTTACAGCACAGTTGGATACCAATATAGAAAACCGGTTCATATTCACTTTTTCAATTACAATGTACATCAGCCTTTGGCCTTGTTTATGCAAGATCTCATGCACAAGAGTCCACACAAATGCAAAACACCATTATATTTACATACACACTGGGATGTGTTACTCAGACCACGGGAATGTGATTGTGATGACAAATAAATAGTGATTGATGATTTTCAGTCTTGATATGGCAACTTACATGATTTCATATGAGTTGGTGTTTGACATTAAAATGATGTAGAGCACTTTGGCACCAAGGCAAATGAAATCACAGAGCCAGTCATAGGTAAAAAAATTAAGATATAAAGAAATGTCCTCCTGCATGGTGAATTAGTAAAAAAAAAATGTGAGAGCAAAACGTTATTTCAGATAAAATGAAAAGAGATTTTTGCAGAGTTTTTTTATAAAATTAACAAAAAAAAACCAAACAAAAGCAAACAAAACTACTCCAAACTCCCCATGTCTCCTCAAAAATTCCCTATTTTCAAATGAAAACTGATATTTTGACTTAGAAACAATTTGTTGCATGCCCTAAGAACTTTTTGAAATTCCAGAAAATAAACACTTGAGACAAAGTGACAGCCTTACAATTTAAAGTATTTCCCATCCCTGTTTTAATCACCCCAGTTAGTCAGTTCCTCAATACATCCATGAACATTCCAAGCTCCCCAGAAACTCCCCTTTCACAAAGAGATTTCTTTTTTATTGAAAACCCAAAGTCTGCTGTTGAATCTGGATCATATCTGAAGATCTCATCATTATCAATTTGAGGCTGTAACACTGCAAAATTGTTTTTATCTTCATTTATTTAATGAGAAGGGAGAGTCTGAGCCAAAAACTCTGTATTTTAGTTAAAAAAAATGTTACATAGACAAGATAGAATGATGATCTGACTATTTTTTGCATTTCATCCCTGTTGTTAGGAATGGTATAAACTATCTTATTGATAACATATTGGTTGTTTCTTCCAAATATAACCTTGCATATCTTACAAATCTAGCAATTTATCTATTACATCAAATGAAGTACAGTGCCTTGAAAAGATGTTATTATACAAATTGACCTGGTAATAGATCACATAGTTTGATTGACTACTTCAGTGCATAAAGACAATCCCAAAAGGTGGGTTAGATAGACAGCTCCAACAGTGGATGTGTGGAACACTGGTGTCTATGGGGCTGCTGGGTGCTAAGCTTGGTGTGTTGTGGTCTCAATCTCTGGCTGATGGGGCCAGAAAATTTAATTTGTGGAAATGTCTCTGAAGTTTTTTCCTACAAAAACTGATACTGATTATTTCACCCCTTTGTTGATGACTTCCAGTGACCGTCTTCTCCATTCCACCCAATTACTCTGCAGAGTATTACACTGCATTCTCTAGCTGTGGGGAGAAATCTTTCATTGAATAAATCTGTCCTAGTGCAGAGTGTCACTCTGAAAGTGAAATCTTGATTGTTCTGAAATCAGTGTGAAGTCTCACATGGCCTTCACAGAGGCTGAATTTCTCCCTGCAGACTACACTGAGACTAATTGTTCCTCCCTTTGTCTGGGACAACATGGTCTGTAACTGTAGGCAAATTAGAGTCTTTTTCTCTCTTATCTGACAAAAGCAAGCATAGTGTATATTATGTGTGCCTTATACATTTCCTTTCTTACTGTCACTTTGCATGCACATTGACAACATAGTCCTAACTCATCATAGCATTTTAAACACATGTTTAAACTTAAGCCAGAGTGAAGCCTATTCTCAAACGCTTTGCTGAATGAACATCTCTAAACACATCATCATGGCTATTTTTCCTCTCCAGCTTGGCACATGCTGTTTTGGAGAGGGCCAAATTTCAACTGTACTATTACATTTCCCTCCTTTTAGACCAAAATTATTTTTCTGAGGTCTTAATGTGCAGATGAACTAAGATTGTATTTCCAGATAAAAGTGATTCAAATTTTAAGGTAATTGGATTTCACAGAATTTGGCTTGATATAAAGGTCTGGACCATTGGATAGGACAGCAATATTTAGAGGAACTTATAATCCAATTTTGCTTCTGCCATTCATCTAAACTCAATAAAACACAAGACTGGCAGTGTATGTGTTTGGGAAGGAAGTAAGAAAATTAATATTGTAACAGCATGATTGTTATCTGTCTTATTTCTTGTATAGACACTCCTATTTATGTTCCTAGGTGTAGTTTAACTGAATCCATCCCAAAAGTGGGAATAAGAGAATCTGTTTACAGATGTCATCTGCTGTTGAACTGCTATTACAGCATAGCCATTCTAATTTATTTTCTTTTGCATAAAAAACAGTCTCAGTTTCTATATACTGGAATAAAACTGATTTTGTTTCACATTTCCTTTGCTGATTTCTTTTTCTGCGCATGAGGGATGTTATCTATGTGAATCTACAGCACTGAGACCTTCAATGCCTCAGAAAAGTTTGAGACTCGGAAATCTGTGTGTCTTTTATCCTCTGAATATGATTAATGATGCTTTGTGTTTTGCAAGAGATTATTAAAAACAGAAGCCTATGACTTCATTGTCTCTGACAACGACTTTGAACATGGGGTCAGCTATTCCACTTTTACATTTCTTTGCAAGATTAAAAGAAAGTAAAAACTATTGCATTGGGAAGGGGGAAACTTTACACAGATGTAACAAAGCAGAATACACACACGTTTTCAATATGCTTCTTCCAATGAAACTTCACCTCATTCATATGATACTGCTGGTAAGCAAACACTAGTGACAGGCAAATCTAGCCATCAGGAAAACATATTGGGTTCAGGATTATCTCAAGTACCACATGCTGGAATTGTTGAAAATGTTAAGGAAAAAGTTCAGAGTTTGATTGAGAAAATTACAAGTAACAGACGCAATTTTTTGGTTGCATTCCTGGAAATTCATTGATGAACAAGAAAATCATCAAGCAGAACTGAAACAAAGTGTGCAACAGCAAGAATTAATTTGAAAATATTAGTGAGCAATTACATGTCAGCACTTTTTTATTTTCACATAAAATACATTACTTTCACAAGTTGAATGTGCTATACCTTTATAAACTTTATATGCAGTATTGCTTAAAGTGCTGGAAATGTTAGATCTTCCTTTAATATCTAAACAGGAAATTATTCACTCTTTTTAAGCTATTCTGTTCATCTGTGATGCATTATTTTATTGAATTTCTGCAATGTAAGGGTTATTTTCTTGACTGATATCTTCACCTTTCATGAATGTCAACAACATTCTATACATACTGAAAGCCTAAAGGGAGAACTGCAAACCTCACAGAATTAATGGTAAAATTCAAAATCATTTCAGCAACGTTGAGGTTTTGCTAAGTTAAGCTGGGAATATGGTTGCAATAAAACCACTATTGCTTTGACCATTGACAGAGGAATGAATGTTATCTAACACTGGCAGTTTTCTGCCCTCAGAACACTCATTTAGAGAAGTCACTAGAAAATCATGGTACTTTTTCAGCTGGTTATGTTTTTCACTGTCTTTTAACTTCATTGTAAATTTTATCTGTTGAATGAAACTTGCTGCAACTTCATAGAATAAATATGAGATTCTATTATTCTGTTATAAATTTATCTTGCATATTATCCTTTTTTGTCCCTTTTTTGGGGTCTGCTCTAACCTTTTAGTCTTTCATTTGCCTTAAATGATATATTGTAAACAGGCAGCAACATAAAATAAATTTTATTCAAGATATGGTGAATGAGGGAGTGGAAGAATCAGTAAATATCGCATCAGAGATTCCTCTATGTGGATGTTCTCTGCCTTATTCTTCTTCTAATAATAATAATATTATAATAAGAATAATATTCTTATTCTTATTCTTCTCTTTCAGAACTGATTTAGTAGCTATCTGAAGTGTCTCCTGTTATGTGATCTACTTTTTTCAGTTTTTACCCATTTAACAATTTTAAAATCATATCCCCACCATTAGTTACTCAAGAACCAGATAGAAATCATTATTATACAGTTCATATTAACACTGAAACACAAGAATTTTTTCAGAGGTAAGTCTTGAAAATGAATCAAAGCTATGCAGAATAATAAGACCCTTTTTCCTTCTGTGCATTAGAATAAGAAAGAATTGACTGCTATTTGGAAGGGTGCTTTTACCAGCTGGACTTGTGGGAAATGGAAGTATAGTTCTCACATTTGCAGAAATTTTGGCCTGTCTGATACAAGATAAAAGACAAACATTAAAAAAAAAAAAAAAAGAAGAAGAAAAAGTAAATTTCACTGCATTTCATTTCACATTGGAATGTGCACCATGAATCTTAATAATACTGATGAGGGTTCCCCACCAGCTTGTAAACCTCCCTACAACTTCAGTTGAGCATTGCTCTCTTGCACTGCCATAAAACTAGATAGAAAGTAGATTTAGTAAATTCTGTTACATTTTCCTAACAATACAGAAAAGTCCTAAAAAAATGTTCACAAGGATATTTTGCCCTGATTTTATATATATATATATACATTTTTTTAAATAGGACAGATGTAAATGTTTTCACAAAGAACAAGCACAAGGAGGTGTTCTAATAAAATAAAAAACCAATACCAGCTTTTAAACTGTTGTTCTACTGATACTTCTGTTTGTGTAAACAACAATTTTTCTACTATAAGCAATGATTTTATTATCTAGTCAGAAATATGCAGCAGCCAACATCATACTGGGATGCTCTGATACACAAAGTTATGTCTTTTATACACACAACTTATATATAGTATGTAAAGTATATGAAACACATATGCATGAACATAAAAGATTATTTTCTTCAAAGTGCAACATAACTGTGTCACTGTTATCCACTGATGGATTCTGCATTTTCTTTTCAATAGTATAAATCTGAAGAGGTCTATTACTTCATACTAATACTAGTAATAGAGTTGATCTAGGTTGAGTTTAACCAAGAGCAGGCTCCTGTCCATTCTTCCTGGCTTCTCTTCATAATCAGTTTCAGAGTATTACTGTTCTAATGTTACATACACCTCACTGGTTACCAGGCCACAACCTGACCTTAAATTTGTATGAAAAATTAAGTGGAAGGCAGACGATTGAGCTGTGGTTTCTTTCAGTTTCATATCATTGCCCTTGCATCTGGCAGGGAGGAAAAAAGAAAGGGGAAAAAAAAAGAAAAAAAAAAAAAAAAAGCAGCTGCCTGATACCATAATGTCACTTTTAAGTTTTACACTGAAAAAGCACTAAGCAGGGCTTACTCAGAGTCATTTTTCAGCCAATTCTTCTTCCTGGAAATGTGATGATGTGAAGACAGACAGAGCTGAAGGAAGAAACAGTCCAAAAGCCATCTCCCTCACTCTATTATTACGAATCACCCCTGTTATAGAAGGAAAGCTACACATACTCAGCATGCTTCAAAGAAGGAAAATGATGTGACAAAGCCATGAAGTTAAATTAAACAGATCTGATCTATACAACCAATTTCATGTCTGCATATTTTTATGTTTAATTAAAAAATTGCTTGAGACCTTTGTTACAGTATGGACATCAAGTGAATATCAGAATGTAATTAAGTAGCACATCTGTCCAAAAGAACTTCGTTGCTTGAGTTTGGTCAATCAAGTTAATTGAATTAAGAATTTTTTGTAGGGCTGAGGTAAATCTAGATTATAAATACCAAGCACTTTGAATTAAAGTTAATACACTATTTTAAACCCATTGTCTTAAACCCCATTACTTTAGGATTTAAAAATATTTGTGTACTAGTAAGCACATTTACTTGTACTAGTGTGTGTAGGTTCCAGAATTAAACAACATGTCTTTAAAAATGAGACTTCTCAATTCTCAGTTCATATTTTTCTTTCTCTTTTATAATGAGCAAATTTTACACATCAGAAATGAACGCAACAAACTTAGTAAATAATGCATTTCTTTTAAGCCCTCAGTGAGGCAGATGATCTGTCAAATAAGTCATGTGTTAGTTATAAAAATGTGGACAATTAGCAGCAGAAAAAATATTCACTGCTGCATTGCTGATGCATTAAAAATTCCTTTGAAATTTATGGAGAAGCATGGCAGGAGACTACCTATTTCAGCCCAAAGCCACTTTCAAAGAGTAACAGAAATGTTCTCTTATGAGCATTTAATGAAAATTCCTAGCAAAAGTACAGCAAAATGATAGAGATTTAGAATGTTGACAATAGATATGGGAACATGAATTACCTAGAAAACTTAATCAGAAAAACAGGAATGGATTTTCCATTCCATTATCAGCTTTGAGAAGGATCATCCTTGGTGTCTCCCCTGCTCTTCTCTTGGGCATAGACTGGAGACTAAAGAAGAAAAAGCAACAAGAACAATTTCTTTTATATACCTACAGATCATCAAAAAATATTGTGGTCTTCTAAAAGAGAGTGTGTTGGTGGTTGTGGATACTTAGCCAACTTCTATACTTGAATTAATAATATTAAGCACCACACTAATTAATGATGTAAAACCAGAGCTTGTAAGGCAGGGTTTGCCTAACTCATTTGAGACTACACCTCTACTTTATGATAGAATAAATTTGGCCTAGCTGTTCCTGTCTGTCTTCACTGATTTGCATAATGAAATAAATCTCAATCAGATGAATGAAGTTCCTAGAGAAATGGCTTGATATAGCTTTTGAGGAGACAGCAGATAATATGGTAGCAGGTCTTTTCATGTTGTTGTTATTAACATCTGTGGCAAAATTATAGTCTTACACTAGAACATTTGAAGAAAAAATGCTTTTTCAAGGTTAATTCTCCATGATTTTTACTATTCCAATGAATTAACTTCAATGAGGTCATCTCAGTCTTCAGAGACTGATAAAATAATTAGGTCCATTCTTTCCTGCTGACTGCTCTCCTACTTCTAAGGACTCTGGACAAAAGATATTTTTTTAAAAATGTCAACTCTTCCCTCATCTCTGATACAAGACTTCACAATACACTTTTCTGATCTTTCCTTCCTCACCCCCTCAAGCAAAATTAGGATACATCTAGGCAACAGCTGACTAGTTAGTTTTAAAAGAACTGGGCTGAGATGATAAGGTGTGAGGTAACAGAGTTGTAAAGGTACATAAGTGTTTGCATATGGTTTCTATACAGTATATAGATCACTACTGTGACCCAAATCACTTGAAGGATTTACTGTCCCTGCTTGTGCTACAAGTCTCCAGGCCTTTCCTAGTAAAATTTTAGCTGTGATTTTTTTTTTTCCCTCCCCAGCTATTATCTAGTTCATTGACTTCCAAAACGCTGCTGACCTTCACACCTTCTCACATATCAGCTTGTATGATGTTTAACTGATCCAACTGAAAACAATATTGGTGCTGTGCTCTGCAGATCCATGGGCCAGCACTGGCTGTGACCTCAGTGGTCACCCACAATCAGATGGCAGTGCAGAATCTGTGATTTACCTCCTTTTCTTCTCCTGTTCACTCCCTGCAACCAACACTGTCCTATGACCTATTTTAGCTTCTAATACAAAAACAATCAAGATGACTCAGAGTGAAAACACTAAAGCAACAAAACTTCTTGTTTCAATAAACATCCACGTTCCTTTCCAATGTATGTGTTACTGAAATTTGAAGAGAAGAAAAGCAGATAAAATGTGGCTTTGATTAAAACCAATATTTGTTAGGTTTTTATAGTTTGGTTATGAAAAACCTACATAATCAATAAGCTCCAGAGCAATGGTTAGATATTAAATCCATTCAGATGAAAAAAAACAAAACTAGGAATATTAATCATAACTTGGTAAGAAATCCTATTTTTTTGCTAGAAAACCAGTTTTTAACATTATGGATTTAGTTTGTGGTGGTGTTCTCGTTAATGAAAGATTCAAATTAATTTCAGCTGATGCCAGGAAAAGAACATATTCAGCACTGTTGGGTCATACATATGTAAGGAATATCATTGCTGTTTTATTAGGCTGTGAAATTACTACTCACTCTTACAGAATAATAAAAATATACTATGGAAAGGGTCTTTATGCAATTTCTAGCTATAAATGATAGATATGTTTTGTACTCGAGGCAGTAATATTTGCTCTAAATGCATACCATATAGCACTTCAATTTGAAATGAGGGAATAGTCTACCCAAACTCAAAACCATATGCTATTGTTAATTCCCTGTGGAATTTGCAAGCAGACTTTTAGTATAATTATTACTACTTAACAGCATTATGGAGGAGAATGAAGCAATGGATTGCAGGATTTGAAGTACTGTAATCTAATTTAGATATAGAATTCTAATCGTTGATTGGTTTTTGATCTAATGAGAAAGTAAAGGTTGTTCAGAGAAGAGACAGATTTTAATTATTTCTGTTTATCTAACCATTTTGCAAGAAAGAGCTGCAATACCAATTCATTTAAAGAAATAAAAGAAAAAGAAAAACACTTTAGTTTTACCTGGGGAAATAAACCTGTGGAAACACAATTTAAAGAAGATTTCATTATCCTCAGTAAACTCAATATCCTGTATTACAAAGAAAATTGAGTAAGCTTTTGTAAATTGTAGTGTTAAATTTTGTATTTCTGTTAGTGTAAAGGAATTAATTAAGTATTGCATTTTTTAACATTCAGAACATACAAATTGCTAAAATTACAATATTTTTTCTAAAATTTTACTGAGAAGATACAGAAAAACAAAATAAAGTTTTAACATTTTTTTAATCTCAATGAAAATAAAATTTAATTAAACTTATATACTTAATGAATTATATCAAAGCCACTCAACTTTGCCACTTAATTACACTCAGATATTACAGGATAAGGAAAGTTGCTCTATCAAAATGCAAAGATTTTATCTTCAGTGCCCATAGAATAGATGCTTTGCAGTTTTTATTAAAAATTACACAGTTTGTGTTTTAAAGTAAATTTTATTAATTAAATAAACAAATCTTACAGAAATGTTCATATCCTTCTGCTCTATTTATTAAGATTTTTATTTCAGGTAATTGCTTTCCTTCATTTAGTTATAGTTAGAACTGTCCACCTCTGAAGTACAGAAGCTGAGATGCTAAAAATGGTAAATGTGATAATGTCAAGCACCTACTGGTGCTTTGTGTCATGTGGACCTGCTCTCTGAAAGGTTAGATGATGATGATGAGATATATATATATATATATATATATATATATATATATATCTGTAAAAAAGCTGAAAAAACAATCATAAGCCACTCTGTGTTCTTATTTCTATGACATGAATTATATCAATGGAAAATTTTGTGAACAGAAGGTTGTGTCAAGATACATAAAGAAAAAAAAAAGACGAGTAACAGAACAAAATGTTAGTCTCAGTGGAAAGTGTCTTATTTTCAATTTGATGAATAAATATGACAAATATAAATTAAAGGTGCAATTTTGAAATTAAACTACTAATTTTCTTCCTAACATTACTTAGACATTTTGATTTTTGGATAACATTCAGTTATTATTAAGCCTAATTTTGGTTTTTAATTTAGATTAAGCAATAGTTGCTTACTAAGAGTTCCAAGCTTTCCTTGAAAAACCACAATCCACACCCAGAAATGCTTTTAAAAGACCTTTGTTACTATCCAGAAATACTGAGGGCCAAACCCTAAATAATTCATACAATTATTAAGATTAAACAGCAAAAAATCAAAGAAATTGTTTAGTGGATGAAGGACAATAGATATAAGAACATCCAATAAACCAAGTCAGGTTACAATATAGAGCAAAAAGAGAACCATCAAAGTTCAAGGTTCACTCTGAAAATAATTTAATACATCTAATTATTTCCCTGACCCTATGGATATGCTCTCATCTTGCATATAATGTCTTTCCCTTACAATTCCATTTGGTAACAGTATTTAAGATTCATTCACACCACTAAAAAGCTCACCTTTTTCTTTCATTGTTTTTTTTTTTTTTCTTTTCCTTTTCTCCCAAGAAGCATAGGTAGAAGGGTTGCTTTCCCCTTCTGGATTTTGTTTGCAGATGTTTTCCCGGAAAGTCACTTCTGAAAGTTAAACCAAAACAAATGTGTCTTTATATTATTAAAATTTGGTTAGAAAAAAATTCAGTGTTCTATTCAAACTTAATCTTGAGGCCTAGCTTAATGGACTGAAATGCTTCTTTAAAAATCCTTATTTAAAAGATTAATTAAATATAAATATTTCTTTCCCACCAGATTAAACCATATATCTGGATATCCCATGGAGCTATTTGTGTACTAGTTAGCAGTGACTGACAGGACTACCCAGTGTGTCAATGTGTCTCTTGTTTTGGTTTATCAGATAACTGGTGAAATGTAACACTGATGGTGTCAGATTCCTATTTACAGTAGTGTTGGATAAACAAAAACTTCATAGGGTTGTTTGGGATTTCTCACTCATTTGAATTCTTAATTTGTCCTTTCTTGTAACGTTTCTGTTTCTAATTAACAGCATTTAAGAGGGGCTTAACATCCTTTTTGCCTTACCAAACAAACCACGTCTAGTTTTATATGCAAGAGGAGGTTTCTACTGTTATTATGGCTTATGTCACAGAAAAACACAAATAAAAACATATTTTTTTTCCTTTCTTCCATGCTTAGGCTGGCCATCTCAGTAGAAATGAGTTGTATATGAAAAAACATTTATACTGTATAGAAAGATGTTTTTGGTAGCATAGAATAATTCAAAAGCTTCATCTCAATAACTCAGCTATACTGACTGAAAATTCCAACATATATTGGGAATTGGCAGTTTTGACTCTACACATCTAGGAGGGTTTCCAATTAGTTCATTTTGCTAATGGAGTTAGTTCACCTTACTTTGGATAAAAGCAAGGCAAGTAACCCAAAGAAACCTGACCTTAGATTGCCTACTCCAGATATCCAGCCTCAGTAGATAGTAATAAACATGAAGTCTCAGAGAACTTCCATCTCAGAAATGTCTTTCCAAGCTCTTATTCAAGCTCTTATTATTTAGGCAACAGTTTGTGATATCTTCCACATTATTTATAATTTAGTATGTCATTATTAAAATATAATATTTAGCATGTCCAATATAGTACTAAACTTATACTTCTGTCAGAATAAGAAATGAATCTCCAAATTTACTCATACATATTTTTTTTTTTCAGTAGATCACTAAAATTTACAGTGGAGTAAGATTTGAGTGTACTGAAATTTACTGATGTTATCAGACTTCTTTCCTTTGTTTTGTTGTCAGTTCCTCAATTCCTATCAATTATCCTGCACTAAAAATACAATGAAAAACCTTATTTAATACAGAAATGGAATCTGACAGATATAATATCTTCTATTTTGAATTCCTGAAAATTTTGCTTCCATACAATCTACAGAAGTTAAATAAATTATTAACAATTTAATACTCTAAAAGTATATTTACCCAGAAATAATAAAATACATAGAAGTTATAGAAAGGTGAAATGATTCCTGCTCAAATCAAAAATCTGGTGACATTAAAAAAAAAATCTACAATTTCTGTTCATTTGCATTAAAAAAAAAAATCTACAATTTCTGTTCATTTGCATTATCTTCTCCTGAAATCTGAATCTGAATATAATTAAAGTATGACTCTAGAATGTAATGCAGAGTGACATGATTTGAAAAGCAATCCCTTTGTATTGAAAATACTGCACTGGTTAACATGCTGATGACCAAAATACATAAAGAGGACTACTGCTGACCTATTGCATGCAGACAGGGTGGAGTTAGGATTACTTTTCTGAAGACCTTACTGAATTCACAGTTACATTATTCTTTCAAGTTAAGCCATCTACTGACATCCATCTGGAATTTCATGTGTTCCAAAGTGGTGGTGACATGTTTCCTCTCCTTTTGTGATATAGGAGAAACAATGGGTTGCCTTTATTAAAGCATGTAGAATCCTTACACTGAACATCTTAGAGGACTCAGTTCAAAGTATTTGAATAATACCTGGTACATCAGCTTGAATCTTTCATTAATCTTTCATGATAGAGACTGTGCCCTTGGCTGACTGGTTATGTTTCTTCACTTTGCAAATTTTCTCACTTTGTAAAAATGTTATTTCAGTAAAGCAATAAAGGTTATGATGGAAATCTTTTGCTATGCTTGGGAGAAGTATCAGCTTAAGATAGATGCACTTATACCATTCATGGGTTATTTTATTTTTATCTTACTTGCATGACCATCAAATGTGAGTAACTGTTATGGGTTGTCACTGTTAGGCAGACAAGCTCCAAGCTGCCACTTGTTCACTTGCCCCACAGTGGAATGGAGAAGAGAATTGGAAGGGCAGAAGGAGAAAATTCATTGGTTGAGATAAAGGCAGTTTAATAGATAAAGCAAAAGCTACATCCACAAGTAAAACAAAATAAGGAATTAAAAATTTGCAAAACATCCAGGACATAACGCTGTATGTGATGCTATGAAGAAAATTAACTCTCTCCCAGACATAACTGGTACAATAACAAAACGGCATCACAGGAGATAGTTCTCTGGGCAAAAGAACTAAGAATGCTTGCAAAGTAAGGATAAAAACCAGAAAAACTTACAGAGGTCTCTGAAGAGTTCTCTAAAATACTTCAAAACTAAACTTTAATCCGCATCAGGCAGAACCAGACCCAGTGTACCACATAGTGACGACAATATAACTTAATATGCTCCTCATGCAACATAAATTATGGAACATAATCCAAAGATTAAAGTATTCTCTGCTGTCCTCTATTAAATTATAGGAGCTTGAGAAGAAAAAGCAAATAAAGCATGACTTCAAAAGAGGAGTTGATGTCCAAGAGGGGCAGAAATAATTTTCTAAATAAGTAGGAAGGAAATTTTGGGCACATTAAGTCAGTCATACCATTTACTCACCTACCAACATATCCCATCACATAGTACGGCTTTGATCAATTTTAGTTTCTCCTTCTTTGTGTGAGTTATCTAAATAAACTGAAAACTGATTAGCTGAGGGATAAGAGGTACCCAAAAGTGTTGATGACTTTCTGAATTGCCTAAGGCAGAGTGGAGGAGAAATTTTCAAAAGTGAGAGTTACGTCCATGTTATTAATCTAGTCAATATTTATATGATTGACTGAGCAGGAAAAAAGGAAAAAAAAAATGTTCTCTTAAAAATCAGAAAACTGTAAAATTTCCATGACAGAACATGAATGAAATTGAGTCACTCATGTTCTGGAAATGCTGCGCTGGCTGAGATGAGCAGTGGTGGTGACATAAGAACACTCTAACTGAATTATTTTGTGTTCTGAAAACTCAAATCCCTGATTTATGGATTCAGATTCAAAATTTAATTTTCTAAGCTCTAACTCTTTCAGATTTCCTGTAATACCAAATGAAATTATAAAAGGAACAGCAAAGAAAGGCTTTAAGAGCTGTACTAATTATTTCTATGTAAGTTTGAAGTCACATCTGCAGTATTGTTATTTACTTTGTGATGCTTTTGCTGAGGCAAATATTAGACAAGTCTAGGAATCTGAGTGACTGTAAAGCCTGAAAACAGGACCAATTACTGATGACAGGCTCTCCATAGATTATACGTGTAAAACTAAATTGGTTTGCAGTGGAAGTCATTACTTCACGCTTTGCAAAAAAAAATAGGGTTTATAATAAAACTAGTCTTTTTTTATATCCAAGAAAAATTATATGTACAATAGGAAATTGTCAATAGCAGTTGGTAGTAACTGTTTTCATGTAATTTCCTTCACAAGCTGCCAATCAACTACAATGTATGTCTGTCCTTGCTCTAGGAGTTGTCTTTTACTCTCTACTTTTACTTATATTCTCTACAGATCAATAGCAATAGTTTAAATCTGTCAAAAAATATGTCCAATTTTACAACACTTTGAAAAATTATAAACCTCCTGATTTTATTTAGATTCTAGCAATCAAGCTTCTTATTAACAACCTCAGAAGACAGAGGTTGGGGGACTTTAGTGATTTAGGATGCTTAATATAATGTCTTTATTACATATTCGTGGAACCATAGCTAACAGAAGGACAGCTTGGTCCTTAGTGCTAATGTAAATTTAATTAATATGAGGATCCTTCTCACTTTGGAATCATGTATTGTTTATAGTGGGTTCATATCATATGAACCTCCATCAGCTTGGAGGATTCCAAGACCTGAAGCAATAATGGCAACTTCATTACAGATCAGCTAGATTTAAGACTGATGAGACCTTATTTTTTCAGTGAAGTGCACAGGTTTGCCCATTGATTTCAGTGAGCAGAAGAGCAAGATCGGGCTTCAGATTTCCTTCCACTTTTACCTGTTAATTTTCCGTATCAAATAGATTGCATAAATGGACATGAGACTTAGTAGCAGTGAACCCTTTGAAGCACAGAAGAAGATTGTTAATGGTTTAAAGGCTCCCCACTTCTGTCTTCTAGCCACTAAAATCAGCAATTACAGAAAAGGTCTTGATCTCTGGAAACCATGCCTTGTTAAATTTCTGAAGGGGACAAGATGGTACTGAGTAGCATTACATGTGGTTACTGTTAGCCACATCCTTGCTGTAAGTTACCACAGAGTAGCCAAGGTAATAAGATGTGACAAATGGCAGCATGGCAAGTCATTTTGTGGTGTTTCCTTTGGAATAGAAAAACTATCTGAGGAGAGGCTTATGCTGCTTCTCGCTATCCATTTGCTCATGGATGTAGTGAGCAAGGATTAACTTGAATCTGAGCTGCACTGATCTACAAAGGGGCAAGGGAAGATCCTAGGGAACTGCAACAAATCTGATAGAGAAAAATGGCAAAGCAAGGCAGAGTGAGATGCTGCAGAATGCATACACATCTTACGTCATTTATTTATACAATTATGTAAAAAATAGACTTAAAACCCTTTAATTTTTTTTAATTAAACACTTATTTTTCTCTTTAGGTCTGTAAAAGTCTATGATAGGGTGGCAGTGGCCCATGAGGTAAGATTTTGTTGTTGGGCATGTGCAAAGCCAACAGCAATAACATGACTCTATTGCTTTGCAGTTTTTACCTTCAAAAAGAAGATTGACAAAGGAGAAAATTTCAGATCTCCTGTGTTTTTTTTTTTCCAGCACAGACACAGTGTGGGGTTTTTTGTTTAGATTTATTGATGATCTCAGATTTTATTAATTGCCTTTTAAATTGCTCCAAAGGGTTTTTGAACAAAAAGAAGAGGCTGGAGAGAATGATAATTTTCTTCTGTAAGAAGGGAAAAAACACAGCACTTCTTAATGATGGAGAGTTAGAAACATTTCAAAAGGCCTTTCACAGCTGTTTGTCTTCCCATACATGGTAGAACTACCAGAAATATCTGCAGGCAAAACTGACTTCAATGATTATTGGGAGCATGGACAAAATGTTGAAAACCACACACAATTCAGTTATATTCTGGTGTTTAGATACAGTAATATAAAACAAGCAGAGTGGTAATTATTTGGGGAATGTTTTTTTTTAGCCTTGTTTTTAAAAGAAAAAATGAAAACTTTTTTGCCAAATTTATTTTCTGACTTCTGTTGTATAAAGTAGGTTTGGATTTTATAAAAACATATGATGGAAGAGGTAAAACTTACTAGATAGATATGAATTTTCATTGGAGGTCTTATTATTGAAATAGAATTATTTTTTAAAAAATGGAGGTTGGACCAACAACTCCAGCAGAGGAAGTGACTATTCCCCCTTGTTCAACCGTTTACAAGGCTACTGACCCTGGACATTCACTCATCTTCCTCTCTCTCCTCCCTTTTCCTTCCAAGATTGCCTTCATCTCATTCAGTTCTGGTAAGTCTGGGGCAGAAAAATGGTGGTAAAACCACTAACCCTGTTGACTGCAGAATTGAGACCAGACTAGGGGCATAAACCATTTTACATGGATCAATGAGAACTAGAAAAACATCTCTGACTCTGTTATCTTCGTACAAAACTGATACATTATGTACCACTTCATAATCCTTACTTTCACCATCTGAGTACTGATCTGTTTCCCCTTTTCCCCTCTTGTCCTGCAGGGTTAGAAAGATTTGCAGCCTATATCTAGTCTTTCATGTTCTCCTACCTATTTTTGGCTTTTTAGATACCTAAAAGCTATTGATTTTCTCAGTTGCTAACAGAGCTCTGAACAGTAACAGCCTCATCAAGCATTCTACCTTTTGCTCTTCTCAAGACCTTCTGGTTATGAACCATTTCCGTTGGCTAGGGCATGCATGAGTCTTCAAAATGTCAACAAAATGTCACCACAAAGAGCATGGTGGGATGTCTGAGATGTGCATCTTTTGTGCTTATGGATCTGCTGCACATTGAAGGGGTTTGAAACTGCCTTACTGGGGGTAGTCAGGAAATATTAAGCCATTCATAGTTGCAGGAGGATCTAGGCAGAGGGGTATACTTTTTTACAGCCCTTTTGCAAGGCAACAGATGGTAATTTGACAAACTATTTTTCTGTCTCCTGGTCTAAGAAGGGAAAGTACTCCTATTGTGATGTTGAATTTATTAAACATTCCACACTCATCCTGAATATCTGAGTAGAATCTGTATAGAAAGTGGTATTACTTTATTGAATTAACTTAATTTTGGTAGACTAGATGGTTAATTGGGAATAAGGGATGAAGAGCCCCAGATTACCTGGTTCTGCCTTATTCTTCACTATTTTGATAGTTCTAAATATTAATTTCTGAAAATAATTTAGTATTTTTTCTCATAATTTTTCTCATAAAGAAAGTTGCTGATAATCAAAAATTTACCTTCAAATATTTCATCGATAAAATTATGTAAATTATATATTAAAAATTATTAGCTAGTGTCATATGGGATTTTTTAAAACATTTTGGTTTAAATTTTTAAAATTTTAATTAAAATCCCAGCTAATTTTGTTCTGTATTTAATTTAGTTGCACAAAAATTATTTTTAAAAACCTCACACCTAATTCGTTTTACCAATCTACTTGCACCAAGTTGATCTTCACAGAGATGTATACTTTACAAGTCACTGTGTGCTAGAAGCCAAACAAATGTAGGGGGAAAAAATGAGTGCACTTTAGCCAGTAGCTAAATTGCTGTCATTTCATATCATATATATATAAGGCATTTTAGGAATCACATTGAAATGTATTTTCTAGACAATTATTTCCAGTCTAAGTAACCATAGGGAAGCAGAAAACTATTTAAAAAATGAAAATAAGATGGTTTATATCACCTGCATAACTTGTTTTGTTCTCTGCCTTCAGGCTTCAAAACCCACTTCCCATATTTTTTCCTTTCTTTAAAAATAATGTACATCAGCTTAATTTATCCCAGGTCCCAACAGAAGGATCAGATTTTAAGCATTTAATGCTGTGGTTTCAAATCCAATTTTACAGTGTTCATCGTTTCAGAAGTGGCAGAATCCAAAGTGAGGTTTTTAAAAAAAAAAAAAGAAGAAAAGAAAGAAAGAAAGAAAAAGAAGCAAATAAAAAGATCAAGCTGTGCACCTATTTTTTAAGGTAAAGTTTTACTATGAAGCTATAACCTGAAGAATGTTTCTAAAGGTGTTGGTTAGGAATATTTTTAATTTTAAGAACAGTTTCTTATTGAAAAGAAGCAAAATTTTGAAGGGCAGCCTTGTGTGTATGTGCAATTTTTCGTGTACTTCTGAAGTGCCCTACTGAAACTAGGGCATAGGAGGACAGTACTTCAGATTTTAAAGAAAAATATCCAATTCTTCTTCAATGCACAATTATTCCCTTGCTGTTGAATGTAAGGATGCTGTTATGATATGACTCTCCCTCCTCAAGGGATTGTCTGAGCAGTTTTGCCTTGACACTATAGTAGGATACAAGATTATCCCATTTACTTGCTGCCTTTATGACATGTGAGTGAGAACATCCTCTGCTGTCTGCAGACGAGTTCACTTTCTTGCTGTGAATTCTACCATCTTTAGGGGATTGCTCTCTGCATTTCCACTGTCTGTAGGGTGCAAGCCCTACAGCAAAGATCCTAAGCAGAGTAAAGAACACCTTCAAGGACTCATTAGGCAAAAATTTGCAATGCTGCTTTGGGCAGGTAACATTTGCTTTGTAAATCTTTCCATGCTCCTCAGTGAGTAGCAAGGGCTATTCACAGGTTCAGTTCCACTGATTTCAGAAGTGAGTCTCTTACTGAAAACTAGTGCTTGTCCACAGGAAAAACAGAGAACTGGAGTGAGCAATAATTGGGTTCTGTGTCCACACAGAGCTTATAATTGATGGAGACCAAAAGGGAACTTGCTGAGAAAAACAAGTCCTGGGATAAGGTTTTCATAAGAGTAGTAAATGGCTCCCAAATATGAGACTGTGACCTCCAAGTATCTGCATGACTAACAGAAAATACCTTTATTCCCTTCCCAGAAAATCCTGCTCTCCTTCCCTTGGGATACTTTCTTTCATGGAAATTAGTTTCTAATTATAACCTAAATATAAAGTTAATAAATGGGATGGGAATTGTGGAGTTAAATTTGCAACAGAGATTTTCTTAAGGCACAAAGTTACCTGTTGGAGGAATTTTGGGTGCAGTATCTTAGCTGGGTATAAATCAGCAGTGGTGGTACCACTGAGGCTTCAGGCATAAAAATGAAGCAGCATCTTCTTTGTAACCATTGTAAAATTGCATGAACTGACAGCTTCTCAGAGGCTGTGACAGAAGACTGCATGGATAACCTGATTTTGATGTTGGAAAGAAGACAAAGATTTAGTGGATACAGAGGGTGAAATACCTTCTTCCCCATGAATGGGCTCCTAAAGGTCATGGTTCAGACACATTAGTGAGGTAATATGACAAAACTTATACTGATACTTCTTCTAGGGATGTTTGTACAAAGTTTGTCATCTGGATGTCATAGACAGCCCTAGACAGAAATTTATTTTAAAGTGGAAGGAGAAACATTGCATCATCCGCTTTGACATAGCAATCCCTTCTAGAACATTTTAAAACAGGGAAAAAAGGATCTGGTTTTTAAACTGAATTGTAGCATATTGTTTATATGCAGCTTCTCTGTACTGCCTTCTCTGCAAGGTATGTGGAATGTTATACCTTTTAACAAAGTGTAGCCAAAAATAGCCTGGACACATGATACTGAAGCTGCTCTTGTGCTACCCATTTAAGTTATGTATCAAGTCTAAATTTAATCAAGGCCACCTTTTATTTATATATTTCATGCATTAAACTAATTTAAACTTTTAGTCAGATTTCATTAGTGGAAATACTACCGCACACATCATGCAGTAGTAAAGCTAATGTGCTTCAGGAATTTGAAAGGATTTAGAGATCAGAGGGTCTGATTTCAAAATTTCTTTTTTTCTTTTTCTGCTTAGTGCTTGGAGCAGGTCTGTATGCTGCACATAGTTTATTTCCTAGGACACTAATACAGTCAGCATGGTCTGTAAAAATGTGTAAACACAGACATTCTCTGTAATCAGTTCATTTGGTGTCTTAAGGCAAGATTATGTTTTTTTTAGGAAATGCAATTTATGTTCAAGATTAAATTTCTCCTCCAGACTGATAACGTCTTGAAGTTGAATGAGATCATAAATTTTGTGTTCTGACTTCTTGTTCTCCATCTTAGATCTTCATTCCCCTTTTCAGTGTTTTAGAAATGCATCTATAATGATTCACCTTTACAAAAATAGTCTGCAAGGATTGATAATGTGTAATAAATGTAAATAAATTTAAAAAAATAAAAAATTATGGACAACTGCAATAAATACCTCTCCTAATCAGCTTCCCTGTTTCATTTTTATTCCACCCAAGATTAAAAAAATCCCAACCACAGAAAAGAACCCACAAGTAAGAAAAAAATAACACAGCCTTAACTGAATTTAACTGCTGTGGTTTGTCAGGTCTCTTTTAGTCAGACTCTCCCTGATGCTTTTTCACCCCACTGTCTACAATGCTGAGGAAACTTCATGCTGTATCTTTTATTATAACTTAGATAGGGATATATACATTTTTCTGATTCACAAGACAGCTTCATTTATCTTCACTGGAAAAAAGAAACAAAAGAGAAAATAAATAAAAAAACTTAAAAAGGTAAATAACACATACACATACATACATTTTTCAGCAATGCAACTGGACTTTATTTTAGTGTGAGTTTTTTCCCCTTCTGGTACAATTTCTCTGCAGCCCTCAAGAATGGAAATCTGTCATTCGTGTATGCATTGACTCTTACAGTGCTGAAAAGCCAGTACATGGCAAAGTTTTAGTGACCCAGGGCATATTTGAACTTGTGATCTAGAGATGAAAGGCTTCATATTCAATTCCCAGTCCCATGACTCATCCAGTTCCCCAGCATAATTTTGGTTTGGGAAAGAAGTTTTTGAATTATGAGTGTGCAAAGAGCTTTCTGACAGAGTTGCAATTTAAAAGCAGATTGGCCTGATTTACAGACATGCTGAACCGTCAGGGTCCCATCAAGTTAAGACTATGCAACGGTCAGAAAACAGACCTTACTTAGGACCTGTCTTCAAAACACTCCACAAAAGGTAAATATATTGCTATAGGATCTAGGGATAGTGATCCCAGAACCAGATACGAGGCCAGGTTTGGAAAGGAATGAGTTCTGTAGCATCTTTCTTTCTCTCCTCAGCCCGTGAGGAAACCACTACAAAGGAGCTTTTGAAGACTCTGGACATGTGGTGTGTCCTGAAGGACTAAGAAGACTAGGAGCTCTGCTTTCTGACAGTAGAGACTACACCCTTGATCTCTAATCATATCCCTTTTCTCTTCCATGTATTTCAAGGAAAAAAAAAATTTCTCTCCCCTTTAACAGAATGCCTTACGGTGGAAATGTATTTTCCCCAAGATCAAGTACTTAGTTTCTCTGACAGTTTCTTTGCAACAGGGAATCAGATGAGAGGATGCTAGTACTTCACAAAAGAAATTAAACCTACCTCCGTACATAAATTTTATGTTCTCAAGCCAAACATCTCAGAGTCCCCCATGACATGCAAGTCAGCTCACCCTCAGAACCAGCAGCTTCTCCAAGGGGATAGTTTCAGGCATTCATATTCATGCTTAGATCTGCTTCATATTATTTAATGTAGTCAAATCCTGACTACCTTAGCAGTATGAAAACAGTTTGTGTGAGCTATGTACCGTAATTAATACAAAGCCCATGCTCATGCACAGCCAACAAAAACAATGTAATTGTTCTTGTAAGTCTTAGATAACCTCTTAGCAGTTGAACTCCCTTGTGACTTACATAGTCATACCAACCATTATCCCTCACAGAAGAATTTTTGGAATGTGGTAGCTAAGTTAAAAATAATTTTCACAACAGTATTCAGAAGAGATGTTGCCAAGACAAAGAAATCGTGAGATCAGAGAAGCATCAAAATAACTTGTTTGAGGGATCTCTTCTAACCAGAATCCTTATCAGCTCCTCACCTTTTTGCATTTTAAGGACCTTAAGCACTGTTTATTGTGCTGTTATTTACCGTGCTAAAAATAAAATTAAATTACTCCAGGCTTAAGCTAAGTAAAATAAGCTTCATTATAACATATATTAATGAGCAGAGACATTGGAACTACTGCAGCAAGCTGCAATAGAAATTCTTTGCTGGTATTACTGGGCTTTTTTTGTGAAAATGGATGTTTAATTAAACTTAAGTGCAGCCTAAGAAAGATGTATAATTCAGTCAATTAAAGTTACAAACAGAAAATACCTCTATAGTAGTTACTCACACTTTATGCAGTTGTTCCTCTCCCTCACTGCCACAACACGATCACATTGATTTCACACAATTCATTGGTCTTCTTAAACAAAAGACAGCACAGTTTCCTGTGAAGAACTGGGAAATTCTCATTATATGAATATTAAATTAGATAGATACATTTTTTTTTTTTAGAAGACTTATTAGAGCACCTTGAAAATAGAAGACTTTGAAAATAAAATGAAGCATTTGAAAAATTCTCTGGCTAGTCTGGTCTGAAGAGGGATTACATCTATAGGTCAAATTACCAGGGAAAGTAGAAAGCAGGATTTTTTTTTTTTTTTTTTTTCTGGTTTTTGTAGGAGATTCAAATTTCTGCAGAGGTTTAAGTTTTGCCAGCAATTCTAATTGCTGGAACTGAGTATGTTTCTTTTTCAGGTAGAACCCAAATACAATTGCTAGATTTGCAACAGTTTTAGACAAAATTATTATTCTTTCCCCTGGTCTTTGAAGGAGGAAACAGCTATTTTTCAATTCAATCTGTGTTCTAACTCTATTACTACCAGAAGTGGAAACCATAAAATACCTTGGCCTGACACTGGTCATATTTTTGCTTTCAATTGAAATACCAAAGACCATGAGTTTCTTGTGGATATGGATTTTATATAAAGCAGTTTACAAAACTTTAATGCATTTTGCAATTCAAAAACTCAGATATATGCATAAGAAATATTTTTTACTGCTGGAGTGTTACTTTCCTCCACTGGGTGTCACCATAAGGCAACAAGACTGGGCTTGGAAATCTCAGTCGAAGGTTTCTTAGCTCAGAGATTTTGTATTTATTCCAGGAGGATGGAATGGGATTATCATATTTGCTAATTAACCACTGAAGAAGCTCCACTAGCCCTAAGATCCTCAGATGGATGCCTGTATACCAGTGAATAGCAGAACTGATCTGAAGGGGCTTACCAAAAAATCCCTCAACCAAAATGAACAAAAAGCCCAACAACCTGCTTCTAAGAAAGGATGTAAGTGGATTTTAAGATTCCTTTCTAGTGGTAATGAAAGGAATTAAATGAAAGTACCTCTCTGAAAGACTGAAGTCTTCATTGAAGTATTTTATTTGGGAACAGAGGATGGGTTTCAAACATTTCTAAAAGAGTTGCTATAGGGAAGAGCATGTTATCTGACTTCAAAGTCATAACTAGTCACTATTTCACCTCCATAATATCAACCTTTCCATTAAAACATATACACCCAAGGTGAGAACCATCTGTCATGGGGCAAAAAATTACAGAAGTCCTAGGTGACTCATAGACAGAACTTACAGCATTACTCCCCTCACCTGGAACAGTTACATCTGGATCTGATTGTCACCTGAATGGCCTGTGGTTTTTCCCAGAGGAAAAAAAAAATATTTAAAAAGAAGGCAATCAATAACCATATTTTTTAATTTTTAAACAATGTATTTTTCACAAACTGTATACTTAAGAAAAAAATTTAAACCAGTTCCTGCCTCCCCACCATTCCTGAAGTATTTACTTAATTTGCTTTTATTCTTATTCCTTTCTCCTGTTTCTGTTAATTTTTCCCCACACACAATAATGCCTAATGGCATAATCAGAAGTCTAGGCACTAGTCGGTTCTATTAGTTAATTTTTTTATTATCTGCATGCCTATCAATAATTTTTCCAGTGTATGATACAAAAAAAAATGTGAGAATTTTTGGAAAAACTTTTTCTACATTCAAATCCTGGCTAGACTGTAATTACAAAACACAAAGAAAATGTTTGTGGTTTGATTCTTTGATGAGCAATTTTGGTTAAATTAGGAAATACAGAAAGAGAAAAAAATAAATGAAAACAGAAGCCTGGCCTTTCCATCCCACATTATCACTCACTTTTTTTGGCTGTTTATATTGCAGGTAAATAAAGTGTAAAAGATTAAGACTACAAAACTAAAATGTATTTGAACACTCCAGATGCACTCACATAGACTAATAGTAAAGCAGACAACATTTATTTGCTAGTTATCAACCTCTGAATGGAAAGGCAACACCTTCAGTGCAACTTTATATTTCCTTCAATCCATCAATCCTTTTTCTATGGGGCCCAGGGAGAATGTGTTATTTCTGGGAACAGGAGTAAATATTTTGTAAAAGCTACTGAATTTTCACCCTGATGTGACCAAACCAGACTTGGAAAAAAGAGGAGGGAAAAAAAAAAAAAAAAAAAGGTAAAGGGAAAAAAAAAAAGAAAAAAAATGAAAAAGGTTGTGCTGGAAATGCTGGGGACACTCGGTAGGTCAGGATTATTACCTGGAATATCTAAGACTGAATAGCTCTTCTAAAATTGGTTCCCTTCCCCTCCAAGCACCCAAAAAAAGATTGCAGCCTACTTTGTTGGTGTTTTATATATACTCTAGGCCTACATTCTGAGGCTTTTAGAAGCTGTTGTAGGCATCTGTCTTAGGGGTTGGCCAAGCAGAACTTCTGGTCTTGAGTATCAGTAAAGTGGTGCAGAAAATATTCCACCTTATTGGTGAAATCTTCAGCTTTGGGCTGAGAATTTGTTCATTAGTCATTTACTGGAATAAATATAATTTCTCTTTTTCTAATTAAAACTCTAAGTTAGCTCTTTTTATTTTCCTCTCTACCAAAGAAAAGCAAGTGTTGCCAGCTTGAGGAGATCTTTATAATTTCTTTGAGGGCATCCTAATCCTCCACATGTACTTAACTCGTAGAAGGAGATCAGATTACTCTGCCAACAGACTTTATAGTCGAGGTTGACCAAGATCAAGGGAAACACAATCAGCACAAACTGTATTTGAATAGTTCCTCTGAAAATAACCCAGCTTGATTTTGGTTGGATTTCAGATCCAAATACTTTAGATTTATTGCACTGTTAGGGGTATAATCAACTAGACTTTCAACTTAGAAGGCAGATCACTGCTGAAAATTTGTAAGCATTAGGACTTATAAAGCTATGAGTCTGGTGTTTCTGTTATTTGAAAATCCAGTGACCTTAAAAATACCATGCAATCCATACTAATGATAAGGAAAAGGGAACACAAAGCTACAAATAACCCTAGACTAAAAAGGGGTTATGAGAATTTTCTTTAGGTTAACATGAAGCCTGAGCACGAATTTTGTGTAAATTATTCTGGAAGTGGCAAAAAAAGGATAAATTTAGGCTGCTACAGAGTAATACATTGTTATGACCAGACTACTTGTTCAAATAATAAAATAAACAATTTAATTTTTCATTTTTTAAGTTATTCTGATGCTTTTCCTTCCAATGAAAATATGTATACTGCTACTAGAAAAAAATTTAATACAGGGTGCAGGCCATGTCGAGGTTGTGTTAGACTTCAGTGAGAACTCGCTCTTCAGAGTAAAGGGATTGAAGTGGTAAGGAATCTTCCCAACCTGAGCATTTGCAAGATTCCCTGTCAGCCACAGTCCCAGCACCAGCAACTTTCACTGCTGGGACCGAAATCCCTCCACATCTCCAGTGAGCCCAGGGGTGCCCCACACACCCTACTCACAGTCAGACCAGGTTTCCTGACTGGTTAACCCCAGGTTTCCCATAGCAAAGTCCGAGATGTCCCATTCCATAAAGCCATTTATTCACAGTGCAGTATCACGAAAACAGCCTGGGCTGGTGCCTCTGAGGAGAAACCCCCAACAAAGGAACCCCATGGCTTTTATATCCCCACAGTCTACCCAGGCAAAAGTCTTGCTCTCTTCCCTGAGTTTTTGGCTCCTGCTGTGTCTCCCACTGTCCATCCACCTGGCTGGCACCATCCTCTTCATGCTCTTTGTTAACCTAGGTGTTGAGAATTCACGGCTTCTCGTCTTGGGCTCCTACTCAGACCTCATCTGCATCTCAATCTGCACCTTGCAAATAGATACATCACTCCCTGCCCCAGATGTATTCCTCAATAATCCTCCTTTTGATTTTATTGAACATTCCTGATAACATAATAGGAAAGAAACAAACATTCAAGGCATTTATCCTTTGCCCTTATATATGACACTTTTTACAAGTAACAAATGCACTGATTTAGGCTAACAAGTGTATTCCTCAAGAGAAATCTCCATCAGCCCTCAGCTTCACATAGACACCAATGCACCAGCTCTGTGCAAACTGCTTAGCCTTAGTCTGGAATATCTTAATTTTAATATCTCTGAGCAAAAGCTTAAAACTGCTTTTTGCAAGACTATTCAGGGTTCTCGATTGAAAGCTTCTGCCAGTTTGTAAGAACAAATGAACTAAACATTCTCGATATAACAGAAAACTGTAGCTTCAGTAGTCAGTTGTTGAAGAATTTAGGTTGTTTCATATACCATATATAAATTTGTTTGTAAACAAATATAGAAAGATTTCCTGCTAGAGCAGAAATCTCTTAAGTTTCATAGTAGACAATGAAGCCTAAGGTTTACTATTTCCTGCAAATTCCTTGATGTCAAAATCAGAAGAGAGTATCACACATCAGAGTAATGTTTTTTTGGTTGTAACC
Organism: Pseudopodoces humilis; assembly: GCF_049639895.1. NCBI lineage: Eukaryota > Metazoa > Chordata > Aves > Passeriformes > Paridae > Pseudopodoces > Pseudopodoces humilis. Next base: position 32,748,638 of record NC_142204.1, on the reverse strand, counting down.
AAAAGTACTTATCAGTAATTATATCTGATGCTAGGAGGTGGACAGAAGTTACAGAATGATCAGATATTTTATACAAGTGTAGTCAATGGGAATGTTTCTTGGCATTTCTATGAAGATGTTTTGTGAGTTATCTGGATTTGTCCAGGTGCTGAACTGTTCAACAGGACCCTTGCATTTGGCAAAGGAGACAGCTGTGCTCCTTTGTACAGGTGCAATTTTTTCTTCTTTGTCTAGTTAATGAGAAAGTATGAACTTCAGCTAAAGACTTATGACTCACTGCCCCAGGTAAAAGGTCTGGTTACACCTTACTTCTGGTTTCTCATCCTGTGGTTGTCTGCTGATAAGAGTCAAGGAAGTCAAGGAAGATGGAAGTTCAGTGTTGCTAAATTTTGTAACCCTGGCTCCCTGACTTTTGGTAGTGATATTTGCTTGATCATAGCTGTGTGGTATGATGTAGTCACAGAAAGTTTTTTGCTTCCTGGTCATGTAACAGTGATTAGAGGACATCCAGCCACAGGTGAGCAAATGTGGCAGCTGTTTCACTGTTGCTTTTCACTTCCCTTCCGCTTCCTTGTAAGCCCTAGTTCCTTATAGTCACATAGAGGCATATGTTATACAGTAAATTATTTTCTGAGCCCCACTTGCAGCATTTTTGTTTCTACCCTCAGAGGTTTTCTCCTCTGTCTCATGAAAGCAGTTGTTTCCACCTTGTGGAAGGAGCATCTATGTCTTTTTATCTTTTTCACCATAACCTTTCAGTGCTCTTCAAGGCTAACCATATTGCACAGATAGTGAATGTTCTGATGGATAATCCTCAAAGAAAGATGTCTGTAATGCTTTCGAGCCAAGCAACCTCAAGGTTTTGTCTTCAGTGTAACAGCTGCCAAAATTTAGATGGTGTGAATACCTAAGAAAATTAGTATCAGGTGTTTGGGGTCTTTTAACAGAATAATGTAGATGTGGCCTTCATAGGCCTGCCAAACCACATATCTTGCCAGCAAGTTTTCTTCATGTGAACCATGTCAAAAGTACTTTCAGACAAAATATAAGAACAATTGACCGTGATATAAAAGGCTCCAAAAGAGTTCATATACCAAATATTTGTACCATGCTGTTAAGGCTGAAAGCAAACTGGTCAAAGAGTTTTCAATCAGAAAATGAAAACTTTGTTTAGCTATAAATTTCCTAGTAGCTGTTTGCCACATGATTGGAAAGAGATAAAAGAACACTCAATGAGGGGTAACAGAACACCTTGTTCAGCTGTTCAGTCACTCTTTTTCTCTAATGTTCTTGATTTTGCAAGACATTTATGTTCATGGGTCAGTGTTTTGCTGAGCTGAAGTATATACTTATAATGACAACACACTTCATAATAAAACGTCCTGCAAAACAAAGTAGTTTCATGTACTATCTGGACTCTGGCTCTGAGGGTAGCTCCACAGTTTCTCACCAAGATTATTATTTAGAAATACACTTACAATCATCGTGTGACCAAGAGGAAGATAATAATTTTATATGCACATGAGTGTGCACTCAAAGTGCTAGGAGTCTAGGCAACTGTTACAGCTAAGTGAAAACTCAGAGCTTCTCTGATAGAGCAGAAGGGCTCCTCATACTTGGAAAACTATCCAGGTTCCTTTGAGTTACTGTCTGTGAAATGCATGCTCTAGTTTCAGGCCCCTGTTTTTAAAGCTGGCACATAAATGTTGACTCATGGAGGACTTGATGCCCTCTCCTAAGAGCAGAGCCTGCTGGCAGGGCCCTGGCAGCCCATGGCCACCGGTGTGCTGGGTCAGTCACTGCGGGCTGGGCTCTGCCGGACTGTGCTCGCCATCTAGTGAGGCACCAACAGCGGGATCACACAGACCATCTAAAACAATTACAAACCTTTGAAACATATCTAAGGAAATCCTCTCTTTTCTGCAGAAAAGGAAAGCTTGTTTATGGAAAGTTAGCCCTTCTTTTTATTTCCACCAATAAAAAGCTCCTGATGTCATAAAGTTACTGAATATAGTAATCAAGTGTCACAATTCAATTTCAACAAAGACTTGGCACACTGCTATTATATATTTAATCATGTACTACAGAAATTAAAAGTACTTTCTGAAAGAGTAATTATGTCCTCCTAAAGAGTTATCTTTTGAAGAGAACAAGAAGAGTGGATTTTATTTTCAGAAAAACCACCATTGCTGTATCTGACCTGATCCAGTGATCCATTTACATAAAAGTAACAAGGCAGATTAAAATAATGCCCTGTAAGTTTAAAGTGATCCCTGCTCTCTTTCCATATGGCAACATAAGCTCCAATTTTGCTGTGTAATATGCTTTGCTGTACTGGGTGCTGTCTGCAAGATGGTGTCTAAATCCATCTCTCTGCTTTTCCTCCCCCGTTATCTGTGTTGCTCTTATGACATCTCCCTTAGTAAGTTCTCTGAATCTTTCTCTTACTCTTGTATGTATGCCATCTTCCATGTCACCATTATCACTCCTTGAAAATCTATACCAGTTAAAACAATATCCCCTTGGGAACTCTGTCAACAAGGAAACAATTATTTGGAACAAAGCCGTCAGCCATGAGACTGCCCAACTGCAGTTACTGGTACACTCAGGATTATCTCTCAAAAAGCATGTGTTTCTTACAAAGGCAGGCAGTCTTCCGAAGGTAAAAAGTCCCTCAAATCAAAATAAACCTACCAAACAGAAACAAGCAAAAAAAAATCCAGACAGGGGAAAACATAGCCTCAAATTAATTTTTATTTTTTGTTTATTTTGTTTTTATTTGGGGTTTTGTTTGTTTCATTTTTTGTATGAGAAATTGAAATTATTTAGGACAATCCCAAGTCTTTTTAAAACACACACCTGTGGCGAGCCTTGCTGCTGACAGTGTTTCATTTGACACATTATAAATGAGAATGGTTTATAGACAACATTTCATGATATGAATCTAGAAGTACCTGACAAACGTAGCCTGATTGTCACAGATATCATATGCTCAGGTCCTTTAATTTACATGAAAGGATTTGGATGACTGCTTCCAGTATAATTTTTAAGTTCCTACATTAGTGCAAAAAATAAAACACAGTCGATTTTGTTAGTGGCGGTTTTCATTTAAACGAACTTGAGGAATTGCATTTGTACTGAAGCCTTAGTTTCAGAATTTCCTTAGCTTTGGAGGTACTCTTTCTACTGAAAATAGACTTTGCTCCTCTCAAGGATCCAGGTGTACCTTGACAGAGTCTCAGCTGGTCTGGGTGTCCATGCACATGAAGGAACCAAGGATTATGACATGTCACACACAATGTTCTTATTGTAGGCAAACTCTCTACAGTTTCTACACCTTTGTAGAAAAGGAATTATCCTGACATATGAGGTGCAACAAACAGCACAGCCTTTTGCTAGGAAATTTTTCAAAGCCATATTGTTGATAAAAAGACATTTCTAGGTTCTATCTATGCATATTGACCTCCAAACAATAAATTCATGTTCACTATGGAATATAATCTGTATGTGGGTTATATAGAATGATAATATGACTGAGTTTTTTGTATATTCTTATACACTTGTAGAAAATTTTGGCTTTTTGTCTTTTTATCTGAATATCTGAAGATAGTTTTAGACCCCTGGATGTATCAGATTTATATCAGCTGTGCTGTTTAATGGATGCGCCTATATAGGTTTTAGGCCTCTTTTAGTAACAAAAATGGAAGCCATAAAGCAAAAACTCTCTGTAAAATAGAAAAATTACTAATCTTGTAAGTTGTTAACAACAACAAAACAAAACAAAATGAAGATTTATACATAATTTGTAGTTGCTTATTTTTGTTAGCATTTCTTTTGTATCCTTGAAAGTGGCTAAGAAATGTAATGTTATCAGAATTCTGTAAGGGTAATGGCTTCATAATACCAGGCCATATAGTTATAAGTAAAGGAAATTGAAGAATATCTCTGTGAGACCTGGAAAAACAAAGCATGGCTTGGCTGCACTTTCATCCAATTTAGCAGCTCTAACTCTCAGAGAATCACACAGAGAGAGCTAAGAAAAAGTGTTGTTGGACTTTTAATGTACTTTCACCAGACCTAAATGCATTCCCTCACACATTCTTTTAATGTGATTCACTAGTCCATTGATACTCATTCTCTTAAAACTATGTGGGCTCACAACTGTCCTCTTTTTTTTTAAATTCTTCTGGTCATATTTTATACTTAGAAGGTCTCATATCTGTTGGAGTTTTAAGGGCTTCTGGATGTTAGTATAGCAATACAAAAATGACAGAGGATCCTCCTATTAAAGCCATAGATACAAATCTAAGGGTGATAAAAAAAAAAAGAAAAAAAAAGACAAGTTACTTAAAGTATTTAGAACAGTTTTCCAAAATTTAGGGTCTGAGATCAGATTCTCAATTGCTATCACTGAAATCAATCCAAATCAATCAATCCAAAACTAAAGATTGCAATTAAAAATCATTACAGTGTCCTGGGCAATTTTAGAGTGGCTTGATTAATTTTTCTTTTACTTTCGCTTGTACAGTCTGATGGGGTCAATAAAATGATGTGAGATTATACTTTGCTCTTGATGAGATGCACTCATTTTACCATTGGGATCAGCAAGTGCCCTCTCATTTAACATTATGCAGAAGTTGTGCATACATAGGAAGGAATGCAGTGCAGTAGGAGTGACTCTGAGGTGTATTTTGGGAGTATATATTTCAGATTGGCTCTAAATTATCCCTGGACCAGTAGACTATAAGGTTATTAATAACTGAAGCCCATTAGATGTGGTATTAAAGGGTATTTAATTTAAAATGTAAGGAATCCAGTGATCACATTGAGAACTCTTCGGGACATGAGCACAAGGCACATCAGGCAGCAAAATCCAGGAGGTTCCCTTTCACAAAACAGTGATCTTAACAAGAATTCTAATACCCTCAGAAATATCCCAAGACATTCCAGTTAGTTCATATTATGAGTTTATAAGGAATGTGTACTGATTCCATAACTACTGGCAATGGTACTGTTATGCAGTGTTAGCCTTTGCCTAACTTCTTAGTAGAAGATTCTTGATTTACACGCTACAGTATCTAGATGATAAAAATAATATTCCAAAAAGATTTTGTTGAGTGGGACCTGAACAACAGAATTGGAATGCAAATTAGGGAAAAAATAAAATCCTGCAGCAAAGAGAGAATTCTGCAAGTGCTGCTCAAACATTAAAAATTTTAAGGCATATTGTCATTGTATTGTATACCTTCCAAAAATACATGACTTGTGTTCTAACTAGAACAGATTCATTACAACCCCTAATAAAATATTCTATGTCAACCAAGTGCAATAAACAGGACCTAAGAATCCTATTTGGAAGAATACTTTTAAAATCTACTCAGTAATGAAAATATTTCTTGATTTTATTTAAATTTGTACAAAGTTTTAAATAAGCAATAAACCCTAGACTCCAATAAGATTTACATCTCCATTTTAAAAGTGTTCAGTTCTGAGATTTCATTTTTTATTTTGAAGCATGTCAGTGGTACTTTTCTTTTTCCCTTTCCAAAGGTGTTTTTGTATCCGTTCCTTCAAATCCACACGTGACATCTCTACATTCTATACTGCAGCACATAAAACACTGTAGCTTAGGGTATCTGTATCAAATCAGCCTTTTTATCAGGTGATTAAATTCTTTAAAGGAAATGCAGAAACAATCTATGCATTTTGCATCTGTTATTCAATTGGCAAGATGTATAAGAATGTTTCACCTTCTGCCTTGAAAACAGGCTGTTTTTCTTCTGGTACACCCAGCAAGAAATTGAGAAAATATCATGCTGACAGAGCTTGAGGGAAGAAGTAAATGAGCATTGCTCTCAAATTCATCTTTGGCAGCAGAGTAAGCAACTATAATCTAATGGCATCTTGTGTAAGTGATTTTACAAGATTTAATTTTTAAAGATCATTTTCCTGTTATAAAACACATATAAGAAGTAAAAATATTAGGAGAAAGAGCCGTAGCTTTAGCATAACTCTTATGGTTTCTCTGACAAAATACTTTTTTCCTAGTTTTTCTCCTTTTGGAAACATATTTAAAACTCATACCTGTTATAAATTATCTTTTTGAAAGGCACAGGATGGGAATATCTCCCCCATAATTTCTTAGAATATAGCCACTTGTAAAACCTCTAAAATGGAAAAATAACATTTTTTTTAAAAAATTGTCTTTAGACAAACAACACTCATTATAACTAATGCTGAAAAATATAAAATACCCTGATACCAGGAAGTGTGTTAGCTCCTAGTCATAGAACACAAAACAGTCCTTATCTGTAGTGATCTTTTTCATGGTAATTTGTATAGCATGTGAACAAAGTGCTGTACAAATGCACTTGGTATAAGCTTTGTTAGTTTTTCAAGAACAAAGTAGTGAAAATTAATTTAAAAACTATTTTCAGACATGAGAATTCTTATTTAAAATACTTTTAAAATAATGAAATTTATACTGGTGACACTGATATGTAGCTTTTCAAGATATGTGAGTGGATGTGGTAACACAATAATTTGTGGATTCATGCTTTTATGTTCTCTTTGTCTAAGGCTGGGAATAGAAATTACGTTGATTAGCAAAATAATTCTGAGAGCTTTCACCTTGTTTTTGTTGCTAAGGTTACCATTTCCTTGGCATCAATGCATCCAGCAGGTCTGTCTTACTTTCCTGTGAGCCCAAACAGAGACAGCATTGTGGAATGGCATGAGGGGGGCAAAAACCCACAGAGATAAATAAGGAGGAAAGGATCAACAAAAGTAGCTGAAAGTTAATACAGGGGTTTTGCCTAGTTGAATTGAATTAAGTCTTGTTTCTGTGTAGGTCAGTTACAGAGCTCCGTGTACAGGTAAGCATTTAAGGCTCCAACAAGGCTCCAGCTAAAAGCCAAAGAACAGAAATCTCCACACAAGAAAGATCCAGATCCTTATCTCTGCCCAGGCCACTGCCCCCCTCCCCCCAACCCCCCCACCCCATCCCCAAAGAAAACCCAAAACACCAACAAAAAAGGAAAAAGAGGGAAAGGCAAAACCATGTCGTCTGGGTACAACTTCTGAGGGTAGAGATGTTGTTGGACTTCCACACTTCTATCAGTCTCAAAATGGCAGCCTTATTTTCAGTAGAATAATTCCTTCTACTGGTCCCATCACAAAATTTACCTGACACTGTCAGATGGGGTATTCCATGAGAATGTTGTAATTATGTGTATTTATTATCATATACCAACATTTTTTGGGCCTTATTCAGATATAATTTAATTCTTCACTTCTGCCATGTATGTCAGAAAACATACATGAAGGGAGAATGAGACAGATAAGTAGCTCTCCTATCCACTCTTCCTGGCTGACTGTACAATGCCTCAGCTGTTTCCTTTTCCAGCACTTTTCCTTGCAAATAACTTGAACTCTGCTACAAATGAAGTGAGCGACAAGCAGGATACACCAAACACCACATCTGGCAGAAAGCTGGGTGACACATGAAAACCTGTCAAATAAGTTATATTAGCCAACTGCAGGAAACCCCAGGTGGCAAAATGGTTGACTTTGAAATACAGTAGTGGCATACAATCTCTTAAAAAAAAAAGGAAAATTCTCTAAGACAGTTGTATGAATCTAGGCAAGAGAAAGTGTAAAAACATCATTGTCACCTTACAAACTTACATCCAGCCAGCCATGTCTGAAGGTTGATAATAGTCTCTGTACAGTTTCATGTTCAAAAGTCAGGCACAAAACCCTGCTATTACAGCTAGGAGTATTTAAACTGAATGTTTCAAAATGATTGTTGGTGTGGAAGTGTGAAGACACTGAAGTGTGTGCTTTCAGACAGTGGAGTAAGGATAGGGATTCCCAGTTCACTGACACAGTTCTTTAGCCTACTTCTGTACATAAATATGCATATTTTTCTGTAATTTCCAAGTTCCTTTCTTGTGTTTATGGACTACCTGGGGACTGTCCATAGCTGCAAGAGGGAGGCTGCTCCAGAGGGAAGTTGAGCTGGGAGCTAAGGGTGCCCCCAAAACAGCAGGGCAATGATCAGAATCCCCCTACTCAGAGCACAGGGGAGCAGAGCAGGGCAGTGGAGGCAACCAGTCCCATTGACACCTCATCTGACAGAGGCAAGGAAACCCAGAGAAAGCTTCAAGATCAGTTCAGGAAAGACGAATGGAAATTTAAGAGCAGATGACAAGACTGGATCCAGTTACACTGGCAATGCACCTCAGGCCAGCCCAGCCCTGAGTGTTGATAGACCTCCTGCACCCAGGAAAATGTGGAGTTCTGAGGTCCGTGCAGGGAGCTGAACAGCTGTGTGCTTTTAAGGCCCTGAGAGGGATTTACTGTAGAATGATTTGGAAAGTTTCTATTTATTCTGCTAGAATGGGTGGATAAAAAAAGAATGTTTTGGATATTATCGGAAAATACATCAGAACTAACCATGGTATATGACTTCATTAGAAGAGTTTAATTATACATAATCGACTTAGTGTAGGCTCACAAAAAGCTTTGTGGTTTGCCTTCACAGACAAAGGATACAAAGGGACTTTGGGGATTTCTGTTCCATATGCAAACCTAAGAGAAATAGTCATCACTGTGACTTGAGGAGAGTAGAAGGCGCAGTGACATTAAATATTCTCTCACAAGCCTGTGTGCTCTGGAGTGTCACACCATACAAAAATGAGGTCCATCCCTCTGCAAAGCAAGAATGGATAAGTAAGGCTGGGGAAAATAGTAAAAGTCCTTCAAAAGCCATAGTAACATAATAATTTCTAGAAACAGAATAATATATTTTGAAATTTTATTACTGATGTAACTAGAACTTTGAACACAAATAATTCAATTTTTTAAGAATATTAATTTGACCAAAACTAGGCACCTATTCAAGTTGACACGACCCTTGGCACTATCAGTGGAACAGAGTATGTTTCAATTGATGATAATAACATCTTAAACACTTTATCTTAAAAACCCAGATATCTACACTAGAATTTTAAAACCAGAATTCCCAGTTCTGAAGTCAAGTAAAGTGAAAAGTGACTGTTGTATCTCAGTCTTCGCAATGGGACATATTCTACCACATATTTTGGCCACTTTTTTAGATTTTTTTTTTTTCCAGTGACAGAACATAAAATAGACATAAAAAATAGTTTTAAACTTGTGCCTTTGGCCAGATTTGGACTAAGGTCCCATTTTGGCTCGTTATCTATAGCAGTTTCATATCTATAGTAAATTCCTGTGTATTTCTCTTCTTTTTCACTTCTGGGCTTTGTCCAAAGCAAACTTACATCATCCCTTTATATTCTGGATTTTTGTGAAGAGATAATGTGAGGATTTTCTAACACCTTGCATAAATTCATACATAAAGCAAAGTTCTTGAGCTGTAAGATTTCTGCTGTCTTACTCCTCAGTAAGCTAAAAACCTTAACCTGAGAAAAATAAGCTGTATGAGAGAAAGAAACTTCCTAGTCACACAACAGTTCTCTAGTATTAATTTTTTGAGGATTATTGAAAGCTCAGAGAATGTATCTAAAAATTAGAAACTCAATTTACAAAGAAAATTTATTTTATTTCTTTCAAACCAAGACAATTTCCTATTTCTGCAATGCTATAACAATTCAGATAAGAGTATTTCATTAAGTGTTCTGTTTATCAACAATCAGTTTCTATTTCTGGTGTCAGGTGCAGTTATTAGTACCAGTGTGTTGTGCAGTTTTTAAGTCATAGATATTCAATGTAGCACTTATCTTCTGAACAGAAGTTTTTATATGAAAAAGAAAAATGTGCAAGGCAGTGATTTCTTGTCACATGAGAATGGGAATAGGCTTACTGAAAAACAAAAGACTTGCTGTTGAAGACATTGTAGGCTGTTGCTTCCAACCCAAAAAGTCCTGGTACCTCTTTCATGGCACCAACTCTCAGTAACCCAAACAGGATTCAAGAGGCTTAGAACAGAGATATTCTTTCATATGGGTGGATTTACTCAGAAAATTTTCTCCTTGTTCCAAAGCACTCCTATTATCTTGGAAAGTCTGCAAAGTTTAGCTGAGGGACTTAGTTGAAGAGAATGAATTTTAAATCACAGAAATGAAAAAAACCCAACCCCCTGATAACTAATCATTTGGTCTTTGAATTAAAGTTCTGTTCAGCTGCTTAAAATGTCAGTGGGGTCATATAGAACAGAATTGTGATGTTCTGGATGAAAAAGCAAAAATATCATCACTTACATGTCCATTCCCACACCTTTCACTTCAAAGTGTAGGATAATCTCTCTTGGCAAATATATGGTGCCTATGAAAGTAAGAGGTTTCTGTTGCATTCCTTTCATACAGATATCAAACATAGTAATCTGCCTAGGTTAGAGTGACTTGTTAGGAATTTGTCTTTGCAGAGAAAATCTCACACACTGGACTAAATAATATGAAAATATTTTATGACCCCTGAAGCATTTTCCACTTTTTGGGTACTCTGATTTTTTCATTTCCCTCATTCATCATTTAAAGTAGTTGAACAGGAAATACAGACAAAGAAAATGCAAACAAACCCCAAGTAATGGTTGTAAGAAGTTTACAAAGTTGCAAAAAATTATTTAATTTATAAAATTCCAAGTCTTTTGCAGATAATTTGGATATAGGAAAGAGAATTAAAAAATGACCTCCATAAAGCACCCTGAGGTTTTGAAAACAAATAGAACATTTTAGCAGGAAATCTGATTACTCAATTTTTGTAGCTGAAATATTGGAGGTATGACTTTTTTAAACTGATATGTATTTCTGAACATATGTAACCCAAACTTCAAGTTACTGCAAGGGAATTTTAGATCATGATGTTTTCCAAAAAAATCTTATTAAAAAAAAAGTACATGCAATCTCTAGATAACTATCTTCTCATTCTATCCATCTGTTCATTGCTGCCCTGAAGTGAAACAGAATGGTGAACTAGTCCTGATGGCCACAAACTGAAAGGAAAAAAATCTATTTCTTTCTGTTTGAGTTACCTCTACAGGTAAGAAAGCTGCCTTTCTGCTTGCTGAAAACCAGAGACGTCAGCCTCAGAGGAGAGCAGAGATGCCGCCATAGTTCACAGGATTACTCAGGGTATTTCCAAAAATTGCCGTTCTTAAAGCTGGACATTAGATAGAACTTCATTAATGGCTACAAAATGGCACTTTGAGGAAGAATCTTAGTCTTTCTGAAGTGGCACTGCTGGAGAAGATCCTGAGCTACATGGGTCATAGCCTTGTGCTCTGTGACCCTCAGCTACCAACCCTTTGCTCATCAGAAGATGTGAAATGTGTCTCAAAAAATATTGAAAACTAAATCTATAGCTACAGCTTTGTTTGGGAGAAAAAATAAATCTTTGTTTATATGAGTGTCCCCTTTGTAGGTCTCTTACTCATATAAGGACTTGTAAAGAGAAAAACAGAAAGATAAAAACCCTACCATGTGACCGCAAGAAAAAGAATAATATGTCTTGTGTTGTCTGCTTGTTAAGTTCTTATTTGTCTGTGTTTTTATACATTGCATTGGAGTGGCACCTCTCAAGGACTTGTTACGGAGGAGGAAATTTATTGCTCTCTTCTGACATGAATATATGTTGGGAAATTTTGCTTTGAGGAAAGGTGTGTTCATGGTGATGGCTTGACCACAACTACAGGGAGCTCAAAACTGAAGAAAGAGGGTGGGAAAAAAAAAAAGAAAGCAGCTAATTTAAAAAATGTTGTGTGGTAACCACATCATAGAGTTATAAAACAGACAATATGATGGGAAAACAGGTTTGAACATACAGTGAATTGCCCTTTTGAGAAAGGGTGATCCTAGTGGGATGAAAGGTTAGTAAACTAAACTATACCTCACTGTAAAAAACACTGAAGCTTTAAATAAGCTGTTGTCTTAGTCAGCAATTAAATAATAACGACTAAGTAAACTAGTTGACATCTTTGTTACATAGGAATTTAATTATAAAACTTGTATCTCTGCAATGACACTTGAAAAGACACTTTAAACTATGATCAGAAGTGTGTATGTTCTTATTCTTCTTACTTACTAATACCACCTCTTTTAGTGAAGGAATTTCTTTTTCTTAATTAATTTTCACATTTGACCTTTTATTCATTTTTGTATGCACTTGAGAGAAATATGTCCTAAGCAGTTTAACATTTGTATATTACCAAGTTAGTATGAAGTCAAGTAAAGTTCTAGAATATTACTGGATTTCTCACAGGAGAGATAATAAAGAAAAAGACTTTTTTTTTAAAGTCTTTGTGTCTTTCTATGTATATGTGGAAATACTTTTTTTAGTAATATTTCTCTGAACCCTAAGAAGGATTTTATAGAACGACCATTCTTCTGTAGAATGTACAGAATAATAGAAATATCACAGCCTTGATATCTATTATCTTTCTTCTCTATCATATTTTTCTCTTTTTGTTATTTCATTAAAGTTTTGTTGCAGCATATTAGACTATATTTTGTATTTATTCAATAAAATAACAGGCAACATACTGCTATACATTACAGTATATAAACAATATAACAACAATTCAAAATATATTATTTAAATTTTAACATTATATTGCATAATTTCAATATTTTAAATTTTATTTTCATTACTTATAATTTTTAGTGATAAATAAATAAAATTACTAGAAAGGCAAAAATACAAACTGATGGTGCTTTTCCTTGAAAGACATTCTATCAAGGATAGTACAGTTCTGCTGTGCCAAAATTGCAGGGTTTCTACAATACTACGGTACCGTGTGATTTGTTCATGTTTGAAGATCAACATCCAAATCAATGAAAGCATTTCTACCAGAGAAAGGCATCAGTGTAAGAGCTGACTTCAAACCAAGTGCAAACTGCATCCACAGCAGAGATTGTCACCTTCCTGTCTTTCAATCTTACACCGACACATTTCTACAATTTAAAACAGAGGGAATTTTCTCTTTAAATAAGAGAAGATAAGGACGATGTAGGGAGGTGTAATTGCCAGCACCACAGCCTCTGCTGCCAAAGTTTCTCTATAAAACTTCTCTCTGTGAGTTTGTCCTGTGTCTAAGGAAGCACCAGAAGAAGGTGGGCCCGAAGGCCAGGCTCTATGTGCAGCACTTGTTAGCTCTACCCTGAATCCCTCACTCTGTGCTCAGAAATTGCAGCAGCTGCCATGGCACAGTGTAACAATATCTCTTTTGGATTTAGATCAGGCTCAGAAATTGTGTAGGTTACTCAGCTTTGCAGGGCTTTGCAGCATGGATACCATTATTCCCTCAAAATAAAGCAAATTCTGTTTTTTCCGAAGTAATCATGGCTAGAAATGTTTTTATTTATTTAGCTCCTCTGAAGCTTTCTAATGCCCTCTTAGACGTTCCTGGTTGAGGAGCTTGTGATTCAGAATGAAGTGTTAGGAAAATAGCCTGAGGATATTCTGTTCATTCTTGTCATTCAAAAACTCGTCTCAAAAAATCTTTCCATGTGACCAAGTTTCATTGAACAGTTTTGGTTAAAGACGTAATACAAGTACTTTTTAAAAAAAGTTTATGCTTAGAATATTCACCCAGTATCCAAGAAACAATATCCCGTTCACTTTTATTTTTTAATGGAGAAAGTTGCATATTTGTTTCCTTGAGTAAACTCCCTAACTACCACAGTAAAAGAGAGTTTTGGCCTTTACTGTTAACCATGTGCCATTTAGTTTAAATACAGACTAAGGATTGGAATCTGCATGCTTCATTAAACTTGGTAAAGGAAGAATTTACTTTAAAATCTCCAGACACGAGAATTTTTACTACTTTTGTCCGCAGTTATTTCTTGTCACTAAAGTGCAACCACTCTTGGGGCAAGTCGGGATTGTTTTATTTCTAAAGTTAGTGTCTCAGAATAAATTCAGGGTTCTTTATATGAAAAAAGATACAGTTCAAGATTTCATCAAGCAGTTGAAGTGGCATTTTTCCAAGAGTTTTGTCTTTTTTCTTTCCTCCCCTTGATCCCTTCCCTCTTCTCCATTATATCAAATTGTTAAGTACAAAAAATGAGTTCAATGGCTGTAAAAAATAAATCAATTAGTTGCAAAATCAGTTTATACATCTTTAGATCTGTTTTTCAAATTATGAAATCAAGATTGGAAATCCATGTTGATAAATATTACACAAACACAAAAATACATATACTTTTTCCAGATCATGTTGTCCGTTGTCTGTTGAGCTGTGAAAGATTACGTAAGCAAGAGAAGATTTTCCCTATATATCTCTTTACTTGCATAAAATGGGAAATTAAAACATGATTTTCGTTACTGTACACGTAATACATACTGTACACCAGCATCTTTTCCTCACAATGCCTAGCTTACAAAAATCAGAAGGGAAAAAGTAAAATCAGTACAGTTTCCTCAAGATCCTCATCCTCAAAGCACAGTCTCTCTGAAACTCAAAGAATGGAGGTCTCAGAACATCTTTGATATTCCTGTGCCTTTGAAGTGCTGGGCAGTGACCAGGGAGCCATTCCATATCCATGAGCAATGGCTTAGACCTGACTTGGACTCCAGATAGGCAACTTTCTTCTTTTTCATAGTCTTCTGAAAACTTACACTTCTCAATGTTTAATGCATGATCTACAGGCTGAGACACTGAAAGTCTGTCAAAGAAGATTTTTATTCCAGATCTGAATACTTCCTCTACTACAGATTTCTTATGTAATAAAATAATTTATAGTTTCCCTTTCAGTTTTATGCCATGTGTTTTTATTGCATTTTCTATTTGTGCTCTGCACTGACAACCTGATTTTATGTCTCCATTAATTTGAAATGCACTGAAGTCCATATGTCCAAAGTTGTGTTGCAGATAAATATTTCACAAAGTTTTAGTTTTAACTGATATAAATACTGAGGACAACGCTTTCCTTCTACTCTACTTCCCAACACAAAACAACTGATAACTGATTGTGTCAGGTCTGAAACGACCTTTTTAGAGTTTTGCTTTGAAGTTTTGATTTGTTTGTTTTGTTTGTTTGTTTGTTTGTTGTGATTTCTTTCTCCACTTCCTAGCATTTAGTCCAATAAAGTTTTGCCAGTAAATGTAAGATTCTCTTTTATAAATCACAAATATTTTCACTTTTTTTTCCCTAAAGTATCATTATAAATATTGTTCAGACACTTAATTGAAAGTGAAAAATAAGATAGACCATAGCTTTTGGAAATCTGTAAAAAGTATAAGTACTTTAAATAGATATCCTCGAATATTCTATCCAGTTTTAAAAATACTATTTGTAGAATTTTTTTTAAAAAATCAGATTTTCAAACTTTACTTATCTTAGTGTATTTTAAAGTTAGTTAATTCAGTTTACCAGTACAGAATTTCTATAATCTTGCAAATTTGAATTGACCGATTTTAAAAGTGACGTTTACTATAACAAATGCAATATGTAAAACATTTCAGAATTCTGTGAATCTATTTGAGTACAATTTTTCTTCTTAATACAATTATTACTAAAAGTAATTAAAAAAATATGAAACTGGTTTTTCTCACTCTTCTGTAATGAAATGATTTAGAGGTGTTTATAGAAAGTAAGGGTTTTTTGAGACAGCAACATCCATAAGCAGTTTTCAGGTAGACCAATGAAGACCTGTTCTTCTGAACATTCCTAAGGAAACTTTTTGACCAGCTCATGACCTAAAGAAGGAGAAGTAGATTTTTACTTAGAGACTTCATAACTATATTACAAGTTTTGTAAATTTTCCCAGAAGAGAAAGAAATAAAAGATGTTTTCAGAGCCATCCCTAAGGACTCTGATGGAAAGGAAAACATCCTTTCCCAAATACATTAACACCCAGTTGCATTCACATAACACATACAGACTCCAGTGCTATTTCAATGCTTTGTTTATTTTCAGTTCATTTTTGCCACCATAATTATAAGCAAAAGTATGCTTTCCTTTTCAATGGAACATCAAAAAACAAGAAAGAAACATTAATATCTATTGCAGTGATTTGATGTTAAGTGACATGAAAACTATGACAAAAACAAAAGGGAAAAGCAAACCTTAGAGAGATAAGGGACTGATTAGATCAGTCAATATATTTAAATATACTTATTTCATCAAAGATAGTTGAGACCTGAGCTGATTGCACTGGATAATGTGGTCATCAGAAGAAAATATGGAAAATATATTAATCTATGTAAGAAAAAATATCCTAGTATCATTGTCTGGTACCTAAGAGTAGGGAAATTAAATTCAGAAATGCATATAGGTATGTATGAACATCCATCAGGAATGTTGTTTCCACTAAATACGTTAAGGAAAGGTAGAAGTGTATTCTATATTTCTTGGTGTTCCAACTTAAAATCTTAAATTCTCTAGAATGAAGATGAACACTACACTTTCACTCTGGCTGAAATTCTACCATTACAAAACCAGCAATTAACAGGATCTAACCACAATACAGGATTTAAAGTCCCTGACTGGCTGGTGAATGCTTCCAGTACACATTCCTAGATTTCAGTCTGGTCTTCGTTTGGGAAGGAAAAGTCATTCTTTTAGATATCTTTCACTGCAGGTTTTAAAAAACTCTAAGTGGACAAATTAATTCCTCTAAGTGGACAAAATTTGTTATGTTTTCCCCCGTAGCTTTTGTCGATATGTAAACCATTCAAGTATAGAAATATCTTTGCCTACCTAATGAAAACATAAGAAGCATTTAGGCAGAAAAGAATCCCTAAGAGCACTGAATCCAGCCATGAACCTAGCCAAATTAACCACTAAACAATGTACCTAAGCACTATGCTTAAACACCTTTTAAACACCTCCAAGGGTGGTGAATCCACCACTTCCCTGGAGAGTGTGTTCCACAGCTTGATAACTCTTTGTAAGGATTTTTTTTTGGTGTAGGATTTTTACTTAATAAGCAATATAAAATCTCCCCAGGCACAACTTCAGGCTATTTTCTCTTGTCCTGTCATTTGTTGGAGAAAACACTAACACCCGTCTCGTTAAGACCAACTTTTAGGTAGCTGTAGACAGTGATGGGTTGATGTATAGATGTAAATTAATATGTGCAATTAAAATCTTCTTATATGAATATGAGCATGAATATTAATATAATGAATATTTAAAAAATGTCTAATTGATAGTCTTTCCACAAAAGTTAGTTCCAAGTTGTTCTTATCCTTGACTAGCTTTGAAACTCTATGAAAATTTTTAATAACTGGGAAAAAATATGCCATGTTTTTTGGCATGGATGTAATTTTATCATTTATGCATTAAATAAGAAAGGAATATCTCTAAGAAAGGTTAACATAATAAAGATGCGGTTATGATCTGGTAACAATCATTTGTTATTTCAATACCTAAACCTGTGGGTTGGTGGAATGAGTTTTGAAAACAACCAAGAGTCTGACTTCTGTTGAAACCAATGGACACATATATGCAAGTATTTGAGGAAATACCCCAGGACTGAATATTCTATTCAGCTGCCAAGATTTGTCCAATTAAGAAACTAACAATCAACACTGATAAATTTTGTAGTCTTTTTCTAATTTCAGAAGATTTTCTGGATATTTATTCTTACAAGAAAAAAATAACATTAGGAACTATTTCATTAAAAATTTTAGGCCAACTTTCATGGAAACTTACAATTTGGGCTATATAATGCCTTATTCACAAACTTCTTAAAGAATATCACACAAATAATTTCTGGAACACATAATTTGCAAATAAAATCTGAGTTGAAAAAAATTAAAATTCTGATTTATGGCACCCTTTCAAAGCTGTGAAAAGCCTACTGATTACAATCTAAGAAAGTAGTTGGAGAAAAATGTTAGTTTTCAATATGCTATTTTTTCATGTGTTTTATTCAATGGCCTTTGAAGGTCTCTGAAAATCTGATGTTGCCCCCACTGGGGAAGGTCAAATCTTACATACTCTAAAGCAGGTGTGACCTCCAAGAATATCACCAGTTTGTTGAAGACAGTAAGTCCATTGCTCTTGGCTTGGTACTTTATGTTATGGCTGAGACCTAACATAAAACTTCTCTGCTCGTTTTCAAACCTGTCTGAAACTTATCTACCATTGGTGCCATCACTAAGCCTGACAGTAATGTTGTTTGTTAGTTATTTTAAGATTATAGTCCCACATTCAAACTATTTACCCAACAATTTGAATCTCATTTGTTTACTTTATGCTTTCATATTGCTAATATTTCCAAGTTCTCTTTTCTGTTTCCTGTTCCCAGTTCTGCTGCACATTCTCTTTAACATTGTTTGCAAACCTAATTAAAGTGTTCTTTATCTCTTTTCCCAGACAATTAAAGAGTACGCTAAATAATATGGAGTTTGTTGCACTCTCCTTGCATACTTTATTGCAGATCTCAGGTCTAGTAACTCATAAAATATAGGTAATACAACTTTTCACTTTTTTCCTCTTCATGTGTTTTGGTTTTCAGGTAAGTGCTTTTATATGCAAGAGAAAATTATTAATTATATTGGTAGAGCTTTTTTGCCAAACTATCAAAATGTCCCAGTAAAATCTGGAGTGAGGAAACAAATTGTTCTACCATTAGTTAATTTAGGAACAGGTAAGGGAAAGAATTTATTTTACCACTACTTAATTCATAGATAAGCACTTTAAAGCCAATGAATACTTGAAAACAATAATATTTGGATTGGCTTTGTTCAAATACATTAGATTTCCACAACCCAAGTTTCCTAAGTATGTTTTCTTTTGCACATAACTACTGAACTACTGAACAGTCATTTTTGGACATATAAGAACAATTTCTTGCATCGTATATATTCAAAGTCCTCAAACATTCCTAAACAAAATAGAATATGATGGCTTAGAGAATTGATGATGAATGTTTTCTTCCAGCACATTATTCCACGCAATTGCTCATAGTAAGAGCATTAAGAGTCAGAAAATCCTAGAATTAAATGCAGACAAAAAAAGTTATGATGCAAATTCAGCTCCTTCTAGGAGAATGTATAATTAAAATTACTTTTGTATAATATCTAAGATGCCACACTCACCTGTTTGTTCAAATTTTTATTTTTTCCAGCAGGAGACAATAAATATTATTTATTTTGGCCATGAAAATTGTTTAGTTCTACTTTGTACAAGAAGAGATAGATTTAAAATGGTGTCTCACTGTGGCACTAGGTGGAGCTATCTCTTTGAAATGAGTCAATTCTGTCGGCAATTCAACTTCTCTTCCATGTTTTTTGTACTGCAAATTAACATATAAGTAAGAAAGAAAAAAAGGGAAAAATAATAAAGAGAAAAAAAATCAAGAGATGAAGCTAAACAAGCAATAGAATTATTTAAATAATTATGAAAATGAGTCCAGAATAATTTCAAATTAAAATATTCTTTTAACACACTGAAAGCTTTTTCCACGGTGGTAATTTTTATTAAATACTTCTGAGAACTTAAGGTCTGAAGAAGCTTTGGTAGCCTAAGTAAAATGGGATTTGTTAACAGCTAGTTGTTTTGTTACAAATACTGCAGTAGCAAAACATTTTACTGCTATCATTCCTCTGCTCACCATAGGGGTAAAGAAACTAGAGATTTTGGTTCATATTTTGACATATGTGCTTCTATCCTGAAGCTACTGCTCCTTGGATGCTAGCAACTCAGTATCTAGCCTCTTCTCCATGCACTCAGTTGAAGGTATTTAATTTTCAGAACATTTGATGTGTAAACACATAATCAAAATCTGGTTCCAATTAGAACCAAAATCTGTGAGTATTTTTGGATGGTACTTTTCTTGCAAGAGCTTACTGAAGTGTGTTAATCAAAAATAATTAAGAAGAATTCTTTGTAATAAAGTTCAAAACAGCTTCTGTGGATTATGGAGCCTTGAAAGGAAAGACTTTTAATGAGACTCATGCAAAATTTCAAAATTTTCCGTGGGATGTTTCAGTTTTACAACATATTGTCAGAAGCATAAGAACAGAAATAAGAAAGCTGGCTAAGAAACAAAAAGTAAGTACGCATAGTAAGATTAGCTTTCCCAAGGATTACACAACTCCTTTTTTTTTTCCTTTTTTGAGCTTCCAAAATAGGCTTTCCACAAGCTGTGCCAGATGTCTTTCTCCAGTACCACATCACCACTTTTTGAATCCACTAAATAGGAAGACTATTCTTGGCCAACACTCAGTGCTATGGTCTTTTTCAAAACAAAGAGAAAAGATAAGGAAATCTGCAGCTCATTTCTTTACATTCTGGCAGATTTCCAAAGTTCCCAGTGTGTGGCTAGACTGTCAAACACTAAGGTGCACCAGGTAGTGAAATGGCCTGATTTCCATGCAGAATATTTTTTTCCTTTTTGAAATGTCCTGTGCATCTTCCCCATACTATTGGGGTGCTATTTCCAAATCAGCACAAATTCCTCATGTCATTTAATTCATTTTACATTGGAAAGCATTTTGTTGTGACTGTATTTCATTTTCCACCTTTGTGGTTACTGTGTAAGCAAAATGAAGTACTTGAAAGGACTTTTTCATCCACCAGTAACCAGAAAATTTGCAAGTGAGCCAGCAATATACAGTTGCAGCCCAAAAAGGCTTTCATACCCCAGGCTGCATAAAAGGAAGTGTGGTCAGCAGGTCAAGGGAGATGATTCTTTTCTTCTCTGCTCTTGTGAGAGACTGCTACAGTACAAGAAAATATGGACCTGTTGGAGTTGCACCTGAAGACTGACACATAAGTGATCAGAAGGATTGAGCATCTCTTCTGTGAAGAAAGACTGGGAGAGCTCAGTTGCTCAGTCTGCAGAAGAGAAATTTCTGACAACTTACCTGGCGTCTGAATATGTAAAAGGGGGTTTATATAAGTAAGATGGAAAGAAACTCTTTACCAGGGTCTGTTGCAACATGGCAAAGGACAAACAGCTTTAAACTGAAAGAGTGTAAATTTAGGTTTTATATAAGAGGAGATTCTTTAGTGTGAGGCTGATGAGACACTGAAACAGGTTGTCTAGAGAACATGGGAACGCTACTGGAAATGTTCAGTGTCAGGCTGGGTAACAGGGATGACAGGGTTGAACTGGGTGATCTTTAAAGGTCTCTTCCATCCCAAACCATTCTATGATTGTGTTATTCTAAGTACCTAAGTTTGTAATTTAGTTATGAAGGCAATCCATCATGGGCATATGATGCATCTTTGTCCATGAAACAGGATTATTAGAGAGATTAAAGCAGTGTTGCTTGGGATGAGAGGTCAATCTGAATTAGTGGGCTTGGTGAACATGCCTCAAAAGTCCATTTCATCTGTATTAATATATTTGCACAATGTGTAAGGTGCTAAAAGGAAAAAAACCTGAAGCTTAATTTATCTGAACAGCATAGATTTTAGCTGAGGATTGTAGTAAAAAACAGACTAAGAATAGATGCACGTTCTATTCACTGTACTAAAAAATATGTATCTTTTCCTTAATATAACATTTATACAATTCTGACTTCTATAGACAGAAGAAAGTAAACATTAATAGTAATAACAATAAAAATGTCAACGACAGCTGACATTTCTGCCCTGTCTAATCAATATCTAACAGTTAGACATATGCTCTAGTCTTTTGAAAAAGCTTGGAGGCAATAGATTGTAAAATTTTCAGTGCTGCCCTTCATAATGTTCTAGCCAATTATTAAAGATTCTAATTTCTTATACTTCAAAGTAAAACAAAATATGGTAAAATATTTATAAAAGAAAAAACTCCACAGAGTTTGATAGAGCCTGTTTGGAGCATTCAAAGCCTTCATGTAAATGAAATTATTTCTAGAATGCACTATTGCCTTCTCTGGCATATGCCACTATGAGACAGAGCAAGACTCCATTTTGCTTTCAAATAAATTATGGCTAGTCATGTTACTTGGAAAAATCAGAAAAAATCTTAAGTAAATGCTGAAATTTTTTAATAATGCACAGGGAGAGGGATTGTTAATAACCTAAAGGACAAATTTTAATTGCACAAAAAATAAATCGTCTGAGTTCTGTGTTTTGTATATAGTCCGTTTTATTTGAATACTCATGAATAGAAATTATTAAACAACTTTGTAAACTTAACATCAAAAACTGTTCACATCCCTGATAGTTCTATTGAAAGCATAATGCATGCTACTGACACAATCCTGCATATATAAACTGATTGCATGCATTTGCATTTGTCTGGGTTGCTAAAGATGATTTCAAACTACAATACAAATTGATTTTAGGCACTGTTCTGTGTGCTTCAGTTTCAGGAGAGATCTTGATTTTTGTTAGCTCTTGTTAGCAGATTCTTGGAAGGTAGCCTATTGCAAGTTAAAAGGGGAAAAAAGAAAGGTGCTTAGGGAAAGCTCAGCTTTACTGGAAACACACAGATGAAAGAGGTCTTCTGTTTTGAAAACACACAGTATTTTCTGAGAGCAATGAATAGCCCTCTGAGAAAACATTTTTGAGAGTGCAAAAAGGTTTAATTTTTTTTTTTTTATTATTGCTATGACATTAACATAACAAGATTTAAACACTGGAAGTAGGTTAACAGGATTAACATTTAGATTTAGGTGATTAACAGCCTATTTGCAGAGCGGTCTTATTTCTGGTATGTGAGAAAAAATGAAAGTATGATGAAGTCATGCATGAAACTGTTTCTCCTTGAGGAACTGATTTTTCATTAACTATTTAAATAGCAAGTGATGATTAAAATACAGCACAATTCATTCAAAATCCCCATTTATTTGGTTCCATTAGATTTATATTCAGAAATTAAATTGGTTGCAGAGATCAGCATGGTTATCCCAGTGTCTGGCACCAGATAAAATCTGAGTACTGGTGAGATTTCTTTGGTTCAAATTCAAAACTGAAATGAATGAGTGTCGCTTGCCAAAACTTTGTTACAAGAACCATAAATCAGTCTTGCAGTTAAAGTCTGTTCAGAGCATTTGCTAGGATTTTTTTTGTGATCAACACAGATTTACACATGTAAAATATAACATCTTATGTGTAAGTAAAATACAAAATGGGAGCACTAGATGAAGCAATGTAACTGTTATTAACTTTAATTGGGATAGAGAGGTACAGCATATATTGAAGATAGCAAAGGAGAAACAGCAGGAAAATAATTAGCACTATTTTAAAATAGGTGATTTTTTCCCTAGCACATTTCTATGAATTTCCTTCCCTGCAGTGCTTACGCCACTTACATCCTTACAGATCTCTTACAATGCATACCAGAGCGATATAAAAGAATTCCCAGTGGTGCACTGAAACTTTCAGTTTTGTACTTTTTTACCAACTTGAATGAAACAGAATTTTATTTTTTTCCTCATCCAGTTCTTAAAAATGTAGGTTTTAAAATGTCACCATAATTGTTTCTAGATTATCTGTATCTTCATTGCTTTTTTTAAATAAAATTTTGTCTACACTGTTTTTTACCATTTAGTATGAGATACTGTCCATTTAATAAAAAAAGAACCTATCTGCTAAAATGGTCCCAAAAAATTGTATCCCATTTTTTTCCCAAGAACTACATTTTAATTGTCTTGAATATCTGTGAATGTCTTGAACTATAAATGAACAAAAGCCAGATAGAACTGTCAAATACTCACAGTTCCAGCACTTTTTTAGAACCTGTTTTTGCTCTGCTTCCCAGACATTTTATTAAAGAGCTATAGCAATACAAAGAGCAGCAATTAGTGGAACTGAGGATATCTTTTAATTTCCAGAAACAAAACTAGCTTTACAAATGGGAAAATAGAAGACTGAAGCTGATTGAAATGGTTGAAATAAGTGATTTGTGACTGAAGCTGGTCAAACTTTTATTACATCGATAAAATGTATGTAAATCCATGGTGGAGCAGGCACCAAAGTGCAGGTTAAGAACCTTGATAACTAACATGTTTTCTAATAATGAACCAGATGGGTTCATTATAGACTAGTTAGGCAGTATCTGGAGAAAGTGTCACATCACCATTAGCAATTTCTGTGAATTTACAGAAATTAAATTCAGGAGATTAAAAAAGGAAAGAAAGGATGGGATGGATGTGCCAAATTTTGGCAGCTTTCCTAAGTAAATAGGAAATGCAAGTAAATTGTCATGCAAGAATGTCTGCACTGAGTGTGAGAACAGTTGATGTCACCTGTGTTTATCTTCTATTACAAAAAGGAAAAATTGTAGACAATAGGAAATATTTAGAAAGTCTGACCTAGTATTCCTTGTAGCAGTATAATACATAAATTTTTGATTTTATCTTCTGGTTATGCCCAAGATGTCCTTTTCTTCAGTATGACATTTATGTACAAACATGGAACATCCTGTATCTATCTTTTCTATCCCTTCATGTGTGCAAGGATATATGATTTGCACTTTAAAATCCATTTTGACTATTTCTTATATGATTACACTCTAGATATTTGTCTATAATATGTTTATTATTTGTTCTTATATTGCTAAAAAAATATAGGTTTGCAATTCTAATGCTATTCACTATCTTTCAAAGGTAGACATGTTAGGATAGATTGCAGTCTAAGTTGTACCTAAATAAAACACTGTATTTTGTTGAGTACCTTGAGAGGTACCCAGCTTTCTTATTATTTGTCTTGGAAGTTTTCAGTACCTAAATTTAGGCACCTTTACATATTCATACATGCCTTCCTTGAGTTACATGTAATCTAAATTTCTTGTCAGAAATCACCTGAATGTTGTTGGAAGTCTGTTGCATTTGTTGCTGGAAAGCATTTCAGTTCCCTTTGAATTTTCACTATTGTCATTGAATCTGTCCCAGAGCTTGCACTCAGGTGTTATGAGCATATGGCAAGGGTTTCCATGTTTAGTTCTCTTCCATTTCCTGTCTTTTTTTACTTCTTCATTTAAAAATGTTGCTCAGACAAATTCTTTCCACTATACATGAACATTTCATCCAAAATGTCAGACATCTAAAACTGGTCAAGTGATGAGTCCCTGCAAACCTTTCTGTTTTTAGTATCCATAAGAGTTTTCTATGATGACTCATTCAAATGTAAATATCCACTCTGGAAATGGTCTAGGTCAAATGTGATCAATAGCCCTCTTACCTTCTGGAGAGAAGTGCAGAGATGGCTATGAATAAGGAGACTGCTAAATCCAAACATTCCAGTTCCCCACATTTGGAGTGACACTTGTTTTGTCTGCACAATTAATTCATCCAACACTTTCTGGTTTTGGTTTTTTTTGTTTTAATTTTATTTCTGAAAATGTATGTGACCATGACAATAGGAAATCAGTAGGAAAGAAGATCAAGTACCTGTTTCAGGAAAGCATATTTATTTTTTGTCTTATATATTATGAATATTTTATAAAATTCAAACAAATGCTTTAGTAGTCTGTGACCTTCATGGAACTTGCAGGAGCTTTTTAGCCCCTTGCTGCCTCCAGGATCTTGAACTCCAACATTTCATGGGTCCAAGTGACCTGATGAGATGCATCTTCAGGTCCTGAGGGAACTGACAGATGAAGTGGCTAAGCCACTATACATCATATTTGGGAAATCATGTTAGCCTTGTAAAGTTCCTACTGACAGGAAAAAAAGGAAACATAACACCTGTTTTTACAAAGAATTCCTCCTGGAACATGGGCTAAGTCACATAGAGAATAAAGAAGTTGGTGGTGACAGCCCACATGGCTCCATTAAGAGGAAATTGTACCTGACAAAACTGGTGACCTTTTATGACAGGGTAACAGTATTGGTAGATAAGAGAAGAGCAACAAATGCCATTTACCTGGACTTGTGCCAAGCATCTGACATTGTCTCACATGACATCCTTGCCTCTAAGCTGGAGAGACAATGGTTTTGATGTGTGAACCCCTTGGTGGATAAAAAATTGGCTGGATGGTCGCACTCATGGTTTCTGGCTAGATGTCCAAGTGCAGACCAGTCAGGAGTAGTGTTCAGCACTAATCAAGGGACATTTAAAAGAGAAAGTAAATTATCTGTATTATTTTGAAGAAAAAAAATAGGAGTTTACTTCCAGGAAATGGTTCTGCAGGATTACTGTGGACTAACTTTGCCAAAGTTAGAGGAACATTAAGTCCCAATATCTTCAAAGAGGAGCAGAATAAATTCATGGAAGAAAAACTCAGTGAGGACTATGAAATTCATAGAGAGCTGCAGATGACCAGAAGCTCTGAACTGAGAATGGTCACAGATCACAAAAAGAAGTATCACTACCCACGCTGTGTGCTGATACTTTTTCTGAGCCATCTCCTTTGTTTGCAGTTAAAAACAAAGAACTTTCACTAGCTGGATGGCTGTTCATGTCAATGAAACTTTTCTATTTCTCTTGGTTTTAATACTCCTTTGTGTTCAACAGTTAATTTTTGGTAGCTGTAGAAACTCTGTTAAATGTCTAAATCAGATCTAAGCCCAGCACTACAATTAGATTTTCGTTTTGGGAGCCAGGAAGCAATTTTTTTCTCCATTGTATTTGAACTATATCATAGTATATCTGACATTTAACTGAATAATATAATTTCAACAAAGATCTAAAAGCAGGATGGGAGAAATAAGGTTGTAATTAGCAAAAGAACTTCATTAAAAAAAGCGTTTAATTAATTTTCCTGTTAGCCTTACCTTTCAAACATTCACCGATTCAAGTCTGAAGAAAGTAAAAACAATATTTTTTATTTAAAATCTAAGCTCATGCTTGAATAAATACTTTTTTGGAGGGGCATAATTTTTTCTAATAACCTTTCTTTTTTTAGAAGTGAAGAGGCAAATATTCAGTATTTCATTCAGCCCCTTAGTTTTTCCAGTTTAACTGACTTTACCTAATGTACTACATGAAGCATAGCAGAAAAATGTGAGTAGTATTAGGAGTATTCTTAAAGCTACTCACCATTATCTATAATTTAGAGGCATTATCAGTTGATTGTAGAAAACTGACGTGTTTGTTGTTATGTGTTACTGTTTATAGCCCAGATTTACAGCTGTGACTAGCCTGCCATAGGAATCAGAACAAAATATAGTCATTGATTTCCCAGAGGTCACAGAACATGTCCATTAATGAGTATTTTTGGGATGTAAGCTAAAGTATTGAAAAGAAGAAAATAAAGTATATCCTTGCCTGAAGACAAAGCCTTGCTCTTACAATGAGCTCTGGATGCAGCCCAAACACTGTGTAAATTGGTACATATGTCTCTATCACATCGTTTTGGACAGATTGCAGTTTGTGCCTACCCCTGTGCTTGTGTTGAACTCCAAGTGTGTCCATGTGGCTTTGCATCTGTATACAAACCTGTTCTAGAACTCCACTCTTTTCTGCTTGTCACAGATCAAATATAGATTTTTATTCCTTACATTGAATGTGCAAAACTCCTTAGTTTAACATGTAGCATATTCATTAAAAGCTCAAAAAGAAAATAATACCAAATATTCTTCAATTCAAGCCACATATCAAGTAGTTTCACTCAATGCTAAAATGGTCATTGAGACCCCTGGCTTAGAGGAGATATTTCTCAGTAATGTCCTGAGCCACTTGTAGCTGCTGTAATAAGCAGTCTACACCTTTTCTGCTAGACTGAAGTTTCACTATAACTAATATTACAGCACTTCTTAGAAAAGTCTGTCAGATATATACTGAAGTTTAACATGAGAAACAAACATAGCATCATTTAAGGAAAAGTTTGTATTCATCTCTCTCAGTATATGCATTAATTTAAAAGCCATGTTTATAGTGTACTGAGAATCTTGCTTGAACAAGGTCCAGAGGTTGCTAGTCATGTTAAAAAGCAAAAATGATTCAAATAAATGAGATCAAAATTTCTTGATTATGTAACTTTATATTTGTTTTTGTTATTCCATTCTTCACATGCAAGCCATACACATGCAGAATGTTTGGCAAATTCATACTTTATTTGAGTGCATTTATTTTTCATAGAATGGTAGTACCATAGAAGAGTTTAAGTTCAAATGGACTTTTCAAGATCAGCTAGTCCAACCCCCTGCAATGCACAGGGATGTCTTCAGCTACATCAGGCTACTCAGAGCCACATCCAGCCTTAACTCTGATGTTTTCTACCACCTCTTTGAGTAACCTGTTCAAGTGCCTTACCATCACCATTGTAAAAATTTCTTCCATATATCTTGCCTGAATTTGCTCTCTTTCAATTTAAAACCATTATTTCTCTTGTCCTGTTACTATATGCCCATGCAAAAAGTCTCTGTTCAGGTTCCTTGTAGGCTCCCTTCATGTAGAAACCACAATTAGGTCACTACAAAGTCTACAGAGACTATAAAGTCTCTTCTGGACAATCCTGATCCTCCCAGCCTTTCCTCATAGGAGGGGTGTTCCATCCCTCTGAACATTTTGGTGTCCTCCTCTGGACTCACTCCAACAGGTCCATGTCCTTCCTGTGCTGGGACCCCAGAGCTAGATGCAGCAATGGGGCCCCACAAGAGAGGAGAAGAGAGTTAGAATCCCCTCCCTTGCCCCACTGCCTTACATTGTTTTCGATGCAACCCAGGATACAGCTGGTTTTTGGGCTGCAAGTTCACACTGTTGGGTTATGTCCAGCCTCTCCTCCACCAGAACCCCCAAGGCCTTCATTGCAGGGCTGTTCTTAACCCATTCATTCCCCAGCCTGAAGTGATACTGAGGGTTGCTCTGACCCAGGTGCAACATGTTATACTTGGCCTCATTAAATCTCATGAGGTTCCCATGGACCCACTTCTTGAGCTTGTTCAGGTTCACCTGGATGACATCCTGTTCCTCAGATGTGTCAGCTGCATGAGTCAGCTTGGTGTCATGTACAAACTTGCTAAAAGTGCAGTCGATCCCACTAGATGTGATTGATGAAGTATTGAACTGGTCCCAATGCTGGCCCTTGAGGAGCATCACTTGTCACTAATCTCCACCTGGACCTTGAGCTGCTCATCAGTACCCTTTGGATGGGACCATTCAAGCAATGGAACCACAAAATCTAACACAATATCAAACCTTGACTATTAAGAGAATAGTAATAATTCCCTCCTTAAATAACTCGTGCAAACCCGAGATCCTTGCAAGAAGTAATCATTTGTATACTTCATAATTCTGACATTTTTCTAAGTCTTTTTCATTCTCTCTTCCCTTGGCTTTAATAGTACTATTGAAACGTGTAACTAATATTCAGATATCTGATACTAAGAACACTCTTGAAAATCAAAATTATTAATATTTTTCTACCATGCACCACAGATCCCATTTCATCTCTATCTTCTTTGGAAGCTGCATGAGAAGTTTTGAAAAAAAATAAGTGGCAAAAGAAAATCTTGATTATGATAAAGAAAGTTTCATTGAGTTAAACTTCAGTATGTGTCCAATTTATATGGCTTGATAGCTTCTTCCAGGTACACCCGAGATTTATAATATGTTTTATTAAAAAAGAGCAGAAGTAGGTGTGATTCCCTCCTCAGAAACTGACTCTTAATATTTCTGTTACATTTATCACAGTTCAGGTCTTTTGATGCAAGGGGAATATAAAAAGGAGACAGCCATAAACTTGGTTGTAAATTATTGAGTCTTGAACACTAATGAATATTTGACTCATGCAGGATGTTAGCTGCAGACATACAGCAGTGTAAACATTTTCTAAATAGCAGCCCAACTCAGTTTTACTGCTTATTGGAGATCATAGGCAAATATTGAAGCAGTCATAGTTCATAATTCTTAAAACAAAACAACAAAAGCAGACGTAAAGTGGTTTGCACATTGACTGACACCTGTCACCTCCTTTCTAAATTTAATATTTTGATGTCATTTTGCAGTTGCTAAGTCCAACATATGTATTTCTTCTTAACATTGATGGTTTTATTGCAACATTATAATTTTGTCCTCTGTTTTATTTCTCAGTAGCTTGTTTCAGATAAGAATTATTTTTCATTTAAAGTCACTCATGACCATCTCTTCTATTTAGCCTTTTCCTCTCTGTGTTAACAGCAGAAGTCAGAGAAAAACTGAATATACCAAAGGAAGTAAGCACAGTAGTTTGAAAGAAGGGTCTGGGATGAAGTAAGACCGTTCAAGAAGCTCACTCAATAATTTTCTGCTGATCAGTTTTCTGGTGATAGCAGGACCCCAGTCTTGGTTTGTGCTTAAATGTAGTACAGGAGCAGTAGCAACAATAATATGACAATCATGCCAGCATTACTTGCCATGGCATTGTATTTCCTAGTGTACATGATTTAAGAATCACATATGGAAGAAAAGAAATTCATCTAATGTTATTCCCTTAATACCAGATGATAACCTACAGGCAAATTGCTGGAGACAAAATTCATTCAATGCAAATAAAGATGCATACACAGTGAGAATTTAGCCTGATATATAGGCTGCAGGATTTTTTCATTAGTTCATGTTTTGAGTTAGAGCATACCTTTTGAAGAACACACTATTTCAAGTAAAATATTTATAACATTGGAAAACCTATCACAAACCATATTAAATTTTTTTAAAGTTAAATTAATCTCATGCCGATTCCTTGGCTCGTGTTTAAAATTATTTGGCTTTAGTTTTCTGTCATTCGATGCCATAAAATTGTTTGTTATCAAAGAACGCAAAATTTCTAATAAAGGGATTAATAGGGAAAAATATAATTTTATGAGTTCACTTGGTCTATCCATGTGCAATCATAATAGCATTATTTTCTTCAGCATTTTCTTACTCCATAAAACACAAGCTAAATATAAAAAGAAAACTTACAGTTCTTCTTACAGATAATATAGACTTCATAAGCAAAATTTTTTTGTATACTTTTTTTTATTTACTTCAAAGTAATAAAAGTTTTCAGCTAATCCTTAAGATAACCTATTACAAAACAATAAATCTTCCACAAATTGATTAGAATAATGTCATTCCATCAGCATCTCAGTCTGAGGCTTTATGTCAAGAGTGGAAACTATTGCATCAAAAATATTTCAAGAACTCTTCTGTGAAGCTTCCGTATGCTGAATTTTCCTAAAGTAATTCCAAGTGAAATCCTCATTCCTAACAACACTGGATTTTAGAGAAAGTATGATGTGATGGCTTTGAGAATAGTGTTGACCTATTTCATAACTATTTTAGTTTTTATTAAGTGTTCTAACAGACACAGTATCTGTCAAGAGTACTTCATTTAAAATATATTATGCTGAATATATGCAGTTGTGCCAATATGGTCATATTTAGGCATTTAGATGATTTGATAAAATACTATTCACTTGATAAAATTAAGCCTTACTTTAGTTTATTAAAACTATCCCATTTATACTATTTTTTTTCAGTATTAAGTATTTTATGTCAGTTATTTAACAATTAAAGGAAGTAAAAAAAAATCATTTAAGAAAATGTTAGGTTTCAGGCTAGAATTCACATGAGTTTAATAGTAATTATCAATAATGAATCACTACTCAAAACTTTCAGAAAAGCTGTATAACAAATTTTAAAAAGATAGTTCCAAGTATTAAGATCTCAGGAATTCAAGTATTAACTCAAATTCTTCAAAGACATCCTGAATGCTTGTTCAGGTCTCAGAACACTGAAGTTATTAAGTGTTTTGACAGCAATTTAAATGTATGTCAGAGAAAACTCTATCTGTCAATTTACGACTCATCTCAAAAAATATTAGCGCTGTATTTTAAACTCAAAATATTAGTTGAACAAGAGAAACCACAAAGCTATAGGAAGAGAAAAGATTAAAGTCCTTGTACTAGCTGAATACTCATGAACTCATATTACCCAAGACACTGCTACATGCTTCCAAAGTCAGTAAAAGCAAAACAATCACCTCCAAACTGGATGACAAAAAGGAAGATGAGATGGAGGAAATATCATGTCGTAACTCAAAATCTGGTGATTGAATTGTGTGAGGAAAACTCACTAACCAGGCAGCTGAGAGATTTCTCAATGTCACCAGAAGCACCAGCTCGCCAAATCCAGAATGTCTTCCTGAGCAATGCACAGTCTCCAATGGTTCAGAGGATGGTGGGAACAGGAGCGAACAGTGGGCCCTGAGGAATGGAACTAATTACCAACAGAATAAACAGACCAAATTAAACAGTGAATAAGTTACCTTCTCGACCATCTGCTGCCATCATTCTTAAACAGCAAATGAATACAAGAATAAAATACTTGGCAAAAAACCAGCCTGTAGATGCAACAGATGAATATTGCTAGTACACCTATGTAATTGCTGCAGGACAGGATTTTTCAGGTACTGGTTTGTGTCTTGTTTTATTTATGTTTTTTCCTTTTACTTAAAAAGCAATACGGAAAAAAAATCAACTGTAATTTTACTTTAATTAGGTATCTACCTCTTAAAAAATGCAGCAACAAAACATTCCAGCTGCTCCACCTATTTTAAGATTAGCGATACACATGCACATGACTGATATTTAAAGCTGGAGGCTTCTATATATTGTTATAATGAAAACCTGCAGTTATATTCAATAAATTATTTCAATGATTTTGTTTCCCCATTATTTTTGAAGCACTGTAACTGATACGGAAACCTGAATACAGTGAAGATAAAATTAATGGGGATTCAAAAGCTGTAAAAACAGTCAGTACCCAACACAAACTTGCTGTTATATATAGATTTTTTTAATGGTTTGGTGGCTAAAGAGCTTCTTGGTTAGCATAGGTTTTGTCTTCTCTTGGTTTTGGATCCTCTTCCAGCACTCAGGGTCAAAATTCTGTTCAACTCCTGTCCTGGTCTGAATTTCTCCAAAGATTTTTGTATCTACTCTCCTGGTTCCTATGGAAACTCTAAAATATTACACAAAGTTGCTGCAGAAGTCATTCTTCAGAGCACAATTAGAAACAAAGTCAAAGCTCCTCAAATTTGCTTGTTCTTGGCAAGAAAAAGGAAAAAAATTGAGTTGAACCTGAATATTATTCAAAAAAACCCCAGTGAATATCAGACCATTATTTTAGATAACTGGTTTCACAAAACTTTATATAACTCTCCTACCCACCAATCACTCCTCCCCCTCTTATTTCTGAATTCTTAATAGGAAAATATCTAATTCATCACCATGACATTAGATTCATCATCACATTTTCTATGAAGCATTCATTCTTTTTTTTTGCTACATTGCACAGACAATGGTAAAGTTATTACTCTATCAGCAACACCTAAATGCAGAGTATAATTGCTGAAATAATGCAGCTTTACATCCATAACATGATGGCAGAGTTTTATCAGTTCAAATAAACATTTAAGAATGACCACAGAATTCTCCAAGTGGACCCCACTGTAAACATAAGAAAAATTTTGTCTAAACTGGAAAGAAGCATCTTATCTTCCACTGTCCTCTTCCTGAAGGATTAAATTTTCAGATCTTTCAAAGCTCACATCTGGTTTACATCTCCATTAAAAAGCTAAGATTTATCACATTTTCATGACATTAATTTTTGCTACTCTTTAGATAACATAATAGTCTTGGTGTGATAATTATTCTACTGTGAAGAAATATTAGCACCAATTAGATCTGTGATAAATATTAAAATTCATTTTTAAAGTAAGAACAATGAAGAGAAAATTTGCATTTCCAGCCTCATTGTCCAAATTTTAGTTTTGATTCAGTGGAGAACTGGATCCAATACAGCAAGGAAAACAAAATTAAATCAAAATGCATGATACGGAAGTACTATGATACTAAGGGCTATAGTAAGTTACAAAATAGGTATTGAACAGTGGAGAATTGAATACTGATCTTATTTTGAATTCTACAACAGTGAATTGGTAATGTCATGAGTAATTTCTGTTGCTGTAATGAGTTACTTTGTTTCTTACTTTCTAAGTGTTGCTACTTTCTAAAATGTTCTTGCAAAGATCTGAGAAAATATGAAGATACATGCTTTAAAAGAATGAAAATCTTGGGAAAAGGAAAAGTAAACTCCTCTAGAGACTATTTTTCCTTTTTTAGAAGTATGTATAAATAAGGTGTACAGTAACACCATGCATACAGGCCATACTAAAAAATACATTATCATATATTGTCTCTACTACTTGGAAATATTTTCTATACCATGTAGGAGAGTGTTGAGCCATCAAAGTGGGACATTCTAGTTACATTTCTATCGATATGCTTCAGCACTGTAGTTTCTCCACTGAGACTGAGTTTTTTAGGAAGGTGGGGAAAGGAATAATAATAAATTGACATTTTATGGGGACAATAAAACTGATATTTAAGAGGAGGAGTTCAGGACACCCTTTTCCCTCCTCACCTTTTCCTCGTTGTGACATATTACCATTGCGACATTTCATGTAGCGCTTGTCCAAAGCAATTCAGCTTCAACAGCATTGCAGAAAAATACCAGTGTGAACTGGAAAATCATCTACTGTCAATAATTGTCAACAAGTTAGCACTTGTTTAAAAAAAGACTTTCAAATATTTCCACTGACACTATTGTTTTCACTCTCATGAGGTTTTATTAAAAATATGAAAAGGCATTGAAAATATGGAAATGGCTTTCTAGCTTTGATGCTGTTTTCATTCCCATTGTTGACCTGATGAACTGGCCTCATCTCATGGCTTGCTTCTCTTTATCAATAGTTACATTTCTTTCAAGAATATTGATCAAATGTGTGTGTTAATATAAGCCTGGATTTCCTTGTGATTCCAGTGGGAGTAGGCCTTAACACACAAACAAGATATTGACTCTTAAGTACAAAGTACATACTCTGCTTTTTAAGTAGCAGAGTTTTTTTCCAGTGAACTGCCTCTTGATATAAATTTGCTAGCAATTTTCCAAGTCAGAGCCAAGAATTTTGAGTGGAGAGAATTTTATTACGAGGATAGCTAATTAAGTGAGATTCCATTTGACCAAGTTGCACTTCTGGTTGCAATTCTAAAATTTAGGTGGAAATTTGTCATTTTGGGGGTGAATTAAGAAACAACGATTCAGTTGCTTCGAGAAAAGAAAAGAAATTGAGATAAGACAGTAGAATTGATATTACAGTGTTAAGCAATGTTTTATAAATTAGTTCTAAAAAGCATTTTAGCCTGTTAAGGGCATGTATTTTATGTCAAATATCCCTTTTACCAGTTTTTCTCCATCTGATATTTCTCCAAAGCATCTTGCAAATGAAGCACGAGGAAGATTTGGGGATAAGAAAACCAATCCAAAATATTTTTTTTTCCTTTTTTCTGCAAGTGCTCAAATATTGAATTTATTAAGAATTAATTATTTGAAAAGGGAATTCTGTGCTTTTGCATAAGCTTCTCTTGCTGTCTATAGTCCTGCATTTTACCTCATCCACTAATCTTTACAAGGTGTGAACGTTTTTTTCCTCTGGAGGAAACCAAAATGAAGATAATATTTCAGACTGCATTGGGTTTGTGTGGCAGGATTGGGGTTGGAGGGAGAGCAGGATATGGGGTGCCTTCTGTGAGAAGCCTCCCGTGTCTGACGGAGACAATGCCAGCTGACTCCAAGAGAGAACCAACACTGGTCAAGGCCAAGCACATCAGTTATACTGGTGGTGTCTCTGGGATAACATGTTTAAGACAGGTATAAAAGTTTCTGGACAGCAGCTGCTGGAAAGAGGAGTGAGGATATGTAGGAAACAACCCTGCAGACACCAAGGTCAGGGAAGAAGGAGGGTGAGGAGGTGCTCCTGGTAGCAGGGCAGAGATTCCTCTGCAGCCCATGGTGAAGGCCATGGTGAGCCAGCTGTGACCCTGCAGCCCATGGAGGTCAGTGATGCAGCAGAGGTACACCTGCAGTCTTCAGAGGACCCCAGACCAGAACAAGAGGATGCATCCAAAAAAGGAGGAAAGCCCCCACCGGAGCAGGTTCCTACCAGGCCCTGCAGACCCATGAAGAGTATAGCCCATGCTGGAGCAGGCTGGCTGGTAGGACACCTGAGAGGGACCTATGTTGGAGCAGTGTGTTTCTGAAGGACTGCAGCCCATGGGAAAGACCTATGCTACAGCAGCCTGTAAAAAACTGTCTCCCAGAGGAGGGACTCCATGCTGGAACAGAACAAGAGTATGAAGAGAAGGGTGCCACAGATGATATGTGATGAACTGATCTCAACTCCCATTCTCCATCCTCCTGCACCGCTGGAGGGGACAAGGTAGAGAAATTGAGAATGAAGTTGAGGCTGGAGAGAATGGAGAGATGAGAGAGAGGTGTTTGAAGATTTGATTTTATTTCTTATCACCCTCAGATTTCATTGCTAATAAATAACACTTATTTTCCTGAGATAAGTCTGATTGGCATGTGATGGTAATGGGTGAGTGATGTGCCCCTGTCCTTATCTCAGCCCAGGAGCTTTTGGTTGTATTTTCTCTTCTATTCCATGCTTAGGAAGCGAGGGATATAACAGCAGCTTAGGTGGGCACTTGACATCCAGATGGGGTCAACTCACCAAACAGATCAAGTGCAGAAATGGTTGGAAGAACACGTACCATCCTAGGAGATGTTGAATGCTACTTCTTTGTGCTGAGTTAATGAACAAGAAAAATTTGTAGTACCATTATGTTACTGCTGTCAGAGTAGACTGCTATTTTTATAGCCATTCTTTTAGAACATTTTCTTCTGAGAAGCATAAAA
Organism: Pseudopodoces humilis; assembly: GCF_049639895.1. Lineage (NCBI taxonomy): Eukaryota > Metazoa > Chordata > Aves > Passeriformes > Paridae > Pseudopodoces > Pseudopodoces humilis. The sequence continues at coordinate 32,712,102 of NC_142204.1, read as the reverse complement.
AATCCATTTTAATCATGATCATAAATACATACTCATGTTTATAAGCAATTTTAATTCTATTTTTAGATGTATGCAAAAAAGAAAAAGACAATTTAAAATCTCAATCTCTTAGACCCTCTGAGTTATAGTTCTTTCACTTATACAAGCATACATCTGTAGCGAATGTATTTAATTTTCATTACTACTGATTATTTAAATCTTAGTTATGGGCAAAATGTTTGTAACACCTGCATTGCTTTCAGGTATTTTAAGAGGCGTAAGTTTTATTGCTTCAGTTAAGTCTGTAATGTTATTAATGAGAAAAACTTAAATTGCAAAGTACATTGCATACAAATGTTGGATGAACCTGTGGTGTTTCTTAGAATTGATATGTTATGTTAAAAAAAATCTGAATTTGGGACTTGATAATTCTCCCAGATAAATCAAGTGAAACAAACTGAAAAGCATTCCATTTTTTAATAAATCTGAAATAATACTTTTGTTTCAAAGCAGTTTTTGTTTCAAATATCAGCATACTGGCCCTGCTGTAGTGTTTATCGCTCAACAATTGTTATTTCACTCACATACATTTTTAAAGAACTAGAAAAATCTATTCTTGTTTATACCATAATTGCCTTCTTGTTATTGAACAGCTTTACCTCATTATGTGAACATTACATAAGCATAAAATCTTTGCTCACAATATACAGAGAATGTTTAGCTAAAAGAGAGCAATTTAGCATTAACTAAAGAAAATCGGCAGATATGCAAGTCTTTCTTTCCATGTGCCTTTCTGTTTGCTGATGGTGGGTGGCACAATGATTTTCTTCCTAAGTTTAATCTTTCAGATGTTATGACTTGTATTTTATCTTTGTTGCATTTGTTCTTTTTATTTTTCAAAAATAATTTTACATACCCACACATTTTGCAGTCCAGGTAATTAAATATAACATGAAATTGCAGAAAAGTGAAAATTTGAGCTAATTCACAAAATTGGAAGTCCTAGGGAAGAAGAAATACTGAAATAGAGAAATTGCCATGTAGACATGTAGCCAGGAACACAGTCAGAAAAGATAAACTTACATTAGGGTGACAACTTTGTTCTATGAGATGAAATCAGACTGAAGAATAGACATCCCTTTCAGCAAAGTGAACTCACAGCAAAGACTATAAACAAGATAAACTTCATTCCACTCAAAAGACCAATACAATGTATGCTTTTGATGAGTTCTTTTTAGAACACTTTTATAGAAATAGAACTGTTAAAATTCCATAGAAAATTATGCTTTTACAGACTGTTTACTTGGGAGCTATGCATTAACAAACTCCCCAGAAGATGACAAATATACGTAAATGAGTAGGAGAAAAATTAGACATGGCCATATACTTATTCAGAATGTTAAATCTACTGTCAACAAATGTATTTCAACATTATCACTGGAAAAGTATTGTCACTTAGGAAACAAAAACCCTTCAGAGTTCAGTTATATGCTATTTTTAGCAGCCAGTTCATATTTTTATAAGGACTCATCAAGAACTCACTTGCCAGTAAGTCATGTAACACTTCAGGACTGAATGAACAGCAGTGTTGCAACATACAAGCAGGCCTTCACTTCCAAATTCCTGTTTTAATGCCTTGCTGAGATCACCTAATTTGCCTTGTTTTTGATCCTCAGAGTACAGGCTGTAGTGATCCTGACTATGCCTGGAGGAGAGTGTGATCCAGAGCACAGAGAGCCTGAGCAGTGGCAGGCAGTGCTGTGCTGTGCTGCAGGGATAGCGTGCAGCACTGTGCCATGGGACAAGCTCAACCAGCTCACCCAAAAAGGACAGCCCCTGGACAGCTTCTGCTCAGCACTGGTGACTATACCTCCTGCTTGACCTTGCCTTTATATAACAGTGCTTCAAGAACTTCTTGGGATAACTTTTATATTTTACTGTATAGATCTTTTTCCTCACAAGAAAATAGTTTGAAATACCAAAATGAGAGAATATCTGTTATGATGAGGGTCTGCATGGCTTGCTGCCTCTGGGTCAGAGTCCTATTTGATGCTACAGTACTTGGGGCCACCAGCTCTAAGGGGAAATAGAATTATCCATGCTATTCTCTTCTTCCAGCACTGAATTTAATGAAAAGCCTTTTAAATAAGACTTTAGATGGTATAAATATCTTTTTTTTTACACAAATCACAATGGGTCAGAACCTCCTGGGGAAAAAAAGGCTCACCTAGGCTTTTTTCCTTATAGTGTTTCAAAATGTAAATGCCTGTAGTCTGTTCTTTCTCTTTTCCTGCAAAATTTTGAAAGACCTGGGTCAGCAGATTTTTCTGATTCAGAGTCCAGGTGAGCAATCTTGGGCTTATTTCCTTTGTAATGATGTCCTGGCAAAGCAGAGCTATTCTTATGCCAGCAATAAAGATAATTGTTTCCATTAAAATTTTCAACTAACTGATTTTTTTCTTTATAAAACCTTTTTAAAGTCAAAACTGAACCTGTGCTTGGCATGGCTTATATTCACAAAATAGATAACTGGATAGTTTTATCTCACAATCATTAAGTAAGCCTTGTTCCAGGCCCACTTAAAACTGTCATAACCACCTGCTATAAAGTGCTTGCACAAATTGATAAACAAACCACAATGGCCTGGTTTCAACCCACCAGACTCCTGGAATCCAACTGATCCAACCCATTTCAAAGTTTTACCAATCTTGACTCCCTTTAGAGAGAAAAAGACATTTCCATGTCTTTCCATTCTGTTCCATTTGCCTATGGAACTGCATACCCACAGGATTCAAACCTATCATCAGGTGAAGTGTTTCTGGAGTCCATCGGCTAAATTTGTTGCTGTAAAAAAAACTGTCTCCTGCAAGTGAGAGAACCGGTGTTTAAACAACTCGGAAGAAGTGAGGAGACCAGAGATGCCTTGAATAGAGAAGCCAGTCCCACATCTCCACCATTCTGGATAGTGCCTTAACTATGAGCTGTCAGATGTATAAGGATTGTATATTAACCATGATTTATAAAGTAGTTCCATTACATATTACTTCATGTACCTAAGTAGAATGGAAAGGAAGGAGAGAAACATACGAACTGGTGGGTAGTGGAATATTTTAATGAAGAAAGGACTGCATTTCAGAGCGTGTTCTTAAAAATTGCTTATGGAAATTTATAGATTGGAGAGTTTGAAATCCTCTCCTTACTGGTAATCTCCTGATAAATGAGAGTTCAGGTGTTAGGCAGCACCAAAAGTTGTTTTTCTTGGCTTTGGTGATTAATTTAAGTATCAGCTTGTCTATCTGAAGGTAAAAATAGTCCTTCATGTGGAATCAAAGTTGCTACTTAAGGATTTTTTAGAGTTTGACTGGCATATGTTTATTCAATAAAGGTTTTGGAAATCATAGAACTTTTGGATGAGTCGGAGATGCTACATAAACGGTTTGAAGTCAAACCAGAAATGCAAACAAAACATGAAATTGGTCCCATTTATTCTCAAGTCTATTAATCTATACAAATTAACTCATAGTCTAGAACAGTTAATGTTAAGTATCAAGGGATAGAACCACAGCTACTATTTGGTGGTTTCATCCTAAAGTTTTTAGTATACATGCACATGACTCTTTTATACAGAACAGACTCTCTTTGGATGGAATTTCCTATTCCCAGAAGGATTTCCCAGCTGAGTGAACACTGTGCCTCAGCTGTTAGCGTCTGCAGAGAACAAGAGATGAATAACCATATATGCTGCACATTGCATTGCACACCAATGATTTTAGTCATGTCTTTGCATTTAATGTTCTCCTTCCATACACATAACTGATATTTAGACTTTTCAAATTAAATAGATACCAGATTGTAAATTTTACATTTTTTTTCTGTGAAAATTTTAGCAAAAGGAAATTTTTGCTACAAATATTCACCCATGGAATTCTCACCAAAAGAAAATGTATTTTGTTTTTGTTCCCACCACACATCCCACCTCCCACCATAATAACTAGGAAGCTAGCACAACATACGTGACAATTGTGACTGACTCCTCCAACCCTAACATGGAATTTGTCTGCATAATGGTGTGGTAAGTGCTCCTGAATTAGACACACATGCAGAAATTGGTGGTGCTCAAACTATTCATGAACAGGAAAAGGCTAATCATTTTAACTGAAATATTCCTACAGCTGAAGATTTAATTTAATTTTCAGGTTGCTATTTAATTATTGTTATAAACAATTAAGGAAATTTGTCTGAAGAGTACCATGTGTAAGTCTATTATAGTTGATGAAAAGCATTACATGTAGAGCTGACTTTTAAGAGGTATTAGGAGCCAGAAATTTCACTAGAGTGACCCTGAATTAATTCCATTTCAGTCTCTGTAACCAGCTTTACAACTGCTAGATGGGTCTATGTTGAGGTTAAAAAAACCTTTTGTTTTCCAGATAAATTTTAGCTTTGTCCTGTCAGGGTCCTGTCACATTTTACTTTTAATTTGACTTCAGAAATTTCCAAGGGAAAAACAGAAGTGAATTTGTTGATTAATAAAGTACCCTCATTTCTTTGGAGGTGGAAGGAATTGTATTGAAAAACGAGTCTGATGAACCATCTCAGGCTGGCTCAGCAAAAACATTAATTGTATCAATTGTATCCTTTCTCTGGATATTTTGTAACTAATGTGTTTGTTTAGCAGATCATAGAGCAACACTTTTTAATACTGAAATCTAGAGATGATCCCTGCTCCATAATATGTCCAATATTTTGCTGGAATTTCATGCAGTGGCTTTGACAATAGGACAAGTATTTTCAGACAATATCACAATGTACTTAATCTATCCAATTTACATTATGCCATCAATTCAGATTTATTTTGTAGAAGACACACCTGAATTTCAAGGTAAGTAATTTCTCAGAAGCATTCTGAGACTGTATGAAGAAAAACTTTGAAGTACATGAAAAGGGAGGAAAATATTTGCCTTGAGAAATTACTTCTAGAGAGGAAAACATGTCAGGGAGTCTTGTCTCCAGTCAGAGGCGTTGCCATAATTATTTTTTAGGGGAATATCTAGACATTCCTCATGCTATTAAACCTCAGAATTATTTTCTATGAACCTCAAAGGATAAGAAGGATAAATCCCAGCAGAAAAGCATAATTGCAGCTGAGGTTATTGACATTTTGACACACTGTCCTAGTGAGGGTCTTAGAACAGCTGCTGAAATACGTGATTTCTGAAATATCTGGAGATCTGAGTGTTGCAGTGCATTCTGGCTTTTTTTTTTTTTGACACCATGGATATATGTAACAAGTTATTCATACAAATGCAATATTCTATTTTTTTTACTCTTTTTATTTTAAAAATGTTTTCCTTGCTGTGCATCATGAGTGATCTAGGCTTATATGGTAGGTCACTGTAACATTTCTGTCAGTAGCCAAAGACAATTAAATTCAAATTGTTTTGGACTTTGGTCTTTACAAGCTTGCTCTTTATCTATGTCTGCTAGAAATTGCTTTTAACTGTTCTGCTGAGCCATTCTTCCTATCAAGTAAACACCTGAAAGAGTATACTTAAAATAGTCAATAAAAGCAACTGACCTTTTTGCCTGTCTTTAAATGTAATACTTACCTCTTTTTTAAAAGAAAAAGACACAGCTTTGATTACTTAACTTTTAAATTATATTTGCTATTAGGGAAGATTTAAGTAATTTATTTCCTCTCACATTGTGTTACTGATCATGTGAAAAAACAAAGGAAAAAGAATTTCTGGTCTTTATATAGAAGTGATCTTGAGCAAGATTGTCTATCCAATTGTAGTTTCCCAACTCTGTATTCTATAAATGAATAAATAAATAAGTATGCAATAGCAGATATGTGAAATATCTATATGGAGCTCCAAATATTGAAATGTTTAACTCAATGGATTAGGACTTGAAAATCAGACCATTTTGAACTTGAATATCTTAGTCACTGGCAAAAAAGTTAGTGTCCTATCATTTAGAAAGGAAACAGCTTTACAGTGGGGAGACTTCCTCATTGAGATAAATAGAATTTTTCAGATACATTTTTTTATTCCTATCTACTTTCAGGAAAAAAAAAAAGAAAAAAAGTTATAATTAATTTTAATAGGGAAAAAAACCTATAGGGCAAAAAAAACATCTAAAGCATCCCACTTCCCTTGTGGCACCCCAGCCACTAGTGAGTGACTACTACATGCTTTCTTATATTTTACTATTGGATAGTCAATCATCCATCCAGAAGCTTAATACAGATCTCTAAGATCACTCAGGTGTCTTAATAACAGAAATCCAGAAAGTAAGGAATTGTTAAACCCTGATATGGCTTATTTCTGAAATTAAATTTTTAAAGAAACTGAACAGCCCTTATACTGGAATGACAGGGAGGAAAGGTTAGGCCTCTGCCTCCTTGCTGAATACTTTCTCCCTGGGTCTCTTCTGGTGCAGTACTAAACATCTGCTCACAGCTTGCCTCTGAGAAAGTGTCTTGTTCCATTAAAGGCACTTTTGCAGAGCAGAATCTGATGGAAGAACACTTGAGCTGCAACGTAAAAGCTACAAATGGCTATTTCAGAAGTTTGGAACTAGCTCTTAAACCTTACTCAGTTCCACCAGTGGATAGCAAATAATTTATGTTTGCAAGGTAGCTATTTCTTCAGATTTGAGAATGCTATATCAACAAACCATTTCCCTATCTGTCAACTCTACAATTTCATTTAGGAGCATACAGAGAATGGTTTTATTTTCCTTACAATGAACTATGAAAAGAGGTAAAAAAATATGTGTGAGAAAACTAGTCATAGACTGCAGATTTCTACATGAGTTACTTCAAAACCTTCAAGTGTGGTATACATTGATCCATTGAGTGCAAACTAATGAATTTGATTTATAATAAATCAATATTGAATTCCTTATCTTTGTAAGTATATAAAAACCCCTGAATTAACAACTTAGATTGCTAAATGTGTAGGAAATGCTGTAGAAAATTGTTCAGATCTGAAGACTCTAAAATAATGATAAACAGAAATTGATAGTCAAAAGTAACCAGAACAGAGAAGAAGGTTTATTTCAGGCAAGAGAGATCACTGCAGCTGAAGTCACTGTAGAGAACCCACATAAGTAAAAATGTAAATTTCATTAATATTATTTAGCTCATTAATCGAATTTCAATTAAGATGTAATACTCATATAACTCAAACCAAGCAAAGTTTAGGCATCCTGAATTTATTATGGTACCTTACCAACAGAAGCAATTTGTCTCAAACTAGAAAACACTTTTAAGATATATCTTTGCTATTCTTTTTCATTTAAATTATCTGGTTTATAGTATTATTACCCCAGAGAACTGTTCCAAAGATGCATGCTGCCCTGAAGCTTACAAAGGCTAGACAGATAACTGAATTTTGCCATTGGACAAAACATATGTAATATTGCATCCCTAGATTTGACAGCAATAAAGCAGTGTCCATGTGAGTACTCACTAATCTGTAAGCTATCTACACACATTTCAGTTTTCAACACTGTACAGATGTCACACAATCACAGAATCAAAGACTCCTATAGGATGGAAAAGATCTCCAAGACCATTGATTCCAATCTTTGACCAAACACCACCATAACTGGTCCATAGCATAAGGTGTCATGTCCTGCTGTTTCTTGAACACCTCCAGCGATGGTAATTCCACCACCTCCCTGAGTGCTCCATTCCATCATTTAACATTTTTTTCCCAGAAGAATTCCCCTGATGTCCAATATGAACCTCTCCTGGTGTGGTTTGACACTGTTTCCTCTGGTCCTGTTTCTTGTTGCCTGGGAGAAGAGACTGACCCCCACTTTGCTACAACCCTTTTCAGGTACTTGTAGAGGGTGATAATGTCACCCTGAGCCTCCTTTTCTCCAGGATAAACAAGCCCAGCTCACTCAGGTGCTCCCCATGGGAGTTTTTATCCAGGCCCTTTACCAGCTCCATTGTCCCTCTCTGGGTACTCCAGCACCTCAGTGTCTTTCTGTGATGAGTGGCCCAGAACTGCACACAGGACTTGAGCTGTGGCCTCCCTTGTGTTGAGCACAGGGAAACAATGACTTCCCTGGTCCAGATGGCCACAGTATTTCTGACACAGGCCAGTGTGTCATTGGCCTTCTTGGCCACCTGATGCACTGCTGGATCATTTTTATCTGGCTGCTAACCAACACCTCCAGGTCCTTTTCTGCTAAGACACTTTCCAGCCACTCTTCCCCCAGCCTGTAGTGCTTGAGAGGGAGTTGTTGTGACCAACGTGTAGGACTCAACTTTTGGCCTGGTTGAACCTCATAAAATTAGCCTTGACCCATTGATCTGGCCTGTCCAAGTCCCTCTGCAGAGCCTTCCTACCCTGCAGGACACCAACATTTCCAGCCAACTAAATGTCATCTGCAAACTTCCTGAGAGTGCAATTGATCCCCTCTTCTAGATCAGTAAAGATATTAAACATTACTGAGCCCTGGGGAATATCACCAGTGACTGGCCACCAACTGGATGTGTCACCATTTACCATGGGTCTCTATGTCCTGCCCTCCAGCTGGTTTTAACACAATGAAAAATGCACCTGTCCAAGCCATGGTCTTCCAGCTTTTCTAGGAAAACTGAATATTAGTTGTTTCAGAACATGATTTATAAAGCAATTTTAACCAGGACACTGCTGCAATTTTGTATGAATTTATAATTTTTCCCTTTTGTGGTCTTTATGAGTGTGATGATTCTCTAAGTAAATGTAATGTGGTAGCTGTTGAAATGCTGCAATTTAGCATGTCAATTAATATTCATTTGTAACAAGATACCTAATCTTAAATCTTCAGGGATATCATTAAGGGATATCATTACTTGAAGGCTACAGAGAGAGAAAACTTCAAGCTTTAAAATTATGTGTAAAAATAGAGAATGCTAATGGTTTAGGTCTAATTCTCAGTGTTTAAGAATAGAAGACATTAAAGTCATTTGTGGACTTTAATCATATTCACTTGTTCACTGATTTTATAGCAAAGACTGCACTGATAACAGGCTAACACTGAACAGATTTTTGTTATTAAAATTATTTTTCCCCTATAAAGTTTAAATATAATATTTAAGATTTATTTCCCTTCTAAGGTACATATGAATAAAAATATTTATGTGAAAAATTCAGCTTACCTCAATGAGGAAGCCTCATCACTGTAAAGCTGTGTTCTTTTTACATGATAGGACCCTAACCTTTTGTCAGTAACTAAGATATGTCTGCTGAATATGTATCAGAGATTTCTCAGAGGACCTTCATAGTCATATAAAGATTTGGCCACATCTCACTCCTAACACAGGAATGTGTGCTAGCTTTCAGGATGACCGGCAAAAATCAGAATGAGAAACTATGGAACGTTTCTCAGGCACTTAGGTATTTAATATCATACTAACATTCTTATTTCTTCTCTCTTTCTCCTTTTTTTAAAATATTTTATTCCTTAGAAGTAAATAACTGCTGCTGAAAATTCCTGCAAAAAATAGAAGTCCAGATAAATTTAGCAAATCTTTAGAAAAATAAAAATAGAGACTTAAAATAGAAAATATATGGCAACTTATTCTTTTAGTGTCTTTCCCAGTATCACCTACAGTAACGTAAAGGCAAAGTGTGGGCAGTTTAGCAAGCTTTCCTCTTACCCTCATTTTATTTTTTGATTCTTCTATATTATCTCTTACCATGAAGTAGACAAACACTACTACTTGTAAGGCTTAACATTTCCTTTAAATCTGGCAACTGGCACATTGATGCTACTTAAATAATTGTGCAGTTTTGACAAGTAGTTTAAAATGCATGTCAATCAAACAACGAGACTCTTTTTTTCTCAGCTACTTCCACTGTGGACATATGGCATGGGAAAAAAAAATGGGGTACTTGTCATAAGGCTGCACCTACTGGTGTTATCTCCTAAGTAACAGAGCCATAGAACATAGCTTTCAAAATACTGTGAACTTTCCTGGTTTCCTTTTTTGGACTTGATGATCAGACAACTGTCACGCTGTATATTTTACTCAGATTAATTTATACCTAAAATTGGGTAATAATATACTAAAGAGAAGGTCTTGACTTCATTAAAAAAGAAAGAAGCTTTGCCTGTAACTTCAGTAGACTACCTTGAAATGTTATGTTTAATGTTTTATGAGTATCAATTGTGCATCAGAACACAATCGTGCTGTATTTCTACTGAGAGCACAGTAATAAAAAACTTTCTTAAAAAGTTTATAGTCTAAAGCTGTCCATTATACAAGTGACTTTCCAAAAATAAATCATTTTTAAACAACATGAAGCCTCTCATACATATACCTGGGTGTGCAATGATTTCTATAGAATTAAACAAGAACAACAAAATGTAAGATATGCAGCACTAGTATGTATTGGAGACTAAACCCTTTTTGTCAGAAATAAATTTTAATTGGTTTAATAGGTCATTTCTATTTCTAGGACAACTCAGACTTCTTGCTATGACTGAGAGCAACACAGGATTTTCGGAAGGGCAGATGATAGCACTAACACTTTGGAAGGAGTCAATATATGTTTTTCATCAAGAGAAGAAAGAAAAGGACCAAGACGAGTTCTAAGGAATTTATTTCTTTGGCTTCAGAAGTGTTAGGACTAAGGATATAAAGAGGTAGTAGAAGTTCTGTGGCTGTTGTGAGATATATACATTTTTTGCCTATTGTTCCAATGTCCTTACCTTATAAATGCAACTTGGTCTAGTTATAACACTGTTTTCATTTGTACTGGAAAGTCAGGAGGACACTGGGCTACCTAGCTCAGGGGTACATGAAAAGAAATTTGTTTTTCTCTGTATTTTTCATTTTGGTGCCAAATGCAGCTAAACCAGAACAGATACTTTACCTAATTAGACATATTTAAAGAAATTATTCTCTTTATTAAAGGCTTTAGAGCTAAGCACATAATTAGACAATGCTGTAACTAAGCTCCATTGAATTATAGATCAGTTTGCTTATAGCTAAGAGAACTAAGAGTTTTAATTGTTATATTTTTACTTTCTTATTTTTGTGTTTTTGTCTACAGTCAGGTAAGGATTTATTTTCATGTGTAGAGATTTATGTAGAGAGTCTGAGCAAATGAACTTCATTGTTGATTATTTTATTTAATTGAATTGTAATCAGAGTTGCCAATCTGAAGGGCCAGATTCTCAGTTGAACAAATTGAACACGTAATAAATGGATGTCTTTTGGCACCAGATAATATTCTGGGTGCTAGGAAATTCTTTGGTTACCTAAATTCTATCTTATGTTTCATGGGTTATGAGCAACTGCAAAATTATTTTCTGATATTACATTACTGATTACAGCAAAGGCACAAAAGAAAGGACTCTTATCACGTGATCTTGAAGTATTAGAAATCCTAGGTAGCATAAAATATAAAGAAGAAAATGCAAGTAACATTTAATGTAAAGCACCTTCTTCATACTTAATATAGAAGTATTCCTGGAAACATTAGTCTGATGCAAGATCTTCCAAGGTAGTCTAACCATCAGACTATAAAGTCAAATTTACCCTGCACTTCCTCTCTGGTCCAGTACATCCTTCATTCTTATCTGCCTGGGGACTTGTTCAAAAGAGATACGCAGATTTTTTACACTCCAGTAGACGATTGTCTGCGTATGACATGAAGACTGAAGGCAGAATGCATTTGAGAGGTTTTAGGAAAAGGATAGGACTGAATCTGTGAGTCTAACCTGCTCAGTGAGTGCACTAAGTAGTGTGCCATGCTGTGTGAGAAACTAGGGAAAGACTTCTCTTTGTCTGTGGTCTAAAACTGACCTACTTTAGATTTGTGTGTGAAGAGCACAGTCCTGCAGTGTTCTGTGGCCTCTGGAAGTGTTTAATGGATTGAGCTTTTGGGGTGATTCACACTTCACTCCTCCAAGTTTCTCAACCTAACCTGAGCTCAGACATGATCTAAGTGCTGAGCTGCTTAAGCCTGCCAAGCATAGGACAGTTCTGGGCACGTGCAGTGACTTAATAGGTACTGAAGAGATTTAACATCAAATGTTAGAGGGCTTACAGAGATTAGGTGTCTCCAGCTCAGAAGGTGAGTCAGGACTTTGCAATTACAATTTCCCCTCTGCAGCCTAAGCTTTATCCTAGTACCTAAATCTTGTACTTTAACCTGCCTTGAATGCACTCTATATCTGAAATAAAGCAAACAAAATTTATCACTATGAATTAGCAGGGTTCTTTGTTTCTGGTAGTTAACTGCAGAATCATATTTATTTAGAGAATAAATCTTGGAAACACATGAAATGCTCATCTGTGATCAAAAACCCATAAGTCACATTTCTTTACTTAAGACCCTTCTGATCTAGGAAACAAATATGTATCCATTGCATTGAAGTAGAGAAAAGTCTGAGACAAAATCAATGATCATTTGAATATGTGGGTTCCTGTTGCTAGAACAAAGCTTACACAGATGATGTATTTTTCTCATTACACAGGTTCCTAAATTGTCCTAGATCAACAACATGTTGATTAAATTGGTTGCATCATATGGGCAATTCACTTTGAATAATTTTCTTTAAACTACATTCATTTGTGTCCAGTAATATTTGTGATTTTTACAGTTAATGGTATGATATTTTAAAACATGCCAACTCTTCTTTGAATCTTTTTGCCACAGTGTTAGTTACCTTAGGATTATTCAGATAAATTTTTTTTGCATCCATCCACTGGGAAAGGAAAATGAAGAGTTGAGAAATCAAAAGGATCTGAAAGAAGATAAAAGAGCATTTTCTTTTAAAAATGTATTTATTTTTGTCTCCTTTTTTTTTTTTTAAGATCTTTTTCACAATTTTCAAGCCACAGGCTATTGAAATTTCTAGTGCAAGGATTCACCTGGTTCTGAATAATCACATACAACTTTTGTTTGATCTCTTCAATGTGAAGCTTTTAAGTCAGGCTGCTGAGATCATTGCCTATTGTGCTGACCAATACTGTATCCTTGTACTTCCCTGCAAATCTGCATTCATCTGCAGCCTCTGGTCTTGCCTTATATTCAGTTCTAAGCTTTTTTCAGGCAGTGACTGTGTCATGTGCTTCAAATATATATATGTATACATATATATATCTATATATATCTGTCTGAACTGAATTCTTAAGTATTACTATAGTGCAAATACTAATCGGTAGTTATGTAAAATCATCTATATTTATTTAATGGAATTTATGCAAGAATAAAAACACATATATAATGTTTCTATTACATAATGGCTCTGTAATGATAGCTCTGTATTTGAATGTAATTCCAATTATGAATATTTTAAATAAAATAAAATAAGCTATTTTAACATTCAGCTTTGTGAGAGTTTGAAGAAAAGGGGTTTATTTTGCATAAGAAACTCTCAAAATTGAGACATTCAAAACCAGAAATCCTTTCAGCACTATGTGATTCTGAAAAGTGAGTACAATTCAGAGAAGCAAAGAACCCAATATTTAGTAATTTCTGTTTCTTATATAGTAAGGTTTCATAGGATTATTTTTCTTCAGTATGTGCCTCATGCCCTTCATTCTGACTCTTCCAGAAGTCATGTAGTCACCCAGTACACTCTATATGTTAGAGAAATCCTTCTCCTCTTTCCTGGAAAAAACAAATATATCATTAGATCCCAAAAGCTCTGCAAATATATGTAAATTCTAACTGTGGCAGATCAGATTAGAACATGCCAAGTGTTCACTGTCTTTGTAAAATGAGCATAATCTTCTAGATAAAGCCAATTATTAATTTATATGCTACAAAGGGCTGAGAAGAATCCCTTCCATTCAAATCATCTGGTATTCAGAGATTTCTCATCAGTTTATAAACACTCCACCAAATACATGTGAAATTTTGTATCCCAAAAGCTCATTATGCCTCCAAAAAAACCCAACACCAAAGTATTCACATACTGTCTGCAGAAATTCGAATTAATTTCTTCTATGTACATGACTATATATCTGCACTAAATGGAATTACAGCCAGCAGAATCTCTTCTAAGCAACTTGCTTTTGTTAGAATAATTAGCAATATAAATACTCCAGCGTTCACGGTATTGTTACACTAAAGACTCTACTGGGATATATAAAGACACTAATGGTAAAGTGGATAAGTCAATTTACTGTAATTTTCTCTTTCACATGTTGCATATTAGCTCTTAAAAAGGCTGTGGGTTTATAATCTGCATGAAGAATTAAATCTGCTATACAAATGTGAGATGTAAACTTAGAATAAGGGGAAGCTGACTTGTGTGGATGCAAAATATTGTAACATTAAAGAAGTTTGCTGCAAAAGTTTTCACGTTGGCTACCTATGTCATACTTTCTCTTATTCTTGTAATGTTCTCTGAGAGAATGGCACTCAGGTCTGAGGGTGTGGGTGACCTTTCAGTTCTCATGGATGTTTGTATCACTATACATTTCCTACTTATTATGACTCTCAAAACCAAACCATTCATTGCCTGAAAACTAACAGCTCCAGACAGGAAGTATCTTTTAGCTGTGTGCAGAGATGTCTCCAGAAGATGGCAACTGGCACTACATATCATTAACATATGCCTGTTATTCAAATGAAAACTAAGAAAGATTTAAATGGAATTTAAAACCGTGGCATTTCATTACATAGTTGTACTAAGGAAACAATGGCACATATTTTCTCTTCCACAAAAAAAAATCTTCAACATTATAAAAACAGTTAAATCAGTTGCAGAAGAATATCCTAACTGTATTAGTCCTTTCCTTTGCAGCTACACAGTTTATTAAAAAAAAAGGAGGCTTGGCTGGGCTTTCTGTGTTCTGGCACTTACAAAAAGTGAAGGATTTTATTGGCAGTTGGAAGAATTGACTTAAGCTGTACTTTAGATAGGAAAAGCATAAGACAAAATGAAGGGAAATTGATGCAAAAAAAGCCACTTAATATATTTGGGTTTTTTTCATGTTTTGTCCTAACAGCTTCTTTCATTCAATCATCTATTATTTGTTCTTACTTTATTCTTTTTATTTTTAATACAATTTTAACATACTTTAATACCATTTAATTACATATTGGTTCAGCTACAAGCTTTAATTTCTGTCTTATAGCTCTTAAGACATAGCATTAATTATTTATTTGTAATTATAAGCCAAAGCCATTTTAAGTCAGGTGGTTTATAATTCCACATGGTAAGAGGGAGACTTTTGATTTTTCTACTATCTACATGTAACAATGATTGAGATAAAATGGATACTGCTTATAAATTAGAAGCAAAGGAAACTCAGATATCATGGCATTCACATCCTGTGGCTTCAGCCATTTAAAAGGCAGATAAGATATTATCTTCCAGGCTTTTTAGGTTGCCAGTGATACTTTAGATAGCAAAGAGAACTTTGATTGCATGCTGCTGCTCGGAAATGGCACTTCTTGGTTGGCATTAGCAGGCAAAATTCTTTTGCATTACCTCCAGCCAGTAAACTCTTCAAACCAGCTAAGGAGTTTTTTTTCTCTCTTATGGTTTGCTCATTATTTTATACAGCACTGGTGTGCATACAGGATCAACACTAAATATATTTGATGACTAAATAATACATTGCAATCCTTGCAATTCATATCATTGCAAAGCATCACTTTAGTAATATAAGTATAGCAAAAAAGCCTATTAAAAGTAAGATGAGATAATAAACAGCATCAACCCTCCTTGTTTATATTGCAGCATTCAGTGCTTATTACTGCTCTGTGTAAAATGCTAAGAAAACAATCATTTCCAGGCTTCATAAAAGCAATGCAAATATCAGCAGGTGTATTAGTGCTATTACCATGGCTGTAAAAGGCTTATTTGAGCAAAATGTTCAGGAAGAAACTCTTATTACTTGGCAATGCTACTGGACCATAATCTTTATACAAAAGCTGAAATCACTAGCTGAAACCATAATTGCCTTAAAGCAAGTATGTATACACAGGAGTTCTTAAAAGCTTGGTAAAACAGCCTAAAGAGGAGCAGGCATCTTCTGCTCCTCAGTTACAGTGCAAGTAACAAACCCATGCTGGGCAAAGTGGATTTCTTCTGATGAAAGCTACCCCGTTGAGCTTCTTGGAGAAACAAATAAAGGTGTCTCTGGATTAAAACACATTTCAAAAGAGGCCATTTCGTAACCTGAAGCAGAACTGGAAATGGAAGGAGTGAAACAGGTTCATCAGATAACTACTGCTACCAGTCTGAATTATTGATTGTAAACTTATTAGTCCTATTGTAATCGATGATAACTGGTCTGCAGATAAAATTTTTCACTGTCTGTATTTATACAGCTGCTACTGGCTATAGTTGAGTAACTCAGTCTTGTGTAATTCCACTGGTGATACATAAGAAGTTCAGACAGAACCAACAGAGAATATAGACAGAATTTTTTTTCACTTGCTTATTTCTTTGAGAAAGATCAAATCAGTTATTAGTGGCCTGAAGTGAAGGAAAGAAGAAAAAAGTAAAAAGTAAAAATTAAACAAATATTCACTAAACATGTACAAATTCCAAAATTTCTAGATCTTTCCTTTCAGATGGTATAAATCAATGTGTGCTTGGTATAAACAATGTATAATTTTTCAGCTTTAATAGTTTGGCCAATTTTTTTAAGATTAAAATAAATAAAGAAAACCATACGTTTAATGCAAATTATGAAGTCTTGAACTTTTTAATTTATACTTGGATAAGTAAGGTACCAAATAAGGTACCACTCCTAACTCAATCTTAATCCAAATGTAAAGAATGGTCAAAGTAATAAATGTGACTGAGTGATGAATTACCTTTTATCTTCTGTTTAAATGTATTTGAATAGCATAATGAATTATAACAGTCTTAATAGTGTGCAATTAATCTTTAGAAGGACATCAGTAACTGTAAAATAGAGTAAAAATTGATTGAGAAAAAAAAATCTAAAATCAATTTATTCTTAAACTATAATCCATTTACATTGAATATGGAGATTGAACCTTGAGCCTAAACTTCAGTATTACTGAGCACAAGAAAAAGATCAGCTGCCAAGAACAAACTAAAATGAATGAATAATGATGAAAATTCTGAATGTATGCTTTGCTTTTGGAGAAGAAAAAGGCAACTGAAGGTGATAGAGATTGCATCAAACTGAAATCTGACAAACCATATCTGCTACCAAAAAAACTCCCACCAAAACCCAACCACAAAGCACTGTGAACCTGCAAAACTGGAAATACACCTGTGAACATTAGAGTTGATTCACTGTGGTTTGTATTTTTCAAATAAATAATAAAAAATATGTTAGACAACTGTTTAGATCACAGGGCAGGACAATTAAAGCAACTCAATGCCCACTTCCAGTCACAAATTTCTCCACTGCTGAAGTTCTCTGAAGATGTGGTGTCAGCTATAATTAAATCAATAATTATGCAGCTGCAAATTATGATGGAAAAACCTGGAAAAACCTGGAAATAAGTTAACCCCTACAAGCATCTCCAAGTTGTTAGTCACTGGATAGCTTCAAGCATTTTAATGTATGAGACTTGACCATGAATTTTACAAGAGCAAGTAATTTTGCAATAGTTGAAGCAATAGAGTATTTTACAGAAATCATTTTCAAGGTCTTCATCTTCTCTGAGTAATGGATTTTAAACTACAACCTGAGATCTTGAAAATGGATTTTACTTTTCTTTTTTTTCTTCCCCCAAATAACCAGTGAACAAAAAGATTTCTTGAGTTATAACCTGAAAACCAATGCATCTAAATTATCAGCACCACCGGAAAGCCTTCTATCTACTGAGAGGTAACATTTTAAGGTAAATGCAAATGGCACAGAACATTGAATTATTTTTGTCATCAGCAAACATTGGAACTTGCAGAAGGACAGACTCTTGTTCTCCCTTAGAAGTCAAGTAGAACATCTTAAGGTCAAAGTTGCTAAAAATGACATGGTTAAGATGTTGCTACATCTTGACCCTCTATACACCAAATTATTCAAAATAGCAGGAGATAATTTTGACATACAATTGCCTACAAGAGCTTTTCAAGTAGTTAAATGTGGTTAGAAGCCATTTTCTATCATTAAAGCATCCACATTTCTAATTTCTGTAAGAATTTGAAAACTAAAACCCATGTGAACTGACAGAAGCTAAAAGGATATTTTGGAACCTCAGCCAAACTTTTGCTCACATTTAATTTTATGGGGAGGTGACACATATCTGTACTGGTTTCATCTGACTTTAAGCTGGAAAGATATTTTATGCAGTCTAATGTGTTTTCTTTATGGATATTCCTTTTTAAAATGCCTTATTCAGAGCTCTTGGGTCAGAGAAGAAAAAGGGCACATATAGGACATTTCTACAAGAAGTTGTCTCAAAATATAAGGCTTGAACCATAAACAGGGTTTTGGTATGTTTTTGCCAGATTAGGGTTTTTTTATGAGGGTTCTTTGGCTGAGTCTGGCTCATATCTACATCCCCTCAGTGTTCAGAAAACAGAAGTTAAACAAGACAGATTTCAGGTAGGAATTATATTTATGGAGGTAAATTAGGGAAACAAACAAGATATTTCCTCTGTATATAGTAATTAAAGACTGACTTTTTCTAGGCAGAAACTGCTGAGGTCTCATATTAAGACAACAAAAGAAATATGGGTAGGATCAGCTACCCTAACTGGTAAACACAAGTATATAAGTGAAAAAAACTAACAAAAAAATTAATGAAAATTAGGTTGGAGTAATTACTGAAGCTTTTTAGAGGTCTGAACAAAAGCCTCTCCTCAGATAGGTATGCAGAATCTAAGTTCTAGTGGCCAGGGGCAATGATATAATTCATATAATTTTGGCTTATGATAAGAACAAACCAGTTCAAACCAATTTTGTTTTCTCTGTGTCAGAAAAACAATCTTTGATGAAAAGTGGAAGAAGTATATGTAATACATATAAGGTAATATATATGCATACATTAATTTCTATTTTTTTTTACCTGATGACTTCATAAGAAGTCATAAGTTTCATAAGAAAGCATTGAACTGGATGGAAAACTGGTTTAAAAAGGAGAATTTTGATAGTAAAATAATTATTTTTACAGTTCATTATGAAATTTGAGTCAGTCATCTGATGATGACCACAGAGATTTGTCTTGGACCAGTATAATTATTATTTAAAAATTTTGACTGACAGAATTTCAACAGTCAGTATAGAATGTGTTGCAAGCAAATCAGAGAACAAAAATTCAGCAATTCAAAAGCACTGTCAAACTTTCATGTTATTAAATAAAATAAGAAATGAGAATGATGAGATGTCAAGGAAAAAAACCCAAAATTTACTGTGGGAAATTTGAAAACTGTCTTATCTAGGGGAAAGACAAGGAAAAGCTCAAAATGGACTGAAAGGGGTGATGCTAAAACAATTTTTACTTGGTTCAGAGGTCCAGCTGACTTACCATTCATTTTGCATTTAACACTAGCCATTAGAAACTGCTTGGGGAAGGGTATATGAAGGGAAGTAAGATGGACTGATGTCTCCCTAGTATATTCTCTGAAAATATACCAAGACTGAAATTGCAGATTTGGGGTAAATGCCAAAAAGAAACTGCTAACAGAGTTCAGGGAAGTTTCAAATCATATCAGGAGACATTTCTGTAGCAGTAGGTTAGGCAAATGTTTATGAGAGAAGATAGTTAATCCTGGAATGAGTCAGGATATGAATCAAGGTCTTGAGATTTCTTTCAGACATATGGTTCCATATTTTCTCAGTCATCTTCCAACCATCTTTCAGGTTTTATTTTTTTTTAATTTTTTGGCAGAAAACATATGATGTGTTTTATGAACAAACCATGTGCAATGTTTGGCTGAGAAAGATGAAGTGAGGAGGTTACAGTTTTTCTCAGGTGGAATATGATTCAGCAGCACAAAACCAGACTAGACTGAAAATAAGGTCTTTTCAGAAAACTAGATGAGCTTCAATATTTGTTCTGGAGATGCCACTTTAATTTGAAAAAAAAAGTGAATGAAGCCCTAAGGGGAATTAAATGAGAATTCATACTTCACTTGGGAACACATTAAAATAGTATTTTAAGACAAGTTTTGAAGAGAACTGTTTTTTCATACAATAAATAAGAATTTTATTCTCCCCATTATTCAGCACAGCTCTATGCATTTTACTGTCTTCTTTCACCTTCTGTGTTAGTAAAATCTCTCTTTTTTTTCTCTATGCTGGTCTTCCATACTTGCAGATGTAGGACCAGGCACAGTATATTTCTCCTGCATCATATGCCTTCTTGCTAATAACTGAATCTTTATCTATTAAATTAGAAATCATTTGTGTACAGGAAGTCAGCTAAACAAAGTTGTATTCATCACATTATAATTATATCATAGATAATACCCAAGGCAGGACTAAAAATATGCAATATATAGCTGAAATTATTAAAGCTTCATATAGAACTTTTCTTGAGCAATTTTCACATGGCCAGACACCAGACTTACAGACTTCTTGACCTTGTATCAAATTATACGAGGGGCCTGAGAGTACTCAGAGTTGGCTGATGTCAATGCAAGGCCTTTCTTAGTGATTTTTGAATGTGAATCTGAAAATCATTTGGAATGTCCTGGAAATTTGGAAAAGTTTCAGTTGACTGGAAGCGGGCTAGTGTTGTCCAAATTTTGAAGGGCAAGGATTATCCTTGAAACTACAGGCTTGTCAGTCTCATTGCAGCACACAGCTAGATAAACACCTGATCACTCATGTGGTGGGTGAGCAACTCATGGGTTGGGCACAAAAGGTTACAGTGAATGAGGTGACATCAGAGTGGTGACCTGTCACCGGTGGGGTTCAATGCTCTACTGTATGCACTGTGCTCTTCAACATGTTCAGAAATGACTTGGACAAAGGACTTGTAGGATTACTAAGTAAATTTGCTTATGAAACTAAATTGTGAGGAGCTGCTGACTCCTTCAAAGGCAGAAAGAGCCTGCAGAGAGACTTCAACAAATTAGAGAGATGGTGACCAACCATATGAAATTCAACAAGAGAAAGTGCCAGATTCTGCACCTGGGATGAGGCAATCTTGGATGTATGGACAGACTGGGGAATGAAACACTGGAAGGCAGAGCCAGCTTGCCAGGAGAGCCAACCCTGTCCTGGGGACATCAGGCACAGCATGGCCAGCTGGGCAAGGGAGGGGATTGTCCTGCTCTGAGGCACAGTGCTCTGTGCAGTTCTGGGCACCACAATATAGGAAAGACATTAAGCTCTCAGAGCAAGGACATGAGGATGGTGAAGGGCCTTGAGGTGAAGCCTTATGAGGAGCAGCTGAGGTCACTCGGTCTGTTCAGCCTGGAGGAGACTGAGGGGAGACCTCACTGCAGGCTGCAACTCCCTCATGAGGGCAAGAGGAGGGGCAGACACTGATCTCTTCTCTGTGGTGCCCAGTGACAGGACCTGAGGGAATGGCCTGGAGTTGTGTCAGGGGAGGTTTAGGTTGGTTCTTAGGCTCTTCAGCCAGAGAGAGGTTGGGCACTGGAGGAGACTACTTAGGGAAGTGACCACAGGTAATAGAACCAAGCCTGACAGCAAGGATAAAGCTCTCAGGCCCTTGGTGTGATTCTTACAGGTGTCCTGTGCAGAGCCTCAGGGCCAGGAGTTGGACTTCAATGATCCTGGTGGGACTCTGAACTCAGCATATTAAAAAAAAGGAAAGGAAAGGAAAGGAAAGGTGCGGAAAGGAAAGGTGCGGAAAGGAAAGGTGCGGAAAGGAAAGGTGCGGAAAGGAAAGGTGCGGAAAGGAAAGGAAAGGAAAGGAAAGGAAAGGAAAGGAAAGGAAAGGAAAGGAAAGGAAAGGAAAGGAAAGGAAAGGAAAGGAAAGGAAAGGAAAGGAAAGGAAAGGAAAGGAAAGGAAAGGAAAGGAAAGGAAAGGAAAGGAAAGGAAAGGAAAGGAAAGGAAAGGAAAGGAAAGGAAAGGAAAGGAAAGGAAAGGAAAGGAAAGGAAAGGAAAGGAAAGGAAAGGAAAGGAAAGGAAAGGAAAGGAAAGGAAAGGAAAGGAAAGGAAAGGAAAGGAAAGGAAAGGAAAGGAAAGGTGCGGAAAGGAAAGGTGCGGAAAGGAAAGGTGCGGAAAGGAAAGGTGCGGAAAGGAAAGGTGCGGAAAGGAAAGGAAAGGTGCGGAAAGGAAAGGTGCGGAAAGGAAAGGAAAGGAAAGGTGCGGAAAGGAAAGGAAAGGAAAGGAAAGGTGCGGAAAGGAAAGGAAAGGAAAGGTGCGGAAAGGAAAGGAAAGGAAAGGAAAGGTGCGGAAAGGAAAGGAAAGGAAAGGAAAGGAAAGGAAAGGAAAGGAAAGGAAAGGAAAGGAAAGGAAAGGAAAGGAAAGGAAAGGAAAGGAAAGGAAAGGAAAGGAAAGGAAAGGAAAGGAAAGGAAAAGGAAAGGAAAGGAAAGGAAAGGAAAGGAAAGGAAAGGAAAGGAAAGGAAAGGAAAGGAAAGGAAAGGAAAGGAAAGGAAAGGAAAGGAAAGGAAAGGAAAGGAAAGGAAAGGAAAGGAAAGGAAAGGAAAGGAAAGGAAAGGAAAGGAAAGGAAAGGAAAGGAAAGGAAAGGAAAGGAAAGGTGCGGAAAGGAAAGGTGCGGAAAGGTGCGGAAAGGTGCGGAAAGGTGCGGAAAGGTGCGGAAAGGTGCGGAAAGGAAAGGAAAGGAAAGGAAAGGAAAGGAAAGGAAAGGAAAGGAAAGGAAAGGAAAGGAAAGAAAAGGAAAGGAAAGGAAAGGAAAGGAAAGGAAAGGAAAGGAAAGGAAAGGAAAGGAAAGGAAAGGAAAGGAAAGGAAAGGAAAGGAAAGGAAAGGAAAGGAAAGGAAAGGAAAGGAAAGGAAAGGAAAGGAAAGGAAAGGAAAGGAAAGGAAAGGAAAGGAAAGGAAAGGAAAGGAAAGGGAAAACGGAAGGAAAGGAAAGGAAAGGAAAGGAAAGGAAAGGAAAGGAAAGGAAAGGAAAGGAAAGGAAAGGAAAGGAAAGGAAAGGAAAGGAAAGGAAAGGAAAGGAAAGGAAAGGAAAGGAAAGGTGCGGAAAGGAAAGGTGCGGAAAGGAAAGGAAAGGTGCGGAAAGGAAAGGTGCGGAAAGGAAAGGAAAGGAAAGGAAAGGAAAGGAAAGGAAAGGAAAGGAAAGGAAAGGAAAGGAAAGGAAAGGAAAGTAAAGGAAAGGAAAGGAAAGGTGCGGAAAGGAAAGGAAAGGTGCGGAAAGGTGCGGAAAGGAAAGGAAAGGAAAGGAAAGGAAAGGAAAGGAAAGGAAAGGAAAGGAAAGGAAAGGAAAGGAAAGGAAAGGAAAGGAAAGGAAAGGAAAGGAAAGGAAAGGAAAGGAAAGGAAAGGAAAGGAAAGGAAAGGAAAGGAAAGGAAAGGAAAGGAAAGGAAAGGAAAGGAAAGGAAAGGAAAGGAAAGGAAAGGAAAGGAAAGGAAAGAAGAAAAAAAAGAAAAAAAAAAGGAATTGAACATTTTATTTGGAGGAGATTACCTGCCCTTTGCAATTCCATAAAAAAACATGTTGTGGAATAATAGCTTTCTTTATCTCTCATTACTTCTATAAAAGGTTTTTCTCCCTCCCATAATTATGGAAAATCTGATGCCAGAAAAAATGAACTAAACCCCACCTTGACATGTATACATTGATGCTAATCAAGGCTAATCAGGATTGTCCCTGTAGCACATAGCAACATAATAGTTTTTCTAAACAGAACTATAGTCTACAGGTCTTAATTAACTCTTTTAGAGGCACTGACATGTCGAGGTTCAAGTACTTATGCTTTTCAGAGTTTTATTTCCACAAACTGAGATTTTATAACTACATAAACACGTTTACCTTAATTGATCTCCACAGAATTAGAGAATCACAGAATATTCTGAGTTGGAAAGGACAGACAAGGACGATCAAGTCTAATTCTCATTTTTGACACTTTTTCTTTGTTTTCCCAACAAGGATAAGAATTTTGTTTGATCTTATCATTCATGAAGAATTTTCATTGGTGCAAACTACTTGACATATTTCCTTTTTCTTCCATGTCTAATATCTACTTTTCGTGTTCACCAGTCCTTAGCCAGCTGATAAGTAATACAGGATTAACTCTTTGCCAGACATGTTACATAAGCAATTTTTTGCATATGATGAATGCTCAGGTGATGAATGTTCCTTCAAAAACGCACTATCTGCCATGAGTCTCAATATTGATCTTACGGTGACAAAAACCAGAAGTTCCACCAGAAGTTGAGGCAGACCTTCTTTACTGTGCAGGTCACCATGCACTGGAAGAGATTGCTCAGAGAGATTGTGGAATCTCCCTCACTGGAAATATTAAAGATGAATCTGGATGCAATCCTGTGCCATGTGATGACCCTGCCTGAGCAGGGAGGTTGGACCAGATGACTTACACTTATCATTTCCAACCTTACATTTTCTGGGATTCTGGGATTCTCTGACATATATTAGCAGAGGATTACACTTGCTTTTCTGAAGCATGGCTTCAGATTTATTTATGCTATTCTCCGTACAGAGCCAGATTGTAAAAATGTAAAGTATGAGGAAAGTGCTTAATGAAAGTAAGGCTGCTTACATACATCACAATGCCTACTATAAGCATTACCTACTCCAATTCACTATGATATATCATTATCCTATGTGTTAGATACTGATGCTGACCAGTAGACAAATTGAAGTGCTTTTAGAAATGTATCTATTTGATTTTAAAGAGGTGCTATATTTCACAAAATGCTTTGAAGAATTTGCAACTATATTTTTTGTTTTTTGAAACAAGTTCATATATTTACATTGATTATCTACAGTAGTTTTGAACATTGCTTAAATTTATTCTATAAATATTTTCTCACTGAGATGACTACAATATAAGTTTAAATGAAACAGCCTCTGTTGGCTTCAGAGAAATCTGGAAAGGCTCACACTATGCTCTGTATTGAGAGCTGAGACATCACTTTCCATGGAACTTATGACAAGGTGGTGGAAAATTTTAGCTATATTTTGGCTGCTGCATCAAGGGAAAAGAATACCATTGCCAAAATCAATTCCCTCTGCAATTCTTTACCTCTGTTATCTGCACTATTCTGCCTGTTATCTTTTTTCTCTCCCCATTGTTTTGGTTGGCAAGGGAAGTACAGGTCACTCCGCAGTGGCACCTGAACACAGCTGCACAGGCTGCTCCTCGCAATGACGAGCTAATTACACAATAGTGAGAAATTGAAACGCACATTTCCTGCTGAGCTGAAAGGTATCACTTTCAACAGAAGGGTAACTAACGCAAAGGGGTAATAGAATCCTTCACATTCATATCCCTTTGTAAAAGGAGACGGTGCATAAGTTGTGTCTATGGCAAAATTTGTTGAGGTCTGATTATTAAGCAAGCTGACACAATGGGAGGAAAAATGTTGTAGTGGATACAAAAAGTGTTCTGATCAAATGAAATACAAGCCCCATCAATAATAGCTTGAAAGACACTGTTATACTGCCTGCACCAAATGTGTCTGTTTTTTGAAGACTGCCTAGGTAAAGGTGAATTACACTGCTCAAGCATTTAATGCTATATTTTTCTGTTCATGACTTGGCATAGATTATAACAGTGGACTGAAAACATAGTGTTCTGAGGAATATTTGTTATAATTTTCTAGCAAGATAATTTGAATTTGTTTCCCAAGCAATCGGCTTCTTTGGATAAGAGAAGCAGAAAATAATTTCTCTGAATTGGAATTGATAAAATGCCTTTTTCTAAGACAGACATGCAAGTCATTACGGATTAAATTATGTATGAAAATAATAAGGGTGAATTATTTTCTCATTGCTTTGGTTTTTTTCTTTTCATAGGTTCTCTTATGTTTTATAGACAGACCAAGAAATATGCTTCACTTTTGAGTCTTTATAATCACTCTGCTTAGCTGAGCTGTCAACTGCTTGAAGAAATATACCAAAAAAATCTTCTAAAAGCATCTAAAGCTTGGGATTTAACTGTCTGACCTTTTCCAAATAAAATCTGACTTAAATTTCACTTTCCCATAAGGTAAAAATATAGATTTAACTGTGGCTCATTATGTCTCTTCCAAGCTGTATGTTTATTACAGCTGCAAAACTATTTGTTTATCTGTCAGATGTCTTCAGTCATATTTAACTTGTCTCCCAAGGGAACCTCCTTGAGATTTTGATTTGTCCAGATATTTCTTGTTGTACATTTCTTAACATCTCTTGCCAACTTAGTTTTACCATGTAAGCAAGACACAGCAATTACAGATGCTAAGAGAAAGCTTATTTCCCTCAAAGTCCAGAGCAGATTATTATGGGAAACTCTTGATATTTTCCAGGCATACAAGTTTCAGAGGAAATACAAAGAAAATAGTATCAAGAAAAGCTCTTTTGCACTTAACTACTCCAATAACATAAGTGGGCAATTGGCTTGAAGATCCAGGTCCATCATGAAGTGAATGGTATCCATCTATATCAGAATCAAAACTGATGTGTTTATCTTGGTCATTGCTCCTGCTTATGGATGCTAGAGAGAGGGCAGACAGGAGACACATGTAAGTTTAAAGCCTCAGAGTGAGAATGCTCTCATGAAACCATATGCAGTATGCTCTCAGAGCTTATGCCAAAAAAAAATATGTAATCTTACATTTCTTTTCATTTCTCACATTATCTTTATGGAAAAAAAAAATGTTATGGCAAAAAAAAGCAAAGCCTTTGAGATTTATTTTTGGTTTTATTTACTTTCCATGACTCTTGTCCATTCTCTTGTCTTAAGATTTGATAAAAGTAAAATTAAGCTTAAAAATTATATACATATATTTTTTGAGCAATACATTTCTTTCTCTTTTTTTACGGTTAGTTTATGTTTCTCACACATGGCCTTGCTTCATACACAGCCTTTTGTCTTCAGAAGAAAATAGCATAATGTCCCATAAAATGTCTGGTTGGCATGAGCATTTCAGCTCTTGAAGTATTGCTTTACACACTTCTCCATGGAGTAAAAAGTTTTTCAGTCACTGTGGATCAGATTCTATCTTTTAGGAAATGCTTCATCTTACAGAGGTGGCTAGGAATTCTCTTCCAGGTAAAGTCACCTAAAATTGGATGTCTTCAATATGAGCTGATGTCTAATTTACCTTAAAGTTAACAGAATTCTAGGGCTTGATGCAGTTGCCTAGACATAGGCATTCGATATTGTCTGAGGTGCACTAGAGTCTGAAGTTCCACCTGCAGAACATCCCTGTTTAGGTTTTGT